>NC_054473.1:155243287-156667446 GCF_017639515.1 Carcharodon carcharias | reverse complement strand
GTGCAACCACAGCATCCCCGTTCACGAATTCTGAAGAAAACGTTCTCTCATGTTCCTTTTGGGCTGTAACTTAAAACCTGATGATCTCAATCCTGAACTTCATTTTTTTAATTTTTAAAAGAAAATCATGCTTTGCTTTCTGATAATTCTAAGTTGTGCATGATCAAGAATGAGCATCAAGCTGCCTGTTAGTAAAAAAGGACAGCTGATCATTTATGACATACTACTAGGAAAATTTTGAAGCAGGTCTGCTTACTGTGGCAAGGAAGTTTTAAAAAATTGCAAAAGTTTAGCATATATGAACAAGGCAATTTTTATATTATTGCCTCCCAAATCTGTTCTCATCTTTTCTAGAAGTCCCATGTTCAAATCCCTGCAATCTGGTTTCCGTGCTTGCTTCTCAAAGTAATCTGTAATCTGCTTCAGCCCCATAACTCTCCGAGACATCTGCACTTATCTAATGCTCATCTAAAATTAATTTTAATACCCTTGATTTTAATCACTCTACCACTGATGGCCATGCCTGGGGTGGCCTAGGCCCTGTGCTCCAGATACCTGCCTACACCTCCCCTCTTTAAAGAGATTCCTTAAAACCTACTTCGTTGATTAAGCTTTGGTCATCTGACTTAATATCTCCAAGATGTTAAGGTCTTTGTCACAATTACATCTTATGAGTGTTCCCTCCTCACCCTTCTTGATCTGTTTGCAGCCTTTGCACAGGTAATCAAGGTATCTTCCTCCAACGCCTCTCCGCTGTTATCCAGCAGGGTGGGACAGCTCTCAGTGGTTCCATTCTATTTATCTAATCATGGCAGATAATCACTTACAATGGCTCTTCTGGCTGCTCCCATACCGCTACCTTTGGCGACCGCTAAGGATCTATCCTTGGCCCTTCCCTCCTACTTCCCATCTACATGGTGTCCCTTGATGAGATCATCGGAAAGCAGAATGTTAGTTTTCACACAATCACGGACGACACCTAGCTCAACCTCTCCACCAGCTTTCTCCATCACTGTTGTTAAATTATCAGACTGCTTATCTGACGTCCTGTACTGGATAAGCAGAGATTTCCTCCCAATAAACATTGGGAAGATTGAAGCCATAGTTCTCCTCTCCAAATCCATTCCCTAGCTACTAATTCTCCTTCCCTTAACCTGGCAACAGTCTGACATCAAGCCTGTCTACTCACAATCTTGGCACATTTGACCCCTAGATGACTTTCTGACTCCATGTTTGCATCATCGTTAAAGCCACCTGTTTCCAGCCTGTAACATCACCCAACTTCGTCTCTGTGTCAGCTCATCTGCTGCTGAAATACTCATTCATGCTTTTGTTACCTTTAGACTTGACTATTCCAATGCAATCCCGGATGGTTGCCCATATTTTACTCTCCCTAAATTTAAGGTCATTCAAAACTCTGCTGCCTGTGTCTTAACTCACATCATACCATTCAACTATTTTCCCTGAGCTCACTAACCTACATTGCTTGGCAGGAGCCAATGGCTTGATTTTAAAATTCTCATCCTTGTTTTCAAATCCCTACATGACTGCGCCCTTCCCTATCTCTGTAATCTGCTTCAGCCCCACAAATCTCCGAGATATCTGCACTTATCTAATGCTCATCTAAAATTAATTTTAATACCCTTGATTTTAATCACTCTGCCATTTATGGCCATGCCTGGAGTGACCTAGGCCCTGTGCTCCAGATACCCTCCCTACACCTCACCTCTTTTCAGAGACTCCTTAAAACCTATTTCGTTGATTAAGCTTTGGTCATCTGACTTAATATCTCCTTCTTTGGCTTGTTTTATATTGCTCTTGTGAAGCATCTTGAGATGTTTTATTAGGATAAAGGGGCAGTGTAAATTTCAGTTGTTGCTATTATTGGCAATAACAAAGAGAGAGATGGAAACTATATCTTCCAGTCTACAGGCACATGCACTTTATGTGAAAGCTCTTGAAAATAGACCATCGATTTCCAGTAAAATAACTTGGCATTGCCTCCCATGTGCATATTAATATAAATGGGAGCTGATTTCTCCAAACAAATCTCTTAGGCAAGAAAGCCAAAAACGTGTATAATGACAAATACAGAATCAAATGTGCGATGGGCCACAGGCCTCCTTTGCTCTAAGTTTCTATGAAATCTAGTTACATCTGATTTACAGAAAATCCTAACATTAAGCTTCATTTTATCTTTCACTGTGGACCTTGGTTCATTCATTCTTCTTGACCATGGAGTATGAATTACAGGTCCTCCTACGATTGCTAGTGGCAGTGTCATTTCACTTCTTGGAGGCATTGTTTTACTGTTGTGTATAAGAAAATTAGGCAGAATGTCTCATGGAAGCAAAGTGTCATTTTCTGGGATTAAATGCCCGACTGAGAACAACTGACAATGATTGATGGATGTGTATCTCAAATCCCTGAGTCAAGAATTTACTAGATTATACAGTGTAGCAGATTACTTGTTATAATACCAGTAAGTCTCTTCAAAGTCTATTCATTCAAGATTCTTGGCCTAAAAGTGATTTATAAACAATATGATACCTTAGAACTGGGAGGTGGTGTTATAGCAATATTTCACTTTCAATGAGTAAGATGGAAAGAGTAGAGTAAGTTGGAATTTACTCTCCAAAAATATTTAGTTTTAACATGGCAACATATTAAAAACATAGTGGTAAATAGATGATAGTTGAACGATTAAGACAGCAATCAAGTCAAACATTCTGGGATGATTGGAAACAAACTGGATCTCTTGAGAAAGTCAGGGACTCTAAAATGTGGCCAAATTAAATAGCAAATTCAAGGCAGTTTTCTCCCATAGGTTTATTCAGTTTCTGACTAGGCTGGAAGGGGCAGGCAGCTTGGTGTCAGGGTCAGTTAGCTCAGCTGGCTAGATGATAGATGACTAGAGTGTGATGCAGAATGACGCCAGTGGTATGGGTTCAATCCCAGTACTGGCTGTGGTAGTTCATAGAGGCCTGTCTCCTCACCTTGCCCCATGCTTGCAAGTGGTGCCTCTCAAGCTATATATAACCATTGTGTCTCTCTAATGGAGAGAGATGCCTTTGGTCCATTGTGGACTATGGCTAATTAACCTACTTGGAAGGGCTGAGCATAATCATTAACAAAATGCATTAACTATAGGAGAAAACCTTCCAGTAAGAGAGCTATATTTTGAATTAGAATATATATTTTGACATGTTTAATCCATTACATACAGTGTATCTACTGTCTAGAAAACATAATAATTCAAACCATTAGAACTCCAGTGCAGGATTCGATGATTACCTGTTTTAGTTACTTTTCAACTGCAGTGAAAACAGTTTGATATATGTATCTAAAGAGTAAACTCCTGCCAGGGATTGGGAACTATGAAAAGTATACTGTTTAAACTTATGGAGTGAAATTAAGGACTTCAATTTATTTTGAAATTTTGATTTTTAAAACACATTTCTATAGGATTTAATTATAAGACGACCAATTGCAGTATTCAAATATACGATCATTTCTGGTTCTTGAACCCAGCTGATTTCAATCTTAGGATGCTAGAAACAAATTTATAGCATCAACCAGGTAAGGGGTTTTCCAGCCACAGATACTTCCTGACTTGGATGCAATGTTGGCATCAATGGACTGCTCAACTGGCAATGCAACTAGCTAGCTCCTACAAAGGTAGGCTGCAAAAATACTGGTCATTTCATTGCTTTTTGTTCTTTCAGGCTTTCTTTTCGCAGTTTTCCCATTATATTTTTCCTCCCCATCCCCAACATACGGTGTCTTAATTTTATACATTCGGCACCTCCTATGCCTGCATATTTTATATAGTTTTTTTTTATTCGTTCATGGATGTGCGTGTTTATTTATTGCCTATCCCTAATTGCCATCATTCAGAGGGCATTTTTAAGAGTCAACCACATTTTGGCACATGTAGATAAGGTAAGGATGGCAGATTTCCTTCTCTAAAGGACAGTAGTGAACCAGATGGGTTTTGGCAATGGTTTCATGGTCATCATCAGACTTTTAATTCCAGATTTTTTAAAATTGAGTTCAAATTTCACCACCTGCCGTGGTGGGATTCAGACCCGGGCCCCCTTGTCTCTGGGGTCTCTAGAATACTAGTCCAGTGACAATACCACTACACCACGGCCTCCCCCTGGTCCAATGGTAGCACTCTTGCCCTAGTCAGATGGTCGTGAGTTCAAATCCCACCCCAGGAACTTGTGCACTAAATCTAGACCGACACTCCACTGCCATTCTGAGGATGTACTGCAGTGCCAAAGATGCCATTTTTCATGAGAGATGTTAAACCGAGGTCACCTGTGCCCTCTCAGGTGGGTGTTTAAACTTCCATAACACTATTCAAAGTTGAGCAGGGGAGTTCTCCCAATGTCCTGGCCAATAAGTAGCCTTCAATCTATATCACTAAAAATAGATTATCTGGCCATTAACACATTGCTGTCCGCAGGCACTTGCTATGTGCAAATTGACTGCCACATTTCCTACGTTACAACAGTGACTATACTTCAAAAGTACGTCATTCATTGTAAAGTACCTTGGGACTTGAAGGCGCTATAATTTCTTCCTGTGGTGTACTTGATGAACATAAGAATACACAAGATGTCACTGACCACTCCGACATCCAGTCCATATCAGCCAATGGACAAATAGAATGGCTGCTGACACTTGCACCTTTCTTTTGGGTGCATCACAAAAGATAAATGATGCAGATGCTATTTAAACTGTTTAAACTTGATGCCACAAGCCAAATGAAAGGTTTTGGAGTGAAAGTATAAAAAGCACCGTCGTCCTCTTATAAAAAAAAAGTCTAAACATGCGATTTACAAAACAGAGAGTCACAACCAGTCTGAAAACAGATGAACTATAAAAACTCTAATGATGGAAGAAGTGTTCTCCAATTCTACTGTCAACGGAAACTCTTCCCTTCAATATTTGGCTAGTCAAATGGTTATTAAAGGGATCCTTGCAGTATTATTGTAAAAGGAACACTTCAAAATGGGCTAAAAATAGAGGATACTTTGGCTATTTAGTGCAAGTACAAAGCATCCAGTTTTTAAACCCATGATTTCCTTTTAAGATATCATACAACCTAATGTTTCAAACATATCAGCATGGCACTGAGGCAGAAGTCATGCTGAAGGCATTCTCTTCTGCATGAGATATCAAACAGAGACCTTGTCTGTCTCCTTGGGTGGATGTAAAAGATTCCAAGGCACTATTTAAACAAAAACAGGAGAGTTTTGTTAATCTCCTGACTCATATTATTCTCCAATCAACAGCTCCAAAATAAAGCAAATTAACCGGTCATTTATCTCAGTGTGTAACTCCTGCTGCTGCCGAACAGGAAAAGGAAATGGGGAAGTCAATGCCCACTCTGGCTGCTGGTGTATGCATAGTTTCTCCAACTTCTTATTTCATCATTGAAAGTCCTGAAATCTCAGCTCCTGCTCCCTCCCGCTTCTTCCCTCTCCCTTCTGTGAACCCCTCACTATTCCCTTCGCTTCTCCCATCCACTCCCCGGCATCCATTCCAGAAGTGAGCCAGCGGTAAAGGACGGGGTGAGAGGCTGCACGAGGAACAGGGGGAGAAGTGGCGAATGGAGCTTGCGGAAAGTGGGAGGTAGCAGGGCAAGTGAGCCAGTGACAAAGAAAGCAGCGAGGGGCCGAGGGGGAAAGTGGGAGGAAGCAGGGGGATGTGTGGAGGAGTGGCAATGGGTAACAACAGGAATGCAAGTGAGTGGCGGGGGTCACGGGGAAGAATCTAGATCAGTGTTCTGTTTTCTTTATTGTTTTAGTTCATTTTAATGCAGGCAGTTGCATGGGACATCGCTGTCAATGACATCACAGGCACTTGTACTGCAGCCCTGCATGTGCAGGAGGTGCTCCCCCTAGTGCTGTGGCATATATAAACATAGCCTTTATCTTATTACTGTTTGTGAGACCTAGCCTTGTGCTAATTAGCTAATGTGCTTACCCACCAAAAAAAATCAGTGATGGAAGTTCAAAATTAATTCAATTGCTATATAGCACCTTGGAGTATCTTGCAGATGTGAACAGTGCTTTATAACTAGTTACCTTCTTCTGAGGGACACAGACAGCAGCAACTAGTTTGCTAAAATTACAAGTTTGGCGCTTGTAGAAATTATTGCAAAGAAAGAATTAATTTCTTCAAGGATCTATAGTGTTATAGCTATATGAACATTTAATTATTTAGTAAACTACTCAAAGTGGGAGCAAAGGACAATTTTAAATTTAGATGACTTAAAACTTCAACAAATAATTTTTTTGATATACGTTTCTACAATTGACTAAAAAGAACACATTCTAGATAACTAAAGTAGACATCATATGAAGTAGGACGTGAGAAATATTTGCATTGAGTTTTTGCATGAAAGCTCAGTTTAAACTCTATATTTACTTTGGGCTGGTCTGAATCAGTTAAGAATGTGACAGTAATCAAGATAGCTGAAAAAGGTCTTTTGCTTGGGCAGTCTGGCAACCAATGCAGTTCACATTATACCGTTAGAGTTATTGATTTACATCTCCACACCCCTGTGCTTCTCAGGCAATAGGTTGTCTGAGAAAATGTATTAAATGGCCACCATTATTTTTCACTGATTCATGTCATTTTTAATCAAACAAATGCAAAAATTACAGTGGAAGAAAAATACAAAAAGAAAAATTGGTTTTAGATGCGGATTTCATTTCTCTCCCAAAAATAGACTGTTTTTCCAAAACAGAAATGTTCCAGATACAGATATCCCTAAACATATAAAAATAAATACCACTGGAATAATGAAAGCTTTCAAGAAAACTGGACAAGAGCCCAAAGTGTAAATAAGATTATAACTTTGCCAATTTAGCTGAGCTTAGAGGTATGCCTTGGGCCTATCTGGAAGAACAAGCAATAAATAAATTATTTGCCTCTGAATCAGAACATCTGGGTTTTAATCTCAGGGCTGTCTAATATTTAAGGATGGAAGTCTCAGCCAGCTGAACTCTGATCACCAGTTGAAACATCACACTGCAGTAAAATTTCCATTTTGGGTGGATGGAAAGCTACACACAGTTAGGAATACATCTCTCACTGGATACCCAGTATACTAATCATGCTCACTTCTTAGGATATGTGGTGGTCAGCAGTTTGAGAGAGGTTGAAAAAAGGGCTAAGTTTTAACTAAATATCTGAATTATTTATTAGATATTCCTACTGCCCAATTCATTCAAGTGAATTGAACAATGCATGACACTTTGGAGAAGATTTATCTTAATTAAACAGTACCTTATATTTTGAATATAAATTCATCACTACACACAATAACACGTGAGAGAGTAATACATTACACATGGGGAAGCAACAAGCTAAAAATATCTTGCAGACAGAATTTCTGGGTTGAAGAGTAAATTACCATTCAGGGTGTCCATGTGAACTTTCAGGTGTCGCTCACAGTTTGCCTTTGTTGTAAATGCTGACAGACAGATTAGACACACAAATGGCCTTTCACCTGATCAATAAGAGAACAAACAACAGTCTGAAAACCCAAGACAATGACAAAATTGAAAGGTTTCATGTTAAAGAAAAGTGACTGTGTAATAACTCACTACCCACCTTTGAATTTTTGTTTATTTTACAAAAAAAATGCTGCAAGGTATTTAGATCAGCTACCGACTGAATATTTAATTCAGTTCAAGCTGAATTAATGCAGCTTAGAGAGTGCAAATTAATTTTAAATTACTTTCTTCTAAAATCTCCTTTCTTTTCCTGTGATAATGAGGTTAATTTTATTACTTATATTAACATATTGCAAGCTCCTCCACCTCCCTAATCCAATTTCACAATGGCAACAATTTTTGCCTGCTGCTTCCAGCGTCCAGTTCCCTTTTAATTTGTCCGTGCTGCACATTCCTCTTCTGTTATCTTCTATCCTTTTTGGTTCGGTGTGGCCAGATGTACTTGTCTCACTTTTATTTTAAACTTTTTAAATTGCTCTTAGATGTCAAAAAAAATTACAATTCCATGAAAAAAGCATGCAAAAACCAAAACCTATTACAAGTGAATTTCACTTTCAATGTGTAGCGAGGTATGTCTGTTTGACATTAGAAAATCAACATTTTACCAGGTCTCAGTAGGTTATTGTATGCAGCCATGGATCTTTATAGAAGTAACCCCCAAAGTTCATAGAAGAACACAGAACTAGAAAAAAGAATATTTCATATGGCTCAGGTAACACTTTTCTATCTAAAACAAAAACAAAAATACCTGGAAAAACTCAGCAGGTCTGGCAGCTTCTGCAGAGAGGAGCACAGTTAACGTTTCGAGTCGGAATGACCTTTCAACAGAACTTTTCTATCTAAATGTGTTTTGTTATTTTTCTTCAATCCATCCTAGGATTCACTTTTCTAGCCCAAAATAAAGATTTCCTATCAGAGACTGAAACGATGGTTTGTTTAAGAAGTGGGGCCCTATCCCTTGACTCACATCCTTCTCCCCAGAAAAAAAACACTTCATTGCTACCACTTATCAGTTACAGAACTGAGACATGCATAAAGCATTCACACAGCAATGAAGTCGATAGTCCTGGAAATTGTTTGGAAAAGTAGTGGTGTTCAGAACTTTACTGAAAGGCTAAAATTTCAACATGTTAAGGCATAATGTATTCTCAGCTTGGTTTTTTTTTGCATGTTTCAGGCATATTAAGCCAATTTATTCTGGAAAACTTTTCCAAAAACAAAACAGCCAGTGTAAATCCACCTAATGACTCAATGGTATTGCCATCATTGAATCCCCCATTATCAACATCCTAGGGGTTACCATTGACCAGAAACTAAACTGGACTAGCCATGTAGGTCAGAGGCTAGGAATCTTGTGGCGAGTAACTCACCTCCTGCCTCTCTAAAGCCTGTCCACTATCATCAACATCCTAGGGGTTACATTGACCAGAAACTAAACTGGACTAGCCATATAAATCAGAGGCTAGGAATCTTGTGGCGAGTAACTCACCTCCTGCCTCTCCAAAGCCTGTCCACTATCTACAAGGCACAAGTCAGGAGCGCGATGGAATACTCTCCACTTGACTGGATGAGTGCTGCTCCAATAACACTCAAGAAGCTTGACCCCATCCACTACCTTCAACATTCACTCCCTCTACTACCCACACACAGTGGCAGCAGTGTGCACCACCTACAACGAGCACTGCAGGAACTCACCAAGTCTCCTTAGACAGCACCTTTCAAACCCATGATCTCTACCACCAAGAAGGACAAGGGCAGCAGATAGATGGGAACCATCACCTGCAAGACCCTCTCCAAGCCACACACAATCCTGAGACTCCCCTCCGAACAGCACTGAGGGTGTACCTACACCACATGGACTGCAGCAGTTCAAGGTGCTAAGGGGAATTAGGGACAGACAATAAATACTGGCTTAGCCAGCAATGCCACATTCCATGAACATATAAATTTTAAAAAAGTGAACTCTAATCTCATATTAGCTTTAAAAAATGCTTGAGCGCTGGTTTAATTCAGTATGAGATTGGATATAACGTAAACTATGATACAGTATTCTGATGCCGTCTATATATATTGTGGGCATGAACTTGTGTCATATCATTTTGGTGCTCCAATACCAAAATTCCCATCTGAAAGCGGAGATCAAACAAGCAGGTTAAAAGCATCTTAATTTTATTTTATATTTAAAAAGCTGGAGAAATTACATGATAAATTCGAAGTTAGAAAAACTTGGATCTACAAGAATCTTATTATGAGACTGAAGGGTGACTTAATAGAGATCTTTAAAATTATGCAAGGTTTTGATACATCATAGACACACGCAGAGGTGTTTCCACTTGTAGAGAAGAGCAAAACTAAGAGGGCCACTCATATAAGGTAGTCGCCAAGAAATTAAATAGGGAATTCAGAAGAAACATCTTTACCCAGAGTGTGGTTGGAATGTGAAACTCGCCACTATGGGAATTAGTTGAGGTAACTAAGCATAAATGCATTTAAAGATGAGAAAGGATTAGAGGATTTAGCTGATTTAGTTAGATGAAGGAGGATGAGAGGAGGCTCACGTGGCGAATAAACACTGGCTTAACTGTTTGGCTTGTTTTTGTACTATGTTCAATGTAATTCAATGCAATGAAGTAATGAGGTCCGAGAACACTGTGGTGAATAAGTGACTCATTCATTGTCTAGAACACAAGACTATGTAATTTTTACCATTTGTCTATTTCTTACAAAAATCTCCTTTCAAGGTTTAACTTAGCATGCTTTTTTTTTTCCAAAACAGTCCATAATGAGTAGCAAACAATTTGTCTAATAATTTTTAAGACTTTTTCTCAAGTTAAACCAAAATGTGCCCAGTCATTCATTGGGCGAACAATATTAATCTATCATGAGGTTTTCAAATCATATTATAAACTAGAAATCGAATCATGCAACTTTCCTACTGCTATCCTGGAGCTGTCCACTTCACCTAGTGAAATTTTCCTGCCTTCTGTATCAATATGTAAAATAATGGAGTCAATTATCAGGAGTAAACGTGATGTGATAATAAAGTGGCAAAAAACAGTGAACTCAGAAACACAAAGACAGACCCCAGCAATCTCCCTGACTTTTTTTGAAGAGCTAACATGAATTGGATGATGGGAGGCCCCATGATGTGGTGTACTTCTAAAAAGCCTCTGACAAATATCTAAATGATGCCATAACGATATTGTCACTGGACTAGTCATGCTCTGGGGACCTGGGTTCGAATCCCACCACCAATTTGATAAAAATCTGGAATTAAAGGCTTAATGATGACCATGAAACCATTGTTGATTGTCATAGAATACCACCTGGTTCACTGATCTGCCTTCCTTACCTGGTCTGGCCTACATGTGACTCCAGACCCACAGCAATGTGATTGACTCTTAAATGCCCTAGCAAGCCACTCAGTTGTATCAAACTGTTATAAAGTCTCAAAAAAAAAGGAATGAAACTGGGCGGGCCACCCGGCATCGACCTTGGCACCGGAAAAGACAATGGCAAACTCAGCACTTAACCCTGCAAGGTCCTCTTGACTAACATCTGAGGGCTAGTACCAAAGTTGGGAGAGCTGTCTCACAGACTAGTCAAGCAACAGCCTGACATAGTCATCCTCACGGAATCATATCTTACAGATAATGTCTCGGACACCACCATCACCATCCCTGGGTTTGTCCTGTCCCACCGGCAGGACTGACCCAGCAGAGGTGGTGGCACAGTGGTATACAGTCAGGAGGGAGTTGCCCTGAGAGTCTTCAACATCGACTCTGGACCCCATGAAGTCTCATGGCATCAGGTCAAACATGGGCAAAGAAACCTCTCGCTCATTACCACGTACCGCCCTCCATCAGCTGATGAATCAGTGCTCCTCCATGTTGAGCACCACTTGGAGAAAGCACTGAGGGTGGCAAGGGTGCAGAATGTACTCTGGGTGGGGTCTTCAACGTCCACCACCAAGAGTGGCTCAGTAGCACCAGTACTGACCGAGCTGGCCGAGTCCTAAAGGACATAGACTGGGTTTGCGGCAAGTGCTGAGGGAACCAATAAAAGGGAAAAACATACTTGACTTCATCCTCACCAAGCTGCCTGCTGCAGATGCATCTGTCCATGACAATATCGGTAGGAATGAGCACTGCACAGTTCTTGTGGAGCCGAAGTACCGCCTTCACTTTGAGGCTACCATCCATCGTATTGTGTGGCACTATCACCATGCTAAATGGGATAGATTTTGAACAGATCGAGCACTCAAGACTTGGCATCCATGAGATACTGTGGACCATCAGTAGCAGAATTGTACTCGAGCACAATCTGTAACCTCATGGCCCAGGATATCCCCCACTCTACCATTACCATCAAGCCAGAGGATCAACCCTGGTTCAATGAAGAGTACAGGAGGGCAAGCCAAGAGCAGCACCAGGCATACCTAAAAATCAGGTGTCAACCTAGTGAAGCTATAAACACAGGACTGCTTGTGTGCCAAACAGCATTAGCAGCAAGTGATTGACAAAGCTAAACAATCCCACAACCAACGGGTCATATCTAAGCTCTGCAGTCCTGCCACATCCAGTTGTGAATGGTGGTGGGCAATTCAACAACTCAGTAGAGGAGGTGGTTTCACAAATATAGCCATCCTCAATAATGGAGGAGCCCAGCACACCCGTGCAAAAGATAAGGCTGAAGCATTGGCAACAATCTTCAGCCAGAAGTGCGGAGTGGATGATCCATCTCAGCCTCCTCCAGAGGTCCCCAGCATCACAGATGCCAGTCTTCAGCCAATTCAATTCACTCCAGGTTATATTAAGAAATGGCTGAAGGCACTGGATAGTGCAAAGCCTAAGAACTCTGACAATATTCCGGCAATAGGACTGAAGACTTGTGCTCCAAAACTTGCCATGCCCCTAGCCAAGCTGTTCCAGTACAGCTGCAACGCTGGCATCCACCCAGCTATGTGGAAAACTGCCTGGGTATGTCCTATACATAAAAAGCAGGACCAATCCAACCCAGTCAATTACCGCCCCAGTCTACTCTCCATCAGTAAGTAATGGAAGGTGCCATCAACAGTGCTATCAAGTGGAACTGGCTTAGCAATAAACTGCTCACTGACACCCAGTTTGGGTTCCGCCAGGGCCACTCAGCTCCTGACCTCGTTACAGCCTTGGTTCAAACATGGATAAAAGAGCTGAACTCCCGAAGTGAAGTGAGAGTGACTGCCCTTGACATCAAGGCCGCATTTGACTGAATGCGACATCAATGAACAAAACTGGAGTCAATAGGAATCAGGGGGGAAACTTTCCACTGGTTGGAGTCATACCTACAGGACAACCAGTGTACAGGACGTGCCTGGGCAAGTTTCCACATACCACACTGTTGTAGCTGTACTGGAACAGCTTAGCTAGGAGTGCGGCAAGTTGTGGTTGTTGGAGGTCAATCATCTCAGCTCCAGGACTTCACATCAGGAGTTCTTCAGGGTAGTGTCATCAGCCCAACCATCTTCAACTGCTTCATTAATGACCTTCCTTCCATCATAAGGTCAGAAGTGGGGATGTTCGCTGATGATGGCACAATGTTCACCATTCGTGACTCTTCAGATACTGAAGCAGTCCATGTCCAAATGGAGCAAGACCTGGGCAATATCCAAGCTTGAGCTGACAGCAGCAAGTGACATTTGCACCACACAAGTACCAGGCATCTCCAACAAGAGAGAATCTAACCATTGCTCCTTGATGTTCAATGGCATTACCATTACTGAATCCCCCACTATCAAGCTTCTAGGGATCACCATTGACCAGAAACTGAACTAGACTACCCATATAAATACTGTGGCTATAAGAGGTCAGAGGCTAGGAATCCTGTGATGAGTAGCTCACCTCCTGACTCCCCAAAGCCTGTCCACCATCTACAAGGCACAAGTCAGGAGTGTTATGGAATACTCCCCACTTGCCTGGATGAGTGCAGCCCCCACGACACTCAAGAGGCTGGACACCATCCAGGACAAAGCTGCCTGCTTAATTGGCACCGCATCCACAAACGTTCACTCCCACCACCACTGACGCACAGTAGCAGCAGTGTGCATCATCTACAAGAGGCACTGCAGCAACTCACCAGGGCTCCTTAGGCAGCACCATCCAAACCCACAACCACTACCACCCAGAGGGACAAGGGCAGCAGATAGATGGGAATGCCTCCACCTGGAGGTTCCCTTCCAATCCACACACCATCCTGACTTGGAAACATATTGCCGTTCCTTCACTACTGCTGGGGCAAAATCCTGGAACTTCCTCCCTAACAGCACTAAGCATGTACCTACACCACAATGACTGTGGCAGTTAAAGAAGGCAACTTACCACCAGCTTCTCAAGGGCAACTAGGGACGGGCAATAAATGTTGGTCCAGCCAGCAAAGCCCGCATCCCATGAATGAATAAGAACAAAAATACTTAACTTTCATTTACATAGCATCTTTCACAAGCTTAGAGTATTCCAAAGATATGCACAGCTAATTAATCACTTCGTCTATTAACATTTGTATTGCATGGAAAATTGACAACCAATTTGCACAAAGCAAGAGGCCACAACTTTCAAGGTAAATGATGAGAAAATCTGTTTTGGTGATGTTGATGAGCGAGAAACTGAACGAAGCATTGGGAGAATTCATCTGTCCCACTTTGAACATTTCCATGGTTTAACATCTCATACAAAATAAGGCATCTTCAACATTCAACTCCCTCAGCACTCCATTAAACTGTCAATGCGCATATGCTTATGTGCTCAAATTTGATTCAGAAAAGATGGTGCAATGACTGAACCAAGGCTGACACCAACTAAAAGGCAGCTACTTAAGTTTCAAGGTTGGGGTTAAAATATTTTACCTAGGAACATGTATAATCTGACAGGTACAAAGCCGTAGACATTTATTAGGGGAGTCATTTGATATCAGGGAAGTGTAAATTGCATCACTTTAGGAATTCCTACAGTTTTTAATTTAAGCGTACTTGGATTCAGAAATTACTTCGTTGGATGATGGCAAATTTGCATCTATTGTTTCGGACATTCCAAAACGTTCAATTATATGTAGGCAACCATTCATAAATTTCACATTTTGCAATTAAACATAGCAAAGAAATTAGTTGTATTGTATTGTATTTAGAATGCAGAAAAGTGCATTATTCTACAATTACAGATGTTACATCATTACTTGGTCAATATCAAAGCAAAAGAAAATAAAAAGCTAAAAAGTAAAGTAAAATTTGTTTCAATAATCTATACTAACTAACTGTAATCCCAGTCACATTTTAGATAATGACTCCGCATCAACTCAGACTTTTCAGGAATTCATCATTACCCAAAGCCTGGATTGCTATTTTGTCACAGAGTTATTGGACATTCAGAATGACTGCCAAATTCTGGTCGTTATGGTATGTATTTTTATTGCTGTTGGCATGTCGTGGAAATCAATTGTATTATCTGTGACCATAATGCTACTAACAGGTCAAACAGAGCCAGAACCTCAAATTATTTGTTCTGGAACACAGGCCATTATTGCCAGGCTTGGAATATGCTGTAGTTAATTGCACAAACAAACTTGTGTTTGAAATTTTGAATTGTTACTGCTAGAGCCTTTATTTTGGATCGCTTAAGGCTGGCTGCAGAAACACTTCCTAAGCGTGCACTAAAGACACAATTGGCAGGTACCATTCCCTGGTGCTAACAACCTTTGACTTGATTATTTGTTACTGACTACTATTTGACTTCAAATTAACACCACCAAATTAGAGCATGCAGTCCTGTAAAGTGTATATACTCATGTAATGAAGATTTGATTTAATTAATATTCACTTCTGTCTCACTATGTGAAGTCTCCAAGCTATTTCTTTTGTTGCCAAATTAGATGGCTATCCAACTCCGATATCCCATTCTATTCCCAGAATATTTCAAATTGAGACCTGCCATATTAAAACCAATCAACCATCGGCTTAAATTTACTTACCACTGTGACTACGAACGTGAATCTCCAGTGAACTGGCACTGGGACAGCTTTTGTTGCATTGTGGGAAGGGACAGATACGCTCATGTGGTGAAGGATCCTTGAGCTTTTCCTCTGTAGGAGTGGATGTAGGTTTCTGCCGGCTGGCACAGTAATACATCAGGTGAGCTTGCAGGTTTCTTTCACTCCGATACCAAATCCCACAAGATTTACAAGGAAAGATGTCCTCTGGAATAATCAGATTTAAAATAAATATTCTGAAGAGCTATGAACACCACACTTTGATAAGTAACCAAAAATTTGCTTTTGATTTTTACGGTGAGCAATTTCTCTATTTTCTTATCTCTCTGGACCATGAGAAAGAGGATGCGAATGTAGTCTGATCCCAGACACCAATTAACAATATGTTAAGCTGCTGTTGAGAAAAAGCAGTCCTGTAGTGACCCTCCCACAGATTCCTTCTTCCCTAAGGAAAAGCACCTATATCACATCAACATGGCTGTGGTAGTCAATTCAACAGCTGTGGGAGTAATTATCAATGCAAACCAATACCCTGCTACAATTCTGCCATGGATCATTTTCACACATAGGTTTAATCTACCACTCAATGATAAAGCTCATTGGAGATTTTGCATACATTTTCAACGCAGCACAAGGAGATTATTTTATCAATAACCATTTAATAAATACTGATATTATTGCTACTCTGAAATATAATATGGCATGCACATAATGAGCTGCTAAATGAAACAAATTCATTTTATAGTACAAATACTGACTTATGAAAAAGTGAAAGAATGAAAAGGATAGCAGCAAGTATTTTACATAGAATACTAACCCATTTTTCTCTTCGAAAACAAAACCCCAAATGCAATATCTGTGCCCACCATCCTTTAATTAGTTTTCCAATTAACCTCTACTGAGAATGTCTCAGCTCTAGCACTTAATATTCAACTGCTTCATTACTTGAGTACTGATGGAGTACTGTTGGGGAGCACCACCTTCTATGTAAGGCCTTAAACTAAGACCCTGCCGTATTTGCTTAATTAACAAGTGATGACACTTCAAAAGTCATTCACTTAGCTTAATCTTCTCTAGTAAATAATGAAATGCCAGAAGAATTTGTTACTGTAACGATTACACATTTTGCTTTTTATTTCACTGGACCTTACTGTTGACAACTGCAGTGGCTAATATCGCAGCCATGCCTGCTTGCTGAGGAAGAAGCTGGATGTCAGAATGTAACGAAGCGGGGTATGTGGTGGCTTGCTCCGAGCACTCCGCAGGCTCCATCTTAACACTTAGATTTAACACAGGGTAACTGTTACTCTGACCAACAATCGCTGTTAAATATTCTCCTTCTGTGATGGGTTTTGTGGTTTTGCACCAGATCTGATTATCTGTAGAGGAAAACAAAACACTTTTGAGAAACAATTCTAAGGTGTTCCAACAGTGCCAGAGGTTGGTAACACACACAAAAAGATTCTATTAATCTGCAGCAGGTAGTACCCTAGCAAGCAAAAAATATGGAGCATATTTCTATTTTTTCCCCCATCCATGTTCTGATTTTGCTCCCTCAGAGTAGAGGGATTAATTTGTAGTGAACATTGTTTCCCCCTGACCCTCCAACTCCAGGTCTTCAAGTTTGGTCTCAACTGAGGGGAGAAGTCACCTTCCTTATCAGAAGTCTCCCTTGGCTCTGATTTTGCTCACAGGGGAGATTGGGGATCCCTATCCTACCCACCCTAGAGTTTCAGGTTTAGCTAACTTGAACACCAGTCAACTGGGAGTGGACCAATGAAGATCATGGGAATGGACCAAGAATCCTCAAGAAGGTGAAGAAATGGGAGAATATTTTTTACCAACACTTGCCTTTCTTAACCTACTTGTACAAACATGGCTGTTGGCTAAGGCAATGTAGGTCAAAGGTTAAAGTCAGTACACAGTGATGCCTGGTGACCAAAACTAGCAACTGTTTTAGTGTTACCTGTCAACATTGTATGGGGCTGCTATTGTTTTAACACCTAACATTGTGACTTTTAATGTTGACAAACCCTACCGCAGCACGTTTACAAGCATAAATGGTACTACAGATAAATACTGACAGTTTTATCATGCACTGGGATCCTATTGGGATATAAGACATTCCAAAGCATTGTAAAATGGAATTTTGTAACCCATTCAGCAATTTTCACATATAATAAGTAGACCAATAGTGCATAAAATTAACTGCTAATTAGCTAAGCAAATTGAAAAACTGTTTGGAAGCATCTTATTCCATTGACTTTTTGCGTTACTCTAACCTACCCATCTGAGTTCAGAGTGGGATTTTCATGGCATCAAAAATTGCCAAAACCCATAAACAAAAGTGAAATTTCTGTTGATTGCTATTGACTTGACATAACTAATGGACTCTAATGGGGCCATGGGGGGTGGGTGCAGTGTTGACTGAGATCATTCTGAACAAAATAACAGTTTAAGTTCCCTAATGGAAAGTCAATTCAATACTTATGCCCTGAGGATGATCTAGCACCAACTGAAAGGTATTAGAGCAATAGAACAGCAAATATCTTCCCTTTCACATTCTAGGTAAATATTAAATGGGAAGCACACAGTGGCTTTAAAAGTAATGTATTTCAAAGGTTAGCTATAGCATCCTGCATATGTAGAAGCCTTTATTAGAATTCATGTGCTTTGAATGCAAACTGGATTCAAGACTCATTTGTAGAATTTTAAGGGATAAAGATGAACCAGTCTTGCTTTCGGATGTCTTGCCAACTTTCAAAATATTAACAAGCCCTCTTCCAATGCTGTGCTTTGTAATGTAGGAAGGCAGCAAGATACCATTGGTACTCATGTAATGCTGGAAAATACCAACAAGGTACAGAATTGTTAAACTGAACTGTTGGCATTGAATAACACAGTCAAGACGGTGATGGATATTAACATTAACCATCAAAGTAGTTAGTATTTAAAAAAAAAACTTATAGTCAGAGAACTGGTGGTGAAAAATAAACACTTGCATTGAAGAAAACAATGAAAAATCAACACAAAATCATTGTAAGTGAAAAGACATGCAACCAATGACTAAAAAGTGGGCTAGAATGTAGTTGAGGTCAGTCATATCATATAAGAGAGCATGAAAGAAGTTCATTTCAGACTAGCAGAAAGTGGGCTGCGGTGTTGAGAGCCAAAGCCAGCAGTCTCTAGCGTGGAGATTGGTGGTTATTGCACTGGGGAAGCAAAAGTAGCATTCAGGGCATGTTGATGTGGGAGGAAGAGTATAAAGACACATTTAGCTAGAATCAGTGGAAGGGGAGAGATGGAGTACAACTGGAGAACTTGACTAGCCAGAGGTCTGGTGGGGAGCAGATAATGTGGTGAATGATTAACTAGGGAAAGAAAAATAACACTGTGTGTCAAATGGAGAATTCATCAACAGCAAGGTTCACTAAAATACTACAACTGTACAAAATTACTGTCAGGCCACATTACAAACCGATTTTTAGTTTAGGATAAAGGTCCAACATATGGCTTCATAAATGTGCAAACGCTTTCTGCAGTACATTGCTTTTCTTGGAAATTTATATCAGCAAACAAAGATCAAGTGCTTGCATAAATTATGGTAACAGTGGTTAAACAGGACTGCAGAATGCACATCTTTTTTAAAGGGGAAAGCGAATCTATGGGGACAAGGTGGTTGGGAGGCAGCAGCAGCTTCTATTTGCAATAGCATCCTGGGACAACTCTTTCAGAAGACGTTGGGGCTGTGGAGCAACTTTGAATGGGTCAGAGAGCTACAGAGCCACAAGCTAAAACCATGGATTTTCCATTGTCATGATTTTTCATCAGTGATGTCTCTGATTGATCTGGCAATAAGTGAGATGAATTGCTTCCAAGTTTAAGGGAACTACTTAATTGATAAATACAAGATTAATCATAGCGGACTATCCACCTTGCTGCTTGTGTAGGATATCTTTAGGATATCACTATTAGGGACAGCAGGAAAACAATATTTAGAACAAGCTTTTTATGCTATGCTGACCTGAAAGTACACTTGGCTAACTTGGGCACCAAGAGGGGAAATAAAGTCTTAAGAGAGATAATGTTCTATAATTTCCACCATGTATAAACAAAGAAACATGATTATTTGAGGGAACCACTACCACATAGCAACATAACCACATCTGTTACTAACCACAAAGGGTTTTTTTCTCTGATAAGTCATTATCACACCTATCTACGAGGCATCCCACTGCTACCACTACTCAAGCTTGGTGGTTGCACCTTTCAGAAAGCAAATAATCTCTACAGGACTAAGCAGAAATCTTACCAGACAATGGAAAAACTCAATAATCATTTTGTTAATCAGTTTTAGAATGAAAAGGAAACCACAAATATCTGTGAATCAGACAACTGAATTGGAACAAAGTTTACTTTTTTTAAACCAGAAATGATTCACTGAGTTTTATTCTGTCATTTTAAGGCATTTATTGCTTATTTTCTTTAGAAGCCCATTTCTTATTCACAATGTACCACTCCAATTTGAATTTCCCAAATTTTGCTATTTCCTTATTTAAAATAGATTTTGTGTAATACTGAAATTAGTAAGTAGTCATTTAAAAAAAATTCTTCATACTTTGATTTTAATATTGGATAGATGCAGCATTGTCCTGTTGTGTTGCATACTAAACATAGCTAAATTAGCTTCCTTAAGAATTCCTATGATACACTGATCACACTCAGGATCATTCTAGAGGAGTTGACCCCATCTCCAGCTCGCCAAGCACCAGAAGTTTCCTACGACAATCCTGAAACTTACAACCCAGCAGAGATGCCACAATTGGTCTCAGTGTATCTCAGCAAGAGAGGGGAGAAAAGAATAATCATCCAGGGTTCACATTCGTAGGCTGGGATCTGGCAGCCCACTCCCCAAGATTGGCGGGGCGGGGTTAAAAGAGTGTGTAAAATTCCAGCCGTAGGTTTTATTCGTACTCCCGCTGGAGAAAGCTACACAGGCATCAGGTAAACATAAAACTGAATATGCCTATGAAGTCTTATCAAATATCCTTCCAACTCTCTGCCTAAATTCACAGGTTAAGAATTTCTACATGGGCAAATTACCAGTGGGCACCCAAGATCCATGGATCCAGAACTGAATTGGAATTACCATCAGCAGCAGAGGGGACATGGAGAACATGGAAACAAAGCTATTAATTGACATCAGGATTCTTTATTATTAGTAGATTAGTGGTTTACAGAAAACAATGCAGAGGTTAAATATTCTGACATTTCCTTATGCATGTATATCATAAAGGTATAGCTTATCATAGCAGAGGAGATTAGAAATTTTAAGAGATGGACACATTTCCGGTAGATAAAGCTACCAAAGGACATGGAAGATAAGTGTGCAGGGGAGTGTTTTGGGACTGATTCAGTGTGATGGAAACAACTGTTTCCAGTATCATATAGTCCTATGTTCCACAGCAAGTTTCAGAACATTTGATGTTTGGTGGGGTGGTGGTGCTGGAGGCAGTGGAAGGGTGGGAGTCAAGTATGTTTACTGATACATCACAGGTACCCCGCTCCCTTGAGATTATTTAATTATATTAAGGAGTCAGGGAGGTAATTCCCCAGATCTCATTTCCCCAAACTGTCACGAAAAGTTCTTGCCTCTCTCACAAGTTGGCATTACTAATGGTTAGGAAAGATGGTGCACACAATTGTTGAGGCGAATGAACATTCCTGGGCCTGACAGCCTTTCCTTTCATGACTTTAGAACAAAAAGCAAACAAAACTTGGGATTTTTTTAAATTAAAAAGATCTTGCTATCCATAGTATAGTAAAGGAAGGAGGCAGCCTATTCCAATAAATGAAATGAAGCCGTTACCAGCTGTAAGCAAATGTGCTCACTGCTGCATTTATTTATTTAACAAAGTATCACAGACTAATTTTGAAATGTGTAAATCTTTAAAGAACAATAGGTAAGGCTGTGAATGGTGGTGGACAATTTAACAACTAACAGGAGGTGGAGGAGGCTCCACAAATATCCCCATCTTCAATAATGAGAGAGCCCAGCACATCAGTGCTGAAGACTGAAACATTTGCAACAATCTTCAGCCAGAAGTGCCAAGTGAATGATCTATCTCAGCTTCCTCCTGACATCCCCAACATTGCAGATGCCAGTCTTCAGCCAATTCAATTCGCTCTATGTGATATCAAGAAATGGCTGAAGGCACTGGATACTGCAAAGGCTATGGGCCCTGACAACATTCTGGCAACAGTACTGAAGATTTATGCTCCAGAGCTTGCCGCACCCTTAGCCAAGCTGTTCCAGTACAACTACAACGCTGGCATCTACCATGCAATGCAGAAAATTGCCCAATTCGGTTCAGTCCACAAAAAGGAACACAAATCCAACCTGGCCACTTACCACCCCATCAGTCTACTCACGAACATCAGCAAAGTGATGGAAAGGGTCATCAACAGTTCTGTCAAGCGGCACTTACTCAGCAACAACCTGCTCACTGATGCTCAGTTTGGTTTCTGCCAGGGCCACTCAGCTCCTGGCCTCAATACAGCCTTGGTCCAAACATGGATAAAAGAATTGAACTCGATGAGGTGAGAGTGACTGCTCTTGACATTAAGACAGCGTTTGACCAAGTGTGGCATTATGCAGCTCTAGCAGAACTGGAGTCAATGGGTATCAGGGGGAAAACTCTCTACTAGTTGGAGTCAAACCTAGCACAATGGAAGATGGTTGTGGTTGTTGCAGGTCACTCATTTCAGTTCCAGGACATCACTGCAAGGAATTCTTCAAGGTAGTGCCCAAGGTCCAAACAGCTTTAGCCACTTCATCAATGACCTTCTCTCCATCATAATGTCAGAACTGGCAATGTTCACTGACGATTGCAGCAGCATTCATCATTCCTCAAATGCCGAAGCAGTCTGGGTCCATATGCAGCAAGGCCTGGATAACATTCAGGCTTGGACTGATAAGTGGCAAGTAACATTCACACCACACAAGTGCCCCAGGCAATGACCGTCTCCAACAAGAGGGAATCTAATTATCTTTCCTTGGCATTCAAAGGCATTACCATTACAGCATTTCCCACTATCAACATCCTGGGGGGGTTACCATTGACCAGAAACTGAACTGAGCTAACCATATAAATACTGTGGCTACAATACTGTGATCAGCTGGGAATTCAGTAGCAAGTAATTCACCTCCTGACTCCCCAAAGCCTGTCCACTATTTACAAGGCATAAATCAGGAGTGCGATGGGATACACTCCAGCAGCTCCAACAACACTCAAGAAGCTTGACACCATCCAAGACAAAACAGCCCGCTTGACTGGCACCCCGTCAATATTCATTCGCACCCCGTCAATATTCATTCCCTCCGCCACTGATGCACAGTGGCTGCAGTGTGGGCCATCTACAAGATTCACTACAGCAACTTACCAAGGGTCCTTCAACAGCATCTTCCAAACCCAGGGTCTCTACCACCTAGAAGGATATGGGCAGCAGATGTTTGGGAACAGCAACATCTGCAATTTTCCCTCCAAGCCATCCTGACTTGGAACTACATCTCCATTCTTTCACTGTTGCTTTGTCAAAATCCTGGAACTCCCTTCCTAACCATATGGATTGCTGCGGTTCAAGAAGGCAACTCACCACCACCTTCTCAAGGGCAATTAGAGATGGCCAGTGATGCCCACATCCCATGAACAAATGCATTTAAAAAAACTGTACTTATTGAAGATCAAGGGCTTGAATTTAGATACTAATCTTGTCATGAGGCACATACAAGAAACACTAATAATTTAATAAATTAACCATTACAAACTAAAACATCTTTTAACATATAAGCAGGGCTCATCTTTTGCTATCCATGCATTTTTGTCTCTCCCATTTGAATTAGGTCCATCATTAGCCTGCAGCAGCAAACCATATTTTCTATCCTGACTTTCAAAAGGAACCTGAATGTCAATAAAGGGAAGTTACACAGTGTGCGTATACATTTCAAATAACAAAGTGGTTGTTTTGTATAAATCCTCAGGAAGGTCATCCATCCAGTAGTCAAGGGAAGTGATGGAAAGTCTTTTGCACCTGATAATGGAAAGTCCCAGACTGATAAGTTATCTGGAAAGATCACAATGGGCTGTTTGAAATGGTCAAAAAAACCTTTAATTTCAAAATAAAATTGATTGGTGCTGGTTGGAGAACTTGCCCAAATACAAACCACCCTATTGTGATTTGAGCTATCTGGGCACTTACTTGGTGACAAAAAGTGAACAATGCTCAAATGCTTGGTGGTAGATGATCAAGTGAATGTGGAAAGATTGAGGAGCACTCAGACTAAGCATCTAATGATGCACAAGCACCTTTGATCTCCCCATTAAGAAAGAGCAAACCAATGCCTGTATTGACTCCTGCTCATGTATTGTTTTTAGAAAAAGCTTTTCATAAAATCTGGTCAAATATTTATACAGGTAAAAGCATTCTTGACAATTAGGAAGTTATTAGTTTAAGATAGTGCTTATGCATATATAGATGAACAAAACACAATGACGATTCTAAAAAGAAATATAGTACCTGAAGAGAGGCTGGAACATCTGCCTCTTGCTGGTGATTTTAAAAGTTATTGGGCCATAATTTGCTTTAATATGGCATCTAACGGTGTATGCCATTACTTAGATTTTCCCCCTGCATATTTAGGTTTTAACATCTTTCTACGTAGCAATTTGCTGAAAATGCGAGTTGATAATGTGACAGTGAGGGAAAACGGGCATCTGAGACCCAAGTGAATAGGGCAAACAATTATTTCGATTGAAAGGTTGTGAAAATAAGCAGCACAAGGACAGAGAAGAAAGTGCAAATTAGAATGGGTCAATTCAGTCAGCCAGATTTTGGTGTATAACGATGAGGTTAGCAGCACACCCCATTATTAAACTGGATAGCAACTTCCAGTGGCCGCACATGTGCAGAGAAACATGGAAATGAGGAAGCTGTCTGAGTTGCATTGCTCTTAAAGCTGCATGAGAGTGGTATCGCGCTGAGACTCGTCATTGAAACATATGGGTAGTGTTGAGAGATAAATACCCACTAAACTTGCCGAAAAAGTTATGGCTTGTCTATTTTAGTTAAGTAAATTTTTATTGCAATGTTAAGCCTCAACTGCTGTCAAACAACCTTGCTGGCACTAAAAACTCATATATACATGTGTGCTACGCCATTCCTTCAAATTTGCATTATTGTTAGAGATTTAAAATAATTAAAATAAATACATAAAAATAACTTTATCTTTGTCTCTCCTATCTCTCTCTTACAATCCCACTTTCTTTACATCTCTTTATTTTCTCTGTACTGATTTGACACTGAATTAAATATCTTAACTGCCACTTTCTGAATGTGCTGCTCGTAAACCATTCTTCAAACAATTTGATTAAGGAGATACACAATTGGCTGCCCTATCCCAGGGCCCTGTAGAGAGCAGAATGCTTTTTGGTTCTCCAATTACAGCAAATTTCAGTTCACAATCCCACAGAATTTCTGTGGGCAAATGCAAATATAACAAACGGCATGTGCCATTCATTCACTGCAACATCTAGTCCAATATCAAATCAGGTATAGAAGAAGAAATAAGGAGGGGAAAAGAAAAGAGAATGAGTGAAAAAGAGGCAGACAATGAAAACTTAAATACAAAAATTTCAAGCAATTAAAACCTGACAAAATGAAACTCCACACTTACAAATGTTAATTTTCAGTGCCTGAGGGGTTGATTGGCATTAATTAACATTTAACATGTCATCTAACTCAAAATCATCTGACTCAACTTTGTGGCAAGTTTATTTGATATCTCCCGTATAAATAAAGCTACTTCACACCATCCAAGACATTTCCATACAAGGGCAATGCATTCCAGATGCTGGAAATCATAAATAAAAACTAAAAATTCTGTAAATACTCAGGTGTGGGAACATCTGAGGAGAGGGGAACAGTTAATGTTTCAGGCCGGTGACCTTTCACCAGAACAGCAGTTCTGACAGGAGATCAACCCCAAATTTTAACTCGGTTTCTCTCTCCACGACGTCAGGTCTAATGAGCAAATTTCAAACGTTTTCTATTTTTACTGCACTTCAGACAGCAATATGATATTTTTGCAAAGCCAACAGTGGGATGGTGCAATTTGGACAGCGACATGTGGATATTTGAGTTTAACCGTGCATCTGTGATTCACCTGAAGTTGTTTTACTGTTTATGCAAGTTGCATTAGTCTCACTGTTATTTTGAGAGCAAAATCTAGCCCACTGATGCATAAAGTTAATGTTGGCAGGTGGGAAGATTTTCAGTTAGAACATTCTCCCTTCCGATGTATACAGTTAGCTTATGCAGCAAACTAATTCGTACTCTCAATTGCATAATGCAATTTGTTTCCAATTGACTTGATCATTGAAAGTTTTCCTTCCTACAAGTTTTCAAACTATCAGAAAGGCAGTAAGTTTAACCAAAACTAAATTTAGACAATATATTATACTCTTAAGAGTTGATGGAAAGAACACACACCTTTGCAGTAGATGGCGCAATTAGCCAATTCTTCATTCATCGTTACTTTCAGTTGTCTTAACCAGCAACATTCATCTTTCAACTGCAGGGTTGCAGGAACATACTGTGAGGGGAGAAAATAACTAGTTTAGGAAACTGCTTTCCTATTTGACAATAGTTTTTGACATAAATTTGACATTGCACAAAATACAGCTTTGGTTGCCAATTTTGTTCATACAATGTCAATGATCATAAGCCAATTTAGGGCATTTATACGACTTTAGCATCTGTTTGAAACAATTTTATTTTGGACTAATGCTAATCTTTTTGTGTAAATGCAGGCTGAAGTCCAGAGTCAGGTACCAGCAACATAACTTACATTGATATAGCACCTTTAACGTAATAAAGCATCCCAAGGCGCTGCACAGGAGCACTACAAAATATGACACCAAACCACATAGAGATATCAGGGCAGATGGCCAAAAGCTTAGTCAAAGAGTTAAGTCTTAAGGAGTGCCTTAAAGGAGAAAAGGCGGGTAGAGGCACAGAGAGGTGTAAGGAGGAAAAAGCAGTGTTTATGGCCTCGGAAACTGAAGCTGCCAATGGTGGAGTGGTTAAAAATCAGCGATGATTAAGAGGCCAGAATTAGATAAGTGCAAACATCTTCGAGGGTAGTGGAGGGCTGGAGGAGTTTACAAAAAGTTGGGAAAAGTGAGACCATAGAGAGATTTGAAAACAAAGATGAGAATTTTAACATCAAGACATTGATCCCCTGTCAAACAATACAGGTCAGGGATGGTAGACGAACAGGACTTGATGGTCTGAAGACATGGATATCAGAGTTTTGGATGGCCTCAAGTTTACAGAGGGTAGAGCAAGGGAGACCAGTCAGGAGTGCATTGGCATAGTCAAGTTTATCATTGGGGAACAAAGACATGAGTGAGGGTTTCAGCAGCAGGTCAGTGAAGTTGAAGTTACGGAGATGGAAATAAGCATTCTTAACGATGGTCCACATGTGTGGTTGGAAGCTTATCCGAGTCAAATTGGACACCAAGGTTGAGAACAGTCTGGTTTGTCTCAAACTGTAGGCATTGAGGGGGATGAAGTCAGCAGCTAGGAAACAGAATTTGGAGTAGGGACCAAAAATGATGTCTTCAGTCTTCCTAATTTTCAACTGGAGAGAATTTCTGCTCAAAAGCACTGGACACCCAAATTGAATGCAGGAGTTTCCCTCCACTTTGTTGTGAAGTCAGACTGAGTCTGACCACTGATTTAGCATCAGTGTGAAGTGGAGGTCGCTTTCCATCATTGTCAAGATTTTAATGTAAATGCACCCTGAAATCAAGTCAAATAGTATAATCTCTTATAGCAAATTCTTTTTGGAGGCTCAGTTTCACCATCTTATGACATTCTTGGGAAACTTTGACTCAAGTCAATGCTTTCAGTCAATGACAGGGGCATCTTATCAATACATATTCTATTTGAAATATACTTAGCCTATTTTTAAATTGTCTATATATGTCAGCTCTTAGGGACAAAGATTTAGAAAATATTGCATTAAAAAACTGAATAACTTATGCACTCTATTGCTTCATCCTACTCATGAAAATGTGATGATCTTCATTTTTCAATGACTGGCTAATTTGGCCAGAAAGTAAAAATTCCAAGAGTCATGACAATGTATCAGAATGTGCTATAGAATCATGTTGTGCACAATTCCTTTCATAGTGCTTTCGATATCTTAAAAAAAAACCTGGTTTACCTGCCACTATTTCTAAAATGGTCCCACCTGGATGCATCTTTGTGCTGGGAAATGATTATTGAAAAGAGATTTTTAGTTAAAAAGCTCAGTAAATAAAAAAAGTGCCACACAACAGAGTTTATGAGATTCTCCATCTTTGATGGAAGTAATTTGTAATAACAAAATAAAAACTTTTCACAGTATAGGACTAAGCTCTCAGCCACAAGATGGCACCAATGACAGCTTTTCCTTAGATTTAGTTTAGTTCTTTCTCCTGTCCAAGATAAATGTTACAAAATTTCACAATTCAGAAATACAGTTTTCAGCCAGAGTAAAAGGAATAAATGGATCTCGATTTCAAAACAAAATAAAAACAGAGAATGCTTCTTAAGTTGAGGTCATCGGACTGGAATGAACAAGGATTTCTATACAGCAAGATTAGGTTTACTTACTATAGATGTCGGCATATAAGTTGATCTTTGATGCCTCAAAAAATCCCTCCAAAAACAAGGGTAGGCTTATATGCCAAGTATAGAAGTGCTGATGGTTGCCATCTCTGTCTTTCGTCACGGTGGGTCTGCTCCCATGCATCATTGCAACACAGCCCATATCGCCTATTTGATCCCTTGCACCCATTTATAAGGTACTGATAAATAAAATATACATTGTGGGGTGAAAAATTGAAGCTGCCTACTAATGCAAGTATAACATGGTATGGCTGAAAAGTTAGGAGGGTGTCGACTTATTCTCCGAGTTGATGCGAAAGCATGATTTTTGGGGCGAAAAAAATGACATTGGTCGACTTATACACTATAGTATATTGAAATGAGTTTTCTTGGTAAATTATTGTGCAAAAAATACAAAAACAGACCACAAGAGGGATCTGAATGATATAATTTATAAAAATAACAGTTGCAGCATCAATGATGAAGGCTATTACCCTAAAGTTTTACAACGGCAGCACTTCAAGTATTCCTGCACTTTGTGTAAATGTTGTCAGCCCATACCTATTGGCATCCTGGATTCAAATTCTCATGGATCCTAACAACGCCTCTCAAAGGCACAGCCAAACATGGTCCTACCGGACCACAACAGACTTATGCTGGGACTGGTGGGGCACCAGACAAAACAAAGGCGTTGATACTTACAGGCTACGATTGGATTCTAATGGCAAAATAAATTTTATGTCTCTACCATTTTAATTCAGATCTTATCCCAGGCAAAGCAGCAATTTAAGAAACAGATCAAAAGTTTGATGTTTTAATAGTATCACAATAGTAATAAAAAGAAATGTAGTAATAGGTACTGAATTCGATTATTGTTATTGTTACGTTATTATGTATGGAAGCCAAATGTTAAAAAGAGAAGCTAATTATACCTTCCATTAAACCACACATTTACATAAAAAATGTATTGTAATGCAAATAATATCTTTGACAAGTTTTGATTCGATAAAAGATTACAGGAAAATTGGACCAGGTTGGTAGTTCACTCAGAAAACCAGCACAGGCACCATGGGCTGAATAACCTCCTAAATTTATAAAGGATCTAACCACCTCCCCTTAACAATCACCAGCATTACCATCACTAAATTCCCCACCAGCAATTTCCTGGGAGTCACTATTAATCAGAAACTTAACTGGACCAGCTGTATAATTTCTGTAGCTATAAGAAGTCAGAGGCTGGGCATTACCTCTCCCCAGCTCTCCAATGTTATCACCTGGCTTTGAAATATATCACCATTTTGTCAAAATCATGGAACTCTCTAACATCACTGTGGGAGCACTGACATCGGCTGACGGCATCTGTAGACCAATACTTTCTCAAGGGCAACTGCAGGTAGACCATAAATGCTGACCATACCAGCTGCCCACATCTGATAAACAAAAAAAAATCTATGATTCTAGGTTATGGTACATTGAGCAGTGCACATAAGCAGCATTTGATTAGCTGTGAAATACATAGATTTTAATAAACACTCCCCTCACCAAAAATGCATCAAAATGAATATGTCTTTATACTTTGCAAACCTAGTTATTTTCTAGTCCCTGGCCTTGCTCTTCTATCAGCTTCTGAAATTACTCAATGCTTGACAATGATGCTGACATTTGCAATCCTGAAATCTTTCACATCCTTTTCCTATGAATGTTAATGATTGTGAAAATTTTAATCTGGGATGATCCCTGAGCTGTTGCTGAGCTTTTGATATGAAATCTAATTATTCAGCCTCAAACCAAGAGCTACAGTCATCTCTGAGAACTCGTCAGTGCAGTAGCCAGAGTTCAAAGCCAGATGTAATATCCAACATTCACCGCACAACTTAAACCTTTTACCAAAAATAATGTCGTTTGTCAACTTGTATTTCAAAAACCAAATTACAGCAGATGCTCAAGAGAACCTTCCATTATTTTTAAAACCAAACCTTAGTCAAGAAAATTGGTAATTGGCTTGCAACCACCTTTTTGGCCATTCTTAATTGTTTACCACTTTGGGGGTGGTTAGGATGGGAGGGAAAAGAAATTCAGTTTAGTCAAAGACTTTTGTTGTAAAGGTACATTATTACTTTAGAAGAAACTGAACAACCATGGATGCATGAAATCAGATACACTGCCCATTGTCTGATGCTGTAGTCACTGGTACACAGTAGGGTCTGCTGGTAGTCTGAGGTATTTTGTGGATGTGATATAGGTCCGTCTACATAGAGTTAAGCACCAAACATCTTGCATCTTAACAGCCTCCTTCTGCCTGTTGCTGGATTTCCAGAGGCCACTGCAGCAAGATTCTAATTAGAAGAGTCACAATTTAGATGCATCAAAACTAGTTACACAACATTATCTACATTCTCATCCTAATGAATTTCTTTGTCATTTACATTAGCTACCAAACATTAGTTCATCATTAAATAACAAAATAACCTGATATTCTATTTATTGCCCACTATGGATATGGGCTTTCTTGATTTTTGATTGTAGTTCAATTTTCACATGCAATGCACTTACCAGCCTATCTTCAATTGTTTTCTAATCTGGCTTCTTCCATGATGCAGGGTGCAATGGGCATGAGAATCCCAAGACATTCATGGAAGGTCAAATGAACCCATTGGGCTAAAAAAATCTCTTAGCAGCCAGGAGATAACATTTTTAAAAAAAAGTAAAGTATACTTGAAGGCCTGGGAGAGGGGAAATATGGGATGAAAATTGAAAAAGTTGAAAATACTCAGCAGATCTATAGCCTTTGTGGAAAAGAAGCAGAGTTAATAGGCAGAATCTTACCGCCATAGGTTCTGGTGAAAGGGTTCAGGTTCAGAACCCAACCTCCATTTAATTAGAAGGTATTTAGTTGCTCTTTGCCAGCTCCAGCTCCCGTAACAATTAGGAAGGAGGCGTGGGGGTTGCACAGTCATTCTCTCAGTAGGAAGGTTTCTAATTAAAGTGACCAAAGCACGTTTCAGGAAAACTCACCAGCATTTGGACTTTTCAGGGCTCAGCACAAACACGAATGGAGATATGTCCTGGAAAGAGTGCTACAAACAGTAACATCTCACCTGGCCATGGTTGGAGTTCTTCTGAGAGGCTGATTAAACACTTCCCAGCTTGTCAGTTTCACCAACGAAGCTCACTTTGCATTCGCTTCCCCCAACGTGCCATGTTGAAGACAGTGGGACTACTCCACAGTTGGGAAGAGGAATACCATGTGCAATATCACTCCTACTCACTTTAAGTACTTCAGCTTGCTTCCTGCTTCAGTCATGGGTTGGCCGGGGGTTGGGGGGGGAGATCTTCATGACCAACATGACCTTGGGAAAGATTGAAGGAGGTGGAAACACAACAGATACTATTCCGATACCATTTTCTGCAATTTTCCTGGCTCCCTGACCCTGAAACTGCCTCATCCAGCCTGGGAAAATTCCACCCAGCCAAGGTTGGTGGCCCTTTTTTTGGGGAGAGTGGGGGAGATAAGTGTAAGAGGAGTACTGAGAAATGACAAGGTGCCCCAAAAAAAAGGTCTGTACAATGAAATTTATTGCCACTTTTTATAAAAAGGCAGCACCGATCACACATAATCACAGAAGGAATATAAGAAAAGGCAGTGCAAATTATTAATGGCACTGTGAATATCAATTTCATGTCAGTGCGCAGATGCAAATTTACTTGGTTGTGCAAGGCAAGAGGGAAAACCTCGTTCATCACAACATCACAGAAGTTATTCAATTAGCACAGTAACGGTCTTTCAAATCTACCAGCTCTTTTATGGACTATAGTGAATCATTGAACTCTTGCTAAAACACACCTTTAACTAAGATTGTAAATTATTTTCCAGAATCCAATTTTAAAAATTATAGCATATAACTACATAAGAATTAAAACTGAGTTTACCATAAAGAGCAATATGTTCATTAAAAACCTAAGTTACATTTTTTAACATGATTGTTCAAGAATCTCGTATAATGATCATAGCAGAGTGTGTCAAGCAAACCTTGCTGGCTGCTGAAATAGTGCAGGTTACCAAAAATTGCCCAAAATAACACAGATTTCAATATATACAGTCATGACTTGGGAAGTTATAAACATTTACATCAACAAGCAAAAGTGACTTCTTAAACTACAGTATGAAAAATTATCTATAAATGTATGTCTATTTTAAGTGCATCTTTTAATTTTGACAAAATTTGGAACTTCTTGTACATTTAACACTATCAGCTCTTCAGTCAAATTATTCTCTAGGTTCAAAATATGGCCACTGGTATCCGGGCTTACAAAAGATTCCATATTTTTCAAGAGTTGAAGGAAAACTATGACAAGAACATAGTGCTGGTAATATTAACCAGGCCGTCTCAAATGCATATCATACACAAACATGTTCCATACCACATCTTTATCATCTGCTTATCACTAATTTATCAGGTTTCTCCTGATGCACTAGTGCCTCAGATACTTAAAACTTGCTGAGCTGCTTAATTTATCACACTTTGTAGTTCTGGAAAGCATCCATCAAACAGTTGAGTTTCTTTAGAAGGAAAAGAAATTTTTAAGAGTTTTTAGGAAACTTCACAGATAACATGAAAAGAACATTTAACTGCAATGTAATATCAGAAAGCTGTGATATGAAGCAACTTGCACAATCAAGCAACTCAGAGGAAAATAGGTTGCCAAAAACTACAATGTGATGATTGGAGAACTTTAACAATCAAACTTGAAAGTAGATTATCTTTAAAACTGTTGAAGTAACACATGAGATGAAAATGAAATGTCCATAAGAGAAAAAATTATAAAATTGCCATTAATTACTCCATTACATAATCAGAAGGTTTTTTGACCTCAAAAGTCATAGCTGCCAAATTAACACAAGTGCCTTATGTTTCCTTCTTTTGAGCAGCAAGTAATGTACAACTTATATTACTGCACCGGCAGCTGGTGGTGGTCTCATACCAAAAGTAAAATGGTATAATTCAGATCAGTAACACTACATGAAATTACCCGATTAAAAGAATTACACTATAATAGTGGTTAAAAATTCAGATTTCAATTATATAATAGCAAATTTGTATCAAGTTCCAAAACAAATCACCCAGAAGGAATTACTTTACATTAAACTATAAACGAGACTACAGCCCGGCATGGGAAAGGTCAGTTGTGTTTCAAATAGAACGCATGCTTAGAAAATAAACTTTGCCAGGGTAAGTTTTCTCTTTCCTTATTACTTCACCACTACATACTAATCAAAGTTAAATACACAATGGGCCTCAATATAGAACCAATTATCTGTTTTTTTTTTTAAATATTCATTTATGAGATGTGAGCATTGCTGGCAAGGCCAGCATCTTTCCCACCCTTAATTGCCTTTGAACTGAGTGGCTTGTGAGGCCATTTTCAGATGGCAGTTAAGAGTCAATCACATTGCAATGGTTGCAATGTTAATCACACCTGGGCCAGGCCAGGTAAGGATAGCAGATTTATTTCCCTAAAGGATATTAGTGGATCAGACAGGTTTTTTACGACAATCGACGATAGTTTCATGGTCACCATCCCTGAGACTAGCCTTATATTCCAGATTTATTAATTGAATTTTAAATTCCACCAGCTGCTATAGTGAGATTTGAACCAGTGTCCCCAGAACATTAGCTTGGGCTCTGGATTAATAGTCCAGCGATATTACCATTATACCACCACCTCCCCCCTCAATGGGATAAAAGGAAAAGGGAAGTCTCTCATCGTCTGCATTTTACTTACATACTTGAGTTAGGGAGTGTTCTACTGTGACTCTTTTACCCCTTTATATTCTGTCCTCTCTTTCCCACACTTTCCAAACTTTTACTGATCTTTTCATTCCTTAATTACTCCTGCTTTGGTTTTATCCAAGTTATTTCAAGGCTTCCTCTTTCTGCTTAGCTTGTATTTCCTCGTTAGCTTACTCACACAAGCAGAAAAGTGGAATAAAGATGAAGCTGAAAGTGCTGCCAATGGCCCAGTTAGGTTATCCAATGAGTAAGTGAATTCTGCAGACCTGGAAGTTCCAACATTCAATTCCAAGTCTACACTATGTTGACTGATACCAACAGAGAGATGTGGTGTAACTGGCATTAACGCTACTGTATGAGAAAAGGAAAACTCCACAGAATTCCCATTTGAGCCATCTTCCTGGAAATGCACAGATAATGACAGGTGGTAACATCTATAACAGAACTATTAGTCCTGTTTCAGATTAGATGAATCACTATATTGCATATTTGCTCTTAATTAGGAATTTGTAGCTGATCAATATTGTGACAATTCTAATTTGGACTGTTTTATGGGAAGGCAGGAGTAGGATAAGATGTAAAATACATAAAGTGGTCTGCAGTTTAAAAAGGAAATGATTCATTGCTGTTATGTCAATTGCTTGAAGGCTGCACACCCACATCAAGACAAAACACCTCAACTCTTTTGGTAAATAATAATTTAGGACCAAGCAAGTTGTATCATCTAACAAAGGCAGTAGATGATATGCCTGTTCAGGCAATTGAAATAATTAATATCTATCACCAGGATGTCATGTACCTATACTTACAGTCTATAGACTCTGTAATTGCCTTGTCAGGAACAAGATTCTTGCAGCTTTGCTTGGTTATGAAATTACAAATTGTTTATCAGGATTTTGAAAAGCCAACATAGTGCCCTCCTGTATTCTGTTTTTGGTTAATACTTCTGATTAATTATGGATGTAGCATTTTATCTTCCTTTTGGATTGGTTCAATAACAAAAGAGAGGCTTAAAAACTAGTAATGTGCCCCACATTATTAGCTTCCTTCTCACTCTGCCCCTGTGCTTTCTGCTTATTTGTCAGGATATGAGTAACACAAGAAAGGCTTGCAGGTTTACTGCCCATCTCTAGTTTCCCCGATAAGGTAATAGTGGGGCTTCTTGAATGATTCCAATCTTAGCGCTAATGGTGCTTGATAGCAAATTCCTGAACAGTGGCCTGGCAATACTGAAAGGATGGTGTGTGATTTGATCATCCAAGTTAGAATGGTGTGTGATTTGAAGGTTGTGTTCCCACAATATTGTTGCTTTTGTCCTTTTTGATCATAAACACCATGGAGAGGGAGCTACTGTTGAAATTATCATGGTGAGTTGCTGTAGTATATCCTGTAGGTCATGCATCACAGTGCACCAGTGAAAGTGGGGGTGGAAATCAAGTCCAGTGGCAGGAGCACTGATCAAGTGAAATGCTGGAAAGCTTCTAGAGTGTGGCTATGGCTGCATCTGAGTAAGCATTCCAGCATACTCAAGTACTGAGCATTGTGGATGTGGAGAAGCTTTGAGGAGTCAGGGGGTGAGCCATTCATCGTAGATTTCTCAGTTTTTGGCCTGCACTTGTAGCCACTGAGTCAATATGTGTGGTTCAATTCAATACTGCCTCCTAAGATGTTAATAATGGAGGACTGGGACATGGTGGGTACCTTTGAACATCAAGCAGGGATGACTGGGCTTTCTCTTGTTCGAGATGGTCATTACCGAGCATAACTGTCACTTGTCAGCACAAGACTGGACGTTTTCCAGGCTGGGAGGAATTATAATGGAACTGAACACTGGAACTGTCAGAGGCCATCCCCATTTCTAACCACAAGAAAGAGGGAAATAGTTGATGAAGCAGCTAATCATAGTTTTTTTTAATTCATTCACGGGACGTGGGCTTCGCTGGCTGGGCCAGCATTTATTGTCCATCCCTAGTTGCCCTTGAGAAGATGATGGTGAGCTGCCTTCTTGAACCACTGCAGTCCATGTGGTGTAGGTACACCCACAGTGCTGTTAGGAAGGGACTTCCAGGATTTTGACCTAGCGAAAGTGAAGGAACAGCAATATATTTCCAAGTCAGGATGGTGAGTTACTTGGAGGGGAACCTCCAGGTGGTGGTATTCCCATTATCTGCTGCCCTTGTCCTTCTAGGTGGTAGTGGCCATGGGTTTGGAAGGTCCTAAGGAGCCTTGGTGAATTCCTGCAATGCATCTTGTACGTGGTACACACTTTTGCTACTGTGCATTGGTGGTGGAGGTAGTGAATGTTTGTGGATGTGGTGCCAATCAAGAGGGTTGCTTTGTCCTGGATGGTGTCCAGCTTCTTGAATGTTGTGGGAGCTGCATTCATCCAGGCAAGTGGGGAGTATTCCATCACACTCCTGACTTGTGCCGTGTAGATGGTGGACAAGCTTTGGGGAGTCAGGAGGTGAGTTACTTGTCGCACGATTCCTAGCCTCTAACCTGCCCTTGTAGCCACAGGATCTACATGGCTAGTCAAGTTCAGTTCTGGTCAATGGTAACCCCCAGATGTTGATAGTGGAGGATTCAGCAATGGTAATGCCATTGAACATCAAGGGGCGATGGTTGGATTCTCTCTTGTGGAGATGGTCATTCACGCAATGTTACTTGTCAGCCCAAGCCTGGATATTGTCCAGGTCTTGTTGCATTTGGACACAGACTGCTTCTGGATAATACCTGCATCGATTTTTTGCGGCAGTGCTGACTGGCCTCCAACAACCGCAACCATCCTGATTTCTCTCAGGTAGAACAGAAACCGGATGGTTCTCTTTGAACCCCCACTGATTTCAGCTTTGCTTGGGCTCTGTCATGAATACTCAGTCAAATGTCATCTTGATGTTACAGGCAGCAACTGTAGCCTTTCAGTTGGCTTTCAACTCTTCAGTCCATTTCTGGGTTAATGCCATTGCAGTGATGTTAGTGCAATTCAAATGGAGCATCAGTGAGCAATTGTTGGTGAGAAGGTGTCACTTGATAACACTATTGTGACTCCTTCCATCACTTTGCTTGCTGATTATTGGCAGAAAGCTGATAAACTAGTAATTGGCTAGGTTAGATATTATCCACACAAAATATTGCCTTAACTAACTTATGTTCCACCATTAGGGGAGGACCTCTATTTTGAAAGTGGCGAGTCATCAGGGGATGGATTTTCCTGTTCAACTCACGAACCCAATGTAAGGCTCATTTCTGGGTGACGTGAGAGTGCCAGGCCATCAGGCACGACCTCCCTTGGATGAGGCCAACTGGAGCAGCCTTTTCGGGGAGCATCGTCCAGTTAGTGACGGTGAATGAATCCGCAGCCAATTCCTTATACGCAGCACCATCGGGCGGATCCGTCTGCAGGCGACAAGCAACCCGGATCTCTCAAAGATTGAAAACGATGTCCTTCAAACGTGACCATGGCAGATGGACCTCAAGGCGCTCGAAGCTTGTGCTCTGCTCACGCCTCCTGCGGGTGGACGAGCTGCAGGCTCAGTGGGGGTTCCATGCGCTGTCAGCAAATTTCCATTAACTGCCTCCATAATTACCTTAAATGCTTCTCACTGATATATAGATCGCCGCCACCGCTCTGAAGCCGTTAAGAGGGTGAGGCGGGCGGGGGGGGGGGGGGGGGGGGGGGGGGGGGGCACCGGGGAAGCTTATGCCGACGATTTGTCATCCATTTTCATGACCCCTGCCTACAAACCCGCCTCCAAAATACTGGTTAAATGGGCCAACCCACCCTCCCTCCAGTCAAGTATTCTATTCTATATTCTGTTGATTGATTCATTTTGTGTTACTGCTTCCCTTTAAAAAAATAACTGACTTCAGTCTGCATTATATTGTGCCTTTGTTTTATTTTCTACCAAATTTAGGGAGAGCAGGAGTGCATGATGGTACCTGTCCTATTTCCAGTGCATCAATAACAAGGTTTACTGTTTATATTGCAGTCTGCCATTTCAGTTCCGTTCACGGGAAATTAAGCTATGAAAATGGTCTTTTCCATTGGAAAAAGAAAAAAAGTAACTGGAATAAAGCCAAATCATAAGCGAGACAAATGTGATGGCCTCCAGCCACTGAATTGTCTGCTGACCTCATTGATACAGTACACGCTAATATTGGTCACTTAACAGAAGTTGGACATCTGTGTTCAACTTCACACCAGCAAGAAATCAATGCCTTCAGGAGAAATGGGGAAGGGCAAAAATGACAGGGAAAGACACAGGCCTATAATTCCCAGGCCAACTGCTGGTTTTTGGAGAAAATATTTCTTTTGACTGCATAAGAGATGATCAACATAGCATGGTAATCCACCCAAATATAACTGAATTCAATGATATTCATGCCCTCAAATTTAAGAAAACACTTTATCTAACTTATAGTGATAGCAATCAAAATTTTAAAAAAGGATTAGTTGACCATAAGATACTGATGTGCATTCAGGTTCTACTAAATGTAATCCCACCTTTCCATATGGGCGTAATCCCACATTTCCAAAAGGACAAAATCTCAAAAGGCATTTTTTAAATATATACAATGCTGGAACAGAACTAATTTATTTATTTTAAAAACAGATCCAGATGTCATGTTTGCAATTAATTCCAAAATGCAATTTCTTTCGGCATATGGGACAAGAAAAATCCAAAAAATAATTTTACTATTTGCGCTGGTGAAACAGTAAAACACAGGTAACATATTTAAATCAGGGTCAAAATGTGCAGCCAAGAAAGTTTAAGAAAACTCTCAAATTTCTAATTTGGCCACGGTTGATTTGAAGCCTTGCAATTACAATCAATGTTAAAAATAGGCTGGATAAGACTCGACTGCAAAAGAATTTTACTCCACCGATTTTCTTTTGATATAAGTACTTTTAAAATTATTTGAGGAATTAAAAAAAGAACCCTCTCATTGTAACATTACACATGCTCTTCAATTTAATGGGGATTACAACATGAAGCATTCAACAAGCTTTTTTAGTAAATCCAATCTTTTAGTTTTTTTTTGAAGGCATGCATCAGCCGTTTGATTTGGTTAAAAGAAAATACATTTTATTCATTTGGTTTATTAGAGGGGCAATGAGGTCATTGATGACCTTAAAAATATATTTTTTTCAAAAGTGAAATGTTTCAAAGTTATTTTAAAATCCTACAGACCAATGTATCAAAACCCGTTTTGTTCCTAAGCAGCTCATTTTTTTTTCTGTGGCTACACAGGTCTATTGACTCTTGCCCTTGACCCAATGATTCTGCAGTGATAGTTTGGAAACTTTCAAGTAGCTGATAAGGGTTTGTATAGATTAACAGGACCTGTTATGACTGAGAGTAACTCAGACCAAGCAGGAAAGATGGCTTGAAAGAATATTTTGTCACTGTAGAATTAAACTATGGCTGAAATAGTCTTGAAACTGTGACTGGCTCCAACAATCGTGCCAGAATAACAATCCATTGAAAAGCTACTTCCAGCAGATATACTATGGTCTGTCAATTAACAGAATAGCCCAATCTGACTTCCAAAAGCGATCATTTACCAATTTAAATATTAAATTATCTTCCAAAACAGCAATTTTATAAACCATATTTTAACGAAACATTGTGGGTGTGTGGGGCGAGGGTGGGCGAGGGGATTATAGTACTAACAGGCGCCGTGGGATCAGAGCAGATTACTGCATGTCAAAGAAATGAATGAAAGAGCCTGCATTTATATAGCACATTTCATGGCCTTATAATGTTCTGAAGCTTTTTACAGCTAATGAAGTTCTTTTGAAGTTTGTCACTGTTGTGTCATAGGATCAGAAACATTTTGATAAAGTGTTATTTTTGAATTTTATTTAATGTTAGAACTTGAAACTTATTTTTTGATCAAAAAGGGTTAACCTTCTCTTCAAATATCGGCCCTGCTCTAGAAATATATTTTTTAAAACAATATGGAGCTTGAAAAGATTTGTGTATCTTTATTAATCAACCGATTGATGAGTATTAATTCAGCCACATCCTCATTGGACTGAAAATGCTGCTGCTCATTATATAAAACAAAGATAAGCAGACTACCGGAACTCAACAAATATGTAGATAGAAGTTAAAATCTTGGAAATGAATGTGTATCAGCCAGAAATCAATCATTTTCGACTTGGTATACCAACAGCCTCCCAGAAGCATGGCGCCTGAGGGAGATAAAGCACAGACTAGAGAGATAAGGGTTAATCTGTATTTAATTCGAGGAGATGATGAACAGGACATTTAATGAACTCAGAAATATAGATTTTTTATGTAATCATGTTATGTTCTCATAAACCAGACAACTGTGCGGTTACGTTAATTACCAGCTTAACAATTTTCTCTTATCAGAAACACTTATTTGACCGGAATTTACATTAAAGTGCTTCCAAATCATACAAGGGAAAAAACAGTTTGATGTTTTTCATACTCACTGGACATTATCATACAGGCTAACTGTTTATAGTTTTAACTAAGTGTTAAATTTGTTCCTGTCTTTCCAAATTGTCCTAAATGTGCCAGCAATTTAATTTTTGCCTTTGTCAATTTGATAAAATCCCAAGAGGTAAAATATTTATCATTGTGGATTTATCTGCATGAAAGATGCAATATGATGCTCACGCAATTGAAAATAAGTAATCAATGCTGTAAGTGTAAAATATTAAAACCGGGTTACACAATGGGTTAGTTGCTGGTCAGACACAAGTTCAAATCCAGATCAGAGGAGATGAAATTTCCACTGGTCCTGGTATGAACACTAGGCCACAGGACAGCTAATTTGCATAGAATGTATTCCTAACTTGGGGTTGATGGGGGCAGGGAGATACTTTAATGGGTTTTAGGGCTGAAATGCATTTTTGTAACAGTGACCTTCAGAGGTTGGAAAGTCATATTTTGTACCTAGTCATGCTATCTCTGACATTAATTCTTGGGCACAACATTGGCTACCCAAAATTGAAAATGTTCAATTCCCTACTATAGCAGCGTTCATCTTAATGAAGTCTTTTTGTCTTTGAGAACCTGAATGCTGAGCATAGCTGCAATTTATCATGTTACATCATTAGAATAGATAGGTTTCACAGCTCCACATGAGCAGAAGGTCCACAGAAGTGCAACTAATGCTAATGATGATTATAATAATGGCGGGCATGCTAATGGGAGCTGGTTTTTCTTGCCCATCAGAGGAATTTTGTTGCAATTTGGTTATCAGTCAATTTGAGAAAAAATAGTATGGTTCCCATTCTTAGAACAATTTCAGACCTGCAAATAGAGGCTTGGTTCCTCCTGACTACAGGCGAGATGTGTCATGGTCAGTCTTCTCCGACAGCTAGTATTAGGGGCCTAAATTAATTGGGCTTGGGAATCTCAAACCAGATTCTCATGAACATGAGCCTACAGCACTAACTGTACCTAATACAGCACTAAGATGCAATCTCAGAGAAATCACAACTTATGTGGTGTGGGAAAAACAATGTCACATTACTGAAGTATAGGGTTCTCAGGAGGTTTTGGCTGAGTTACATGGTTGGGAAAAAGTAGAAGACCGTTACTCTACATTTGGTTATGCTATACCTGATCTGGTGGTGACTGATGGCAGGCTTATCTAAAATTGGAAGAGCTTCATTCCCCAGCATAAATATCCCTCACTTTGATGAGCACCAAAAAATCTAGGACTTGTGAACATTTCAGATGTTATATTACTAAATGTTATGCTAGTACTACCGGTAAGTTAAAAGAGAAAAAAACACTATCATGTTCGGAGATATTATTTTAAATCGTTCAATACTAAAAGAGTCATTAAAAACAAAGGATCTCCATTTCAGTAAATTCATTCTAAGTACCTCTTTCATAACTGGATTGTTTGCTAAAATATAGCTTTACTAAAATGTCTCAAAAGAGATATTAAAATCAGTTGCATTTGTCATGTATGTTGCAGCTGCCATCTACGTTGTGATGACCAAAACATTGGCCAATTGTCACCTTCTTCATTGGTTAAATACTCAAGTGTCTTGTGTGATTCTCTTTTCATTACTTTTCCATCATTGCAATTTTGTCAAAAAAAATCTCCACATTCAGATTCCACTAAAACAAGTTCTGCCTAACACACAAACACAAAAAACACCTTTGCAGAGATATGGCTTTCGTGACAGATCCACACTCATCCCATCATATAACCCTAAAAATAAAATTCAAAATGCACAATAAAATTCACAAAAAGACACAACCTCTCCGCAGATTTGGTTCTAACAATTTCACTCCTCCACCCACAAAGAGTATGTTGCAACTCATCTGGTGTCTGAGCAATGCGGAGTCAGTCTTTGAAGGACTATTTTCCAATACTCCTCAAAATATTTCACTGCTGCCATCCAGCCACCCCAACTCTGGTGGCCAAATGCAAATAAATTCCAAATAGTCACAGCTCCCAAGAATGGGGAAAGGACTGTTCTTTTTTGAGCCCTAAGCAGTGAAGACAGGAGATCACAGACCAGTCAAATTTGTGTTTCTTTTATAAAAAGTAGTAAACCTGTTACTCTGATTCCTACATATTCATTGATCTAATTTTATTTTGACTTCGATTTTGTAAACTTTTGCTTGATGTTTATAATTCAGAAAGCAAAAAGACAGGATGATAGATTAAGAGCAATTTGACATTGATGTAAACTTGGTTCACAATTATTGGCAATGTGATGAAAGTGTGGGAGGGGTGTTCTGGAGAAGGGAAGATGACTAGACATATTAAAAAAGTGGATTTTTGCTCCTAATTGCTAAAGTTTCTGCCAAGATGGAATGATCTGTTCCTGCATAGAATCAAATATATAGAATGAAGGCCAGGTAGCTAATTGTTTATAAATAAATTCAAGGAAGGTTCACAAGTTGCGTGATTAATTGCTTTTTTCAGGGGTGAGGAAGGAGGAGAATCACTTGGATTATTTATCAAGAGTTAAAAAAACAGTGCACCAACAACGATTCTTATTGGCATGGCACAACAATAATTTAACAATATGTTTTTAACTAGGTTGACCATGCCGAGAAAGAAAGCCAGAAATGAATCAGATAAAACTTACTCCAAAATAATTCTTGTTTGGCAATAGAACCAATGGAAAACACCTTGTAAATGCATAAACTTCGTGATGAATTAATTTTGGAACTGGAGATGTTAAATAAATTCCTGAGACACACTGGAAGATAAATGACTGAGTCATGCCTCAAGAATGACACAAACTTTAGGTCTGAAATGTAACTGTGCTGTAAAATGGCAAGGTGATGATTTCTTTTATATTAAGTAAAAAAGAAAAGCCAGAGATTGAGTGAAGCCACTGAAAATGGGATCAGATGAGGACTTGACAACAGATGGTACACAGGCTGCAAAAATGCTAAATAAGTTTTTCTTGCCTCAGCTTTTAAGCAAGAAAGGAGTCAACTTATCCCATCTGGAAAGAACTACAGCATGCTGCAGGGGTAAGTTGTGACACTATTCGCATTGCTTCCAGCATGGCTATTGATCAGCTGTGTATCCAAGGGTTGCTGATGCCTGACAAATACGAATCAATTTTTTGAAGAGGTGTGTGAGTAAAATAATCATCAGTGAAATGTCTATGGACATTATTTACATGGACTTTCATGAGGCATTTGATAAAGTACATCATAAGAGACTCTCAGCTAAAGTTGAAGCTCGTGGAATTGAAGGCAAATTATCGCCCTGGTTGGAAACTGGTTAAGCAGCAGGAAACAGAGAATAGGAATTATGGGCAGGCAGACTGATTGGCAGATCCCACAAGGATCTCTTTTGGGGTCTCAATTACTGACCTTATTTGATGTGATAGAAAACCACAGATCCAAATTTGTTGATGACACAAAGGTGGTAGCATTGTATACAGTGTAAATGGAAGGATAAAATTAAGACGACAAATTGATAGTTAAGTGAATGGACAGAAACTATGACAAATGGATTTCAATGCAGGCAAACGTGAACAAATCCATTTTAGATCTAAAAAAGGATACAACAGGGTACTTCCTAAATGATGAAAAGCCAGAAACAATGGAAGTCCAAAGTTACTTGGGAGTCTAGGTACAGAGACTTTTAAAATGTCCTCAGCAAGAACAGAAAATAATCAAAAGGGCTAATGGAATGCTGGCCTTTTGAGAATTGGAATACAAGGGGGCAGAATTTATACTTCAACTATATGTAAAGACTGATTAGACCACATCTGGAGTCCTCTGAGCAGTTCTGGGCATCACACTTTAGGAAGGATAAATTGGTATTAGAGGGAGTGCAATGTAGATTTACCAGAATGACACCCAGACACTAAAGATTAAACTAGGTTTGTATTCCCCGAAATTTAGAAGATTAAGGGGTGAGTTGATTTAATTTTTCAAAATATTAAGGGGGATAGATGGGTAAATAAAGAGCAACTATTTCTACTGGTTGTGGAATCTAAGGCTTGGGGGCATAGACTAAACATGAAAGCCAGATCTTGCAGGGTGAAATTAGGAAACACTTCTACACACAAAGGATGGTGGAAGTTCATAACTCTCTTCTGTAAATGGCAACTGATGCTAGATCAATTGTTAATTTTAAATGAGAGTGATAGATTTTTAAAATTAAGGTATTAAGAGATATGGGGCAAAGGTGGGTAATATAGATAAAAGCAAAAAACTGTGGATGCTGGAAATCCAAAACAAAAATAAAAATACAAAAATACCTGGAAAAAACTCAGCAGGTCTGATAGCATCTGCGGACAGGAACATAGTTAACATTTCGAGTCCATATGACTTTTCAACAGAACTAAGGAAAAATAGGATAATATAGTGGGTAATATAGAGTTGGGTTGCAGATCAGCCATGATGTCAGTGAAAGGCAGCACAGGCTTGAGGGGCTAAATAGTCTCATGTTCCTGGTACTTAAATCTCATAGTTTGATTAAGGTGCATCTGAACAACTAAGGAAGGAAATTACAGAAACTCTGACACAAACCTTACAGAGAAAAGTGAATACTGGAGAGGACAGGGGGAAAGTACATTTGAAATAAAGTAGAAGTGATGCAGTAAACTACATATCACAGAGTTTGATGCCCATTGCTGGTAAAAATATAGAAACCCTGACAGCGTGAAACTAGTGTGAAGCTACTGAATCAATTAGTAAAGTGAGCAATAACTGTCACTGAATTCATTATGAGAGCACTTGGATAGAAATAAAATCAAAGATGATATTCAAATGGGTTTTTGAAAAGGTAATTTTATCAACCTAATTTATTGGATTTATTTGATGATGTGACAGATGAGCTCGATGAATTTGAAGGACCCAGCAATTAAACAAATAGCTCTTACACTACATTATGAGAGCACTTGGATAGAAATAAAGTCAAAGGTGATATTCAAATGGGTTTTTGAAAAGGTAATTTTATCAATCTAATTTATTGGGTTTATTTGATGATGTGACAGATGAGCTCGATGATGTTGAAGGACCCAGCAATTAAACAATAGCTCTTACACTACGAAAAAAACTGATTGGAACGCATTAAGGTCAATACTGAGCCAAAATAATGAGGTAAGTCCTTTATATATTATTGGTGGAATCACACTTAGAATACTGCATACAGTACAAAAAGGATATAGCAGATATCAAGATGATACAGATGAGAGCAACAAGACTGATAGAGGAGATGGAGGAACTGGATTACGAGAAGCGATCACGTAAATTCTACATGCTCTTGCCGGAATATAGAAGGTTGGGAGAAAGCATGAATGCTATTTTAAGGACTCTAATTGGGAAAGATAATGTCAACCATGATGAGCTATAGAACCAGAGGATATGGCTTGTGCTTGAAGGAGAGTAAATTCAAAATTAATATGCAGAAACATTACTCCAGTGAGTGAGTGGTAAAACTATGGAGCAGGCTCTGGGAGATGGTGGAAGCACAAACTTATGATTCATTCAATGACAAATTAGATACATTTCTTTTAGAAAGCATGTTGAGATATAAATACAAGTAATTTGAGACATGACGAATGTTACATATAGCATGCCTGGGAATGACAGGTGACTTTGGTTCCCAAAGATTTTCATCTATAGGGGTTTTCTTCTGAGTTTGCAGTAATTAATAGGGATTGATTGCCATGATTGTCACTCAATTATTGCTGTATAATTTTTTAAAATCTAGCTATTCCTATGTATTAGAATCTAAAATCTAATCATTCTAAATCACACAACTCTACCTCGTCCTGAAATGTTTTGATTTTGTCAATATAAATCAGAATGTGTTTAAATTAATTTTATGAGCACTGTACTGAATTTTGTAGTGAATTTTCTACTTCTTAACATTTATGCAAATGCAGTAAATAAGCAAAATGCATTTATTTAACCAATTACAGTGCATTATCTCTCAGACAGTGTGTTCCAGGTCCTAGCCACTCACTGTGTGAAAAAGCTTTTCCTCATGTCGCCTTTACTTCTTTTGCCGGCTTCCTTAAATCTGGCCCCTCCTGTTCCGACAGATTGGTGGAGGTACGTTCAATCGAGCCATTGAAGAGGAAATTGAATTGTTATCTGGAAAGGAAGCATGGGCAGAGCTACAGGGTGAAGGCGGGCAAGAGGCACTAAGTAAACTGTTCCTATGGAGAGCCGGGGCAGGCATGATGGGCTGAATAGCCTCCTGTGCTGTAACAATGCTGTGATTTCCCGATTCTGTGATTATATGCACTGATTTGTTCATTTAACTAATGTTAAAAACATAAAATGTCTTTACTTAACTGTAACCACTGCGGATTATATCAGTGAAGTGTTTGATTAATTTTTTTCTTCCTAATTTTTTTTAAACAATGAGAAGCATCATTGTAGATTTGCCAGTTTTATAGAATAAATCAAAACTGAATAGTGCATTTGTGCTACTAGAAGTCAAAGAATCTTAAAAAGTTGAGGTTGGCCTTTTTAGGACTTCTAAAAGTATTTCCAACTCAATTAAAATTGGTTTTATTAATTCTCGCATCCACCCTTAATCAACATATGCAATAGATCTCAATCCTCTGCAGACTGAGAAAATCAATGCTTTCCTGCTCAATGTACAATGCAGTGACAATCACTTTATTAAGTGATTTAGCAGCTTCCCACTGGTCGGAAAATCAAGTTCCTGTTCTTGAAATCTGGATTGTAATCTGCGTTTTGACTACCATCACATTAGACTTTTGAGAGATTGCAACGCTATAATTGTTCAAGTGGAGCAATGTATTGTTCCATTCTGGCACAGAAGTATATTTCAGTTTAAAGTGCATTTGACACGTTGAATCAACATTTGAATATGATTTATATAAAAACTTGCCAAGAAAAATAAATCCATGCTATACCCATACAACTGCAACTCATGAGGCCAGTGAAAAGGTCAAAGTACTTTGAGTCAAAGGGGCTGTTCAAAATTCAGTAATAGCAAAGGAGGCTGAACTGCGTCAAGCACTGCAATTTTATTTTTTGAACGGAAGTTCTCCTGTATACTGTTACAACGGTTCAACCACAGAAAAACACCCCCTCCACTAGCAGCATGTTATTTCCTACACCCTGTGACTGGATACTGAGTGCCAAATTGTGAGCAACTACATGCTATGCATCAGGCAATAGGAACTAGGTTGAAAATGAAATTTAATTCAACTGGAAATAAAATAGTAAAATAATCAATCTTAAGTATAATGGAAACAGTAGAATTTTGAGCATCTTCCTCAGATGAGCACGACACCAACAATTTATTGACCATAGCATACTCAGGTGTTCATTGGTTAATTGCCAGTACAAAGCAAATGGCAGGAGCTTTGTAGTTGTTGGAGATAATGAGTCAAACTCAAGGAGAACCAACAGAGAATAAAGAAAATTATTTCTAAATTATAATTGACAATACTTATTCTGTGTATGCAAAGTTCACGATTTCAAAATTAATTTCTTGCCAGATTAATAAATCCATTTTTTTTTATATGAACCGTGGTACACAAAAAAAATCACATCCTACCGAGTTATCACTTTCCAGGGTTCTTTTGTTTTTGCTGTTTATCGAACCTTCATATGGACCCCAGGATAATCCTTTTGCCAGGCTTTGACATGCACGCACTTGCATTTCACTGTCCAGGTGATGTAGCTCCAGTGACCCTGATGAAATGAAATTTAAATAGAATAATTTAAATATGAGATATTTCTTAGGCTGCCTGTACCATGCATTATAAAATTCGCCAAAAACAAAACAAAGATGAGTGTTCCCTTCGAAGCAACTTAGAATGCAAGAAAAGTCAGGGTGAGAAGAACAAATTTGCTGGGAAAAGTACTCCACTCCATCTTATCTTAAAATAAAAACAGCCTGGACCAACACAGCATTTTGCAGCTGCCTTAAGTAGATTCACCATTATGTGTCTCTTCCCATTCACTGTCATCAACGATTCCGATGATGCGAATTATTGAATTGAGTCATGCGAACCCTGGTATACATCCATATATTTTGGTGGACCAGCACTTTCAACCAACTTGAGAGCTGGTAGTTCCCATAAAAGAACACTACCAGTTGTTTCACCACCACCACCACCCCACTTAACACCTTTGTCATGAGAATTAAGGATTTACTAAGATTTGAGTAGTAACAGAAATTTACTTTGATGTTGTCTTATCAGCCCCTGTATAAAAACCAGTGATTTGAAAAAAATGCTCACCTGGAAGTGAACCTTGAGATAATAAACCTAAAGAAGTTAATCAGTAGCTCATTGCTTTTTTCAGAATACTGTCCATCTTCTGTGAAGGTTGTCCAATTTTATATCACTTTCATCAATATAGAAACACATCTCTGCTCTGCTGCCAGGTTCATATTTGTTTTTTAATTGGTTATTTGCAATGACAACAAATGTGAGCATGGTAGTCTTCAGCAATGATGATGAATCCTTCAGTGAATATACACAGCAGTTAAGAGGTGAGAAGAATAATATAATGGAACAGCTCCTTTCATTTACGGAATGTATCTTTTGAAGTGCTGGTCACACCATTTGATTCGTTTTCTGCATATGACTTTGGTTAATTTCACATAAATGGCCAACTTCTCTTCAATCAAATTATACCAAATTAATCTAAAAAAAAGTTTTAACCTACAATACTCCAATTAAAGTTTCACTTTCATATCATCTTCAAAATAGAGGATTATGGCAACTAGAAAAACAATCCCCTAGGGTCATCATGTACAGATCTTTATTACAGCTGACCAACTGTACTTAAAACACACTTAAAAAAACTGAGTTAAATGCTTCTCTCAATAATTTAAGATATGGTGTACCAAGGATAAAATGAAATTAATGAGGTTGCTTACAATTTTTGCATGATGATTAATTTAAAAGGCTAGTTCTGCATTCCATCTTCTACTCTAAATAGTCGTGCATTTGTGTATCTGAGAATAACAGTACAATAAGGAACTCTTCAATTGAAAACAAAAATTAAATCCTCGGCAAATGCACCAGATCACTCTCAACAATTCCTACCTCCATTCTGCCAGTCTCCAAGGTAGATAGATCAACATGAAAATTAACTGACCTGCACCTGCATAGAAATACACAATGTGGTGCCCTCACCAAGGTAGAATGAAAATGACTCCTTTGCTGGGGTAGTAATGACTTTACATTTTTCTCTTTGCTCAGCATAGAATTGAAACCTCGCAATTCCATAGAATTCACATTTCAATTTCACAGAAGTCAAATTGAGGTACATCGTGTCACAAAGATAATTATTTCCAGATGGTATAATACTCCCTGTATGGTGTATTATATGTCAGCCATGGCTCAGTTGATAGCATTCTCATCTCTGAGGCACAAGGCTGCAGGTTCAAGTCCCACTTCAGGGCATCAGCACAATAATCTATTCTGGCACTCCAGTGCAGCACTGAGAGGGTGCTGCACTGCTGGAGGTGCGGTCTTGTGGATAAGATGTCAAGCCAAGGGCCTGAGCCTGCTAGGGTGGATGCAAAAGATCCCCTGGCACTATTTCGAAGAAGAACAGGGGAATTATCCCTGGGTTGTCCTGGCCAAATATTTATCCCTCAATCAGCATCATAAAAACAGAGTATCTGGTCATTATCACATTGCTTTTAATGGGAATTTTCTGTGCACAAATTAGCTGTCATGTTTTCTATATGCCAACACTTCTATATGACTACACTTCAAAAGTAGCTAATTGGCTGTAAAGCATTTTGAAATGCCAAGTGGTCATGAACAGCGCTATACAAATTCAAGCCTTTCTTTTTTTTTTATAAACAATCAAAATGTACCGTCCCTACCAACATAAAAGTTGGCTAAACCACCACCAAATTTGTAATTATGAAAACAAATAATTATCATGCCAGGGACTTGAACTGAAGTATGAATCATTGTTGATCTGTGACCTGGTGCTTCAAAAAAAAAACTTTTTATTTTTAAAAGTGCCTGCCAAGTCTCACTATTCCATGTTCTATTTTAACAATGACAAGAGCATTCCAGTGCAAATCCTGTTAAAACCAGAAAAAGAAACAGGTGGGCTACTTGTAGCTAGGACTTTGGTTTTGCCAACATGCCCATATTTCTTTTCTTCATGTTGGTATAAATTCTGTTTTTTACCAAAAAGGCACTGCCTCCAAATCCTTCCCTGATCATATACAGCTTAAATGAGAGAACACAGCTCATGAACAAATATGCTGATAGGATTGTGTAACACCACGATAAAAAAAATCTTTCATTGACAGGACTTAAGCCAACACGACGCAAATTGCAAGAGCTCAACCCCTACCAAAATAACGTAAATCAATGGGAATGGACAAAAAGTCTACCAAAAAAATTGTTAGCAGCTATCTATTTTCAGGTAGATGGCCCAGTAGTATATCCAGATGTTCTCCCCAAAGTGCTTCAATCATTCCATAAATCATCCTTGCCCTGTGCTCCACTTCTGGATCTAGATCTTGGCCTTGCCTCTCTTCCAATCCCCTGCCTGTAGCACTGTGGAAAAAGCAGCCAGCAGTTTATTTAGCCAGACACTATTTGTAAACTCACCACAATGAAAGAAAGGCAAGGAAACTTGCACCATGCCATTAGTTACAGTGAACAAATATTCCACTCCAGAAATTGTTTGTTGCACTATAATTACTTCACCACAGCATGAGTGTCAAAAAATCAAACACTAGCGACTTCACCAGTTTGGATGTGCACCTTTAGGAATGATATTTAAAATTTTGCAGGGTTGCACTTTATTATATAAAGGATAAGAAAGTTTAAATAAGGTTAACTCTTTCTGACTAGTTCAACAAAATAACATACCCTTCAACTGCCAGTAGCTGCATTATCTCCTCCATGTGCTGCACCCAGCCCTGTCCTTAGTTCATCACTCATTCCAGGTCAGGATACCATGGTGCAGAGATAAGACTGTTTGTTCGACATGCTCCATGTCAAAATACTAATCTATCTTCCATACATCAAACCCCACCAGAGCAAAATGCTCTGCAAAAGATAAACAAACCTTCCCAGCCAACAGCGAACTACTCTGCAGCTACTGCAATGACACGTTAACCACTTTCCCCAAACTAATTGTCAAAATATTTTATGGCTCCTGATGTGCCTTTGTTCTAAGTAATCAAACAGGATAACAGTGAACAACAAATGGAGTACTCTAAATGTGATCTTAAAAACATTTTCACTGGAATGGATGCAACAGTGACATCAATATTTTAAAAAATATCATAGTCTGTCTCCATATTATACTGTAACTTAGTGAAGTTTCTTAAAGGGACAGTCTACACATGTAGCAAACAAGTGAGCAAGATTTGGTAATGACTCAGCAAAGACATTTATTTCAAATTGTATTATTTCAACTTGACAATGAAGAAATTGGCAGTTAGCTAATCCACCTTTTGACAATGACTTAATGATCAACGTCATATCTTCCCATGCTTTCCTTCTCGATGTTTTTCCAAATTGTTAACCAACACCAAAACATTTTTAGATAAAATGCAAGACTGTACAAATACAGAGTTCTCAGCTTCATAATTTATACTGGAAAGGGACAGTTTCAGTGAATACTGGCCTCCACACCAAGTAGCATAACTGCACTTTCAAAATTTTTAACTACCATTTTTACCAACTTTGAGCCATCCAATTCTGTTTTTCCCAAAATACAAAATGACAATATGCAAAAATACGCTTACATATTCAACTGTTTTGCGAAGGGAAGGACAGAGTTAGAATTATGTCATGATAACCATTAAAAGATAACAGGGAAAACAGTTCTCAAGATGCCAGTTTCTAAAAGGAAATATAAGACTAATGACACAAACATAAAATCTTAACATTATAAAGCAGGTTTGGTTAAAATCCAATGTTAAAGAGAACATTTAAGATTAAGATCATAAATTAGCCTAGCCTCCAGTATTATGTTAACTCTTTCAATGCAAGCTATAGGCTTACATTAATGACTGTAATGGTGTAGTTTCCTGCTCTCATCCTGAAATTGAAATCTCCTTCAATTTTGCTTCCAATTTCCACCCTTCTTTCACCTTCACATGGTCCATCTCTAACTCTCCCCTTTCTTGACTTTCATGTCTCCATTTCTGGACATAGACTATCTACAAACATTCATTATGTAACCCCACTGACTCCCACAGCTACCTTGACAACACCTCATGATCTATATCCTGCAAGTATTCCATTCCACTCTCCCAGTTTCTCCGTTGCACCTCTTGCGATGATGTAATCTTCCAATGCACCTCTGATATGTCTTCCTTTTTCCTGAACCAAGTTTTCCTCCCAACACCGTGGTTGACAGGGCTCCCGACCATATCCGACACGATTTTCTCACTTCTGCTCTCATCGCTTCCCCTCCCTCCCTGAACCCTGATACGATTCCCTTTGTTCTTACCTTCAAACCCACCAGCCTCCATTTTCGATGGACCATTCTCCACCATTTCTAACACAACCAAATACATCTTGCCCTCCTCTCTGAGCATTCAAAAGGGACCATTTGCTTCACAACACCCTGGTCCACTCCTCTATCACCCAACAATCTGTCCCCTTCTCATGGCACTTTTCCATGTAAGGTCAGGAAATGTTACACCTGCCTTTTACCTCCTCTCAGCACAAGGCCCCAAACACTCCTTCCAGGTGAAGCACTGATTTATTTATACTGCTTTCAATTTAGTATATTGTATTCGCTGCTCAAAGTGGTTTCCACCACATTGGGCTGACATTGAGGCAGACTGGGTGACCGCCTTTCAGAACACCTCCACTCAGTCCACAAAAATGACCCTGAGCTCCAGTGGGCTATTTTAATTCACCACCTTGCTCCCATTTCTGTCCTCGGCCTACTGCATTGTTCCAGTTTTATTTTATTTGTTCATGGATGTGGGCATCGCTGACGAGGCCAACGTTTATTGCCCATCCCTAATTGCCCTCGAGAAGGTGGTGGTGAGCCATCTTTTTGCATTGTTGCAGTCCAGTTGGAATACCATAGTGCTGTTAGGGAGGGAATTCAGGATTTTGACACAGTGACAGTGAAGGAACAGCAATATAGTTCCAAGTCAAAATGGTGTATGGCTTGGAGGGAGACTTGCAGATGATGGTGTTCCCATGCATCTACTGCTCTTGTCCTTCTAGGTGGTAGAGGTTGTGGGTTTGGAAGGTGCTGTTGAAGGAGCCTTGGTAAATTGCTGCAGTGCATCTTGTTGATGGTACACATTGCTGCCTCTGTACGTCGTGGTGGAGGGGGTAGATGTTGAAGGTGGTGGATGAGGTGCCAATCAAGCAGGCTGCTTTGTCCTGGATGGTGTTGAGCTTCGAGTGTTGCTGGAGCTGCACTCATCCAGGAAAGTGGAGAGCATTCCATCACACTCCTGATTTGTGCCCTGTAGATGGTGCAGACATTTTGGGGAGTCAGGAGATGAGTTATTCCCTGTAAAATCTGCAGCCTCTGGCCAGCTCTTGTAGTCATAATATTTATATGACCAGTCCAGTTCAGTGTCTGGTCAATGGCAACCTCCAGGATGTTGATACATGCGGGCTTCAGCAATAGTAATACCACTGAATGTCAAGGGGAGATGGTTAGGTTCTCTTTTGTTGGAGATGGTCATTCCCTGGCACTTGTGCGGCACAAATGTTACTTGCCACTTATCAGCCCAAGCCAGAATATTGTCCAAGACTTGCTACATATGACATGGACTGCTTCAATATTTGAGGAGTCACAAATAGTGCTGAATGTTGCACAATCGTCTTCGAAAATCCCCACTTCTGACCTAATGGAGAGAAGGTCATTGATGAAACAGCTGAAGATGGTTGGACCTAGGACCCTACCCTGAGCAACTCCTGCAGCGATGCCCTAGGACTGAGATGATTGACCTCCAACAACAACAACCATCTTCCTTTGTGGTAGGTATGACTCCAACTAGTGGAGAGTTTTTTTTCTGGTTCCCATTGATTTTGGTTTTGCTACAGCTACTTGATATCACCCCGTCAAATGCAGCCTTGATGTCAAGGGCAGTCACTCCTACCTCACCTCTTCAATTCAACTCTTTTGTCCATGTTTGGACCAAGGCTGTAATGAGGTCAGGAGCTGAATGGCCCTGGCAGAACCCAAACTGGGTGCCAGCGAGCAGCTTATTGCTAAGTGCCACTTGATAGCACTAACGGCAACATTTTCCAGATGATGGAGAGTAGACTGGTGGAGTGGTAATTGGCCGGGTTGGACTTGTCCTGCTTTTTATGTACAGGACATACCTGGGCAATTTTTCACATTGCCGGGTAGTTGCCAGTGTTGTAGCTGTACTGGAACAGCTTGGTTAGGGGTGCAGCAAGTTCTGAAGCACATCTTCAGTACTCTTGCCGGAATATTGTCAGGGCCCATTGCCTTTGCAGTATCCAAGTGCCTTCAGCTGTTTCTTGATATCACGTGGAGTGAATCAAATTGGTCGAAGGCTGGCATCTGTGATGCTGGGGTCCTCAGGAGGAGGCCAAATTGAATCATCTACTTGGCACTTCTGGCTAAAGATGGCTGCAAATACTTCAGCCTTATCTTTTACTTTGTCTTTGACGTGCTGGGCTCCCCATCATTGAGGATGGGTGTATTTGTGGAACCTCCTCCAGTGAAGCTCATCTATCTTGAGGAATAGCAATTCATCTTCAATTATACACTTGCACAGCTTTCTGAACACAACATTGAGTTCAACAATTTCAGGCCGTAATCTCAAAAGTGCCGTGAACCACGACTCTTGAGAAACCCAGCTTGACTCCATGCAGAGGAGTAGGACATAAAGTTAATGCAAGGAAAGTAAATTGAAGCCGTGGCAGGACAGCTCGGTCGTGTGGAATGCGTGCTTGTAATATGTGGGAAGTTGTGGACGCTGCCAGTGTCCTAGGTGGCCACATGTGCAGGAAGAGTCACCAGCTGCAGAACTTTGAGCTCCGGGTTTTGGATCTCGAGCGGCGGCTAGAGTCACTGTGGCACATTCGTGAGGCTGAGCGCTACATGGATAGTACATTCAGAGAGGTAGTCACATTGACTGCAGCTTAGGAGCCCAGAGGCCGAAAGGGATTGGGTGACCGCCAGGCAGTCCACAAAAATTAGGCAGGTCATGCAGGTGCCCCTGGGGTCCCACTCACCAATCGGTTTTCCGATTTGGATAACGGTGAGCGCATTGTTTCCTCACTGGAATGCAGTCAGGGCCAAGTTTGTGGCACCACAGGTGGCTCTGCTGTACAGGAGGAGTGAAAGAAATGGGGAAGAGCAGTAGTGATACGGGATTCATTAGTTAGAGGAACAGAGAGGCGTTTCTATGCTGTAGACGTATGTGTTGAGCTCAGAAATAAAAAAGGGACAGCCATATTGCTAGGACTGTACTATAGACCCCCAAATAATGGAAGGGAGTTAGAAGACCAAATATGTAGACACATTTCTGAGTGCAAAAACAATAGGGCAGTAATCATCAGGGACTTCAACTACTCTAATATCAATTGGGACACAAACACTGTGGAGGGCACAGAGAGCGCAAAATTCTTGAACTGCATTCAGGAGAACATTTTTAGCCAGCATGTAACATGCGCAATGAGAGGGGGCACAAACTATATTTAGTTTTAGGAAATGAAACTGGGCAAGTGGATGAAGTAGCAGTGGGGGACCATTTTGGAGTCAGTGACCATAATATAGTTAGATTTAGCATCATTATGGAAAAGGACAGGAGTAAAATCATTATAAAACAGGTGCAAAATTTCTAAATTGGGGGAAGACAAATTTTACAAAGCTGAGCAGTGAGCTGGTGAGAGTGGACTGGATACAGCTATTAGAAGGAAAAACTGTGTCAAAGGCGAGATTCTACAAGCAGTGTAGACATGTCCCCACAAAGAAAAAGGTACTGCCAAATCTAGAGCCCCCTGGTTATCAAGAAGCATAAAGGCTAAGATAAAGCAGAAAAAGAAAGCTTATGCCAGTCACATAAGACCTAATAACGTAGAAAGCCTAGAGGAGTATAGAAAGTATAGCGTGAAGTAAAAATGGAAATTAGGAAAACGAAGAGAGGATACAAAAAAATATTGGTAGGTAAAATCAAAGAAAATCCTAAGATGTTTTACCAGTACATTAAGAGCAAGTAGAAACTAAGGAAATGGTAGCACGTATTAAAGATGAAAATGGTAACTTATGCATTAACGCAGAAGATGTGGGCCGGGTTCTCCATGATTACTTTGCCTCTGTCTTCACTAAGGAGAGGGATGATGTAGACATTCTTGTTAAAGGGGAGGAGTGTGAAATACTAGTTACAATAAGCATAGTGAGAGGGGAAGTTCTGGAGGGACTGGCATCCTTGAAGTTGGATAAATCATCAAGGCCACGTGGATTGTGTCCCAGGCTGTTGAAGGAAGCCAAGGAGGAAATGGCAGATGCTCTGAGGATCATTTTCCAGTCTTCACTAGATACTGTGGAGGTCCCAGAGGTATGGAGGTCTGTGAATGTTGTACCATTATTTGAAATGGGTGCAAGGGATTGGCCAGAAAATTATAGGCTGGTCAGTCTGACTTCGGTAGTGGGCAAATTATTGGAAACAATTCTGAGACACAGGATAAACTGTCAGTTAGGGATATTCAGCATGGTTTTGTTAGGGGAAGATTGTGTCTTACTAACCTAATACAATTTTTTGAGGAATTAATCAAGGGGGTTGATGAGGCTAGTGCAGTGGATGTTGCCTACATGGATTTCAGTAAGGCATTTGACAAGGTCCCACATGGCAAACTGGTCAAAAAAGAGAGATCTCAGGGATACAGGGGAAGGTGACAGGTTGGATCCAAAATTGGCTCAGTGACAGAAAACAAAGGGTAATGGTTGATGGATGTTTTTGTGAATGGTGTTCCACAGGGCTCAGTGTTGGGGCCCTTGTTTTTTGTATATATTAATGATTTAGATTTAAATGTGGGAGGCATGGTTGGGAAATTTGCAGATGACACAAAAATTGGCTGTGTAGTTGATAGTGAAGAGGATAGCTGTCGACTCCAGAATGATATCAATGATATATGAATGGGTGGAGAAGTGGCAAATGGAATTCAATCTGAAAAAGTGAGAGGGAATGCATTTGGGGAGGGCAAACAAAGCAGGGAAATACTCAATAAACGGGAAGTCAGAGAGACGGGTTGAGGAAAGTGACAGACTTTAGAGTGCAAGTATATGGGTCCTTGAAGGCGGCAGGACAGGTGGACAAGGTGGTAAAGAAAGCATATGGAATGTTTTCTTTTATTGGGCAAATTATTGAATACAAAAGCAGGGATCAAATGATGGCTAATAATAAAACGCTGGTTAGGCCACAGCTGGAATTGTGTACAGTTCTGGTCACCACGTTACAGGAAGGACGTAATTGGTTTGCAGTGTGTGCAGGACATTTACAAGAATGTTGCCAGGGCTTGAAAATTGCAGCTATGATGAGAGTTTGGATAGGCTAGGGATGATATCCTTAGAATAGAGGAGGCTAAGGGGTGACCGAATTGAGGTGTACAAAATTATGAGGGGCCTAGATAAGGTAGACAGTAAAGACTTGTTTCCCCTAGCTGAGGGGTCAATTACCAGGGGGCATTGATTTAAGGTGATTGGTAGAAGGTTTAGAGAGGACATGAGAAAAAACTTTTTCACCCAGAGGGTGGTGGGCGCCTGGAATTCACTGCCTAAGATGGTGGTTGAGGTTGAAATGCTCGACTCATTCAAAAGGTACCTGGATCTGCATCTGAAGTGCTGTAACCTGCAAGGCTACGGACCAAGTGCTGGAAAGTGGGATTAAAATAAGTGGCTAGTTTCTTTTTTCTCTTTTTGGCTGGCGCAGACACGATGGGCTGAATGGCCTCTTCCTGCACCGTAACTTTTCTATGGTTCTATTCCCACAATGGAGCCAGCCAGATTGGGTGTGGGCAGATTACTTGTCCAGTCATTGTCAGTTACTGATTGAGCCCACTGCTGCAAAGTCCGTCGGTAAAGATTAGCTGCGTTAGGAAGTTCCAATTCTGCTCCTAGGCCAGTCAAAAATATCAACTCAGTGTTATATTATACACAAGTGACTAAGAAGCTAAGGGAAATAATAACACTAGGTTTCTTTCAGGCAAGGAAGTTGATTTTTTTTTGGCAGCTAAACTAATGTTAACAAATTTTCTTCAGACAGACAATGGAGGAGTACTAGACTTTCAATTCCAAATCTTAAAAAAAGTCATTGTTGGGCCTGAGGGCTATACAAATATATGAAGTTTAACAGAATAAGCCATGTCCAACTTTAAGCACATTCTTGTTAAAGAGCAAGAACAAAAGGTTGCCTTATTAAATTTGACAAAAATACAATAAAAACAGGTTACCGAGGTTTGAAATGAATGCGCTATAAGCTAAAAAAAAAACAAATATTGCGCTATTTTCAACATGTAATAAAACAATCCAGATTTCCAAATACACAATGTTTTGAGTAAGATACAAATTCTTCAACTACAGCTTAGCACGACATTTGCCTCAGAATAATCTAGGGCTGTTGATTCTGCATAAAAGTATGTCTGGAGGTTTCATCGCATGATCTCCCACTTCCAACTGTTCCAGCCATTCAAACAGCCTTTTTCCACCATTGCCAATATATTTACAACTAATAAACAAGTGTTCATAGTTAAATAAAAATCTGACTCAGTGCCTTGTGACTACCGCCTCCCCCACTCCACCCAACCCCAGGTTGTGAGCAGCAATGCCCAGAAGCTTAATTGCTAATTCCTGGGGGCTCCAGGACAATTCCGGAGGGTTTGCAACACTAGAATACTCATGTCACCTGCAGTTTCTCTGTACGATTGGACTGCAGTCTGATAACTGGTTAAAACTTTAATTCCTGTTGACAGGTTTGGCAGAATGTACAGAATCGCTAACCAATCAGGAGATGAACTGCCTGTCCAATAATTTCCACATTCTTCCAGATTTCTGAAACTGTCTTAATCCAGGGCTGCCCTTGTAAATGGATATAATGCTTACTTTTCCTGTATCAAAAGTCAACAGCTCAGGTCAGTTGTGTACAGCATACAGAGTGGTGGTATCATAACTTTAAAATATTTCTTCGCAGCATGTGATTACATAAAAGTTATTGCAAATGTTATGTTCTACTTGAATGGTTGGGTATGCAGCTTTTTTGCAACACAAATACAAAAGCATATAAACCAGATTACTCTCTCTCAAAGTAATCAAATTCTTGGCCTTCCCTAGTCAGCACCAATGATATCTTAGAGACTGAATGACTAAGTGAAATGAGTTGCCAGACTTTTCTGGAAAATAGTAGAAACCATAAAGGAACATTTTAATAAAGAGGGGTAATACCTTTTACAGTGTCCGACCATGAGTTAAGGACTCAAAAAGAAAGGGTTTTGCCTCTACATTCAGGAATAAGCGACAAATGAGGTTACAATTATGAAATAGTCTAACCAAGGAAATCAGATCGTACTGGTCTTGGCAGAGATCAAAGCTCATTCTAACTAAAACACGAATGAATAAATAAAAATTAGCAAGTATTTAATCCATGGAATTCTACAAATAGCTATTTAACTCATTAGGTGATCGGGAAAATAAAACCAGAAGTTTTTCTTGCTCCCTCTATGGAACATGGATGCCTGGCAAACAGCAGCTCTCTACCTTTCAAATTGTTTTCATGCCTTGCTATTCTCTGGAAGTGAAACTCAATGATCTATTAGATACTAATAGTTCAAATGATCTTTCTTTATCAGCTGTAACAAAGTCCATTTTCCTGCCTATCTTAGTATCTATAGCATTTGTGCTTTGTTTGCTTCAGTATCCACGTTAATGCAATTTGACTATCTTATCGTCTCATCAGCACCCCCACCCCCCCACCCAAGTCTCTCAATTCAATTGGACTTCGCCTGGTCACATGACCTTAAATTTATCAGAATAATTCCTATCACTGGGATCATTAACCAAATTCTGTAAGGTATCCAGGCTGTTTGCTTTTGATAAAGTCACAGAAAATAACAGTTGCTGTCAGCACCATTTATCTAACAAATGGATTTCTTTTGTTCTTACACAAGTTCAGTTCTCTGTAACAAAAATATTTCTGATAAGTTCATTTGGAGTCATTCTAAGGCCCTCACATGTAAAAAGATCAAGGGACAAGATTAAATGGGGCACAACAACCTCAGGGTCAGGTTAGATATCACTTAAAATGGGTCATGCCTTTTACAAGGGAAACAAATCGAAACGTCTTGTATTTCAGTACAATGCTGGATACGTATCTTTAAGTGTTGTCACTTTCAGTTATGCTGAATAATGTATTTGCCAGTTTCTCCCACCTTTCCATTTAAGGAGTGACCATGGCTAGCTCAAGTTTCTCATGATAAAGATCAGAACCATAGCAATTATCCATTAACAATACACAATTGGAAGCCATGACTGCAGTGAGGGTGCTACAATACACTTGGTGTAGAATGGGGGATGGGAAGTCAGAGTTTCCAGTCATCATTGTTATCCAATGATTTCAGCTCAAAGTGTGTGTTTGGAAATTGGCGACACAGTTGTCATGCTCTGAGGTTAAATATCTTGTTGACATTCACCATCTACTTCACAAATGAACAGTATTTCCTCAGGCAAGATCTCTATGTGGCCACCCTCTACTCCTCCCACTTTGGGCAAGAAGTAAAAGGAAGAAAAGACAAAGAAGAAAATCCATAATATGCGATTCTATAAATGTCTGAAATTGATGGGCTTCACTCAAATAGCAAAACCCGTTATTGCAGTGAGAGTGTCACACTGATGTTTGTATTTTTATCTAAGTAACAAATCATTGGTACTTCAAAAGTAAACTAGTGCTTGTGAAGCACCTGTGATGCTTTGGAGGGACATAAGATGCTACATAAATGCAAAAGTGGCGCTTATCAGAAAGATCCTCAGCTCGATTCCTGATCCGTGCCCGTGAAGGCAGCAAGGCTACACGCTGGACACGGTGCCCTTAGATTGAGTGAGCATGTGATCAAAAAGCTTGATGGCTGTCATAATCAAGCCTCATGAATGAATAACAACAACTTTCCCCAAGGTAACTGAAGGCCTCAACTGGAGTATTGCGCTCAGTTCTGGGGTGCCACACTTGAGGAAAGATATGAAGGCATTAGAGAGAGTGCAGAAAAGATTCACGACAATGGTCCCAGGGATGGAACTTCAGTTATGTAGATAGGTTGGAGAAGTTGGGAGTCTTTTCTCCTTGGAAAAGGTTGAGAGCATCTTTGATTTAGGTATTCAAAATCACGAGGGGGCTGGACAGAATATCTAAGGGAAAATGGAAGAATCGAGAACAAGAGGGCAGAGATTTAACTTAATTGGCAAAAGAAGCAATGAGCTAAGGGGAAATGCTTTTTGATGTAGCAAGTGGTTAGGATTTGTAATGCACTGCCTGAGAATGTGGCGGAGGCAGATTCTCTCGAGGCATTCAAGAGCAAATTGGATTATTATCGGAAAAGGAAAAATGTGTAGGGCCATGGGGAGAAGGCAGCGAGTGACACTAGGTACGTAGCTCCTGCAAAGAGCTGGCATAGACACGACAGGCCGGATGACCTCCTTCTGTGCTGTAACAATTCTGAGATTCTGTAATTGGCTTTCATGGAATGCATTCCACAGTCAACACCTTCAGTAAAGGTAGGGAGAAAGTCTGCAAGAAAAAAAAAACATACTAGGTGCATTTTGGACACAATTTCCTAAAATTTAGCAATTTATTTCACTCATATTAGATTAGTTTTTATCATGTTTGCATTTCATTTTTAAGTTTTTCCACAAGTGGCAACTGTTGAGAGTCTTGTTTTTGCATGTTCTTATGAAAATTCTCACGATAAATTGGTTTGATGTGTGATTAAGGAAAGTGCAAAGTTACTATAGTTGAAATGCACTTTATCTTGTGGTATCGTGAGTCAGTGGTTAGAAATATGAACACACAAAGGCACAGCTTTCTTATGTAGACTTTCAAGTGTGATGAGCTAGAATTTGGACACATGGTTACAGACATGGTTTGTCTTTTGACTGTTACCAGCTTGTACATTTCAGACAGTGCGGCCATCAAGTACTCTTAGATCGGGTGCAGCACAAGCCAGGTACATTGTTTAGTTCCCTCTGTTCTCTCTCAATAACGTACTGAAGGGAATAAAAGAGTTAAGCAAATTTTAGCTGAATTTCCACCAATGTACTTATATTGCACCTTTAATGTAGTAAAAGGCTCCAAGGTGCTTCACAGTTTGACAGGTTTTAAAGGACCATTTCAATGAAGTAGAGAGAGGTAGAGAGGCAGTTAATATATACTGCCCAGTGCTCTGCACCTTCTGAAAAGTTTACTTTATCCTGCTTGCTTTCATGTTGCATTGCTTGACAACACTTTAACTGAGAAATAAATTATATTTTTGCATCCACAATCATGGGTCCTCGCTGTTTGTACAAAATAATAGAATGCATATTTTACCTCCTTCAAAGCGATGCAGCGATTCATTATTCCCTGCCCCATTCCCACAAACTGAGCATTAGTCCATTCTAGTTTCATCTGCTAAGGGTTCCTTTCAGTGAAGTTACACTGTCATTCTGATCCCTCACATCTTTGGGTTCATTCATCATTTCCCTCCATTATAACTGACGTTTCTAGTAAGTCAGCCATTACCCATGAATATTCCTCTGCAATTTCTGGCAGAAAGTTTCTGGTATACCATTGGTGAACCAATGCTTGGAAACAGGGCTACTGCCATCCAACTCAGCTAGGAAAATTAAGCAGAGTTCACAGGATTAAAGAAATAAAATAATTTGGATCTTACATATCAAAATAAATCCCTGTTAGCCGTTTCCCCTCACGTTTATGCCATCATACAAAAGATCAGAACAATCCAGGGTCAAATTTCAACAGACATGTATTGAACATACTTTGCAAAGATCATCAGCAAATAGACGTATTTTATCTAAACTTTAATCATACCTAACGAAAATAAATAATTTCTTTAGGATTGAAGCAGTCAGCCGATATTGAATGTAAATAATTTGGTTTGTAAATTTTCAATTTTCATGTAAATATAACAACCTTTTGACCTGCAGACTAAATAAAAACAAAATGCTGCACCTAGTGTAATGTTCAAAGATGAACTCAGAACATAGCCAAAAATATATGGAACAATGCAACTTCACCCAGGTTAGCAGTGCGCAGGCGTCCACATGGATAATGTCTATTTTCCGTCTACAGTATAAAAATAAATATTTGCATAAATGTGAATGGTCTTTTTTGCCAACAGATATTCAATGGGCCAAATGACATAAGGTCTGTTTCCATTCTAATCGTCATCTTTCTTATCCACTTCGTCTCTCCCCCCCCCCCATTAAATACCACAAGTAAAGTTCACAACATCCCTTTGAACTTGGGTTGATAGCAACTAAAGAAATGTCTGTTTAAGATCGTGACTGAAACTAAAGATATAAGGGTATTACTCTAACACCAGTAACTGTTCAGCCAACAAGCACCTTGGCACTAGGCTAGAGTTATACACCATAAAGTGAGAAGCCTAAACTGAGAGAAATTATTGTTTTTAGTATGCTAGAGGGTCACATCCTTAATTATACTGCTGCTTTTGTATTGGCATAAAATAAAGTTGCCTCTCTGACAAAAGAATGATCTCTTGCCCGAGTAGAAGCTCAGGCCCCACTACATGATCTGAGTGAATAATCTAAGCGAGCACTTCACAGAATCACAGAATTGTTACGGTGCAGAAGGAGGCCATTTGGCCCATCGTGTCTACACTGGCTCTCTGAGCATTTTAACTTAGTGCCAATCTCCTGCCTTTTCCCCATAATCCTGCACATTGTTTCTATTTAAATAATCATCCAATCCCCTTTTGAATGCCACAATTGAACCTGCCTCCACTTCCAGGCAGTGCATTCCAAACCCGAACTATTCACTGAGGGAAAAAGTTTTTTCTCACCTTGCGTTTGCTTCTTTTGCAAAACACTAAAACTGTGACCTCTGGTTCTCAAGCTGTTTACAAGTGGGAACAGTTTTTCCCTATCTACTCTGTCCACACCCGTCATGATTTTGAAAACTTCTATCAAGTCTGCTCTTAGCCTTCTCTCCTCCAAGGAAAACAGTCCCAACTTCTCCAATGTTTCCTCATAACTGAAGTGTCTCATACCTGGAACCATTCTCATTAGCCTGTTCTGCACTCTCTCCAATGTGTTTACATTCTTCATATAGTGTGGCGGTCAGAACTGTACACAACACTCCAGCTGAGGTCGAACCAGAGTCTTATATAAGTTCATTATAACCTCCCCTCTCTTGTACTCTATGCCCCTATTAATGAATCCTAGAATACTGTATGCCTTAGAAACAGCTCTCTCTACCCATCCTGCCACTTTTAGTGACTTATGTACATAAACACCCAGGTCTCTCTGCTCCTGCACACCCTTTAGAATAGTATCCTTTATTTTATACTGTCTCTCCATGTTCTTTGTACCAAAGTGTATCACCTTGCACTTCTCCGTATTGAAATTCATCTGCCACTTATCTACCCTCTCCACCAATGTGTTAATGTCGTTATGAAGTTCTACACATATATATATCTCAGGAAAAGCAAAGGTCCCAATACCGACCCCTGGGGAACTCTACTACAAACCTTCTTCCAAACCCGAAAAATACCCATTAACCATTACTCTGTTTCTTATCCCTCAGCCAATTTTGTATCCATGTTGCTACTGTCTCTTTTATTCCATGTACATCTTTACTGAGTAAGTGCTACTGGTAGTTCAAGTAGATGTAAATGGTAGTCTTTGAAGAAGGACAAGCAGTTATCTCAGTGCCCAAGACAACTAATACCAACTAAAACTGGACAATCATCTCACTCGTTCTTCATGGGACCTTGTGAGCAAATTGGCTACAATCTGCGCATAAATAACAGCACCTGTGCTTCAATGGTACCTCATTACATGTGCAGCACTTTGACAAGCCCTGAGGACATAAGGCTTTAGGTAAATGCAAGCTCTTCTGCTTCTTGTAGCATAATTAATTAAAGACATAAATAAAAACCAAAGAGCCAAAGTTAATAATAAGCATAGGCCATGGAGGAGAAGGCAGGGACATTTAACCACACACTTTTGCTGTGCAAGCTCAATTGTGGAGCCCCACTGACGTTTTAACCGATACTGGTTCTGTATTGAAAAAATACTTTTTTTTAAAAAATGTTCCAAAGTCATTGCTTTCATAAACAGGCACCAAATCGCTAAAGTTTTGGCTGCTTCCAATAAACCTTTGCTTTCAAATGCAAAGTATTCAAAAGCAAGATCTGTAGACAAAGACAAAATCATGAACTTGGATGTCAAACAAAACACTTGGGTTGCTTAAATCAAATCTCCATTTCCTGAGTTAGTCATGAAAGGTTACTGACCTGAAACATTAACTCTACTTCTCGCTCTACAGGTGCTGCCAGGTCTTGAATATTTCCAGCATTTTCTGCTTTTATTTCAGATCTCCAGCATCCGCAGTATTTTTTGTGTTTTAAAATCACTAATTGGACCGATTACTGTAAAATAACAAATAGTTCCTTCTGCCTATGCTTGGAACACCTGCCTACCCAAGACAAATCTAATGGTGTAAAGTAAATGAAATAAAAGGACCAAGTCATTTTTAAAGCCATAATCTCCACGATCAATCTATGCAATTTTGAGCAATATCCATTGGTGAACAAAGATATCAGTGTTTGCAATGAAAGCACTATCTTTATTTCCTTTTATAGCCTTTAAAGAAAAATACACTCCCCACATTTACTTTGTAATGATTGTAATTACCAGTCAGTTAGATTAACTATTAACAGATGATCAAACCTATGAAGGGAAATATACATTTTAAGAAAAAGATCGCAAGCATTTCACACATTGTTGTAACAGTGGCAGAAAACAGGTCACAATTCTCTGGAAAACAATGATTTAAATTTTCTCAGCTCTACAGCCATCCCTAATTTATTATACTCTGTATTGAAATTAACCAAAGCAGAGGATTTTAAAAATAAGTTCTGTCTCTTTTAAATATAATATTTAACATTTTTCTATGCCTCTTCCAACAAATGTACGGATTCTTTGACAAGCTATGATCCTATGGCCAACGATCACCTCCAGTACCCTTATCTCAAATGGGCTCATCTTGCTTGAGCCTCACATGTTGCCTAACTATTTCACCAATTGAACTATGACAGTTGATCCAAGCTTTCAACCAAAATTCACATGTGCATTTTCCGCAGGATAGTAACTAGGGTACAAAAACCCTTGTTGATTTGTTCTACCTAAATTCAGGAGTGCTTATACCAACAGTAGCTCTCAACTACCTTCTTTCATTTTAGCTAACTGAAAGGGATTATGCTGAGACCTGACTCGCCTACTTAGCTCAGCTACTCACTTGATTTATTCAGCCGAGTAATTATGATGCTAATGTTTTACTATTTGACTCAAAAGGATACCTACAGTTAAAAAACCACAAAATTAGAGAATAAAACCTGAAATTTTGCAGGAGGTCTGAGTGCTACAGGCTCTTTTGCCTCAATAAGCTGAGTTTGAATTTACCCCAACAGATAGGTTGAAAGCTTTCCTTCCTCTCCAAGAATCTGACACACAATGAGTTTAGATATTCTCAATTCAGTCCCTTACAGGTCTGCAACATAAAACCATCAACGGATGCCAGAAACTGTGGTTACATTGCTATACTCCCTCACAAAATGACATTGCATCATGAACAAGAGAACAAGTTATGCTTTTTGAGCCAGTTTAGAAAAATTGTTCAACATATGCAGTTATCAAAACAGGCTGTGCTTTTTTGTAAAAATATCAACAGAGGAACTGATTATTCAGAAGCCCATATAGCACACCAGAGATGGTTAATTAAGTGAATGGTACTTATTGGGCATTGTGCCCGTTTCTCTGGAGTCCAACAATCCTCACTTACACTTTTATTGCACTATAAAATACAAGAAGTCTAGAGGGAGCACTTTCTATTGAAAGCACTCACCTTTTAAAAAGAAAATCACATGGATATCAAAAATTTCTCTGATGCTTCAGCGAAAATGTCAATTTTATTGCGAGCAATGGAGTTAATGACACTATCTTGCATGGCTACTCTGGTGGATGTCCTTCTTTGCAGAAGTCAATCCCAAAACTGGAAAGTTTCAATTATGCCATAATGTATAAGAATGCATTTACAATTTCTTTTGTCATGAACGTGGAGAGAACTTTCTTCAGTCATCAATGCAATAATCGATGAATTGATTGGCAAGCAACATGACAAATTGCTCGTAACTCTGCATTAACAGTATATTAATGTTTCGCCATGGGATTTTAAAAACGTGAAGATTATTCATAGAAATGAGGGATAAAAGGCAAAAAAAAACAAGCTGGTCAGAAAGCTGAAATAGAAAGCTTGATATTTTTGAAAGAAAACATATAAAATTAAACAAAGACAGATGAGCCTTTTGTCTACCCCTGCCCACAGCAAACGTAGCAATAAAGAACCTCTTCTTGCCCTTTACCCCTCCCCCACGTACGAGACTCCTGGGAATGAAAATGTCAGTGACATTTCAACCACCTGAGGTCATTGTGCTCTGTACAACTATCAGAGTAGCTTCTGAACTTTGCTGAAACTGGAGCTTCCTTTTTTTCTCTTCCACTTCCCTAGAGAATAAAAGAAATATGATCGGCACTGAAATCTGTCTTTTGTGGATTTCTTTTTAATAAGTGACAGTACACCAGATTGGGGTGAAGAAGGATTGGCCTGTTACTCAGTACTAAAATATAGCAGTGCAAATCGAATAAATAACTTGATTAATAACTTTCAAAATTTAAAACATCAACTAATCACAATCCTCAAAAATGCTACTGCAGTAGCTAGAGTAAGGAGTTCATAACTTTTTTTTCTGCCTCTTTTGTTGATGAACTGGATCAGAGCAAGATGTACAGAATTGCTCATTAGATGATTGAGTTTGTAGACCACTACAATTTATGGTAAATGCATAGGCATTTTTTTTGTATTACGCAGGGATAAATTCTCAGATGTTAGATATTATGACATGGATTGTCTGGAAGTCTTGAGATCACAGAAAAACAGGAAATGGAAGATAAATGTTGCACGTCAAGGAAGGAAGAGATAGAATGTCAATGGGAATAAAGGAAGAGGAAGAAAAACATAACAGAGGAGATGAACAGACATTTATAAATAACATGGTTAAGTATACTTCTCAAAACAATCCTCAATTCATTAAAAGACTTGTAATTTAGTTATTGAAGTAAAAATTTCAAACATGTTCATAACTCCCACTATTGAAGAGTTGCAATATAGTTGATAGTAGAATTGCAGAAAAGCAATTTTTAAAAAGCTTGTAAATTGCTAGCAACTTCTTACCTGCTTCAACAAGTTTAAAGTCACTATGTTAAAATATCAATTTTAATATTAAAGTAACTATGTTTACTTTCTTCCCCTTTCTCGATTAAATAGGAACTTAGAACCCATAACTCTGAAGGCAATAATTTTTGTAAAGATTATGACTCAAGGTCTGACTATTTTAAAACCCACAAGTATAACACAATCCTGACAAAATGGGCTTTCAAAGAATGTTTCAATTTTCAATTATTCTATTGCATATTGGTAAGATTACTAAAACATGTTGCTCAAGATTACATTGTTATATTACATTTACAGGAGTCAAAAAGGATAGTGTTTCAATTATGTAAATTTTAAAAACGCAAAACTAAATTTATATTTTAAGCTAGATGTGCTGACACTTAATCTTTGAACTTCAGTTTAGCCTACACAAAATGGCATTTGTTTTTCTAAATCTGTTGATGGTGTATATCTTATTTAAAAGTATATGGTGGTTGAAAGATAGATCTACAGGAAAATCTCTGTTATCTGGCATGCTTGGGAATGGGAGGTGCTGGTTAATCAAGTATGCTGGATAACGGAGATGTAAGGCGGGTTCCATGTTTTCATCCAATAAGAAAGCTCCAGGATGATCAGGCAGGTGTTGAGGTTGTGCAAGAGGTGGGGGAGCATACAAATTGAGTGAGCGGTGCCAAGGGGAGATGGTACTGCAGAGAAGTGGGAGGCATGGACAGGCCATCAATAACAGCTAGCAGTGAGTTTGACATCTCCAATCAAAAAACAGACCCAAACCCAGAATTCCAGTTGGTAAAGTGCCAGATAACAGAATTTTTCTGTATATGATCATTATTTCATACCACTGAAAGAACAAATTGGCTCTTGTGTGGAACCATATAAATTGCGATAGATCAGCAAACTATTGTTTGAGTCTAAAAAGATATTTTAAGCTATTTAAGTCTAAATGGGAATTTGTTAACGATCTTGGCATGTGCCCATAAAATGTGAAGAATGTACAAATATATGATTGTGAATATAATGGAGATCTAGAAATCATTAAAAATTCTTATGTCTGAAACCAGCAGTTCCCCTGTAAGTGAATCCTCTACCAGGGTGTACTGCTATTTTGATCTCAATCCATTACAAAACAATGACTGCTTCTTTGTGCCTTGGTCCTTGTCTGTCAAAGAATCTGGTCTCCTATCTCTTAACAATGTGGAGAAAACTGAATCTATAGCCCTAGAAAATGGGAGAAACATGTTGAACAACAGTAGCTTTATTCTTGTCCTCCATCCATCTGCTTCCGATCTGTAGCAGTTATCAAGTTTCAGACCAAAGAATACCTCTCAAATTGAACCCCTACTGGTATGAATCTACAGTTATATTCTACAGATTTCTTTTGTACAGTATCTTCGCAATTTTGAATCCTGGACTTAGAACTGTCTTGACCATTAAGGATAAATTTAAGTGGATTAACCATTACAGTTTGCAGAATGTGGGTGTACCATTCATTTAATAAATAATTATTTCTGGTGTTTTTCAATGTTGGGGTCAGTATTAATCCAGAAATATCCGAACTTAATCATTTGGGGTTGGCCCTTCCAAACAGCTTTTTTAAAAAATAGGTTTAGCCTTCAATTTTGTTTGTCATTTAATATAACAAAAACAACACTGTTGAAGTGGAGAACGAAATCCCAATGGTTCAGATCTGGTATGGCTTCAACAAGAGGCTTACTCATCCATACTCGCCTCAAAGGTCCCTCCAAAGCAAGAGAAAAATTTCAAATTTTTAATTTAAAAAAAATCAGCCTCTTAATGCCCACTGCTTGATAATTAGATCGCCCAGTAGTAATTATTCAATTTTTACCTCTTATAGGATTCCACACGTTTTTACAGTGCACAGGAAATGGTCATGGTACAATTATGGAAAATTGAAAAGATCAGGCTCCAATACAGATGAAGCTAGCTACAGCAGCTGAATTTTCAGGAACCCCAAAGCCAGAAATGGAGCTAGCAGGGGCCCTAAAATATCGGCACCAGTCGGTGTGTCAATTTCAAGATACCAATCCCAGTGCTGGCAATAATCAATAGGGCAGGTGAGGACAGGACAGGAATCCTGTTCTCCTCCTAACTGAGGCTATTAAAACTGCTTAAAAGTTCATTAAGAACTTGTCAAGGCTGGAACCTCACTTTTTTTTTAAAAAAAGGGTCAGACAGCTTACCCCCACCTTCAGAAATTGACCAGGTTGAAGGCAGCTGGGTACACAGCAGGCAGCCAGCTATGGCTGGCCCACAGGATCACCCTGGACCCACAGAGGGTTTGTTCGGCAAAGGGGGACCGAGCCCTTGGTGAGGGTGTATCCTTCGCATTGCACAGGTGGCAGGTTGAGTGGGCACTCAGCTCCCAGGGCTTTAAATGAGTCTGCACCGCCCCTGGCATTATGGGACAAAAGTGCAAGGGACAAGGATGCCTAGGACAATTGGGCAGCCATCTGCCCAGAAAGAAGGTTCCCGTTGGCAACAGGGGCACAACTGTCAGATTTTGGGCCCAGTGGTGAGGAGAGGAAGCACTCTCCAAGAAGGGCAGAACCCTGAGCAGCGGGAGGGCACAGGAGAGGAAAGAGGGACAGCAAGGTGACAGGGGCCAAACTCTCAATGAAAGGATCTACCGCTGTAGATGGAGCTAATTGGAGATGACCGAGAACTAATGCCACAGGAGACTGTGACACTCTAGGCAGATGCACAATGCACCTGTGCATTAACTGACAAAGATCTCGCATCTCACAGCATTGGTTGCCATGCCGTGTCAGTGAATGTCAATTCACTACGGCTTTGAACTTCTTTGCTTCTGGCTCCTTCCAAGGATCAGCTGCGGACTTCAGGTCTCTCAAAAACAGCTGCACACCACTGCATGTCACTGGTCACTGATACTCTCTTTGCTAGAGCTGAACAGTGGATTAATTTAGTGGTAAACATGGCATCGCAGGGATAGAGGATATTGGGTTTTGCCATCATTGCTGAATACCCCAATTTCAAGACGTAATGGATTGCACCCAGTGACTGGCCAGTGAGCCCCATAAGCAGGAAGAACTTCCAATCCCTCAACACCCAACTAGACTGTGACCACAACAAGAGCTTGTTCCATGTTTGCACTTGTTTTCCTGGCAGCTGCCCTGATTCCTTCATCTTCCACCAGTCCAGGGACCCTCAGATCTTTACTCTGCCTCCAAAGTGCACAGATGTGATCCTAGTAGACAAGAGATAGTCCATTGAAGAGTAGACTACTCATCCCTCTTTGGAGCCCCAGCCCAGAGGTACAATAGTAATACAAGCAAGTTGCCACTTGCTTAGCAGGGCAAACATTATTCAGGCCATCAGGCTTCAGAAGATGTGATTTTGGTACTGTCCAGTCCGTTGGTGGACCTCCAACGTCATCCTGCAAGAATCTTGGTTGTTAGTTGCTGTATTGGTCTGCTGAGTTCGATTGAACAAGGCCCTTTAGAAAGGTGTGGACCGTGAGGACTGAGAGGCCCTGGAAAGAGACAACTCATCTGGGGAGAAGCAGGATGTAAGAAAGGAGAAAGAATTGGAGGCAGATGATGCTGAGAGGAGAGATGTCCCTTCTCAGGGTGGCCAACTGCCCCAGCTTTTCTGGGACTGTCCCATGACTCGGCTTTCCGTCCCATGTCCAAGCCTTCCAGGATTTCATTTTTCTCAGATTTTTCTTGCGTCTGTATTTTTTGTCTCTGCACATGCACACTGTGACACTCCACAAGCATTGACCCAGGCACACAACCATGAAGGAACAATGGCTGGAATCCTTCAATGTGAGTTGCTTGGCTCTTTAGCAGGTTGGTGGTTTGGGTTGGGGCATGTCCAGCGGGTGTTCAGGGTTTGGAGTCCCAGACGGTGGCAGCAATCTCAATGCTGAGTCCAGTAGCCACCAGCCCCCCTCTATACCATACCACCCCATCAATCCCCCCCAACTGTGGGTAGCCCCCACCATCCCCTACCCCTTCCGGGAAGAGAACCACCTCATGGCCTCCAGCATTAGATCCAGTTCACATCAGTGAAGCGAGGGGCTGTCCCGCCCCAGGTGCCAGGCCTCCAGTTCCCCTGACATCTCACTTCCTTCTGGTGCAGTGGAAGTTGACACAAGCCGCAGATCTCTCCTGCAGGCCAACCAGCAGCCCCAGTGATGGCTGCCATGAGGAGTCTTAATCAGTCACCCACATCATCTGACATACCTCCGTTCCTGCCCTCACAGGCTCTAAGTGGACAGGAAGCACGTCCCCATGTCAATTAGGGGCTTCGCCACGTGAAAAACTGTATCAGAATTATATGGGACAGGCTGGATGAGTTGACCTTTCAGTTGACCTTTTCCTGTCCTCCACTTCTGTACGTTCATAAACATTTTAGGTACGATAGTTATTTATAAATTTTTTTACCTTGAAAATAAAATATTTCCACAGCATAATGTGGAATAAACCAGAATTGAAATTGAGGAAACCGCAAAACTAGATTGTGTCACTTAGATCTGCCCATGTCAGTGTGGCCATTCTTATTAGTCACAAGATTTGCAGCATGGAGGAGAGATGTGCCATTGTTCAGTTTTGCTTATTTGAATTGGAATGCCTTTTAATCAATAATGGAGCAATTTTTTTAATAGCTGAGGTGAGATCATCAGCCAAAATTTTCAGAAAAGGCCGTTGTGGAGAAACAGAAGAAAAATTGAATACATAGAAAGGTTAAAAAAAAGGTTTGAACAAGTAAATTAGTGAAATAAGGTTCCACTATATGTAAGTTATTTCATGCAACAGCAATTTCAATGAAAATTCATACAGCCTCAAATGGGACTGTAATTATGTAGATTTACAGGAATTAACAGCCAACTACAATTGGAACTTGCTGTTACCAGCACAAGTTGCACAAGCCAATCAAACTTGTGGGATGGAGGTGCAGTTTAACTTGGATACTTGTACTGTATAAAAGCATACTAGTATGCTTCCACTGATGTAGAAAATTACACATTTTCAAAAAGTCACATTTTCCTTATGTATTCAGCTGAAGACTTTATGATTATCCCCTTAAAAAATGCTCTCTTCAGCAAATAGATGTCAAACTGCAACCAGGAATGAAATCTGTAACCTGTAGAGATTGTTTCAATTACCCCACTAATTTACTTTCCGTCTGCAAATGGTTACATTATGCCCTCCTGTGAATCACAAGTGTGTCATAATGGTGATCACTGTGCTCTTTCAAGTATAATTAAGGAGGTTTTCATTTTGAGATCATAAAGCTGCAGTAATAATTGAGGAACCGTTATCTATAGAAGGTGATAGTCTGTCAGTGGGCTCTGATTTTCCTGTTGACTGCACATCACTGCAGGGGATCCAGTGCCAACATGAAGCAGTGTGAGGCCTGGAATCAAATTGGGGCTTGACGTCCGAGTTACTTATTTCAACTTTTTCAATTGATGTGCACCCAAAAATGTTTCACTTTGATCCAAAAGTACACTTACTCATTTTAGAAGATGACAGCAAGCAGAATGCCATCAACAAATCATGCTTTGATGAATTTTAAGCAGGCATAAAATCCAAACTCATTGCAATTTTATACATATTTAGTGGGCAACATATTTAAATTTACTCAGAATAATTCAAACAATGGATGACTACATTGCAACTTTCCACCCTCAATAAAGATTACTTTTCTGAATAAAGCAATGATTTGCAAAGTCAAAATATTTTAATTAAACATGCTAAAGTAAACATTTAGCTTTCTGCAATTAAAATGCAACACTCCTAAAGCACATCAGCTATCAATGCACAACATAAAATTTTACTGTCTCCAAATCTCTCAGAAATCACCAGGATCAAACGTGAGGTTATTAACCCATCATGCTCCCAGTTGCTCTTAGCTCAATAATGTTGCCATTGTGTTCATTAGTTTCATTGACGAAACTTGTGTTTTCTTACTGTTCATGATCAACGTGTTTTGTATGTGAGCTAAGTATATTTTGTTACCCTCAAGAGTGATTGTTCCAATTTAAATAATTCCAGCAGAAAGCTTTTTGACTGTTTTAAAATAAAGGTGATTATTTATTATCGCACACCTGTCCCCAGAAGTTGAAAAACGCAATATCTCTCACTCAACTTGCCCACACTATCACTCACACAATAATTAGAAACAGATGAAGAAAAAATAAACAATACAATTAAACAATATAATTGTCTCAGTCTCTGTAGTTTCTTAGATGAGTTGATGCTTTTAGTTGAAGTTAAGATCTTGTAAGCAGAGGATTCTCAGTAAGCTGTAAGGCTGCTTGTAGATGAATTTCCAGGAGGTTGGTTCTCAGCTGAACTTGGAAGTTGGAACAGGTTGGGGAGAGTCCTTCTCCCACTTTCAAGTTATTGCTATTTATTACCTTGGCTGCATAGTTGACTTGCAGCTGGTTCGATCGCTTTCCCAATGGACTGGGATGGAACTCTCTTCAGAAACAGCTTTTGCTGTTTTTAAAAGCAGACAGAAAATATGGCTGTGCTCATCATGTGAGTTGTACAAGTTCAAAGTTCCTAAGGTGGTGTGTTGATTACATATCGTGTGTTGTTGTCTGCCACTTTGAAATTCATGCTGTCTGGATGTTTGGATGAGGGGCCATCGTAATACAATGAAAGGTCAATGGTGCCCACTTCACATCTGTCTAGCACATATTTAGCTTCAGTGTTTCTTTTGCCCATGGCAAAACAGAAAGCCGAGGTGGCTGGATTGCTATAGCTCTGTTGTTGAGGGTCTATCCTTAAATAAATGGATGTGTGAATTTCCCAGATGGCTGTAAACGTCCAGATTTAATTAGGTATTTGCTTGAGACTCAGGGCTGTCTGGCTTGGAATGCTAAAGGTCACATGATTTTCACCGATCATTTTAATGGACTGTTGTATTCACAATCTTAAAGTATTATCTGAAAGTTCATAATATACTGGAGTGCTACCATTAGAAAAACAAAAATAAACTGAAATGGGCAGTGGTTCGCAATATTATTAACCGGGGGGGAGGAATCTTAGTTTATAGATCTGATGGAACATATTGCTCTCTGGAAGGAAGTCACATAGATATTCTGGCATTTCCTTCTGGTCACTCATATCATGAGAGGAACTGAATTCCATGATTAGTTTCCCAAGGATCACTGCAATATCTGTTGCTGTCTGGCATCATTTACTGGAACATTAGTGGACAAACTCTTCCCCTTCACTGTCCTCCATCCAATTTTAGGCAATTCAGCAGCTGTAACCACTGAAAGCATTCCAACAGATGATATCAAGTGTCACTTCCAGGATAAATAAACAGATCCAGAGAAATAAAATCAGTTTTGATTATGTATATATTTACAATCAGTGAGGAAATATTATATTATAATATTGCATTTAATTTCTCACAGACAAATGAACTTGCCTTTAACTATCGATGACCATGAGCTGACTCTTGCTGAAACAGGGCATCTCACCAAGTTAGTCTTTTCCTCTGCACCTCTGGATTCAAATTTTTTTTTTGTTCTGTAATTTGCCGGAGGTGAGAGCTATTAAAGATGTGGAGAGGAAAATGGGACATCTGGGATGCTCTTGTGAGGCGAGGCCAACAGTGTATCTCCTTGAACAATGAGATTTAACAAACAGAAACAACAAAGGAAGAAGGTGAATTACAGTCAAACCAGGTACCGAAAGAGAAATAGAGAGGAAAATAAGGATTGGATTAAGAGAGACAGGAGGAAAAGAAATAAAAAATAAAATTTGAAATTTTAAAGGATTGACGACTTGCAGTGATGAGATTGAACAGTATAAATTGTTCCCTGGGCCAGAGAGGTTGATTGGTACTACATTAAGAATTATGTTGTTAAGCAAGTACTTATGTTGTAAATTCCAGGCCTACCTTTCTGTGATCAGTTTAATGGACAATTAATGTGGAAAACCAACAAGTTCTTCAAAACAACAGAGACGTTAAGGGTGCAATGTTATTTGTGCAAAATAAATGACAGGGTAGCATAAGTGCACCAGCAAGTTCTGGAAAAGTCACAAGTCATGGTGTACTCCTTAACTTGTCTGTCTGATTTGCATATTAATAATAGAATGTATTGTTAACGGCGTTATTTTTAATTGCATCATCTTTTTAACTTTATGTGCATTATCTAACGAACAATTACTCCTCGGGAGTGTTCTCATTAGCAACTCGACTTTTATGGCCTTAAAAGAAACAGCTAGTTTAAACACTGCCACCTGAGAAACAAAATACAAACAATATATGCACATAATCAGAGGCTTAACATAGGTTTCTGCAGCGTGATTCGAAGGAGATCTAGGTTGTGTGTGATGCAATGATGTATCTCAGGAACTAATCAGATTGAAGAATGCTTGCAAAGACATATTGGGGCAGGGGCAGGAAATGGATAAGATTTGAAAATTAGCACAGAGATAACAATGCGTGATTAACCCATTCCTTTTCATTCTGATGCAGTAACCCATAAATAATAGTAGCCTGTAGCCCAGCCATAAATGCACTGCTGAGTGACTGGATGTCTAAGCAGGGAGCCCAGATTTATGAGAGGCCAGCACTACCTAAAGCTATCCTGCACCTTTAATGGGGAGGTGGGGGATTTCAGTAGCTGGTGCTGGAATTGGAACTAGTTACAGAAGATCAAATGAGCAGAAAGAAGAGCTAATATGGTGCATTCCAGGAGATACCATACTCCAGGTTCTCTGATGCAGCACAAGAGGCCTTAGTGCTGGAGGTAAACAAGATAAAAGAAGCCTCCTGGCAGACACTGAGAAAGCACTAGGAGCACATAGCTATTGCTATCAATGCAAATAGTCTAAGCCCAACGACCTGTGCAGTGCAGAAAGTTTAATGACCTCATGTGATTGTTCGGTTTAGCGATCTCCAAATACCATACCCTTACAAATAGTCTCACATAAGATAAAAGCAAAAAACTACGGATGCTGGAAATCTAAAACAAAAATAAAAATGCCTGGAGAAACTCAGCAGGTCTGGCAGCATCTGCGGAGAGGAACACAGTTTCGAGTCCATATGACTCTTCAACAGAACTAAGGAAAAATAGAAAAGAGGTGAAATATAAGCTAGTTTAAGTTGGGGGGCTGGGACAAGTAGAGCTGGATAGAGGGCCAGTGATAGGTGGAGATAGCCAAAAGATGTCATAGACAAAAGGACAAAGAGGTGTTGAAGGTGGTGATGTTATCTAAGGAATGCGCTAATTAAGGGTAGAAAGCAGGACAAGCAAGGTACAGATAGCCCAAGTGGGGGTGGGGTGTGGTGAAGGGATCAAAATAGGCTAAAAGGTAGAGATAAAACAATAGATGGAAATACATTTAAAAATAAAGGAAATACGTGGGAAACGAAAAATCTATATAAATTATTGGAAAAAAAAAGAGGGGGATCGGAAAGGGGGTGGGGATGGAGGAGAGAGTTCATGATCTAAAATTGTTGAACTCAATATTCAGTCCGGAAGGCTGTGAAGTGCCTAGTCAGAAGATGGGGTGCTGTTCCTCCAGTTTGCGTTGAGCTTCACTGGAACAATGCAGCAGGCCAAGGATGCACTTGTGGGCATGAAAGCAGGGTGGAGTGTTGAAATGGGAAGTGACAGGGAGGTCTGCGTCATGCTTGCAGACAGACCTCATATAATGGTCCATTCAACACCCCATTTCATTCACTTACCAATATTCTCTATTAAGTAAAACTCATATCTAACATTCATAGCCTCATCACTTAGAAAATATCAACAGGATTAGGTAAAGTAAACATGGATTTATGAAAGCTAAATCATGTTTGACAAGCCTACTGGAGTTTTTTTTGAGGGTGTAACTAGCAGATTGGATATGTGAGAACCAGTGGATGTGGTGTATTTGGATTTTCAGAAAGCTTTTGATAAAGTCCCACATAAGAGGTTAGCGGGCAAAATTAAAGCACATGGGATTGAGGATAATATATTGGCATGGATTGAGAATTGGTTAGCAGACAGGAAACAGCATAGGAATAAATTGATCTTTCTCAGAAAGGCAAGCAGTGACTAGTGGGATACCACAGGGATCAGTGCTTGGGCCCCAGCTGTTCATAATATATATCAATGATTTGGATGAGGGAACTAAATATAACATTTCCAAGTTTGCTGACAATAGAAAAGTCAGTGGGAACATGAGTGGTGAGGAGGATGTTAAGAGGCTTCAAAGCGATTTAGACAAGTTGAGTGAGTGGACAAATACATGGCAGATGCAGTATAATGTGGATAAGTGTGAAGTTATCCACTTTGGTAGAATGGCAGAGTATTATTTAAATGGCAAGACATTGGGAAATGTTGATGTACAAAGGGACCTGGGTGTCCTTGTACGCCAATCACTGAAATCAGGCATGCAGGTGCAACAAGCAGTTAAGGCGGCAAATGGAATATTAGCCTTCATTGCAAGAGACTTGAGTACAGGAGCAAGGATGTCTTACTGCAGCTATAAAGCTGTAGTAATGCAGCTTGGTGAGACCACAACTGGAGTAGCGTGTGCAATTTTGATCTCCTTACCTAAGAAAGGATATACTTGCCATAGAGAAAGTGCAGCAGGCTGACCCCTAGAATGGCAGGATTGTTGTATGAGGAGAGATTGAGCCGATAGGCCTGTATTCATTGGAGTTTAGAAGAATGAGAGGGGATCTCATTGAAACGTATAAAATTCTGACAGGGCTGGATGCATGGATGATGTTTTCTCTGGCTGGGGCGTTGAGAACAGGGGGTCACAATCTCAGGATACGTGATGGGCCATTTAGGACTGAGATGAGAAGTAACTTCTTCACTCAGAGGGTGGTGAACCTGTGGAATTCTCTCCCACAGCGCGCTGTGGAGGCCAAGTTACTGAATATAGTTAGGAAGGAAATAGATAGATTTTTAGATTCTAAAGATTTAAGAGGTATGGGGAGAGTGTGGGAGTATGGCGTTGAGATTGAGGATCAGCCATGATCATACTGAATGGTGGGGCAGGCTTGAAGGGCTGAATGGCCTACTCCTGCTTTTATTTTCCTGTTTCTATGTTTCTATCTCAAGCTTTCACACTGAATGGACAAACCCTAACCTTTGCTTGTGTGTTTAGTGGGTATCTAACAGTTAAGTACTGCAATCACAGCGCTCTTCATTTATTTGAATGGAGAGTTCCTCTGTGAGATGCCAGTGTAGCAAAGCTTCTGGAGAAGCAAGGCAACTTGTATAGCAACTTCTTGATTTCTGCTTTTAACTGCACATGCGCCATCACAGCCCATTCCAGTGTTAGGATGACCTTAAGGTGCTGAATGCTTCTGATAAATCACATGAAGGTGGCAGCTGGAGACTAAGTGGAGCAAGATTGAGTGCTTAAATTTGGGAATTTGGTAACTGAGTGAGTTTTAAGGGTTGATCTCTTTCTAAAATCTAGTGACATTCTAAACTTTGAACCTAATTAGTAAAATAAGAACAAAATAAAGACAGTAGGGCAGGTGATGCGTTGCAGCTATAGCATGTGGGAGCTGGTGGACACCCATGTGATCCATGGCAACCACATCTGGAGGAAGTGTCTGCAGCTCAAGGAACTTCAGCTCTGAGTTAATGAGTTAGAGTCCAAACTTCAGACATTATGATGCATCAGGGCGAGGGAATGTTACCTGGACACTTCGTTCAAAGAGATAGTCACACCCCTTAGGCTAGGTACTTCAGATCTAGTTGGTGGTCAGGGACAGGTGGGTATGATTGCAAGAGAGGCAGGTTTGGGATCGAGAAGATGGTAATGGAGGAGCCTTAACCATTCAATTATCCAACAGGTTTGAGAGTTTTGCAGCTTGTGAGGCCAACAGCAGGGACTGCAGGGTGAAGGAGAAAATTGACCATGGCACCATGGTGCAGGGGGCCATTCTAGTGAGGGAAGCAACAAAGAGCATAGTTGTCGTAGGGGCGGTATAGTTAGGGGAATAGACAATGTTCTTTTCAAACAAAAGCATGAGTCCCGAAGGCTGTGCTGTCTGCCCAGTGCCGGGATAAGGATATCTCCTCAGGGCTGGAGAGGAATTTGGAATGGGAGGGGATGGATCCAGCTGTCATGGTCCACGTGGGCACCAATGTGATAAGTAAGACTAAGAGGTTCTGCTGAATGAGTATGAGCAGCTAGAGACTAAATTTAAGCATAACAACAAAGGTAATAATCCCTGGATAACTATCACAAGCCACAAGCAAATTGGCATATGATGCATGAATTGATAGCACAAATAGAAATAAATGAGTATGATATATTAGCCATTACAGCAACATGGGGCAGAATCTTCGGCTCAGCGAATGGGGGCGGGGCCCGCTTGCCGAGGCATAAAATGATGTGTGGCAACCTCAGGCAAGTGTCCCGATGTCACCGTGCATTGTTCAAGTTTTCAATTCGGCGGGTGCACTGGCTGTGTGCCCACCGAACTGTCAAAGGCCTATTAAGGCCAGTTAACTATAGATTAAATCAATAAACCGAACTGCCCGTCCAACCTCAATGTTGGCGGGCAGGCGAAGAGCCCAGGCGGCCTCCGCATTTTTCATGAAACCTCATCCATGGGTGGCATCAGGTTTCATGAAGGCTTTTAAAGGTTTAAAAAATTTTTTTAAATAAAATTCATAGACATGTTCCAGCTTATGTGACAGTTTCAACATGAGGGGGCGTGTCCTAAGAATTTTTTTTCCCCCTTTATTAAAATTTTTTAAACTGAAACTAATCTCCCTGAGACAGCTCTGTGCCTCAGGAATATTTTTGCGCTCTTTCGTGCGCATGTGTGAAAGAGCGCGGGCCCCGACTCAGACAACACCCACCCCTACCCCCTTCCCACACAGGTAGAGCTCAGTGCTTCCGGGCAGGCATCATGCTGGTTGGGCCTTAATTGGCCTGCCCACGTAAAATGGCAGCACCCAGCCAATCATGAGCAGCGATCGGCTGCGCGTACGCCCGTGCCTGCTCCCGCACAACACTCCCAAGGGGGAGAAAATTCTCCCCATCATTGTAAAGTGACCACAGCTGGTTCCTGAATATTCAAGGATATTTGACATTTCAGGAGGACAGTGGGAAAGGAAAAGGACATGGGGTAGCTCTGTTTATAAAGGACGAGATCAACACAGTAGTGAGAAATGGTCTTGGTTCAGTGGATCAAAATGTAGAATCAGTTTGGAGATAAGAAATAGCAAAAGAAAGAAGTCACTAATGGGAGTAGTTTATTGGCCCCCTGATAGTCATGACACCGTAGGATGGAATATAAATCAAGAAATAATGGGGGCTTGAAAGAAAGGTACTACAATAATCATAGGAGATTTTAATCCTCATCTTAAATGGATTAATCAAATTGGCAAAGGTAGTCTGGAGGTTGAGTTCATAGAGTGTATTTGGGACATTTCTTAAAACAATAATTTCTGGAACCAACCAGTGAACAGGCCATTTTACACTTGGTAATGTGCAGTGAGACAAAATTAATTCATGAACTCATAGTGAAGTATCCTCTTGATAACAGTGATCATTACATGGAAAAAAATCATATTCAGTGCAAGGGTGAGAAATCTGGGTTTGAAACAAGTGTCTTAATTCCCTTCGTTTAAGTTTAAGATGACAGATTTAGCTAAAGTGGAATGGGAAAATAGGTTAAAAGTTAAGACAGTAGAAAAGCAGTGGCAAACATTTAAGGAGTTATTTCATAACTCTCAAGAATAACTTCCATTGCGAAAGAAAGACTGTGTGAGAAGGATGCACCCTGCTTGGCTGACTGAAGTTAAGGATGGTATCAAACTAAAAGATGTACAATGCTGCGAAGATCACTGTTAAACTAGAAGATTAGGAAACTTTTAAAAACCAGCAAAGATGACTAAAAAAATAAAGAGGGAGAATTTGGAGTATGAGAGAAAACTAGTAAGCAAAATAAAAACAAACAATAAAAGCTTCTTCGAGAATATAAAAAGAGTAGCTAAAGTAAACATTGGTCCCTTAGGGAGAGAGAGAGACTGGGTAAATAATAATGGGAAACGAGAAAACGGCAGAGACTTTGAACAAGTATTTTGTATCTGTCTTCATATTAGAATACATAAAAGCATCCCAAGAATAGTAGAAAAATTGGGGCTAAAAGGGAAATAGGAGCTTAAAATAATCACAATCACTGGAGAAGAAGTACTAGGAAAACTAATGGGATTAAAGGTTGATAAGTCCCCTGGACCAGATGGCCTGCATCTTAGGATCTTAAGGGAAGTGACTGCAGAGATAATGGATGCATTGGTTATAATCTTCCAAAGTTCCCTAAATTCTGGAAAGGTCCCACTCTATTCAAAAAAGGAGGGGGGACAGAAAGCAGGGAACTATAGGCCAGTTAGCCTGTTATTGGTCATTGGGAAGATGCTAGAATCCATTCTTAAGGCTGTAGTAGCAGGACGTTCGGAAAATCACAATACAATCAGGCAGAGACAACATGGTTCAGTGAAAAGGAAACTATGTTTAACTAATTTATTAAAGTTCTTTCAGGATATAAAAAGTAGGTTGGTGAAAAGCAACCAGTAGTTGTAGTGTAGTTGGATTTCCAAAAGGCATAAGGTCCCATATAAAAGGTGACTGTATATTACATTAGCATGGATAGAGGCCTGGCTAACAGGGAGCAGAGAGTCAGGACAAATGGGTAATTTTCAGGTTGGCAAATTGTAACTGGAGGAGTGCAGCAGGGGTCAGTACTGGGGCCTCAACTATTTATGATCTAAATTAATGAGTTGGATGAAAGGACAGACAGACTGTATTGTAGCCAAATTTGCTGATGATACAAAGATAGGTAGGAATCAAGTTGCCAAGAGGATACAAAGAGTCTGCAAAGGGATTATAGATAGGTTAAGTGAGTGAACAAAAATTGGCAGATGGAGTGTAATGTGGAAAGAAAATGTGAGATTGTCCATTTTGGCAGTTAGAATAAACAATAGAAAAACAGAATATTATTTAAGTGGAGAGGGACTGCAGAATGCTATATCATAGAGGGATCTGGATGTCCTTGTACATGAATCACAAAAAAAAGATAGCATGTAGTTAGGAAGGCAAATAGAATATTGGCCTTTATTGCACGGGAAATGGAATATAAAAATAGGAAAGTTTTGCCACACCTGTACAAGACAATGATGAGAATGCACCTGGTGTACTGTGTACAGCTCTGGTCTCCTTACTTAATGAGGGATATGCTTGCATTGGAAGCAGTTCAGAGAAGGTTCACAAGGCTGATTCCTGTGATAAAGTGGTATCCTATGAGGAAAGGTTGAGCACACTGGACCTATACTCATTGGAGTTCAGAAAAATGAGAAATGATCTGATTGAAACTTCTAAGATTCAGAGGGGGCTTGATGGTGGATGCTGAGCGGATGCTTCCTCTTGTGGGAGAATCAAGAACTGGGGGACACAGTTTAAAAATAAGTTGTCTCCCATTTAAGATGGAGTTCAGGAATTACTTCTCTTAGAAGATCATTATCGGAATTCTCTTCTCCAGAAAGAAGTGGAGGCTGGATCATTGAATATATTCAAGGTGGAGGTGGACAGATCTTTGATTGACAAGGGAGTCAAGGGTTATGGGGGACAGGCAGGAAAGTGCAGTTAAGGCCACAATCAGATCAGCCATTATTTTACAAAATAGCAGAGCAGGCTCAGATGGCCCACAACAAAAACAGAATTACCTGGAAAAACTCAGCAGGTCTGGCAGCATCGGCGGAGAAGAAAAGAGTTGACGTTTCGAGTCCTCATGACCCTTCGACAGAACTTGCGTTCGAGTCCAAGAAAGAGTTGAAATATAAGCTGGTTTAAGGTGTGTGTGTGGGGGGCGGAGAGATAGAGAGAGAGAGAGGTGGGGGGGGGGGTGTGGTTGTAGGGACAAACAAGCAGTGATAGAAGCAGATCATCAAAAGATGTCAACGACAATAGTACAATCGAACACATAGGTGTTAAAATTAAAGTTGGTGATATTATCTAAACGAATGTGCTAATTAAGAATGGATGGTAGGGCACTCAAGGTATAGCTCTAGTGGGGTTTTTTTTTTTTGTTTTTTTTTGGATTTCCAGCATCCGCAGTTTTTTTGTTTTTATCAGATGGCCCACTCCTGCTCCTATTTATTGTGATCTTATGACAAGTATATTCTAATTTGTGAAATTCTATTATCAAACAATTAAACTCATCTACCTGAGCCTCTGTTGATATAATTAGGCTTTATGGCCTTCAAGTGACCAAGGTCCGTCTTAACAGAATATTAACTTGTGCATTACATGGCACAATTCTCTGTACTTATAAAGTTAATCTCATCTTACTTATTGTGAGCTACATCACATGATATATATGAACATGTATTGTGTGCACCTGTATCCATCATACCTTTGGCGCCACCTTTCAAATGATAACGTGTGTGTAAGGGCTTGACTGGTTCCACGTTTTATTCATAGTACATTAATGAAAGCACTTATAGCTATGGGATGCAAACAGTAAATTGAAGGAATATACGTAGTTTAATATCGAGTGATGACTTGCTAAAGAAATAACAAGAATGAATCAAACAAGAGCAGTGATCAGATGAAATTGGTGTTTAAACCAATAAAATATCTCCAAATATTTTTCCAAGATGCTTTGAGTAACTTTGCTTTCTCCATGAAGAAGCTGGGTAGATGGGAATGGATGTCAATATTACTGACAACCACAACATTTACAGAAAGATGATATGAGTTATCTCAACAAATGTGCTTTGCAATTGAAATGTGTCAAATGCATGCACCCACATGGGAAACCTGTGATTTAAGATCGTCCAGTGGTATCACTGTTAGACAAAGGGATTCAAATTCATAAGCTTCATCTCCCAGCATGCCACCTGATTTTAGAAATTTATCAACAAGAGCAGGCATTCACATAGCATTCAGAAACTTGTTCTTTGCAAGTTGCACAGCTCCAACACAATGACAAATTGGTACCTCTCAGTTAAACCATTTGCATAAAGTGAAAATACTTAAAGCAATTCAAATCGCTATATTCAAGCCATTGTTCACAGGTTACAGATGACATATTAAACTTTAAAACAATGCCACATTTCAGGATGGAGTCTTCTAATTGGCAATATAATTGCTAATAGTTACTGGAGCTCCCTAGTATCTATTTTTTTATACTGAGCTCAAAGCAAGGAACTGTTACTATAAATGAAAAAAGTAATAACTTGTGGAAGGATTATAACTGTACTAATGTTTGGAGGCAATTTTGAATAACCTGAATTCCAAATGTTTTGACTAGGTTCAACTAAAATATACTTACTTTTCAGAAAAAATGAAAACGCAAATAAGATCTTAGATTGCTACTAAAAACCACACACCAAACAGATAGATAACAATGACTTGTTTTCCATATGACAAGTAGCCATTTATTGAAGCAAATGCAGTATCTGCAATATTTATTTCACAGAGCTCAAGTGGATGTGAAAAACAGATTTTTCTATTGCCTCTTGACTTGGAAAGCACCATCTATTTTCCAGACATCAACCAAAAATCAATTACTTCAGTGTGTCTTACTTTCCAAATTATTTCACTGGGATGCAAAACTATCCACCACCTTTTTGCAACAGTTTAATCTCTAAATCATAATGTGTAACACCAGAAAACAGACACATTAATATTTAGAAGGTCCAAACATCCCTCAGGACAGCAAAGCAAAGTGAAAACACTGCCCTGCTCCTTCATTTCAAGTGGTGTTCTCAACCTGATGGTTCAGGAAAAGGTTTCATGGAGTCTGCAATATGAAGGGAGAAAATGTGTGGAGGAGCAAGGGGAAGAGCCATCACTGCCCTGTTACTCAATGCATCCAGAATGCCTCCTCTTTCCCCTTCTCTACCACCAACTCCTCAAATTCCCAACCCCCTCCCCCTCCAACGCCAATAGTGATGCTGCTCTAGCCTCGGCTTTTGTCCACAATGTGCTGAAGCTAAGACACACAATGGGGCTAGACCTACTTTACGTCTCCTGCCCTCACTATTGATCAACTGCACCCTCTCCGGCTGTTGTGCCAGTTATTCAGAAGGGAAGCAGTGCCACTGGGATATTACCATTCACCAACGGTGCCTTGCCTGGCTGTGACTGACGGTGGATGAGAAGATTAACATCAAGGAGCTGTTAATATGTTGGAGAGAGATCTTAGTCATGTTCTACATGTAATTAAAACATAAGAAAAAATGGATTTGCAACTTTGTCACACCAAGTGCAGATAGAAGATCGGTTTTTGGCATTGATTTCTGAGAACAGTAGAGCATAGAGGTTATAACTATTTAAGGTTTTTTGTCTCCATTATATTTACCACTTTCCTGTCCCTGTAAACTGTATCCAGGTCTTACATGCATTATTGGAGCCAATTTGCATGCAGCAATGAGGCCCCCACCTCATCCCTATGGTCTCCAGGCCCACCCAACAAAAGACCTCAGGAAATATAGTGGGTGACCTGTGTCGGGTAAAAGGTCATAAATGCGACACAGGTATGTTAGGGTCTCTGTTACCCCACTTCCATTGGATAGATGAAGTTAAAGTTTGTTTCTATTATTTAAACTTGGTAAACTCTAACCTGAGTTTGGACTAGTGGACTTTTACTGCAGATTGAAGGCAACATGAAATTCTGGAAAACAATTTCTAGAAGCCAAATCACTCTTCTATCACTTTCCACCTTTGGGAATTCCTCAAAAGCATTTCAATCAATTTATTACTCACAGCAGGCTTTTAATAAATGTAAAAAACAAAAAAACTGCGGATGCTGGAAATCCAAAACAAAAACAGAATTACCTGGAAAAACTCAGCAGGTCTGGCAGCATCAGCGGAGAAGAAAAGAGTTGACGTTTCGAGTCCTCATGACCCTTCGACAGAACTTGCGTTCGAGTCCAAGAAAGAGTTGAAATATAAGCTGGTTTAAGGTGTGTGTGTGGGGGGCGGAGAGAGAGAGAGAGAGAGGTGGGGGGGGGTGTGGTTGTAGGGACAAACAAGCAGTGATAGAAGTAGATCAAAAGATGTCAACGACAATAGTACAATAGAACACATAGGTGTTAAAATTAAAAGTTGGTGATATTATCTAAAGATCACCAACTTTAATTTTAACACCTATGTGTTCGATTGTACTATTGTCGTTGACATCTTTTGATGATCTGCTTCTATCACTGCTTGTTTGTCCCTACAACCACACCCACCCCCACCTCTTTGTCTCTCTCTCTCTCCGCCCCCCACACACACATCTTAAACCAGCTTATATTTCAACTCTTTCTTGGACTCGAACGCAAGTTCTGTCGAAGGGTCATGAGGACTCGAAACGTCAACTCTTTTCTTCTCCGCCGATGCTGCCAGACCTGCTGAGTTTTTCCAGGTAATTCTGTTTTTGTTTTAATAAATGTACTGTGGTTTGATTCAGCATATCTACTTTTACTGGATGATCTTAAATTATGACACTCTAATAATTTCCCCATGTAGAAATTAAGGCATAAGGTGTAAATCCACATTCAATGGCAGACAAAGGTTTAATCCCTTGCTTGCTTTTGACTTCACTTTAATAAACACAAGAATCCCAGGTAGTTGTTGCTTTCAGTGAATCTGTGTGCTCTAGGCCTTTTAACATCCTATCACCTTTCCATTATCTTTGTTGCACCTCATCAATTACCTGTTTTTTAAAACCAAAGGCAGCATAATCTAAATAGCAACTGAGAAATCAAAATTCCATTTGCTATTGCCATGTGTTTTCCTTTTGGTGTAGATCAGTGCTATTGATGAATAAAGCTTTTCTTTAAACTCAAGCAGGATTACAGTAAATGTTGCACATGATGTTTTGCAACACAAAAACTTACATATAACCAGCAATCTCAGTAACAGTAATCAATAATATTTGTTGAAATATTGCATTGTATAATAGGAGTCGTATTATTCTTTGGAAAATGGTACTCAGTAAAAGGACTGAATGGTAACTTAGGAAATAACTTTTTGATGTAATGTAGATTGTTACATAAATATATAGAATCAGAGCACATTTGGCCATTCAACCAAGCAAGTCTAGTTGGTGATTGTTTATTGTTGAACTTTATTATGAAAGGCTCTTGTCTCAGTAATATTATAATGCAATTTTAAAAAATATATGTCTTACATGGTGCAAAAGAATTGTTGAAAATATTTGTTCTAATTTTTCAGACTGTTCTGAAGAGAGGGTGCTAAAGTGAAGAAAATATTACAGGTACCAATGGTTCAGTAGAGTAAGAAACCCCAAAGCCATAATTCGTATAAAGTAACTGCTGCTAAAGGAACATATATTTGTGTTTTTATGGCAAACTTCATTAATATAACACAACTGAGCTAGCTGTGTCAGAAGACCTTGTCTATAGATTGTGTGTTCTGTTTTGAAGCCTTTTGGTTGGTCTTCAACTATCCGCACAACAGACGAGTTAACCAAAGATACAATGTCTATCTATAGACCAGTCTCAATGAAATTTCCTATCACAGCTGGGCATCTGGAGCTAGCAAGGGATGGGCAATTCGTAATAAAGATAAAAACAGTGCTCTCCATATGGGCACTGCCCTTTGGTCAAACTTAATTTTGTTGAACCATCTTTCATTAAAAAGCTAGCACCGCAGTAATTATTTCATTACTCCAGTGACTAAGTACAGATGGCAAATTCAATTTCTTCCTTTTTAAAAGGCAAAGAAAAGGAAATTATAGCACAAAACAGAATGCTTCACCTCGGCGAGATGAGAAAGTTCTATAAAGTAGAATGACAGTCATAGTGCACTGCATTCAAATGGATACAAATGCACTTTACATCTCCATGTAACAAATATTTTCCCATTCCATATTTAGCAACTTTTCTTTTCTCTCCTGCCTTTTCTCTGTCCCCTGGTAAGAATGCTGTTAAATATCAGGCAGAAATGCCTCTCAGTGGCAGCATACAATGGTATGGGATTGACCACCTGTTATACACAGCACATAATATTCAGTGCCATGTAGTCAAAGAATAATAAAACATAACAGGTAGCCGATCTAATACCATCTGTTTTGTGCCACTGCCCAAGAACAATTTCTACCTTGATCTTAGTTATATGAAGAACCAGATATAAAATGCATGCATATATTCAGATGCAACATAACCATGAGTGATGTCACTGGAGATCTACATGCATATTGATTACACATACTTCAGCATACACAATAGAACATCTCCAATGCCAAGTCAAAGATTACAGTGTTACAAGTGCATGTAATTTTACACTTAGCATAAATTATTCTGGGAAGAATGGTAGCAAGGAACAAAATGCAAATTTGCAATATTCCAGAATTAGGCAAAGAACAATTATACAGTTAAAGACAGATCTTTCTTTCGAAAGAAATTTCTTTAGAAAAATTTAGTCATTTTAATTATCCCATCTGGCAGATAAGATACTTCATGCTACCACAATCACGTTTTAATTCCAGACATCAACTGACAGCCTATCAATACTCTCCCACACTCCTCCAGTGTTGTTTTATCAGAAACAACATAAGAAATTTGGTGACATCACCAACACCGTATAAGAGAACTTATAAGAGAAAGTAATTTGGTACAAACTTTCTTTTTTAAAAAAACTTCTCATTTGAAATAAAATTACAAATCTGATTGATTTGAAGCTAATAAAAACAATTGAAAACTTTACAAGTTCTATTTCAATGAGGAATAAATAAATATTGCATATTATACAGTTTAACTAGCAAATTCATAGCAAATAAACATGTGACCAGTGGTTCTCTCCAGCAACTAGCAAATATGAAGCTTTTCACATATCAACATTTTTAAAAAAAATCTTTGAAGTTAGGCAACCCTGGCAAGGCAGCATCAATCACCCATCTCAAGTTATCCTGAGGGCATTAAGAGTGAACCACACAGTGCGGGACTGGAGTTATATGTAGGCTAGACTGCATATGGGGTAGCACGTTCCCTTTCCCAACAGAGGTTAGTGAACTAGATTTTTTTTTACTCCAACTCAACAGCTTTCATGGCTACTTTTGCCATGAAATTGCCACAGCATCCATCACTCTACTACTTCATACCAGAGCCTGGTGTACTTTGTAGGGGAGAACACTAATTATTTTTATTCTTCCACATAATAGTAAGTTAATTAAACTATCAATATCTGAAAATATATCACATTTGTTACAAATGTGAAGCTTATAAGATTATGATTTGGGATTGTTTCTTCAATTTAAGATAAAATGGTGGAATGAAGTGGGTCATTTGACCTGCTCTGGATTCTGTGCATCAAAAGCTTGGGTGGCTTGGTTATTAAAAGTTCAAGGGAGGCCTGGGTTGTAGTACTGGGAAGAAGGTGCAAGATATTACACCTGACGACAATGGCAAGAACATCTATGTTGGCCTTGTGTAGACTGTTAGTCTCACGAGAAGATGTTAGGAATGCGAGGTTTTATAAACAATTATACTTTAATGGAGTTGGGAAAGTCTAGATAGCTAATAAAGTATTTCTATCTGGATATAAGGCCCATGTGATTCACACTGCCATGGAAGTGGGCTTTGAGAGGGGAAGAGTCCACAACAGCCACTGTAGTATTGTGTTACAAGGTTTTTCTAAGATATCCCTGAAACTCAGAGGCAAGGGAGCCGGCAAGAATCTGAGAGCGAGAAAGCAGAGAGATAGAGGTAGCTAGTCCTGCACTTGAAGCAAAGATGCTGTCTTCATTATTCACCATGCAAAGTGCAGGTGGGAGCTCACACTCAGGTTGAAGACACCAAGTTTGTGGATATTTACACAAGGCTGGAGGATTCACCTAAATTTGGCTAAAGAGTTGAATCACCAGAGTAACCCTCAACATGAAAGTTGGTTCAGGGGTTAGGAGTTACCTGACTGGGAAAGGGAAAAGGAAGCAGGGCCAGCAGAAGTGGAGAATAGCTTTGGGCTGGTTCCAGGAGAATTGAAGTGTCTACTTAAGGTACAAAGTAAAGTATAACCATAGCAGAGGATTTTCAGTCATGCTAAAAGCTAAATGGGGAATTTCTTGTCTGTTGTTTAGAATGCAAGTAGCCTACTCAATACTGTTTAGGCAAAATTATAATAAAGGCAAAATACTGCGGATGCTTGAAATCTGAAACAAACAAAAAGTGCTGAAAAGACTCAGCAGGTCTGACAGCATCTGTGGAAAGAAAGATAGAGTTAGCATTTTGAGTCTGTATGACTCTTCTTGAAAAGGAGTCATATGGACTCGAAACGTTAGCTCTGTCTTTCTCTCCACAGGTGCTGTCAGACCTGCTGAGTTTTTCCAATGTTTAGGCAAAGTTGTTTTTAATTTGTTTATTACAATTGAAATCTTGTTGTGTGATTCTTAGTCAATCGCTGAAAATCCAAATATCTTTTTATAAGTTATTTATGCATTTTATACAATTTATGCATAATATTATTCAGATTTGAATGCCTACTTCAGATTCAAATATGCCAAAATAGAATGATATAACTTCTATAATGTTAATACTAGGCTAATAAAATAATTTAAGTATTTTTTAACAACTCATTGATCAGGCTAAAACATGGGGCCATAACTTCCTCTGAGTGGCAATCAGCATCGGATTGCCATTCCATGCCCACTTACCTACGTCAAATTTCTTCCATGACTGACCTGGCCTGAGTTGGAAGGGCAAGAGAGATCCAGGCAGCATAGCTGTCTCTGAAGTCCAGCACCATCGAATTGAAGGAGGACACACCCCCTTTTTAATGCACTAGTTGCCTAGCTGCCGTAAAGCAGCTAAGTTTGAAAGTCCCATTGAAATTGACAGGCCAGGGAGAAGGCAAGTGCTTAAGGCAAATGCTAAGGATTTGGCTGGGGGTGGTGTTCGGAAGTCGGGTAGGAATGGAGGGGTGGGGTGGTGTTGGACATCAGGAGGGTGCAGTCGGCTGGACATTCATTGGGATGGGGGCTGGGGGGTGGTTTGGACATTGGGAAGGAGGTGGGGGGGGGGGGGTCGTCAGACATTAGGAAGGGGGCAGGGAGGGGTCAAATATTGGGGGGTTGGTGGTCAGACATCGGGAGGGGGGTGGAACAGGCCAGACATTGGGGGCGGGGTTTGGACCCCAGGATGGGGGTGTGGGGAGCTCGGCAGAGTTGGGACATCGGGGTCTGGGGGGGGGGAAATCAGACAATCGGGGTGCTGGAATTTCAGAGGGTGCCGTTCGAACATGGGGGGGTGGTGTCATGTGTGGGTGGGGGTATCCCATGGGGGAGTCGGTGGGTGGGGAGGGAATCCTATGGGGGGGTTTGGGTGGATGGTTAGTCAGGGGCGGGGGAGTACACTGGGGCGGGGGGGTGGGGTTAGGGTAGTCTTGGGGGGGGGGGGCAGGAATCCCGTTTTGGGGGGGGGGGTGGGTCTGTCTGGTTCTTTACAACAGTTACCCAAAAGTCAGAAGAAGTTTTAATTCTTCTAACTTTTTCTGGGTAACTATTGGGATAACTCCGGCGGAACCATCTGAAGTTTGCGATATAAACCACTTTTTTTGGATGGGTCCCAGCGCAGCGCGATTGTCCAGCGGAAGTGTGCACTTCTGGGGAATTGCCGCGCAAACCCTTACCTGGGAACTTCAGAGAGGAATTCCCCAGCACATCTTTGGGGTACCCCTGAAATTGTACGCTGGAGAACTTGGAGGTTATGGCCCATGAAATTTGATAAAGTCTCACACTTAAACCATTCATTTTAAATTATAAACACCATGATAGAGTAGCATGGTACATTCAGAGATTATGAGCCAATAGATTTTTATTTAACCCTTGTAGTGTAAACCAGTGACAAATGAAAGATAAACTACAAATGAGAAACTTTTTAAAATTTCTCCAGTCTGACTCTTACTTAAGCCTGAGGAAACAATCACAAAATGAAAAGAAATTACTTCACTCATTTCCGTCCCACACATACCATGCGTCTGGCAACGTATAAACGAAAAACATCTGAATAATCTAAATAATTTATCCCTTGTGCTGCATCAGAACAACCAGTACTACCACAGACTGTAGTGTTCTCTGTGATAGCAGACCTTGGGCTTCAAAAAATTAGGATTGGACAGATCTCAGGAAGAAAAAAGGGAGTGAAAAGATAAATTGAAAAACAGAAGAGTTTTTATCTTTCAATAAATTTTCTGCAAAGGATAATAAATAGGATGCTTCATATTATTCAAACTGCCCTCAAGAGTTTATCCTGATGTGAGAGAAGTTGATTTAGAAAATAACATTTCCACAAGCTGACAAATATTGGAAATAACCTTTGCACGAATAAATGAACAATCTACCAATCTGCTTGTACAAGGTTTCTTCACAATATCAAAATATAATCAAGTGTGAATGACTATTTCTATACTTTTCATTGAAACTCTTCTTGTTTGCTTGGGGAGGTCATCACCTCCAAATAGTTGCTCACCAACCATGTCTTCTCTTTTAGCTAAGATAGTGGGATGTGGAGTTGCTGAAATCTTAGCATTGCCTAATGAATAATGCTTCATTGGATTGGAACTGCTCTTACCTTTCTTTCTTCCCAGATACAGCTAATAAAATTAGCAAATCCCTATGAACCTCTAATCTGTATTTGAACCCTCTGGTTTGGGGTACTGTGCTTTCCCACATTCAAGCGCAATTTTTAATGGCTAAAATGTAAGGTGCACAAAATAATCTCCGATATGCAGGATGCATTAGAAAATAATATGGGGGGCTGAGGCTAACTCAAAATACAGCAATAATCACTTCCAGGACATTGTATAGCAATGTTTTTCAACACTGTCAAATAAATACTACAACAGTTGATCATGAGCACACCATACAAAATTATATGCATGTAAAAAATTTTCAGGATGACCAAATGCATACATGTTGCCTAATTTAAATTATGACTGATTAAGGTTCAAGAATGGAGTAGTAACAGATGCTGGCTCAGTTGTAATTTCCAGCTGACTCATTTTCAGACGTAATAGGTGGGGAATCCTTTTCAAAATAATTTGAGGTGAAGAACAAATAGCTCTGGCAAACCTTTCATTATTGGCACAGACATATTTTCACCTCAGCTTTACTTGTTCAATACCCGTATATTTAGAAAATAAAGAAATTATGTTAATGTAGCATTTTACACATGCCCAGGATGGCCCAAAACCTACAGATTACTTTAAACATGTAGTCACTGTTGCTATGCAGATAAACATGGCAGCTAGTTTTATACACAGCTAAATTTGACAAACCGCCACAAATGATTGAGTGAGCAGATAGCCTATTTATCATCATGTTAATTTGGAGGGAAATATAAGAAGTTACTATATATATTTTAATATAAATATGCAGAGACAACTATTTCACTATCAAGTGAGATACATACATTAATACATGATAACATAAAACATTAGTTTCTTAGCAACAATAACATGTTTATTTGATGCAAAGTTTATCACAAAGTTGTATGATTTTGTTTGGCAATTCTTGTAACAAGCAACTGAAATTGGTAAGAATGTAAACAGTTGGGGGGAAAAAGGAAAAGAATAAAAATAGTAAATGTATATGTTTCCATTTACACATCCTGCATATGCAATGACCCTTCACTAAAGAAATTTACACAAAGTATTCTCATGCCACCAGCCAGATAATTATATAAAAAAAAACAGCATATCTCCTTTCTGATAGTCTCAAACAAACTATGACCGCAAGAGGAGCGACATAGAGAGAGGCAGCAGGTAAGTTTCCCTGCTGGAAAAGGACTGCTTGGGTGATAAATAATTTTCACCTTCATCCACCTGTTATTTAAGGGTCAGCTCAGCATTCTTCCCACCCTTGGCACTGATCTCACACAAGTTCAAATCGTCTCTCTAACAATTCTGAGGTTCAAGGGCCTGAATTTTCATGCAGATGGAGGAGCTCTCTGTCTTTCTGGCAGAAGCCCTAACCTGGAAGTCCTGCCCCTGAACCCAGACCCCATCATTTTCTCAGTGAGGAGGGAAATAGGGTGGGGGGCAGGTTCTAAATAGCACATCCCTGTTTCACAGAAGCAACTGCACATGTTAAAGTGCAGCTGCCTTCAGGATGATCTGATCTTGTTTAGTAGAATGTCCAAAACACCACTTGTGCGCTTTAGACCTGGTAGTAAGGTGCCCTTTTGAATGTGGTCCTGGGACACCTTTGGGAGGGGGAAGGTGCCCTTTGGGAGAGGAAAGGTGCCCTTTGGGGTTGTTAAAATTAGACATGAATGCATGTATAACATGGATAAAGTCATTGGAACAGTCAAAAGGAACTGTCAAAGGGCTTTAAATCACCGACTCTTTAAATATTTGAACAGCCCACAGTTTGAAAAAAATCATTTTTCACTCTGTTGACATAAGCCTGAGGGTTACCATTATAGGATTAGTGCTGCATTACTAATTTCACGAACTATCATCAAAGTGGGGTACCTGTGAATTCAGTTTGATTGACAGCTCCAAGTGCATATAAAGTCTTTGTAGCGGAATTATGACGACAAGTGCTTGTCGATATAAGGAATTAGCCATTTGCAGGAAGTTAAATGTAGTGAATGAGTTTTTAATCAATGAGAATGTTTTTTTTAAACAGTGAATTCATTAACAGACATTTAGGAATTTATTTAATCTCAGCATGGATCCTGGGATCTGCCCAGAATGGATACTTTACGAGTTAGCATGGAAGCTCTAAGAAGAATGGGTGGTGGATGGGGGCATGGGTTGGCATGAGTTGGCAATAAGTTGACATAGTGGCCATGAAGGGCCATGGGGGTGGGTGCAGGAGCCTAGATTGGCATGGATTGTATGAAGGGCTATGGGGGAGGGCATATTTTGGAATGGAGAGTATGAGGTGTCATGGGAATTGGGTGTAGGAGCATGGGTTGGCATGGAGGATATGGGGGCCATAGGGGTGGGTGTAGAGGCTTAGATTGGCATGGTGGGCATGAGGGGCCATGGAACCCTAAGGCCAACCTTTACCCAGCTCACTTCCACAACTGGCAGCCTCCAAGCTCTTTCTGGGGGTCACCCGCCATGACTCCCACCCCACTACCCACTCCCTCAACCCCCTCCCCACCCCAGACTGAAAACCTGAACTTCCGAGGCACATTTTCCCAGGTCAGGTTTGTGGAGCTGGGAATTATCCCAACCTGGAGTGAAAATTCAGGTCAAGGTGTTGGTGAAGGTAGAGTGTAGCTTTAATAGCATAGTACCAGGCTTGAGAGACTTCTGTTTTGTGGAGAGCTGAGAATTGTACCATTGTTCTCCTTCGAATAGAGGTGCTTAGGGGGGATTTAATAGCAATGGTCAATTGTAGAAAGGTTTTTGATAGAATAAAAAAATGAAAAACTGCTTTCACTTGTAGGTGAGTCAGTAACCAAGGGACACAGATTTATGATATTTGGCAAAAGAAGCAGAAAGGAGATGAGGATGCTTATGTTTTTTAATTCAGAGTCCTGATGATCTGGAATGCACTGCTTAAAAATGGTGGAAACAGATATCATAGTAACTTCCAAATGGTAATTGGATGTATGCTTGAAAGGGAAAAATGCAAGGTTACGGAGAAAAAGCAGGGAAGTAGGATGAATTAGATAGCCTTTGCAAAGAGCTTGCACAGGCATGATGGGCTGATTGTCCTCCTTCTATGCTATATGATTCTATGATTGCTTTTGATTTGTGCTGCATACATACAATTAAGGGATGTATTCAAACAACTGTCAGCTTAAGTTCCTATTGATTATAAATTATCAAATGTTATATTAAATATAAATTGTGTTAACATGTTATTAAAATCTCAATATAATACTCAAACAAGCAAAAGATTATGTTAATATTGAAGGGTCAATAGTAATACAGCATTACAAAGTGTGCATAGGAGCTATGTTATTTTCAGTATCTGAAACAATATATGTGACTCGAAATAAATTAAGGCAGCTCTGAATTATTAGCTTTTTTAATCAGTACAACTTGGTAGTCACGAGAATCAGATAGAGGATAGAGTGTCTTTTTTTTAATAAAATGAACAGAGCTATTAGCAACAAAAACAAAAATAAAAATACCTGGTGCTGTCAGACCTGCGGAGAGGAATACAGTTAACGTTTCGAGTCTGTATGACTCTTCAACAGAAGAAAAAGAGAAGAGAGCTGAAATGTAAGCTGGTTTGGGGGGGGTGGGGGGGGCAGCGGCGGCTGGGACAAGTACTGATGGATAGAGGGCCAGTGATAGGTGGAGATAACCAAAAGATGTCACAGACAAAAGGACAAAGAGGTGTTGACGATGATGATATTAGCTAAGAAACATGCTAATAGGTGACATTAAGGATAGAAAGCAGGACGAGCAAGGTACAGATAGCCCTAGTGGAGGTGGTGTGGGGGGAAGGGATCGAGAAAGGCTAAAAGGTAGAGATAAAACAATAGATGGAAATACATTTAAAAATAATGGGAATAGGTGGGAAAAGAAAAATCTAAATAAATTAGTGGAAAAAAGGGGGATTGGAAAGGGGGGGGCGGTGGGGGATGGAGGAGCGAGTTCATGATCTAAAGTTGTTGAACTCAATATTCAGTCCTGAAGGCTGTAAAGTGCCTAGTCGGAAGATGAGGTGCTGTTCCTCCAGTTTGCGTTGAGCTTCACTGGAACAATGCAGCAGGCCAAGGGCAGACATGTGGGCATGAGAGCAGGGTGGAGTGTTGAAATGGCAAGCAACAGGGAGGTCTGGGTCATGCTTGCGGACAGACCGAAGGTGCTCCACAAAGCGGTCACCCAGTCTGCGTTTGGTCTCTCCAATGTAGAGGAGACCACATTGGGAACAGCGAATGCAGTAGACTAAATTGAGGGAAGTGCAAGTGAAATGCTGCTTCACTTGCAAGGAGTGTTTGGGCACTTGGACGGTGAGGAGGGGGGAAGTAAAGGGGCAAGTGTTGCACCTTCTGCAGTTGCATGGGAAGGAGCCGTGGGAGGGGGGTTGAGGTGTAAGGGATGATGGAGGAGTGGACCAGGGTGTCCCGGAGGGAACTATCCCTGCGGAACGCCATCGGGGGTGGGGGAGTTGGGGGGGGCCAGATATGAAGGTGGTGTCATCATGCTGGAATTGGCAGAAATGGCGGAGGATGTCAACCAATGTGGGTGGAAAACCTCGGTTAAGGAAGAAGGAGGACATGTCAGAGGAACTGTTTTTGAAAGTGGCATCATCAGAACAGATGTGACGGAGGCAAAGGAACTGAGAGAATGGGATGGAGTCCTTACAGGAAAGCGGGGAGTCGAGGTAGCTGTGGGAGTCAGTAGGCTTGTAATGAATATTGGTGGACAGTCTATCACCAGAAATTGAGACAGAGAGGTCAAGGAAGGGAAGGGAAGTGTCAGAGATGAACCATGTGAAAATGATGGAGGGGTGAAAATTGGAAGAAAATTAATAAATTTTTCCAGGTCCAGACGAGAGCATGAAGCAGCACCAAAGCAGTCATCAATGTACTGGAGAAAGAGTTGTGGGAGGGGTTGAGTAGGACTGGAACAAGGAATGTTCCACATACCCCATAAAGAGACAGGCATAACTAGGGCCCACGCATGTACCCATAGCCATACTTTTAATATGGAGGAAGTGAGAGGAGTTTAAGGAGAAATTGTTCAGCGAGAGAACAAGTTCAGCCAGATGGAGGAGAGTAGTAGTGGATGGGGATTGTTTGGGCCTCTGTTCGAGGAAGAAGCTAAGGGCCCTCAGAACATCCCAGTGGCGGATGGAGGTGTAGAGGGATTAGACGTCCATGGTGAAGAGACAGTGGATGGGGCCAGGGAACTGGAAATTGTTGATATGATGTAGGGTGTCAGAGGAATCGCGGATGTAGGTGGGTAGGGACTGGACAAGGGTAGAGAGAATGGAGTCAAGATAGCAAGAAATGAGTTCCATGGGGCAGGAACAGGCTGACACGATCGGTCTGCCGGGAGAGTTCTAGACAGTCCTAGACAGCGCTATTAGCTAACTTGTTAAAGCAAAATTAAGTGCAAATGCAATATGTACCCAACTAGAAATTATGAGAAAATAAATAACAGTATCTCGACAGTTCCACAGCAAACCTACTGCTTGAAATATAACCCCAAGGAAGATTTAGTACAGTCATGTGCAAAATTTTCAAATCACTGGCTTGTGGGGGGAGCGAAAACAAGTGTAATATTTAAAATTACTCAGCTTACAGATAGTAACTAATCGGAAACTATATCAGTAACAGTTGTTTTTAAACTAAAGATGTCACACAATAAAGATGTCACAGAGTACAACTAAAGGCGAATCGCCCAGATAAATTTACGCTGCAGTAAGTGTACAAGAGTGCTACTTTATTTTAGAGTGATGTCAACTGGTAGCATTAAGTTACACACTGCTCTCAGAAGCAGAGCATGTGCACAAATACTTAAACACGTGCAAAAAAATCTCATTCTCAAGTATCTAAATTCCAATTAAATTTTCATATTAAAGCTCATTTATAATGCTACTTAGCTATTTAAGGAAGGCAGAATGCACAATAGTTTGAATCCTAGTTATCCAACTAGAATATACAGCTCTCTTCCTTCTTTGCACATCGCACATTTTTCAATCAGTGCCTCCATTATCAGTGAGCTATCCGGTCATTAAACGATCATTAGACCATTTTGGAGCTCACTTTCAAAATAGAACAATTCAAGCATGAATCATTTCATATCATTCTGATTTATTCAACATAACTTGTTTTTGTAAATCAAGGAAAAAAGGAGTTTGCACTTTATATGAATAATGCAGATCAAATACTTCATTCCATTAATGTGATACTTTTACAGTTAAAACAGTATTAGATTAATTTTTTGAGAACACGTCTGTTTCCAGAGTCTGTAAGAAGCCATAATTTGATGGAAATACATCTTAAAATTTTTAATAAGTGTTCAGCTCTAGTTGTTTTGTGGACCTAAGTCTGACCACTAATCGTATCTCCAATTGTGATCTGCTTGCTACTCCTGGTTTTCTAATGAGAGAACAATTATACTAAGAAACTGGAAAAGTATGCTTGATGTAAAACAATCGAAAGAAACAACAGTTTCATGTGGGAGCCCTTGAAAGAACAGTTGTGCAAGAGTGAACTGTGCGAATGAAGTGAATAAAATTCTCCCTCATCCTTTTTCAAAATTTGAAATGGGAGCACAGTGCTGTGCTAATCTGCTTTAACTTGTTATTTAGCTCCCTGGACAAACTAACACACTTGACTAAATTGTACTCTGGCTACTTGTCAGTTCATATATTTTTACTTTAATCTGCGAACATGTTGTTTCAGCCACATATTCAAATTGCTGTGTGGCTACCAAGTAGATGAATAAAATAATTGTTTTAAACTAAGTTAATTTGTAAATAAGTTGTCCTGGTTTTGAGAGAGAGAAAACAGCAATGGATGTGCAACTTAAAAAAATGCCAAAAAGAGAAACATTTGCTTAGAAGATAATCACATAATACAACTATATCAAATTCTTCTCTGATAAAAATTACTTTGTTCTAAAACAGTTTCCCTGTACAGGCCAAAAGATCAGCCTCAGCTGCCCAAGATATAAGATGGTCCTGAAGGCCGTTTCAGTTCTCTCACGGTGCTGATTATACTTATCAGTTTTTTGCATATCAAAGTTCTGAAAAATATTGAACCCTCTGGCATACAAGGTTATTTTGAAGATTAAAAGGAATACTTCAATTCAGTTTGCATAACTAAGCTCATATTTTCATGGATATATTATTCACTCAGGCTCAATCATACTTTAACTTTCCTGCTGCATTGCCTCAGGGTTTTGGTCCTATGGAAACAATCCTGCTTATGCAACTGGGCAGACGCAACAACAGTTGGAACAGAAAACCAAATGGATGCTATGGAGAGTAACTTGCACATAGGTCTGAAAGAAAACACTTCATTCACCTGTATAGGAAGGTTAAGAGATTTCAGCACACTAATGACTGAAACACATAGCTACCTCATCTCAGATAAGAGTGTTGATAATATTATTGTGAGCAACAATGACGGTACATATTTTTGCTGAGGTTCAGACCTTTTGCTGTCTGCAGCAGCGTCTTGTTCACTTTTGTACACTCTTGCCAATGTCAAAGCTGCTGTCGGTAACAGAGCAGTTAAGGGTCAGTTGCATTTGTGACTACAGAAAATGAATATTTTAAATTAAATCTCTCCCTGGAATTGATTCTCCTCTCATCTTCCATTCCTTAAAGTGGAGACAAAATAATTCATTATCTTTATTTTCAACACTCATCTCTGTTTTTTTCTTCCTCCCTTGCTGCCCTAGAATGGCTCTGAGTTACTTGTTGCTTCAAATTTAATATTCTCATCCTTGGGTGCAGATGCCTCAATACCCATCACTTATGCATCCTCTGCAACATCTTCCAGCCCTACAACCACTAAGTTCTCCATTCCTTCAATTCCATCTATACTTACATTCCTCCATCTCTCCCCCCCACCTTTATGCCACCATTTGCTATCTAAGCCCACTTTGGAATTTCTACCCTAAATCTCTTTGTTTCGTGAGCACACACTGTTCCTTCAAAGCTATCCTTAAACCCAACTATCTGAGAAAGCTTTCAGTTACCTCCCTTGATATCTATCTCCTTTGGCTCAATGCTCTTTATGCTTTGGGAATTTTTTTATATTAAAAGTTCTGTATAAATGCAAGTCATCATCTTTCTCATTTTAATCTCTGTACTTACCAAGTCTGACATTTTCGCTTTTTTTCCCTTCCTCTTTCTATACATCTATTTTTCCTTATCCTCAGTCTTGTGCCCAGCTTCCATTCTGTGCCCCTCAAACTTTGCTGATGTTCTTTTTATGTACACCTCCTATACACTTTCATGTACCTCTCTCTTATTTCCCAGTTACACCTCCCAAAGAGCTTGGCAATGACCCAATTGATATCAATGCCAGAAAATGAAGGTTTCACCACTGTAGGCACCCAATGTTAACATCAAGCAGTTCCTTTTCAGATAAAGCACAACTTGATGTAAAGTTTCCACTATGCTATTCCAAAAGTGTACCTACATCTGGTCCAAGAACATACCAACTGCATCCCTGCATCATTTTTCTATTTCCCACACTTTCCATGCCAAAACCTGGATAACATTACCAATTTAGTGTTATTTCATATTATTGCAAATATCTAGTTCATAATTCCTATGTTTTAGAAAATAACTTCTAGTTTTGGGAAGATTATGTTTGTATGGGTAAGGTAATTAAAATGCTGGATTTTAGAAATTGCTGAAACACCTGGGGTAGTGGTAATTCAAAAGGTTCCATATATATGGTCAGAGTTAGGAAGGTGAAAGCCATAAAAAGCAGCAGGTGGCCTTCTTTTAGCTGGGGAACTGCAGACAGTAAGTCTGAAGACAATTCCCTGACTTCATTACAAATTTAAATTATTCATGCAGGCCCGAGGTTAAAAGGTTTTGAAGCTAACATGTAAATATCTATCAGACATCTCAACTAACCTCTGTTGCCATAGAGATGAATGATTCAGGTGGTGCCTTGGTTGGAATTCTGGGAAGCTGTCAATGGGATTTTTCCAGAAGGTCTTTGGGGTTGGAGCTAAAAGCACCCAAATTGGTGGGCGTAAACCAAGAGTTCTTCAGGCAGAGAAAGAGGGTCTGCTAAGAGCTGAAAATAGACCAGAATCAAAAGGGCTTTCAGAAATCAAGGACATTTCTGAGGAGGAGGTACTAAGCCAGAGTGCTGTGAAGCCCATGCTTGAACTGGAGTGTCCAAAATCGCAAGGTACCTAAGAGGGTTGCTTAGCTGGAGGCTAGTGGAAGGACTTCAAGAAAGCTAATATTTTGGAAGATAGCAGGAACAATGGGGAGAGTCAAAGTGAATTCCTGAGAGCTGTGGCACTTTGGTTTGGTCCCAGGAAGTGAAGGAACCTACAAGAGCTTGATGAGTAGCCAAAGGTTTTGTGGGGGGAAATGTCACAAGGAAAAAGTCGGGGAGGGGGGTCAGGAGTTCAGTTCAGATTCTTAGCCCAATGTATATGTGATTGTACTTTATTATGCTTTTCGATGTGAAGTATAAGTATTCAACTAAGACAATGTTTACTTAGTAGTGTTTGTTCTACTTGTTTCTTGTATAGTAAAATTCATTTGCTTTAAACCATGGAATCGTGTGGCATAATTTCTTTAAGTTAATGACTGGGTGTTTGAGTTTCTCTTTATATGTAAGCAGTCGCTACTGGAATGGTAACAATATGTGCAAAACTCAGAAAAACTGACACCTGAAAACAATACACAATTGAAAAGTGGCCCTGAATAAAGGCTAACTGACCAAGGTTATTGTTTCAAGGTAACTGAATCGGTTAAGTTCCTTAGTACATTCTATCCTATGTTCATATGTTCAGAATTTTTATTAGTGTTCTGTAATCAAGTTCTGCAATTCAATTGCTTTTCCTGTGAAAACTCAAATGCAACGGGCCTGATGCATGAAAAGAATTAGCTTCACTAGGAGTGTGACCATAAGATATAGGAGCAGAAGTAGGCCATTCAGCCCATCAAGTCTGCTCCGCCATTCAATGAGATCATGGCGATTTGATAATCCTAAATTCCACTTTCCTGGCTTTTCCCCATAACCCTTGATTCCCTTACTGATTAAAAATCTGTATCTCAGCCTTGAATATATTTAATGACCAGCCCTACAGCCTTCTGCGATAAAGAATTACACAGATGCACCACCCTCAGAAGAAATTCCTCCTCATCTCTGTTTTAAATGGGCATCCCTTCACTCTGAGATTACGCCCTCTGGTCCTAGACTCTCCCACAAGGGAAAACAACCTCTCAGTATCTACTCTGTCATGCCCCCTAAGTATCTTATATGTTTAAATAAGGTCACCTCTCATTCTTCTAAACTCCAATGAGTACAGGCCCAACCTACTCAATCTCTCCTCATAAGAAAATCCCTCCATACTTGGGATCAACCTAGTGATCTTTCTCTTGACTGCTTCCAATGCCAGTATATCTTTCCTTAGATAAGGGGACCAAAACTGTTCACAGTATTCTAGGTGTGGTTTAACTAGTGCCTTGTACAATTTTAGTACAACTTCCGTATTTTTATACTCCAATCCCTTTGAAATAAAAGCCAATACTTCATTTGCCTTCCCTGTTGAAATTGCATGCAAGCTTTTTGTGATTCATGCACAAGGACCCACAAATCTCTCTGTGCTGCAGCCTTCTGCAGTCTTTCTCCATTTGAATAATATTCAGGTCCTCTACCCTTCCTGCCAAAGTGCATAACCTCACAATTTCCCACATTATATTCCATCTGCCAAGTTTTTGCCCACTCACTAAACCTGTCTATATCCCTCTGTAGGCTGTTTGTGTCATTCTCACCACTTGCCTTCCCACCTATTTTTGTGTCATCCGTAAACTTGGCAATAGTACATTCACTTCCCTCATTCAAGTCATTAATCTATATTGTAAATAGCTATAGCCCCAGCACTGATCCCTGAGGCACCCCACTGGTTACAGGTTGCAATCCTGAAAATGTTCCCCTTATCCCAACTCTCTGTCTTCTATTAGTTAGCCAATCCTCTATCCATGCTAATATACTACCCCAACCCCATGGGCTCTTATCTTAGTAAGCAGCCTTACGTGCGGTACCTTATCGAACAACTTTTGGAAATCCAAATATATTACATCTACTGGTTCCCCTTTATCTATTCTGCTTGTTATCGCCTCAAAGAATTCTAATAAATTTGTCAGGCATAATTTCCCCTCCATGAAGCCATGCTGACTCTGCTTGATTATATTATGTATTTCTAAATGTTCTGCTATTGCATCCTTTATAATAGGCTCTAACATTTTCCCAATGACAGATGTTAAGCTAACTGGCCTACGGTTACCTGTTTTTGTCTCCCTCCCTTTTTGAATAAGGGTGTTACATTGACAGTTTTCTAATCCTCTGGGACTTTTCCAGAATCTAAGGAATCTTGGAATATTACTGCCACTGCATCCACCATCTCTGTAGCTACTTCCTTTAATATCCTAGGATGCAACCCATCAGGTCCAGGGGACTTATTGGCCTTTAGCCTCATTTAGTTTCCCTAGTACTTTTTCTCTAGTGATAGTTATTGTATTTATTTCTTCCCCCATCCCCTCCTCCTCCCTTTTGCCCCTTGATTATTTAGTATTTTGGAATGCTATTAGTGTCTTCTACCGTAAAGACTGAAACAAAGTATTTATTCAATTCCTCTGCCATTCCCTGTTTCCCCATTATTTCCCCAGCCTCATTCTCTTAGGGGTCTCTGTTCACATTGGCCTCTCTCTTCCTTTTTATATATTTAAAGAAGCTCTTACTGTCAGTCTTTATATTACTTGCTAGTTTACCCTCAAAGTTTAGTTTCTCCCTCTTTTTTTTTGGTCATCTTTTGTTGGTTTTTGAAATGTTCCCAATCCTCTAGCTTACCACTAATCTTTGCCACATTGTATGTTTTTTCTTTCAATTTAATACTATCCTTAACTTCCTTGGTTAACCATGGTTGGTTTATCCTTTTCCTAGAATCCATTTTCCTCACTGGCATATATTTTTGTTGTGAGTCATGAAACTATTTTCTTAAACATCTGCCATTGGTCATCAGCCATCTTTTCTGCTAAACTCCTTTCCCAGTTCACTCCAGCCAACTCTGCCCTCATTTGTTTGTAATTACCCTAATTTAAGTTTAACATTGTTGCTTCCAACCCAAGTTTCTCACTCTCAAACTGAATACTAAATTCTACCATGTTATGGTCACTGTTTCCTAGGGGACTTTTTCTTTTGAGATCATTTATTAAATCCGCTTCATTACACATTACCAGATCCAAAACAGCCTGATCCCTGGTTGGATACACAACATAGTGTTCAAGGAAATTGTCCCAAATACACTATGCATTCTTGCTCATGGTTACTTCTGCCAATTTGATTTTCCCAAACATGAAGGTTAGGATCACCCATGATTAATGTACTGCCTTTTTTACATGCCCTCATTATCTCTTGATTTATTCTCTGTCTTACCGAATAGATAATGTTAGGGGGCCTATAGTCTACTTCCACCAGTGTCTTCTTTCTCTTCTTATTTCTTACCTCCACCCATTTTGATTCTACATCTTCTGATCCAAGATCATTTCATGCTATCGTACTTATTCCATCTCATACTAACAAAGCTACCCCACCACCCTTTCCTCCCTGCCTGCCCTTTCAAAAAGTCACATACCCCTGAATGTTTTGTTCCCAGCTTTGACCTCCTTGTAACCATGACTCGGTAATGGCTAGAACATCATACCCATTAACTTCTATTTGTGCTGTTAATTCCTTTCTTTTGTTCCAAATACCATGTACATTTAAAAGCCATTAATTTTGTCTTTGTACCATTCTTTGACCCTGTTTGCTGCTTTTTATAATGTCTGTACTCTCTGTCCCTTCCTGTAACACTCTGGGTATCATTACCTAAGTTGCTGCAATGCTGCCATTTCCTTTTGCTTTGTAAGCCTAAATATCCCCTCTCCAAAACCCTTCCCCCTCTATTTAGTTTAAAGCCCTCCCTACAGCCCTAGTTATTCAATTCGTCAGGACACTAGTGCCAGCATGGTTCAAGTGAAGCCCGCCCCGCTTGAACAGCTCCCTTGTACCTCATTTCTGGTGCCAGTGGCCCATGAACTGAAACCCTTCCTTCCCACATCAATCTTTGTGCCATGCATTTAACTCCTTGACTTTATTTACCCTGTGCCAGTTTGCCTGTGGCTCAGGTAGTAATCCCAAGATTATTACCCTGGATGTTCTGCTTTTTAATTTAGTTCCTAACTTTCCAAATTCTTTCAGCAGAACCTCCTTTCTAGTCCTATCAATGTTGTTGGTACCAATGTAGACGATGACAACTGGATCCCTCCCCTCCCACTCCAAGTTTCTCTCCAGCCCTGAGGAGATGTCCTTAATCCTGGTACCAAGCAGGCAACGCAGCCTTTGGAACTCATGCTCAAAACTGCAGAGAACAGTATCTATCCCCCTTAATTATACTGTTCCCTACCACTACTGCATTCCTATTTCCTTCATACCCTCCTGTCCCTGATCAGAGACCAAATTTGAATTACTTAACTGAGAGGTATGACTGTCTCCTGGAGCAAAGTATCCAGTTAACTTTCCCCCTCCCTGATGTGGCACAATATCAGCAGTTGGACTCCATTTCCTCAATTTGAATCAGAAATTCCTCAAGCTGCAAACACTTACTAAAGATGTGTTTGCTCTGGATCACCTTGGTGTCCAGCAGCCCCCACATCCTGCAGCAGCAACACATCACCCGTCCTGCCATTACTATCATATTTTATCCAATTTAATAATGAATCACTCTAGTATCCCTGCTCTTTACAATTTTTTTTTACACCAGTATCGATCTTACACTTAAGAAGCTATTTTTATGAAAAAGAGAAAAAAAAGACTACAGACCTAAATACAAACTAAAAGCCTTATTTGGACTTAAAAGACTAGAAATACTCACCAATCAGCTATTTTCTCTGCACTCGCATTACATTGTGGTTCGTGACGTCATTTCGCCACTGGTCTCACTGCAAGTAGACCTCTCATTCTGTACCTTTTATCCTCTCCTGCTCACCTTGCACTCAAAATATACTATTTTGAGCCTTAGGAATAAAATAAACCTAATCACTTGCCAAATACTCACCAATTAACCGCCTTCTCCTGTAGCAGAGCAAGAATCAATTCCTGGAGGCTGGAAAAGTTTAGGCAAAAGCAACCAAACGCCTCTTTCTCTTTCTCCACTTAACTCCCTGAAGTGCTCAACTCTGGCACTCTATTGTAAGTCACATTCTGTCTTGAATTAACAGTGGCTGTACCCAATATTGCAACATTTGTATTATGGATGGATAAAAGTCAAAAATGTAGTTTTTATTGTGGTAGATGTAAAAATATTTGTCAGGGGATGTGGATTCTGGTAGTGCAAAATTTGTTTTCTAAGGAGAGGGGAATCTGGGGGCATATTCCCCCAGAAATTTTGGTTTCTGACACTTAGTTGGGCTCATTTCCCAGTATATTGAATCACAATTATTCTTATGCGTGTCTACTAGGTTTAGTTCTGCAACTCCCACAGCAAATCAGTTTCAATACCAAATCCCAGAGAGATGCAGTACAATTGAACAAGTTTGCTCTTACCTAAGAGCACCCCTCCAGCTACAGCAGGGGTAGTGATGAGGAAAATTATTGTCGCACAAGAATTCAATCCTGAAGATCCACTCTTCTCCTTTAATGAGTCTTATTCACCAATATTCAGGAATGCACACAGCTCAATCCTTGGCACAGTTGTCACCATTCTAGGCAAGGTGTAAACATGGTACTGCTTAGCTGGAACACCAAATGCCACAGACCAATAGCCATGGTGGAAATGCAGTCTAAGTATTGCTGAGTAGGACTAGTTCATAGGATAGGCTGCACAAAATGAGTCACTAATAGCTTTCTTTGAGGTGCCTTGTTTGATAATGCATAGTTTTCAGGCTTTATGCTGCACAATGCACACCATTGCTAGTGTGTTCATTGGGAGGGTAGGGAGGTTGAGGATGTCAGTTACACATTTGGACTCCCACAGATTTGGTTTCTCCATCAGTACCAGTTTGGTTCAGGACTTTGACACTTCGCGAGGGTTGACTCATTTACTTCTGGTCAACATGCTTGATGTAATTTATCAATAACTTTGAAGTATAATCAGTTGCTGCCATTTCATTTCCACTTTTCTCAGAACAATGCTAAAAGTTCCAGGGTGCCCAGGACAGCTGTCACGGAAGCTCCAGATATCAAAAAGTGCAATTGCTGTTTAACAACTTCCAGACCCCCAATGAAGCAAACATATTGGGCTGTAGCTTCTGATAGAGTGGCAATTGAGTCGGTGGGGTGGGGTGGAATGTAATGTCAGGGGTAGGGGAACTTTCGTGAGTGGTCCCTTGAGGGTGGAGTGGTCAAGGGCGAGGGGAATTCTTTGGGGGTTCGGGGGTGTGAAGGGAGTCCCTTTGGGGGGAGGGGATGTTCGTGTGGGTCAGCACAATAATTAGCCAGAAGCTAGAAGTGATTTTAATTTTTCTAACTTTTGCTGGGTAACTATTGATGTAACACTGTTGGAACCATCCGACGTTTGCAACTTAAATTGCATTTTCAGATGGTTCCCAGTGCAGGGCAATTGCCCATGGGAAGTTTGCACTTCACAGGCATTTGCCGTGCAAACCTTACACGGGAATTTCTGGGGTTTGGTAGGCGGGTTCCCCAGCGGATCTTTGAGGTAGCCCCCCGGCCTCCCCCCATACAACGCCCTGGAGCTCAGAAGTTACGGCCCATAAATTCAGGCCTAACAACATCTCAGTGAGCAGCATGACAGCCCACCCCGAGATCGGAGGACTTCACTGTGCATGAGCAAAGCGCATAACACGCACATGGACAGCAGTAAGTGATAATGACCTGGAACTCACTGCCCATGAGGGTTAGCAGAAGCAGACACAGTCGACAATTTCAAAAAGAAATTAGATGAGCAATTGGAAATAAACTTGCTGGGCTACGGATCGTCCAGGAGAGTGGAACTGGATTGATCGCTCCTCGGACAGCCAGCACAGACTCAATGGGCCAATTGGTCTCCTTCTATGCCATAAAAGACTCTGAGTCCTTGAACAAGCAAATGTTTTCATTTCAGCTTGAGCAGTGCAAACAGGGACAAAAAGACTGATTACTCCTGTGAAACTCACATGGTTGGCAACTAGGAAATGTTATTGCAGTGTGTGGGGGGAATTATAGGAATTATCTGGTTTTAAGGATTTTTCAAAATATGTGGATAAGCCAGATGAATAATATCTCATGCTATGGGGCCATTTGGTACATGATCAATTCTTAATTTTTTTTAAAAATGATACATTATCGACAGCTCCAGAAGTGGATAGTAGGCAGCAATTCAAATTAATGCTGAATTAGGGTCAGTTTTTGTGTTACAGGCAAATGTACAGTGGAATCGGAATTGAGACTATCCAAACTCATGCCATATTATGACCTTTACCGCTAGACAGGGGATTTTCATCCCATCAGTCTCAGCTGGATTCAAGCTCTTAACACTATCATAGCGTGGATAATGATAAGGAGTGTAGGCAACAAGCTTGGACAGTGCACACAACAGCACAATGAATCTTGGACTTCAAGTCCATTATAGCCTTATTAAAAATTGATACTGGACATTAACTGAACTATAGAGGATAGGATGTGCCAGAACTAGTTAAAAACACCAATCCTCCAAAATCACATTTATAATCAAAACAGTGAGATTCACAGACACACATTCTTTATTGAGAACTAGAGGAGGTTAACAGTTAGCAATTAAAGAATTGCAAGCTAAACAGACCTTAAAAATAATTACTTTACAATTAAATATTGCCATCTTACAAAACATACCACAACACAGCACAGCAAACATGAATGTGATTAAAGCTCTCAAAAAGATAATGGACAGATTTTAGATTTAACTAGGATTAGAAAAAAATATGCATTCAGCATTAAGGCAGGAGAAAATAGTCCTAGTGGATTATGAACAATAGCCTATGAACAATTGAGGAGCTGATGAGAGATCCAGACATCTATGCAAGTACTATTGTTATTTTCCCTCTGTAAATTATATCTATGGCCCAGGCATGGGGTAGTTGATGATTTTATTTGGGACCATCCAATCCGCATTAATTTTAATAGTAAATTAGTTCACATGGTAAAAAAGACTTGTATTTATATAGCGCCTTTCTTGGCCTTGAGACACCAAAATTGCTTTACAGCCAATGAAATATTTTTGAAGTATAGTCACTCTTGTAATCTATTTGCACAAGCAGCAAGGTGAAAAATAACTAAGTCTGTTTCAGAGATAGCAGTTAAGGGATAAATATTGGCGAGAACACTAACACTTTAAGGCAGTTTTCTAATTGAACGTGTTTCCTCCAAGCTACAGGAAAACAAAATTTTACATTTAAATTGAAGGAAAAATTGAGTTAACTTAACTTGTAATGGCTCACTGATTAAGGTGTCAGCAAGTTGTTTTTAAAATCAGTCTTCTACCTTTAATAAATATTGCCAAAATGGACAAATTTTAGTACATTGAAACACCGTATTACATACTACATTTAAAATGCAGTACGAGAATGAAAAAAAAATCTGGCATTTCAAAATTGTCCCATGGTTTGTGAGTTGATATGATGAATTTCAGCTTCCATTAACACAAACTTATTTAATTTAGTTGGTGTCATCCAAATAACATTTAGGCATGTCACCAGCAAGGTGAAGTAGAAAAAATTCCAAATTGGTTCACTGAACACCTGGCACATTTTCAAAGTTCATTTTTAATCATTGTTTTTCCATTGCTGGCACAAAGCAGATTGTGTCACGGTGCAAAGATCTTTTTTCCCTTACCTAAAGTCAATGCATAGCCATCTTTACAACTTGGGTCTTCCAATAACGCATCACCCTCAAACTGGTACTTAAGGCATCAACCTTGGCTCAGTTGCACGCTCAGCCAAGACACAAAGCTCTAGGTTCAAGTCCCACTCCAGAACTTGAGCACAAAAATCAAGGCCGTCACTCTGGTATAGTACTGGGGGAGGTACCATCTTTCAGAGCAGATGTTAAAGCAAAGCTGTCTGCCCTCTCAAGCGATATAAAAGATCCCATGACATTTTTCAAAAAAGAGGAGAGTTATCACTTGTAGTTGCCCAAACTTGCCATCAATCAAAGTCACAAGAACAGATTATCTGGTCATTATTACATTGCTCTTTGTGGGAACTTGCTGCACACAAATTGGCTGCTGCATTTCCTACAGTACAACAGTAACTAATTTTCAAAAGAACTTCATTGGCTGTAAAGCACTTTGAGACGTCTGGTGGTTGTCAAAAGTGCTAAGCCTTTCTTCATTGTTCAAGTTGAGACAGCTCTCAGTAGATGATCAGCTGTACTTTGTAGATGCAGAAAAAGTTGTGTACAAACTGACGTCAAGTTTTATAAAAATGAAAAATCAAAAACCACAACTTATCAACTCTCAAAGTTGAGAAGTCAAATGAACAAAATGGGAATTGCTGCCCTAAAATAGAAAGGCTTCCAGTGCAGAACATAAATTGAAGGCAGTTATATGCACCATGCACATCACTCCTGACCATTCATAGATCAGTCTCTCCAGCAGTCGCAAGGCAACCTGATAGCTTTCTCTTTCCCCGCCTTTCTTTAGGTCTCTATACCTACCACTCTTGGGAAGGGAAGTTTAAGGTTGGTATTCCTTCATGGCTACTGCCACTGACACTCCACAATCAAACAAGTTAGTTTGCAAAGAGATGGGACGAGATTAGCTTGGAAACATTCTTGTTTTTACAAAGGTCTGCACCCAATACAGGAAGAAAGCCAAGAATTGTTGATGAATAACAGATAGATGACATCAAATGCTACTGGAGGCTCAGATTTGTAACCACAAGATCTCTGAAGTAAAATGGTTTATAATAGCTGCTGCGTACGTACCGTATTCCTTCAATTCTCAAGTATTCAAATAGTTACTGTATCAAATTTTGGCACCTGAAATTTACCAGAGATTGTCAAGTCTTTCCTGCATCACTGTGCAACCACGTGACTGTCCAGGGCTATCTATTTTGAATTGATTCATTTTTTGCCTTCCCCCGAGTTACTCAATAATAGAGTTTAGCAGATAAAATTATGCAGTCTTGCACCTAAGTAAAATGGGTCTAAATTTGTTTTAAGTAAAGATCTGTACATAGCTATTCTATCCATATAATCAATCACCCAATGATTGTGTTCTAAGTAGTATATGCTGGGCGGGAATTACAAAACATTGGTTCAAATCAAGTAATGACCTGCTTGAGTTTTGTTCCTGTTGTTTGTACATATAACCCAAACATCAATGCTAGTGCTGACTTTCACTTGTATTTTTGTTTGTATGTAAGCAATTTAGTACACAACGAAAGCCATATTAAACAGAAAATATACAATTTAAGAAAACTTTAAAAGGTCAAAAAAGCATCAAAATATTGATGTTTTCCAGGGTCATGCAAAGATACAGTGAAAGGAAAATTGGATATTCACATCCAACGAATAAAATGGCTACCCCCATTAAATTTTTATTCACATCTTGTGTAGGAGCTCAATGACAGATCATGAGGAAACATGCCTATGATATTTAGTCAATGAAGTGGCCAATCTATATCCTTCCCATCGCTATGGTTATCCAGTCAACAGCAGCAGGCGCTGAGACAGCTACCTCAAAAAGCGCCAACTCTTCATTCCCTGAATCTCTTTAGCTGATAAGCAAAATGGCTGGAATGTGGCTGATAGCCGGTCTATCAGAGAGGGGAGTTTTGAAAAACCCACAATCATCCCACATATCGTCATCCTGCCTTCAGCTCCAGACCACAGAACAATTAATATTCACAACAATTGCTGCTCTAATGGCAGGCTGCGAGATAGTGATAGGATTCTGCAATATAGTATCTTACTAATAAACACTACGCCATTTCACTGACACATTCTTCATGGCAGTGATGGAATTCCATCCCGATTGTTGAGAAACACTTTGAACTTTTGTTAAGTTTGAGCCCAATTATTTAAATCTACAAATCAGCTCTTTGAAATCAATGTGGAATGCAACAAAACCCAGAAAATAAAAAGAAATGTAAGTTTCAACTTAAGAAACTAAAAGTGTTAATTCCTTAACTTTTAAAATAGTATCAGACTACTACAGTTATGCTGATTAACATGCACGTTAGACAATGAAGATATTGCTTACAATTTATGTCAAATTAGAGGATATGCAAGTTACAGACACTTCAAGGACAATCAAGATGCCTGAGTGGTTAAGAGATTTATAATCAATTTTCATATAAGGTTCAGGTTACCAACTTGAATACTGCTGAGGAGAGGCATGTTGTCGAAGTTTTTCACCTTGTACTCATCAGGACAAATGCAGGAATGCCAAAATTCAAATGGTCACAACAATTTGTACTACAGGAGAAAAAGGGTGCTGACTGGTTGGCAAGTCAGCTCTGATTGGCTGAGGCAATGCCCTAGAGAAAACAGCAGGGAATTATAGGCTCCCCAAGCTCCTGGGTAATTCAAACAAAAAAGCGCAAGCGTTGAACATATTTCTTTTATTTGCAGGGAACTGGTTCCTGCATATAAATATATGTCATTTCTAGCAAGCATAAATGAGCCACATTACTAGTTTCAGCTTGCTACATTTTCTACAAATGTTTATAATTATACATTTGTCCCATAACAGTGATGTGCGTCAGGAAAATGCTGAATGGGTCAATATTGCCTCAGTGCAAAATGCAACTGTGCAAAATAGCTACAGAACAAAGGAAATAGAAGCAGGAGTAGGCCACTTGAGCCTAACTGCCAGGTTGGCCCATTGCAAAGAGTTACAGACCTTCAGTTGTCTATTTGGACCTTCTGGCCTCTTGCAAGCTGATCTCACTTTAAATCTGCTTTCTGCAGCTTTTGTCTCTTTAAATCTGAAGTTTGGAGCCTCTCTCACTGCCCCTCAGTCTTAAGTTCACTAACAGGACCTTTCCCAGGTTCCTGTCCTTCCTTTGACTAGAAGGCCTGCTTGGGACTTTCTCCTACTCCACACCCCGGATTATTTTCTTTAGTTTGGGACTTGCTATCTGTCCCTTTTCCTTCAGTCTCTCTCTAGCAGCTACTTCCAGCCATTTTTAGCTTGGTACTGGCTATCTTTGCCTTCTAGGTGGCTTCTGTTTGGCAGCTATCTTCAAAACTGGACTCCAACAACTTCCAAATCAAAGTACTGTTTCTAGCTTTTGTGTGTGTGTGTCTGTGGGAGGGACCTGCCTCTCTGCACCCCTGTTGCTAGGCAAAAGCACTGTTTTTTCTACTCTTGTGTTTGCTTAAGTTAAAAACTCTCATTAGAAATGCAAGCACCTTTTAAAGTTAAACTAAAACTCAATTTGACCTTTCTTAGCAGAGATACAGAAATACAAATCAAGTTTAAACATTAAAGCTAAAACTCATCCCTAACACCCACAAATACCAATATAACTTACTTAAATGGTCTCTATTTACTGACAATATTGAACGGAATCCCTGATAGTGCCAAGAGACACCTGACTGGAACCTGGTGCAATTTTTGTTTGATAAAGCCTCCTCCCCCCATTCTCCCATCATCCCAATTCTGCTCATCGACTATTAATGGAAGTGAAGAACACATTCTGAGGCTATTTAATTAAGTGCCAAGTGCAACACCACATGGGAATCTCCTATATGACCCAGTGAGGAGCTTCAAACCACATGTCAAACACACCCTCAAACTACTTTCTTTCATCTTTGCATCATTCTAACCTCTGCCCCTACTTCCGTGTACCAAAATCTTTTTCCACATTTCCAGACTTGATTTCTCTGTATAATTCCAACTCATCCAAACTTCCACACCCATCCCTCATTTTGTCTTACAATAAGTTCTAGTACCCATCTCTTCTCACATCCCTCAACACAGAAGACAAAGATGAGGGATTTTTGAGTGGAAAAGTCCCCCTTGCTTTTTCATTCTCCAACATCCTCCAGTCCTAATCCCATAGGAAAGGATGGACAGGCTGGGCCTGTATCCATTGTAGTGTAGAATAATAAGAGGTGATCTTATTGAAACATATAAAGGTCCTGAGGGCACTTGACAGAGTGGATATTGAAAGGATGTTTCCCCTTGTGGGACAAGCCAGAACTAGGGGAAACAGTTTAAAAATAAGGGGTTTCCCATTTAAGATGGCGATGAGGAGAATTCCTTTCCGCTCAGAGGGTCATGAGCCTGTGGAACTCCCTTCCCCAGAGTGTGGTGGAGGCAAGGTCATTGAACATGTTTAAGGCAGAGGTAGACCGACTCCTTTGTTAGTCAAAAATCTAAGGTATTGGGGGTATGCAGGAAAGTGACGTTGAGGCCATAATCAGACCAGCCATGATCTTATTGAATGGCGGAGCAGGCTTGAGGGGCCGAATGACCTATTCCCACTCCTAATTCATATGTTTGTTTGTATCTCAAACCTCCTGCTGTTGCAATTCTGGCCCACTAAGTATTTAACATGCTAGAACTCTTCCCCGAAATCACTCCATGCTGTATCTCATCCCATCATCAAAAGCCTCATTAAAACCTCATTATCACAGCTTCTTCGGTCACTCCCCCAATTTCTATGATGATCTGCAATGCTAAAATCTCTGTGCAACAATTTACACTTGTTTAGAACTTGCAAAGGATTTGCGGAGAATGGGAATAATACGAGTTGAAGGCATTAAAAGTTATTTAGATACAATGTTCAATAATGCATGACAGTATCCCTCAGGCTGCAATAACACATCACAAAAACAGCAACAGCCTACTAAAAAGGTCAATGCATTCAATAAGTGCAGCCCCTTCTCTTCACTTAAAAAGTGTTTAGCACCCTAGCAACCTGCAAGATCGTCAACCCTTGTAAGTGTTTGGCATTAATTTGGCCAGGAAACTTGAACAGAATTTCCATAAACAGCTGCAAGAATAAAATACTGGAATCACTGAATCAGAGGTGGCTTAGATGGTGACTATGGTGACCATCAAATTTAGACTGTAAAGAGAATCACAAGATAGTGAAAGGTGATCATTATCACCAAAACAATGCTTCGGTAATAGAGATTTTGAAGTGGAAATGATGGGGGGGGGGGGGTGGGTGTTGCTGGATGTAGCACAAGTTTATAAAATTCAGAGGGTTTGAGGTAGTAAATGGTAAATATGAAAGGGTGTTCTCATTGGTTGGCAAATTATTAATACCCTTCATTATATACACACAACTCTGTTTGATAGTTTGGATACAAATACAATTTACTGGCTTATAAATTAGTTATGCAATCACAAGTTAACAAAGTCTTCAATTTCTTACTTCTTTGGTTTCACTCAAGAAAGTTCTCAGTTCATGAACATTTGGTGTATTTTGCAAGTTATTGATCATCCAGAGAAAATGCCTGCTCATTAGTGTGATGTCCTTCAAGAAGGATACAATAATGAGTGCACATTACAGAACAAAATGGCCTTTCTCCAAAAAGTAAAATATAACTTTCTATTAAGTTTGAAGGGCACTGGTATTGAAAGTGTGTGGAATAGTCTGCTAGCCAACCCCTCAAGCGAGAACGAACATGCCATGTGCATGAAAGAACACTCGGGAATTAAATATGTATTATGAAAAGAATAAACATGATAAAATTACACCCAACCTAGAAAATAATTTACAGATATTACTGCAATACATTAAAAAAACTCTGCTTCTGGCCAACTTCAGCATATGTTATTTCCCAAGCTGCATTAGTATGATTAAACAGAATGCTTATCAACATTATAATCTCCAAAAGCAGCAGTAAATAAATGTAAAACCAGGAATCATTGTAAATAAGCATCTGTTGTCTTTTTTCCCCAAACCTCTAGTTGTGTAACTAATCAGGTTATTAGAAAACTTGATAGCTCTGCTATTACATTACTAAAAATAAACAGCAGCTTTGAATGATAGATTGGCAACATTTCTACATTTACATTAGAAAGTCACTTCTGGAAAGATTCAATGTTTACATTTTAAATGGAAAATAAATGCCTGCTCAGTAACTCCAACAGTATAGTTAAGCAACTTTGTCATTGTAGCATAAGCATCATCCTCTAAAGCAGCAAAACAAATTTAGTGAAGTGCACAAGGGAAATTGGGGGGGTGATTTCAGCAGTAATGTGAAACAGGCTTATAGTGAACTCATTGCCTGTTCTGCATCTCACATAATTTTCCTTTTCCATTGTGGGAAAGAAAACTTGGCATGATGCAAAATAGGTTGCCAATTCACTACAAGCTCATTTCTGCAAAGCAAAACTTCAGGCAATGAGATCCTTTTGTCTCCCTGCCTCCAGTGGCTGCCCACTCAAATGGAGCAATATATAGCAAAACAGTTGAATCTTCATATGTCCCTGGCAGACACCTGAAAACTGTCATCTGTATAATTTGATGGCAGTGATGACATTCACTACCATTGGTAGTGCAGTGCAGATGGCTGACTATTCTAGCAGAACTTAATGGTCCAGGTGACACATCACCCACTGTTCCTTCAGGCATACATAGCTTTCCATAAAGCCCAGACAGTTGACTAATGCAGTTAACTGCAATGTCTGGAGTAATACCTTCTGTGACGGCTAAGCTTCCAATGCTCTCCGGGCCTCCCACTCCTGATAAGAGATGTCACATTCATGATCTTGTCAAAAAACTACATTAGTCACTGTTCTTCTGTGACTCCAGTCCATCTTACTTATTCTTAAAAAAATTTGGTATTTTTTATTTTTTCAAACATTCCTCCTGATATGGCATTGGAATATAAAGAGCAGCATTAAATACATGCTTTTCCCCAAATTTTCACCATTACTTACTCGTGTCAACGTTTACACCAAGATTCATAAATAGTGGAACACTGAACCCCTCAGTCTAAACTATACACACCGGTTTTTATTTTAAATGGCAGGTTCAAATTTATTCCCTAAAATTGAATTGAAATAATGTATCATCACCTCGCCACATACTATTTTTTAAAGTCGAAGTCTTTTCCTCTCCCTCACAACTCTTGGCTCCATAAATGGAAACACAAACTTCACACAAGTTTATCAATTCAAAGAGTGGCTAATGACGCAACAGCTTTCAAAGCTTAAATGATAAGGTTAAGGATTTTGCATAGCTTTCATGAACAGTAAAATAGTTATTTTTCCCTGTGGAATTGAACTTAAATTATCTTCTTTTGTGCTTTTTGTTCAATGTTGCAGAATGACAAGACCAATAGACCATTTAAAGTCAAATTATAGGATCTTGAATACTTCACAATTCCAACAGGTATTGTAGAGCTTTATTGTACATTACAGAACATTAGAAAGGACCTAGAATCAAGGGTTCCTTGAAATTGGCAAGGAGCACAAGTTTAATTATGTATAAATATAAACATTCCCATGATAATTCTACTCAATACATCCAGATGGGATCGATGTTAAGTGTTATGAAATGTTATGTTCAGATACTAAATATTACAAAAGCTGCAACAATGCTAAGGTTTGTCTTTTGTTTCTTGCTCATGGAGTCAATAGTCCAAGTCAAAGGGAGATTACACCAAATACGCTTATCCCCAACCCATGCATCCCTCCCTAACCCAACCCTCAGCTCCCATTTCTTTGTCCTACCCATATCCCTCCTTTGTTAGTGAAACTTCTAAGCTTATTAACACTAGAGAAAAATGAGTCACTTGTTTCTGTGTTTAGTATTGGAAAATGGAAGGCAGAAAATTAATAAATGAATGTGGAGAGAAAAGGGAGCAAAGGCTAGAAAATAGACAACAAAGGCATTTGGCGGTGCTTAATGGTACATTCTTCAATGCAAAAGGAGGACTGCTAATGTTGTACAATTGTCTAAAAAAGCAGAAAGGGATACACCAACTAATTACAAGCCTAGGTGATGAGCAGATTATTAGAAAAATTTTGAGAACAGTATAAGTCATCACTTCAAAAAAGCACAGATAAATCAAGAACAGTCAGCATGGCTGCAACAACACAAAAGCAAAATACTGATGTTGGAAATTGGAAATAAAAGCAAAAATGCTGGAAATACTCAACAGGTGGAGCAGCAACTGTGGAGAGAAACAGAGTTAACATTTCAGGTGGACAGCCTTGATTTGTTAAGGGAAGGTGTGCCCAACTGATAGATTTTTTTTTGAGGTGATAACAAGGAGAGCTGATGAGGGTAGCGCATTTGATGTGTTTTTTTCAGAAAGGCTATAGACAAGGTCCCACATGACTCAATGGTCAGAAAAGTAAAAGCCCATGAAATCCAATAGCATATGATAAGTTGGATCCAAAATTAATGAAGTGCCAGTAAGTTATTGGTCGATGAATGTTTTTGTGAATGAAAGGCTGTTTCTAGTGGGGTTCCTCAAAGCTCAGTATTAGGCTCCTTGTGTTTTGTGATATATATTAATGATTTAGACCTAAACAAATGAGGCATAATAAAAGCTTGCAGATGATACAAAAATTGGCAGTGTGATTGACTGAGGAAGAAAGCTGTAGACTGCAGGAAATATCAGTAGACTGGTCAGGTGAGCAGAAAAGCAGTAAATGGAATTCAATGCAGAGAAATGTGAGGTAATGCATTTGGGGATGGAAAACAAGGAAAAGAAATACAAAATAAGTATTAGGACACTGAGCACTTTAGAGGAACAAAGAGACCTTGAACTGCATGCCCACAAATCCCTGACAATAGAAGGATAGGTAGGTAAGGCAGTTAAGAAAACATACATGATATTATCTTTTGTTAGCCAAGGCACAGAATGTAAGAGTAGGAACGTTATGCCGGAACTGTATAAATGACTAGTAAGGCTACAGCTACTCTGTACAGTTCTGGTCAGTGAATTACAGGAAGGGTGCAGTCATGCTATAGAGGGTGTAAAGGAGATTTGTTTTGGATGTTGCCAGGACTGGAGAATTTCAGCTATAAGGGGAAGATTGGAGTTATTTTCTTTGAACTTTCCAACTCTATGTCCTCGGAGTCCAAGGTAGATGCATAACCACTGATGAGGGTGGAAGATTGACTGCCTGTAAGCTTAAGGTCGAGTGTCCTAAGACGCTCATTGATCCAAACTGGGGGTTCATGGAGTCTCTTCCTGAGTTTGTTTGTGATCACAAAGTTGACTACATGAATTCTACATTCATGATTTCCCTTTCCAGAAAAGAATATAGCCTTATGATCTTCGATTTGTCCCTCAACTGCTCTGTGAGTTTCGCTTACTATGTTAGTGTCTGGGCGTCAGAGCTCGCGTGCTACTATTGCTGTTCATCTCTTATAAACACCATATCAAGACCGTAGAGCATTATTGTTAATGCTGTCTTCGAAGGATCTTGTGAATCAAGTTGGGGGGGTAAAGAACTAACATGAGCATCCTTCAAGATACAGATATGTCAAGTATAGAGGCCATGATAATCTCACATCAGCCGATATGGATGGGGACCTGGTGCCAGAATGTCTAATTCAAGACTGCCCAAACAGGTACTCTAGCCGGGGAGCACACTCACATGGGAGCCAAAAGAAACGTGCAAAGCCAATCTCAAAGTCTCTATGAAGGTCTGCTGTACTAACATCTGCACATGAGAAGCAATTGTAGCTGAAATGGTGTCCCATCATCAAAAATGATATCAAGACCATCCAATAAACAAAAGCAGCTATTGAGAGAGAACACTAAGAGGGATGGAAAAAGACGGCAGCTGCTTGAGTCAACAATCTATCACCATCTCCACCGGCCAATAGTCAATGTCCTCACTGTGGGAGAGCCTACAAAGGTGAAGTTGGGCTCATAAGCTATCTGCAAACCCACAGCCAACACTAACATCATACTTAAGCCCAGCTATCTGCAAAAAAGAATAATCTGCGACATTAGGGTTTGCCAGTGATGATTTTCTTTGAAACAGAGGCGGCTGAGGTGAGATTTCATTGAGGTGCGTAGAATTATGAGAGGCCTAGATTGAGTGGATAGGGAGAATCTATTTTCCTTATTGGGACATAGATTTAAAGTAATTGGCAGGAGGATTAGAGGGGAATTGAGCAGAATTTTTTCAGCTAGAGTGCAATGGGGGTCTGGAACTCACTGCTTGAAAAAGTGGTAGAGACAGAAACACTTAACACATTTAAAAAGCTGTCCCCTGAAGTGCCACAACTTACAAGTCGATGAACCAAGAGCTAGAAAGTGGGATTAGGCAGGATAGCTATTTTACGGCCAACACCGTCATGATGGGCTGAATGGCTTCCTTCAGTTTTGTAAATTTCTATGATTCTATGGTAAACTTGCAAAAAAGGAATTGAGACCAGGTTGGGCTGATGATACACAGGAACATTGCTGGGGAGGCCAACAGCCCACAGACCTCAACCCATTGCAGCAGGGATTAATGATGTCCCAAGCATGACAGGCCAGCAACCAAAGCAGTCAGGGACATGTAGTGGTTCAAAACTGGATGATCAGAGATTGAAAAGAAGGAAGGATGGGCTGACCAAAAGTTCAAGATGATGAGAAATAAGGACAGGCCAAATAACGAAACTTAAAATTTGGGTGAAATTAACTGAAAATGTAAAGATGTAAGATTTAAATAAACTTTATACAACATGCTTACTTGAGCCTATACTTGGGAGAGTTAAATGATAAATATAATGCTGAGCATATATACCTAATATTTAAAGGTCTTACCAGGATAGGTCACTTAGTGTAACAAAATCGTAACAAGAACTGAGTGTAACAAGCAACGAATGCTTGCCAAATATGTACACTAGGAGATGGGTATAATTTGATCTGTTCTTATGATCTGAAGTGGGTATTTAAGACTTTCACAAGTGTGTTTCTTCAATCTTTTTGAAGGTGGACAAAGAAAACACATGTCAGATATCAATTGTTAAGTTGCTTTATTTCACAGCAAATTAACATAAAGAATGTTATGTTTTAATGAAAGCCATTGACCTGAAATGTTAAATTCTGTTCCTCCATTCATAGATGCTGCCAGGCCTGGGTATTTCCAGCATTTTGTGTTTTTATTTCTGATTTTCAGCATTTTCAATATTTTGTTTTTGTAACAGTCATGTTTGGATCCACAGGACAATTGCATTCAGATATTACAACAACTTATTTTTTTTATAGCTTTTAACATAATGAAACGTCCTAAGGCACTTCACAGAGGCATTATAAAACAAAGCATGACACCGAGCCACATAAGGAGGTATGAGGTTAGATAACCAAAAGCTTGGTCAAAGTAGTATGTTTTAAGGAGTGTCTTAAAGGAGCAATGAAAGGTAGAGAGGGAGAGAGCCATGCAGGGTATTGGGGGGGCATGGTAATCCAGAGGTCAGGTCTAGGTAAGTGAAAGCATCAGCATAGTGGAGCAATTAAAATTGGGGATGCTCAAGAGGCCAGAATTAGAGGAGTACAGATATTTCAGAGGGGTATGTGGCTGGAGAAGATAAGAGATAGGGAGGAAGCAGATTATGGAGGACTTTGAAAGCAAGGATGAGAATTTTAAAATTGTAACATTGTTTGCCCGAGAACCAATGTCGGTCAGTGAGCACAGGGATGATTGGGGAATGGAACTTCCTGTGATTTAAGGCACAGGCAACAGAAATCCGATGAACTCAAGTTTCCAGAAGTTAGAAAGTGGGAGACCAGTCAGCAATGCGTTGGAATAGTCAAATCTAGAGATAACAAATGAGAGATTTAAACAGATGAGTTGAGACAGGGGTGAATTCAGGCAATGTTACAGAGATGGAAATAGGCAGTCTTAAAGATGGCACAGCTATGGGTCAGAAGCTCGTTTTGAGAGCAGGAAGCAAAATCGTTGCAAGTAATTCTCTGGTTATTAAATAGGTAAGAATGGAATGGGATGAGAGGAGTACCCCAACCCTCTCCCCACCACCAACTGGATGCATGGACAGGCATTGGAGTAGGATGGTGTGGACAACTGTGCCAAAGGCTGCAACCAGGTCAAGAAGAACAAGATAGGAATGTTTACTTTTGTCATAGTCACATCGCCTGTCGTTTGAGAGTTTAATAAAAGTTGTTTCAGTACTGCGGCAGGGGTGGAAGCTGGTTGGAGGGTTTCAAACATGTAATTCTAGGAAGGATGAGAATGGATTTCGGAGGTCACTCAAGGGTTTTTGAGAGGAAAGGGAGCTTAGAGATAGGACAGTAGCTTGCAAGGACTATGGAGTCAAGTGCTGGTTTTTACAAAATAATGCTACACTGCTGCTCATCAGCGAGTCATCTCGCTTGACAAACAAAATAGCTTCTAATTAACCCCCTGCATTCTTCTTCCTATTCTGTCAGATTTGTCTTTGCACCTTTCTGTTTACAAAACCTGACTGCTTTTCTGTTCACAAGAGCAAAATCTTCCCGACACAAAGGGTGAGGTGTTTATCGATTGCCGAGACACACTAATGGGTTAATTATTTACAACCTGGGAAGGAACAAGATGAAAGCATATTCATCAGCATTTCGTCCACCCATAATCTCAGTGGCTTTCAAAAAAAATACACAAATACATATTTAAACATGACTTTTTTTCCCCAAAGTCTTTGTGAAAATATTGCCAAAAATATCCTGAAATGCAATAATTATTCAAACGTAGATATTTCTTTTCAGGCTATAACCACAACCTATAACTGCGCAAAACCATTGATCTTACCTGGCATATGCCACACTTCCGAATCCTTCTTCTTGCCTGTTGACCACTTCACTTCCTGTTCTTCAGGAGTTTTTGGTACATCCTGCAACCCTTGGTCTAAAATTAAAAAGGCACTTGTTACTGAGAATTTAAATGAATCAAAATATTTTTAACGTCATAAAGAAGGAATTAATAATATTATTATTCATAATTTTCCAATTAGAACAATGCTTTTCACACATGAATTAACTTTTTAAATTTTTTTTTAAACTTCGCACATAGCCAGAGCCTCGGACCCATCCCATAGACATTGAAGATTTTTTACTGGTTTAAGTAGAGAAATACCAAGGCAGATAGCTATATGGCAGCAAACAGTTCATTATACTGCCTATTGTTAAGTGGGGAAAAAAAATCAATGTTAATATTTTTCGAGTAATGCCACAACAGGGAAGAACTCTAAATCTTTGAGGGACATAGCTGGCAGTTTTAATTGCCTGAAGTCCTGGTAACTCAAATTCTTCTTTGAAAATACAATGATGTGATGAGCATGAAGATCCTTTAATGTAGAGTAGAATTATTTATATTTAAGATCAGAAAGTATCCTCAGCAGGCCTATTTATTGGACTCGCTAAATGTTACTTTTAAAAATAATTACTTTGATATATTAACTACCTATTAATTGTGCAGAAGGCAATTCATATCCTTTGCCATATCCAGGCCAAATAAACTGCAAACATAAATCACCGACCTAGTTTATAGACATTTGAAGTTCCTTCTTTAGTTGATATTGTTTTGATTTTACATATTTCAACGGCAAAAGCAGCTCTATCTTAAAACCACAGGGCATTCAAATTCTATATACATTGGGGAATTGCCACGTGAACGAGAAACCCTCTATTAACAAGAAATTTGATTCAATGTGTCGCAGAGATGCGGACAGGGCCCAGCACTGGAGCAAGTGGAATTAAGTACATGTTGCCACTTGAATGCATACCCTCATGCTGTGCTGTGGGTGCATGTTAAAAGTGGTGATGCAAACTCGCAACTTCTACTGTTTGGAAGGACAATGGTAGCAGGTGCAGGGGAACACCATTGTTTCCAAGTCTGTAGTCATTTGTGTACATCCAAGTTTCTTCAATATATGTCCAAGTCACACTTAATAAAACCTCCTTTTCAATTTTCTATCTTGGTTGCTGTCGAGGCATGAACGCTTACCCATTCTCTTCTGTGCTAAATACATTACTGTTTAACTGAAACTTTTCAATCACCTTCGAGCATAAATTTTAGTTTCTGGTAGAATAAATATTCTGAATCAAAAGTTGTGGTAAAGACATAAATTTGGGGGGGGGGGGGCGGGAATCTTCAGCAAATGCCTGTGTCTGTTAAATGAGGCATGAACGCCAAATCATGCCCATTTCAGAAATGCTAACTGGACAGTTTTTAAACTGTAATTCTAGAAGAATTCAAGATAACAGTTTTTAAACTTTCCACCCAAATGGCAATTAAGCATTATGCAAATGCATGGCTTTTTACATTTACATCATTAATATGCTGCATTTTTGAAGTAACATGCATACTTTTCCTCAACCCAGCCCCATAAATGCAGCATCGCACTGTTGGGAAAAATAAACTTTAACAACTTTAGGATCTTCAGTGTAATCAATTTTCCCCTTTGCCACAATACCTTGAAAACACAAGCAGCAAAACTGCTTTTGGCTCACAGAGCCATCTGCATCATTGTCCTATTTTCTATCAGCGAATAATTCAGCAAAAGTACAGGGAGCAGAGGCTTAAAGGGTTAAAACATGGCATCAGGTTGCACAAACATTGCTCATTTGTCTGACGGCATAAAATTGAGTGGTAGTGTAATTGAGGTGTTTAAAATGATGAAAGAATTCATTAGGGTGGATAAAGTGAAATAATTTTCTTTGGGTTAGTGAGGACATTGAAAATAAGGGGACAGAATCTTAAAATTATAGCCAGTCCATTCAAGAGTGAAATGAGAAGCACTTCTCCACAAAGTGCAGTAGAAACTTTTGCCCCATTAGAATCTGGATACTGGATCAACTGAAGTTTTCAAGACTGAAAACAATAAAGAGCTTTGTTATGTTAGGTAAGGGGATATGGAGCAAATGCAGGTATGGGTTTGAGGTACAGATCCACTATGACCGTTGAATGATGGACAGGTTCTTATGGGTGAATGACCTACTCCTGTTAGGTTCCTGTGAAACCTGCAAACCACAGGTTTCTGTTTGTCTATGGTACTTATAGTGTAGCATAAGTTGACTTAGTTTTGTATTTATCACTATAAAGAGAACCAAATGAATTAACACAATTGAAATCACAAATGTCCCAGATTAATAATCTTCTTTGGGTTAATTTCAACACCCCCATAATTCCATACACTATAACTCTACCCAGATAGATCTCCCAAAGCTCATTGTTGAGAAGATAAATTACATTAACTGGTATTTTTTGTAACCATTATTTCAAACTAATGAGCAAAACTCATGCAAAGTACAGTGGGTCACAGAAAGGGAGTTAAACTATGGCTATCTGAAAAGTTATCTAAATAATGTATTGGAATTATTTGGTTAATGTAGTGAGTAATGGTGTGTCTTAACAACTGTCACAACATGCTTTCATAGCAACTTGATAAATTCTATATTTATGGCAGCAAGATTTCTTTGATAAGTTTACCTTATTAGTCTGTATATGACAGTGCTATAGATTATCGCCCAAAGTACATGTTTGTCTTTATATTGAAGCCATGATAACTAACATTTTCAAATTGATGTGTCATAAACAGCTATTCTGCCACGTCATTAACTTTCAGATTATCCATACTGAACGGATAACAAAATCACATAAATCAAAAAGCTTTCATTTTTTTTAATAAATTATAAAAGCAATAACAGAAAACATGCTATCCCAATTTTAAATTCTCATCTTCTCATGTATAAAGTAAGTTGATTGGAAATACAGCTTTCCTCCATGACCTTAATATTGTTATCAACTTATCATTTTGACAAACAAACCAGTACCAGGTGTAACATACACACTGCTTCCAAACTCCCTAACCCTAATCCCTGTCCTAGCTCACATCTGATAAGTGCACACTTCCCTTTTATACAGCGAGGGCAAAGTCTGGTAAAAACAGACGGCCTTTTCTGGAGCATTTCCAAATAATTTTACTAAACTTGTTTTTTTTGAGTGCATACTCTGAAAGAAAAAAATGAATGATAGTGAGCAAGGGTAAAATTGTGTGGCCCAACTTTCAAGTATAAATGTAAGGCTAAGCGAGACATCCTAGGTCTTCCTCAGTTCTGTTACTACTCTGCAGATTACTATACCAATAACTGGTCTAACATGAGGGGATACTTCCACATCTTGGTACTGGAGTTTGAATACCTGCATCAAAACCAGTCAGTAAGCCACATAATTATGCATAAATGAGATATGTAAAACCATGCCACATTAGCCTAATCAGGTGGATATAAAGATTTCATGGTAGTATTTGAAAAGGAGGAGGGAGTTCACTCAGTGCACTGGCCAACATTTTTCCCTGAACCGACAGCATTAAAATCGGTTAACTCGGCAATCATTTCACTACTGATGGTTGGACATTGACGTGTGCAAAGTGCCGACAATACAACAGCAACCACGCTTCAAAAATAATTCATTTGCTATCAGGCACTTTGGGATGCTCGAAGAAAGTGAAAAATATTATACAAAGGTAAATTCTTCCTTTCTTTGCAATACACCTGAATTGAGAAGGCTGTTGTGAACACCGAGCATTCAGGGCCCAAAGCATAATAGGTGTAATTTATCTGGATTTTCAAAAGGCCTTCGATAAAGTGCCCCATAATAGACTAATGAATCAGGTCAGAGTGTGTGGAGTCAGGGGACAACTGGCAGAATGGATTACTAGCTAGCTTCAAGACAGAAAGCAGTGAGTGGGAATAAAACATAGTTATTCCCAGTGCCAGAAGGTGGGAAGTGATATGTGTTTTACAGTAATCAATGCTGAGACCACTGCTGTTCACAACTTACATTAATGAGTTGGACTTTGGAATCAAAAACAATTTCTAAATTTGTGGATGACATCAAATTTGAAAGGGGGGTAGTCAATACTGAGGAGGACTGCATTCCAGGAGGACATTAATAACCTTGCAGAATTGCAGGAGTTCAACACAGATAACAGAGGTAGTACATTTTGATAGGAAGAATAGGGAGATCAGTTATTACTTGGAAGGTGCAAGTCCATGTGGGGTAGAGGAACAAAGATCTTCGGAGTACAAATACATCAATCACTAAAGGTTGCGCCACAAGTTAGCGAGGCCACAAAAAAGCAATCCAAGCACGAGGTTTTATTTTTGGAGGGATAGAATTGAAAAGTAACCTGTATTGAACCTTGGTTAGGCCACACTTATTTACTGCTTGAAGGTCTGATCACTTTTTATCAAAAGAACATACAGACACTGAAAGGGGTGCAGAGAAGATTTACAAGGATGATACCAGAAATGCTTGGGTAACAATAAAAGGAGAGAAAGGCTGGGCCTCCTCTCTTGAAAAAAGGCAGCTAATGGGTGATCGAATAGAGGTCTTTGAATTGATTAAATGTTTTGATTGGGTGCATAGAGAGAGAATGTTTCCACTTGTAGGGAAAAGCATAACTAATACATCAATATAAGATAGTCATAAAGAACTCCAATATGGAATTCAGAAGAAACCAAAGTGGCAAGCATGTGGAACTTAATACCACAGTGGTTGAAGTGAATACTATAGATGTATTTAAGGGGAAACTAGATAATATATGAGGGAGAAGGGAATAGATGGTTACAGTGGTTGATTTCAATGAGGAAAGATGGGAGGATGCTCGAATAGAGCAAAGGCCAGCAACAGTGGCAGAATCGGACAGAGTCAGCATGGAGTTAAAAAAGGGAAATCATGCTTGACAAATCTACTGGAACTTTTCAAGGGTGCGGCTAGTAGAGTTGATGAGGGGGAGCCAGTGGATGTCGTTTGTTTGGACTTTCAAGAAGGTTTTCGACAAAGTCCCACAGGAGAGATTAGCATGTAAAATGAAAGCACATGGGATTGGGGATAGTGTATAGAGATGGATAGAAAACTGGTTGGCAGATAGGAAACAAGGAGTAGGAATATATGGGACTTTTTTCCGAATGGCAGGCAGTGACTAGTGGGGTACCTCAGGGATCGGTGCTGGGACCCCAGTTATTCACAATATATATTAATGATTTAGATGAGAGAACTAAATGTAATTTCTCCAAATTTGCAGATGACACAAATCTGGGTGGGAGGGTGAGCTGTGAGGAAGATGCAGAGATGCTTCAGTGTGTTTTGGACAAGCTGAGTGAGTGGGCAAATGCATGGCAGATGAAGCATAATGTGGATAAATATGAGGTTGTCCACTTTGGTCGCAAAAACAGGAAGGCAGATTATTATCTGAATGGCTATAAATTGAGAGAGGGGAATGTGTAACGAGACCTGGGTGTCCTCATACACCAGTTGCTGAAGGTAAGCATGCAGGTGCAGCAGGCGGTAAAGGTGGCAAATGGTATGTTGGCCTTCATAGTGAGAGGATTTGAAACAGGAGTAGGGATGTCTTGCTGCAATTATACAGGGCCTTGGTAAGACCACACCTGGAAATATTGTGTGCAGATAAGTTTCATGTGGTTTGTCAGAGCTGAGTTAAAAGGTGACAGTGCAGAAAATTAAAATGCAGCTGGCAGACCAGGAAATGTATAAACTATGGGCAATAAGAGATTAGCAAAGAACCAAAAGGAGATGGTAATTATGAGCAGATCAATGACACAGGAAACAGATAAGATTGAAGGCAATACTGAAGTTATAGGGTTTGAGTAATCTGTTGCAAGCATGACTAAAATAGTGTGCTACTCCCAAGGTATGAGAGTTTGATGCAGTAGTTGTGTGGATGGATCAGATCATGGGATACGAAGGGGATAAACCAGACCTTGTGGTCCCTATGGAAACCAACAAGATTGGCCGACATGTAATTAGGTTTCAGGGACTGGAGAAAATATTGAAGAAAAGGATTTCAACACTGTATATCTCAGAATGGACCCCAATGAAACAGATAAGTTAGGCCGATCGGTGCATGGTGTAGGACAAAGGGTTTCAAATAGTTGGCTCATTCCAGCCACTTCAAGGAGTAAGAAAGGTCTTACAATCAGAGGCTGCATATTAATTTATTCTGTTGGCCAAGATTAAACGGTTGGGAAGGACTTAAACTGGGGAAGCAGGAGGAGCCGAAATGTGAATCAAAATGAGGAAGCATGTGTATGTGGCAAGGAATAAACTAAGATGTATTTACATGAATGTCAGACAATTAAATAAATTGAATTAATTAGATGTATGGCAAGTCAAGTGCTAATAGAAATTGTAATATTTGCTGAAAACTATCTAATGCATAAGGATGAGCAGAGAACAGATCTGTACAACTGTGTGCATAGGAAAGGAAATAAAAGGGTGTGGTGGCATATTCATCAGGAAAGGTTTATACTTTGTAAGAGGAAGGAACTTAGAATTAGCAGAGTCTTTTGGGTGGATCGGGAAGATTCAGAATGGTTACAGCACTGAAGGTGCCCATTCGGCATGTCGCATCCATGTTGTTTCCTGCAAGAGCAACTCAACTAATCCCACTTCCCCCGCCTCCGTTCCTGAAGCCGTGCAAGTATTTTTACTTCAGCTACTTATCCAATTCCCTTTTGAAAGCCATAATTGAATCTGCCTCCACCTCAGTCTCAGGCAGTGCAATCCATATCCTAACCACCCGCTGTGTAAAAAGATGTTTCCGTTAGCTTTTTTTTTGCCAAAATCGCCACAATTGATGTCTTCTGATTCTCGACCCCTTTGCCAATGGGAACAGTTTCTCCATATCTACTCTGCCTAGGTCCCTTATGATTTTGAGCACGTATATCAACTCTCCTAAACCTTCTCTTTGAGGAAAGCAACTCCAACTTCTCCAACAGAAACAGAAAATACTGGAAGGGTCACACAAACTCAAAACGTTAACTCTGTTTCTCTCGCCACAGATGTTGCTAGGCCTGCTGAGTTTTTCCAGCAATTTCTGTTTTTGTTTCAGATTTCCAGCATCCGCAGTATTTTGCTTTTTATCCAACTTCTCCAATCTGTCAATCACATCACTCAAGCCCCTCATCTCTGGAGCCATTATTGTAAATCTTTTCTGCACCCTCTCTAAGGCCTTCACATCCTTTCTAAAGTGCAGTGCCAGAATTGGGACACAATACCGCAGTTGAGGCCGAACCCGTATTTCACAGAGGTTCATCCTCACTTCCTTGCTTTTGTACACTTCGGCCTCTTTTTATAAAGCCCAAGATCCTGTATGGATTCTTAACTACATTCTCAACCAGCCTTGCCACCCCCAACAAGTTGTGCACTTACACCCCAAATCTCCGTGTTTCTCTGTCCACTTTAAAATTATAGCCTTTATTTTAAATTGCTTCTCCTCATTCTTCCTACCAAAATGTATCACTTCACTCTTCTCTGCACTGAGTTGCATCTGCTACATGTCCACTTGTTCCACCAGCCTACGTCCTCTTGAAATCTACCACTGTACTCTCAGTTCACAATACTTCCAGGTTTTGTGCCATCTGCAAATTTTGAAACTTTGAAATGCACAGGTGCCCAGAGCACCCAAGTGTAGGTCATTAATATACATTAAGAAAGCAATGGCCCTAGTATTGAACTGTGGGGAACCCCACTATATATCTTTTTTCATTGAAAAACAATGCTCACCACTACTGTTTCTTGTCACTCAGTCAATTTTAATTCCATGCTGCCATCATGCTTTTTATTCCATGGGCTTCAACTTTGCAGGCAAGCTGGTTATGTGGCAATTTATCAAACACCTGTAGCAGCAGTGTGTACCATCTACAAGATGTACTATAGGAACTCACCAAGGCTCCTTAGCACCTTCCAAACCCCCAGCCGCTACCATTAAGAAAGAAAAGGACAGCAGACAGATGGGAACACCACTGCCTGGAAGCTCCACACCAAACCACTCACCATCCTGACTTGGAACTATATCACTATTCCTTCATTGTCACTGGACCAAACTCCCTCCCTAACAGCAGTGTGGGTGCATCGACAGCACATGGACTGCAGCGGTTCAAGAAGGCAGCTCGCCACCACCTTCTCAAGGGCAATTAGGGATGGGTAATAAATGCTGGCTGAGCCAGACATGCCCACATCCCATGAATGAATAAAAAACAACCTTTTAGAAATCCATGAACACTGCATTACCCTTCTCAGCCCCCTCCATTACCTCATTAAAAAACTCAATTAAGCTAATCAAATACAATTTGTTTTTAACAAGTTAACAAATCCATGCTGGCTTTCCTTAATTTAATCCAAGTCACTGTAAATTTTGTCCCAGATTATCATTTCTAAAAGCTTTCCCTCCACCAAGGTTAAACTGACCCACCTGTAGTTGCTGGGTTTATCCTGAAACAAGGGGGTAACACTTGCAATGGCTGGTAAAAAATGTCAATGGACCATGCTACAGATATGTCTGTCACATGTACTGGCTTTGAGTTCAACGGAGCCACTCTCATGAATGGTTCATTGTCACCCTGGCTCCAGTGACAGGTTTTAATTTGGCAATGACCTTTGCTTAATTTTGATGAATAGAATCACAAATCTCTGAGATTGTCATCATCATACATTTTCTTTCCTCATTCTCCTTGACCTCGCTGTAGCCTTTTAAATATATGAGCACACCACCGTCTCCCATTAGCTCTCCTCTGCTGCCTACCCTCACTTGGTTATCTCTTACCTATCAAATTGGAGCTAGAGTATTCACTTCTTTGCACTGTTCAAGAAAGACTTGCATTTAAAAAGCACCTGTCACAGCTTCACAGAGTCTCAAAGCACATTACAGTCAATTAAATACTTTTGCAATATAGACACTGCTGGTAGCAGCCAAATTGAACTCAGCAAGCTTCCACAAACAGCGAGCAATGAGGTCATGACCAGACAATCTTTTTTTTTAAAACTGAGTTGGTCGAGGGATAAATATTAGTAAGGATACCGGGGTGAACTCCACCTGGTCTTCAAAATTGTGCCTTGGAATACATATTGGCCAGGATACAGAGGAGAACACCAGGTGGTGTTTGAAGTAGTGCCATGGGATCCGTTACATCCGCCTGAGCAGCCAGACAGGGATTTGGTTGATGTTGCATCTGAGAGACAGCTCGTCTGTATTGCACCAGAATATCAACCTAAATTTTATGCTCAGTTTTTGACATGTGACTTTAACCCACAATCTTTGTTTTTATCCTTTGAGGGGACGTGGGCATTGCTGTCTAGGCCAACATTTGTTGCCCATCCCTAATTGCCCTTGAGAAGGTGGTGGCAAGCCACGTTCTTGAACTGCTGCAGTCTATCTGGTGCAAGTACATCCACATGCTGTTAGGAAGGGATTTTGACTTTGTGACAATGAAGGAACAGCGATATTGTTCGCAGTCAGACTGGTGTGGGACTTGGAAGGGAACTTGCAGGTGGTGGTGTTCTCATGCATCTGCTGCCCTTGTCCTTCTAGGTGGTAGAGGGCACAAGTTTAGAAGGTGCCAAGGAGCCTTGATGAGTTGCTTCAGTGCTTCTTGTAGATGGTTCACACTACTGCCACAGTGCGCTGGTGATGGAGGGAGTGATGTTTATTGTAGCTCATCCCACCCTCTCTCTGATAGTCTCCAGCATTTAACCCCTTCCTAAGTTTTGGTTCCTCAACTCTGGCATTCAACTACCCAATTTCTGACCGACTGCTGGCAGTAGCACCTTCAGCCACCTATAATCCATTCTCTAAAATTCTCTCCACCTCTTTTCTCTTTTAAGACCTTCCTTAATGCCCACCACTTTGACTAAACTTTTGATCACCCCTCCTGATAATCCCCTGCTTTGGATCAACATCCATTTTTATCTGATTACGCCTCCAATAAGCACCTCCGAATAATTTTTTTTTTACTAATCTCACAACTTTGTTGTCGCGGTCACTGTCACAGCCACAACAATCACTTGAATAAATACTACCTCTCACTTACCATAGTATGCTGGTTTATACGCTGAACCCTGATCTACATCTCTTAGTTCTGTTTTCTTGTGAATTTAACCTCGAAAGCTCAACATATCACCAAGCATGCCCCCCCCCCGCCCCCCCCCACATCATGTAGCATCAAAATTACTGAAACATGAAAGGCCAGCACGAAAAGGAGATGATGCATTGCCTGAGAGGTCTGAAAATTAAGTTGGTGCTCAGGCCACATCAAAGAAATTTCAATCTGTTTGACCATCTGGAAGTTACAATGGTGACAACTTATATGCACAAGGGCATTTAGGCGTCTTTTCTCAAACATGAGGGAACCCAAAGGGATGAAGACAACATTGGATTTATTCTGAACTAACAAACCAGGAGTAATGGACCACATTGAAAAAAAGGGAACTTTTGGTGTATAGTGATCGTAAAATTACTGATTTTAAAGATTAAACAAAACAGAAAAAGTTAACAAGTTAATTACAGTAACCAATATCCGTTTAAAATTTATTGGAATCAGGTAATAGTCGAAGCGATTGTAAAGTAGCAAATGTGACCCCATCTTGGAATAAAAAGGGGTTTGGGATTAACACTCAAATTACAGACCTGTGATCTATACCTTGATTGCAGCCAAAAATATTTTAAGATTTTACTCGACAGAAAGCAGAAGAGATCATCTGGAATGAGAGGACCTGATTAGAGACATCTTGCATTGGTTCAGGCTAACTGACTGGGATTTGGGGGTGTTACAGATATGGTGGCCAGAAATGAGACAGTGGAGATTTACCAGGACATCAGAAAGCATCTATCACTGTCCCCACTGGTATATGTTATTGTCCTGCATGAGAGCATATTGGATAGATAGCAAAGTATTAGGCTGGACTGATACATGGCTGGTGGCGCATGGGGAGGTGCCAACAGCAGAAACAAGCTCTTTTGCAAAAAGCTGGCACAGAGACAAGAAACCAAATGACCTCTTGTGCTCTAATATTTTAAGACGGTTGGTGGAATGATAGGACAGGCGGTGCTGGAGCCACTGTTTGTAAACTTTTATAAGTTACTGTAAGGACATGGTATTGTTCAAGTTTGCTGATGACATCATATGTAACGCAGTCATCAATGCTGCTAACCAATATTGGAATATTCAAAGAGATCTAAACAGACTTGGCCACAGAGAGAGAGTGAGAGGTGGAGAAAAAGGTGCATCGCTGCCAAGTGTAAAATCGTGAGAATCGGTAGAAGACACGGAATGTGGAATACATGTTAAATAGTAATGTGCTTGAGGTAACAAAGGAAAAACTGTGATGTTTAAGTAGATAATATGTTAAAATTGACATTTCATTCTTTTTTCTTGTTTTTCTTGCTCAGAGACAGTGAACAAGTTGGAATGTACAGCTGAGAATGTAATTATAAGTTGAAGTTGTACATGACCTTAGTTAGGTAGCATTCAGAAAAAAACACGCAAAAGCAAAATACTCAACATTTTCAGTTTTGGTCTCCGTATTACAGGAAAAATGCAGAATTTTTAGAGGGGTCCATACACGGTGGATTTCTGAACTTCTGAGGAAAAATAGTCCCTCATGGCACTTCATTCGTTGGAAAAGATTGAGGAAGGCAGGAGAGGCGGGAAACTTGAAAGGGGTCTTTAAAATTTTCACAGGTAATGAGAATTAACATCCAGGAAAGTTCTTCCATTTGCCACGCAACTGAAGCATTGGGGACATAGTTTAAAATGTTAAGGTGTTAAAAAGAAAATAGGAAATGTTGTTAATTTATTTGAAGCAATAGGGTGCAATAGAACTGCAGAAAAGATCAGCATGTCATGGTTCATTTAAAAAAACAATTCAATGAACTATTAGCAGATGTGTTTCAGGGTTATTTGTTCCAAGATCGTGATAAGGAAACTGCTGGGTCATTTGGTTTGTCTGGCTTATTGTTCCACTTGTCTTCTGTTTGGCATATTATATTGCTATATAGAATGTACTTGAGGTCTGATACAAATAATTTATCTCTCGGTCCTTCAGCCTGATCATTTGGATTGTCACCTCTCTTGGGTGAGAGGGTGAGCTGTGAGGAGGATGCAGAGATGCTTCACTGTGATTTGGACAAGCTGAGTGAGTGGGCAAATGCACGGCAGATGCAGTATAATGTGGATAAATGTGAGGTTATCCATTTTGGTAGCAAAAACAGGAAGGCAGATTATTATCTGGCTATAAATTGAGAGAGGGGAATATGCAATGAGACCTGGGTGTCCTTGTACACCAATCGCTGAAGGTAAGCATGCAGATGCAGCAGGTGGTAAAGAAGGCAAATGGTATGCTGGCCTTCATAGCCAGAGGATTCAAGTACAGGAACAGGGATGTCTTGCTGCAATTGTACAGGACCATGGTGAGACCACACCTGGAATACTGTGTGCAGTTTTGGTCCCCTTATCTGAGGAAGGATGTACTTACTATAGAGGGAGTGCAGCGAAGGTTTACCCGATTGATTCCTGGGATGGTGGGACTGACGTGTGAGGAGAGATTGAGTCGATTAGGATTATATTCACTGGAGTTCAGAAGAATGAGGGGGGATCTCATAGAAACCTATAAAATTCTAACAGGACTAGACAGGGTAGATGCAGGAAGGATGTTCCCGATGGTGGGGGAGCCCAGAACCAGGGGTCACAGTCTGAGGATATGGGGTAGACCATTTAGGACTGAGATGAGGAGAAATTTCTTCACCCAGAGAGTGGTGAGCCTGTGGAATTCGTTACCACAGAAAGTAGTTGAGGCTAAAACGTTATATGTTTTCAAGAAGGAGTTAGATATAGCTCTTGGGACGAAAGGGATCAAAGGATATAGGGAGAAAGTGGGAGCAGGCTATTGAGTTGGATGATCAGCCAAGACCGTAATGAATGGCGGCACAGGCTCAAAAGGGCCGAATGGCCTACTCCTGCTCCTAGTTTCTATGTTTCACCCATCACACCAAAAAAAGGAAACAACAATCAATGTATGTTTTAGCCCACGATCCACAGCCACACTGAATACGCAAAAAATTCAACCAGCAAGTAATGGCTTCAAATGCTATGTAAAATCGTACAGATAAATTGATAATGTATCTCATACATATGGAGCACTCCTTTCAATTTGATTTCCAACTTTAAACTACTTCATACCATGATGACAGGTTTGAACGAGCACACACAAAAAAGATGAACCACAACAGGACGATAACATTAGGATCTTTTACCACGACATCGTAAAAGCAAGACATCATAAGAACGAAGAGAGAAAAATCAAGTAACATTAAAATCAGTAAGGATTTAGAAAGTTGGACAAAAGGCTTGATGTTCCAGATGCATTTGATGAATCAGCAACAGGGGGTCCCTTTCAATAGGATTTTCATCTGTTAAAGTAATGAAAAATCACTAAATGAACATCAACAGAAATGAAAATCAAAGACAATCAAAATTAAGGATATAATTATTTGCATGATGGCCTGATTCAAAATAACTGCATCCAAACTGTGCAGGTCATTCAATGCAGGGTGAAATCTAATAACCCAACCAGAGAGGAAACAACATTTGGTCATAAGTAAATTGACCTTGTTCAGGAAATTGCAGAATCAAGGCTATGTTAACTCTTGATCACATGCCCTAATAGTGGAAAAAATAACAAATGAAAGACAATGCTAACACATCAAGTCTATAAGGAAGGAATGCATACTTTACTCTGGGTATGAGGGATGATATTGATAGTGAGTGTGTTGTATTTGTAGCCGATTGCTTGAATTCCATGGGACCATTACAAATTAGAATATTAATTTTCCTTGTTCTCATAATCCTGTTTCCACTGCTTCCAGTCCACATTTTTGCCTCTCTGCTCTTACAGCCATGATTTTCTCCCTTTACTGGGTATCAGTATGTAGTTCTCTTCGCACACCTCTGCAGCCTCCCTGACAACATAGCAGCCTCTTCCAGGCTGCTTAATTTATAAAGCTGACCTTTTTTAAAGATGCACTGGGAATCTCGATTCTAGAAATTTCCTCACTTTTCTTCCACCCAGAACAAGGTTTCCAAATTTACATAAAACAACTTTATTCTCTATTGTGAGAAGATAAGCTGTGCAGGTCAACATTCATGATTGCTGCATGAGAAGGGAGGAAATCATCATCTTAAAATAGAGTGGGTGGAGGGGGAACTTAATCACACATTGGGCTGGTAGGGTGATTCAGTCAGAGACGTACTAGGTAACTTAGAAGAGGTGTAGATAAGTTATTTCAAAAGAAACAAGCAAAGTTAAATTTAAATAAAACACATTAAACAGTCTTTTTAGAAGTTAAGTTGGTAAAGTACAAACTAGAACCTAATTTAGTTTTTACATATTTAAAATAAAAAATGCAATGTCTTAACTTAAGGAAGGAAAGCTGAAGTAACAGATGGGAAACTTGCCTCCTGGCAGCTGAGCACTTATTAAAAATTAAATCAAACTACCATTCCCAGGGTAGTCTAAACAAAGTTATACTGCAACATACATCAGAAATGTCATTCTACATTGTTAGTATAAAAGCAGGGTCAATGGAAGTCCATTATGAAATGGTTCCATCTATACTGGTGTGTATTCCAACCCAAATGATTTTCTGAAAATTGTATTCAGGCGATTCAGTTTGCCAGGAAAACCTTCCCTTGGATCTCCTGATGTGGCTCCTGTCATTTATAGAGTGCCCTGTGGCTCCATTTTCGTCCCCTCCTACACTCAACTGCACAGTGACAACATCTGTGAACATGGAAAACTTTGCATATACGAATGACATCAAACTCTACCTTTTTGCTATTAATCGTTAGACTACTGCTGAACAAATCAACTGGCTGTCCAAAATAAAGTCCTGGATGAAGAGAAACTTCCTACGGTCCGAAGAAAAAGTCATACTGTTCCTAACACCTACTTTGTTTTGGTACTCACTTCATCAACCTGCCACCAGATCCTTCCATCCTCACAAACTCAAGTGATTTATTAAACACTTTCTCAACATGCCCTGGTACATTCAATGCTTTGTGTATAGAAACCCCCAGGTCCCTCTGTTCTTGTCCCCTCTTTGGAATTGTGTTTTTTATTTTGTTTTGCTTTTCCTCATTCTTCCAACAAAAAAAAATCATCTCACACTTCTCTGCATTGAATTTCATTTGTTACTTATCCGTCCATATGTAAAAAGAAAAAGATTAGTGAAGACAAATGTAGGCCCCTTACAGTCTGAAATGGGGCAATTTATAATGGATGCGTTGGTTATCATCTTCCAAAATTCTCTAGATTCTGGAACAGTCCTATCAGAATGGTGGGTGGCAAATATAACCCCACTATTTAAACAAGGAGGGAGAGAGAAAACAGCAAATTACAGATTGGTTAGCCTAACATTGGTAGTAGGGAAAATGCTAGAGTCCATTATAAAGGATGTGATAATAAGACACTTAGAAAATCATCGGGATTAGGCAAAGTAAACATGGATTTATGAATGGGAACTTATGTTTGACAAACCTACTGGAGTTTTTTTTGAGGACGTAACTAGCAGAATAGATAAGGGAGAACTAGTGGATGTGGTGTATTTAGATTTTCAGAAAGTTTTTGATAAAGTCCAACGTAAGAGGTTAGTCTGTAAAATTAAAGCAGATGGGACGGGGGGTAATATATTGGCATGGATTGAGAATTGATTAGCAGACAGGAAACAGAGTTGGAATAAATGGGACTTTTTCGGAGTGGCAGGTGGTGACTAGTGCGGTGCCACAGGGATCAATGCTTGGGCACAATATATGTCAATGATTTGGATGAGGGAACCAAATGTAATATTTCCAAAACAAAAACAGAATTACCTGGAAAAACTCAGCAGGTCTGGCAGCATCGGCGGAGAAGAAAAGAGTTGACGTTTCGAGTCCTCATGACCCTTCAATAGAACTGAGTGAATATTAGGGGAGGGGTGAAATATAAGCTGAATTAAGGTGGGGCGGCAGAGGGGAGAGAAGTGGTGGTGGTGGGGGTGGGGGGGGTGGTTGTAAGGACAAACAAGCAGTGATAGGAGCAGATAATCGAAAGATGTCACAGACAGAAGAACAAAAAGGTGTTGAAGTGGTGATATTATCTAAACAAAGGTGCTAATTAAGAATGGATGGCAGGACACTCAAGGTACAGCTCTAGTGGGGGTGGGGTGGAAAGACTAACAAGGCATAAATGATATAGATTTAAAAATAATGGAAATAGGTGGGAAAAGAAAAACCTATATAAATTTTGGAAAAAACAAAAGGAAGGGGGAAGAAACGGAAAGGGGGTGGGGATGGAGGAGGGAGTTCAAGATTTAAAGTTGTTCAATTCAATATTCAGTCCGGAAGGCTGTAAAGTGCTTAGTCGGAAGATGAGGTGCTGTTCCTCCAGTTTGGGTTGGGCTTCACTGGAACAATGGAGAAAACCAAGGACAGACATGTGGGCAAGAGAGCAGGGTAGAGTGTTAAAATGGCAAGTGACAGGGAGGTTTGGGTCTTTCTTGCGGACAGACCACAGGTGTTCTGCAAAGCAGTCGCCCAGTTTATGTTTCGTCTCTCCAATGTAGAGGAGACCGCATTGGGAGCAACGAATGCGGTAGACTAAGTTGGGGGAAATGCAAGTGAAATGCTGCTTCACTTGAAAGGAGTGTTTGGGTCCTTGGACGGTGAGGAGAGAGGATGTGAAGGGGCAGGTGCTGCATCTTTTGCGTGGGCATGGGGAGGTGCCACAGGTGGGGGTTGAGGAGTAGGGGGTGATGGAGGAGTGGACCAGGGTTTCCCGGAGCGAATGATCCCTACGGAATGCCGCGGGGGGGTGAAGGGAAGATGTGTTTGGTGGTGGCATCATGCCAGAATTGGCGGAAATAGCGGAGGATGATCCTTTGAATGCAGAGGCTGGTGATAAGTGAGGACAAGGGGGATCCTATCATGTTTCTGGGAGGGAAGAGAAGGCGTGAGGGCGGATGCGCGGGAGATGGGCCGGACACGGTTGAGGGCTCTACCAACGACCATGGGTGGAAAACCTCAGTTAAGGAAGGAGGACATGTCAGAGGAACTGTTTTTGAAGGTAGCAGCATCAGGACAGATGCTTCGGAGGTGAAGGAACTGGGAGAATGGGATGGAGTCCTTACAGGAAGCGGGGTGTGAGGAGCCGTAGTCAAGGTAGCTGTGGGAGTCGGTAGGCTTGTAATGGATATTAGTGGACAGTCTATCACCAGAAATTGAGACAGAGAGGTCAAGGAAGGGAAGGGAAGTGTCAGAGATGGACCACGTGAAAATGATGGAGCGGTGGAAATTGGAAGCAAAATTAATAAATTTTTCCAGGTCCCGACAACAGCATGAAGCAGCACCAAAGTAATCATTGATGTACCGGAGAAAGAGTTGTGGGAGGGGGCCGGAGTAGGACTGGAACAAGGAATGTTCCACATACCCCATAAAGAGACAGGCATATCTAGGGCCCATGCAGGTACCCATAGCCACACCTTTTATTTGGAGGAAGTGAGAGGAGTTAAAGGAGAAATTGTTCAGTCTGAGAACAAGTTCAGCCAGACAGAGGAGAGTTGTGATGGATGGGGATTGTTCTGGCGCTCTGTTCGAGGAAGAAGTTAAGGGCCCTCAGACCATCCTGGTGGGGGATGAAGGTGTAGAGGGATTGGACGTCCATGGTGAAGAGGAAGCGGTTGGGGCCAGGGAACTGGAAATTGTTGATGTGACCTAAGGTGTCAGAGGAATCACGGATGTAGGTAGGAAGGGACTGGACAAGGGGAGAGAGAAGGGAGTCAAGATAACAAGAAATGAGTTCCATGGGGCAGGAACAAGCTGACACGATCGGTCTGCCGAGACAATTCTGTTTGTGGATTTTGGGTAGGAGGTAAAAGCGGGCCATCCGAGGTTGGGCCACTATCAGGTTGGAAGCTGTGGAAGGAAGTTCTCCAGAGGAGATGAGGTCAGTGACAGTCCTGGAAACAATGGCTTGATGTTCAGTGGTGGGGTCATGGTCCAGGCAGAGGTAGGAGGAAGTGTCTGCGAGTTGACGCTTAGCCTCCGCGAGGTAGAGGTCAGTGCGCCAGACAACAACAGCACCACCCTTGTCAGCGGGTTTGATGACAATATCAGGGTTGGACCTGAGAGAACGGAGTGCAGTAAGTTCAGAGAGAGACAGATTAGAATGGGTGAGAGGAGCAGAGAAATTGAGACAACTAATGTCACACCGACAGTTCTCAATGAAAAGATCAAGAGAAGGTAAGAATCCAGAGGGAGGGGTCCAGGTGGGGTAAAAGGATCAGTTGAACAGGGAGAGGACTCCTGCCCAAAGAAGTGAGCAAGGAGACGAAGACGGCGGAAGAAGAGTTCAGCATCGTGCCGAGCCCGAAATTCATAGAGATGAGGGCGTAAGGGTATGAAACTAATCCTTTGCTGAGCACTGAACATTCAGCGTTGGAGAGGGGAAGGTCAGGGGGTATAGTGAATACACGGCCAGGGCGGGGATTGGAAGATGGGCTGGGGAAGGAGGGACAGGCAGGGGTGGAGGGTCCTAGATGGGTGTTGGTGTCGATGAGTTGTTGGAGTTTGCGTTCCTTAGCACTTGAGAGAAAGAGCAAAAGTTTCTTGTTGAGGCATCAGATGAGACGAAGAGTAAAATGAAACTGGGGACACGCGCAGCTTTGAAAAAGGGTGTGGCAGTGCTGCTGGAGGGAGAGGTCGAGTGTGTTCATATGGCGACGCATGGCACTGAGTGTGGATCTCAGAATGCGATGGGAACAGCAGTCCGAGAAAAGTTTTATGTCCCGGAGATAACTGTAATCCTGAGTGGGTTTGAAACAAGAGCGATGGAATTTCAGTTGAAATCCACGTGGGGTAAGTCAGAGACGGAGACAGTCACTGAGAAAGAAGATATGGCTGTGAAAGTGGGTTTTAGTAAACACCTTGTCAAACACCAGGAGAGAAATGGAAAGCAATGAAGGTGAACAAGGCAAAAGAGATTTACGGAAATCTTATCGGAGAGAGGAGCAGTACTTCTTCAAGATAGGCATTTCTTGAAGAGTAGTGGCAGTCAATTAAACACAGATATAAACAAAAAACTGCGGATGCTGGATATCCAAAACAAAGACAGAATTACCTGGAAAAACTCAGCAGGTCTGGCAGCATCGGCGGAGAAGAAAAGAGTTGACGTTTCGAGTCCTCATGACCCTTCAATAGAACTGTGAATATTAGGGGAGGGGTGAAGTATAAGCTGAATTAAGGGGGGGGGGGGGGGGGGAGGATGGGCTAGAGAGAAGTGGTTGTAGGGACAAGCAAGCAGTGATAGAAGCAGATAATCGAAAGATGTCACAGACAGAAGAACAAAGAGGTGTTGAAGTGGTGATATTATCTAAACAAATGTGTTAATTAAGAATGGATGGCAGGACACTCAAGGTACAGCTCTAGTGGGGGTGGGGTGGAAAGATTAACAGGGCATAAAAGATATAGATTTAAAAATAATGGAAATAGGTGGGAAAAGAAAAACCTATATAAATTATTGGAAAAAACAAAAGGAAGGGGGAAACAGAAAGGGGATGGGGACGGAGGAGGGAGCTCAAATCTAAAGTTGTTCAATTCAATATTCAGTCCGGAAGGCTGTAAAGTGCCTAGTCGGAAGATGAGGTGCTGTTCCTCCAGTTTGGGTTGGGCTTCACTGGAACAATGCAGAAAGCCAAGGACAGACATGTGGGCCAAGAGAGCAGGGTAGAGTGTTAAAATGGCAAGTGACAGGGAGGTTTGGGTCTTTCTTGCGGACAGACTGCAGGTGTTCTGCAAAACGGTCACCCAGTTTACGTTTGGTCTCTCCAATGTAGAGGAGACCGCACTGGGAGCAACGAATGCAGTAGACTAAGTTGGGGGAAATGCAAGTGAAATGCTGCTTCACTTGAAAGGAGTGTTGGGCCCTTGGACGGTGAGGAGAGAGGAAGTGAAGGGGCAGGTGTTGCATCTTTTGCGTGGGCATAGGGAGGTGCCATAGGTGGGGATTGAGGAGTAGGGGGTGATGGAGGAGTGGACCAGGGTGTCCTAGAGGGAACAATCCCGTAATATTTCCAAGTTTGCTGACGGCACAGATCTTGATGGGAATGTGAGTGATGAGGAGGGTGTTAAAAGGCTTCAAGGTGATTTAGACAGGTTGAGTGAGTGGACAAATACATGGCAGATGCAGTACAACGTAGATAAGTATGAAGTTATTCATTTCAATAGGAAAAAACAGAATGGCAGAATATTATTTAAATGATGATAGATTGGGCAATGTTGATGCACAAAGGGACCTGGGTGTCCTTGTACATCAATCACTGAAAGCAAGCAAGCAGGTGCAGCAAGCAGTTAAGGCAGCAAATGGTATGTTGGCCTTCATTGCAAGAAGACTTGAGTACAGGAACAAGGATGTCTTACTGCAGCTGTACAGGGTCTTGGTGAGACCACACCTGATGTATTGTGTGCAGTTTTGGTCTCCTTACCTAAGAAAGGATATACTTGCCAAAGGGGGTATGTAGCGAAGGTTCACCAGGCTGATTCCTGGGATAGCAGGATTGTTGTACAAGGGGAGCCTGGGCCAACTAGGCCTGTATTTACTGGAGTTTAGAAGAATGAAGGGAGGTCTCACTGAAACATATAAAATTCTGACAGGGATGGGCAGACTGGATGCAGAGATGATATTTCCTCTGGCTGGCAGGGTGGCAACTAGAACGAGGGTTCACAGTCTCAGTATACAGGTTAGACCATTTAGGGCTGAGATGAGGAGAAACTTCTTCACTCTAGAGGGTGGGGAAGCTATGGAATTCTCTACCAAAAAAGGCTGTGGAGGCCAAGTTACTGATTATATTTAAGGAGGAAATAAATAGATTTCTGGACTCCAAAGGCGTCGAGGGATATGGAGAGAGCACAGGAGCACAGCATTAAGATAGAGGATCAGCCATGATCATACTTAATGGCAGAGTAGGCTTGGAGGGCCAAATGACCTACTTCTGTTCCTATTTTCAATGTTTTTATGTTCCACCAGCCTGTCTAAGTCCTCTTGATATTTATCATGATCCTTCTCTTGGTTCACAATACTTCCAAGTTATTTGTCATCCACAAATTTTGAAATTCTGCCTTGGGCACCCAAGCCTCAATCATGAATAGATATCAAGAAAAGCTGGGGTCCTAACACTAACAATGGAGAACCCTATTTCTAACCTTCCTCCAGTCCGAAAACAATCGTTCACCACTGCTCTTTTCTGTCAACTCAGCCAATTTTGTATCCATGCTGCCACTGTCCCTTTTATTTCATGGGCTCCAACATTGTTCACAAGCCTTTAACCTAACACATTATGACATGCCTTTTGGAAATCCATGTACACCACATCAACTGCCTTCATTTACCTCATCACATCAAAAAAACTTGAGCATGTTAATTAAACACAATTTGCCTTTATATGTCAGCATGGATTTGTTAATTAATCTGTATTTGTCCAAGTGGCTGTTAACTTTATCTTGAATTATCATTTCTAAAAGCTTTCACAACCCTGAGGTTAAACTAACCAAGCTCGTCCCTACACGCTTTCTTGAACAAGGGTGCAATATTTGCAATTCTCCTTTTGTCTGGCACCACCACTATATCCAAGGGAGGATTGGAAGATTATGGCCAGCGTCTCTGCAATTTCCATCCTCTTACTCCCCTCAATATCCTTGGATGCACCTCATCCAACCCTGGTGACTTATCAATTTTAAGTGCAGCCAGCTTATCTAATAGAAGAAAAGAGTTGACGTTTCGAGTCCTCATGACCCTTCGACAGAACTTGAGTTCGAGTCCAGGAAAGAGCTGAAATATAAGCTGGTTTAAGGTGTGTGTGTGGGGGGCGGAGAGATAGAGAGACAGAGAGGTGGAGGGGGTTGGTGTGGTTGTAGCGACAAACAAGCAGTGATAGAAGCAGATCATCAAAAGATGTCAACAACAATAGTACAATAGAACACATAGGTGTTAAAGATAAAGTTGGTGATATTATCTAAACGAATGTGCTAATTAAGAATGGATGGTAGGGCACTCAAGGTATAGCTCTAGTGGGTTTTTTTTTATTTTATATAATGGAAATAGGTGGGAAAAGGAAAATCTTTATAATTTATTGGGAAAAAAAAAGAGAAGGGGGAAACAGAAAGGGGGTGGGGATGGGGGAGGGGACTCACGACCTAAAGTTGTTGAATTCAATATTCAGTCCGGAAGGCTGTAAAGTCCCTAGTCGGAAGATGAGGTGTTGTTCCTCCAGTTTGCGTTGGGCTTCACTGGAACAATGCAGCAAGCCAAGGACAGACATGTGGGCAAGAGAGCAGGGTGGAGTGTTAAAATGGCAAGCGACAGGGAGGTTTGGGTCATTCTTGCGGACAGACCGCAGGTGTTCTGCAAAGCGGTCGCCCAGTTTACGTTTGGTCTCTCCAATGTAGAGGAGACCACATTGGGAGCAACGAATGCAGTAGACTAAGTTGGGGGAAATGCAAGTGAAATGCTGCTTCACTTGAAAGGAGTGTTTGGGTCCTTGGACGGTGAGGAGAGAGGAAGTGAAGGGGCAGGTGTTGCATCTTTTGCGTGGGCAAGGGGTTGTGCCATAGGAGGGGGTTGAGGAGTAGGGGGTGATGGAGGAGTGGACCAGGGTGTCCCGGAGGGAGCGATCCCTACGGAATGCCGATAAGGGGGGTGAAGGGAAGATGTGTTTGGTAGTGGCATCATGCTGGAGTTGGCGGAAATGGCGGAGGATGATCCTTTGAATGCGGAGGCTGGTGGGGTGATAAGTGAGGACAAGGGGGACCCTATCATGTTTCTGGGAGGGAGGAGAAGGAGTGAGGGCGGATGCGCGGGAGATGGGCCGGACACGGTTGAGGGCCCTGTCAACGACCGTGGGTGGAAAACCTCGGTTAAGGAAGAAGGAGGACATGTCAGAGGAACTGTTTTTGAATGTAGCATCATCGGAACAGATGCGACGGAGGCGAAGGAACTGAGAGAATGGGATGGAGTCCTTACAGGAAGTGGGGTGTGAGGAGCTGTAGTCGAGATAGCTGTGGGTGTCGGTGGGTTTGTAATGGATATTGGTGGACAGTCTATCACCAGAGATTGAGACAGAGAGGTCAAGGAAGGGAAGGGAAGTGTCAGAGATGGACCACGTGAAAATGATGGAGGGGTGGAGATTGGAAGCAAAATTAATAAATTTTTCCAAGTCCTGACGAGAGCATGAAGCAGCACCGAAATAATCATCGATGTACCGGAGAAAGAGTTGTGGAAGGGGGCCGGAGTAGGACTGCAACAAGGAATGTTCCACATACCCCATAAAGAGACAGGCATAGCTGGGGCCCATGCGGGTACCCATAGCCACACCTTTTATTTGGAGGAAGTGAGAGGAGTTGAAGGAGAAATTGTTCAGCGTGAGAACAAGTTCAGCCAGACGGAGGAGAGTAGTGGTGGATGGGGATTGTTCGGGCCTCTGTTCGAGGAAGAAGCTAAGGGCCCTCAGACCATCCTGGTGGGGGATGGAGGTGTAGAGGGATTGGACGTCCATGGTGAAGAGGAAGCGGTAGGGGCCAGGGAACTGGAAATTGTTGATGTGACGTAAGGTGTCAGAGGAATCACGGATGTAGGTGGGAAGGGACTGGACAAGGGGAGAGAGAAGGGAGTCAAGATAACGAGAAATGAGTTCTGTGGGGCAGGAGCAAGCTGAGACGATCGGTCTACCGGGGCAGTTCTGTTTGTGGATTTTGGGTAGGAGATAGAAGCGGGCCGTCCGAGGTTGGGCAACTATCAGGTTGGAAGCTGTGGGAGGGAGATCCCCAGAGGAGATGAGGTCAGTGACAGTCCTGGAAACAATGGCTTGATGTTCAGTGGTGGGGTCATGGTCCAGGGAGAGGTAGGAGGAAGTGTCTGCGAGTTGACGCTCAGCCTCCGCGTGGTAGAGGTCAGTGCGCCAGACAACAACAGCACCACCCTTGTCAGCGGGTTTGATGACAATGTCAGGGTTGGACCTGAGAGAATGGAGTGCAGTAAGTTCAGAGAGAGACAGGTTAGAATGGGTGAGAGGAGCAGAGAAATTGAGACGACTCAATTAGTCGTCTCAATTTCTCTGCTCCTCTCACCCATTCTAACCTGTCTCTCTCTGAACTTACTGCACTCCATTCTCTCAGGTCCAACCCTGACATTGTCATCAAACCCGCTGACAAGGGTGGTGCTGTTGTTGTCTGGCGCACTGACCTCTACCACGCGGAGGCTGAGCGTCAACTCGCAGACACTTCCTCCTACCTCTCCCTGGACCATGACCCCACCACTGAACATCAAGCCATTGTTTCCAGGACTGTCACTGACCTCATCTCCTCTGGGGATCTCCCTCCCACAGCTTCCAACCTGATAGTTGCCCAACCTCGGACGGCCCGCTTCTATCTCCTACCCAAAATCCACAAACAGAACTGCCCCGGTAGACCGATCGTCTCAGCTTGCTCCTGCCCCACAGAACTCATTTCTCGTTATCTTGACTCCCTTCTCTCTCCCCTTGTCCAGTCCCTTCCCACCTACATCCGTGATTCCTCTGACACCTTACGTCACATCAACAATTTCCAGTTCCCTGGCCCCTACCGCTTCCTCTTCACCATGGACGTCCAATCCCTCTACACCTCCATCCCCCACCAGGATGGTCTGAGGGCCCTTAGCTTCTTCCTCGAACAGAGGCCCGAACAATCCCCATCCACCACTACTCTCCTCCGTCTGGCTGAACTTGTTCTCACGCTGAACAATTTCTCCTTCAACTCCTCTCACTTCCTCCAAATAAAAGGTGTGGCTATGGGTACCCGCATGGGCCCCAGCTATGCCTGTCTCTTTATGGGGTATGTGGAACATTCCTTGTTGCAGTCCTACTCCGGCCCCCTTCCACAACTCTTTCTCCGGTACATCGATGATTATTTCGGTGCTGCTTCATGCTCTCGTCAGGACTTGGAAAAATTTATTAATTTTGCTTCCAATCTCCACCCCTCCATCATTTTCACGTGGTCCATCTCTGACACTTCCCTTCCCTTCCTTGACCTCTCTGTCTCAATCTCTGGTGATAGACTGTCCACCAATATCCATTACAAACCCACCGACACCCACAGCTATCTCGACTACAGCTCCTCACACCCCACTTCCTGTAAGGACTCCATCCCATTCTCTCAGTTCCTTCGCCTCCGTCGCATCTGTTCCGATGATGCTACATTCAAAAACAGTTCCTCTGACATGTCCTCCTTCTTCCTTAACCGAGGTTTTCCACCCACGGTCGTTGACAGGGCCCTCAACCGTGTCCGGCCCATCTCCCGCGCATCCGCCCTCACTCCTTCTCCTCCCTCCCAGAAACATGATAGGGTCCCCCTTGTCCTCACTTATCACCCCACCAGCCTCCGCATTCAAAGGATCATCCTCCGCCATTTCCGCCAACTCCAGCATGATGCCACTACCAAACACATCTTCCCTTCACCCCCCTTATCGGCATTCCGTAGGGATCGCTCCCTCCGGGACACCCTGGTCCACTCCTCCATCACCCCCTACTCCTCAACCCCCTCCTATGGCACAACCCCTTGCCCACGCAAAAGATGCAACACCTGCCCCTTCACTTCCTCTCTCCTCACCGTCCAAGGACCCAAACACTCCTTTCAAGTGAAGCAGCATTTCACTTGCATTTCCCCCAACTTAGTCTACTGCATTCGTTGCTCCCAATGTGGTCTCCTCTACATTGGAGAGACCAAACGTAAACTGGGCGACCGCTTTGCAGAACACCTGCGGTCTGTCCGCAAGAATGACCCAAACCTCCCTGTCGCTTGCCATTTTAACACTCCACCCTGCTCTCTTGCCCACATGTCTGTCCTTGGCTTGCTGCATTGTTCCAGTGAAGCCCAACGCAAACTGGAGGAACAACACCTCATCTTCCGACTAGGGACTTTACAGCCTTCCGGACTGAATATTGAATTCAACAACTTTAGGTCGTGAGTCCCCTCCCCCATCCCCACCCCCTTTCTGTTTCCCCCTTCTCTTTTTTTTTCCCAATAAATTATAAAGATTTTCCTTTTCCCACCTATTTCCATTATATAAAATAAAAAAAAACCCACTAGAGCTATACCTTGAGTGCCCTACCATCCATTCTTAATTAGCACATTCGTTTAGATAATATCACCAACTTTATCTTTAACACCTATGTGTTCTATTGTACTATTGTTGTTGACATCTTTTGATGATCTGCTTCTATCACTGCTTGTTTGTCGCTACAACCACACCAACCCCCTCCACCTCTCTGTCTCTCTATCTCTCCGCCCCCCACACACACACCTTAAACCAGCTTATATTTCAGCTCTTTCCTGGACTCGAACTCAAGTTCTGTCGAAGGGTCATGAGGACTCGAAACGTCAACTCTTTTCTTCTCCGCCGATGCTGCCAGACCTGCTGAGTTTTTCCAGGTAATTCTGTTTTTGTTTTGGATTTCCAGCATCCGCAGTTTTTTTGTTTTTAGCTTATCTAATATCTCCTTTTGGTCAATTTTTAGTTAATCCAGTATCTCAAGTGCATCCTCTTTCACTATGACTTGGGCATTCCACCTGTTGCCATGATAGGGTTTGAACTCGTATCTCCTGTGCATTAGTTGAGGCCTCTGCATTGCTAGTCCAGGACCATTACCACTAAACCACTTTCCCCTTAATATTAAGGAGACAAGGAAGGGGGTGTAAGATAGCTTTGGTGTGCTGCTTCACAGAAACGTCAATGTGATAGTGTATGTGTTCAGTCAGCAACCTGGCACTGACAAGATACCACTGACCTCACCATCTCTTAAAGGCAGGTGCCACATTCTCCATGGCCCTCTGCTTGAAGTGAGGTATGCAACATCATCATCTTGCACTTAAGTAGCACTTTTAATAGAACACCCTAGGTTGCTCCACAAACGTGTCATCAAACAAAATTTGACAACAACCACAGAGATATTAAGAGATATTAAATTATAGGAAACCTTTTCAAGCAGTAGAGAAAGATAGAGAGGTGGAGAGGTTCAGGGAGGAATTTCCAGAGTTTAGGGCCTATGTAGCTGAAAGCACTGCCATGAATAGTAGACTGATTAAAATAGCGGCATGTGCAAGAGGCCAGAATTGGAGCAGCACAGAGGGCTGTAGGGGTTTACAAAGATAGGATGGGGAGAGGCCAGAGAGATTTGAAAACAAGGATGAAAATTTCAAAATTGAGGTGTTGCCAGATTGGGAGCCAATGTACATCAGTGAGTTCAAATCCCGCAAGAACCCCCCCAATTTATGTAACGGCCGAGATGGGAGGAGTGAACGAATAATTACTTTGCAGGCTGTACCATTAATTTAAATGTTGAATTTTCTCACCGAAATGGCCAATTGTGTACCTATGCTTCCAGTAACCAAAAGAGACTCTGATTAAGCTTCTTTCAAAAACTCAAAATGATTAATTCATTTTAAAACAAAACTCCTTTTAAACAAGTTTCAAGAACTGGTTGACACAGGATTGTAATCCAGAAGTATAACCAACTAACCCTTTTAAACTTCCCCAGCACACACAAACAAAATACACACAGATAGTTTCTGCAGAACCAGAAATCTCAAAGGGGAAAATAAAATTATAGTTCACAGAGGTTCAATGCTGTCAGTCTGAAGTTCCCTTGATAGCCCAGGTGATTTCAGGAAGCTCACCAACGATGCTTCAACGTGGAAGAGTACAGCTGGACCAATTCTTCCTGTCTCAGCTAGCAAGTCCAAAATTATGCAGAAAAACTACAATCAGATGAGAGTTCTCTGACGACAGGTCGAGAACCACAGACAGTTTCACAAAGCAGAGAGTGAGAGCGAGCTAGTCAGGGTAGTCTTCTGTTCTCAGCCTTTCTCCAACAAGACTGAAAGCAAATCCACAGGTTCAAACTTAAGGTTTGCCTCTGCCATGCGATTGCCTTTCTGTCTTCCAGCTTTTCATTAATTAAAGACTTTGCAGTTCAAAACAAACAAACAACTCCTTCTCAAGTACTGCTTGTTCACCGTTCCAAGGTGAACTTAGAACCCTTTGGAACTTCCAATGTCCAAATAATGCACCACCCCCTATTTTAAAAACAAAAATCCAGCTTAAATAGGTATTGTTCTAACACGTGGTGCAAGTTAGAAGAGGAGCAACTAGGATTTGGATGAGCTGAAGTTTATACAGAGCGAAAAGTGGAAGGCAAGCCATGAGAATGTTGGAATAGTTAAGTTTAGCATTAACAAAAGCATCAATGAAAGTTTCAGCAGCAAATGAGCTAAGGCAATAGGTCAATTTGGGTGATGGAATGTAAGTGGGAGTAAGCTGTCTTGCAAATGGTGTGGATGTCGTAGTAATCTCATCTTGGGGGTAAATAGCACATCAAGGTTGTGAGCAGTCTGGCTCAGTCTCAGGCAGTTTCCAGGGAGGGGGATGGAGTCCAGGGCGAGGAAACTGAGCTTGTGGAAGAGCTGAAGAAAATGATTTCAATCTTCCCAAAACTTAGTTGGAAGAAATTTCTCTACATTCAGTTCTGCATGACAGATAAGCAGTCTGACAAGTCAGAGACAGAGGAGGAGTTGTGAGGGAAGGTTTTGTGTCATCAGTATACACCTGGAATCTGAAGTCATGTTTGTGGATGGTGCCACCAAGTAGTAGCTTGTAAATGACAAGTAGGAGGGCAGCCATGGATAGATCTTTCTGTGCTACTAGCGATACAGTACAGGAGCAGGAAGAGAAGATTATTCTCTGGCAATCACTGGATATATAAGAATGGAAACAGACAAAAAGCAGTCCCACTTAGCTGCATAATGGAGGAGGAGCATTGAAGGAGGATGAGACAATCAACCATGTCAAAGGCTGCAGATATTTCAAGAAGGATGCAAGACTGAGAAACTCACTTTCTAGTACTCCGTCTGTAATGGCCACTGAAGGCAATTGATCCTGCGAGAAGAGAGTGAATGAGCAGAGATAGCAGTTGGAGAACATGTGCCAAGTGGTTGAGGTTTTTATTTGATTATTAATTCATGGCTAGACCAGCAATTATTGCCCGCCTCGAATTTCCTCAAGAAGCTGGTCATGAGCTGCTTTCTTGAACCGCCACTGTCCATGTGGTGTAGCAAGACCCACAGTGCTGTTAGGAAGGGAGCTCCAAGTTTTTGACTCAGTGACAGTGAAGGAATGATGAAGTAGTTCCAAGTCAGGATGGTGCATGGCATGCAGGGGAACTTGCAGGTGGTGATGTTCTCATGCATCTGTTGCCCTTGACCTTCTAGGTAGGGTAGAGGTCACGGGTTTAGAAGGTGCTGTTGCAGGAGTTTTGGTGAGTTGCTGCAGTGCATCTTGTAGATGGTATGCACCGCCACCTCTGTGCATTGGTGGTGGAGGAATTGAATGTTGAAGGTGATGGATGGGATGCTAATCAAGCGGGCCGCTTTGTCCTGGATGGTGTCAAGCTTCAAATGTTGTTGGAACTGCACTCATCTAGGCAAGTGGAGAGTATTCCATAACACTCCTGACATGCCTTGTAGACGGGAGACAGGCTTTTGGAGTTAGAAGATGAGTTACTTGCTGCAGAATTCCCAGCCTCTGACCTGCTGTTGTAGCCACTGTTTTTATAAGTTTGGTCCAGTTCAGTTTCTGGTCAATGGTAACCCCCAGGGTGTTGACAGTGGGATGTTGATAGAGATGGTAATGCAGTTGAATGCCAAGGGAAGATGGTTAGGTTTGCTTTTATTGGAGATGGTCATTGTCTGGCACTTGTGTGGCATGGATGTTACTTGCTATTTATCAGCCCAAGCTTGAAACTGGTCCAGGTCTTGCTGCATGTGGACACAGACCTGCTTCAGTATCTGAGGAGTCGTGAATGGTGGTGAACATGATGCAATCATCCACGGGCATCCCTACTTCTGACCTGACAATGCAAGAAAGGCCATTGATTAAGCAGCTGAAGATGGTTGGGCCTCGGACACTACCCTGAGGAACTCCTGCAGCCACAACCACCTTCCTTTCTGCTAGGTGTGAATCCAACCAATGGAGAGTTTTTTCCCCTCTGATTCCCATTGACTTTAGTTTCTCTAGGGCTCCTTGATGCCATACTCGGTCAAATGCCTTGATGTCAAGGGCAGTCACTGTCACCTTACCACACATGTAAGAGATGTGATGGTATGAAGTTGAACAGGTTTCACAGTTCAACGTTTATTACAATCAGCATGGGGATCCATAAACCAAAGTAACCAAATTTACTGAACAACCCCCAAATGAACAAACCACTGAACAATATTTCACTTTTGCAATTTTTACTTTGACATTAGTCAGAATCAATGTAAATTAAGCATAAATTAACAGACAAATTAGGGTCAGTATGAATTATAAACTACACATAGAATAGTTGATACAACAAAGATAGATCTTGAGTATTGCTGAAAAAGACATTTTTGAAGCTTTTCGTCTTGCAATTATCAGAACAATTCGCAATGCCAAACTGTAAGATTTTAGGGTTTTGAGGTGTAAAATCATTCTAATTAAAATTTCTATGTTCCAAATTCTTAATTTCTAACACTATTGTCCTCAGTTGTGCCTGACCTAACAAGGTACGAATAAGTAGTATTTATGAGTCAAATAAAATTTATTAAGCAAGATTTTCATCTACTTAACAAAAAACAGTGAAGACAACATGGAAGTCTCTGACCCCTCAAGTTCCTAGGATTCTTTGAACATTGCCAGCACAGACAATGTCTCTTTCTTTTCTGTCTTTGAAGTGATGTTGAACTGTGCCCAGAAGAGTGATACCCCAGAAGCCAATGGAACACCGTGCCAACAAAGATTCCAATTTTCCAACTTGTATGCCCACTTCTCATTATTCTAGAATCCTTTACTTGGAAATAGTCCAAATTCACCTCTTCCACTGGCTGGAGGTGCAAGTCATCTCGTGTCACCCACCTATGTAACTGGAGCCATATAGACTAAAGACCAACATTCATTCTTCATTTCCCTGGGCCTCCAGTGTTTACATTCCATTGTGAACAAATGATACATTTCCTTTGAATACAGAAGTCACAAAGTCACATCTTCTTGTCAATAGTGCACCTTTTGTAAAGATTCACATGAACATATTCTAACCCATTCCTACAAATACTAAAACCATTAAGAATAAATGTTAAAAACATTTGCTACTGATGTTAAAACAGAAATAGTTTCCCTCTAACACAGATGTTCTACCCTACAAATATAGTTAATCAATTAAATCAATGGATGGGTTTTAGTCATCCAAAGTTCAAACTACTTTTTAACCATTCCTTCAAAGCTGATTAAAAAAAAGACCTCTTAATTACAATAGAGGACAGGTGAATCCACACACTCACGCAACACTTAGTCATAAAACAATTAAGTGTGGTTTTTTACAATAGCTGCAAATTGTCCCAACTATCTTGACTGCCCATTGTCTCACTAACAGAAATTCAAACTAAACCATTTAATTTAAAGCGTAGTTAAAGAATAATATGCCTGTGCTAAACCCTCAGTTATATAAATGTTTATAGCAAATTAATAAGTAAACAAGTTCTTAGGTACCTGTCTTTTACCCTTAATGCTAATATTTTTTCTATAACTCTTCACAATCTCTCTCTAATATGTTCTAAAACAGAACTTTTACTCTCAATTCTCCAGTTCTTCCCTGGAATCTATCTTGTGGATATTCCCTCTTAGTGTTTTCCTATCCCTTCAATCACCTCAAAATCTTACAAAATGTAAAGGGAACAACAATTTATACTTCATGAGAAGAGAGTGCTGATTGGTTGGTAAGTGGGCTCTAATTGGTAGAGGTGTTGCCATGATGAATGCACCAGTTAGCTGATGACTGATAGGTAATTGCCAAGCTTTGTCTAAATTCAAACTAGACGGGTTGACTGATTGGTCAAGGCATTGCCCAGGGGAATAAACCAGAGAATGGCTGTTGCCTATTTTGATTAGTTGAAACAGGCACAAGATGAATACATGTTCTTTCCATCCGCAAAGAACAGAGCCCTGTGTATTAATAATGCAGCATCTAGCACATGTAAGTGCACCATACTGAGAGCCTGACTGATAATCTTAAATAGGTTGTTAAGCGTAATTCTTAGCACACTCAGGATTGTTTAACAAATGTTGCCCAATCGCAGAATCACATCTAATGTTGGACACTGTTTTGCGTTTTGGAAGCACGGGCTTGTTAGCTAAAGTCGGTACCTTGCCTGGTTCTGAACAGCCAAAGAGACATGCTGTTTGTGATATGATCCGCCAGTCTTTGAGATGTATAGCCTACATACCTAGTATCACACCAGCACTGAAATTCATATGACACATTATTCATTTGTGTGATAGGCAGAATGTCTTTTTGGCTTGGCAGCAGCCTCCTGTTAGTGGCGAACACCACTTGCGTTGCTACTTCTTGTAGCAGCGTGAAACAGCTAGCTTCACCTGTTACTCAAATTTGAGACACCATTCTCTTCCGGGTAACCTGAGGTAGACTGGACACTTTTCAGGAGCGAAAGTGGCAGCCTTAGGCCCATTCATAAGCTTGCAGTGAGAAATGATCTGATCAGGGTAGCCACTATCGCACAGGATGGCTTTGATGAACCCTTATTCAGTATCAGGCTTACACATTGAGCAAATGGCTCCGGCCCTATTTACAAAGTTGCCTTATAATGCATGGAACTATAAGGATCCCAACGCATATATTGACCAGTGAAGGTAGGCTTGCAATAGACAGTAAAATAGAACCCCCTGGCAGATTTCTCAACTAGCACATCAAGAAAGGGGAACTTATTTGACTGCTCCATTTCAAAGGTGAATTTGAGCACAAGATAAAACCCATTTAGGTGTACAAGGAAACTCTTACATGCAGCTGAGGGTTCAAATATAGCAAACATATCATCTACACATTGGAAATATGCAAGGGGTAGAAGGTTGGATGTAATTCCATAAAAGAGGCAGTTCTCATGGAACCCAACAAAGGTGAGAGCTGGGCCCAGAGGGGATCCCATGGCAACACCATATATTTGGGCATACATGATGTCATGAAAACTGAACTCAACCGCACAATTTGCCTAATTCATAAGTTCAATGAATACTGATGCACACAATGGCAGTGAGTCTTGATCACAATGATACAGCGCTGCAGTGCAAATGCCGATGTATAGATCTCATGGATTTTCCAGGCAGTCCATTCTGCCTGTATGGCACTAATTTCAGCCACAAAATTCTTCCCAGTTCCGATGTTCCTCGGGCAGTCCCTGTTCTTCCAGGTCTTAGCTGATTCTCCACTGGCAGCAGTTTCCGCATAAACAGGGTTCTGCCTATGCTATCTTGAGCAGAACGGAGCACTTCTTTCTGGGACTTTCTCAACTCTCAGCTCTTGTCGGTCATGGAAGCATGGATCTACAAGAACTGCTTTTACCTTTCACACGGTATGGCCAATTTTGAGAATTCAGTCAGTCACAAGTGAAAGAAACAGAAACAGCAGTCCTATATTTGCTTTCCAATTACTGAGAAATCCAGCTCTCCCAATTCGGCTTGCTGACTGCCACCTCTCGCCAGCTCTTCTCTTTCTTCTTTGCCCCTCTGCCACTGTTCTTTAACTTCTTTCCTGTTGGCACTGGACAAGGACCACCAGGTCACATGGACAAGTATTTCTTTTTATTCAAAAATTACTACTGATCCCTTTACAAGTGATGCAAACTCTTAAAAGTCCATTTGAAGCATTTAAAACAATTACAGACTCCCCAAAAGTTTAAAGTAATTTAAAATGTTTCTTACTGTTCCTGCTCCTGGGACAAAGGCTGTCACAAATTAAATAACTGAAGGGAAGGTAGCTGGATAACCATAGCGCAAGATGCCAATTCTAGCACTCCTTGACAAACAACACTGTGAAGACTTATTTGTCCATATGTTGCTTTAAGGGGGTTAAAAGTGCACTGGTCACTCGGGTGAGCGAAAAGGAAAAAGGAGAGGGACTCAGTACGTAACCTTGCCTGTTCTACTGAGACTGTGGAACTTTTTCAGCATTGCTCTGCATTCTGGAGGTTAAGGAATTGGGAGTAAGTGTTACCACCCTACAAGCAAGACAAGTGATCATTCTGAGTGACTTAGTGGCATCCACAGCAAGGAATTTGTTTGTTCCACTTTCAAAGCCCTTTTGTGGGGGGGGGGCGGGGGCTTCGAATTCTGACTTGAGTAAAGTTATGCATTCCTATTCCCTGGCTTGGTGCCATGCCTTCCTTTACTCTGAGCACTAATGGTGCTTGAGTGATCAGAATTCCATACTAGTTTAATAAGTATTTTGCTAAGAAATGTTGTGAAGTTATTAGAGGGTGAAATCAAAGAGTCAAGCACAGTCCCTATCTTATTTGTCTCTGCCCCAATCTGCTGCTAAGGGTTGCAGGCTAAAATGTTTTTTTTTTAAAAAGGCTGCACAGGAATTTCCACAGGATCAATCTCCTTGGAGCTTGTCCCATTCGTGTAAACCGAATTACTGCAAATTTCCAAAGATATGGCAGCAGAGAGCAAGCTTATTAACTCCACCACCACACCACTGTGTAGTTCAGCTCCTTTCACTTATCTTATACTGGCTTATATTTCCACTACTTAAAACGAGTGGACCTTAGGATCTTTGGGTTGCGCTTTTTCTTCAGGTACAATTGTGAAATTGTGCCCAAAATGCACTTGAAATTGTTTTGATTAGGGTAGGCTTCAAGTTTCTGCTAAGCTTCATTTGTATTATCACAAACTTAAAACCCTCCATGGATCAGTGCAAATAAGCAGCGTAATAGATTGCAATTGTTCTTTTTTCAAATTTTCTTCTCAAAACAAAGTATTTGTTGACACAATTAAGAGCGGTAACTTGGTGCAGTTATATTAATACAGCTGAAAATGGGCTTAACATTAATAAGGGTGTTTAGTCCTTTGCCCGAGTGCAAGCTGATTTAAAATGACTTAAAAAGACTATAGCAAACAATTTAATACTTGGTGTATGCCATCCTGTTTCCCAGCAAAGAAAAAGATACAAAGAAATCTTTTAAAATGTCCCTACTTGCGCAGCTAAGAAAATGAATGCAATTAAAAGAGCCTTCCTAACCCAACACAACTGGTGATACTTGCAAATTTGATCTGGAGACATGGCTAGCTTTGTGGGCAGGGCATAATTCGGGTGAACTGAATCTTGAACCAATGTGAAAGGTTATGGAAAACACAAACGTAAGTGACTTTGGGCAAAAGTCACATTTTTAAATTCATTTTCTTATTTTTAATTCAACAATGTATTTTTCTACGATAAAGAGCAACTGTCATCTATCTGACCATCCTGCTGAAAAAACCTGTCCTGCAATCTTTCACAGCCTACCTCAAAATATACTGTACTTGCCAAATTTGTAGGATCAACAAATTTTAATATTGACCACACAAGTCATAAATCCAGGTCATTTATGTATATAGTAAGAGCAGCAATTCATTTCATATCGTAAACTCTCGTTGTTTGCCATTAGGTCCAGTAGTAAAACCTAAAGAAACACAGAAGGTTGCAACCAAATCTGATGCTGTTTGGATATTGAACTTGTCCTGCTCAGAAGATATCAATATTGTAACAAGTACAAGGTTTTAAAAGATGGTTGAGTTTTAAGCTGTCTCTTAGTTCAAGCAAAAATGGAGCATGTGACTTTCTACTCGTTTTGCCCAGCAATAAACTGATGTGGCCTGGTTGCCATCAGGACCTGGTCAAATCCTGTTGAAACCCAAGTGCCAGCATTCACAGCTGAACACAAACACACAGATAGAAATAGCTGTCCAGGTTTTGTGCAGATTTACTGAGAGCGACAAAGAGTTAGAGAGGCTGAGAGCAAGGGGGGGAGGAGGGTGGGCGGGCAGGCGAGGGGGAGGAGCCTGGGCCATCGAGCGAGGGGGAGGAGTACGAGCCATCGAGCAGAGAGAGCGAGAGAGTGAGAGAGGAAGGAGAGAGCACGAGCGAAAGAAGAGTGAGAGAAAAGAGAGAGAATATTCAAGTGTCTTTTTAAAAGTTGAGTTGCTAATGGGATTGTAACAATATACAAGTGCCAGAAGCAAGTATAGTTCCTTCACTTTATAATAGGCTTGAATTGGTTAGCAGATGCAGTAAAATCCTCAAGCACACTCACTGAAACAGATTAAACCACAGGTGTGTGCAGCAGAAAGTGTTGACAACAAAATCTGCATTAAAGGACTGGCATAGGCTGGTAAGAAATGATCCTGCTGAAACCATGGCTAACAAAGGTCTGTACAGCCTGCATCAAAATAGCCAGGTGAGATGTCAAGTCCTCAATAACATTAAATCTAAGACTTTCACAATGAATGATTTTAAAAGGGTCATTCTGATCTGGGACCTCTTCAAATAATATCTTAAGCCCTGCAACATTTGATAGCTTTTACTTGAATCAGTGATTTAGAAAGGTACTTATAACAAACAATTCAAGACAATGTCAACAACCTCTAATGGTGCTCCCAGGTATGCCTGTCAACTGAAGCAATGTTATGAGTAGACCATTCAAGGATCTATTTAAAGTAAGTAATTTGGGTCAACAACTACCCCTAATGTCAAATGTTTGTCAGTCAGCAAATTGGTGTGCCAACTGGAACAATTTTGGAAGGCATTCAAGGTAATGCAATAAAAATCAAATGTTCTGGCACAAAAAATACAACATAAAACGTCCAACGCTAAGCCAAGAGGACACCAGTGAAATATCAGGAGTTAGAATTAATTTCTGTCACAATACAAGATTTTCCTCAAGAAACTTTATATAATTATAGAGCAGAAGTAAACATTGGGTTTTTCCTGCATTCCACAGCAATGAAGAGTTGAGAGCTAACCCATGGATAAAGCTCTTATTGCAGTGCAACAATGGAAGGAAGTTTGGACATCTTCAGTCAAAAGCTTAACTGATGTCCATAAAGCAGATCATATGGCTCACAGGTAGGTATAACAGATGATTTTAACAGCAGTTTAAAGCAAAAAACCAAGATTTTATGGTTATAGCACCAGTTGCATATATCTCTATAACTTCAAATCTGATATCTATCCAATATAGGTTTCAAGGCAATTAAGGAAATGCCATTTCAACCAAACCTGCCAAAAGGAAATTAAAGTCTCAAATTGTCAAAATACTGATAATAAACTTGAAATCTGGACTAAAATGCTCAACTATACACTTGGAAACCCATGCATAACAATTCTCCAGAAGCACATAGTGGAAAGTGCAGAATTAAAGTGAACAAATAACTTTTTTTTCAGAAAAGACAGCTTCTTATCGAGATTATCAAGTGATTATTTGATACACGAGGTGATCTAGAAGTTTCTATTTAGTTAGGGCTTGAGGCAACAAATGCACGGATGGAGATTTCAGCAGCAGTTCAAATGTGGGGGTGCTGTTCACATCTGGCTGCATGCAAGCAGGACCTGCTTCATTACTTGCAGAGTTGCAAAGGTAACTGAAAACTTTGTAATCAAATTCAAGCAGCTCCACTTTTGATCTAATGATATGTGAAAGATCACTGATGATACAAGTAGTTGGACCCAGGAAAGTCATCTGAGAAACTACCTGCAGCGATGTCTCAGGGCCCGAAATTGCCTACAGCAACTACAGTTCCTGCTCCTGTGCTAAATATAACTCTAAACCATTGGAGGACTTCCTCCTGATCTCCACCGACATCAATTTTACTAGGGCTCCTTGATGGCACAAGTCAATCAAATGCTGCTTTGATTTCAAGGGAAGTCATTCTCGCCTCAACTCTGGAATTGAATTCTTTTATCCACATTTGAATCAAACTTGTATTGAGTTCTGGAGCTGAGTGATCCTGGTGGAACCCAAACTGAACATCATTTAACAGTTAATCAGTGAGTAAATGTCACTTGATTGCACGGTCGATGACCCCTTTAATCACTTTTGCTGAAGACTCAGTATCAGCTGATAGGGTGCTAATTGGAAAGTTTGGATTTGTCCTGCTTTCGGTGAACTGGATATACTTGGGCAACTTTGTATATTTTCAGATAGGTGTTAGTGTTGTGGCTGGAATGAAAAGCTTGACCAGTGATAAGGTTTAGTTGAATTACCTGGAAAAACTCAGCAGGTCTGGCAGCATCGGCGGAGAAGAAAAGAGTTGACGTTTCGAGTCCTCATGACCCTTCGACAGAACTTGAGTTCGAGTCCAGGAAAGAGCTGAAATATAAGCTGGTTTAAGGTGTGTGTGTGTGGGGGGCGGAGAGATAGAGAGACAGAGAGGTGGAGGGGGTTGGTGTGGTTGTAGGGACAAACAATCAGTGATAGAAGCAGATCATCAAAAGATGTCAACGACAATAGTACAATAGAACACATAGGTGTTAAAGTTAAAGTTGGTGATATTATCTAAACGAATGTGCTAATTAAGAATGGATGGTAGGGCACTCAAGGTATAGCTCTAGTGGGTTTTTTTTTTATTTTTTTAATAATGGAAATAGGTGGGAAAAGGAAAATCTTTATAATTTATTGGAAAAAAAAGAAGGGGGAAACAGAAAGGGGGTGGGGATGGGGGAGGGAGCTCACGACCTAAAGTTGTTGAATTCAATATTCAGTCCGGAAGGCTGTAAAGTCCCTAGTCGGAAGATGAGGTGTTGTTCCTCCAGTTTGCGTTGGGCTTCACTGGAACAATGCAGCAAGCCAAGGACAGACATGTGGGCAAGAGAGCAGGGTGGAGTGTTAAAATGGCAAGCGACAGGGAGGTTTGGGTCATTCTTGCGGACAGACCGCAGGTGTTCTGCAAAGCGGTCGCCCAGCTTACGTTTGGTCTCTCCAATGTAGAGGAGACCACATTGGGAGCAACGAATGCAGTAGACTAAGTTGGAGGAAATGCAAGTGAAATGCTGCTTCACTTGAAAGGAGTGTTTGGGTCCTTGGACGGTGAGGAGAGAGGAAGTGAAGGGGCAGGTGTTGCATCTTTTGCGTGGGCATGGGGTTGTGCCATAGGAGGGGGTTGAGGAGTAGGGGGTGATGGAGGAGTGGACCAGGGTGTCCCGCAGGGAGCGATCCCTGGATCATCCTCCGCCATTCCCGCCAACTCCAGCATGATGCCACCACCAAACACATCTTCCCTTCACCCCCCTTATCGGCATTCCGTAGGGATCGCTCCCTGCGGGACACCCTGGTCCACTCCTCCATCACCCCCTACTCCTCAACCCCCTCCTATGGCACAACCCCATGCCCACGCAAAAGATGCAACACCTGCCCCTTCACTTCCTCTCTCCTCACCGTCCAAGGACCCAAACACTCCTTTCAAGTGAAGCAGCATTTCACTTGTATTTCCCCCAACTTAGTCTACTGCATTCGTTGCTCCCAAAGTTGGGGGAAATGCAAGTGAAATGCTGCTTCACTTGAAAGGAGTGTTTGGGTCCTTGGACGGTGAGGAGAGAGGAAGTGAAGGGGCAGGTGTTGCATCTTTTGCGTGGGCATGGGGTTGTGCCATAGGAGGGGGTTGAGGAGTAGGGGGTGATGGAGGAGTGGACCAGCGTGTCCCGCAGGGAGCGATCCCTACGGAATGCCGATAAGGGGGGTGAAGGGAAGATGTGTTTGGTGGTGGCATCATGCTGGAGTTGGCGGAAATGGCGGAGGATGATCCAGGGATCGCTCCCTGCGGGACACCCTGGTCCACTCCTCCATCACCCCCTACTCCTCAACCCCCTCCTATGGCACAACCCCATGCCCACGCAAAAGATGCAACACCTGCCCCTTCACTTCCTCTCTCCTCACCGTCCAAGGACCCAAACACTCCTTTCAAGTGAAGCAGCATTTCACTTGCATTTCCTCCAACTTAGTCTACTGCATTCGTTGCTCCCAATGTGGTCTCCTCTACATTGGAGAGACCAAACGTAAGCTGGGTGACCGCTTTGCAGAACACCTGCGGTCTGTCCGCAAGAATGACCCAAACCTCCCTGTCGCTTGCCATTTTAACACTCCACCCTGCTCTCTTGCCCACATGTCTGTCCTTGGCTTGCTGCATTGTTCCAGTGAAGCCCAACGCAAACTGGAGGAACAACACCTCATCTTCCGACTAGGGACTTTACAGCCTTCCGGACTGAATATTGAATTCAACAACTTTAGGTCGTGAGCTCCCTCCCCCATCCCCACCCCCTTTCTGTTTCCCCCTTCTTTTTTTTCCAATAAATTATAAAGATTTTCCTTTTCCCACCTATTTCCATTATTAAAAAAATAAAAAAAAAACCCACTAGAGCTATACCTTGAGTGCCCTACCATCCATTCTTAATTAGCACATTCGTTTAGATAATATCACCAACTTTAACTTTAACACCTATGTGTTCTATTGTACTATTGTCGTTGACATCTTTTGATGATCTGCTTCTATCACTGCTTGTTTGTCCCTACAACCACACCAACCCCCTCCACTTCTCTGTCTCTCTATCTCTCCGCCCCCCACACACACACCTTAAACCAGCTTATATTTCAGCTCTTTCCTGGACTCGAACTCAAGTTCTGTCGAAGGGTCATGAGGACTCGAAACGTCAACTCTTTTCTTCTCCGCCGATGCTGCCAGACCAGCTGAGTTTTTCCAGGTAATTCTGTTTTTGTTTTGGATTTCCAGCATCCGCAGTTTTTGTTGTTTTGATAAGGTTTAGTTGTCCAGCACAGGTCTTCAGCGTTACAGCCTTTGATGTCCAGTGCACTCAACTGTTGCAAAATATCATGTGGCATCTATGATGATGGGGACCGTAGGAGAATCATCCAATCAGCACTTCTGACAGTAGATGGTTGCAATGTTTCAGCTTTATCTTTTGCATTCAAGCATTGGCTGCAGCATTACTCAGTATGGGGATGTTCATAGAGTCTCCTCCTGCCATTAGATGCTTAATTGTTCTTCATCATTCATGATTGGATGTAGCAGGGCTACAGAACTTTGACCTGATCTATTGGTTGCAGGATCGCTTAGCTGTAGCATGTTGCTTTCACCATTTGGCACGCATGTAACTCCGTGTGTAGCTTCACCAGGTTGGCACTGATTTTCAGGTAGGCCTGGTACTGTTCTGTTCTTCTACACTCTGCACTAAACCAGGGCTGACCAGCAAGATTGATGGTGATTGAGAAGTGAGGATATACCACGCAATGAGGTTAGTTTGTGGTGGAATACAATTCCTCTGCTAATGACACTCAGTATTTCACAAATCTCCAGCTTTGAGGTAGTAAATCTGTTCTTAATCTATCCATAGTGTTAGCGCCACATGACACAGTAAAGGGTGAAGACAGAGCTTTGACCTCCATGAGGTCTGTGCAGTGGTCATGCCGACCAATACCATTACAGATAGGCTCATTTTAAAATCATAACATGATACAGCTATGACAATTCATTGGAAGAGCTAATTATTCCTTCTCAACTGCTCTTTCTCGATAGCCCTGTAAACTGTCCTCCTTCAAGTATTTATCAAATTCCCTTTTGAAAGTTATTATTGAATCAGCATCCACAACCCTATCAGGAAATGCATTCCCATCATTGCTCACATCCTAATTCTTTTGTCCTCATGTCCTCTTTTGCCAATTACTTCAAAACTTTATCCTCTGGTTCCACACTGCACCGCCACCCCACCAAAAGCCCTCCACCATCCTCCACACATACACTGCAAAGGTTTATCTTTATTTACTCCATGAAATTTCATGATTTTGAACACTTCTATCAAATCTTCCCTTAACCCCCTCTTCGCTATTGACAAGTTGTTTTCATTGCTCTCATCTTGCCACATAACCAAAGTCTTTCATCCCTGATACCATTCTAGTAAATGACCTCTGCATCTTCTCCACAGCCTCTACATCCTTCTAAAGGTGTTGGGCCCAGAATTGACCACAATACTGCAGCTGGGGCAGAAGCAGTGTTTTCTAAAGATTAAGCATTACTCCCTTGCTTCTACACTCTGTCTCTATTTATAAACTATGTATTCCTTCTACCTTTTTAAACAGCTTTTCACCTACCATATGACTACCCGTTTCACCAGTCTGCGAATATCCTCCTCACTACATTTACTAGATTCTAAATGTAGTAATCTAGATGTTTACTACGTTTCCACTTTTGTATCAACTGCAAACTTTAGAAACTGAACTGGACTAGCCATATAAATACTCTGGCTACAAGAGCAGGTCAGAGGCTAGGAATAGTGCGATGAGTAACCCACCTCCTGTCTCCCCAAAGCCTGTCCACCATCTACAAGGCACAAGTCGGGAGTGTGATGGCATACTCCCCACTTGCCTGGATGAGTGCAGCACCTACAACACTCAAGAAGCTTGACACCATCCAGGGCAAAGCACATGTGATTGGCACCACACCCACAAACATTCACTCCCTCCACCACCGAAGCACAGTAGCTGCAGTGTGCACCATCCACAAGATGCACTGAAGGAATTCACCAAGGCTTCTTAGACAGCACCTTCCAAACACACGACCACTACCATCTAGAAGGACAAGGGCAGCAGATAGATGGGAACACCACCACCTGGAAGTTCCCTTCCAAGTCACTCACCATCCTGACATGGAAATATATCTCCGTTTTTTCACTGTCGCTGGGTCAAAATCCTGGAACTCCCTTCATAATAGCACTGTGGGTGTACCGACACCATGGATTGCAGCAGTTCAAGAAGGCAATTCACCACCACCTTCTCAAGGGAAACTAGGGACGAGCAATAAATGCTGGCCCAGCCAGCGAAGCCCACATCCATGAATAAAAAAAATCCTGTATACCCAAGCCTAGGCCAATAATATATGCAAAAAAAAGTGGTCCTAACACTGTCTCCCTTGGGAATACCAGTGCACACTTCCCTCCAGTCCGAAAACTGATCATTCATCATGACACTCTGCTTTTTGTCCCTTATCCAATTTTGTAAACCCACAGCCACTGCCCCTTTAATTCAAGAGCTTAAATTTTCTGTTTGTGACAGGTAGGTTGGTGAAGGTGTGGTCAAGTAGACTATTCCCTCATGTTGGTACTCACCACTTGCCACAATCTCAGTCTGGTTGCTATGCCTTTCAGGACTCAGCCAGCACAGTCAGCAGTGGCACTACCAAGCCACTCTTGGTGATGTTCATTGGTGTCCCCCACCCAAAGCATATTTTGTGCCCTTGTTACTGCCAATGCTTCCTCCAGGGTGATGCTTAACATGGAGGACTACTGATTCATCAGCTGAGGGAGGGAAGTAGGTGGGAATCAGCAAGAGGTTTCCTTGCTGACATTTGACCTGAAGCCAGAGACTTTATGCAGTGCAAATTCAAAGTTAAGGACTCTGAGCGGACTTGGTACAACTGCTCCCCCACTTCTGGTGGGCCTGTCCTGCTGATGGGTCAGGATATAACCAGGGGTTGTGATAGATGAGTCAAGGAAAATGAATAATAGTAAAACTCTCAAAATCATACCTGTGTCAGTCTGTTACTCAAGTTAGATAGCTCTCCCAATTTCAGGGCCATTCTACAGATTTTGGTGAGGGACACTTTGCAGCATCACTTTGGCTGGATGTGCCTTTGTCATGTTTGAATTTGATGCATAAGTCACCAGTGTAGCACGTCCTTTTTTACATTTTTTTTTTTAATAATGACTTGCAACAACCGAGTGGGCTGCCAGGCCATTTCAGAGGGCAGTTAATAGTCAATCCTATTTGTGTGGGACTTGAGATATGTGAAGTTATTCACTTTGGCAGGAAGAATAAAAAAGCAGAGTATTACTTAAATGGAGACAACTGCAGAATTCCGAGGGGCAGGGGGATCTAGGTGTTCTCGTGCATGAGTCACAACAAGTTAATGTGCAGGTACAGCAAGTAATTAACAAGGCTATCCTTTATTACGGGAGGAATTGAACATAAAAGTAGGGAGGTTATGCTTCAGTTATACAGGGCAATGGTGGGACCACATCTCAAATACTGTGCGCAGTTTGGGTCTCCTTATTTAAGGAAGGATGTAAATGCATTGGAGGCGGTTCAAAGGAGGTTTACTAAACTGATACATGGAATGAATAGGTTGTCTTATGAGGAAAGGTTAGACAGACTGGGCTTGTTTCCACTGGAGTTCAGATGAGTGAAGTGTGACTTGATTAAGCGTATAAGATCCTGGACAGTCTCAGCAAGGTGGACGTGGAGAAGGTGTTTCCTCATGTGTTGAGCCAGAACTAGGGGGCACTGTTTTAAATTTAGGGATCGCCCTTTTAGGACAGAGATGAGGAGAAATTTCTTCTCTCAGAGGGTTGTGCGACAACTTAACTCTCTGCCTCAGAAGGTGTGGCAGGTTCATTGAATATTTTTAAGGTGGAGGTAGATCAATTCCATTGCCTAACAAGAACCTAAAGGTTATTGGGGGTAGATGGGAATGTGGAATTCAAAATTCAAAAGGATCAACCACGATCTTATCGAAAGTCAGAGCAGGCTCGAGGGGCCGAATAGCCTACTTCTGCACTTATTTCATATGTTTGTATGTTCATATGTGTATAGGCCAGTGCAGATAAGGATACAGGTTTCCTTCCCTGAAGAACATAGACAATGCCCAATTCGTTTTATCAATACAATTTCCTCAAATAACTCTTCCCATTTGTCAGACATGACTTGCCTCTTACAAATCTGCACCTCACCAAAATGTTCATCATCACCGAATAATTGCTATGGTCGTATAGCCACCATCACATTCCATGTGAAATCAAACATTCACAAATCGATTAAGCTAAAATATCCATAGCACAATTTTATGCTCAGACGGTGTTCCTTATCAACATTATGGTCCAAATCTTCCAATTAGGGTCAGACCCCCTGTTTCTGACCCTGATCAGACAAACCTTCCACCAATTTTTCTGGCCAACCTTCTAATGAGGGATCCTGCAGAAATCACTTAGTGCAGGAAACCTCGGCGGGAGCAGCAGAGAGAAAACATGCACCTTTTTACGGCACTAGCTGCAGTATTCTGTTAAGAGTTTAAACACCCCAAAACTCCTCAGTGCGTTAGTGAATGAGTGTATGAGTGAGTGAATTGGTGAATGTATAGGTGTATAAGTGGGTAAGGGGGTAGGGTGGGTAATTGGGTAGGGTGGTGAGGCTGGTGGGGTTGGAGGGTGTCAGGAGGTGGGGGCTAGTCAGGTCAGGTTGGGGTTGGGAGGAAACAGGAGGTGGGGGCTAGTCAGATGAGGTCAGGGTGTGGGGGTGGAAGTGAGGGGAGTCATGTTGGGTGGTGTGAGAGGGGTGGGAAAGAGTCATGAGGGTTGGGGGTTGTCAATTGTATATTTACCCCAGAGTTACACTAAGCTTTTTCTGTCTAACATTTCTTGGATACCTCTTCAGGTAATAAGTTGGAACTGTCCAAAGTCTCTGACTCTACCTTAAAGTTGGAGACTTTTTTTTTTGGAGGGCCCCAGAGAGCAGGGGAACTGCCCATCAGAAGGACAAACCTCCCGAGCGATTATCACAAAGTTAGCGTGGCACGGCTTCTAAGGGTTCCTGCAGCGCATTTTGGGGGCAATGTCCAGTCTCTGACGATCCAGAGACCAGATCATCTGGACCCATACGCTTCAAACAGAATTTTTAAAATATGTTAAAACTATTAAAGTAATTGGTAGTTTAAAAATGGTTTAGAAACAATGAATATTTAAATAGCTATTCTTTGCAACATCCTTCAGCACACACTCTGCTATGATTTGAAATGATTTGGAGATGGAAACAGCAAATGCTAGAAATACCACTTTCATTTTAGAAACATTCAATTTTTACTGTAAGCATGGCACATCAGATAGATTTATGGATCCCTGAAGAATTTATGTTCAAAACATCAAACTGCTTTACAGACAATAGAAAAAGGTTTGATTTAATGCAGTCAGTGTATTGAAAACTATTAAATCAGAGCATGCAAAATCAATCTGACAATGCACAGCCAACAAGGAAATTTGACCGGAAAGAGAAAAACACAGCCATTTGTTGGTTGTCAGCTATAGGATGCTGTCCAACTGTAGATACTTAAGTATGCCCTTTGCCATATTTGTATCCAAATTATGTTAAATGTTTCTTAGCTTACAGTCCATGTGTTTCTCTTTATCACATCCTAAGACATAAAATACATCATGCACTGCCAATCAATACACTCTACATGTAAGCAGAATTCATAGATTGATTTTGACAAATTAACATGTTTGCAACTAAACAGGCATTTTGGAGGGCAATGTGGAGGAAGTTGTAGGCATGGTGAGAAGGACACTATAGAGGTTGCAGAGATCAGTCTCCAGCAAGGGAGATAGGAGTTGAAAAATCCATTGGTTTACATTTCAAAACTATTATAATTTTTTTTCTGATACTCTATGTAGCATAGGGATATTAAATATTGCAGCATTTTGGATTTCAAGCAGATACTTCTGTGGTCCTGAAGCTCAACTTGTAAGAAATTAGATGAAATTGATAATTATAGCATCAAATTACCTTCGCTATAAAAAGAACTTGATGTATCACAGTCTGCAGATTCATCGTGGCTTGAAGCTATTGCTTCTCTTTCAGACATATTGTTGTCATCAGTTAGATTCTCCTCACCTTCCTCCATTTCATCAACGGAACCTTTAAACAAAAGAAATCCCTTTGATAAATCACAGAGAAAACCCAGAAAACAGCAACTGAGAGATTCCCTTGGTTCAACATTAAATTTCCTCAGTTAACGAACTGATAATGACAACTGGTGATCCATATAAATCAGGTTAAGAAAAATATTATTTTCACAAAAAATATAGTCAGTAATGCCCGATTACAAAATTGACAGCACGGAAGGAAATCACTGAGCACTTCACACCTGTGCTTGTACTAACTTCTCAGCTGAAGATATTTATTAGCAGATTATGTAAACTTGATTAATAGAGGACAACACAACTGAATTTTTGAATGCCAGAATTAGGATTATAAAACAGAGAAAATAATTACAGGTGTTAGATGCTAACAGTTTTGTATGGCAATGTATTTTCTTTGCCAAAGTTATAGAAAATTAACCCCAAAGAAAAAACTCTAAATTTCCTCAACTGTACACTACCTGGTGTGTGACGCCTGGGAAAATTTATCTTCCTCCGTCAGGATAACGTATGTAGAGTCATACATATAACAACCTTCATATCTGATAACTAATTTTGATTAAGATTGCTCTGAATATTTAAAGTTAAGAATATTGATCCTCAATACCACACACCCAGAGCCTTGGACAGAGCAAATGAGGAGTTACTGAGCTTGAAGCTGCACAGATTTTGCTGGGCATTTATCATAGAAGCACAGGCTGGTTACAGGAGGTGATCATTTGGCCTGTTGAGCCCATGTCGACTCTTTGCAAGAGCAATTTAGCTGGGCCCATTCCCTAGTCCTTTCCCTGTAACCATGCAAACATTTTTCCCTTCAGGTGCTTACCCAATTCCATTTTTGGGAGCCATTATTTCTTAATTTAAACAAATTTGATCATTATTTACTATAGATAAAAACAAAAAAACTGCGGATGCTGGAAATCCAAAACAAAAACAAAAACAGAATTACCTGGAAAAACTCAGCAGGTCTGGCAGCATCGGCGGAGAAGAAAAGAGTTGACGTTTTGAGTCCTCATGACCCTTCGACAGAACTATAGTTTATAAATTATATATAGAACTATATATTTACTATAGTTGCAGAAATGCTCTTACCACTCTTATTAGGGCACAATGCTGTATTTGGTTCAAAACCAGAAATACATCATTCAAAGGACGCAATGCAAAACACAGAAGTCAAGTTTCCCTTGTCATTATAGCAAAACTGATCATCAAAATTTGCCAATTCACAGTTGAAAACATTTGATATATGTTTAAAAATTCTCATTACTTCAAAATGTGATTTGGTAGATCTATTTTGCAATCAACAGGAAGGCTGCTGTGAGAGATGAGGAGAAAAGCAGTACTTGATACTGGTCAGCTTTGTGCGGTTTCCCGATTAAAAAGCTGCTTTAACAGATATATTCCTGTCGTCATAGGGAAAAAAAAAGTTTTATTCCAAGATTGCTGCCATTTTTCATGGGTGTGCACAATGAGTGTTATCATGCTGTTTGACCAATGGTGCCATCACATCAAATCCTGACCCTGTTCACATCCAATGTTCATAAATATGCACTTCCCAGCAGAAGTCATAGGTAGCAATTAAAAACAAAAAACATAAATGACTCCATTACTACTTTCTTTGCCCGACAGGGTAATCATAGCAGCCCTACTTTCACCTTGACTCATGATCCAGAAAATGACACCTTGTAGGTTCTTGACTTGTATGGCACAGTTTCACATTAGGCGTTTCCAATATTTGAACACAAGGACTGCAGGATCATGCATTTTTAAAGATTAAAAAATGCAACATTATTACATATTTAACTCATCAAACAATAAAATTATTGCCGCTATTTCAACACATTTGTTCTTTGGGTATAAAACTAATGGACATATTGCGCAAAGTGAGGAACACGGAATCCTTGGCTAGGTCCCACAACGGAACATGTAATCTCAGGACAATTTACTGCATTGACTTTATTTCATACAGCAGAAATGTTATTTCTTCTTAACATTAGTATACCAACAACACTGGACATGTTACTCCCATTTATTTTGGTGATAATCAGCATGATTTCAAAATCATGTTCCTCCTGCCATAAACTTAAGCTAAACTAAATCTTTACTGCCTATATCCTAACTCATGCCAAGTCCCGTTCAGTTATCCCCGTGCTTACTGATCTACACTGGCTCTCATTTAAGAATTTCAATTTTCAAACACTCATCCTTATTTTCAAATGCCTCCAAAACCCTGCAACCTTTTTCAGCTCTATGAGCCTCCGAGATATCCGCACATATCCAATTCTAGCCTTTTGTGCATCCTTGATTTTAATCATTCCACCATTAGCACTGTGCTTTCAGCTACTGAGGCTCTGAAACTTCCTCCTTACATTTCTCTGCCTCTGTATTTCTCTTTCCTTTTTTAAGGCACTGTTTAAAACCTACCCCTTTAACCAAGCTTTTGCTCAACTGCCCTAATATCCATTTTTATGGTTCAGTGTCAAATTTTGTTTGATAAAGCCCTTGTGAAGTGTCTTGGAATATGTTACTGCATTAAAGATGATATATAAATGCATGTTGTTGTTGCTTAGCTACAACCCAAGTAACACTTTTTTAAAAAATGCTTTATATGTTGAGAATGCATCGGGAGACGAAGGATAAGATTATCAACGACAAGAAGGTTGACACGGTAACAAATAAGCAAAGTCACAGCTGACTGATACACACGCACCACATACAACTTGTTCTTTGCTCTTCACATATTGTTGAATTAATATAAAAATATGGTTAAATATGGGTTTGCATGGAACTGTACATTTCTACAGTGATGCAGATTACGAACTGGTTCACTGAATCAATGCCACTTGTAGGAGTTAAAATGTTGCTGATTGTTGGACACTTAGATGATTGCTCATCCATTCTGCCATGCTGGTTGAGACTTAATGTTTTAAGTGGCATATTAATTATTTTTTAATAGGAAGTGAATATCAATTTCTCAAGTAATGCCACCTCGACAAAACATTAGGAAATAGTACAAAAATATTTGAACAGAAATCCAGTTTGCTAGCCTGGCTTGCTGCACAGTAAAATTTTTACTATTTTACATGAGATGATACAACAATGGTTTCATTAGACTTTGAATTCCAGATTTTTATTGAATTCAAGTCTCACCATCTGCTGTGGTGGGATCTGAACCCGGGTCTCCAGAGAATTACCCTGGGTCTCTGGAATTCTAGTCCAGTGACCATACCACTACTTGATCAGAACAGTTACCTGTTTGACATTAGTCGATTTATCCATGCATTGCTACCTTCAGATAGATTGTTTGATCATAAATTGCAATTTAACAGCACTGAGGAAAACAAAACTTTTAGGGCAAGATGTTTACAGAAAAAGCACTGATTTCAAAGGAATTCCATATATAGACTCAAAGTTGCATTACATTTTTAAAATCAGAGATAAAAACTGACCAAGACATAGAAATACAAGCAATTTATGTAGAGTTAAGGATCAAACTTCTCACACTTAAGAGGTGGTATTACATGCATGGAACATAAAATGTGTCAGTTTAACTTGGAACTTTAAAAATTGGAGCACAAGAGGCCATCATGCAAGTCATTGTGCTTGGGCTAGTCTGAGTTCTTCAACTGCAGCCATAGGCCCCATTGAGTTTGGAGACAGAGAGGGAAAGGGGCTGATTGTTTTGCATTTCGGGAACCTGTAAGAACACTGTTTCCTCAGGTCCTGCCAAATTTTACAGGCCCGCTTTATCCGAATTAAAATTAAAATGAAGATTAAATTTGAGGCACGCAGCCTCATTATAATATTTAAATGAACAATCTGCCCCTTATCCCAACTCCATTGAGACCAGAAATGGTGGCTCAAAGTTGGGTTTGATATTTTGAATTTTTTTTGTGTCCCATCCAAACAAAACCCACCCATTTTTTTTGAGGGGGGTGAGTGGGTAAAAGGCGGGGGGGGCAGGGTGTGTGTGTGTGTGTGTGTGTGTGTGTGTGGAGGAGATTAAAATTATCCCCATCCACTCTAATCTCATATTCTATCTTACTTATGTCATTCCTTTCAGAACACTTATTCAAATCAATTTCAATTACATTATGTCTGCTTAGATAACTTGTGGGAAACATTTAATATTCTAACGTAAAGAAAAACGGTGAACTAGCTCCTGTGCTTTTCTAGTGATGATGTTCAATCTATGCCTCTTGTGACTGATTCATCAACTAGTAAAATAACCCTTCACTGTTTAATTTCGCTGTTTCAGTAAAACAAAACAAATTTTTGACCTGATCATAATTAAAAATTTCTGTGGGTACTGAACATTCATTCCCTTGACCACCGATACACAGTGGCAGCAGTGTGTACCATCTACAAGGTGCACCACAGGAAGGCAGTAAAACTCCTTCAACAGCACTTCCCAAATCTGTGACTTCTGCCACCTAGAATAACAAGGGCAGCAGATGCTGGGAATGCCACTTCTTTCAAGTCACGCAGCGCCCTGACTTGGAAATACATCACTGTCACTGGGTCAAAATCCTGGAACTCCCTTCCTCATAGCACTGTGGTTGGTCTTAGACACATGGGTTGCAGTGGTTCAAGTCAGCGGCTCACCACCACCTGCTCAAGGGCAATTAGGGATAGAGAATAAATGCTGATATTGCCGGTAACACTCACATCCCAAGAACATTTTTAGAAATGTTTTTAAAAGGATGAAGGGAATAGATTCTATCTTGTTAGATAGATTACTTGAAATAGATAGGGATAAAAGGAACAGGTAGTGTGGCTGGATTTTACAGTCAGCGGTGAAGAACTATGCTCGTTATTGGTCATACTTACAGCTGCCTACAGAATTTGAGGGCTTCTGAATGGTCACCAAATGGTATTTAGAGACCTTTTCAGCAGAGCACCCTCTAAGTCATGTGTGAGCAGAGCTTGCAATTGCATGCATCAACCACCAGATCAACCCTGACTGAGGAACAGAGTCTAAACCAGGAAATCTAAAATAGAATATTTAACGCAGTGTAAAATCATGTATAGAAAGCAAAATAAAGGAAGGGAAAGAAATGTGGGATTGGGAGAGAGAGAGCGAGAGATAAGAGAGCAGAAAGAAAACATAAAAATGGTTATTTTAAAATTTCCTACTATAATTATATTCTGGAAGTGAGACTCCATACTTATAAAATTATGTTTTCTGGCCCAGAGAAGTTGTTTGGCAGTAATTAAGGCTTATCACACCATTAAAAATTTACCTACAATTGAATGAACAAAATCAAGCCCTTTCTGGTGTGATCAGTAGGAATCTAGTGTGTAAGTAGAGCAATTTCATGGTCTTATCTGGATCTCAATATCCAGTCTAATAGAGAATTACCAGTGTAATGCAGTTTGTGGAGGAACAGCAGAAACTGAACAGCAAAGTTTGGGTTTCAGCATTTAACTGCACAGCTGTAGACTCAGGAAGCTTGCATCCAATTTATTCCATAGTTACACAGCAAGTGCTGATAGCCTCACTTTCATACTTATGCAAAATACAGGCTATTAATAAAGGTTTAAGTACTTCTAGAGTATTTTTTCACAGAATTATTGCTTTTTTTGAACCAGTTTTTCCAAGGAGGTAGGGAGACCTTCACTGCAGTCCATCAAAAGGGAGATGCACAAGCAGAAGACATTTCAATGTGTGATAGATTGTAGAGTAGCTGTAAATAGGAATATCCATAAGTGGTCTTAGCATGGTCTTTAAAATCTTGCATGATTGAAGGAGAGGTTGGAGAGAAATTCCTAAATTGATACTGTGTAGATGTCTGGATGGGACAGACTCCATGTGTTTGATGCTCTATTCCCATTTTTCTTTTCAAATATTCATGCATAGTCAGCTTAATAGATACACTCAGTCTTGGAATTGGTTTGAATCCACCACCTGCTGACACACAAGTGAGGCTCACACTAACTGGAAAAAGCTGGCATCTACAAAGTGTATAACGTATAGTGGCATCAATCTACAAATTATAATGCAGAATGTACACAGTTATCATGTCTGTGGGAGAAACGTATTTCATAAAACATTTTAAAAGCCCTAATCAGGTACATATGACTTGGCTAACTTTTCTGAATTCAACAAAAAAAAAATCCCTAGTTTTCAGCATGCCCAGATACTGGATCACAAACAGTACTTGTTACGCTGATGTTGGATCTAGAACAAACAACCAAGAAGTCAGCAAGAAATGTGCTTACAACAAAGATTTATGGGAGCAGGGAAAATTACTTACACACGTTGGAGGCTCCACAAATATCCCCTTCCTCAATGATGGGGGAACCCAGAACATCAGTGCAAAAGATAAGGCTGAAGCATTTGCTACAATCTTCAGCCAGAAGTGCTGAGTGGATGATCCATCTCGGCCTCCTCTGGAGGTCCCCAGCACCACAGATGCCAGTCTTCAGCCAATTCAATTCATGCCTCATGATATCAAGAAATGGCTGAAGGTACTGGATAGTTTAAAGGCTATAAGCCCTAACAACATTCTGGCAATAGTGCTGAAGACTTGTGCTCCAGAACTTGCCACAACCCTAGCCAAGCTGTTTCAGTACAGCTACACCACTGGCATCTACCTAGCTTTGTGGAAAATTACCCAGGTACATCCTGTACACAAAAAGCAGACAAATCCAACTCAGTGAATTGCCGCCCCATCAGTCTACTCTCCATCATCAATAAATTAATGGAAGGGATCATCAACAGTGCTTTCAAGCGGCATTTGCTTAACAATAACCTGCTCACTGATGCCCAGTTTGGGTTCCGCCAGGGCCACTCAGCTCCTGACCTCACAACAGCCTTGATTCAAACATGGACAAAAGAGTTGAACTCCCAAGGTGAGGCGAGAGTGACTGCCCTCGACATCAAGGCAGCATTTGACCAAGTGTGACATTAAGGAGCCTGAGTAAAACTGGAGTCAATGGGAATCAGGGGGAAAACTCTCCACTGGTTGAGTCATAACTAGCAAAAAGGAAGATGGTTGTGGTTGCTGGAGGTCAGTCATCTCAGCTCCAGGACATCACTACAAGGGTTCCTCAGGGTAGTGTCCTAGGCTCAACTACTTTCAGCTGCTTCATTAATGACCTTCCTTCCATAAGGTCAGAGTAGGGGTGTTCGCTGATGATTTCACAATGTTCAGCACCATTTGCGACTCCTCAGATACTGAAGCTGTCCATGTCCAAACGCAGCAAGACCTGGACAATATCCAGGCTTGGGCTGATAACTGGCAAGTAACTTTCGCACCATGCAAGTGCTAGGCAATGACCATCTCCACAAGAGAGAATCATTGATGTTCAATGGCATTACCATCACTGAATTCCCCATTATCAACATCCTGGGGGTTACCATTGACCAGAAACTGAACTGAACTAGCCATATAAATACTGTGGCTACAAGAGCAGGTCAGAGGCTAGGTATCTTATGACGAGTAACTCACCTCCTGACTCCCCAAAGCCTGTCCACTATCTACCAGGCACAAGTCAGGAGTGCGATGGAATACCCTGGATACTGTCTGGATGAGCGCAGCCCTCACAACACTCAAGAAGCTTGACACAATCCAGGACAAAGCAGCCCGTTTGACTGGCACCACATACGCAAACATTCACTCACTCCACCACCAAAGCACAGCAGCAATTGAGCGTACCACTACAGATGCACTGCAGGAATTCACCAAGATTCCTGAGACAGTACCTTCCAAATCCATGATTGCTACCATCTAGAAGGACAAGGGCAGCAGATACATGGGAACACCACCAACCTGGAAGTTCCCCTCTAAGTCACTCACCATCCTGACTTAGAAATATATCACCGTTCCTTCACTGTCGCTGGGTCAAAATCTTGGAACTCCCCTCCTAACAGCACTGTGGGTGTATCTACAACACATGGACTGTAGCGGTTCAAGAAGGCAGCTTACCGCCACCTTCTCAAGGGCAACTAGGGATGAGCAATAAATGCTGGCCAAGCCAGCGATGCTCACATCCGGTGAATGAATGAAAAAAATATTCAAGGCAGTCAAACAGAAAATAAAACTGACAAAAAACATGTAAAGGCACTGTTTCAGAGCATCAGAATGTGTAATAAACTGATACATACTTCAATATAGAGTAATAACAATAACATACATTTATGGAGTGCCTTTAAATCAGAAAAACATCGCAAGGTGTTTCACAAATTCATATGTCTAAATAAGGAGTCTAAATCAAAGTACAGGTAGGGATATTAGGAAATGGCAGCCAAACACTTGGTCAAAGAGGTGAGCTTTCAGGAGGGTCTGAAAGATGGAAAAGAGGTAGAGAGATATATGGGTTTAGAGAAAATTTCAGAATGTGGGGCCTAAGTAGGGAAAAGGGCAAGGTGGGAAATGCATGAGGGTCAGAATCAATGGACAGAGAGTTTGAAGAAAGGGTATAATGGTGCAGGTGGTCACACAGGTACAGAGGGACCAGAATTAACACACAAGGATGAGAATTTTACATGGCACTCGGGAGAAGGAAGCTAATGTAGATCAACAACGACAAAAGCGATGGACAAATGGGACTTGGTATAGGATAGGATATGGGCAACAGAGTTTTGAATGAGCAAGTTTGCTCAGAGGTTTCGTAGTGGGAGGCAAAGCAAAGCAACACTGGAACAGTTAAGTCTGAAGATGGAAGCATGACCGAAGGTGTCTACAACAAATGGGCTGAGGTAGGGGAAGAGGCATAGGATCTGTGGTCAATGGGGCAATATTTATTACAGAAAGGTATGAAGATAAACTTCAAAGTCCTATTCAACCTCAAGCTGAGCTGGCCTTGTATCCTCCCCATCATAAAGATTATCTACTCCCATCTCTAAGCCCTTACCTCTGCCTCTACCACTCCATTTCTCACTAGCCCATTCCACTCACTTTGTGTTGCCAAACTGCATGTCCAAAGTCCAGTCTTGGATGAACTGCATATTCCTTGAGCTAAAAATTTATTATTTTTATTTATTATTCGTTCAAGGGATGTGGGTGTCGCTGGCCAGGCCAACATTTATTACCCATCCTTAGTTGCCCTAATTCAGAGGGCATTTAGGAGCCAACCACATCGCAGTGGGACTAGTCACATGTAGGCCAGACAAGGTAAGGAAAGCAGATAGAATGAAATTCAAATTTAGAAGTCTAAAATATAAAGTGGGAACAACCAGTGCTGAAGCAATTCTATCTCAAAAAGGAATGTAAATGTGTATTTTGTGAGCATGGTCAATGAAATTAAACTTTAATATGCATTCATAGGAAACGGTTACAGATTTTATTGCAGAAAGGTTTTCCTCCAAATACACGTCTAAACTGTACAAACTGTGCTTTTACTTCAATAAAATCAATCAGAACATGTAATGGAGTTCAGCCTCAATGCTTGAAAGTTCCCAAGACAAGGCTAGTTTATTCTGTACCAGTACTAGAATACATTGTATAACCCAGGTGCTTAACAACACTATAGAAGTCCAAGGCACATGTATCAAAGGAAGACATCCCGAGAAACTTCATAAACGCAATGGCCAATATTGAATTTCAGCCAAACCAAAGCTGAGAGGGGGAGAAGCAGGGCCATGGGTGGGGGTGGGCTGTAAAGGATGCCCCACCAACAATGGCAGGGGGACAGGGGAGGAGCCTACCCCACAAACGGTAGCTTGTGGTGGTGGTGGTGTGGGGGGGGAGTGAAGGAGACCCACCTCCAACGAGGGTGCAAGAGGAAGAGACCTCCCCCTAAACGAGGTTGGGAGGGGTGGGGAAGAGAACCTCCCTCCCGAACAATCGACGAGGGCAGGAGGGGCAGAAGACCCACCCCCACCCTCGAGGACAGGGGGTAAGAAAATTCACCCCCCCCCACCTAGGACAGGGAGGAGACAACGACAACCCCAGAGCTCCCCACACAACAAGGACAGGGGGGAAGGGAGGCCACTCCCCCAACAAGGACTTGGGAGGGGGGGGGCACACCCTAATGAAGACATTGGTGGGGGGGGGGGGTCTCTCCAACGAGGACATGGTGGAGTGGAAAGAGGAGACCACACAATCGACCCAAAAAGGGCAGGAGGGGATGGTGACCCCACCATCCCATAAGGGTGGGGTGGGGAAGAGGCCCCACCCATCCCACAATGGCAGTGTAGGGAGGCGACCAACCCCACGTTCCACAAGTGTGGGATGGGGAGGAGACCCCCCTTCCCCATCCCACAAAGGCTGTGGGGAGAAGCCTCCTCCCAATAAGCACAGATGGGGGGAGTCCCCTATGAGGGTGGAGGGGAGGAGACCTCCCCAACAATGGGAGTGGGGGGGAGGCACACCCTAACGAAGACATTGGGGGGGGTGTCTCTCCAACGAGGACATGGTGGAGTGGAAAGAGGAGAGACCACACAATCGACCCAAAAAGGGCAGGTGGGGATGGTGACCCCACCATCCCATAAGGGTGGGGTGGGGAAGACACCCCGCCCATCCCACAATGGCAGTGTAGGGAGGCGACCAACCCCACGTTCCACAAGTGTGGGATGGGGAGGAGACCCCCCTTCCCCATCCCACAAAGGCTGTGGGGAGAAGCCCCCTCCCAATAAGCACAGGTGGGGGGAGTCTCCTATGAGGGTGGAGGGGAGGACACCTCCCCAACAATGGGGGTGGGGGCCTTCAAACAAGGGCATGGGGCCCCAACGAGGGACAGTTGCAAAATTTTTCAGGAGGGACTTAGCACCTGAACGTATTTGGTCAATATTGGAGCCAAGGAACTAACTAATTTGTCAGAGGAATAATGCAGGATTCTTGAGGGATATAGAGTTGGAGGGGGTTACCAAGGTAGAGGGGAAAGGCTTCAAATAGGAGCATGAGAATTTAAAACCTACTCTTGATTAGCATCCATATGCATGATGAGTGAGCTCGATGGTGTGTACCATGATGCAGGCTATGATACATAAAGCAGCGCTTTGGGCGAGTTCAAGCTTCTGCAGAATGGAGCATTGGAGGCAGCCAGGTGATCATTGGAAGAATCAAGCCAGGAAATGACAAGCACAGATGAGAAATTCAACAGTTGATATGCTGAATGATGGGGCAGAGAACAACTATGATACTGAGGTAGGAGAACATGATATTTGTGATGGGGAATGGAGCTTGGGGAAAAATGGGCATGGATTTAGAAGCCACCAACCTGTTTGAGGATATGGAAGTGAGGGAGATTGAAAAAGGGTTGATAACTTTCAAGGACACAAGGTTGAGAGTTTTATTTAAATAAAGGTGATGATGATGACAGACTTGAAAGTGAAGGGGACAGCATCATTTGAGAGTTTACAATGTCAGATGGCATAGGGGATTGGAAAGGAAGTTGTTTCATAGCCAGTTTAGTGGGAATAGGGTTAAAAGAGCAAGCGAGGGGAACCTCATGGGCAGCAGGCACTCAGGGAGCATAAAGGGAGATAGGAATAGGAGACGGAACTAACGTAGAATGCAGGTTGAGAGATATAGTGGGGTGGAGGGAAGGTGGTGATGTGACAGAAGCAGCCAAATGGTCAAGGCAGCTCACACTTCTTGTTGAAGACGAGGGTGGAGGGCGCATGAGAAAGGATTTAAGGAGCTTATGGTGGAGAAAACAGGCCAAAGATTATCTTGGATATTAAACACAGGAGAGTAGGGCCCGATAATGCTTGTTGTGATCCCACCAGCTCTGATGATAAATGTCTAAATATATGCAAAATATACATGAGGAGAAAACAAAATCATATTTAACCTAGATTTATTGTGAATTGAACATCCACCTGTAGTTTATTGAAACATATGCTAAATATGAAAACAATCTAATGTCCTATGTATTAGCAATTTCATCATGCTTTAGAACAAATAAACAGTTCAAGACAATAGTTTGAGTTATTGCTTTACACTTCTTGAAAACCCACATATTCCATCAGTCACCAATAGAGAGTTGTTCAACGGACATAATGTGTTTCCAGTATTATTGTGCCAAGTCAATGCACTGGTATTTATCTGCATTAAACTCAGCCATTAATGATCATATGATTTGATCTCATTGCATATAATTTTTTGATCTAATTTTACTCAGATTGCTATATAAATATCAAAACAGTCTGCTCCACTCGCAACATATGCAGCGTTAGCATAATCTCTGTCATGAAGTGAATCCATCCTGCTCTTCTGTGACATCCTGGTCCAGGAAGGCTTGTACAATGCCTCCGAGGTGATGCCTAGTAATTCATTTTCCACTGTCTGACAGATTACAACACAGAAACTAAAATTTACCATACATCAACAAAATGACTGGATCAAACATTAAAAAATTGTACTCATCAGCACAAGTTATTTCACTGTCTCAAAACTAAAATTCTACAGCTGAGCATGAACATGTCAAATTCCAGATGTATACTGAAGACACATAGCTCTACCTTATCATCACCTCTCTTGATCCCTCCATTGCCTCTGATCTGTCATGCTTCTTGTTTGGCAACCAGAAATGAATGAGCAAAAATGCACTCCAATTAAATGCTGACAAGACCAAATCCATTGGATATTGGCCCATACCATAAACTCCATTTCGTAGCTACCAATTCCAATATCTGCCTGTGTGACTGAGGCTGAACCAGGCTATTCACAATCTCGGGTCCAACCCTATATCCAATCCACCACCAAGACTGTACTGAGCAATAATCACCTGTCTCAATACCTACTTCAACTCATCTGTTGCTAAAACCATCATCCATGTTTTTGTTACCTCCAGGCTCAACTATTCTAATGTTCTCCTTGCTGGTCTCTCATCTTCCCCATTTTGCTCATTTGAGCTAATCCAAAACTGTGCTGCCCACCTGTTGACTCATTTTGCCTTGTCCCTTTCTCTCATTGAATCACATTAGTTCCTGGTCTAGCAATGCCTCAAATTCTAAAATCCTCATCCTTATTCTTTAAATTATTCCATTGCCTTGCAACAACCTATATCTGTAACCTCTTTCAGTCCTACAACTTTCTAAGCGCTCTCCAATCATGGTGTCTCATGCATCCCTGACTTCCTTTGCCCCTCCACTGGTGGCCATGCCTTCAGTTGTCATGACTCGAAACGCTGAATTTCCTTCCAGAAACCTCTCCACCTCACTCTCTCTCTTCCTTAAAACACTTCCTAAAACCTCTCTCTATGACTAAGTTTTTGATCACTTGATAATAACTCATGTAGCTCACTGTCAAATTCTGTCTGATAATGCTTCTGTGAAGCATTTTGGGATGTTTTACTATGTTAAACTATATAAATGAGAGTTATTGTTGCTGTTTTAGAAGAATCAAAAAGAGGTCTGCTGTTGATTAATTCTCAGAGGTCTCACAAAAAATAGCTTGTCCTAAGAGTAGCTTACTCACACGTGACAATAACATTCGTGTGCATCAATGTTTGATTCAAATAAATACAGCTGAATAATGATAAAAACAGGGGAATCTACAGAAATGTAAGTGAATTGGAAGGCTATATTGGAATCCAATGTCTAGCTCAAATTTTTGCTCAAGATCTGCAGCTCAATGCATCCAGATCAAGGTCATTCAACCTATCCTTTCTCATCAATCCAAAAGAAGGCAATTGAGACTAAAAGTACAATAATTTGAGTTTAAGGGCATGGCAAATAAAAAACTTCCCAGTTCTCAAAGCTATTATATATATATATATATATATATATATACACACACACACACACACACGCACAGTGCATTGTTACTAATCCTTTAATTTGTAAAATACATGGTTATTATATCCTTTTCTCTGCTACATTTTTTGGCTTATCTTTTTGGAATTCCAACTGAACCACAAAAATAACTTTTAAGTGTTTAAGAGAAAGAATACATTATAACAGCAATATGGTCTTGATTTTCAATTCCTTCGCCCTATTACCATTACATTTACACAATGCTTCTGCCAAAAGGGTAGTCATTTCATCATTCTATTGGTACAGTACACTACTTTGTAAAAACCACTCATCCATATGCTTCTTCTGCATCAAGAGTAGTAGTCACTTAGAATATTATTAGCATCAGCACTTTTTGCTCTTCCTGTGGTAGCAGGAATGTCTGGGGCACTTTACCTCTATGCCGTCATATATCAACTAACTCATGCTGAATGTCCAATCATGGGATGGATCCCTGTCAAATTCAAAATGTTCCATAAGATCAGGTGCAAAATCAGTCTTTGAATGGGAGGCAAATTCTTATCACACAAATATGAAGACATAACTTTAAAGGAGAAAATTAAATAAAACATCTAAGTTTAAACACTGAATAAACATGGAGCATATTTTTCCAAGAAACTGCCAAGTGAACTTGATCTTCTAAGGATTCAGAATATTTTTGCACATTCATGAATTTTCTGTTACTTCAATAATTTGTTGCCTTTAGCTCAACAGTGACTGTAGGCATATATATTTACAGCAAGAGAACAAAACAGCTAGTAATCTGTACATAGCGCAAAACAATATCCATGAATAAAGAGGCTCCAAGCAAGAGAAGGTAATTTTTCTAATTCTGTTAATTTCAGCTTGACTGCAATTAAAAGAATTCCTGATAATATTCTGAAACAATTGGCGGCTGATAAAGAGCCATCCCATGTAAATGAAATAGCAATACGCTCATCTCTGCTTGCACAGCTTCACAGCTCCGTGTTTCCCAGATAAAATTAAGCCAGCACTTAAGACTGATTTGACTAGTGGCATCATTTCTGCGGATTGCTGGAAGCCTTGCTTGGTTATCAAGTCAAACAGGCACAGCCAAGCAGTCTGATCTTTCTATTCTTCATTAAGCAAATACGCAGGAATGGAAATGAAAACATAATAGCTATTTGATTTCCATCAAGATATTTTGCATATTGGTTCAGGACTGATAGTGGAATTTCATCAACTCTTTTCATGCTTTAAAAAAAATTGCATCACTGAGCTGAGGCGTCTGCAGATTTCTTTGCAACACAAGATGGGAGTTTTTTTTTGCAAAAAAAGGACAACTTAATGATAAAATGTCCTTTCTATAATACCTCCCAAAAACTCATAATTTAAGGTCAATGTAATCACAGTTCAAAAATAAAGCCTTTTAGGATCATCAATGGAATTAGTCTAAATGAACAATTCCAAGAGAAATAGAAATATTTTTAAAGGAAACATTGGAAAAATGTGCCCATGACCAGTTGTAAAAGCTCCTTTTAAAAAGCAGGTCATTAATGCACAAGAATTATAACTCCTCCTAGACAAAAACTGTGTACACTTAATTACCCTCCAAAAATTAACAAAACCAAAACTTGCAAAATATTTAAAAAATAAAAATGTGAGCTTAGTCTGACAGTTAAATAGTAGCCATTTGTCAAGTTTGTACACTAGTAAAAGCAAAAAAAAACACAATTGCTCAATTTGTGAAGTGGTCACATCTCTATCATAGCAGTTCCAATTCAGACTTGCAGTTATACAGTCTCCTTTGACAGCCCTATTATCAAACTTGTACCAATAAAGAGAAAACGTAACCAAAACAATTAATACTGGTGAGGAAGGCCATTTGGTTCCTCCTTTCATTGGAACTCAACACCTTCCCATCATAATCTCTAACAAGGTCTCAGAATGATTGTAGAAATTTTGTCTTCAGTATCATAGTCCTGGAACTGTTTTCATTAGAAAACAGGTGATTAGGTAACAATGTTAAAATTTATAAAGGGATAAGGGAGGGTAGTTTCAGTCAGTTTCCAGTGATGGAGGCACCCAGAACAAGGGGCACAGGTAAAACATTGAAAATGAGACATTTAGGACTGACTGCGAGAGAAATGTGATTACAATAGATTGTCAGCTGTTGGAATGCACTATTTGAATTAGTGATTGAAGTGGAGAACACATCAGCATTTAAGAGGTTAGAGAGGTGGTTGAAGGCAGGAGAGATAAAGGTATAAGGGAACAGAGCCACTGCTTATATGAAGGATAAATAACATGGACTATTCAGGCTGAACATCCTATTACAAAATTACAATTTCTGTCATCCTGCCTAGATGGCCATTCCAAGTTACATTTGCTGTGGGAAACATGTTTCCTGAAGCCATGTGATTAAAGGGGGAGGTGGCAGTATGATATAAAATCAACTGAGACAGAAAGCAGGGATTAGTGGTAAAATGTTGTTTTGTGGACTGAAGTGTTAGGACTACTGCTATTTTGGTATATTTTAACGACCTGGAATTGAGCAAAGGGGCATACTTTCAAAGTTTACAGCTGACACGAAGCTAGAAAATGTACTAGACAACGAGGACAATTCCAGCAACTTTATAGAGGAACCAAACAGACGAGTGAAATGGGCAGACACATGGCAGTTGAAATTTGATGTGGAGAAGTGTGAAGTGATGCATTTTGAGAAGGAAGAGACACAATGTAAAAAAAAAGCATATGGGATTCTTGGCTTCATAAATAGAGGCACAGAATACTAAAGCAAGGTGTGGATTATGGCAATTTATTCATGGGATGTGGGCATCGCTGGCTATGCCAGCATTTATTGCCCATCCTCAACTGACCTTGCTCAGAGGGCATTTAAGAGCCAACCACATTGCTGTTGGTCTGGAGTAATATGTAGGCCAGACAGGTAAAGGCCGCAATTTTCCTTCTCTAAAGGACATTAGTGAATTGGATGGGTTTTTACAACAATCGACAATAGTTTCACGGTCATGGATTCATGAACTTTTAGTTCCAAATTTTTAGTGAATTCAAATTCCATCCATGGCAGGATTCCAACCTGGGCCCAGAGGATTACCCTGGGTCTCTGGATTACTCATCCAGCGACAATACCACTACACCATAGAGGAAGCAGATTCAAAAGTGACCTTCAAAAGGTAATTGGGAATATACTTTGAAAGGAGAAACTTTTAGAGCTTTAGGAGAGCAGGGCAATGAGACAAGCTGGATAGCTCTTTCAAAGTGCTGGTATAGGCACAGTGGCCCGAATGGTCTCTTTGTGCTGTATATTTCTATGATTGGAGTCCTGAACTTGCCTTTTCCCAGATTATACTGAAATGTGTTGCCCTGTCATCATGGTTAAAATTGAAGTATTTCTCCAGATTTACTTTTTCTGCTCTATTTATGCACTTTGTACACATTGAAAAGGCACCCTTTCACAAATCTCCTTTCAAAAGGTAAAATATTTTAGACCTAAAGGCTGACAAGTCCCAGGACCAGACAGCCTGCATCCTAGGGTCTTAAAAGAAGAGGCTGCAGAGATAGTAGATGCCTTGGCTATAATCTTCCAAAATTCTTAAGATTCTGGAAGGGTCCCAGTGGATTGGAAAGTAGCTCATGTAAAACCTTTGTTCAAGAAAGGAGAGACAGAAAGCAGGAAATTACAGGCCAATTAGCCTAACAAATGTCATAGGGAAGCTGTTAAAATCCATTATTAAGGAGGTTAGAGCAGGACACTTAGGACATCCTAATTTGATCAAGCAGAGGTCAACATGGGTCTGTGAAAGGGAAACTTAGCTAATTTATTAGAGTTTTTTGACCAAGTAACAAGCAAGTTGGATAAAGGGGAAGCTGTAGATGTGGTGTACTTTGATTTCCAGAAGGTATTTGATGAGGACCCACATCAAAGGTTACACACAAGAAAAGATTACATGGTGTAGGAGGTAACATATCAGCGTGGAAGCAGAGAGTAAGGACAAATGGGTCTTTTCAGGTTGGCAAACTGCAACAAGTGGAGTGCCACAGGGATCAGTGGTGGGGCCTTAACTTTTTACAATCTACATCAATGATTTGGATGAAGGGACCGAAAGTATGGTAGCTAAATTTGCCAATTACATCAAAATAGGTAGGGAAAGTAAGATATCAAGAGGAGATAGAGTGTCTACAACAGGGATATAGACAGGGTAAGTGAATCGGTAGAATATTTGGTATTGAAGATTAAGTATAATGTGGGAAAATATGAATTTGTCCACTTTGGCAGGAAGAACAAAAAAGCAGTATGCTATTTAAGTGGAGAGATTGCAGAATTCAGTGGTACAGAGGGATCTGGGTGTTCTGGCACATGAATGAGGAAAAGTTAGTATGCAGGTACAGCAAGTGATTAGGAAGGTAAATGGAATATTGACATTTAGTGCAAGGGAAATTGAATATGTAAGTGGGGAAGTTTTACTGCAGCTGTATTAAGGCCTTGGTGAGACCACATCTGGAGCACTGTGCGCAGTTTTGGTCTCCATATTTGAAAAAAGATATAATTGCTTTAGAAGCAGTTCTGAGGTTTACTTGACTCATTCCTGAGATGAGGGGCTTATCTCGAAGAAAGGTTGAACAGGTTGGGCCTATACACACTGGAGTTTAGAAGAATGAGGTGTGATCTTATTGAAACATTTAAGATCCTGAGAGGCCTTGATAGGGTAGATACCAGGAGGATGTTTCCACTAGCAATGAAACTGGACAGACCACCCAGCATCGACTGAGACACCGGAAACAACAGCAAACTCAATCCTGTCGATCCTTTAATGTCCTCCTTACTAACATTTGGGGCTAGTGCCAAAATTGGAAGAGCTGTCTCATAGACTACTCAAGCAACAGCCTGACATAGTCATACTCTCGAAATCATATCTCACAGATAATGTCCCAGACACTACCATCACTATCCCTGGGTATGTTCTGTCCCACCGGCAAGACAGACCTTGCAGAGGTGGCAGCACAGTGGTATACAGTTGGAAAGGAGTTGCCCTGGGGGTCCCCAATATCGATTCTGGACTCCATGAAGCCTCATGGCATCAGGTCAGATATTGACAAGGAAACTTCCTGCTGATTATCAAGTATCATTGCCCCTCAGCTGATGAATCAGTACTCCTCCATGTTAAATACCACATCAAGTAAGCACGAAGGGTGGCACGGGCACAGAATGTATTCTAGGTGGGGGACTTCAATGTCCATCACCAAGAGTGACTTGGTAGCAGCACTACAGATCGACCTGGCTGAGTCCTAAAAGGCATAGCTGCTAGACTTGGTCTGCAGTATTTGGTGCGGGAACCAACAAAAGGGAAAAACATACTTACCTTATCCTCACCAAACTGCCTGTCGCAGATGTCCGTGACAGTATCGGTAGGAGCAACTACTGCACAGCCCTTGTTGAGACAAAGTCCCATCTTCACTGTGGAGATCCCCTCCATCGTGTTGTGTGACACTATCACCATGCAAAATGGGATCAATTTCGAACCGTTCTAGCAACTCAAGACTGGGCAACCATGTGGCACTGTGGGCCATCAGCAGCAGCAGAATTGCACTCAACCAGAATCTTTAACCTCATAGTCCTACATAACCCACACTCTACCATTACCACCAAGGCAAAGGATCAACCCCGATTCAAAGAAGGGTGCAGGAGGTGAAGGGTTCTCAAAATTCCCACATTTTTCATATCATCAACAAGGATATGATTTTTGGACTTTTATGTCAGATGACCCAACTGCTGAGTTAAGTGTAGAACCCTGCAGACAGGAGGCTAGGCCCATGAAGGCCTGGGACTATACTTGCCCGGGCTTGTTGAGTGCAGTGTGGATTGTTGCCTGAAGCCAGACAACGAGAGGAGACAGAATACGCATTCTTCCCTTTAAAACAATTAACCCAGAGAAAGACTTCATCTTACACGAAACTAAAGCCCAACAAAATCTTGCATAAATAATTGCTACTAACTACTAAGGCAGGAAGGCAGCAATCAATGCAATTATGTGAACCCATCAATACTCCACATATACAATGGCTTTCAGTTCAAGACGAGTTATGGGGACAGAAAGATAATGATAAACATCATGCGAGCCCGTTAAAAATGAGACAACAATCACCTGAAGAAGCCCACCAAAATCAGACAAAGAACTAACCTTGATTTGGTTTCAGATAAGAAATTTGAAAAACAGTATAACTGGGCCACCAGTTACGAAGGGGGAGGGTGAGCAGTTTTGGAGCAGTTGAAGCAGAGTTTAAGCAGGGAGAGGTAGCTGAGGCAAGCGGAGGAAGGAGATCTGGAGGTTTGCAGGCCCGCAGGCAACGTCATGGCGAGGGGCACGGGGTGGCAGGCTCAACCGAAGCCAAGGCCACAATTGCAGCCCTCCACGAAGATCGACCACCCACAACCGCTCCCGCCACCCAACTGAAGAACCTTCGCAGATTCCACAGACCAGGACCACGTGGGGACGGTAGGCCCCAGAGGACACAAAGAGCATACCCCAAAACTGCAGCCTGCTAACCAGGCAGGATTTCAAACTGTCAAGGAACCCTGGTTGGTGAGCATGATCCCTGACCTCTCCTAGTTCAATTCAGTTAGGTTTTGGGGATGGGACAAGGGTAAGGAGATTAGTAGCGCGATTTTCCCTCGTTATGCCATGTGTTCCCCATTCTTAACTAAGTGTACTTTGTAGGTCTGTACAATCTCAGTATAATCCTAATGTTAGAAGTTCATTTGTGACTTCAATAAACCCAGTTTTTTTTTCTTGCACCAAAACCAGTTGTCTGCTGCACTTTATCACAACCTTCAAATAAGTTCAAGGTCTAGAACCAGGGAGTGGGAGCGATTCGGACTGCTCAGAAGACAGAGGTGAAGCTGACGCACACCACCACCCCCTACAGAGGGCACGCCAAGAGCAGCACCAGGGATACCTAAAAATGAGATGTCAACCTGGTGAAGTTACTCACCTGCCAAACAACATAAACAACAAGCGACCTACAGAGCTAAGCGATTCCACAATCAACAGATCAGGTCTAAGCTCAACAGTCCAGTTGCATCTAGTCATGAACATTGGTGGACAATTAAACAACTCACTGGAGGAGGCGGCTCCACAAATATCCCCATCTTCAATGATGGAGGAGCCCAGCACAGCAGTGCAAAAAATAAGGCTGAAGCATTTGCAACAATCTTCAGCCAGAAGTACAAGTGGATAATCCATCACGGCCTCCTCCGGAGGTCCCCAGCATCACAGATGCCAATTTGATTCACTCCACGTGATATCAAGAAACAGCTTAAGGCACTGGATAATGCAAAGGCTACAGGCCCTGGCAATATTTCAGCAAGAGTACTGAAGATATTTGCTCCAGAACTAGCCCTGTCCTTAGCTAAGCTTTCCAGCACAGCTACAACACTGGCATCTACCCAGCGATGTGGAAAATTGCCCAGGTATGTTCTGTACACAAAAGGCAGGACAAATCCAACCCAGCCAATTAACGCCCCATCATTCTACGCTCCATCATCAGTAAAGCAATGGAAGGGGGCATCAAATGTGCTATCATTGCTCAGCAATAACCTGCTCACTGAAGCTCAGTTTGGGCTCCACTAGGATCACTCAGCTCCTGACCTCATTATTGCCTTGGTTCAAACATGGACAAAAGGGTTGAATTCCAGAGGTGAGGTGAGAGTGACTGCCTTTGACGTCAAAGCAGCATTTGACCAAGTGTGGCATCAAGGAACCCTCACAAAACTGGAGTCAATGGGAAACTCTCCACTGGTTGGAGTCATACCCAGCACAAAGGAAGATAGTTGGGGTTGTTGGGGGTCAATCATTTCAGTTACAGGACATCACTGCAACAGTTCCTCAGGGTAGTGTCTTTGGTCCAACCATCTTCAGTTGCATCATCAATTACCATCCTTCCATCATAAGTGGGGATGCTTTGCGGATGATGACAATTATCAGCACCAATGACAGGCTTCTTTAGTATCTGAGGAGCCATGTCCAAATGCAACAAGGCCTGGACAATATCCAGGCTTAGGCTGACAAGTGGCAAGTAACATTCACGCTGCACAAGTTCCAGAAAATTACTATCTCCAAGAGAGAATCTAATCATTGCCCCTTGACATTCAATGGCATCACCATCACTGAATCCCCCACTATCAATAACCCGTGTTTACCATTGACCAGAAACTGAACTGGTCTAGCCATATAAATACTGTAGCTACAAGAGCAGGTCAGAGGCTAGGAATCCTGCAGCGAGTAACTCACCTCCTGACTCCTCAAAGCCTGTGCAGCATCTACAAGGCACAAGTCAGGAATGTGGTGGAATACACTCCACTTGCCTGGATGAGTGCAATTCCAACAACACTCAAGCAGCTCGATACCATCCAGGACAAAGCAACCCATCCACAAACATTCACTCCCTCCCCCAACGACACACAGCAACAGCATTGTGTACCATCTACAAAATGCACTGCAGGAACTCACCAAGGCTCCTTAGACAGTACCTTTCAAACCCATGACCACTACCCTCTAGAAGGCAAGGGCAGCAGGAACATGGGAACACCATCACCTGCAAGTTCTCCTCCAAGCCACTCACCATCCTGACTTGGAAATAAATCGCCATTACTTTTCTGTTGCTGGGTTAAAATCGTGGAAATCCCTCCCTAACAGCACTGTAGGTGTACCTACATCACATGGACTGCAGCGGTTCAAGGAGGAAGCTCACCACCATCTTCTCAAGGGTAATCAGGGATGGGCAATAACTGCTGGTCTAGCCAGTGATACCCGCATCCCATGAATGAATAAATAAAAACTTGTGAGAAAGACTATAACTAGGGAACACAGTTTAAGAAGAGGTCTACTGTTTAAGATGGAGATAAGAAGGAACCTTTTATCTGAGGGTTGTTAGTCTGTGGAATTCTCTTCCCCGGGAGGTGTAGATTGGTTGTTGAATATATTCAAGGCAGAGTTAGACAGATTTTAGATGGACAGGGGAGTCAAGGGTTATGGGAGGCAGATGGCAAATTAGAGTTGAGACCACAATCAAATCAGCCATGATCTTATCGAATGGCAGAGCAGGCTCAAAGGGCTGAATGGCCTACTCCTGCTCTTAAGTCCTATGCTCCTGTGTTCCTATTTTCTTATCCGCCCTCACATCTCAGTCCTCTGACACCAAGCAATTGCTCCATGGATATTTCCTGCCATGCCTTCAAGGCTTTAAGATACAAAGGAAACATTAGTGACCAAAACTGAATGCAGTACGTAAGCAGAGGCCTGACCAGACCATAAAGTTCAGCTTGATGTCATCAGACTTATATTCTACCAATATGGCAATACTGCTCAGAACTTTGGCAGGCTTATTGATTGCATCTTGTCAGTTCAACACTGTTCATTCAATAATTCTGCATACATCCTTTATTGCAAAGGGTAATATCTGTTCATATTGAATTTCATCTGTCACGGTTCTACATGCTTGTCTAGTTACTGTGGTTCCATGGATACAGAGTCAGATTTGATTACTCACTTGCCTTTGAATGTGCTTTTGGATTTTGAGAAAATTACTTGTCATTTCTGATTATTAAGAAGCCCTAGAAACAAGCTGTGGCATCCTTTACTTTGTACATCACCCAGCCCTTATGACTACCCAAACCGGTCTCCGCTTTTAGCCAATTTTTGTGCATTTACAGGTCTCACCATGAACAGCACTGCCTTGTAGCAGCACTTCAGCAGAACACTATGAAAACCTTTCTGGAATTCCAAGTACATTCTGTATAGGACTCTCTACTGCCAACTTGGAATAACACTTCTTTATGGAAAGCTAAGGAAATTGATCAGACATGATTGCCCCTTCTGAAACAATGCCAACAACCATTTACCAGAACATTAAATTTAACCTGGTTAACAGTGAAACAAGAGGAACAACTGAAACACGCTGTTTAATTTAATTATAGACATCGTTCTCTCCTCGCACTTCCCTCTCAGAGAAGCACCTCAGTCTTTCAAACTATGGTCTTCATAGAATCCTGCAGATAAGGAAGAGATATAAGGAGTCAATATAAAATATTGAACTTCTAATCTTTCAACCTTCTAACCTAATGAGAACAAGGCTATTGCTCATATGGAGGAAAAATACCAACATGGATGGTTGCATCAAATGCATTTACAATGGTGTGTCATGGTTGCCACATACCATCCTGACTTGGAACTAAAATCGCCATTCTTTCACTGTTGCTGGGTCAAAATCCTGGAAATACCTTTCTAACAGTACTGTGGATGTACCTACACCACATGGACCATAGCAGTTCAAGAAGGCGACTCACCACCACTTTGTCAAGGGCAATAAAAATGATGGCCCAGCCAGCGACTCCCATGTCCCATGAAAGAATTAAAAAAAAACTTGTTTATACTTTGAAGCTGTTGGTTAAAGGCAGGCTAGGAGAAATGTTTTATGAAGAACTCTTCTTGAAAGTCAATACAATGACAAAAGGGCTGCTTCCCAAAATTCAGGAGCCAGAAAGGGGACTGTTCTTCAAAATGCTGGCATCAAGCTTCAGTTTTACAGCAAAGAAATGAGGGGCAACAGGAGATATCAGTAAGCAGGTAGCTTCCTCAATTATAACTATTCTGTAATACAAATTTAAAAAATGTATCTTCAATAAAAACAAAACATTTCCATCTTTTGGTACTTCTGCTGGAAATACAGTTTTGTTGCAAAATTGCAGCACAGTTAAAGCAAGCAAAAGGAGAAGAGAATGTGCAACGGCACCGATTCAATTTTTGGATAAAGGTTCCACTTCTGCCCCCTTGTTTAATATTGGCATTGTGTATTATACCAGCCTAATGCAAATCCATAGCCCTGGCAGAGTTCATGTCAAAAGTCAGCTCATTTTTCAGGTAGATAATAACCTGTTTTCTTCTCCATACCATTTTATTGCTAATTCTAGGAAAGGCTATATTTGGTTTAAATTTTTACATGCTAGAAATTAATGAATGTGACTTATGAGAGTTTATATACTTGAATCAGGAAGTTTCCAACCCTTAAAATGGTCAATACTGCAGCTTTGCTCCAGTTTAACCAGCTTTTATTAAATGTGTAAATGGACATATCTACAAAAAAAAAAGCTTTAAATACTAAAGCACTATGCTTAAAAGGGGGCTGATCAATAAGATTAATACACATAGATCAAACAGAGATAAAACTTTAAAATAGCAGAGATAAGCACATTTGACCTAGTCAGATAGCTGTCTTAAACGTATTTACTTTTTTGAATGTACTCTGTGTATTAAAGAGATTGTATTTGCAGCAATTTTAAAATAAAAGTTATCTGTGCACAAACAACTGTTAGACTTCACTAATGTAACTGTCACATACATACATTGAAATCTTAGTCAAATCTCGTAATCTATAAAACCCAAGGTAAAAGAATGTTTACCATGTTTTGTTCGTTAGCTGCCCATTGCCGCTATAAATAACTTGTGTCCAATTGAACATACTACACAGAATGGTTCTGGTGCAGTAGTATTTTTAATTTAGGTTGACACAAATAAAGCTATAGTATATACATCAGTCTGCAGATCATCAGATTTGAATGGGACCATGATGCATGTGATGACTTTCAAAGGGTTAGGTCTGCGATTACAGGCATTGACTTGCACTAAAGAAACTTAAAAAGATAATCATAAATCACAGCTAACAGCAAGGTAAGCAAATAAATTGTTTTGTCACCAGGTAAAATGTACTAATCAACCTTTATTTAAAAACTTGTGGACCTTGATCACTGAAAGAAAAAATATACCATCACTAAGGTCAATAAATGAGACACACAATACATCTTGCTTCCCATTTTGCAACCTAAAATTGAAGTTTTATGAAGCAAAGCATTGTAAAAAAATTTCCATATAGGTCTATGCAATAAAGCTTATGGCCAGTCCCAGGACTAGCATTAGCTCATTCATGGATCTTGTAAAGATGGAATTATTCTGCCTTTGCGATGAAGAGGAGATGTTATGGGAAGCGCAACTCTAGATCGAATAGGGTTCCAAGGCTACAACCAGTCTGCTTCAGTAAGAGACTGAGGGAAAAGGTGGAAGCAGTGTCCACAATATGGAGTTTGTGCAGGGGCTGAAGATGATAGCTTCGCTCTTCCTAACACTTAGCTGCTGAAATTGTAGCTTATCTAAAAGTGGATCCTGGACAAGCAGTCTGACAGCATAAAGGCAATGGATTGGAGAGACAGGGTTGGGCATCATGTGTGCTTGGTCTGCAGATGATGTTACCAAGGAACCTGTAGCTGAAGGGGTCAACAATTAACATTTGAAGGACTTCAGGGACAACAGTGTAGGGAGTGCAAGAGAAACCAAAGAGTAGAAGCTCTGACTATGTTAGGGTAGGTAAGAGTCAAAGTAAACAATAGCAGTTCCACCAAGCTGGACAACAGAGGTAAGGCATTGGAGGGGGATGGCCTCAGCAACTGTGATGAAGGCTGTAGAGAGATAAAAGAGGAAGAGAAGGGATAATGCAAAATCACAAATATAAAATATCATTTGTGACTTTCTCAAGAGCCATTTTAATGCTCTGGCAGGAATGAAAACCTATTGGAAAGATTAAAATAGGGAGTTGCAGGAAGCACATGTGCTGATTTAGTAGATGACAATACATTCAAGAACACTGGAGAAGAGGGGGAGGTTGAAGCTGTGGTGATAAGGATTTAACAGGGGTCAAGGGTGGGGGTTTTGAGAATGGAGGGTGATACTGTCAGTTTTGAAAGGGGTGGGAAAGTGCCTGATTGGAGGGAACCATTTATCAGGAAGGGATGTTGGAGGCCGAACAGTTTAGTGAAAGTGGTGTAAAGGGAGCAAATAGGCTGAAGAGGTTGGTGTCATGGATATTATGAGTTCAAAGCACATGTGGGTAGATTAAAGAAAAACAAGAGAGAACTGTGGGCTAAGTTATTTCAATGGATGGCACATGACAAACAGGAATGAGAAAGACTGCAACATAAAATGGTCAGTGCTAATGCTTTAATCAACTAGCATTGTTGTGCTCCTGCTATTCTCTGTGCAATGAGTTCTTGATTGACCATAACAAAAACAGAATTACCTGGAAAAACTCAGCAGGTCTGGCAGCATCGGCGGAGAAGAAAAGAGTTGACGTTTCGAGTCCTCATGACCCTTCGACAGAACCTTCTGTCGAAGGGTCATGAGGACTCGAAACGTCAACTCTTTTCTTCTCCGCCGATGCTGCCAGACCTGCTGAGTTTTTCCAGGTAATTCTGTTTTTGTTTTGGATTTCCAGCATCCGCAGTTTTTTTGTTTTTATCTTGATTGACCATGCTTCAGCAAATGCAAATGAGGCTATTTGTTTTACAGTACCACTACCATGTACCAGCTAAAAAGCGGCCCAACCAAAATGCCCATTTTCACAGCTCGGAGGAGGCCAGGAAAGGATTGATTAATAGCTCCCTTAAATCCAATGACATTATGATAAAAGACAAAACTTGTTTGTAAAATTGTACTGGCACAAAGCAAATGAAACAGAGCCAAAGGTGGGAGGTAGAAATGCAAACTTTAAAAACTCAGCTAAGCAACAATGCTACATGCCAACCAACAATGCTACATGCCAACCATTAAAGAACAAAGACTTGCAATACATGTAATTCAGGCTGAACCACCCTCATTCTATTGCCAAGAAAACAATATAACTGGTGAGTTATTTAATGATTTCACAATTATTATAATTTTTGCATTGCTCCATAAAATATTTCAACTTTAGCATTTTAATATTTAACTCATCTCAACCATTCTAGTTTAATCGCTCCTGCTAAAGCAAAATGTAAGCACACTCTGGCAGGACTCAAAGCACGGAACTATCCAGCCAAGTATGCAGACAAGAGTTCCATGATAAGCATCCTGATAACAGATAGAAAATAGCAGCATATTCGAACTTTCCCACAATCCAGAAATCTTGAGACAAGGCAACTGGCCTATCAGTCCACTAACCCCTTCTGAAAGCTTCCAGCCGCTCACCAGCTCCCTTTCTGAACTTGACCATGAAAGAGCAAGGGGAGTGATTGTGATGGAATGAACTTGCCACAAAACAGGTCCCCCCCACAATTCACTGAACTTGATATAAAACAGATAATCTCTTTGTCCTTCAGACTATTATCTAGTCTGTGACCCTGAATTCATCTTCAAAACTGAAGGAAAAATAACATACTGCAGATGTTTTTTATTAGTTGAAAAGCTCCTGAAACCACAATGTTTAATGGCACAAAATCAGACCCATTACCAAGGGAGGTTGGGCTGTCACACATATTTCTATAGCCAAATTACTTTAACAAAGAACAACTTTTTTTTGCAAAACAACGGTAACATTCACCACTTGGAAAGGAAGTCACATCCTGTGACATCAGGGCTAAGTTTGCAATATGCGACCAAAAATCTAAAGATTATTGAAGTTTGACGTAGCATCATAGACATTTCAAGTTCAGCAGGTTTACCATCAAATGCCAGTAAATCACTATCTGAATTTTTTAAAAAAGTCTTCAGTTTTAAATTGATTGACTTGTGGCTGATTATTGTGCACTTTTGAAGGTCGAATGAAAATTAGGTTCAAAATTCAAGCTCTAAAAAGAATAAAAATATACAACACACCGTATTCAGAATCTTCAGCTGAAGGACAAAACTATGTTAATGTTAAGAATAAATGAGCAAAATCAATAAGGCAAAGGCAATGTTTTATGTAAAACACCAGGTATGTTAAAAGGAAATGCGTATCAAAAAGATACACGCATGTCTGAATAACCTTGCTCTCAGGTCTAATTCTGTGTCCAGTGTTTTGAACTATGTGCAGGTTTGTGAAGAAAAAAATTCCTTTATGTAACATTTAAAGTGTTTGCCATGTTCTGTTAACTACAACAACTCATTTCTGTAGTAAAACATCCCAATTAACTGGGGTGGCCGAAGGCATAGTTGAAAAGGTAGATTTTTAATAAGTGTTTACAGGTGAGGAGAGATGTCACAAATTGGAGGATATAGAGGAAATTCCAGAGAATGGGGGTGCAAGATGACTGAAATTTCTATTAAATCCAGTAGAGCCAGGGTGAAGCACAAAAGCAGACCAGCCAGCAGAGCGCAAGCAGAGGCACAAGGTTGCAGGAGATCTCAAAAGGAAGGTTGAGCGAGGAATTTGTAAATGAGAATGAGGATTTTAAGACAAGAAGCTCATGGTAGTGGAAGATGCTTGAGTTTAGGATGGACTAGACGTGAGGTTTGAATTCAGCTCAAGTGACACAAATGTTGTTTATCATAGCTAGAGCGGGGATCCAACATGGGGGATGGGATCATGGGCTAAGGGCGAGTTTCTGAAGGGGCTAGACAGGATGCTGGCGTGCTAATGCTATGTTGCTGAAAGTCCATGACCTGATATCAAGTAAACAGTCAGACAGCACAATTTTGGCAACTGAACCAAGTGTGGAATGGTGAGGAGATGAATTTGGGCATCTGAAACATACAAATAAACTTAAGTCATCCCAGTGGATGGTGATGTCAAGGGGCAAACAAATGAAGAATAGAAAGGAATCAAACTGCATATTGTAAATGACTCTGCATACACAGGAGAAACCACTGCAGGAGCTGTGCTGATGGCACAGACATGGGCACAAATGCCAGGGCTGAGGCACAGAATGGACCACAAATGTGATGCAGTGGAAGAAAACAGTGCAGCTAACCATATGGAAGACCACTTACAGATTGAAGATAAGATGATACAGTGCCCCATGGTCACACAAGCCATCACTGAATTACCGCAATACTATGTACAGAATGAAAGTCAGGCTGAAGAAAGCAAGTTAAGAAGTAGGCATGAAATGTTCCTGAACCATAGTGATAATGGGAGATCACAGACGTGGTGGAAGCTGGACAGGACAGAGTACTAAGAATAAGCTTTTAAAGGATGTGGTAATTACAGCAGTTTTGAAAGTCGGGTAAAACAATCCTTGAGGAGTGTGAGCAAATGACAACGTTAGCAAGCTTTGCAATTAGGAGCAGAGTCAGAAAGTGCCCCAAAGAAGCTGTTGGTAGTTCTTTAAGGATATCAAAAGGAATTTGCATTTAAATTACACTTTCCATGTCCTCAGGATGTCCAAGTGTTTCACAGCCAACAAATTAATTGTGAAGTGCAATCGTAATAAGTTTATGCAGGTAAACGCAAGAACCAAACTGTGGACAGTAGAATCCCACAAGCAGTAATGAGGTAAATGGACAGATAATGGAGTTGATTGAATCACAGAATGGTTACAGCGCATGAAGAGGCCATTCAGCCAATCATGTCTGTGCCTGCTCCTTGAAGGAGCAATTCACCTAGTACCATTCCCCTGCCTTCAGCCATTGCCTTGATGTTTACTCTTTTCAGATAATAACCTAATTCCCTCTTGAATGTCTCCATTGAACCTGCCTCCACATCCTCTCAGGCAATGCATTCCAGATCCTAACCACACACCACATGAAAAAGTTTTTCCTCATGTCACCATTGCTTCTTTTGCTACTTACTTTAAATCTGTGCTCTCTCATTCTCGATCCTTTCACAAGTGGGAACAGTTTCCCCCTATGTATTCTGTCCAGACCCCCCATGATTTTGAATACCTCTATCAAATCTCCTCTCAGCCTTCTTTTCTCCAAGGAAAGCAGTCCCAACCACTCCAATCTGTCCACATAAATGAAGTTCCTCATCCCTCGAGATATTCTCGGAATCCTTTCTGCAATCTCTCGAATGCCTTTGCAACCTTCCTAAAGTGTGGCACCCAGAATTGGGTGCAATACTCCAGTTGGGACTGAATCATTGTTTTATACAAGTTTAACATAATTTCCTTGCTTTTGTACGTTCTGCCCCGATTAATAACACCTAGGATGTTCTATGCTTTATTAACCACATTCTCAACCTTGTCCTGCCACCTTCAATGATTTATGCAGTTATATACCCAGGTCCCTCTGCTCCTGTACCCTTTTTAGAATTGTACCCTTTAGTTTATGTTGTCTCTTTGCGTTCTTTCCACCAAAACTAATCACTTCATTCTTCTCTGCAGAATATTTCAACTGCAATTTGTCCACAAATTCCATGAATCTGTCTAGGTCCTTTTAAAGTTTTATACTATTCTCTTCACAGTTCACAATACTTGCAAGTTTTGTATCATCCACAAACTTTGAAACTGTGCCCTGTACAGCAAGGTCTAGGTCATTAACATATATCAGGATGACTAGGGGTCACTGACGCCGGGGAACTCCATGACAAACATTCCTCCAGTCCGAAAAAAATCTGTTAACCACTACTCTGTTTCCTATCACTCAGCCAAATATGTATCCATGTTGCTACTGACCCGTTTACTTCAGGATCTCTAATCTTACTCACAAAAGTCTGTTGTGTGGCACTTCATCAAATGCCTTTTGGAAGTTTATATGCACCACATCAACACCATTATCCTCATTAACCCACTCTGCTATCTCAAAAAAACTCAAGCAAGTTAGTTAAACACAATTTGCCCTTAACAAATCCATGCTAGCTTTCTTTAGTCTACCTGCATTTCCCTAAGTGACTAAATTTTGTCCCAAATTATCATTTCTAAAAGCTTCCCCTCAGAAGCTGAGGTTAAACTGACTGGTTGTTGGGCTTGATTTTACACCCTTTTTTGAACATATTTGCAATTCTCCAGTCCTTTGGCACTACCCAAGTCCAAGGAAGAATGGAAAATGATGCATCTGCATTTTCCATTCTCACTTCCCTCAGTATCCTTGAATGAATCTCATCCAATCCCAGTGCCTGATCAATTTTAAATAAGGACAGTCGATCAAATGCCACCCCTTTAATCCTCAAACATTCAAGCATCTGGGCTACCTCCCTTTTCATCATGACCTGGAATCTTCTTCCTTGGTAAAGACAGATGCAAAATATTCACTTAATACTTCAGCTATGCCCCTGCTTACATGTGTAAATCCCCTTTTTGGTCCCTAATTAGCCCCATTCCCCCTTTCACCACCCTTTTACTGTTTATATGCCTACAGAAGACTTTGGGATTCCCTTTTATGTTAACTGCCAGGCTCTTTTCATGCCATCTCTTTGCTTCTCTTATTTGTGTTTTCAATTCCCCTCTAAACTTATTGTATTCAGTCTGGTTCTCAGTTGTATGCTGTACCTGACATTTGTCATACACATGCTTTTTCATTTTTATCTTAAATTTCTCTCTCTTTCTCATCCAGGAAGCTCTGCATTTGTTTACTCTACCTTTCCCCTTTGTGGGAATAGACCTCAACTCTCCTTTCTTTAAGGGTAGCCCATTGTTCAGTTACAGTTTTGCCTGTCAACCTCTGATTCCAACTTATGAGTCAGGTTCATTCTTACCCCATTGAAGTTGGTTTATTGTTAATTATTCTTACTCTGGATTGTTTCTTGTCTTTTCCCATAACTAACCTAAACCTATACAATGATTACTGACCCCTAAATGTTCTTCTATTAACACTTGATCCATTTGGCACACCGCATTTGCAAGAATAGGTCTAGCATGCTCACTTTCACATTGAACCGGAAATATGCTGCTGTAGAAGATTTAGCTGAGCACACTCGACGAAATTTTGTCCCCTCTGCCCTTTACACTACTACTATAACACCTCAGTCTACATTCAGATACTTAAAGTCCCCCATTATAACTACTCAATAATTCTTACGCCTCTCTGTAATTGCTTTGCAGATTTGTTCCTCTACATCTTTTATACTAATTAGAAACATAGAAACTAGGAGGAGTAGGCCATTCGGCCCTTCAAGCCTGTGCCACCATTCATTATGATCATGGCTGATCATCCAACTCAATAGCCTGCTTCCAATTTCTCCACATACCCTTTGATCCCTTTCGCCCCAAAAGCTATAACCTAACTCCTTCTTGAAAACATACAATGTTTTGGTCTCAACTACTTTCTGTGGTAACGAATTCCACAGGCTCACCACTCTCTGAGTGAAGAAATTTCTTCTCATCTCAGTCCTAAATAGTCTACCCCATATTCCCATGGTTCTGGGCTCCCCCACCATCGGGAACATCCTTCCTGTATCTACCCTGTCTAGTCCTGTTAGAATTTTATAGGTTTCTATGAGATTCCCCCACCTCATTCTTCTGAATCCAGCGAATATAATCCTAATCGACTCAATCTCTCATATCAGTCCCGCCATCCAAGGAATCAGTCGGGTAAACTTTCGCTGCACTCCCTCTATAGCAAGTGCATCCTTCCTCAGATAAGGGGACCAAAACTGCGCACAATATTCCAGGTGTGGTCTCACCAAGGCCCTGTACAATTGCAGCAAGACTTCCCTGTTTCTGTACTCGAATCATCTGGCTATGAAGGCCAACATACCATTTGCCTTCTTTACCGCCTGCTGCACCCGCATGCTTACCTTCAGCGACTGGTGTACAAGGACACCCAGGTCTCGTTGCACATTCCCCTCTCTCAATTTATAGCCAGATAATAATCTGCCTTCCTGTTTTTGCTACCAAAATGGATAACCTCACAGTTATCCACATTATACTGCATCTGCCATGCATTTGCCCACTCACTCAGCTTGTCCAAATCACACTGAAGCATCTCTGCATCCTCCTCACAGCTCACCCTCCCACACAGCTTTGTCATCTGCAAATTTTGAGATATTACATTTAATTCCCTCATCTAAACCATTAATATATATTGTGAATAACTGGGGTCCCAGCACTGATCCCTGCGGTTCCCCACTGGTTCCCTGCCATTCAGAAAAAGACCTGTTTATTCCTACTCTTTGTTTCCTGTCTGCCAACCAGTTTTCCATCCATCTCAATACACTACCCCCAATCCCATGCGCTTTAATTTTACATGCCAATCTCTTATGTGGGACTTTGTCGAAAGCCTTCTGAAAGTCCAAATAAACCAGATCCACTGGCTCCCCCTCATCAACGCTACTAGTTACATTCTCGAAAAATTCCAGTAGATTTGTCAAGCATGATTTCCCTTTCATAAATCCATGCTGACTCTGTCTGATTCTGCCACTGTTTTCCACGTGCACAGCTATTAAATCTTTTATAATGGACTCTAAAATTTTCCCCACTAGTTGGTGGCCAATAGACTACACCAAGCAAAGTAATTACACCTTTTTTGCTCCTTAGCCCTAGCTTGATCTATCTGGGACAACCTCTCATTGCAACATTCTCCTTAACCTGTTGCCCTTTCTCCCATTCCTTCCTTTCCTGAACACCTTGTATCCAAGAATATGTAATACCAGGTCCTGGTCGTCTTTGAGCCAGGTCTCAGTAACAGCTACATCATATTTTCACAAGGCTACCTGCACCTGCAACTCAACAATCTTATTTACCACACTCTGTTCCTTCATAGTACATGGACAGTAACCCTTAGAATTTATTACTTTCGCATTACTCTGAACCCACCTAATAACTTACCATTGGCTAACTTGGTGCTGTTTCTCCCAATATTGTGCGCCTTTGGTATTCCTGGTTCCCACACCCCTCCCCAATAGCACTGGCAAATCGCCCAACAAAGAAATTTGTCCCAGCTCTGGTCAGGTGCAACATGTCCAGCCTGTACAGGTTCCATTTCTCCCAATGTTTCAGGAATCTAAAGCCCTCCCTCCTGCACCATCTTTCCTGCCACGCGTTCATTTGTTTTATCCTCCTTTTTATATACTCACTTGCATGTGGTACTGGGAATAATCAAGAGATCAAGGCTTGAGGTCCTGCTTGCTAAATTTCCTATCTAGCTCCCTAAATTCTGACTCCAGGCCTACATCCCTGTTTTCACCTATGTCATTGTTACTGATGTGGACTAAAAAGCTGGCTGTTCACCCTCCTGCCTTAGGGTGCTCTGCAGCGGTATCGTGATATCCTGGCACCTGGGAGACACACCATCCGAGATTCATGTCTACAGCCACAGAAATGCCTGTCTGTTCCCCTAAATATTGCATCTCCTATCACTATTGCTCTTCTCGCCTTCTTTGTGCCCTCCTGCACAGCTGAGCCAACCATGCCAAGGACTTGGATCTGGCTGCAGTCCCCAGATGGACTTTCATCAACATTCAAAACTGAATACCGGTTGGAGAGTGAGCTGCACTCAGGGGACTCCTGCAATACTTGACAGTTTCTTCTTGACTGCCTGGTGGTCACCCATTCCTTCTGCCCCCACATATTCTTGAGCCGCGGGGTGACCACATCTATAAATGTGCTATCCATGAAGCTTTCAACCTCAATCAAGCATACACTGCAGTGACACCAGTTGCTGCTCAAGTTCTGAAACCCGGAGTTCAAGTTGCTGCAAATAATGACACTTCCTGCACATATGCAGGACACAATAAGCATCTTGGAGTTCCCATTTAGCACAGGATTGAGGTACAAATGCTGGCCAGGACACATGGTCATCTCCCTTGTGCTTCTTCAAATAGTACCAAGGAATGTTTTACGCACACTTGAACAGGCAGATGGGTTCCCAATTTAAAATGTCATCTGTAAGATGGCACTGCTGACAATGCAACAATTCCTTTGGTACGTCTTTGAAGTGCAAATCAATACTTAAGTGGTCAAATTCTGAAGTTGGGCTGGAGTAGGGCTAAAGGGCAAGAGTACTATCACTTCAGTGTGCTGAAGGCTTCAGTCAAGCTAGGGGAGAATGTATAATACTATGCACCAGAGTTGGGGCAATGTGGCCTACAAATGGGGAGGATGAGACAGCAAAATGGATATTCTCAACTTAAAAACCAATTAAATCTATGAGCTCTTCTCAATGGGCAGTTGTGAGGACCCAAAGGACAAGAGGCAGAACTTAAAAGGAGACATTTTGTTGCGGAAGATCTAGGCATTTCCCTTGCTCTAAAGGTGATCCTGCCATAATCTAACCATACTGCCTTAAAAAAATGCTACATTTATGCCCCAATTTTCAACTGTGGTGAACTAGCCCTCTGTATGGAAAATAATTATTTTAATTTTCCCATTAATGTTTTGTGATAATCCTGAGTTCAGGCCCCTTTGTTACTGATTCACCAGCCAAAGGAATTGCCCTTCACTTTTTACCATCTCAAAACCTAACATTGTTTTTTTTTAAATCACTACGACAGCAACGTTTCAAGCCTTTTTAACACTTACCTCTCACTCCTGATAACATACATATTAGTAATTCTTCACTACAATCTTTCCTTTGCTCCTGTTCTTCCTATAATCAAGTGCCCTGAGCAGCATGAAATACTCCAAATGTGGTCTAACCTATGGCTGTACAAATTCAACATCACCTTTGTATTTAATGCCCCTGTGCAGAAAACTCTCAGTCCCATTTTTTTCCTACTTGCACTCCCACTCCTAAAAAAGTCTAAGTCCCTGCATCCTTAGATTTGTCTATTCTTCACTCCATAACCATTTAAGATATAGCTCGTATTACTGTTCTTTCTCCTGAAATATACTACTTCACACTTCTCTCTACTCACGTATACCAGCCACCCATCTCCCTACTCAGCTAACCTGTGCATATTGTCATGCGTTCTCAGCACTTGCCAGGCTCCTTAATTTTGTGTCCTCATCAACTTCAATATTATTCCTGTGCTTATGCCCAAATATTTTCAATAAGTGGAAAGCAAAGCCTGTTCATTAAAAAAAAGGCGCAAGTCAGGAGTTTGATGTAATACTTTCCCCACTTGTCATGACGATTGCAGCTTCAAAACAATCATGAAGCTCGATACCACTAGGGCAAGGCAGTCCACTTGATTCCCCCCAGCCACCAAATTAAACATTCACTCTCTCCATCACCAGTGCAAAGTGGCAGCAGTGTGCATCATCTACAAGACATACTGCCGGAGCTCACCAAGGCTCCTTCGACAGCACTTTCCAAACCAGAAATCTCTACCACCTAGATGGACAAGGGCAGCAGATGCATGGGAACAACACCACCTGAGTTTCCCTCCAAGTCACACACCATCTTGGAACTACATTGTCGTTCCTTCACTGTTGCTGGTCAAAATCCTGGAACTCCCTTCCTAACAGCACAGTGGTTGTACCTACACCAGATGGGCTGCAGCGGTTCAGGGAGGCAGCTCACCAGTATCTTCTAAAGGGCAATTAGGACAGACAATAAATGTTGGCCTTCCAATTGACACTTGCATCCCATGAACAACAAAAAAAATCATCATACTCCCTTCATCTATACTGATTATTTTGAAAGTTTCAACTAAATTAGTCAAGCAGAACCTGTTTACTGAGAAAAGACAAAATGGCCTATAATGTACTTTGTTGTCCCCTTCCATTTTCTTGAACAGGGATGTAAATAAAGGCCATCTTCCAGCACATTGGCACAAGTCACATTTTCTGGAAAATTATGATTAATGCCTCTGATACCTCCTCTCTAACCTCTGTACTCAGGAATTTATTTCAATCAAGTCTGGTGATGTTTTTACTTTAATCCCCTACTTTATTTTCAAATACTGTACAGTTTTCTTTTAACTATTTTTCTCCATGAGTGGCACCTCTCCATCTTCCTCAGGGCTCCCTATAAGTCATAATTTCACTTTCCTCGGCAAGCACAGTCAAAATAGTTATTAAACATCATCGCCACAACTTTACCCTCAAGTACAAAATGACCTCCTTCACCTTTCAGTGGCCGCATCTGTATTTTAACTATCCTTTTATTTCTTGTTTTTTTTAAACTTGCTTTGTCCCTGTTGCTGACCACACTTTTTTAATTAATATTCTTAATCCTCTTAACATTTTCAATTCCACTTTCTTGCACCAATCGTTTATTCATATTTCAGTTTTCTTCTGTAATTTTTGTTCTAATCCATTTATCCTCCGAAATTCAACCTTCAACTCTCTTCAGTCAGAATATATTTAACCTGCTCCTCATTCATCTGTTTTTAAAATATCTCCCACTGCTGGCTTACTATTTAAACTTCCATTGTTTTTGCAGCCACTTCATCCAGACTAAGTTTCTTTTCATACCACTGAAATTAACCAATTTTCAGCCCAACATCTTTATTTTCAACATCAACTCTTTTCTTCTCCGCTAATGCTGCCAGACCTGCTGAGTTTTTCCAGGTAATTCTGTTTTTGTTTTGGATTTGGATTTCCAGCATCCGCAGTTTTTTGTTTTTATCTTTATTTTCAAGTCCTGTTATTATGTGATCTTAATTCATTTATGAATACTACCAACCTTCAAGTTATTCAGCAGTCCTACCTTAATTTCTGGGACCTGAAGACAGAACTGGGATCTTTCTTGTTGGACATGCAACACGTTGATTGATTAACAGTTCTAAGAACTCTTATCATTTGTCAGCGACTTTAGGACAATTAAGTCATCCATTATCATAACGCTGTTACTTCTTCAAACCTCTCTAAATTCTCTACATGTCTCATCTTGTTTTATTTTCCACTATTTAGTGATTGAGAGTCTGCTCCAAATTTGGTAACAGATTCTTCATTATTGCTTAAATTAAAATCAGAAAGTGCAGGAAACGCTCAGCAGGTCAGGCGCATCTGTGGATTGAGAAAGATAGGGTTAACATGTCAGATTCAAGACTTTTTGTCAAAACCCTGAGATGTTACAGATGAACAGCTTATAAAGAAAGGGAGCGGCCAAGGAAAAGGATGGGGAAAAATATCTGATGAGGTCAAGGCCAGGAATTGATTAAATGACAGAAGTGAAAATGGTGTGACAAAAGGAGGCAATAATAAAATAAATAAATGATGCATCTAAGATCCAGAGGATCTGTAAATGGTTGCAGTAGAGTAGCAGACAAGGAGGACAGCATGGTAAAGCTGGCAATACAGCGAAGACTCCAATGCCCCAGAAGTATGATGGAAGAAGAAAAGGCAGGTGACATTAGGAGAGCAGACGACCTAGCTGGCCTTGCTCTAACAGAGTATTCCCCACCCCAAACGTCAGTCCACAAACTCTCTCTCCTATACATATTTTTTAAAATTTGCTCCAGTTTTGACTTATACACTAGTCACATTCTCTCGCCGATCTTCTTCCTGGTGAAGCAATTTTATCAAAGACAATGGACCCGGCAGCAGCACTGAATTCCTATCAACTACTGCTGTCAGTTTCACTCCTCCAACACTGATATTTTAATGACAACTCCTCATTCTGAATGTCAGCTTCAGTCCGAGCTCCCACTGCTGATTTAAAATTGGAGAGGGTCCAGCAAGATAGATAGAGGGAAAATGCACTCAATCAGCAATGAAGGCCAGAACTGAGGTCCTAAGAGACAGTCACCATTTAAATATCACAATGCTGGAGATGTGGTGCAGCCACTGGTTGGAACATGCTGGTTTAAAAGAGAACAGAAAGAAAATGTATTTATGGATGGCAGACCACCTGCCTAGGTGGTCTGTAATATTTAATAATGCAATGTTTTCTGCTGCTTAAATAGTATTTTGAAATTTCCATTTACAAGGCTATAGTTGATAAATTACAGACACACACAAAAAGTAAACTGTTCCATATGGGCAGTGATTACAACATAAAATTCTAGGCAACTGTACACAAATTAGCAAATTCAATGCCATAATCAAGGCTGCCAAATGAAATCGAAATCTCCAAACTTCATTGAGGAGTTCCATGTAGTCCATCCATCATGGTCCTCAATGCTAATCATGAAATGTTTCAAAATTCATCCATAATGCTTAGTAAATTAACTTTTAAATATCAGATATCTCTGAACTGCATCTGCCCATTACAATAAAGAATGCTAGTCTACTGAACCTAATGGAACCACTAATAAAACTCACGGATGATGTTTGCTGAGTTACTCTGCGGCATGTTAATTAACATTAGAAATCTAATTTCTGTTACTGGGAAGGAAACTATTACAAAAACAGTCTGAATAGATGAGCAGATTATTTTACATTAAAATACTCTTCACAGTTTCAAGAATTTTATTGTTTCTAGTTTTTTTTGATGATCAAAGCCCCAGTTCCAACTATTTTTACTTTGCTTATTGGTGGCATTTTTTTGATATTCCTCACATTTGCAAGCGTAAAAAAAATCAGAAATAAGTTAATTGTTTTTAAATAAATGACTGCATAAAATTATATTTAAAAGTCAATCAGGTGATACAAATAAACAAGTTTTGATTTTCCCAAACAAGGAACATCACAAGATTCAAGCAGGTTCCAGTTTGGTCTCCAGTAAAAACACTATCGCTGGTGTGTCATTGTGATACTCCAATATCCCTATCATAGTATTATTTATTCAACTTCTTATTTAAAGTATGTTATGAGTACAATGAAATAAGCACAAGTTCTCCACATTATCTTTTTGGAGCTAGCTGAAAGTTCATCATCGGTACAGACACAAGCAGAAAACATCCCAGTGATCAAGGTGTTCCCAACCCCTCTGGGTAACCTTTGAGCAGAATCATGTGCTGTGGTACCCAAATGTAGTCTGTGTGTACAAATCCACAAACATGAATAATACATGCATACACTGTGCACTTTGAAGCACAAACTAGCATTAAGGAAACCTAAACAGAACTTTCACAACAGCTCATTTGTTCACATTCTGGCAACAAACAAACTCTGCCTACAAAAATCTGTTCCACAATAAGTCTCGTGAAAAGTCTGGTTGCACTTAATCATTTAGATGGGATACTGAAAACCAAATATATCCAATTACCAAGCATCAGCCATGACTCAGTTGGTAGCACTCTGGCCTCTGTGTCACAAGGTTCTGGGTTAAGTCCCATTTCAGGGCGTGGGCACAAAAATCTATGCTGACACTCCAGTGCAGCAATGAGGTCCCATCTGCCTACTTGGCTGGATGCAAAAGAGCCCATGCTACTAGTTGAAGAAGAGCAGGGGTCCTATTCCAGTTGTCCATGCCAATATTTATTCCTCAATCAACATTATAAAAATATTATGTGGTGTTTATCACATAGCTGTTCGTGGGAGCTCACTGTGCATATCTTGGCTGTTAGGTTTCCTACATTACAACAGTAACTATTCTTCAAAAGTACATCATTGGCTGTAAAGCACCACAAAGTAGTCTTGAAAAGCACTTATAAAAAAAACTGACTTGCATTTGCATAAGATATTCTCAGTGTCAAAGTTTAGTTTTAGACAAAAAAAATCCAGATCATCTCAGGGTTTTACTGTATTTTCCCAATTTAAACTCCTATAGAATTAACAGCTAATTAATGATTCTTGCGAGCTTTCGAAATATCTGTGTAAAGTTTATACCATACACACAAACAACAGCATTGAAAAACGAGAGGCAAAGATGCAAAAATCATTTAAACAACTACAGCACAATGTGCGTTTATACAGCACCTTTAATGGGGTAAAACGACCTAAAGTCCTTCACAGGAGCAGAGCGTAATCATACAATAAATGACCTTGAACCAAAGGAGGAGGTATTAGGGTGGGTGCCCAAAAACATGGCCAAAGAAATAGGCTTTAAAATACCCCTTAAAGAAGAGGAGCAAGGTGGAGAGTTTAAGGGCGATAATTCCAGAGCTTCAGTCCTGGACAAATGAAGGTTAGGTGAATGAGACTTGGTGTGGGTACAGACAGCAGGATTTTGAATGAGCTCAAGTTTAAAGAGAGATTGGAAGTAACAAAAGCATGGGTGAAGGTTTCAGCAGCAGCTGGGGACAGGCAGAAAGGAATGACATCATGGAGATGGACGTTGGCAGTCCTCGTGATGGAGAGGATATGGGGTCAGAATCTTAATTCAAGGACAAATAGAATGCAAAGGTTGTAGATGGACTGATTACATCTGAGATAGTGACCAGGAAGACAGATGGAATTTGATGGGACTGAAAATAATGGCTTCAATTTTCACAATATTTAATTGTAAGGAACTGTGGCTCATCCAGGACTGGAAATTGGACAAACAAACAGCCTGACAACACAGGCAGTGGAGGTGGTCAAAAGAGGTTGCGTTAGGTGACATCATGTCTTTGAAATGATTTGGTGAAGGTGACCTATCTTTGTTCCATATCCCTTGATATCCTTACCTCTCAGTTATCCTTGCAATTATCTTAGCACCCACAGCCTTCTGTGAGAAGCTTCCCCCACATTGTTACTTATGAGTTGAAGTGATTTCACTTCTGGATAGCATAGCACCAATTTGAGGGTTATGTCCTGTTGTTCTTGATTCCCCTAAAGGAAATAGATTTTCTGCAATTATTGTATCTGATCCTTAAAGGAGAAGACCAAGATGAAGTTAAGGGAGAGAATTCCAGAATTTAGGTCCAAGGCTGCTGAAGGGGACTAGTGAATATGCAGGTTAGGATATGAACTTGAACTCATCCTATCAAATCATTTTAATATTTTAAGCAGCTCAATTAGATCACCTAGCCATATAATTTAACCCTCTAAGCCCCAGCAAATCTGCAATGCATCCATCCCACACCAAATATCCTGAGTTCTGATGAAAGGTCATTGATCTGAAACATTAATTCTGTTTCTCTCCACAGATGCTGCCTGACCTGAGTAATTCCAGCATTTTTTGTTTTTTTATTCCAATACATCCTTGCTGAATTGCAATGCTCAAAACTGAATGGAGTGCTCCAAATGGAGTTTAACCAAGTATAACTACCTCTTTATATTTGAGATAAAGGTAAAAATGTACCAGAATTTTGATTGCTGTTTGTACCAGTCTGCTAGTTTTTAACAACTTACATTGATTCCTAAATCTCTTTGCTCCCCTAGAGTTCCTAATTTTCCACCATTGAGAGGATACTTAAATTAATCTTTCTTGGGTCCAAAATCAATGACATCACATTTATTCTAGTTTTGTCCACTCAGTCTGTTTATGTACCTTTAAAATCTCCTGCTCCCATCTGGGCTACTTACTGTCACATCCCTAACTTGTCATTTACAAACTTAGATGTTCAATTTTTTATTTCTTCATCCAAGTCATTAATAAATATGATGAAAAATTGAGACCCCAGAACAGATCTCTGGGGAATGCCACCTGCCACATCCTGCCAGGCTACCTATCCTTTAATGTCACACTCTGCTTTCCACCTCCCAATTAATTTCCAACCTACGTCAAAAGGTTACCTTCAATTCTACACGCTCTCATTTTCGCTCATAATTTCCTTGTGTGGAATCTAATCAAATGCCTTCTCGAAGTCCATAAAGATAATATTCATAGACACTGCCTTATTTGTGACATCCTCAAAAATATTCAATTAGTCAGACATGACTTACTCTTCTCCATAACGATGTTTAAAAGGTACATTTTAAAGAAGGTCTTAAACAAGTGGATTGAGGAAGGGAATTCTAAAGCGTGGGGCCAAGATGGTTGAAGGCATGCCTGCCAATGGTGGAGCAAAGAGAGAGGAATGCACAAGTGGGCAGTTAGAGAAGTTGAGCTTTGGCTGAGGTGTAAGGCTGGAGGAGATGACAGAGAAGTACAGAGGTTGCCTCTCTTTAAATGGCTATGGGCCATTTAAACATGATGATGAGAATTTTAAATGCGATATGCTGGAGGACTGTAAGCCACATTAGGTCAGCAATAACAGGAGTGATGTGAAGCGGGATTGGTATTGGGTGGTATAAAAGCAGGGTTTCAGATGAGTTAAAGATTACAAAGGATGGAGAATGTGAAGCCTGCCAGGAAAGCAATAGAATAGTTGCCTACTGTGTATAACACTTATTGTGGTCAGAAAGAAAAGCTAGTGGCTAGCAGTTGACTGGGAATGGTTGAAATGGGTTCAAGGGAGCAAAAAGTAGGTTTACTGTGTGAGATGAGTTCGGGGACCCATTTGAGGAGAGACAGAGCAGCAATTATTAAAACGTGTGGGATCAAGACAAGGTCAGTGAAGGGGGGGTGGGGGGGGGGGGCACAATTCGGGTGGCTGAAGGGACAGTCTCAAATCTTAGTGGCAAAGATGTACATGAGCCCCGCACGTGTTCTTAGAAGTCATGGTGGAGGGGGTGGGGAGAGGCACACAGAGACAGTTGATGACAAGTAATATGCTGTTTTTGCAGATAGAGTGAGGTCTGATGATGCTTAACAAAAACAGAATTACCTGGAAAAACTCAGCAGGTCTGGCAGCATCGGCGGAGAAGAAAAGAGTGGGGGGGGGGTCCATGCCAAGAGGGAAAAAAGGTGGGAAAGATTTAAGGTTTTATTGGAGGCAAGGGCATTAATGATAAAGGTGCGGAACAGTTGAACGGATCAAGGGGATGCATAAATACTGTGGTGAATGTAAGGCCACAGTCAAGGAATGTCACATTTGCAAGTGCCTGGGGCAGAAAAAGAAGAGGTTAAAGTGGGGAGAGGGAAGCAGGTAATGAAGGAAGCAAGAAAATGGTGATAAATGATCATAGCTGCAATTGAGGCCATGGGAGTACAGAGGCTACAGAAGATGGCAATAACAAGGGGATTACCGTGAATATTGATATGAGAGTTTATATGGAAGAGGGGGTTCAGGGAGCACAGGAGAGCCTGAAATCAGAAGGCAAGGGAAATGTGAATTCAGATTGAGATTGAAATCATTGAGGATGAGGGGTTTCTCAGTGCAGAAGCTGAGGGAGGAGAGCAGGGAGGAACATGGCTTGGGCAGGGCAACAAGAGATTGAAGATTTTAAAGGTGAAGTAAAGGGTGGGACCTCATGATGTGCTTGAAGAAATTGCCAAATAAGTACTCCATCTGATTTCCAAGTCAGTGACCAAATGCATCATGTATTTTATTAAGCTAAGTGATGATATCTGAGAGTGCCATTTGCATTACTCTCACTCATGAATTTGCAAACAAGAATAGAAGAGCAGATTATTCAGTCTTTAAATTGATTTTTACGACCTGAAAGTCCATTCCATCAATTGGTTTACCAATATAGTGTTCCAAAAAACTGATTTAGCATAGTTGCAATTTACTACACTAAGAATATTCAGTTTCAGTCAAGCCATTCAGCAAGGTACTGACCAAGCAGGCCCTAATCAAAAAAAGAAAATATTTTCAATTTGTCAGGCAAGCCACATCATGACTTTCTCATGCATTTCTTTTAAAAGCCAAAAATACACTTAGATGGAAAAGTGGCATGTGGAATAAGGAGTTAATTTTAACAAACATGCTAATTCCCTTTATGCACTGAGACACAACATCACTGCCTGATTTGTTAAAGTATAATCAGATCAATGCTGATGGAAACAATTAGGTAGCACAAGTTGTTTTAGCATCAAGATCCAATATGCAGCAATAAGATGGAATTTCAACCGCACACAGCTGAATTTCAATACTGCTTGTGGGGAGGGAAACCACCCTCAGGCTGCTTTCCGCATGCATCTATGGTCTATTCAAAAAAGCAATAGCAGAGGACCGAGAGGAGATTACAGTTCCACCATTTCAGCTACAGTTGGTGAAGGGATCAGGGAAAAACAGTCAAGTGTACCATCACCAAATGACAAATGTTCTAATACAGATTGTTGCCAAATCCAACCTTTGCTCTCAACCTAAGTAATTTCCTTTTGAATGCAACAAATTATTTCCCTAAAAGAATGCTAATGAATACTATTTGATATTGTTGTTAACTTTAGATGTACACCATAAGCAAATGAACTTGCTATGGCTCAAAACAGCTGCTTTAGAAGTAGGTGCTGAACAGATGAACCATTGGCTGAGAAAAGAAAGCAGAGAGAAAAACGGGGAGGAAGTTCTTCCTGCAGTATCAGATTAAGAGGTTTAAGTACAAATCATCTTCTGTGCTAAACTGCAGAACAGGTGTGGGGAACATCAATAAAATCTCTAGATTTCTTCCGTGCAATTCCAAATGCATTAATTTTAATCTAAACTGTTAAAACCAGGGCATAGGTCAATACATGAAATGCAAAAATTAAAGCGGACTTACATTTGATTAATCACCATTTTGAAAATTGGAATTTTTCACAATGATGGATGTAAATTAAGCCTATTGTATTCCTCCATAAGTAGCAGCCCTTAAATTTAATAGAGTCAATGGTTATCGCTTTTCCATTAACTTACTGGCCTGTGCAAAACAATAATAGGGGAAGTGTTGTAGCCATAGAGTGGACAGATAGATGCAGACAATAATTGCTCATTCACGCAGTTCTGGTGTTATCTGGACAACGCAAAATGCTGAAGCTCTGTACATTTTGCAAGCTCCTAGACACCATATTGAATGTTGTAGATCTGTAAAGAGAATGATTTAAAATTGTGTTTCATTTCATATCATAACTCCCTTTGTTTGTGCAAAATATGCAATATAATAAGTTAGCAATCTTTTATTTTCTGTGAACTGACAGTTCAGTTTAAGAAAATAAGGGTGTGTAAAAAGGTGTTGTGCGGATAAGACTTTAAAAAAAATCAAACATACTGAGCATTCATCATCTGCCACTGTTTCAAATAATGGTTTACAAATGGATACAATTGTGAAGCTTTTTTTTAAAAAAAAGATACCATTCCAATTTATGCCATTTTAAATTAAGATAAAATCTCTGATGTATAAAGTACAAAATCAGCATTAATTAAACGTTGTGTTTAGGAAAATAGCTAAACTAGATGTATAATCTTTTGAATGTGAAATATGCCATCATGTTATGAACTATTTTAAGACAATCTCTGGAGCTCTCAACTTAAAACATCACATACATCAAATGACTCACTTAACAGCTAACACCAGGTGCATTCAATTTACTTGTACCTTTAGAGACTTCAGATAATTTTAATATTACACTGGTGTGTATCATTGATAATGAGTGGAACTGCTGTTAGACTTTGCCAATCCAATACCTATCTCTAATTAGTAACTGTCCATATCATGATAAGGTAAACTCAGTTTGACCTTTCCATCATGTATCTATAGCAACCCTGCCATTCAGTTTATTTTTAAACTGATGAAATAGCACATAGTAAAAGATCCTCAATTAGATATGGGTGATTAATTAACACATTTTGATTGGAATAAACATTTCTTCTGAGGGCTGTATGAGTCAGTACTGTTAGAGGACTATTGTTGAGAGAAAGTCTGAAAAAAGCCAGTGATTAAGATGCAGAGTAGCTTAGTTTCAAATACCTAGACCTTCTGCCAAGTCCATATCCTATCTAATGAGGGTGTAGTTACTTAACATTCATCACCAGTGAACTCTGTAACTTTATCAGCTTACAAGCATGGCGCCATTGCAAGGCCAGGCCATTTTCAGTTCTCAGATAGTACAGATAAAAGTGTGATAGATTACAATAGATTGTTTCACTTGAGAATATGTGGCTCCCAGAACACATAATATAGTTCCCATCGGTTGGTTGGAGAAGGAAAGTGAATGAAAAAAAGAGACAATAAGAGGACTAGGATAAGAAATGAATGATACAGAAACAAGAATAATTAAGAAAAGGAGAGACCAAGTTACAAAGAAGAGCTAAGCAAGAAATTAAATTTAAAACTGCAAGGAGTAAAAGAGAAGGGTGGGGGGATATCCATTGTATAGTCAGGAAGAAAAAGACTGTAAAGAGAATGGGAAAGCAGAGGAGGGAAAGGCGAAAAAATAACAGGGTGAATGCAAATTAGAAGCACAGGAGAAGTGGGCCAAAGAATCAACAGTAATGGAAAAGGAAGAATTAGTTGTGGTGCAATGGATGTGTGCCATAAATCTGGTCCTTGAAATCAACTTCATTAATAGAACACAAAAAATATGAAATAGAAATTAACCTGAGTTGATCTATCCTAAAAATAGAAGTATAGTATTAATTAATAATTCCTTATTTCAATTTGCACAAGAACATTTCAGAATAATTTGTTTATTTCTTGAATCAATTCAAGCAATCTTATGCCTATTTTGAGAAGAGTATTTTCTTTCAGGCCAATTGAGCTAAGCCAAATCATTAAACAAACATCTGACAGCATAACATAAAATTCAGGAACAGTTTGCGATTTTAAATATTTTAGAACACCTGCTATAATGAATGTTATACTTTGAGAAATTCACTGTCTAACAATGAATGCTACCACTGTATTTTTATTCCAGTTTGGTTTACATTTTGTGGAAGTTAATTTAAACAAGCAACTTTTGGAATCAAATAATGTGGCTAAATTATGTTCTACATCAACAAAAATATTTCACTGCTGCATATTCAGCAGATGCATTTATTGGAAAGCCATTAATTACCAGCATGCGAGACAGCATGACTTCTACTCGGCTCTCTGAAGCCAGAGGATGATGGAGGCCACAATTAACACCAGCAGCTATTCACATTTTTGTTCTAATGTTGTTGCTTCCAAAAAACAATGGGCAAAACCACCTCGTGGGGGCTTGGCAATTTAAGAAAAGCACTGTTGCAAGATACATACAGTATCAGTTGGCTGTGAAATCCTAAACGCAGCCTTGCAGTTGGCCACATTTTTGCCCTTAGATTTACTCTAGTTTTCTGCTCTGGTACAATTTGTTAGGCACTGACCATTCTCCAGTATCTCACCCATGTGACTACTCGCATGTGAACTATGGCCTTGAAGGCACTTATGTCTTGCCTTGTCCTCACTATGTCATAAATACAGTATGCGTGGTAGAGTTCATGATTCACATTCATTGATTAACCATTGCGATGCTAAGAAAACTCACTGTCATTATGTATGTTTTTCAGTTTTGTTCTATGCTAAAATACTTGTGTGAATAATCACGTAAACGGAACAATACCTACCATAATTTTCATGCATAATTCCAACAGGGGCTGCTGAGGAAAATGGCTAAGGACAACTAATTAAGCATGGACAATATACTGAAACAAGGATTTTCCAGTTTTTATTGGCTCACCTGGTCACTGTTTCTACCCGCTAAATCATAATAATTTGGTTCTAACAGCTAATACTTATAGCACAATGTTTAGAAAAACAATCTCAACCAAGCAATTTCATTTAGCGGTAACATAGATGACTGGTGAAATTAAAGATTGCAACTATGCAGATCAGAGTGCCCTATAGCTCAAGCAGGGAATCTTATTCAATATCTTCTCCACAATCTACTTGCACCAGAAGTGCATTGTACTAAGCACCTATTTTTGAAGAGTATATCTTACCTTGAGCCTAACAACTAGCGCATCCCAATCATCACCACCAAATAATTTCTTTGAAATCCTGATTCTTAAGAAGCATAAAGTTCTATTTCCTTAAACAAGATACTGATAAGTAAACTAATCCATTGGATTCTATGTACTAATGCAAATATCAGGGCACACCAACATAATGTTCCCTCCTTTCCTTCACAGTTCCATTAAAATCTTGAACTCAGATAGATTTTTGTTAGTTGGAGGTATTAAGGAATATGGAACAAAGGTGGGTAAATGGAGTTGAGGTGCATATCAGCCATGATCTGATTGAATGGTGGAGCAGGTTCAAGGAGCTGAATGACCTACTCCTGTTCCAATGCTCATTACATCAAGACATAAACCAAAAAAGTGGGTCAGCAGCCTATACAGCACTTTCCAATCGATTTGCTTAGGTAATTAATATGCAGCAGTGCTACAAAGAATCAAGGCATTGTTTTCTAACATAACATGACACTCTATCACTAAATTATAGAGGATACTGTTCCATTTAAGCAAGTATTCACACAATTATTTTTCGTGTAGAATCAAACTGCAGCAGTCAGTTCTCTCAGTGTCTCATAACTCCTAAAGAATGTGAATCATGAACTCTACCAAACATCCCACGCTAATGTAAATCATGGACTCCATACTTGTGACTTTATTCATATGTTACCCAATCAATTCCCAAGTGGGTGCTCCCTGATAACAAACTAACTTCTGGACCAATGACTTACTTTTTTTTCAAAATAAGGGTCAATGATGATACCAGTAAAGTCATAAACTAAAAACTAAGTGAAAGGGCTTTGCTGTGTGATACTAACCAGAGATGATTTAATGGCAATAGCCCACAAAAAGAAGTTCTGATACTGTGAAAGTATTTTCCTCTTTCCTCAGATTTTATGCGCAAAATGATAGTGATTTAATTTTCAGCAAAATACCACTCATTGTCATTTTTGTTCTATAGTCAAAATCTGATAACATCTCACCAGTTAATTTCAAATCACTTTTTAAATCACAAACATGGAACTCCAATTTTGGTCTGCCCACCTTGGTAAACAGGAGAACAAAACTGCTAAGATCACCTCCACCTTGTTTAAATGGTTTGTTTTTTAAGCCACCTCCAAAGGGGAAAAGAACACCAAAAAACACAAAGGGGGGCTCCTTTTTGTACCAGGGGTAACTCCATGGCAAGCAGGCAGCAGAGGATGATTGAGTAACCAGTTGAGAGGGGGAAAAGCATTGCATTACTGAGCATGCAGGAGGAACAATCAGTCAGCTCATGAAGCCAGAAGTATAAATGGCTGCATTACAAATTTGAGTGGCACTACCTATGAAAGTGTTTGGGCTATTTTTTGATCCAAGTAACACTACTCAATAAAGGCAGGCAGCCACAACTGTACATGATTTCCCTTGATCAGACAGCCAATTCTTTTCCCTCCTCTGAACAACAGATCATCAAGAAGCAGTGCATAGACTCATTATTTTGCCCAAGGAAGAAAGATGGGCTGACGAGCAAATGCCCAGATCATGGCCATTCTGAAGACTGCCAAACCCTCAATTTTCTTTTTTTTAAGCTCTGACTCAATTAGCACTTTCAGTCCAAAATTAATATTTTAAAAAGGCATCAGAAGATGGTGTGCTCATTCTCCTGAAGACAGGCAGTCAATCATGCCCTATCTTATTGCATGAACATTCACCTTATTTGCGTAGACCTAATTTGAAAAATTTAATTTTATGTAAAAAAGAGATTACAAAAAAAATGTTATCATCAAGCAATGAATAATCCAGGCAGTTTTTTTTCCCTGGCATTTTGGTGGAGTGTGATAAGGCTAAAAACAACAGGCTGCTCAGTAAAGTGAAAAAAAGAGAGATAGATAACATTGATATGCACTCCTACACAAAACAGTCCAACCCTTATCTTTGCTTTTTATCACAGTTCTTTTTTTTACACAACCAGACTGGAAGCTCCTTTAATAAAACACCATGAGAGGGAAAAATAGACGTGAAGTTCTAACTCTCCCCCTTTAAAAAAAAAGGAAACATAATTTATCAAGGTATTATCGAGAAATCCAGACACCCTAATCAGCTCCCATGAAGTCAGTATTTCCATTCTTATCTAGTGGAGGAGTGGAAATGGAGAAGTGATTGTCAGAGCTGTGCAGATTACTGGAGCGGAATGCTAATGGAAGACAAGGCTCGACCATTGGTCGCTTAGTACTTGCTATCTGCACCATTATCAAAGCTTATCAATGCAACCATCGCTTCATAGTAATGGGGCCAGTTCAACTTTCTGCATTATCATATAGCAAACCTGCCCAAGAGGCCTACACCAGGAGAATGTTATCCAGCTCAGAAAAGGAGAGAGAAAAAAAAGGAAAAGCAATGATGGCAGCAGCAGAAAAGAGTGGAACCAGAGAGGGGTGGATGCATAGAGGGAGAGGGAGAGAAAAACAGAAAAAATACATTTTAATCACAGAAATATAAGGGAACTGGAATGAGTAATAAAAAAGAATGCATGAAGTAAGAGAAACAAAAAGGAGACAGGGCAACAGATAGTAACTGTAGAAAAACAATAAAAGGGGATTTAAAAGTAAGAAACCAGGTAGAAAAAAAACAATCAAATGAATAGAAGAATTCAAGTGAATAGTGAGGGAAATCAGGCAGACTAAAGACTGTGTAACATTATATAATAGACAACAGGAAAAAAATAAGACAAAAAGAACAAAGCTCTTGCAAATGAAAAAAACTAAAAAGACACATTGTAAACATTACGAAGAACGTATGATCTCAAGTACATTACATTCTTTACTTTCACAATGTAGCCGATACTAGATATTCTTATAGTCGCCACATAAAGTTTGTTTTAATACTTATTAAAAGTTTCTAAATGATCAGCAGCAACTTTTAACGATTAATGTGAAATTATTTCCACAAAAAAGGACAGTTGAGGCCAAACATTTTCTTCAACTACAACACTGAATAGCAAGTCATTAGCTTGAAAGTTTGCACAAAAACAGTGATTAATGATGCATTAATCAAAGGTATCCAGCTTACCAGACAGCATTTAGCTTTAGCCTTGCAATTAAAGACAAGTACAGTATCTTAACCATGAGGACATCTCAAATACAGCCTTTGGGGTCTAGAAGCCAACCTAGATACAAGAATGCATGCACAAGAAGCCAAGAATATTAAAACAATTTTCTTCAGTTTGTACATTTTACATTTAACTATAATTACTGTTATTGGAAAAAAAAACTCATGATGCCTTTTGCGCAGAGGGAACTGATCTAGTAATTTGTGAATAACAGACATTATACAATCAGTACCAATTCATAGTTCCAAATAGGTGGTTTATTTTCACTTTTTGTTATCTGCAGTTATATAATTTTTTCTAATTTTACTTCCTGTAATCAGAAGAATCTTTTTGTATTAGCTTCTTACTGCAGATTATATAATGATGTACATAAGTCAGCAAGGTAACTGAAGCCCATTTGAGTTTCTTTTACTTCCCACCAAAGCCTACATTGCCCTAAATAGATTTTGCATCAGATTTTCTTAGGTATGCACAGTATCCCCTAATATCTGCTACAGTGTAAGCTGCTCAAATCTAGTTCAAGATCAACTTCTTTCAACAAATAGAGAATCAATTTTAAAAAGACACAATTGTACATTTCCATTCAGCATGTCAGTGTCAGTAGTCAATCTCCAAACTCTGTAAGCTGTTGCTGTTTTCAAATAACATGATCTATTTTTGTCATCTATTTAAAATGATTGGCCAATGCATTGGATTATTGATAACAGAAATCTAACAGGTCATCATTTTGTCTCATTTGTGGGGTCATTTTTCTCGAAACTTACACCTGTGAATCTATTCCAATCACCTTTAGGATTGGGTAGAAAAGCGGAATAAAAAACTGATAAAAGTGTGCTAGGGCGACAGTCACTCAGACACCAGGGCAAATTTTGCCAACTCAAAATGTTGCATCAAATATGAATTATTAAAATTATGAACGTTCATCTGATATACAATTAAACATTCTGTCCAAACGACCAGCAACACTTATCCAGCTGTTAAACCTTATTGATAAAAAACAAAAATAAAGTATGTTCTACTGCTTTATGAGCCACTAGTTACGTATCATTCACAGGAATAATCAATAAATTACTAGCGTTATGTAATACACTACATATAGTTTCACCACGGGATCAAAACAACTTCTAAAAAACTGCTATCTAAGTCCTGGCTGCCACAGAGCATCGTTGCAAGTCAAAAGAAGCCTATACAGAATCAAATGAGATCAGCAAACGAGAAAAATAGTTTTAGTCTAATTCCAGGTGGTGCAATGATGAAAAAGCTGTCTACATGTGCCCTTTTCCGCCTCTCCCAATGTAATGAACTCAATGTTAAAATGTAAAGAAATCAACGGCACTAATAGCTAAACGATGGAATCGATTACATCAGCAGACTTTGTTTTTTTTTGCTTTTTTTTATTTCTTTGTATTTCTATAACCGTCCCACTCGGTACCTCTCCAGTCTGGTATGAACTGATAAGAACTGCTATCGCACTTGGCAATCTATATCAGGACCTAGATCAAGCCTCCGGCTTATCGTGTTTTCTCATCACCCAGTCTACAGTCAAACAAGCTCCACTTTTGTTCAATGTTTCCTTTACCAGAAAAATAGAGTCGTCATCAGAAAAAGGGCTCTATTTTAAAAAGTAAAACAAAATCAAACCATATATAAAACAGGGAAAGTCAAGAATATAGAGAACTGGCGATTGTTCCTGCGATAAAAAACACCAGATAAGTAAATGATGACCGATTATTTTTAGCTTGCATTGAGCAGACACTCTGGTTCGCTGACGAGGTCGGCTGTGAAATATATATCCTGTGCCTCCTAATTCTCATCAGAAATATGAACACCTGCCTGGAAACGGTCGTTTTAAAGCTGAGAGGAGAGACGCCGCGGCGCTGACAGACGGCAAGAGAGTTTGTGAAGTGAGCAGAAGAGCAGGCAAAGCGACAAACTCACGTTTAATCTGCCGGGGGTTACTCTGTTTCCTCCTGGACATTGTGGCTGCCGGTTGCCGTGGTTAGGAGGGGGTGGGGGGGGAGTGGGGGTGGAGGAGGAGGAGGAGGAGTGGGGGGGAGGTTTACGGGTGGACAGCCGTGGTTTGCAGTCGCAGCATGGCACTACGGTGAGAGAGAGCGCAGGCTGAGCACGAAACTGAGTGAGCAGAGCCCAGAGCAGCCGCAGCGCAGCGAGCCATTCACAAGCGCCGCGCTAGTATCCAGAGAACACTCACCCGATACACTGTATCCACTCCGCCGTCTGACGTCATGCCGCTGGTCGCCGCCATGGCAACCGAGCAGCATTGAGCCGTGCGTCAGGACGCACCAATGTAAACAAGGCTGAGCGACATCACGTGCTCCACCTGCGTCCCCTCGCGGGATTAAAGAAAAACCTAAAGAGAGAATGAACGAGTGGTTACTTGGTGAAGCATTTGGCCAGTTCATTGTTTAAACATGTCATCCTTTTTTATAGGTAGGCCAAGTTTCACTAAGGTGCAGTGTCACTCATGTTTTGTTTTTGAAAACTTGACCACTCTTAAAAGCACAGCTCCACTTGTTTGGCTGGGTTTGCAAGCTGTCACATTCTTTGCCATCACAGATGCAATCTTAACTTTTCCTCGGCGAGCTTTTTAGTTTCACCAGCCTAACACACGCGGATTTCCATGTTTACAACTCTCCAAAACTAGCCAGTGAGATGTTCCCACAGGCTTACCCGGTCGGGAGTGCACCTTCTCCCCCTTGTAAAGGGACAGATACTCCCTACTTAAATCTGAGGAATTGGGGCGCCGGTTGGACACAATGTGTTCGGGTCCTGCGAATGTGTTCAGAGAGGCACTGCATGCTTGAGTTTAACCATTAAACAAAAGCAAAATATTGCGCAAGCTGGAAAATTGAAATAAAAACAGAAAGTGCTGGAAATATTCAGCGGGTCTGGCAGCGTCTGTGGAGGGAGAAACAGAGATAACATTTCGAGTCGAATATGACTTTAGAACTTTAAATATTTAAAGCTGTACAGCTTTCCGGCACAGAACACTGGCAAACTTTTCACAGCTAAGCCTTCGAGTGTGTAAGAAGTGAAAACAACAATTTGAGCAGGAAACTGTAGATTTGGATGTTCTTCAGCAAAAATTGCAGAAGGTTATATAGAGCAGGGGCCAGAGCATTTCTAAGCACCCCTACTTTATCTGAATGGGTATTGACTTCTAAAATCACTGATAAGTGCATACCTCTATTGCAGCGGCTAGCAATTTTCTGTGATCCTTGTTGTGCACCATGTAATACTGGTTTTAGGTCTGAAGGAAAGTGCAATCAGTGTTTAGGGAAGATCTGTCAGATATTAGATTATACAACCATCAATGTTGCATGTTTAGAAATTGCACTTGAAATACACTCAGGACATAAGGTAGGACAATGGAGCTTCTGATAGCAATTTGATGATGTCTAGCTCATGTATCAGATCCACAGAAGAGTGACATGTAGATACTGGGGTACTGCACCACCAGCAACTAAAGTTTGGCATAGACAAATACCAAACAGGGCTTCTACCAACTTGCATGGTTTTCTGGAATTTAAAGAAGAATTGCTTGCACCTACATTGTTACTTGGATATTTTTCAGCAAAGCCATTGCCAGTATTAAATTGAAATGACTTTCATTCTTTTAAAGCTAAGGTGGCCGCTTTCACTTCCCTGGGAATACCCATGATTCTTGGATCTAGCAGTAATCCAACATGTGATGGCTGGGAGTTACGGGCTGTACATGGCAACCATTACAAAAACAGAATTACCTGGAAAAACTCAGCAGGTCTGGCAGCATCGGCGGAGAAGAAAAGAGTTGACGTTTCGAGTCCTCATGACCCTTCGACAGAACTTGAGTTCGAGTCCAGGAAAGAGCTGAAATATAAGCTGGTTTAAGGTGTGTGTGTGGGGGGCGGAGAGATAGAGAGACAGAGAGGTGGAGGGGGTTGGTGTGGTTGTAGCGACAAACAAGCAGTGATAGAAGCAGATCATCAAAAGATGTCAACAACAATAGTACAATAGAACACATAGGTGTTAAAGTTAAAGTTGGTGATATTATCTAAACGAATGTGCTAATTAAGAATGGATGGTAGGGCACTCAAGGTATAGCTCTAGTGGGTTTTTTTTTTATTTTATATAATGGAAATAGGTGGGAAAAGGAAAATCTTTATAATTTATTGGGAAAAAAAAAGGGGGAAACAGAAAGGGGGTGGGGATGGGGGAGGGGACTCACGACCTAAAGTTGTTGAATTCAATATTCAGTCCGGAAGGCTGTAAAGTCCCTAGTCGGAAGATGAGGTGTTGTTCCTCCAGTTTGCGTTGGGCTTCACTGGAACAATGCAGCAAGCCAAGGACAGACATGTGGGCAAGAGAGCAGGGTGGAGTGTTAAAATGGCAAGCGACAGGGAGGTTTGGGTCATTCTTGCGGACAGACCGCAGGTGTTCTGCAAAGCGGTCGCCCAGTTTACGTTTGGTCTCTCCAATGTAGAGGAGACCACATTGGGAGCAACGAATGCAGTAGACTAAGTTGGGGGAAATGCAAGTGAAATGCTGCTTCACTTGAAAGGAGTGTTTGGGTCCTTGGACGGTGAGGAGAGAGGAAGTGAAGGGGCAGGTGTTGCATCTTTTGCGTGGGCAAGGGGTTGTGCCATAGGAGGGGGTTGAGGAGTAGGGGGTGATGGAGGAGTGGACCAGGGTGTCCCGGAGGGAGCGATCCCTACGGAATGCCGATAAGGGGGGTGAAGGGAAGATGTGTTTGGTAGTGGCATCATGCTGGAGTTGGCGGAAATGGCGGAGGATGATCCTTTGAATGCGGAGGCTGGTGGGGTGATAAGTGAGGACAAGGGGGACCCTATCATGTTTCTGGGAGGGAGGAGAAGGAGTGAGGGCGGATGCGCAGGAGATGGGCCGGACACGGTTGAGGGCCCTGTCAACGACCGTGGGTGGAAAACCTCGGTTAAGGAAGAAGGAGGACATGTCAGAGGAACTGTTTTTGAATGTAGCATCATCGGAACAGATGCGACGGAGGCGAAGGAACTGAGAGAATGGGATGGAGTCCTTACAGGAAGTGGGGTGTGAGGAGCTGTAGTCGAGATAGCTGTGGGTGTCGGTGGGTTTGTAATGGATATTGGTGGACAGTCTATCACCAGAGATTGAGACAGAGAGGTCAAGGAAGGGAAGGGAAGTGTCAGAGATGGACCACGTTCGTTTAGATAATATCACCAACTTTAACTTTAACACCTATGTGTTCTATTGTACTATTGTTGTTGACATCTTTTGATGATCTGCTTCTATCACTGCTTGTTTGTCGCTACAACCACACCAACCCCCTCCACCTCTCTGTCTCTCTATCTCTCCGCCCCCCACACACACACCTTAAACCAGCTTATATTTCAGCTCTTTCCTGGACTCGAACTCAAGTTCTGTCGAAGGGTCATGAGGACTCGAAACGTCAACTCTTTTCTTCTCCGCCGATGCTGCCAGACCTGCTGAGTTTTTCCAGGTAATTCTGTTTTTGTTTTGGATTTCCAGCATCCGCAGTTTTTTTGTTTTCTTTTCACATGGCAACCATTGTTTTGTACAACCTGTGCATCAAGGTTGGAGAGTGATAATGTGTTGGAAATTAGTTCAAACTTGTCTGAACAAGCTGCAGAGGTTGATCCCTGCATCTGAAGAAGTAGACCTGAGACATCGTTATTGGGTTTGGTATAAATAACATCAGTGAGCTGCAATTATCCTACTGGGTGTCCTTGAGCAGCTTGCTAGCAAAGGCGCCTCCAATATTCTAATGAGCCTATGCTTTCTGCCTGTCAGAATGGAGGCTTAGGTGTCAGTGGTGCAAGGCACCGTTAAATTTCTAGAACATTGAGCCTCAAACCTAGCAGCCCAGCATACTGATCAGGTAGGCTTTTGGAATGATCAAGCAGTGCTTCAGGTGTCTGACAAACACCTCATATATGCCTCTGAAACAATGTCCAAAGTAATAATGTGCTGCATTCTGCCTAACACTGTCATTGCTAAAGGTATAGCAATTGATTGACAAACTTCAGGAACCAGAACAGAGAAATATGAGATCATGCGCATATATCCCCACATGTAAAGAAGCACTGTGGCATGTGACTTTTCCCTCTGAACATTGGCCATCATATATCTGTCTTGTTTTGACTTCTAGAGTGGAGGAAATGGAATTAATTGTATTGCTCTACAGAGCCAGCATGGACTTTTTGAGCCAAATGGCTTCTTTCTGTGCTATAATGACTCCATGAGCCATAACTTATGGTGGAGTGGCAATTGAGTCAGATTGCCACACTGCTTGAAAGTTCTTACCTTGAAATCCAGGCCATCCTGACTCGCCCAACCTTCTAACTCAGGCCAGGTGAGATCTGAGCAGAGCAGTGCGTCCCTAGGGCCTAGCATCGAAGATAAGCCACACCCATTTTTTATGGCACCAGCTGCCACAAACCAGGTAAGTTGAAAGGTCTTTGACAAAGTAAGTGTCCAAGGTAAGTGGGAAGGATCTGGCAGGGGTGGAGGGGGTGTGTTGGGTTGGGCCTTGGAGGAAGGAGGATGCAGTGTCGTGTTGGGTCGAGTCAGGTCAGGCCTTGGAAGTGGGAGGCTTAGGCCAGGTCTTGTAGGGAGGGGTAGTCAGAGGTTGGGGGATGGTGGTATGGTGGTAGTGGGGAACTCCCTTGGGGGAAGGAGTCACACATGGTGGATATCCTGTGGAGGGGAGAAGTCCCCTGGAGGGGGGAGACCCGTTGGAGGTAGGGAGGGAGTGTCATGGGGAGTGGGGGGTTTGAGGGAGTCCCTTGGGAGGAGTAGTAGTCAGGGAGGTGGGGGGAGTCCCACGGGGTCTTGGGGTGTGAGGGGAGTCACGTGGGGGTGTCAGTGTGTGTCTGTACAATAATTACCCAGAAACTAGAAGTGCTTTTAATTCTTCTAATTATGTCTGGGTAACTATTGATGTAACACACTCAGAAACATCTGATGTTTGCGATTTAAATCGCAATTTCTGGATGGTTCCCAGAGCAGGGCAATTGTCCATGGGAAGCTTGCACTTCCCAAGGAATTGCTAATCTTGCCTGGGAACATCCAGCTGGGGGGGGGTGGGGTGGGGGGGGGGGGGGGGGGGGGGGGGTGCAGTGATGGGAGGTTCCAGTGTATCCCGGCAGATACAACACCCTGGAGCCCGGAAGTTACAGCCCCCATGATTCTACTTCAATGTTATCTGTCCTTCATGCTTGGGTACTCTGGCCTTTCATTTCACCAATAACTCATCCACATTAACATGTATTAAATATCCTCTAGTAGTCATAGAGCAGACATAGACAACATTTGCATCTGCAGTTTTTTTGTTTTTATATTTATTTAACCTCATTGTGCATTATTGCGTGTCCTTCCTAAGGTGTTTCGTACCTTTAACAGAGTAAAGGGAAGGATTCCTGGCACATAGCCTGGCTAAATGAGAGCACAAGACAGAGATTAGCCTATAACCATAAGATCTAATTACCTGTTACATTCCTCATGGGATTGTCCTATGAGGAAATATTAAGTGGACCAGCCTATAATCCTTGGGAGTTCAGATGAATGAGAGGTGACCTAATTGAAACATATAAAATTCTTAAGGGGCTTGACAGGGTGGAGACTGAGAAAATGTTTCTCCTGGCTGGGAAATGTGGGGTCATAGTCTCAGAATAAGGGATCAAACATTTAGGATTGAGATGTGGGAAAACCTCTTCAGTTAATGGGCTGTGAATCTTTGGAATTCTCTAACCCCAGAGACTTCTGGATGCTCTGTAGTTTAGTATATTGTATGCTAAACTGAGGTAAACAGGTTTTTTCATACAAAAAGAATCAAGGGATAAGAGGATAATGCAGGAAGATGAATTTGTGTTAGAAGATCACCTGTGATCTTGTTGAATGGTAGAGCAGACTTGAATGACCTACTGCTACTCCTATTTCTTTTGTTTTCCTGTATGTCAATTCTCCAAAACAAGAGAGGAGCGTTCCTGTATTTACCTTTCTATGTGCAGGACAATTACATATGAAAAAACATATTTAGGATTACAGGTATCTCTGGGACATACAACGCTCCACAGACTGCTGTTCTCGTTGCATTCTGAGATCCACACTCTGTGCCATGTGCCGCCATATGAACACGCTCGACCTCTCCCTCCAGCAGCACCGCCGCACCCTTTTTCAAAGCTGCGCGTAACCCCAGTTTCATTTAATTCTTCGTCTCATCCGACGCCTCAACAAGAAACTTTGTCTCTTTCTTTCAGGTGCCAAGGAATGCAAGCTCCATCAACTCATTGACACCAACACCCATCCAGGACCCTCCACCCCGCCTGTCCCTCTGTCCCCATCCTGTCTTCCAATCCCGGCCCCGGTCATGTATTCACCATACTCCCTGACCTTCCCCTCTCCAATGCTGGACGTTCAGTGCTCAGCAAAGGACTTAGTTTCATACCCTTACACCCTCATCTCAATGAATTTCGGGCTCGGTACGATGCTGAACTCTTCTGCTGCCTTCGTCTCCGTTCACACTTCTTTGGGCAGGAGTCCTCTCCCCGTTCAACAGATCCTTTTACCCACCTCCAATATTCTCCCTCCACCTGGAGTCCTCCCTCTGGATTCTTACCTTCTCTTGATCTTTTCATTGAGAACTGTCAGTGTGACATTAGTTGTCTCAATTTCTCTGCTCCTCTCACCCACTCTAACCTATCTTTCTCTGAACTTGCTGCACTCCGTTCTCTCAGGTCCAACCCTGATATTGTCATCAAACCCACTGACAAGGGTGGTGCTGTTGTTGTCTGGCGCATTGACCTCTACCTTGTAGAGGCTGAGCGTCAACTTGCAGACACTTCATCCGACCTCTCCCTGGACCATGACCCCAACACTGAAAATCAGGCCATTGTTTCCAGGACTGTTACTGACCTCATCTCCTCTGGAGATCTTCCTTCCGCAGCTTCCAACCTGATAGTCTCCCAAGCTCGGACGACCTGCTTCTACCTCCTACCCAAAATCCACAAACAGGACTGTTCTGGCAGACTGATCGTGTCAGCCTGTTCCTGCCCCACGGAACTCATTTCTCGCTATCTTGACTCCATTCTCTCTCCCCTTGACAAATCCTTTCCCACCTACATCCGTGATTCCTCTGACACCCTACATCATATCAATAATTTCCAGTTCCCTGGCCCCAATCGCCTCCTCTTCACCATGGACGTCCAATCCCTCTACACCTCCATCCCCCACTGGGATGGTCTGATGGCTCTCCACTTCTTCCTCAAACAGAGGCCCGAACAATCCCCATCCACCACTACTCTCCTCCGTCTGGCTGAACTTGTTCTCACATTGAACAATTTCTCCTTAAACTCCTCTCACTTCTTCCAAATAAAAGGTGTGGCTATGGGTACCTGCATGGGCCCCAGCTATGCCTGTCTCTTTATGGGGTATGTGGAACATTCTTTGTTCCAGTCCGTCTCCAGCCCCCTCCCACAACTCTTTCTCCGGTACATCGATGATTCCTTCGGTGCTGCTTCATGCTCTCGTCTGGACCTGGAAAAATTTATTAATTTTGCTTCCAATTTTCACCCCTCCATCATTTTCACATGGTCCATCTCTGACACTTCCCTTACCTTCCTTGACCTCTCTGTCTCAATTTCTGATGATAGACTGTCCACCAATATCCATTACAAGCCTACCGACTCCCACAGCTACCTCGACTACAGCTCCTCACACCCCGCTTCCTGTAAGGACTCCATCTCATTCTCCGTTCTGAAGATGCCACTTACAAAAACAGTTCTTCTGACATGTCGTCCTTCTTCCTTAACTGAGGTTTTCCACCAACGGTGGTTGACAGGGCCTTCAACCGTGTCCGGCCCATCTCCTGTGCATCTGCCCTCATACCTTCTTCTCCCTCCCAGAACCATGATAGGGACCCCCTTGACCTCACTTATCACCCCACCAACCTCCGCATTCAAAGGATCATCCTCCGCCATTTCCGCCAACTCCAGCATGATGCCACCACCAAACACATCTTTCCTTCACCCCCCTGGCGGCATTCTGCAGGGATCGTGCCCTCCGGGACACCCTGGTCCACTCCTCCATCACCCTCTACACCTCAACCCCCTCCCAGGGCACCTTCCCATGCAACCGCAGAAGGTGCAACACCTGCCCCTTTACTTCCCCTCTCCTCACCGTCCAAGGGCCCAAGCACTCCTTTCAAGTGAAGCAGCATTTCACTTGCACTTCCCTCAACTTATCCTACTGCATTTGTTGCTCCCCATGCAGTCTCCTCTACATTGGAGAGATCAAACGCAGACTGGGTGACCGCTTTGCAGAACACCTTCGGTCTGTCCACAAGCATTACCCAGATCTCCCTGTCGCTTGCCATTTCAACACTCCACCCTGCTCTCATGCCCACATGTCCGTCCTTGGCTTGCTGCATTGTTCCAGTGAAGCTCAACTCCAACCGGAGGAATAGCACCTCATCTTCCGATTAGGCACTTTACAGCCTTCCAGACTGAATATTGAGTTCAATAATTTTAGATCATGATCTCTCTCCTCAATCCCCAACCCCTTTCCGATTTTCCCCCTCCTTTTTGTTTTTTCCAATAATTTATATAGAGTTTTCTTTTCCCACCTATTTCCATTATTTTTAAATGTATTTCCATCCATTGTTTTATCTCTACCTTTTAGCCTTTTTTGATTCCTTCACCCCACCCCCACTAGGGCTGTCTGTACCTTGCTCATCCTGCTTTCTACCCTTAATTAGCACATTCCTTTAGATAATATCACCACCTTCAACACCTCTTTGTCCTTTTGTCTGTGACATCTTTTGGTTATCTCCACCTATCACTGGCCCTCTAGCCAGTTCTTCTTGCCCCCCACTCCCCCGCCTCTTAAACCAGCCACTTAAACCAGCTTATATTTCACCCCTTTTCTATTTTTCCTTTGTTCTATTGAAGAGTCATACGGACTCGAAACGTTAACTGTGCTCCTCTCCGCAGATGCTGCCAGACCTGCTGAGTTTTTCCAGGTATTTTTGTTTTTGTTTAGGATTGCTGTGTTCTGGAACAGTGCCTAATTCAATTCTTACACATAAGATTCTTGTGTTCCTTACTAGAAACAGTAGCTGAGGCGGTTCCCCAACGCGAATTTCAGAGTATATTCTCCTACAGCCAAGGATAAATTTACCCTTTAAGATGGTGAGTGGTGGGAGGAGGGGTGATGGCCATTTGCACCCATCAGTCGCAGTACCCCTGCTAGGTGCCAAACTAGTACTCATAGCTGCTCTCTGATTGCTGAAAATATCTGGAGTGTGGCCTGAACCCAACACCCACAGCCAAGAGATGGTAAATGAAAGTTTTACCTCCGAGAATAGTTGGAGCTAAGGAAAATTAAAGATAGTTTCAGGAGGATTGTGGCACACTTATAGTGTTCCCTAAAGAAGTAAATAACTTTAAGGTATCGTAACCTATGAGAGAATTCTTGAGGGAAGTAAGAAGTAAACCTAAGGGCCTGACAAATATGGTGTTAACTTAATTGTATTTGCTTTGTTTCATTTGTTCTATATACAATAAAGTTTGTGTTTTGTTTTAGAAAGAAGTGAAATCATGTTGTATGGCTCTATTGGTTAGTATGAGGTATTTGGATTTCTCTTTAAATGTTAACAGCCTCTGACCAGATTGTAACACCTTACTGATGACCCAGCGTCTAACATAAGGGCAGCTTGAATCTAATGAGCTGCATCTGAATGCCAATTTGGAGTGAAGTGCTCTGGTTCATAACAATAACAAAGAGTTTATTGTCTGCTGCTATTGCTGCAAAGTTGCTGTAGTGAAGAATTATAAACAAAAACAAAATAAAAATACCTGGAAAAACTCAGCAGGTCTGACAGCATCTGCGGAGAGGAATACGGTTAACGTTTTGAGTCCGTATGACTCTTCTTATAAACAAACGAGTCTGATATGAACTTGTTTTTCAAATGTTCCTATCTTCAGGGATTTTCTGGCGCAGCCCACTTCCCGCCTTCTGGAGATCCGCATGCCTCAGATGACTTAGCATAGAGGTCTGCAGCTCTGCATACTGACCAAAGAAGCTCCTAGTGTGGGGAATCTCTACGTCTGACATAGCTGACCTTAAAAGCGATGAGGCTCAGGTCAGCAACCAAACAACACAGACTAGATGTAATTGGCAAAAGAACTAGAGGGAGATGAGGAGAAATGTGTTTACACTGTGAATTGTTATGGCCTGGACTACACTGTCTGAAAAGCTGGTGGAAGCCCATTCAATAATAACTTTCTAAAGGGATTGACTAAATACTTGAAGGGGAAAGATTTGCAGGGCTATGGAGAAAGGGCAGGGGAGTGGGACTAATTGGATAGATATTTCAAAGTTCTGGCCCAGGCCCAATGGATTGAATTTTGTCCTGCATCACTCTATATGATTCCAAGTTTAAGTCAAGTTCCAGCCTTTTTTTCAAGCCATAGTTACGCTGGAAGTCCCATGGAACAGCTGGAGATATTCTGCCCTACTGATTTTATATTCTACAACATTTACCAGAGAGTGAAATGAAGTGTGAAGCTGCCACAAATATTAAAGCTCTGACTTTGAGAGATCAGCAAGATCTGTGCTGGAAATGGCTGGCAGCACACTCAGTTGACCATGCCCAATTTTGCTAGGTTAGCTCATTTGAATAATTATCATATGTTCCAAGCACAACATTAGCCTTGCACTGACAGCTGGGCTAATTGGCAACTGCAAAAATATGACTAGCAGCTCAAATTTAAAGCATGTGCACACTTAAATGTAAATTGCTGAATATGAAAATAATATATTTACAGGCTTTATAAAGCTTCAAGATGGGTCTTAGTAAATCTTTTCTTCAGCCTCTATTCATTAATTCCTCTTCCTAATCAAAACCATACAATGCTATTGATACCTTAAAACATTTTTTATACTCACCACTGAAAAAAATACACCTAACAGTTTCAAAATTGCACACACTGTAGCAGAAATAATTAATGCACAGAGCAAATTCTGATTAAAATGATTAAAAAAAAACAAACTCTTAATAAGTGTTGTGACTCAATAATCTACCTTAAAGAAATTAAATAAGCAGCCCAGGCAGCAGGAGTTGTCATGCACCAATTTTATACAAACAAGCTCAATGCCGGAATAAAATACATCAAAATCTTGTCCAGTATTCTTGTACGTATGTCCAAACTTAGCAAGACAGGCAAAAATAAGTTTAGGCAGTCCCAGGTCACAGGTTAAATTGCGTCCATTGCAAAGGGGGTAGTTGATGGTTTTGCAATAGAAGCTCTACCCTCTATTTTTATTCAGTTGCTGGCAGTGAAAAACTTGCCAAGAGCTGTTGGTCAGTAGTATCTTTTTCCAGGTGGTGCAAAATCCAGAAAGGCAGCAATTCTTAAAATGATGCATCATACAATAAAAGAGGAATTTGTAGCTGCAGCATAAAAAGTGGATTTGTTATTCAAAATAGCAGGGTAAGTAGCATGGCTCCTTTGGATATTGAAGAGTTGGTGGTCCTGCCCCAGGAGGTATACTAAATGGCTTATTTGGAGTTAAAGGCCAACCCCAAATAAAAGCACACTTGGATGGACGGAAATCAATGAATTACTGTTGTCACCAAGTCCGTTATACCTTAATACAAATGAAGAAAACAGGGCAGGATTTTCACACAGGGACTTATGAATGGGTTTCACTTCAACCTCCCCTCTCTTCTTCATCATCCCCTTTGTAATCCATGAGGAAGACGTTCTAGCCTTTTCCTCTCTCTTTATCATCTTCCTCAGCCTCTGACACCCCCAACAACACAGCACCACCATTGCTGTGGCAGATCTTCAGAGAAGAATGATGCAAGCTAAGATCTGGTGAGAATTATTGCCTTGGAATAAAAGAGACAAAGAAGTGGGTGGAAGCTTGTTATGGTGCCCTGTTTCACAGAGATGACACAATGATCTTGTAAGTCATGATACTGGCACTATGTCCCTGACATTGTTATTTCGTACTAATAAAAAAGAGTGCCTCCCTATCTAATCCTGGGGAAGCTCATGAAGTTGAGCTGCTTCTTGACAGTTAGCACTCAGTGCCAGTGTCATCTCCCCCAATATATATTTTGTTACAACTTCCTCCCATGAGATCAAGCTGTCTGCCTCAACCTCATTTATTCTTTCATGGGATGTGGGCATCACTGGCAAGACCAGCATTTGTTATCCAGCCTTTGCTAGGCCATTTCAGAGGGAAGTTAAAAGTCAACCACTGTGGGTTTGAAGTCACATGTAAGCCAGACCAGGTAAGAATGGCAGATTTCCTTCTCTAAAGGGCATTCTTTGGTGAACCAAATGGGTTTTTACAACAATCGATATTGTTTCGCTATTACTAATGCTAGCTTTCAATTCCATATTTTATTAATTGAATTTCATTCCACTAGCTGCCATGGTGGGAGTTTAATGTATGCCCCCGGAGGCTTATTCTGGGCCTCTGGACTTACTAGTCCAGTGTCATTATCACTTTGCCACTGCTTTGGTTCACTCTCATCCAGGAGAATTTGGATGTCATTCCACAAAATTTCTATTCCATTTCTGTTCCTTTTTTGGCTGACTGTGATAGACTCTGCTGTGGCAGACATGCTTGAAAAGTGTCATAAAAATACACATGAGCCCCCCAGTGTAGGTGAATAATCCAAAAACTTAGTTGCTGTTCCCTCAGCCAACTGTTACAACCATCAGCCAGACTTAGTTTTTTTTTGAAGGCTATACTCTAACTTAAGCATCATGTTTTACACAGGATTTATACCAATGCCTCTTCCAGTGGACATGCAAATGAAATATTCAACCAAATTTTGGTAGATCTGGCACAATTCACTACATGGAATTTTGGGTATTGCTATGCTACTAGTATGTGTTACATGACAACATAAGAGTGTATTTTCTGGTATTTTAGGTAGTCTATACTCTTGTTCTTGCTGCATTGTTATCGAAAGTTAGAACATTGCCACGGGGAAGAGGGAAAATCTCATGGTCATTTTGACTCACCTCTTTAAAACCAGTACTTTCTGTGATCTGCCTGCCTCCAGCCTCTTTGGCTAAGGATCATTACTTTTCAAAAAATTTGTTCAAAGGATGTGGGCGTTGCTGACTAGGCTAGCATTTATTGCCCATCCCTAACTGCCCTTGAGAAGGTGGTATGAGCTTCCTTCTGAAACTGCTGCAATTCATGATTTGTAGGGACACCCACTCCCTCCTGTTAGGGAGGGAGTTCCATGATTTTGACTTAGCCACAGCAAAGAAATGGTGATATAGTTCCAGGTCAGGATGGTGAGTGACTTGAAGGGGAACTTGCAGGTTGTGGTGTTCCCATGCCATCTGCTGACTTTGACCTTCTGAACATTAGAGGTTGCGGATTTGAAAGGTGCTGTCGAAGGAGCCTCAGTAAGTTGCTGCAGTGCATCTTGTAGATGGTGCATACTGTTGCTACTGTGTGTCAGTGGTGGAGGGAGTTAATGTTTATTGAATGGTTGGGATACCAATTAAGTGGACTGTTTTTTCTTGGATGGTGTCAAGCTTTTTGAGTGTTGTTGGAGCTGCATTCATCCAGGCAATTGGAATGTATTCCATCACACTCCTGAATTGCATCTTGTAGATAATGAACAGGCTTTGGGGAGTCAGGAGGTGAGTTAATCTCCACAGAATTCCCATCTTCTGACCCATGTTACGACCAAGTAAGGAGGAATAAGCTAGCTCCCTTTTTTTCCAACCTCCTTGGTTGATTTTGACAAAGGTTTATTTCCCCATGTACACCTCTTCCCAATCCAAAAGTATTTACTTTTTAATAAGAAACACATTTAATTAGGCTTTCTTGAATCAAAGAGAGAGTGAATTTATTAATTACTAAAACCTGAGGAAAAATAATAAGGACATCACACACACATAGGTCAAAGATGAGAAGATAAAAGTCCAAATAAAAGTTTTTAAAAATATATACAAATCAATCCTTGGCTTCTCCTCGAGGCATAGATGGTGGAAAGTTGTGGCCATTAAGTTGGCTGATTTTGGTAGAGCTGATTTTGGAAGATTTGCAGTCTGTTGGAGACACTTGTTGGCTTGTCCTCAAGGAGAGAGATGACCTGGTTGTCTCTGCAGGTTAACTGAAGAGGCTGTTCTGTTCTTTTCTGCTTGCTGCCTGCTAGATAACTTTCCTCCAGCAAGAGCAGGAGAGATCCTTTTGTTGTTCTTCTTTCTTCTTTGTTCTTCTGCTCCATCACTCATTGGCCTTCAGCCAGTTTTTAACCCATTTTCTCTGTGTATTCCCCAGAGGGGGAAATGCAGTCCATATCTACAGTCTGTTTTGCTTTCATCTCTGAACTTTTTTACGCATTTTGAGATATAAATTAGCTGGAAATTGTTTTTTTGGATTTCTGGTGAGATGTACAGGAAACAGTCCATTGTCTCCATAACCTCAGGGGATTAAAGTCCAGCCTTTTCATTTTTCACACCTTTATTCAAGTGTCTCTGACTAGGCCTTCAGGTGCAAAATTCCATATTCCATATTCTCAGGACAGGTCTGTCAGCATTATCCACATAGGAATTTTCCAGAATGTGGTCACTTTGCAGTGTCAGCCATCTTTTGATCTGGGTTTTTACTTGCATTTCTTTAAAAACCGCAGGTTTTCCTTAAAAAGTTCAATATGCCTGTAGGTAGTTGGTGAAGCTGTAGTCCATTTTGTAACACCTGTTGTAGCCACAGTATTTATATGGCTGGCCCAGTTTAGCTTCTAGTCAATGGTAACCCCCAGGACAATGGTGGGGGCTTCAGTGTTGGTAATGCCATTGAATGTCAAGGGGAGATGGTTAGATTCTCTCTTGTTGGAGATGCCCATTGTCTGGCACGAATGTTACTTGCCACATATCGGCCCAAGCCTGAATGTTGTCAAGGGGCTGAATTTTCCCCCATCAGGGGAGTTGTGCAGGCGGGAGAATTGCTAATTAAGGACCGCCCAGCATGATGCTCACCCGGAAGCGCTGGGTGCTCCCTGTGCAGGCGGAGGGAGGGATTCCCTGAGTCCAGCCTTGCGTTCTTTTGAATTTTTAAACACCTCATGAAACCTCATCCAGCCTGTGGATGAGGTTCCATGGAAAATCCGAAGACCGCCTGGGCTCTTCGTCTGCCTGCTGACCTTAAGGTTGGATGGGCAGCTCATTTAATTATATCAATTAGTTTTAAACAGGCCGTAATAGGCCTTTGACAGTTCAGCAGGTGCACAGCTGAGTCGGCTGCATGCCCGCCAAACTGAAAATTTAAATGATGCGCGGCGACGTGGGGACATCCACCTGATGTCACCCCGCATCATTTTACACATCGGCCCCCGCTCACTGAGTGGAAAATTCTCCCCCAGATCTTGCTGCATATGGACAAGGACTGCTTCAGTATCTGAGAAGTCATGAATGGTGCTGAATATTTTGCAATCAACCATGAACATTCCCATTTCTGACCTTATGATGAAGGGAAGGTAGTTGATGAAACTGTTGAAGATGGTTGGGCCTAGGACACTACCCTGAAGAACACCTGCAGAGATGTCCCGGGACTGAGATGACTGACCTCCAACAACCACAACCAACTTCCTTTGTGCCAAGTATGACTCCGACCAGTGACGAGTTTTCCCCTGTTTCCTACTGACTTAAGTTTTGCAAGGCTCCGTGATGCCACACTTGGTCAAATGCTGCCTTGTTGTCAAGGGCAGTCACTCTCACCTCACCTCTTGAATTTGGCTCTTTTATCCATATTTGTGGACCAATCCTGAGTTCAGCTTTTACGTCCATGTTTGGAACAAGGCTATAATGAGGTCCTGGGCTGAGTGGCCCTGGCAGAACCCAAACTGAGCATCAGGTTATCGCTGAGTAAGTGCCGCTTGAGAGCATTGTTGACAACACATTAGCATGTGATACAGAGAGGCAAAAGGAAAAACAAAGTGATGTCTATTTTTCACAAAATGATCACAGAGCAGGCAGGCTATGATATTAATGTGAATAATAATTTCACGAAGTGAAGAGTCTGTTTCAAATGTTACCTAAAATCAATGAATTACTGTCTCAATGTATTACCGCATCAGTTTTAAGAATGTGAAAAAACTTTAGTTTACTCCTACACATTTGCACATTTTTCACAAGGTGGACAACAACTTAAGAAATGGTGACAAAATTTTGTTTTTTTTAAATAAATGAATTCTTCTCAGTGAACATTTTTTTTCACCAACGGAAAGAGTGTGAATGGCAGAGAGAATGGAACATTTATCACTATTGATAACTATGGTTTGGGGTTAAAAGCTGAAGGGTGGGTACACCAAAGGAAGATATACAATAGGGCCTTTTATACTCTCTCACACTTAATATGTGCTTTAACCTGAACCTCAGAAACACAATAGCCTGAAATCTATTTTTTCAGTGCAACAATGTAGTAAATGAATTCAAATAATGTAAATGACATGTCTTTTACTGGTCTCACATATTAGTTCATGGAATTATGCTGGTTGCCAAAGAGGAAATAGTCACACATAGCACAGGAATGTTAGACATCCCATTTCCTTCCTTGTCAGAGAACAGCTAGAAGCTTAGATTTTGTATAAAATAATACAAGGGCCTAGAAATACAACAATCCAGCACATGTATTTTGGGCACTAAGTGGCCTAATAAGCCCCCAATATGACAGACAAAAAGTGCACATCCACTTCTGACTGGAAGTGTACCATCTGCCATATTGGTAAAGGATTTCATACTGGCAGCAGGAATACATATTTTCAGCGTTCAGGTTCAAGAATAATGTTGTAAGTTAGAGCCGGGTACTTCTTGCAGGACCTATGTCCCATTTTTGATCACCCCTGTGCTTTGCACTCATTACTTGCTGATCTTGTACAACACACCATGAAGCTAACTGCCATATAAGCCCCAGCACCAGCCTTATTTAAAGAGGTCACACAGTACTTACAAGTTAGCTGTTGGTTCCCATTTCTGTCTCTATCTTCACTTCTAGGCGCCTTTGATGTGTTGTGTCATTCTTTGTCTGCACAGAGAGAGGTTTTGCTGACCTTGCACTGCTTTTGCTCTTTGAGCCACAAATCATTTGGCTGAAGATCTGGCCTTTATTGGCCTATTGAGGCTGGATGACAAGGTAGGGCAGCAAGCAAATTACCACAGAGGTAAGAGGAGGAGGGCACAGAACAGGATACCGTATACAGAGGGTCTTCAAGGAGCACTTCTCCTACATCAACTATTGTGGAATGTGATGGCCCAGGCTGGTGGTCTCTCTAAATTGTATTAAAGCTGAGATAGTTGTGCTTTCTCCTTCTTAACAGCTTATTGCAGAATCATGTGTTGCTGTTAATGAAGGGAGAAGGAAGAATAATGTGTACATTTTACATACTGCACCACTACTCTTCTCTTGCAGATGATGTAAAAAAACAGGTTCAACAAGAGTGGGCTAAATTTCTCTCATTGCATGATTTCTGCCATTAAAATGTGTTTTATTTAAGAAAAAAAAGCAGTCCAGTTATCTGAAGAAGTATGGTTGCATAGCTGCCTAATGGTTCATGTCTAGGTACCAAGATGGTGTCCAACCACAGACATAACTTGCTTGGTGAGATTTCTTTACCCCAACATAATAGTTCCATGAATCTATAAAAGGCTTGACTGCATGGCATCTTTTTCGTTGTAGTTTCAAACCGATCAGCAGCAACTTGACATACCAGAGTAGAATCTTGGGACAGCTTTTACTTTGAAAATAATTGAACAAGTATGAATGAAGTTGTCCACATTTTTCAGTGTGACCTTTCTTTTCCCAATATCATTTGATTCTCCTAAGCCTCATATGGGTCATAGCAACGAGGAAAAGCAAGGTGTTGTTAATGGGCTTCTGGTAACACTACTCTCAGTTGCCCACTAGGAAATGTCTCAAAGTGGAAGAGGTTGCTCTTGAATTTTGATTCTCATGTGGTAAGGTTTCAGATCCCTGCCCTGCAACTCCCCTTACTAGCACTGTCTCAAAACTTGATTTTTTTTAATTAACCAACTAAGCAGACAAGTTACAGAAGTTCAAGGGTTTGAACATTGTGAACGACTAGCAAGCAATGTGAAAAATAATAATCACTATATAAAAAAACTTTACAACTGGACAGTTAAAATTACTACAGAGAAGATCATTTACAAAATAACTATGGAAAATGTTAACATTTCAAAAAAAGTTTGTCACTGTCAGAATTTACATTCATTCTGGGATGAACTTTTCTTCATTATAAAAATACTTAATTAGTATCAATTTAATGATTAACACTTCCTTTTAATACTTCATACAATATAACATCACAGATGTAATTTATTGCTCTCAGGAACTGTAGAATTAATGCCACTGACAATTGAATAAAATGTTGGCCCCAGTTTCTCCATTAACTGGTACCTATGGTGTGTGCATGGTACAAACAGAAGGCAAAAATTATAATGCAAGCCAAAATTAAATGGCAGGGGGTTTTAAAGTTTTTCCCTAATGTGCATTGATAATATTCTAAACATTCATGTTTTATTTACACTGTGACCAAATGCAGTCATTCTTTGTGCCAGTAGAACTAACATTTGCATACAACATGTAAAATTAAGACTACTGTCCATATGGTATTATAGGTCACTACTTCATTGTATGTTCTAATAAACAATGTAATTGAAAAGACATGTTGAATGGGTGCTATAGGTGCTATGTGAGAGCACTGTACCTCAAATTAGCACATGCATATTTCATTGCTAGTCACATCTTCACACAGTTATGTTCAGAATATATTCACTTGTGATAATAAAATTATAATAAATGGTCCCAAAATCACATTGTGGAACCACTGATTCTTCACTATGCCACTTCCACCAAGATATTTCAATGTCTTTTTATGGAGTGGCCACTGTGACATCTCAACTGTAAGCAAGGAGATAATTGAACACCTAAGATCCAATGCATGCTATCGTTGCCACCATTTATACTAACCTACCAAAGTGAATCTAACTTTTTTTGTCAACAAACAATGCCCTGCTAGTTAAGCAGAATGCATATTATCCAAGTTATACTTGTTACATGTATAGGGCACACTCATATCATCTGAAACTCAGGCATCCACCACCTCTGCTAAGTCACATACAGCCAACACACAATTTTGTTTGCACAATGGTGTTTTGAGTTTTAGGCTTAGCAACGAGCATGGTTGAGGTGCACACAGCTGATGAGAGAGAGGAAAAAAAATCATGCATGGGTTGTGCTTCAAGAGCCCTTACCAGCTGGCTATATTGGCAGAGGCAGTGATGCCATGGTTACCTGACCATCTTCTCAAATAGACTCCAAGTTGTCTCCACCCAGAAAGCAACAAGAAAAATAAATACACAAATTGTATAATGGCTGTTAGATTTATTTTATATGGCTGCTAATTTGTGTTTTCATTTCAATATTTCCTTTAGCATTGCTGCTGTGAGGCTGCCATCAATTTGGTTGCTCAGTGTCAGAAAGAAATGAACCACCCTTCAAAGCACAAGTGAAGCAGACTCCATTGTTTTTTTGCTAAGTAAATGCTGTTTGATAGCAGTGTCATTTTGCTGATGATCACAAGTAGACTGATAGGGTGATAATTGGCCAGGCTGGATTTGTCCTGCTTATTGAGGACAGGACAGAACTGGGTAATTTTCAACATTGCACGCTAGATGCCATGTTGTAGCTGGACTGGGAACAGCTTGGCGAGGGGCATGGCTAGTTCTGGAGCACAAGTCTTCAGTACTGTTGCTGAAATGTTGTCAGGGCCCACTTCATTTGCAGTATCCAGTGTCTTCAACCATTTCTTTATATTACGTGGAGTGAATTGAATTGACTGAAGACTGGCATCTATGAGGCTGAGGACTTCAGGAGGAAGCCGAGATGAATCATCCACTCGGCACTTCTGGCTGAAGATGGTTGAAAATGCTTCAGCCTTGTATTTTGCACTGATGTGCTGGGCTATCTCATCATTGAGGATGGGGATATTTGTGAAACCTCCTCCTGTCGCTAGCTGTTTAATTTTCCACCACCATTCACGACTGGATGTGGCAGGACTGCTGACCTTAGATCTGATCTATTGGTTGTGAGATCACTTAGCTCTGTCTATTTCATGCTGCTTATGCTGTTTGGCATGCAAGTAGCCCTGTGTTGTAGCTTCACCAGGTTGATACCTTATTTTTAGGTATACCTGGTGCTGCTCCTGGCATGCACTCCTGCACTCTTCATTGAAATTGGGTTGATCCCTGGTTTGATGGTGATGGTAGAGTGGGGGATATGCAGGGCTATGAGGTTACAGATTGTAGTTGTATACAATTCTGCTGCTCCTATTGGCCCACAGCATTTCATGGATGCACTGTTTTGTATTGCTAGATCTGTTCGAAATCTATCCCATTTAGCATGGTTGTAGTGCTACACAACATGATGGAGGGTATCCTCAATGTGAAGACAAGACTTCATCTCTACTGTGCAGTGGTCACTCCTGCCAATACTGTCATAGACAGATGCATCTGCGATAGGTTGATTGTTGAGGATGAGGTCAAGTAGATTTTTCCCTCCTGCTGGTTCCCCCACACCTGCCGCAGACCCAGTTTAGCTGCTATGCCCTATAGAACTTGGCCTATTCAGTCAATAGTGGTGTTACTGAGCCACTCCTGGTGATGGACATTGAAGTTCCCCACCCAAAGTACATTCTGTGCCCTTGTCACCCTCAGTACTTCTTCCATTTGGTGTTCAACCTGGACAAGTACTGATTCATCAGCTGTGTGAGGGGTGATGGGGTGGGGTGGGTGGGGTTGCTGGGTGTCAGTAACTGGTAACTGGCAGGAGGTTTCCTTGCCCATGTTTGACCCGATACCATGAGACTTCATGGGATCCAGAGTCGATGTTGAGGACTCCCAGGGCAATTCACTCCCGACTGTATACCACTGAGCTGCCACCTCTGGTGGGCCTGTCCTACCAATGGGACAGGACATACCCATGGATGATGATGGTGGTGTCTGTCTGTAAGGTATGATTCCATGAATTATGTCAGGCTGTTGCTTGACTATTCTGTAGGACAGCTCTCCCAATTTTGGCACAAGCCCCTAAGTGTTCGTCAGGAGGATTTTGAAGGATCAACAGTGCTGGGGGGTGTCATTATTTCCAATGCGTAGGTCGATGCCGGATAGTCCATCATTCTTTCTTTTAGACTTTGTAGCAGTTTGCTACAACTGAGTAGCTGGTTAGGCTATTTCAAAGGGCAATGAAGAGGACATATTGCTGGGGGTCTGGAGTTACATGTCAACCAGATTTCCTTCCCTAAAGGACATCAGTGAATTAGATAGGTTTTTATGTCAATCGAAAATTATTTCATAGTCACTGTTACCAAGCCTAGCTTTTAATTCCAGATTTATAATTGAATTTAAACTCTACCAGCTGCTGTGGGGAATTTGAACCCATGTCCCCAGAACGTTAGCCTGGGTCTCTGGATTGCTAGTCCAGTGACAATACCACTATGCTACTGCTTCCACCAGTGCCTCTGCACTACAGTGTTTCATCCTTTTTTAAAGCATAACATTTTAAAGAACTTTGAACTTATCATCTGACTTATATGATTTAACTGCTCCCCTTTCAGAAAGCTTATTGATGACTACAACGCTCATTAGATAAACAATGACACTGGAATGGTGCCAAGAAAAGCTGGATCATGAGATGAGCATTTTACAAATGTCATCCTTGTTTAATTAGCTACCCTGTTACACTGTCAGCCTAACAATCCAGCACTATTACATAGCTCATTGCTTGATCTTATATCATTACCTTATCACTAACACTTTCAGGCAATCTCTTCTTCTTGTAAACAGAAGTCTGTCAGGTAAGATTTTAAATGATCTTTTCTGTGTGGATTTGGCACTTCCTCTTTTATGCATGCTTAAATTTCACATAGAATAGAAATGTCTCCTATGATGGTAAGAGGGTACAATTTACTTGTTGTTGCCTTTAGACTTCACTGACTCATCTGGTAGATGTATCCATTGAAAATGCAGAATTGCATCAATTATGATTTGTATCTAGCTGGTGTTTTACAATAAGTGCAATATCCCAATTGCCTAAGAATTTCATTTGTTTTATGGCGTCATTTCATTTTTTAAAATCATATATCTGTGATGACATCCTCCCACCACACCCCCAGCGCAATCATGGAGCTTTGTGTCTGCGCACCAAACAAGTGGGCACCTTTCCAATTCAAGGCTGTTTCTGTGATTTACTCTCAGCAGCATAGTGCTGCTTGCGAACTGCCTACCTGTGATTTCCCAAGATCCACTTCCTGTGAATGCCAATTTCTGCTAAGAGTTCCAGATCATTGAATTACTCTTTGTGATAAAACTAATTGCACTTGGCTATGGAAGGAATGAGCTTGATGACCCAAAGAGTATTTTCTCATTCTGTTTCTTTATACATTAGTTAAACCAATTAAAAGCAGAACAAGATGAATGGGTTAAAATGTTTTAGTTAAATCCAAATTACAAATTGCCTTTCTCAACAAAGGGAAAGATATGTCTCTGAGCAAGTTTCCTCCATGTCAGAATCACTACTTAAAAATCGTTTGGGGGCCTAAGTAATGTTTTCCATCTAAGGATCTTCACTTTTATGCTGGATAGTAATTGTCTACATTCTTGGATAGCAGATCTTAACCCTTTCTTGCATCCTCTATCTTTACTGCATTACAATCTTGTAATTGTGCCATCAGCAAAAATCTTACTGAATTTGTTCTTGCACAAAACATACTATAAGCCCAAAATGCCAAGTATTTTGTGTTTTGCTACTGATGGCTGTATTCTTCTCTCCCATGTGTGGTAACAGTGGGGTGGGACTTGTGCCCACCATTTTGACCTGCCGTAACTCCAGCTCTTTTTCGTGGATTAGGGCTCATTCCCTCTGCCACTGAAGGTGGGCAAAGATAATGTTTTCACCCCTATTTGTTAGTCAATTTGTCTGTGAACAACACATCTAAAAAACTAGTGGATAGATTTTAATGAAACTTGGTACACAGATATGGTATGGCCAAAGAAGAACTGATTAGTTTTTGGCGAAGATGCAGATCTGGATCTTGAAATTTTTTAATGGTTAACATTGGGATATAGAATGTTTCAGGTTGTTTTATTCAGAATGTTGTTGATTTCTTTCGATGTTGTGGATTGTCTCTGCTGCTGTGGTAGAATTTGTCACAGTTGTCGCAATGTGAGCAGAGATTTAACAGCAAGTTACTGAATGTGGATTGGCTGGAACCTCCTCAGTGAGATGGAAGCTCTTAATAAAATAAATTATTTTTTCAGCTTTGTAATTACAGAGCATCAACCAGGCAGGGAAAATTCTCAAGGAAGAGCTGCTTAATTGCAATGACATTGAATTAACACACATGGCAGAGAAATAGGCTCTACTGAGTCCCTCTTCACTTGTTTGATTTGCAACATGCATATACTGGGAGCCCACAAGTGGCTTACAAAAATGCTGAGGCAGTAGAGTAGCAATACTGCCACTGGAGTAGCCAAAGAGGCAGCAACAATTTAAAATGGGAAAGAAGAGCAGCAAAGAGGAAAATGGAATATTTATCAGGACACAGTTGAGACCAAGACCTAAATAGTAGGTATAGGGGAGGGGGGGCCATATGGAGGAAGAGGAGAACACCACATGATCCTATTTCTTCAGGCAGTGACTTTGCATGCATACTGCTACTAAACCAGGGACAACCATTATCTTTCCTTTGGTGGTCCCTGTTATTAACAGAGTCAGTATTGGTAAGCAGGGAAGTAGAGTGACTTGCTAAGCCCAGCTCCCTGGAGGCATCTATTTCAGAAGGTGGGGAAGGAAGGCCAACAGCCACATAGTCCATATAGGTCTTAGAACACAGGGATGATGGATGAATGAAACATTGTGCAAATAAGGATATGTGCAGCAGATGAGCACCAGTTAATAGAGGATGGAAAATGGGAGGCTGGCCAGGAGAGATTTGTAATTGAGTCTGGAAGTGACAAAATCATAGGTGAGGAATTGAGCAGTAGATGGTCTGAGGCAGATGTGGACAGGACACAGTTGTTGTGGAGGTTGAGATAGGCAGCCTTTGTGATGGAGAGGTTATGGCGCCAGAAGCTCAGCTCTATGTCACCTAGGATGCTAATTTGCTTACAGGTTAGTTCAATGGCATGGGAGGAAGGCGGAATGGTTGGCGAGGTTACAGAGGGCAGGATTTTCCATTCTGGGCCTAAATCTGATGTGAGGGATGGGAACTGGGAGCGTTTCCCTCCACTGAGGCTATTGGAAATTCATGCCACATAGCGCAATGCTGGCCTAATTAATTATTCAGTCAAGAGTTTCCTGACGTTTGCATGGTATGGCGGGCTGGATGGTGGGTGCCCTGCCATCATATCCGGACATCATATTTAAAAGCTGCCCAGCTTACCCATTGTCGAAAGAGGAGATGGCCCACAGATCACAGTGAGCTCCAGCCCCCAAATTCAATGACGCATCCCTTGCGGTGCTGCTCAATGCAGTGGAGACCAGGAGGGGCGTCCTCTACCCTGAGGATGGAAGGAGGATGCCAAGCTGTCATACCAGCCCTGCATGGGAGGAAGTCTCCAGTGTGGTCAATGCCTAGGGACTCCACCAGAGGACTGCCCTGCAGTGTAGGAAACAGATGAATGACCTCATTCACTCCACCAGGGTAAGTGAACCCTCAACTGCTCACATTCACCACACTGAATGGTCAAGGGGACATGGGCCTCAGTGTTAAAGGCACCATCCATGCAGACCATGCATAAAAGACCAACTCAACATGATAAGGTGATGCCTCATAGCCCCACTGTGGGTCCCTGTCTCTTCCACACAGAGAGCTCAGATGCGGTACAGGGGGTTGGGGCAGGAGGAGGAAAGGGGTTAGGCATTGAGGGCACCAGCAAGCACCACTAATGACATGCCTTTGTCAGCCTTAACCTTCTTTCTGCATGTGCTCACTGCTCCGGAGGGTGCTGCCCCAGAACCCTTGTGGACAATTTGCAGTGTATCAATCAGATGGCATACAATCCAGGAAGTTATTTGTAAGACTGGAAGCATGTGAAAGATACATGATACCCAATAGCCCTCAACCACATCTCTCTTTGTGCAGGAAAAGTTGAGGCACAACAGGAGAGAGAGAAGACAGGAGGAGGCCGGCCTGACCTCAAAAGCCTCACTGAATTCAAGGAGCGGACAGCCCAACTGGCAAGGGAGGAGCTGAACAGGGCCTGTGTAGGTGGAAAGGTCGGCAGGCGGCCTCTGTCCAGTAAGGATCCATCCATCATGTAGCAACATAGAAACCTAAAGGGTTTTGCATTCCTCCATGTTGGAGGCAGCTCGGGCAGTCACTCATTCTCTCCTCTCTCACTTACAGGTGTCAGCAGGAAGAGGGAAAGGGAAGAAGGGGAAGTCCTGTCTGGCAGTTCCTCCAGCCCACAGAGGACTGAGGACATTGTGGGGGAGGAAGAAAGTGCACCCGTAGAGGCATCACAACAGCCACCTGCACCCTCCACCAGCGCAGAGACAAACACCTCGAAGGGTACTAGATGTAGTTCAGGCAGGGTCTTACAATCTGGTGGTCATTGTACGGACATGTGTCTGCTGCAGGAGGAGGCAGGGTCAGCCAAGTTCAGAGGCATTAGGAGAACTGCTGGGGAAGAGGCATCTGCAACCAAGTTGGATGACAAGCCTCTGGGATGGGACGTTCATGAGATGCTGGGGAAGCAGGGGAACATCAGACAGAGGTGTTGGAGGCCCTCAACAGAGTGGCATGTGAGGTGGAGGTGTCAGTCTGCTTGCTTGCTGGCTGATGAAGTGGTGCCGACATGTGCATACACTGAGGTCTCTATGGGGAGGGTGTTGGATGCCATGGAGAACCTGGTCCAGTGAAACGTGCAGTTTCTGCTGGAGACGTATGCAGACCTGAACTCCATCGCTGTAGCCATGGATGAGCTTTTGCAGTGGCTACGTGAGTGGGGGAAGGTGCACCTGGAGGGAGGCCAAGGAATCAGGCAGGGGCCCTTGGGCACCCAAAAGGAGGAGGCGCGGCTCTTGGACACACCTGGAACCTCCACACAGGACTCTTTGAGGATATCCGGCCATTTGGAATCCCCCTTGCCTGTGACCCCTTCAGCTTCATCCTCTGTGACTGCAGAGGGAGAAGCTGCTCCACAGTAGGACAACCAAATTAAGTCGGGACCCTCCAGGCCTAAGGTGTCCAGAGGACGGCCACCATCCAAGACAACATGACAAACTGGTCAGCAGGGTGCCTCCAAACCTGCTGCAGATGTTGGGGAAGCACCTAGAAGAAATGGTAGGAACGCATGATTAAAAAGTTTTGCTTTCATATGCGGTTGCACAGGTGCACTATGATTGTTATTGTTGAGACGCTTCTGTAAATAGATTATACTTGCACTTTAATGAGATCTGATGTGGTTTATTTGTGATTCGTAGTCCTCAAGCCTGCACACTCCCACTCCCACCATCTTTAGAGGGACACCCCAGACTGGGCCTAGTTCCCTGGAATCATGCAGGGAGGCAATGGCATTTGCTAGGGTCCTTGCGAGCCACGTGCAAAAAGTCTCCCATGCACCCTGAGCCTTTGCCTTTCATGTGTTCCTCTGTTCCAACACCCTAGCATTGTAAGGGGTGGGGGAGAGTGGGTGGGCAGGGGGGTTGACTGGAAAATTCCACCCAGAGATTTTAGCCTGGACTAAAGATAATGGACCCGGTATTCCCAATAGCTATCTATAGGAAATTGTGGCTCATTCAGGACTTGATGTTGGACAAACAGACTGACAATACAAAGGCAGGGGAGGGGTCAGGAGATGTGGTGGATAGGGACGAGAAGGAATAGTGCGCCATGGTCACAGACACATTTGATTAAAGTTGTTTCAGTGCTGTGGCAGGGGAAGAAATCTGTTTGGAAAAGTTCATGGGTATGGATTTGGGAAGCAACAACAAGTTCAAATACTTTGGACAGCTAAATGAGGTTGGAGATGGGCAGCGGTTTCCAAGGACAGAATGATTATAGGTGAGCCAATGGGGTAATGATAGCCATTTTAAAAGGAAAAAGGAGGAACCATTTACAATGACTGTTAGCATGGGTCAGCAGCAGTTCGATCGGAATAAGATTGAGAGCAGGAGATAGATATCATGGACAAAATGAGCTCAGAGAGATCTTAAGCAAAGAAACAAGAGAAGATGCAAGTTAGGGAAAAGAGAATTTTGGTGGATGTTTGGCTTAATGACCGAGGAGAATAGGATGGAATACAGTTGAATGGATTGTCTCAATCTCAGGAATAAACACACCATTAGGTCATTGTACATGTTGTTGGAAGTGAGAATGGATGGGATAGGAAAGAAGAGTTTAGGAGACAGGCTGAAGTGGAATAAAGAAGCCAGGGTTATCTTTGCATTCCAGATTGATTCAGGAATAGTGAGCAGCTTTGGCAGAGGAGTGTCTGGACATTTTGATACCGTTCGTTATGTCATTATGCACATAAATTGCTGACATGTAGTGGTATAGCATTTTAAAAAGGGTAAGATTACTTGGGATTAAATTTCTTGTTATGATTAATTTTCTTTCCAGCAGAAATTAGGTTGACTGAAACTGATTTTGCAATTAATACAGTTTCTGGCAGGACCTCACATGGGTACTGCAGTTACAACTGTTTGCTTGTCTGATCTAATATAGGTAATTCACATGGCCTAAATTTGATTTGAGAAGTAAAGAATATTAGCTTCCTCAGCCAAGTTAAAAACCATCTGTAATAGATTCATTTTCAGTATGATTTTCTGCACTGGAATTAATCATTCATTCCAGGTGATATGCTGGAATTTTTTGAAGGACAGATGAATTTCTGCATATTCAGTTTTACACACACAATGAAAATGAAAGGAAAGTTTAAAAAAATAATAAAAATGACAAAGGGATAGAAAACCAGAGTTGTAGTGAATATTTGTTTTTGAATAGGAGGGAGGTATACAGCAGTGTCCCCCATTGTTCAGTATTAGGACCGCTGCTGTTTTTGATATACATTAATGTCTTGACATAGAAGGACAGGGCACAATTTTAAAATTTGCAGGCGACACAAAACTTGGAAATACAGTAGACAGTGAGGAAAATAGTAATGGACTTCAGGAAGACACAGCAAGGCTAATGGAATGGGTGGACACATGGCAAATGAAATTCAACACCACAAAGTGTGAGGTGGTGTACTTTGATAGGAAGATTGAGGAGGCACAATGACTCAGAACTACCGCTCCCCAGAGGCTCATACCCAGGAGATACCCCAGAAGATGCACTTGGGGATCTCCTGGAAATCCTCATGCAGGGTCTGCCCAGGAATTGCCTGGGAAGTTAAACTTCTGATGGGCAATTACCCTGCACTGGGACCCATCCAATACTTGAATTTTACTTGGAGACTTCAGATGGTTCCGACTCTCTTAGCAGGTAAAGTTAGAAAGATTAAAACCACTTCTAACTCCTGACTCCCCACTGGATGCCTTGACTATCCTCTCTGACCACCCTCTGACTGCGCCCCACACACCCCAACTGCTACCTGACATCCTCTGATTACTCCCTTGACCCCCCATCCCAAACCCCCCGACTACCCCCCCATACCCTGGAACCCACTGATTGCCACCCCATTGCCACCTCTGACAACCCTTCTGACTCTGCGACTAGCCCCTAACCCCCTGACTACCTTCCCACTTCCCCAGATTATTCCCCCACCCAACTGACCACTCAACACGCCCCCAAGACAACCCTCCACCCCCTGATTGACCACTTGACAACTCCTTTACCCACCCTACCCACCTGTTCCAACATACCTCCCCCCAACGCCCCACCACCCCCACCATCCCACCCCCCACTTCTCCCACATCCCCCTCCATCCTACCCCATTTACCTTATACACTTACCTTCTCAAAGTACTTTTTATCACAGGGACCTTTAAACTTACTTGGTTTACAACAACTAGTGCCATAAAAATGAGGTGTGGCTTCACTTCTCCTGATTGTGCTGCCCTGCTCTGGAAGGCCTCAGGAACCAGATATGCTGCACATTTCTTACCATGCTCGAGTCAGAAAAGCGTGTGAGAAATGTGCAGCTCCCGACCTGTGCAAGTAAAAAAGAGCAGAGCGGTAATCTGACTGTGATTGCCTCTCCACAGAAGTTCTGGCCCTATACAAGCTAAATTGGACAATTTTAAAATGGGTCCAAAGATGGAGGAGATGTTTGTGCATAAATATTTGAAGTTTGCAGATCAAGTTAACAAAGTAGTTAATAAAGCATATCCTACAATTCATAATTATATACATAGGGCAGAAATTTTAGGTCCTCATGGGCAGGTTTACAGGTGGGGGGTGCCCATAAAATTCCCCAGGTGGTTCTCCCACCACCTTCTCATCCACCTCCAAACATCGGCCGCTCCATCAAGACCCTCAACCCCTCTCCCACGCCCCCAGGCCTCACCTCCCCTCAGAGAACCCCCACACTTATCCTAGATTCTGAGGATTACAGTTTGGGGACAGCTTGTAGACCCAGTACTGGCCCTGCTGCCAGTAGCACTGCTGGTAATACCAGAACGTTCTGTTGAAGGGTCATGAGGACTCGAAACGTCAACTCTTTTCTTCTCCGCCGATGCTGCCAGACCTGCTGAGTTTTTCCAGGTAATTCTGTTTTTGACCCGAATTTAGGCCTGAGGTATCATTTCAATAATTTGCTGAGCTGCCAGCACCTCTTGTGCTCCCTGAGGCATCTCAGCCATTTTTGAGAAGATGACCGTCAGGTTGCATGTCACACCAGCAGCGGCCATACGTAAGTCCTGGGCAAAATGGGGTGCAGACAATGGGATGGTACCGATTGCGAGCAGCAGCAATCCTTGGGCTTTCTATGGAGTTGGAAAGAGCATCAGCCTTTATAAAACCACATAACTGCTATTTTGTTGACTGCTGCTGCTCAGCCCCAGTGCCCACTGAATGTTCCTGAGCAGAGCGGGCCCAGTTAATGCCTGCTCCCAATGAGCGCAAGTCAATTTAGTGAAGATGCCCTAAAACAGGGAATTGGAAGCATGTAAGGGATTGAACAACTGCTTTAGGCACCCAAGAGAGGCAACTGAAAAACCTGCTGACCAAATATGGGACTGGATATCCTTCGGGGCATTGCCCCAAAAATTATTATTTTTTGCACCCATTTTCCACCCAAAAACTTTCTAAACAATTTACCCTTTACCAGCAAGAGAGAAAGAGTGGTTTATGTAGGCTTTGGACTTCATACCAGTGTCAAATGGGTGAGCTGCCTCAGGGAGCACAAGAGCTGCTGACAATTCAGCGGATTAGTGAAATGAGGCCTCAGGCCTAAATTCAATGTTGTTTCAAAAGCTCACTCAGATCCAAATCACAAAACCAAAACATAGAGCTCAAATGTTGAATTTTAGAAGGAAGATTCAAGGCTAGATTTCGAACACTGGCTTCAGGGGCGAACTGGCCATGTCGGAAATTGTTAACTGCCTCCGGTAATTTCCTAATCTGGCCTAATTACAAATATTGTAGGTGAATGAAATGCCACACAATGTATCAAGAAACAATATACTGTCCATTTCTGATTACGGTAGTTTAACTGTCATCTTTCACCATCCTTTTTTAATTGCCCTATCCCCAGCATTGAAGCTGAGTGACATGTTTACACAGATTTTTAAAAGAGCATTTGATAAGGTAACACACAAAAAAACTTATGAAACGATAATGGTGTACAAAAGTAAGAGAATATTGTCAAATAGAAAGAAAGATGGTTGGAGGGCAGAAAGCAAAGAGTGGGGGTGAGGTCAAAAGGAAGTTTCTAAGATTGCAAAAATGTGGTGTTTCAAAAGGATTCTGTATCCAGAGATCTGGAGAACAAAAGCAGGGAGGTAATGTTGCACTTATGAAAGAGCTTAGTTAAACCATAGTTGCATTACATTTTGCTGTTTGGGAAACCCCAAAATAATTTAAAAGGCAATATGGTTACCACAGATGAGAAGTTAATCCTGAAGAGAGACTAGAGAAATTAGAGCTTTCTTAACTGCAGCTCAGGATAGTGACGACATAGGTTTCCATAATTATGAACTGTAATGGGAGCTTAAATAGCCGTAGATTGTTTTTATTGGTCAGCAAGGCAGTAACAAGAGAGCACAAAAAATAAAGGGGAAGTTGTAAAAAATGTCTTTACACAGAGTTTAGAATGTGAAATGTTTTGCCACAGAGCATTTTGAAGCAGAAAATGTAACCATTTTAAAGTGAGAGTTCAATTGTTGCTTGAGAAAGAATATTAAAGGAAATGAACACCAAATAGTAGGGTAGGATTAGATTAGGTGGCTCACATGAAAGAAAACAGCAGCACAGTCCTGAAGGGCCAACTGGTTTGTTTCTGTGCTGTGACATTCTATGATCTTATAATAGAACAGTTTTATATGTCTTAACTGCTCCACCATTAGTGGCCGTGCTTTCAGTTGCCTCAACCCTAAGCTCGGGTAAAACTTTCCCTAAATCTCCCCACTTCTCTACCTTTCTTTCTTCCTTAAAGACATTCCTTAAAACCGATCCCTTTGACCAAGTTTTTGGCTACCTGCCCTATACATCTGGCATGGTGTCAACTTTAGCTTTTTAACGATCCTGTGAAATGCCTTGGGATGTTTTATTACGTTAAAGACGCTATATAAATACAAGCTATTGTTGTTGTAAACAGACCTTGGACCAACAAAAACAGTCTGCACTGAAGAATAAAAAGTGTTTTTTTTTGGTGATATTTGACTAGTGGTGTGCTTCTACTGACTAGCACAAGGCACTGCTAGTACCTCCTAAGTTACGATCATATATGAATGCTCCCTGAGTGGGAGGAACGAATGTGGCAGGCCTCAAGGCACACAGGTGGCATTGCAAGTGTGGGAGTAGGGCCATGCACTGGCCATGCAATGGCTGGGTCTGGGTTCAAGAAGGCAGGGCTAGCAATGCCTGCTCATTAGGCACTTTGTTAATTTTTTCGGGGAGTGGACTAGATTGGAGAAATTTGTACTCACCCTGAGAGAAAACTATTTCATGTATCTGCTCTCCTCCATGCCCCATGTGCAATACCCTTGCAGGATGACTTGCAATCTACATTACAGCAGGCCATATCATTTTGAAGTATTGCTGTTCCTTCACTGTCACTGGGTCAAAATCCAGAAACTCCCTCCCTCAAGCACTGTGGCTGTATCCATACCTCATTGATTCAATGCTTCAAGAAGGTACCTCACCATCCTCTTCTCAAGGGCAATTAGGGATGAGCAATAAATGCTGGCCTTGCCACATCACTTGAACAAATAGATAAAAAATGTGCAAAGCCTGCCATCATGGACCAGTTGAGCCAAACCACACCACCCCCCCCCCACCCCCCCGCAGCTCCACGTCAAATCTAACAGCACAATCTCATGTAAGTTGGAATTCAAGGTGCCTGCAGTGTTAATGAGAGAAACTGGATCCAACAGTAAAGGAAGGGCAGGAAGGCTGCAGCAGAACCTGAAAGCAGATAGTGATCCTGGCAAGGCTAGGGAATGTGGAGGCTCTGGCATCGTTTAAATAACTCTTTGCTGATTTCTGCCTGACACCTGGCCAAATTGACTGCCTGGCCAGTGGGCGGGAATAGAAACTTAGGCCACAGCCTAGGACTCATGGGGGATGCTCCTCAACAGTCAGTGGAGGGAAGCTTTGCAAGAGAAAGGGGATCGGGGGTTCCAGTGAGATTGGCATGAAGGCCAGCGTTTTAGCAATTTCAGCATATCCTAAAGTGCTTTACAATGAATGAATTACTTTGCAAGTGCAGTCACTATTACGTAGGTATACACAGTACCCCATTTCTCAACAGCGAGACCCTGCACACAACAATGCAATCAACAGTTAAGTTGTCAACAGTTAAGTTGTCAACAGTGACATGAGTAAGAGATAAATGTTGGTCATAACACAAAGAAATTCCTGCTCTTCCTCAAGTCATAACATGGCATCTTTATGTGAACCTGACCAGGTAGAAAAAAACCTTAATTTAAAATTGCATCTGAAAAATCCACCTCCAACAATATAACACTCCCTCATACTATGCCAACTGTATAGGTGCCAGCCGAATTCTGTGCTCAAATCCTGAAGTGGATCTTGAACACGTGATCCAAAAGCAAAATACTGTGGATTCTGGAAATCTGAAATAAAAACAGGTCAGCCTCATTATGTATTCTTGGCCAAGAGCCCAGACTAAAGTAGAGTCCTAAATACCTGAGCCCCAGAGAAAAAAATTACATGATTGACAGCTCTGTCTTTCTGATCTCTGCTGTAAATTGCACAATGTTTATTTACACAAGGTTAAGAGGTTTCAAATACTTGCAGTTTCATCTATTGAAACTTTAAAGTCTCTGGTTAATTAACACTTTTAGTACCCTGTAGTAAAATGATTATTTTTAAAGATAATGGAAAGTTATGAATGAATGACTGTTTTTGAAGCTATTTTTACACATCCTATTTTCACGATAGGATTCAGTGGTTCTATACAGTACATAATTGGTCAATGGGCATGGAAGTGCCTCAGCTTGGCATAAGCATGAGGGCCATGGGAGGGACAGGGTTGGGTTGGTGGCATAGCTTGGCATAGGAGCATGAGGGATTATGGGGTGGGTCGAGGGGCATAGCCTGACATGGGGGCATGAAAAGCCATGTGGGATGGTGGGTGGGTGTAGCTTGGCGTCGGGGGGGGGCGGAGGGGTGCATAAGGAGGGTCTTTTGAACTTACCTTTTAAAAGGTCCCCCCATACATATGGTTCATAACACCTTTGAATTGCAATGAACCATGACTCATTGAAAACCTGACCTGACTCCATGAAAATTGTGGAGGACTAGGACATGGCTATCCCTGCATTAGAGCCAATCAAGTTAAGAGTGCAGGGTGTGGGCTTTTGACCCGAAACAGCCCGCAGCCTTAAAAGGCACTCCTGAAAATTGGAAACTCTGAGAATGGGGTCAGGAATCCCAGAATTGGGTCCCGGCCATCATTGTTAAAGGCCCCACAAGTCATCCCAACTTGATGAAAATCCAGCTCAATGTCTCAGATCTATGATCTTTCTTCGGAACTGGGAGGAGTTAGAAATGTAATATTTTTTAGCAAGTACAGTGGTGGTGGGGGGTGGTGGGGGCTGTGTATTGGGAAGGTCTTTGATAGGCTAGAGGGCAGGATCAATTAAGTGACAAAAGGATGTAGGTGCAAGGTCAAAAAGAGTGGGACAAATAAAGAAACAAGAGGAGGTGTGAATGGCAAGACGAATGGCAGGTTTTCAATGAGTCATGGTTCATTGCAATTCAAAGGTGTTATGGCAAGATCATGGATAGATCATGGACAGTTGCCACCCAAAAGCAAAGAAAAGGGAGATAGAAAACCAAACCAGCAAACAAAAAGAAAAGAAAACAGAATAGATGATATGATCTAAAATTTTTGAAACCAATGTTGAGCCTGGAAAGCTATAAAGTGCCCAGTCAAAAGATGAAGGGCAGAATTTTCCATGCCCGCTGGCAGCGGACATGATAGGTGGCATTGGCGGACAATATGGCGCAGCTGGTTTCCCGATGGTGGGAAGACAGATCACGATCATCTGCTCAGCCGGCCGATGGCGGCCTATGTTTCCCGCCAACAGTCGTCAGGGAGCTCATTGTAATACATCAGCATATCATTAAGAGGCCATCCCACCAGGCCCTTGGACTCCTGCCACTTGGATCATCCATCCATGTCGCCGGGAAAGCACATCGACGTGTTTCACAACAGCACACAGGCAACATGTTCTTGGCGGCCTTCACTTTGGGGGAACTGGAGGTGAGTGAACAGCATCGTTCTGCAGAGCTCTCTAGGGTCGCCTGTTGCTTTGCAGGCTTCAGGGGCACCGGGGGGGGGGCCTGAGTGAAGTGCAGCCCTGCCACGGAGGTGACCATTGTTGGGGGGGGGTGTCCAGGGGCAACTGTTGCCCAGCCTCGGAGATAACTGTTGTCAGGGGTGGGGTGTCTTGGGGCAGCTGCTGCCCAGCCACAGAGGCGACTGTTTTTGGGAGGATGGGGGGTGGTGCAACTGCTGCCCTGGATTGGATCCTGTGCACAAGAAATCAAGGTGGGAGGCAGGGTAGGCGAGGGAAGTGACCAGGCAGTAGGGACGCCTGTACAAACTGACTATTGCTCTGCAACTGAGACAGTTCAGGCACAGCCACAATGATATGATGCAAGCAATGCAGAGGCACCAAAGTGGCACAGAGGCACAGACTGCGAGTCCATGACCATTTTACTGGACCATGGAGCAGTTGAACTGCACATGTTGTACAATCTCCTGGCCAATGCTGGCCATGTAGCAGTCACTGCTGGAGGCACTCACAGCCCCTTGCAACCTTAGCATCCTGGTTAGGAGCAGTCTCCCCCATGTGGCAAGCTGATAGGGTAGCCATGCAGCGCATTCATCTGTGGCCATCCAAGGAGTGGTCAGCGCTCTCTTGTAAGTGTTAAGGGGTGGTCACACAGGGCCAGGAAAGGTGCTAAGTACAGCCATGGAAACCACGTCTCTCTCTCTCTCTTTCATATTGCAGGAGGACCACATCAGGAGCATGGAATCTGGTGACCTAGCTGTATGCCAGAGAGCAGAGAATACAGAGGAGAGAGTGACTGAGGCTCCTGGCTGTGTAAAGGCAGGAGCAGCAACCTTAGGAAGAAGGAGCTGCAGAAGATCCCACATATGCTGCCCAGGAGCGACAGAAAACCTTGGCTGGTCGGCAACTAACGACATCCAGGCTCTATAGACGCTGCCTGTCATTCCTGCAGATGACCAAGAACAAGCGTCACCGACGACTGTGCATGTCTAGGGACCTGGTCAGTCACATCTGCCACTTATTGCAGGACTTGATGCCAAGAGGACATGGAGGGCATCCACTGCCACTGGCTGTGAAAGTGACCACGGTGCTCAATTTTTATGCCAGTGGCTCCTTTCAGGGATTTATAGGTGACCTTTATGGGGTATCACAGGCCATCACCCACAAATGCATCCATAAGGTCATGGATACCATCTTCTCGAGGGCACACAACTTTGTTCGTTTTGCCTGGGACTGTGGCAGCCAGGATGCAAGGGCCAGTGGATTCTCCCGGATCTCAGGATTCCCACAGATGCAGGGTGCGATTGACTGCACCCATGTGATGCTCAGGTCTCTGTCGCTACACTCAGTGGACTTCATCAACCGCAAGGGTTTCCACTCACTGAACGTGCAGCTAGAATGCGACCACCAGAAACACATCCTGCAGTTTCTAGGGAGTGTGCATGACACCTACATCCTTAGTCAGTCACAGATCCCTGGAGTCTTTCAGGGCCCACAGAAGCTGCAGGGATGGCTCTTTGGGGGCAAGGGCGACTTGCAGAGGCCATGGCTGATGACATCCATGCGGTGGCCTCAGGCTACAGCAGAGCGACACTATAATGAGGTTCATGCTGCAGCTCGCAATTTGATGGAGCAGGCCAAGTGTTGAAGATGAGGTTCCGGTGCCTGGACTGGATTGGTGGAGCCCTGCAATACAGTCTGCAGAGGGTGTCATGCATCATCATCGTCTTCTGTGCCCTTTACAACCTGGCGCTCCAATGGGGAGAGAAGCTGGCTGAGGAGAAGATGGAGGAGCTACACGTCTCCTCTGATAGGGAGGACGCTGATGGGAATGAGGGTGAGGAGATCCTCGGAGGCGACGATGACAGCCCTCGCACTGGCTAGATGAGGCAGGTGCACTCAGGAGGCTCTCATAACTGCTAAATTTGTGGAGGATGATGATGACATGCAGTGACGAGATACCATAGATACTCACATTGCATCTATGAACATTTGACTCCAGTCTGGCTTATGGCAGCACGAATACCCTCTGAGAATGTTCCTGTCATGGAGATGCAGTGGAGGCCCTAATAGCCACTTGATTGCAGGAGGATAATGATGATATGCAGCGAGGACACTCCATAAATCTTCACATAGCTTCTGAAAATGTCTGACTCCTGTCTGGCCGAGGGCAGCTTGCTTGATCTCCATGATCAGGGTCATATCATAGAGCTGCAGCCAAAGCCCTGCAGGAGCTGGAGCACATCATCAGTGGTCATAGATGCTGAAGAGATGGGGGAACAGCTCCTCCTTAAAGGTGCTGAGATAGAATGAGAGAACTCTGTGATGCCTACCCACTACATGCTAGCAGCAATGACAAGCACTGCCGATGTGCAGGCATCAGTAATGTTTTGACGGCGTGCGTGAGGCCAGACAATCACTTTGGCCTGAAGGCTGCACAGAGCACAGGGAAGAGGCCCTGGACTGAGACACCTGCCTTTATCTTGTGCAGAAAGGTTTCACATTTGAATGACAAGAACACTGCTCATCAGGGATCCATAGGCAGAGAGACATTCTTGGGAGTTTATTAATAATAGTGAACATTATGTACAAGTGATTAACACCCATGCCCAGGCTGTGCATTCTCCTTAAATTTGCTAACCCCGCCACTACATCTTGTTGCTCCCCGGACGTCCACAGCGGAGGTGGAGGCAGCCTGCTGACTGCAACACTCTGTCTGTGATGACTTTGGCGGGCGTCCTCTGGAGGGCTGAGACTTGGAGGGCCCTGGCCTGCTTTCGGGGTCCTGCTGTGTGGCAGTGGCACCCTCCTTGGCCTGTGGAACTGGAGCTGCTGAGGTCACAGGAAGAGGGGTGTCGGATTAGTTGGACACTCTTGGAGCCACCTGGACGGATAAGCCCAGAGTGTGCACCTGCTGATCCTCCTCCCTATGGGTGCCTGGCTGACTCCTTGGGGAGCAGGGGTAGCTGGAGTGAGATCGATCTTCTCAGCATCCCACTTGCGTACACAATATTGGAGGCCAACTATGGCATCAGCAATGGAGTTGATCCGCACAGCAGTGCAAGAGCGACATCCTGGACCAAGGTCTCCATTGGCGGCCCCCATCCTACCAGTGATAAAAACAAAAAAACTGCGGATGCTGGAAATCCAAAACAAAAACAGAATTACCTGGAAAAACTCAGCAGGTCTGGCAGCATCGGCGGAGAAGAAAAGAGTTGACGTTTCGAGTCCTCATGACCCTTCGACAGAACTCAAGTTCTGTCGAAGGGTCATGAGGACTCGAAACGTCAACTCTTTTCTTCTCCGCCGATGCTGCCAGACCTGCTGAGTTTTTCCAGGTAATTCTGTTTTTGTTTCCCATCCTACCAGTGTTGACTTCGGTGCGTTGGCATGCTGATACTATCACCTCAGCCTGAAGGCGGACAGAATCCTCCATCATGCCTTGCAATCTGAGGACATCCCTTCCTGATGTTCCCGAGCTTGTCTTTGCAGTTCCAGTGACTGTGACATGACCAAGTCCAGAGGCTCATCATCTGACTCAGGCTCTGCAACATTCTGGATTCCAGCAGTCCTCCAAGTGCCGGAGATCTGGGAAGTCCCTGCCTTCACTTGTCGTGGATCAGGAAGTGCGACGTGCTCACCAGATTGTGATCCCGGGGCTATTCTAAAGCTAGGTCCCAGCGAGGTGTGTGTCTCTGCACTGGTGGAGGGTGTGGGTGAGCGTGTGATGGGACTTCAAGGAGTGTGCCTTCAGATTCCTCTCCAGAGGTTTCTTCAGGGCTTGATTGGAGGCCCTGGGTCATGGACTCAGTCAGCTGTTTGGTAGATGTTCCTGTGAAAGCAAGGGGGGATAATTAGTGCCTGGCAGTGGCGTGTGAAACAGGACACATCACTCATGGCATTGTTATCTGATGGATGTTGAACTGTTGGATCCTCACTTGGTAGAGTAGCACCAATCTCACCATCAGCACAGGACTGGTCCATGTTGTGGCTAGCTAGCCGGATGAATCTGTTTTCAAAGTCCATGAGGATCTCAATTTCAGGCATTCTGCCACCGGTCTGTGACCTCTCTGTCTTGTGTGCCAGCTTGTCTTGCATGAGCAGAGATGCAGAAAGAGTCTGCCAGACCAGATGATAAGTATGCCTGGCCTGCGTGGGTGGTCAGGGTCCCATGCTGAGGACAATGAAGGTGTGTGTGAAAGAGTGAATGATGATGTCCCTTGAACTGGCAGTGACTGAGGGCCCTGTGGATGTTTGATGAATTTATGAGTGTTTGAGTTGAGAGTGATGAGAAGAGAATAGAATGGAGGAGATCATTCATCCTTTTGCGGCACTGGATGGCTGTCCTTTTCTGAAGGACATTGGCGCTGACCACCACTGCCAACGCCTCCCAAGCTGGATTGGTCATGTTACTGCCCATCCTGCAGCCAGAGCGGGGGTGCAGGACATCCCAGTGGGCCTCCATGGCATTCAGCAGTCGTTCGAGGGACCCATTGTTGAAGCAGGGGGGCTGCGGTCTTTTTTCCTTTACTGGCAATGTCTTCAGAGCAATAACGGTGAGCCAGAAGCAATGGACAAGTGCTTGTGGCTGGACTTTAAACATGGCGCCTGGCGTAATGCAGCGGTGGGGTGATGGCCGGTGGGTGAATGAGACCCCGCCCACCATGGAAACGCCATGTTTCTCAGGGGTGCATAAATAATGAGGCGGGTTTGGACAATACAGCGTGAGAAGCCGCCATCGCGGCCGATTGGTGAAACATTGTTTTATCTGCCCGCTACAGCACTTGGTGCAAATCTGGAAAAATTCCACCTGAGGTGAAATACTTCAAACTTGCATTAAGCTTCACTGGGACACTGCAGGGAGTTTTGGACAGAAAGGTCAAATTGGGAGCAAGATAGAGAGTTAAAATTACAGGCAACCGGAAGCTTGGGGCCAAGCTTGTGGATTGAACAGAGCTGCTCCTCAAAGCGGTCACCAAAGACTGGATTATTAGGCCCTGATGGGAGAGGGAATGGAGACCAGTGGGTGAGGAATTCCACACCTCCAGCCAGTATGCTGGTTTGCCAGCAGCATCCCTCTCCTGGGTCATTTTCCTGGAGGCAGTATGGCGGTTGGGGGCTGTTTAGTGGGGGGGGCCGGAGTGGGGAGCAAAGCTGCATGGCTGTAAGCAGCAGGTTTCAAATTAAGGTTCTTTGAAAAGCTTATTGTCAAGAAGCTGACTAGGGGCATTGGGAACTAGGCCAACTGCCTAGAGGCAGCCTCCTTGCAGTAAATCAGTGTCGGAGGGCCAGTATTCGGGCAGGCTTCGCGGCCCTACCTCCTTGTTTGGCTTTAGCTGCAGCCGCAGCCTGCTCTATGGAGGAATTCACCCTCTGCAATGGGGGCCCAGCAGCTGTGGGCAATTGTTTATTTTAAATCAGCTCTCTTCCTTACCTGAAAAGGCAGCCTGCTGCTTAATTCCGAGCCGGAGAACCTCCTATTGGCCCTCCAGCTTCGAGAGCCCACCCATTGTCCTTAATTGAATGGCAAGTCTGTGCTCTGGCATTAATTGGCCAACTCAGGGAAAATCACTGCTGGGTTACTTTGTCCCCTACAGTGCGGGATTCTGACTTCCATTTAATCCTGACATCAGGGCCCTGAAGCCCTTGGGAAAATACAGCTCCTAGTCTGCGTTTGGCCTTGCCAATGTAGAAAAGATCACAATGTGAGCAGCAAATGTGGTATACAAAATTGAAAGAATTGCAAGTGATCACTGTGTCACCCAGAATAATTTGTTTGGGACATTGGATGGTGAGAAGGGAGAAGAAAAAAGGGCAGGTTTTGCATCTGTGTTGATGCAACCTAAGTGTTGAGCCCATGATCTTTTGACTTAAAGCTGAAACTGAAATAAATGACTGGTTAGTCTGCTTTGGTAGTTTTGTTTGAGGGAAGAATGTTGGCCTAGATACTAATTGAATTTCCCGCTCTTCTTTGAAAAACCACCTTGATTTCTTCTTTGTCCACCAGATCACTCAGACAGGGCCTCAGTTTAACATTTAATTTGAAAGATGGTACCTTCAGAAGTGCAGAACTCGCTCAGTAATGCCCCAAAGTGTGCAAAATATTTACTATTTATTACATACCTATTACATTACTGGTAAGGAACCTTTACATATTCCCTTGTAATAAACCATCGCCAATGTTTTCATAATTATTTGAGAGCAAAAATAAGGATATGTAGCAGCATGCCTGCAAACCCTGTCTCCTTCATTGCTTTGGTGTGTTACGCATATGTACGTACATGTGGATTGTGAACCATCTTTACTTAGAAGTACACACAAGACATCCAGATGTTAGAAGATGGCAGAACATCCAGACATCAAGGCCTGTGGCAAGTGCATATCCCTCTTTTTGTGGATGTTATCCAATGCACTTTACATGTACTGCTGCTGTATTGCAATGCTGGTTCAGATTAAAACTGAGCATTTAAAGATCACAGTATAAGCTATTTGTATGCCATCCAAAAATTGTGTCCTGCAGCTTTATTGCAATTATATAGATAAGAGGAAAGTATGTTTGGATGATTCACGTGGTACCTCCCTGTAATTCTCAATTTTAGTTTGTGCCATGTGTAATATGGCCCAATAATAATAAAATATACAAATTTGTGTACACATCCTGATTCAATTAAATCATTTCCTTATTTGTAGCCAGGTCCTTTGCAATATCTCACTGACCCTATTCAACAGTTCCATCCATGCAGTTCTCACCTCCAAATTCAGAAGAAGGTAGCCTTTAGTTCTAAACAGTACCTCCTTCTCATATAAGGGCCTCCAATACATCTTGCTCAGAAATTGTACTTACTTTGTTCCCCCTCTCCAATGAAACTTCAAAAAATGGCAGAGAGAAAAGAACTCCCAGTGTGGACAGGCAGTATCTTTTTAAAGAGCTTCTTCCTTGTTGAAAATCCCATCCCCATTTTCAAATATAGCTCCCAGTGCTATATTCCAGGATATTGGATTGTGGGTTAGGGGTATGGGGGAAGAGAGGGAGACCACGGGTGTTCTGACTGGGGCTTGAGCAGGGTGGGGCCGAGAGAGAGAGAGAGAGGAAGAGACTGGGGAATGGACTGGACAGGATCAGTATTTCCTGCAGAGCCAAGAGCAACAGCAGTGTGGCGAGTGGGAACAGCACCATAAGAGCTAATTAAGGGGTGAGTAAAACCTGGGGACTGACCAGATCTTGTGCAGTGCAGGGAATTTAGGTAGTAGTTTCAGGGTCAGAATCAGTGGGCTTTGTTATTACTATTAGTTGCAGCTAGGGTGTTTTATTTATTCATTCATGAGATGTGGGCATTGCTGTACTGCCTACAATTCCTTTGGGAAGGCAGTCATGAGCTGCCTTCTTAAGCTGCCACAATCCATGTGGTGAGGTTTCTCCCATAGTGGTGTTAGGTATGGAGGTTCCAGAATTTTGACCCAGCAAATACGAAGGAACAATGACTGATGCCAGGATGGTGTGTTGCTTGAAAGGGAGCTTGGAGGTGGTGGCGATCCCATGCGTCTACTGCCCTTGTCTTCTTAGGTGGTAGAAGTTGAGCATGTGGGAGATGCTGTCAAGGATGCCTTGGCAAGTTGCTGCATTTACTGGGTATTGAGTTGCCACATCTTTTTACTATCAGTCACATATAGACTTTCAGTGAGTTATTATATTACTGTTGGTTATGAAGAAAACCTGTATACTGCAAGTATTAATATTAGTTATCAGTATATTTTCAGTGAGTTCCTATTAGTTATTGGTGAAATGAAAATTCCTTGCAACCTCTGGGTCCCCCTGCAAATCTCTCCCTCTCCCTCAGTTTCTCCTTTTCCACATCCTTGGTTTTCTTTCTTCACCTGATTGTGGATGGTTTCCTGGGTTCTCGCACTATAACGTCTGGCACAAAACCACAGGTAAAGACTCAACCACAAGGATTCAACTTTTACAGGGTAAATGCAGTAACATTTACAGATGTCATGTGGCCAGATGTCACATGATCAAACTTCCAGATATGCCTCTAACCAGAGTTGGCAATGCTGAGCATAGGTTTGGAGTAGGCCTCAGGACTCTGTTGCTGATAATACAGAGAACAAGCAATCAGTCCATCAATCAAACAAATGCCAACCATTGCATTATCAGCCCTTTTGGGTACTGTATTTCTCCAAAAAGACTGAAAACCACAAATTTCTTGAAATATCACTCTCTCTCATTCATGGCAGTTGCCAAAATTCCTGGATCAAAGAATAATTTCTACATGTCATTTATGGCATATGATTCTCTGGTATGTACTTGGATTTGTAGTTCTACTGGGCGAGAAAGGAAACTAACACTTTAATGACGTGGCTTTCTCTGGCACACAGGGGAAAAAAATTGGGCATTGTTGGGCCATTTTATTGAGCAACAAATTTTGTGTCCTCAGCCTCCTGCGCATGATCTCCTTGGAAGTGCAGTGGCTGCCAAATTCTGGAGCTGAGAATGCTGTGGAAAATCAGTAACACTGGAAAATGTAATGTGGGATTTGATTTGCAGTGTAATTCGTAATGTCTAGCAGTGGTGGGAAGTGTAGATTACAGCTTGGCAATAGTGGGTTGTCTTGTGGCATGTCAGCATTGTTGGCAAGATGGAGGGGATGGGGGGGGGGTGGGGGGTCAGTCTGGGAGAGTTCCCTGGGTTTGTTAGTACTGATGGTAAAGTGGCAGTCACAGGAGGTGGCAGCAATGAGGAGCATGTCAATGGGTAGAGCGAAGAGGAGAGTTCTGGAGTGTGACAACAATGGGATGAAAGTGGGTAATATTGGGAGGTATAGTTATATGGTACACTGTCTTATGCTCTAGTAGTATTGGAAACATGTGCTAGGGTCTGGCAGCAATGCTGGAGATGTTCTGGTGTATGGCAGCACTGTGTAGGGCAGTGGGGAAAATGTTCAAAGGTCTTGAAGCGGGGATCTGTCAATAATCTTAACGGAGACTAGGGATCTGGCAGTTTGGAGCATGTTGGGCCTAAAGGTAGCAATGAAAGGAGAGCACAGCATCTGGGAGCCTAGGAATTAAGGCATTTTTTGTATAAGTATATTTTTCTATTGTTCTTTCATAGTCACTCATGAATGCTAAGTTATTTTTCTGAATAAATAAGATGGAAATAAACTGTTTATTCTAGCATATTTTGGTGAAAATTTAAAAATGGTGTCTGTGAATACCATTTCAGACACTTTCAGTGGCTTTGAAAATACAGACAGTCACAGAATAAGTAAGAGGTATCTCACTTAAGACAGTGACTTACGGCTGATGTTTAATGAACACAAAACACATAGAACTAAAATATCAGGAGATGGTGAATGTACTGAAAGAATTGCACACCCCATCAGAGCGAGAGAGGTTTTGGCATTTAAATTTGATCTCCACATGCTGTTAGGGAGCATGTAATAGATGTTCTCTCCAAGCCCTACCCATCCCCACCCACCTTGCCTGCCACCCTTATGTGCAGTGAAGGTTGCCAGGCTTCCCAGTTGGCACTGGCCTCCACCTGATACATGCAAAATTGCCGCGGGGGTAGGAAAAATGAAATAGTATTTTGCAAATGTTTATTGCTTTTAATTTACACTTCTGTGAATAATTAGCAATTGAGCTGTCAAATCACTGTTGACTTCAAACAAATAAATTACCCGTAGTTTTTTTTAAATATAGTAAAACATACAATGAGGAAAATAATGCACAGTGATACTTTCTTGAATAGGCAATCCAGAGACTATCTGCAAATGGGAAGTGGTGGGTGAATGTGTTAAATGATGTAAATTTCCTATTTATCTTTTTCTTTTTAGTTGGTTTCCCATCAAGGTCATTCATCACCATATACTTTTGTCTTGCTGTTAGAAGGGAGAAGCACAGCAATGACATCAATGACTTATCGTACAGCTGACAGGAAATATACTCACTACCATACGAGACAGACATTACTGCCTCTTATGAAAAAATAACAATAAAGAACGTGATTTGTAATATCCAAAAATGTTGTAACAAACTCACCTCAGGATCTGGTGACACTTTGCCTCCTGATGCCAATTTATCCAACATCAGTTCTATGGAATACAACATTTTAATTTCTAATTCGAAAAAAATAACTCGGATTTCAACATTGATCATGAGCACTGTAAATATTTCCCATCTAATAGCTTACTGTCAGATAAATCAATTATTAACATTTTTAAAATCTCTAGATACTTCTTTTAATTAGAAAATTGCCAGAATATAGAACAAAATAATACTTCCAATACTTTTGGAACAGAATGTAAATAACTTCAAGAAAATCAAATAAAAACAATGAATAAGCAGCACCCAACTTTTTTTATTTAAGTGTTAGGATACAAGAAAGCCCGCAAAAAAGACATGAAAAAAATTCAAATTTGGTCCAAAGTACCATGCTTGCAATGTTACTAGGCTGAGGACGTAAAATTGTGTGTAAAGCCATGGGCATTGTTCCTGGTACCATCCGCCCGGCTTGACCCCACCGCAATTTTACACACAGTGGGGAGGTGTCAGGTCTGTCCATGGGCCAACTGAGGTCTTTGAGTGGCCAATCAATGGCCACTTGAAGGCCTCTTCCTGCCCCCACTGAAATTTTTCCTGTGTTGAGCAGAGGCCTTGCCAAGTGGGAAGCCTGGCAGCTTTCACAGTGCTGGCTGGTGGCAGGCAAGAGAGGGAGGTTATACCTCTTTAACAAGTCCCTTGACCACCCGCACCCCCTCAGGTCTAATCCCCCATGTTTTCCCTACCCTCCTGCTCCCCGCCCACATACACCCCTTTCACTGGGGCCTGCCAGCCTGGCTCTGGCAATAACCCCATCCCCACCCCCAGCACCGCACCCCGCCTTCGCGCCCTCCCCACCACCCCCCACTTACCTCAGTGTCTGTTGGGAACTGGATGAAGTCCCAGCAGTGACCACCACTCCCAGTGGCGCTGCTGGGACCAGAGAGTTGCCAGCCATTTGATTGTCCGGCAGCTCTCAGAGGGGGACTTCCTCCCCAGATGGGGGTGGAAGGCTCAGCTTGAGCCAATTAATGGTCCACCAGCCCTTAAATGAATGCCAGCACAGGGCAGGTTCGCTCCTGACATTCATGCTGGGGCAGGGACCCTGATGCAGCATAAAAATTCACCCAAAGAAACAGAAAAATGCATTTCTGGAAATTACCTGGAGAAGGGTAAAAGAATCCTATGGAGCTGATTTCAGCTTTAATACTGTGGTCGGTGTGTGCAGTAGGAGTGAGGTTAGGAAGGATAACAAACAAATCCAAGTCATGTTTCAGTGCCATTTTACTGATCATTTCAGCTTTGAAGAAATTCCTCTTAATTTTAATAATGAGGATAAAGTGGAATTTTAACCCTATGCTTCCGACAGAAAATGATGGGTGGGCAGTTAAAATTGACCAGGTTTCTTAATCAGTGGAAAGCTGCAAAGATATTAATCTACTCTACTGAGCAGGTGGCAAAGACACCAAGCCAAAGCCAGCAGGGTCCTTGTTTGTATATTCATGTTGTGTCCTGATGGTATGAAAACCCAATTAGGACCCAAATGCAATTTCTAACAGGTATTCTGAGCTGGGTTGCCATTGTGGCTTTCCTGCTAGGTGACGATAGCTGGATGAATATCCAGGGGCAGAATAGGACAAAACAGGTAGGCTTTTTATTATTATTTTTCTGGGACTGGGAGTGAAGTTTTGGCCTAGAATCTCCCCCTTCCCGAATGCGAGACTTTCACAAGGAAGCCCCAGAAATCAATTCCACTGCTTATCTTGTGTCAGCTATTGGCCTCTAGGCCATGCAATTTTCTGTTTCTTTTCACTTTCTTCCCACTTAGAGCAGGTAGGATATTGGACAATGGGATGTTTTACTGCACAGTTTCTTCACTTTGCTACCCGTCGGCTAAACCCCAGTTAAAGTTGGGTCTCCTGTTTTATATCCAACAGCAACTCCCATTTAATGTAAAGGCATACGGTGCCTTTAAAGAACATCCCAAGGTGCTTCACTGATAGACATAAAGAAAATGGATGCTGAACTAGAGAAGGAGGGATTAGGAAGAGCAGACCAAAATGTTTGTTTGAAGCGATAGCTTTTGAGAAGGTTTTTAAAGAAACAGGGGAAGAGTTGGAGAGATGGAGGGAACCAGTGGTGAAGAACAGGGAGGGGGAGTGCACAAGAGGTTGAAGTCACACTAATACAGCATTTGGAAAGAAATATACAACTGGAGCAAGTTCTGGACATAGAGTGGACAATATAAGGATTGAAAGATAAGGATGAGGATTTAAGATCTGACACACTGTGGGGGACAGGTAGCCTGAGCCATATTGACTTTTTCACTACAATTGTGAGGCCTCCAGATGGCCAAGGAGCTGGAGTGAGTTTTGTGGGGTTTACAAGGTACCCCTGAAACAAATGTGATGGCCCAGATTTCTGAACCATTAATCACCTGGCTGACATAATGGAAGGATATATTGACACTGAAAGATACAGAGCCCCAAAAGTTTACAAAACCCTCTTATTCTCTGCCAATTTTTAGAAAACCGTTTTATTTGGCCTGCTTCCTGCTGTGAATTTGCTCTGCTACTGAAATGTAATTGTGGGATTCTCCTGATCTACTGCTGTAACTTTAGCAGAGCCCTTGGAGAAAAAGGGCAAATATTTAAGAACCATCAATTCTCTGTGGATTCCAATGATTTTCTGCTAAGGTAACAGCAGCACCTCAGGAGATTCCGTGGAATTTCACAGCCTACGGGGAGAGTTTTAACCTGCCTGGTTGGGTGGGTTTCTGTTTGCGTGGCAGGTTTAAAGAGCATAAACTGCCAGCATGTTGGGAAGTCAGCAGGAATTCACTGACTTCTGCATTTAGCCGGAGTGCATTCACTAGCTCATGGAAACACTCCGGGCAGACAGGTCTGAGACTAAATATGTGAAATGACAATTAATGGCAGTTTTAACCCAGGATTCTGAGCACACGGGTTTTTTTCCCTTATTGGAACTCGCCGTGTAAATAGAGGTGAGAGGACTGCAGGAGTTGAAGGGGCTGAGCAATTGACAAGAAGAAAGGCTTTAAATATTAAGGTAGGACAGCTGCTTCCTTTCCTAAGTCAAAAGCATTTGCTCACAGAACTTGTTCTGAGAGGGTGCTTTCTTTACTTTGGAAGTGATTGCCAATATTTTGGAGGTCATTTCAGCTACCTAGGGTTTTTTTTTTTGCCTTTGATCTGTGCTTCCCAGCTGCCAGCCTTCTCAGCAGCATGGGAGCTGCTTTTGCAGCTCTATCTTAATTGGACCTCTGATGAGAAACAAGAGGAGCCGTATCAGCAGCTCCACCATATGGCTGTGTTATATTTAATTCTGTCACTAGGTAGCTAGGAGACCCCAGATTTCCACCACCAATGTCCAGGCATGCGGGAACCTGGCTTATGTTCATCATCCTCTCGTCTGCAGAAATCAAAGTGGAGATAATTGGAGAGCCACCTGAGATTCTCTGCCTTTCCCTGGTGCTCTGTGCATTCTTCCCCTCACAGGAGATTTGAGCAGTGGAATGTTTTGAGAGAATAGAAGGCAACATTTGTGTAGAGTTACTTGATGGATTGGGATGACATTGTTTTAAGACACGGTGGGTGTTGGTGTTGGCTGGTCAGATGGATATGTGAGGAGGTGCTTTGAGAGAGAGGGATGGTGCACCTGCAAGGGCTGTTGGTCTGAGGAATGTGTAACTAGGGAAGATGACGACTGAAGACTAGGGAAGACAGAGGAAGGAGTTTGTACTTGAATGTGCCACACCACATACCTTTCCTGCCCTGATGAGGTCATTAAATCTCTTGTGGCACTGTAACCAAGAGCAAGATACCACACTGCTACTGCTGACCTCCTTGCCTGCTAATTCTCTACGGTAGGCTTCTTCCATCCACGGACCCCCTTAAGGCCCTTACAACCTGCAACATGATGTCCAGGGACATGCTTGAAAAGCATGGAACTGCCTTTGCACATTGACACTCAGTCTCTCAGGTTGCTAGTTCTGTTTTGACACTTGACAATGCTTCCATTCTGACCCTTGCAGGGCTCTTTCAGATAATGGAGCTGAAACAGATTGCTGTAGGCTATCATCATGCCTGTCCGCTCTAATTGGTCAGGAAACTTGGAAGTCAGATACAAACGCAGTGGCTGGGTTAAAAAGCCATGAATAAACACAATTATAATTTCTGACACGTTGCTGACCATCACCACTGCAAGTTGGTCAAGAGACTTAAAATTCAGCTCTATATGTTTATTTTCCTCTTCTCCATCTCTAACCTTGTAAATCACAGAGGAAAAGAAGCAACATGATAATTAGAATATATATTTCTCTCACTAATTTTCCACAGTGGATTTGTAGTTCTTACTAAAGTAGTCACTGGTGTAGCCCTGCCAACAGATCATTTTGGCATCATCAAATTCTCAGTACCTAGTACCGTGAACAGAAGGCTCAATATGCTCCAGACCTGACTGACTGATGGATTGAATTTGGCTTTTGTGTCTGAGCTTGATATCAAAGGACCTCATAAAAATCCTCTCCTGTCTTAGTGTAAATGTTACTATCTCTCAGCAACACAAAAGACTTTTAAATCCAGAAAAACATTTTAGCTTACAAATTTTATTTAGTAATTTAAACTATAAATGTGCAGAAACAATTACATTTATTTGGCAAACGAGTTGGCATTCAAAGTCTGCATAGCCATGGATGGCTTGCATGCACTCATTTGAGAGCCTTGCTTGTAGCTTAATGGAGGCAGATTCTCTCCATGGCAATTCCCTGCACCATCAATCCACTAGCGGTTGAGTTGGACTCCACAATCTTCACTGCTGTTGAGGAGAATGTATGTGGCATATCAGCCATCTGATGAACCTCTAGCATTTTCTCTCTCAATAATAGCCCCAGGATTCAGCATCTATGTCTGTTGAGCCGAGTTTGGAGAAGATTCCACCACACCACCAGCACCTTCCCCCACCCCACTGATGTGGGCCCTTCACTGGTGTTCCAGCTATCAGTGATTGTTTGTGCTCACTTGTGAGGCATGGACTACCAGGTAAAATCCCAACTAATTGTGTAAGTGGACCAAGTGATGATTATATAGTAGATTTGAGTGCATATTTTCCAGGATTGTTGGGACAGAGAGAAATGCAAAGTCTGTATCTGACCTCCCACTGCATTGGTCAATAGATATGCATAATTACTTGTTAACGGTGTCTGTATTCTGTAGCAGTTTGCAGCAGTTGTAATGGTAATTAGCCATGGTCCACCAAGAACCATAGGCATCAACCTTCACTAGAGAGAGACAATTGGTTATATAGCTTGAGAGGCACCACTGCACATCAAGCATGGGGCAAGGCAAGGAGGCAGGCCTCCATGAGCTACCAGTCGGTACAGAAATTTAAAACATGCCGTTGGTGCCATTTTGCACCACACTCAGGTCATCTGCAATAATGAGATTTGTCTTTTTGAACATTAGGAGTTCTGAAGCTATATAAACCCCCACATAGTCCCAACAGGAGGTGTAGCTTAAAGCTGGTTAATGAGGCCAAGATTGTAATTTATTCCATTTAAACTTCAATTAATTGAATTAATTCTATAATTAATAGCTCACAGAATTGGTGAACCATGACAGCTTTCTCTTGCGACAAAGATAGCATTCTCATGCAATGACTTAATGTAGCTAGTTCAGTTCAGACAATGGGTTAAAAGGAAGAATGAGGGAAAAATGCTCATTAAAATTTGTAAACTAAAAAATTAAAATGATTATCAGTTCCGATATTGGACAAAATAATGTATATTTTTGGGTAAAATGCTGGTTAAAGAACCACATTACATGTTTTTTTGTGGAAGAGTGTAACTCAAAAGGATAATGTTTGCCTGGTTTACAAAACACTTCAGTGTTTATACAGAGGTGGTTAACAATGATGCAATGATCCTTGTGATAACATCATTGCATTACTAATTCCATTTGTTGCTATGTATTTATCATATTTTATTTTAGATTGTGATCACTAAGGCTAAAATGAAACGCGAAGCTACATTGTAAATGTTTGTACCATAGCAAATACCTTACTCTTAGCCCTTCTTGCCACGGTAGGCAACATGCTTGTTTGAATTTTCAGTCTTCCTCATAATTTTCTTAGATAGAGCACTACTTGTCACTCTTGTAAACAATCTGAATGTCTTACGTTCATGTGTGCACCTTCATTGCCCAATAATATCTAATCGTACAACAGCTAAACTCATAACAATAGTAACAATAATGTCCCCTTGTAATCTGAACAGAATATTGTGGGTTGAATTTCCACAGGGATGCTCCCACTCATTTGCTCTAACTTCAAGGCAAATGCTGCAGCATCCTCAGAAAAGTGTAAAATTCACACCAGAATCCTTCACACATGTTCTGACGTGCAGTTCTCCAATCTTTCAGTAGATGGGCTGAAAACAATTTGTATCTGACCTCATTGAAAAGTTAAGATGTTTGTTTTACAGACAAGTGATTGTGTAGAGTAATAACTTTAATCAAATGTCATCTGAGTCTTAACTTAATTCTTGTCCTGAAGAACAAGAACAATAATTTTAAAACACAATATTTACATTGTTGGTTGCCAAACTTAACTTATCTTCGTCAGCTTTCTGGTTCTGACCAGTTCTGAGCTTAAGATGAGCAATTTTCCATCATTGCAGTTGGCTCCTTTCCTTCCTGTGGTGATTTACTTTCTTTTGTGTCTTTTTACCCTTCTTCCTGTGTTTCCAGGATTTGGAGCACTTTCCCTCTGGCATCTTCCCCATATAACTGGTAAACAAAACTGGCAATGTCTCATCCCTTCCTTTGGAGTGTGAGTCTCAAAAACACAGCTCCAGAGACTCATAAGATAATTGAAGCTTGTAATAAAGGCAATATAATAATTATGGGGGACACTAATCTTCCTATAGACTGGATCAATCAAATTGGCAAGGGTGGTCCTGAAGATGAGTTTGTGAATGTTTCTGTGATAGTTTCCTGGAGCAATATGTTGTGGAACCAACAAGGGATAAAGCTATTTTAGATCTAGTATTATGTAATGAGGCATGGTTACTTAGTAATCTCAGTAAAAGTTCTGCTGGGAACAAGTGATCAGAGAGAGAGAGAGAGAACAAGCAAAAGAGAGAGAGAGAGAGAATGAGAGAGACAGAGAGAAACAACAGCTGCTGTGGTCAGCAGAGAAAAAAATTATTGAAGCATGTTTCTCTGTTAGCTGCTGGACAGAATATAAATGGGGAAGACATTCTCTGGTCGAAGAGATGGAACCCGTGGAAATTTAAGGACACTGGAAGATTCTGCAAAGTGGGCCTTGCTGCTGGAAGTCGGTTTGAGATTTCTTGGAAGACTGGGGAAAAAGACCTTTGACTGTCATTGGATGTTATGACTTAGTGAAACAGGGAGAAGCGAGCCCGTTGGAGGCTGGGATTAACTTTGGGCTGCTTCTTGTAAAGACCTGTAAAAGCAATTCTGTGGACAGCATGCTGTAATGTATAGATGTGATATTGGGTTTTTGAATTGTCATGAAAGTATAATAATTCTCGCAGTATTATTGTGATTTATTGTAAAAGTAGGTTAATAGTGGGATTTGGATAGTTTCTTTGTGTGTGTGTACGTGGGATTTAATTGAATTGGAGACAGCTGGTCTGGAAGCTTTGGCTCATCAAAAGAAGCCAGGTTTGAAATGCTAAATACGTAAACATGGCTGAAGTTTTAGAATGTGAGGTGAGGAGAATTTGCATTTTTGAATAAATCAGGGTTGTTTGAATTTCAAAGAGATGGTAGGATGTTACACCTAGCGAGGGTGAGATTGGAAGCCTCTGATTTAATCTGCTTTGCATGCTTTACTCTAGGTGAATGTGTTTCCCAGGTGTCAGGAAAACTAGCAGTTCAAGCAGTGCACCCCCACCAACCCCACCCCGCACCCGACACCTTGGTCACCCATCAGGTCCCGCCCTATGCAAAGACCTCTGGGACTGGAATCTCCAACCTGTGGCTAGGGATCCAACCTCCCACTGGGGTCTAGGATTGGAACCCCTCCTTCAAGAACCAGGGATTGCACTGCATTCCCCCAACCATGTAGTCAGTGATTGGACCCACATGACCAAGGTCTTGGATCAGATTAACGTGGTCCTGTGGCATGTCCCGGTGTGCTCCCCAACATCTCCCTTGCCTGAATTGAAGCCAACGCTGTCAATTGAGTTGACATCAAGGTGGGGAGTCTGTCAGGTCCAAAAGATGTGCACAAAACTCTACAGCTTTAGGGGAATTCCAGACTTAGGCTTTTCCCTCCAAAATTCCACCTCCCACCTGCCTAACACCCCAGTAAATATCCAGGCACATGTTCCTAAATTAGGCAGATCAACTCAATTATAAATTCTCAAAGACACTAGGAGTTCACAAGTTTCATGTAAGTCTTACTGAGAGATGTGCCACTCTTGTGCCAGGCCCCTCTAACCTATTGTGCAAATATTATATGGTAGAGTATGTCCAATCCATCTTCTGGGTCCTAGTTGCTTGTGTAACCCCTGTGACTGGTGCACTAGGCACCGCTTCTTCACCTCGGGGTAGAAGCTGGGTATGGCCCCTGGATTCTGTCAGATTGCCACCAGTAATTTATCTGATATCTGGTTGCTCCAGATAAACAGCCTACCCTGTTCATGCATCATCTCTTCCTGCCTGACTGTCTCCTCAGAGACTGAAGCTGTCCATGCCCAAATATAGCAAGAACTGGACAATATCCAGGTTTGTGCTGACAAGTGGCAAGTAACATTCGTGCCACACAAGTGTTTGGCAATGACCATCTCCAACAAGAGAGAATCTAATCATCACCTCTTGACATTCAGTGGCATTACCATCGCTGAATCCCTCACTATCAATATCCTGAACTGGACTAGCTATACAAATACTGTGGCTACAAGACTAGTTAGAGGCTAGGAATCCTGCGGCAAGTAATTCACCTGCCGACTCCCCAAAGCCTTTCCATCATCTACAAGGCACAAATCAGGAGTGTGATGGAATGCTCTCCACTTACCTGGATGAGTGCAGCTCCAACAATGCTCAAGAAGCTCGACACCATCAAGGACATAATAGCCCACTTGTTTGGCATCCCATTCACAAACATTCACTGTCACCACCACTGACATAAGATAGCAGCAGTATGTACCATCTACAAGATGCACCGCAGCAACTCACCAAGACTCATTAGACAGCACCTTCCAAACCCACAACTCCTACCATCTAGAAGGACAAGGGCAGCAGACACATGGAAGTTCCCCTCCAAGCCATTCACCATCCTGACCTGGAACTATATTGCTATTCTTTCACTGTCGCTGGGGGTCAAAATCCTGGAACTCCCTGCCTAACAGCAATGTGGGTGTACCTACACCACATGGACTGCAATGGTTCAAGAAGGCAGCTCACCACCACCTTCTCAAGGGGAGTTCGGAATGGTTAATAAATACTGGCCCAGCCAGCGTTGCCAGATCCCATAAACGAATAAAAAAAATGTCTGGTGCTTCCTAAACACTCGCTGTTCCCTACAAACAGTATGTTACCTCATTAAATTCAGTCTGTAATGTGAACTGTCTCTCTCTGCCTTTGCTTGGGTCCTTAGTCATAGTTGGCCATCTGCAACATTTCGTTCCCCACTCAACTTGTGCCTTCAAGGCCTCCCTGGACCATGAAACCCCTAAAATCATTCTGTACACAGCTTGCCATTATCACCAATGTAGTGGAACAAGCAAATCTGATGCCTCCATTGTTCTCTGTGTTTCTGCAGGTGAGCTGATTCCTTGACCTTGTGCAGTCCAGCCAGTGACTTCTGCAGCTGCCTGCATTAGTCCAACAAGGCTGGCCTGTACTGTGCCATTCTAATCTCCTCTTCACTGAACTGTCTGTATCATCCTCAGTATCCACACCATTCTCTATCAAAACAATGGACAGCATAAATAAATTCCACTCCTGTGACACCTGCACACCAGGTTGCAGGTATTCCTAGAGGTTTGATCTTGTGACATTCTGGCACCGTGACATCTGACCATGTGATGCCTGGTCACATGACATCTGATCATGGTCGGGACTGCTGTAGTTGACCAACTTTGACTGTGGTTCCATGCCAGCTGCTGTTCCGTGACAAGTTCTTAGAACCAGGAGGCCACCTGTGAGCAGGCGAAGAGGAGAACCTGAGGGCGGAGAAAAGAGAAACCAATGAACCCTCTGTTGTATTTCAGAGACACTCCATTATTTCAGAGGCCCAACACTTTTTTCTCAAACCTGTTCATTTTTTCACAAATCCCTCAAATGCCAAGTCTCCCAGATTACTGACTCTCCAGCCCCAAACTGCATTACACACAGTCCTGGCCCTTTACAAATGGTGGGAGGAACTTTTCACCAAGAAGTTTAAATCACTGACCTACCAGGCAGCGCTTGTAGGAGGAACCCCGATTCCAGGAAATGCCTAGTTATTCCAGAAGGGTTGAGAACCTGAGTGCATTGCAAAAATATTCCAGCCAAACTCTGACCACAGGTTCTTTGGTGGTCATTCACAGTTCCTGAATATGAACAACTTTGCATTTTAATGATAACCCCTTCACTAGCCAGTCAAATCCTATTGTGAACAAGCAATTATTGTCTCACAACTCTGTTGGATGGGTACAATTCATTACGAATGGTAAAGAGTCTCAGGAAAAGAGGCGACCTATTAGCTTAGGTGTTGATTGTTGTAATATGCCTTTGATGGATTTTAGCTGACATCACTAGAAGGGAAATGTATCATGTGATCCAGGCTTAGTTTCAATTTTGCTTGAGCAGAGCACACATGCACAACTTTGATGTCTTCTAGCTCTTTACCTATGTATAATGGTTCTCATGTGCCTAGTCTTAATAAATGAACCCACAGTGTGTTCACCCAATCCCTTATGAGCAATTGATGCCTTATGTCTGCAACAGCAAATAAGCCCAAGGACTTATATCATTGTAATAACATGACATGGTGATCAGTGGTGATAAATCAGGTGGCAACAAGATGAGGGACAGGTTCAACATGGTGAACAGCCTTACATTGTGCTACATGGCATGAGGAGATTTTGATGTTTTGGTCTGACTGCAACAAAGATGCAGTGCCATGACTGCAAAAAAAAGCCTTGAAGACTCAGTGCCAAGATAGTGCTCAAATAAAGAGCTGGTAAACAGATGGATCACTCATGGTGAGATTGCAGCGCATCAGTGCTGGCAGTTTTGTGAGTGGGACAGCGAGTCGAGAGGACCAGCACCGGGTTAGCTCAGTCAGGAAAGGTGAGTGACCAGGGCATGGGCTGCATTGATAGCAAGCAGGGGAGAGTCAAACAATAAAAAGTAATAAAAATTGGGCCAGTGAAGGTTGTGATAAGAACAAATGGCTTTGGGAGTTGCTGAATAATAAATTGAATAATAAGCAAAGGTGCCATGACTCCATGGTGTGTTCCTGCCAAAACTTGTCTTTGTGGGTGGAGCTTCGGAAAAGCACACAAAAGCGGCTACAAAGACACCCAGTTACTACAGAGGAAGGAGGGTTAAAAGGATATTGTCAGAATGTCCTCAAAATTTCTCAGGTTGAATTGGGGTGCAGCTGACCTATTATCCTTTCAAAATGTTTAAACAGCATTCATAGCTATGGTTTTTGATTCAGGTGTGTCTGAACCAGACAAGGAAGCCATAAAAATTTGCCTATCAATTGGAAATGAAGATATACACAGGCTGAATATGTCAGGATTAACAGAAGGAGAGCTAAAGGATCCCCACAAGATATGACTACATTGGAAGACTGGTTCAGAGTCAGGTTAGACTTCGTTATTCATCGACTAGAGTTCATGTTATTTCGACATCAGCCCACAGAATCCATAGACCACTTCGTCAGCAGATGCAGAGTAAAGGGTACATACTGTGATTTTTCAAACGCAGAGCTAGCAGGCAGAATTGTTAAATTGGTGATTGCATCCACTCCCATAGAAGAATTCCAGAATGATCTGCTAGACAAGACCAAAATGTATAGCATTGAAGAGCTATTTAAGGATGGACGTAAGTTCGAAACAATCCTCGCAGATCAGAAAGCTTATAGGTCCTAAATACAACCCCAATTGTTGATGCACTCACTGAAACATCCACACCTAGCAAGATATGTGGAAGATGTGGACTTCTGCATGCACCAAGGAAAAGTCCACCTTTCCAACAATTCTGCAAGGCAGGTGGCAGAAAGGGCTTTTGCAGCAGGAGTGCACTACAGCAAAGGCTGGTGCAGCTACAAAGAGCTGTGCACTGGTCCAAACAGAGCAAACAAAGTGGGTACCTTCAAGCAATAAGAATAACCATCCGATATCCCGCCAGAAACATGAAGTGATTGAAAAGCCAGGTAACCTGATGATCACATCGGATAAATTTAGCAGATCACTTAACCCAGTGAAAACAGACATATCCTCAGATCTACAAGTTGACTTCATTGACATCTAACTTGAAGATGTTCTCCAAATTGATCTGGTACATTTTGCACAAAACAAATGCTAGCAGCTAAAAGAATAAATGGCGAAAGATTCTGCCTTACAGAAACTGTGGAAAGCCATCATTGAAGGATGGCCTGATTCAATTCAGCGTGTCTACAAACACGTAAGACCATTTTGGCCTTACTGGGACAAGCAATGCATCTTCCAACGAGTAATTTTTGAAGGCAGGTAAGTCATCATACCTAAATCTTTGCAACATGATATTTTTCACCAATTTCATCTCTAACACAAGGGCGTAGATTGGATGACAAGACATGCAAGAGAGACAGTCTGTTGGTTGGGTATGGTTAATGACGTTGAAGTCGTCATCAAGAAATGCCAAGAGCATATACCAAGTTAGCACAAAACACCATTGATTCCACGTGAAGTTCCTACCAGCCTTGGTCCAAAATTGCATCTGACCTCTTTCATGTCCACGGCACTGACTTCATCATCATCGCTGACTACATTACTAAGTACCCCATTGTTTGACAATTGCACAATGTGTCAAGCACGACTGTTGCACACACTCTAAGTGCTATTTCCAGTTTATTTTGTGTGCCTAGAGAGATAATTATGGATAACCGCAATTTATTGGTAAGCCATTTTAGGAAATGTGTGAGAAGTGGAATATTGATCACACTATTTCTTTTCCTCATTACCCTAGATCTAATAGCCTAGCTGAACAAATGATTGCGTGGTGAAATCCCTGATTCTCAAATGTAGACAGACCAAGCAAGATCCATACATTGCAAAGTTACATCTCAAAGCAATACCTTTAAGTGCAACTATTTCTTCACTGGCAAAGCTCATGTTTGGCAGACTAGTGCATACCAATTTACCTACTCTCGCCCATTCTACTCTGTCAGAAACTAGAGAGCAACTTGTAAAACTACAAGAGAAGATAACCACCATGCACGGTAAAAATGCAGATACAGAATTACTAAATTTACAGTTGGGACAACAGGTTTGCATCTAGGATCCCATAGAAGGTACTTGGCAACCAGCCAAGGTGACAAGGATTTGTTCAGAACCAAGGTCCTATGAAGCCTTTGCACACAAAGGTGCAACTGTGAGGCATAACCAAGGACAAATCAAATCCATTCCAGCTCATCAACCATTGTACAGTCCTTTTGCATCTAGGCCAAGATCCCAAATGCAACCAGGAACAACATCCAAGAATGACAATCCCACAGATCACTGTGAGCAATTAAAGAGACATCCAAGTTCTGGGTGTACCAGCAGATTACCTTTATTCTTTAGAGATTCATAGATTCATGAGTTCTTTGTACTTATGTAATGGTAATTAAACATAAACATGTATTGTAAATAGTTATACGTCTTTGGAAAGGGCAAGGATCTTTAAAAAGAAAGGGGGATGTTATAACATTTCTTTAAGGTATATCAGCATGATGTCATAGAAGGGAAATGTGTCATGCGATCCAGGCTTATTTTCAATTTTGCTTTGAGCAGAGTGCACAAACACAACTTTGATGTCTTCAAGCTTTCTACCCTTATGAGTGATTGATGCCTTGTGTCTTATAGAGCAAATAAGCTCAAGGACCCATATCACTATAAAAGCACAACAGTGACTCTATAACTGGCCATCTCATACTTCACAATCTCATGTAACCTCCTGGATTGCATTGCAGGATTTTTCAGAGATCAGCAGAGGCTCACCTTATAGCATAGCTCACCACATTTAAAACACCAGGGGCAGAATTATATGGCTGATGTGTGGGTGGCGGAGCCCGTATGTCAGCGCTTAAAATGTCGCGCGAGTGTCCCGAAGTCAGCGCGCGGCGTCATCACGATATTTAGGTGACGTGCGACGTGCGCCCACCATTAATTAAGGCCCTTAACTCGGCAATTGAAGCAGATTTTGAGGAGCCCGTGAAATCTTCGCCTCGGCGCACGGGCACAAAGGGCAGGCGGGTAACTGATTTTTTAACAAACCTCATCCACGGGTGGGATATGTGAGCTCAGAGGGGTTGTTAATATTTTTTCTGAAGTATTTAATGCAGAAAGTGTTTTAAACTTACCTGAGTGATTGTTAGCAGTTCAGATCAATTTCCAATAGCTTTCTCTGTACTTTGAAGCTTCAGCTCAGCACTCTGCAGACAGTAATCTTTATCGGGCCTGCAGCTTTCCAGAGGCCTCCATTTAGCCTGGGCATGGGTTCTGACATCTCCACTGGAGGCAGCTCCTCTGAGGAGGAAGGGAGGGATAGAATAAAGAGGAGGTCAGGAGTGGACAATCAGCCTCCAGGGGAGCCACCTTTGGGAGACTAGGTGCAGGCATAAGGGGCGCAGGGCCAAGAGGTTGTCCAAGGTGGAAGGGGCTGCAGAAGATGCCACTATCCTGCTGCCAGGGTATACAGATGGTGAAGCAGCTACCTCAATATGACTGAGGTGCAGTGCCGAAGGAGGGTCCGACTGTCAAGGGAGACAGACGACTATATCTCTTGGATGATTGGCTCGGAGATCTCCCCTAACTGTGTGGGTGGACAGCCCATGCCAGTGGCTCTGAAGGTCACAGCTGCCCTCCACTTCTATGCATCTGGCTCCTTCCAGGTCTCGGTGGGTGATCTTTGCGGTGTCTCCCAATCAGCTGTCCACACTTGTGTCAAGCAGGTTACAGACGCTCTGTTCAGATGGGTATTGACCTTCAACCACTTCCGCTGCGACCAGGCAAGTCAGGCACAGCGAGCCAGAGGCTTCGCGGCCATTGCTGGCTTCCCCTGCGTCCAGGTTGCAATAGACTGCACACATGTAGCCATCAAGGCACCAGCAGGTGAGACCAGTGCCTTCGTCAACAGGAAGGGTTTCCACTCCATGAACATGCAGATAGTGTGTGATTACAGGATACAGATTCTACAAGTCTGTGCAAGGTACCCAGGCAACTCCCACGACGCCTACATCCTCAGGCACTCCCAGGTGCCGGGGCTCTTCAGTGCTCCGGCTCGGCTGGATGGTTGGCTGGTGGGTGACAAGGGCTACCCCCTGTGAAGGTGGCTCATGACGCCTCTCACCCATCCAAGCACAGAAGCTGAGCAGCGCTACAATAGGAGCCAGGGCACCACAGGGGCTGTGATGGAGAGAGCCATCAGTCTTCTCAAGATGCGTTTCTGTTGCTTGGACCGCTCGGGGGCACAATCCAGTACCCCCAAGATCGCGTCTCTCTGATCGTGGTAGCATGCTGCGCTCTGCACAGTCTTGCACTGGAAAGGGGGGATGCAGTTGACGATGAAGACCTTGACGCCCTGGATGAGACTGCACCTGATGAATCCAGCAGTGGCTCAGAGGATGAGGAAGCATAGGGCAATGATGAGGGGCAGCACACCAACCCAGTACTACACCAAGGAGGCAGGGACATCCGGGACACTTTAATCCAACGAACCTTCAGCTAGCTCCACACACATGGATCAGCAGGACCAGCATTGTCTGGCACTTCCACACGTGGCACTTAGATGCTACATCTTCCACCTTATCAGCTGCAGCTAAGGGCTTAGTACAGAAACATCAATGTCCACTTAAACACTCATGATATGTCTGTGAAACCTACAAATGCAGCACAAAGGAAACACCCTCAGCCATGATCAGAAAAGTGGACTTTATTCCCATCAAAATAAAGCATAAATGTTACTCTGCCGTAAATAATAATATATTCCCTAATCTAGGGCCAACACAAAATCACCAGTGACATACCCGTTGAGTGCCTAACGTGCCTTATGCTTACGTTTGCGGGTGCTACGTCTAGGTGCTGCCCCATCACTCGGAGTGGCTTGTGAGACAGCCTGCTGACTCTGCTGTCCTGTTGGCCTCGATGACCTTGGTGGCTGTCCTCTGGCCCGTGGAGCCTGTGATGGCCCCGCCTGGGAGGGAGTGACCAGTTCCGGAACTGGCACCTCCCCAGTTGTCGCAGCCTCAACGGATGCAACGGTCACTGGCAGAGGGGCGGAGGAGCTGCTGCCCTCATCCGGAGCGCCCTGAGAGGAGCTCGCAGTGACAACAGGCAGCTGCTGCTCCTACATGAGGTCACATTGGACCTCCCTGCTCACTGCAGATGGATGGGCACTAAGCGGCGACACTTGGTGCCCAGAACATCTCCCACATTGTGAATGACCACCTGTGGCCTTTAGCGCTGTGAGGGCTTGCAGGACAAAGCGTAACCCAATCAGAAGATTCTCAATCCGATTGAAGCCCCTCTCCATGAGAGTAGCCAATCTCTCAGTGGAGGAAGCCTGAAGCTCTGTCCTGATGTCCATGCCATCACTGACACTCTACCTGGATTCCTCCACCACAGAGACCAACTGAAGCACACCCTCATGCAACCTTGCCAGTTGCTCCCACGCACCCTGCCGCTTGTCCTGCAGCTGCTGCATGGCTGACATCTCCAGAGGCACATCATCACGGCCCGGCTCAGCATGTGCCTGGTCCCCTGCAGTCCTCCGGCTGCTGGCGCCATTGGTACTCTCTGTCCGTGCCATCTCCTCCAGCGATTGTGAAGTGCCCTCTCCACTGTGCCCTGGGACACTAGCCAACATCATAATCCCCACCGAAGTGTTTGTCGCTGCGCTGGTGCCTGGCTCGCTGAAAGGATGTGACACAAATTGCAAGTCTTGGCCCTCAGGTGTGGAGGGGGGGCTCTGGATGTGTTGGTGGCGACCATGCAGTGGTGGTTCTAAAATTAACAGCAAGGACAGTGCATCAGTTTGCATTCAGTCAGTAACACCTTTCATCCCTTTACCCCCAGCCTCATAAGTCACTCACTCTTCAAAAACCTAAGGAGACAAACATTGGTGGGTGGTAAACAGTCAAGAGGAGGCCCAAACATTACATGCGCATACAGACAGGCTGGTCAGATGACCTAAGGAAAGCCACATGGAATGTTATGTGGATAAGTGTTTGGTTGAGCACTTGGGCAAGACAAGCAAGGTACATGAGTAATGGTAGGGCTGTGGGAATTCATTACAGGGACCTTGCTGGACAGACCCATTAAGATAGCAGAACAGGAAGATAAGGTGTTTAACAAAGTCGAAGCCAGACTTGCCTTTATTAGCCGAAGAATAGAATGTAGGAAAAGGGAGGTCATGTTGCAAGTGCAGAAAACGCTGTCGAGGCCACATCTACACTTCTGTGTTCAGTTGTGACCTGCGTTTCATGGGAGGGATGGCATTGGAGTGGGGAGAGTGCAGGGGTTCCTAACCTGGATGCATGCTGGCCTGGAGAGTTGAAGTTATGAGGAAACATTGCAAACACTTGCGACATTTGCCGTGAAGCACAGGAGATTGACAGGTCACATTATTGACCTTCATACCATTTTGAGGGGCATAGAATGGGTGGATAGAAGGCAACATTTCCCCTTGGCATAGGGATGACTAAGGGGTGGCATTTATTTAAGTTGAGTGCCATGAGGTTGACAGGTGAGGTGCTGAGGACTTTTTGGACAGAGTAATGTGGGGAGCACTGGCTGAAAGGGTGGTAGAGGTACAAACCCTCCTAAGATGCAATAAGTCTTTGGATGTGCAGCAGCAATGCCATGACATGTTAGGCCATGGGGATAGTGGTCACAAATGGGATAAGGTGACTTTGGAAGGTGCTAGAGACGCGCTTCCTCAAGGGGCCGAGGGGCCTTTGTGTATGACCTACAGGTCTGACTGTATCAGTCTGTGAATGAGCAGTGTTGTTGCATTAACGATTGCAGCAATCATCAGTGCTTTGGATGGTGGGGAGACAGAGTGGATGGGACTGTGGCCCTCAAATACCTGGCCGCTGCTCCCCAGCCTCACCGCCACCTGCCGACCTGGCTGCCTGCCTCCTCCCCAGCTCCATGGCCTGCTCCTCATATGTGGTGAGGTGCTGCAGCACGGCGTGCCCACCACCAGTCCGCTGATGCTCCCGGATATTGCTCTCAGTTTTTGCCTGCAGAACATATAAGAGCATTTATTGGGGCTGATCGCTCATGTACTCTGCACGCGCACACCTCACCCTAACCACAGTGACCCATCTGAGGCCTCCAGCTGCTCCTGTCCACACTACTGGTGATCAGTCCCCAGAAGATAGTACGACTGCTCCCAACCCCCTCCCAGAACCGGCACCTTGGACACATTCGGCGTCCATCACTTTGAATAACACACGGGTCTTAGTGCCCAAGGCAAGGAGGCGCAACTAGATGCGGCACCGAGGCCAGCAGATGGCTCTTGGCCCCAACACCTTGAGGGTACCCTTCCACCATCTCATCACCATCAATGTGACATGTGTTGGAGTTCTGAGTATGTGTCTAGCTGCCTCCCCTGCAGGTTGCCCCCAGACTACTCAAATGTGATAAACACCAACATATGCTGCAGGGAGAACCCATCTTCTCCTCAACCACCAAGGCTGATGTAAGCATGGTCACTATCTGTTTGCCCACCCAGCGTGTGCCAAATGCCCAATGCAGTAATGACACTAAGACATGGGGGGGTGGGGGGTGCTCAAAGGCTGAGACTACCTGCTGGGTAAAATGGCCAAGGCTGACATGGTACTCACCCTTCCAGAGCACAGCAAATCATTGAAGCACTTGCGGCACTGCGTGCCTGTGCAACGCACAGCATCATGAGAGCTAACAGCTTCCGTCACCTCCTGCCACACCTGCCTCATCACGTGGGGGGACCCTCCTCCTCCCAGCCACTGGAAACAAGACCTCCAGGTGGTTGGACAGCTCTTCAAGTAGGACAGCAAGGCAGGCATCGGAGAACCGAGGGGCACAATGGCCCCCCACTGGCCTACCCTGCAGCCTGCCCTCCCTCCTCGTCCTTTGTCCTCACCTCTTGTGGTGCCTGGTGACTGGTCATGGTCAACAGCCTAAAGGAGGCTGCCTGGCCGATCTTTATACAGACTGCTGGTTTCCCATTGGAACCGGCGGTCTGAACACGCCCACTGCCGATTTAATTTTCCCGATGAACACGGGAGTCGGAACCCCGTTCTGCGGGCCTCAATTGGCCTGCCCGCACAAAATGGCGGCGCGGTCTGTTTCGGCGGCGGGGATCAGCTGCCCGCCCGCCGTCAAGTCGGTCGGGCCCACCCACCCTTCATATGCAAAATTCTGCCCCAGGTTTCAGTCCTTAGATCTATGGTTGTCTCTAGCCTTGTCCAGGCTTAATGTGCCACCAGAATACTCAGCAGTTCTTCTATGGAACAGTGCGAGACATCTGATACTCCATCTGTGCAACGGCTCACCTGTTCTTAAGGGTAATAAGATAAACAGTGTGTATGACTAGCTGCTCGGCAGTTTTACAATCTGCCAAGTTATCAGATCATCTGGAACTATTTCCAGAAATCTGTCCCTTTGACCTAAGTGGCAAAAAACTTTCATAGTTTGTTATGATTTCACTCTCTAGTCACATCTACCTTGTATCTTCAAGCTAGATAACTGGGTTCTTAACTGATTTTTCCTCAGTTTCTTAAAATTTTTGCATATGCACTCCAGAGATTATATCAAAAGCACTGAGTATAGAACACCTGATACTTTTATGGTCCGTGTTATGTCTAAATAAACACTCAAAAGCAATTAGAAAGAGCTTTCAATTTATATCCAAGATCCTCCAAAATCTTTCATCAACAATTACAAAAATAATACAAGATAAGTCCCACTGTTTAAATGTGCTTTCTCCCAAAAGGTGGCCATCTAGGACTTTCATAATGATATAAATATTGATCCATACTGTTGCATGGGTAGCATTCATTCTGACAGGATGAAGGCAAAAAGTAAAGAGAAGGATTGACACAAAAGATGCAATCAGCAACTTTTGTGATGGCGCATGTGCTTTAGGAGGGAAAATAAACTACCTTTTATGTTGGGGTAATGGTCCCTTTAGGAACTAGATTTCTCTGCAAGATTTTTGTAAGAAAGCAGCTTGTATCCAGTAACTGAGCATGTGACCAAACTGCCTGAGAGATAAGCAGTAGGAAAAAAGGGTCAACCAGAAGTTAATTATCGGGTTGAATATGTTCCTGGGTATGGTTCTATGTTCAAGCAGTTTGTATTTAGTTTAGAACAAGCTGAGAGAACATTTCTTTCAAGCAGGATTCAGCTGAAATTCTGTGCGTTGGCTAAAAGGTTTTTAAAATCTGGTTAACTGGAAGGTTGTACTAACAGTAATTTGGACCTTTGGGGTGGCCAAGCTGAAAAAAGAGAGAGAGAGAGAGTCATGGATGCCAAATTCCAGTGTTTAAATAATATTAGAACCAGGAGAGCTCTGACCCAAGTTGGCTTTGCTTAAGACAATAACGATGCCTGTGTTGAATGGGGAGTCGACAATCATGAGGTGATTGGAGAAGATTTGAAAGAAGAACCTTACTGGTAGTAAGCAGAATGTCCAAATAATATCAATCCTTGTACAAATCTTTGAAACAGTAGTCAGATCAAACAGTTCATCTTCCAATTTCTGGTCAGTATCTGATTTCAGTTTTTGGAGGTGTAAGTCAAATGGGTGTAGAAGGAAATTTGAGCTAAGGAGTTTTATTTTTATTCATTTATGGGAAGCGGGCATCGCTGACTAGGCCAGCACTTATTGCCTATTCCTAATTGCCCTTGAGAAGGTGGTAGTGAGCTGCTTTCTTGAACGCTGCAGACCATGTGGTGTAGGTACACTCATAGTGCTGTTAGGAAGGGAGTTCCAGGATTTTTACCCAGTGACAGTGAAGGAATGGTGATATATTTCCAAGTCAGGATAGTGAGTAGATTGTGGGGGGGCGAGGGGGGCGGGGGGAGACTTCCAGGTGGTCGTGTTCCCATGTACCTGCTGCCCTTGTCCTTCTAGCGGTCATGGGTTTGGAAGGTGCTGCCTAAGGAGGCTTGATGAGTTTGTGTAGTGCCTCTTGCAGATGGTACACACTGCTGCCACTGTTCGTCTGTAGTGGAGGGAGTGAATGCTTGTGGATGTGGTGCCAATCGAATGGACTGCTTTGTCCTGGGTGGTGTCAAGCTTCTTGAGTGTGGGAGCTGCACTCTTCCAGGCAAATGGGGAGTATTCTATCACACTCCTGACCCATGCCTTGCAGATGGTGGACAGGCTTTGGGGAGTCAGGAGGTGAGTTGCTCATTGCAGGATTGTTAGCCTCTGACCTGCTCTTGTAGCCACAGTATTTATATGGCTAGTCCGGTTCAGTTTCTGGCCATTGGTAGTCCCCAGGATGTTGATAGTGGGGGATTCAGCAATGGTAATGCCATTGAATGTTTTAATATAAGTGACTGTGTTCAATGTACTTTTAATATTTTTAGTGTAACTGACTAGTTAAGATAGAGTGTAGTTATTAGTATTTATGTTCCTTGATTTTTGTGTAGTAAAACTCTTGTTTAAATGTGAACATTGTGGCTTCATTCTTTTAGTAACTACCTGGGTTTTCAGATTTCCAAACAAAAACTAATAAAAAAAACTTACTTGTCTCTACCAAGATCACTACACTTTCTGATTAATGAAATTGCAAGTTATGAGCATTCATTTTTTGTCCAGCTAATTGTTCAAACACACAGATAATACTATCAATATTGTCTTCCTGTTTAAAAGTTGGAATAAGATTTGATTTAATAAAACAATGACACACAAGTTTGTGACTCTACTTACCAGACTTACTGCTGATAGGTATTTCTCTGCTACTTAAAACGTGAAGCAAAACTCTTTCTCCTTCCCTTTGATCTGAATTTGCATTGTTCCTTTTCTTCATGAGTCTGCATTGTTCTTGTCTTGCTCTCCTCTCCATTTGTATTGCTTTTTGCTCTTCTTCCTGCTTTATTAATCTCACTTTCTTCAGCTAAAGATCTTGTTTTCTAGGCTAAAATTATCCTCCTTCATTTGAAGTATTCTCCCATTTTCTCAACTACCACTAAACATGTCATTTCAATTTCTGCCTTTTTTAATTTTAGATGTTTGTTCCTATTTATTCATTTTAAACATGAATTATGTTGTCATCTTTTTCACAAATATAAATTATTATCCCAGATAGCTACTGTCAATTATTACACATTTTAGATATGCTCTTGACTCACGCCTGTAAATGGTCTGAACATATGTTCAAGAGTGTACCAAATGCCCCAGTATCTAATCATACAATAGCTTAACCTGGGAATGTAACAACAGTACCCCATGTAATCTGAAATGGATATTGTGTCTTTCACAAATGTCCTTATGTACACTTCTCCAATCTTTCAATAAACAGACTAAAACACTTCAGTGAGACGAGACCACATATAAATCATGAAGCTACTCCACAAAGATAAGTAAAGTCCAGAGTAATAGTTTTAATCAATTCTCATCTTGAGCCACCTAAGGTCATATCCCTCCTCAAGAAAAAAGTACACTAAAGTAATAAACTTACACCATATCATACTTGTTAGTAGACTTCTTTAATTTATCCTTGTCAATCTTTAATTTTTACTGGCTCCCATCTATAAACTAAGCTTCCTTCTCAGATTTAGCTGGCTGACTGGCATCACATACGTCCATAAGCATTGCTTCCTGGATTCATAATTTTTGATCATATACTCAGTCACTCTTGTAAGTAGTTTGTGTATCTTATGTTCAAGAGTGTACATAAAACCCAATATCTAATAATACAATAGTATAACCTGGGGGTGTAACACTAGTATTTTTCCAAAAGATATTATGGGGAACAGGTAAGGTAGATAGAGAGAAATTATTTCCGCTGTCTGTGGAGTCTAGGACTGGGGCCATATTCTAATAATTAGAGCCAGAAGAGTGGCTGAAGTTTGAAACTCTTTCACAAGCAACAATTGATGCAAAATCACTTGATAATTTCAAATTGTGATCGAAGATCTTTGTTATCCAAAGGTATTAAGGAATATGGGACAAAGGTGGGCATTTGTAATTAGATGTAGATCAGCCTTAATCTCATTGGATGACACAAACAGTTCAAGGGGCTAAATGGCCTACTTCTGTCCTTATGTTCCTAAAGTGAAAAGGAAGTGGCTATGCTTTCTTCCTTGTTCAGTGAGTCATCAGTAGGCCTGTCAATAAAACCATTTTCTGTCCCGCCCACTGTCCTGATGGTGTATGTGTCCCTCAAGAATCCATTTCCTAATATTCTCAAAATGAATGGGAACTTTCTGACTTAATGTGTTTGGGATGAGTCAATTGTGTCTCATTGTCTAAGTTTGAAGTAAATTGTGAACTGGAATATTTCACAAGTGGTTTGTTTAGCTTTATGAAATATCTTCAATGCTTGGCCCATTAACAAAGAAATTCCTTACCTCAGCAACTACAGCTCATGACAGTAAACAGAATTTTAGACCTACTTGAGACAGCTACATGACTCAAAATAAACCCTGCTAAGCCCTTTTTGAACAGACATGGCAAAACATTCATGAAAAATTTACCTTACTCAAAAATGTATTCTGTTTTGTCTGATTTATCTCCTTCTGACAAATACTTACTTGTCCTGAAGGTGATATTGCTGGGATACCATTCCATTGGTGTTGGATATCTTCCAATACTTCAGCTAAATGGTCATTATTTATCTGTGATCCTTGGACATAGGACTACATAGAAATTACAACATGGAAACGAATTTTCCCAACCAATTCATGTTAATTTTTACCTTCCACACAAGCTGTAGTCTTAATTCCACATCACTCTTCCAAAATCAATTTATTTCCCTTTCCTTCAACCACCTATCTAATCTAATTTTAAATATTAACAGTCTCTGCTTCATTTACTAACTCCTGAGGTGTATTCCACAGCCTCACATCCCTGGCTGGATGGCTGATGTGGATCAGATTGATGCCAACAGCACAGAGTTTGACCCCTGTTCTGGGTGGGCACGGGACCTCCCACCTTACCCTACCTGTGGTGGAGGTTGTGGTCCTGTGGGCAAAGAATAGAAGAAGATTTATCACAGGGGTGTTGTTTTGAGACAGGCAACCAACCCTCCCATCTTTTTTAGTGCTCCAGTGTGTTTGAATTCCATTCATTCAAATGAAGTAATGATATTAATTATATTCTTGGACCAGTACAGAACTTAACCATGGTCAGCTCGGACAATCAACAGCGTAAAATACAAACAGCACCACCCTGTGTTGTAAAATGATCACTACCCAAAATGAAATCAGACACTCCTTTTCCTGTCTGCAAACCTAATGTGGAACTTTGCTTTTGTAATGAATTATGCTATGTGATTTAACAGCGGGTAAAACTAGTGAGGAACTTACAACAACGGAGAATGCCAGAACCAGCTATAGGCTTCCCACAGTGATGATATTGGGCATATCCATGGGAAAGTATGCAGAATGGTTCTTTACAAGGGGAAGAGGTAGAAACACAAGACAAACAAAAGAAAAATGAAAGACTCGCATTTCTATAGCAATCTTTCACACGCTCAGGAAGTGCCAAAGCATTTTACAGCCACGGAAGTGCTTTCAAAGTGTAGTTTCAGTTGTAATGTAGGATATGTGCCAGTTGTGGTGTTCCTGTGTCTGCTGCCCTTGTTTTTCTAGATGGTCATGGGTTTGGAAGGTGCTGCCTTAGGAGCCTTGGTGAATTCCTGATGTGCATCTTGTAGATGGTACGCACTGCTACGACTGTGCGTTGGTGGTAGAGGGAGTGAATATTTGTGGATGAGGTGCCAATCAAGCGGGCTGTTTTGTCCTGGACAGTGTCAAGCTTCTTGAGCTTGCTAGAGCTGCACTCACCCAGGCAAGTGGAGAGTATTCTATCACACTATTGACATGTGCCTTGTAGATGGTGGACAGGCTTTGAGGAGTCAGGAAGTGAGTTACTTGCTGCAGGATTCCCAGCCTCTGACCTGTTTTTGTAGCCACAGTATTTATGTGGCTAGTCCAGTTCAGTTTCTGGTCAACGGTAACCCCCAGGATGTTGATAGTAGGGGGTTCAATGATGGTAATGCCATTGAATGTCAAGGGGTGATGGCTAGATTCTCTCTCATTGGAGATGGTCTTTGCCTGGCACTTGTGTGGCACGAATGTTACTTGCCACTTGTCAGTCCAATCCTGGATATTGTTCAGGTTTTGTTGCATTTGGGCATGGACTACTTCAGTATCTGAGGAGTCGTGAATGGTGCTGAACATTGTGCAATCATCACTGAACATCCCAACTTCTGACATTATGATGGAAGTAAGATCATTGATGAAGCTGCTGAAGATGGCTGGGCCTAGGACACTACCCTGAGGAACTACTGAAGTGATGTCCTGGAGCTTAGATGACTGGCCTCCAACAATCACAACCATCTTCCTTTGTGATAGGTATGACTCCAACCAGTGGAGACTTTTCCTCCTGATGCCTATTGACTGCAGTTTTGTTAGGGCTTATTGATGCCACACTCGGTCAAATGCTGCCTTGATGTCAAGGGCAGTCACTCTCACCTCATCTCTGGAGTTCAGCTCTTTTGTCCATGGTTGAACGAAGGCGGTAATGAGGACAGGAACAACCCTGGCGGAACCTGAACTGAATGTCAGTGAGCAGGTTATTGCTAAGCAAGTGCCGCTTGATAATATTGTTGAAGACCCCTTCCATTACTTTACCGATGATTGAGAGTAGATTGATGGGGCAGTAATTGGCCGGATTGGATTTGTCCTGCTTTTTGTGTCTGGGACATGCTTGGGCAATTTTCCACATTGCCAGGTAGATGCCAGTGGTGTGGCAAGTTCTGGAGCTCAAGTCTTCAGTATTATTGCCGGAATATTGTCAGGGCCCATAGCCTCTACAGTATCCAGTGCCTTCAGCCATTTCTTAACATCACGTGGAGTGAATCCAATTGGCTGAAGGCTGGCATCTGTGATGCTGGGGACCTCCAGAGGAGGCCGAGATGGATCATCCATTTGGCACTTCTGACTGAAGATTGTTGCGAATGCTTCAGCCTTATCTTCTCAGAAGGAATAAGCTGCATAAAGGGTAAGCCTAAAGAGTGACAGAGAAAAAGTGGTTCTATTGTAAAAATATATATATTTTATTCACTCATGGGATGTGGGCTTTGCTGTCTGGGCCAGCACTTATTGCCCATCCCTAGTTGTCCTTGAGAAGGTGGCATTGAGCTGCCTTCTTGTACCACTGCAGTCCATGTGGTAATGGTCCATGTGGGTCCATATGCATTAAAAACAAAGATTGAATCCAGACAGTTTGTTTTATTCCATTAGTAATCAAGTCATTCAAGTTTGCTTCTGTTCTTTTGCCCAAAGAGAAACTGTATTTTTATCTTAAGTGGGTTTGCTTTCACAATGACATGTTCCCCTTTACTCCAAAAATATTTGGAAATCTTATTTAAGTGCTTCCTACAACCTGATCTCCTACAGCATCTCTATCTTCAGGATTTTCACTGCTGATTTTTCTCATTAGAACTGATTTCTCGCTGCAGTATACTTCTTTACTATGAGTAAAGGCCCAGCTGGAAGACACTGGCATCGGAACTTCCTTATAAAAACAAAAAAAACTGCGGATGCTGGAAATCCAAAACAAAAACAGAATTACCTGGAAAAACTCAGCAGGTCAGGCAGCATCAGCGGAGAAGAAAAGAGTTCACGTTTCGAGTCCTCATGACCTTTCGACAGGGTCATGAGGACTCGAAACGTCAACTCTTTTCTTCTCCGCCGATGCTGCCAGACCTGCTGAGTTTTTCCAGGTAATTCTGTTTTTGTATCGGAACTTCCTGTTGGTTCCCAGAGCTACGCTAACAGCGATGGACTGAAGAGGTAGCAAAGTGAAATTCCAATGAATGATTTCTGTGTAAGTATATTTAAATGAACTATAAGTGCTGCATAAATTAAACCATTATGAATTTTTCTACTAAAGGTAACATATTGAACTGAGCTAAGGAAAAAAATCCTTGCATAAATAGATTTTTAAATCATTTTTTATATTGATCAATATTGAAGAATCTGTACCATGCTTTGCAGATGTTTACTTGAACCAATTTTTTTAATATTACTGTTTGCCATTATAATGTGCTAATGTGGAGGAAAGGGACCATTTCCCTTTATTTGCATTGCCTGCCACATCAAACACTGCTAAGCTAAAATCAACAGACGGTTCATTTGTACTGTTTGAACAAATTTGGCTCAACAGTAAGCTCAGCAGAGCACCCTCTGCTGCAACATTGCAACATTCACACTCCACCACTTCCTCAATTATTTGTAACTTCAGATTTGCTGCAATAAGAACATAAGAAATAGTAGCAGGAGCAGCCATTCAGCCTTTTAAGCCTTCTCCACTATTCAGTAAGATCATAGTTGATTTTCTACCTTAACTCCATCTTCCTGCACTATCTTTTAATTCTCTTCGTATCCGAAACTTTGTTCTTTCTCTTGTCTTGATTTTTGATCTTTGTCTTAAATGTGCCCAACGACTGAATCTCCACAGCTCTCTGTGGTAGAAGATTTCAAAGATTCAGAACCATATGAGTTAAATATGGAAATTAGGAAGGTGTTGTCCAAGTTGTCCTGCTGTTCCTGAAACTTGTCTCACTCAGAGACTCCCACATTGTGGGAGTGGCTGTTGTTATGTGATAGATAGACATTAAACTCACCAGAAAAGGTTAAAGCTTGTCCATTCCAGCATAAGTAATTTTTTAATAGCGTGATTAGTCTTAATTATTACCAAACACCGAAAATTAACTTTTACAAGAGTGTTTCAGATTTTTATTATTGTTGGAGTGATTAAAAAAGTACTGTAAGTTTTTTTAACTTTGTTTTTCCGTCTCTAATCTAGTTTAAGCCCATTTTTCTTCCCCTCACTTTGTTATGTATGCATGTACTGGTAGAATTCCTTCACTCCGAACAACACTGACAAACCCTCCTTTTCTAGCTGGAAATAACACTTCTCGGCTGTGGAGAGGGTTCTCGAGACATAGCCAATGGGCCTTTCTGATCCATTTCCTATTCTATGTGATAACATGGCTCCTACACCATAAGGAGAGGCATCACATGTTTAAACCAACTCGTTCAATGGGTCGTAGTTTACCAATAAACATGACAAGTACAATAGTTTCTTTACTTTTGCAGAGGCTCCTTCCTGTTGTGAATTCCATAACAAACGGTGATTATTTTTTAACAAGTGTGATGGTGCCAACACAGTTGATAAGATAGGCAAGAAGTGGCTATAGTAGTTGATCATATCCAGGAAGGACTTGAGTTCAATTACATTGGACAGTGAGGGTGCGTCTTTTATTGCCCGAACTTTCTCTTTTCCCAAATACAAACCCATGGCATTCACCCTGTGACCCAGGTAAGCAACTTCTGGCACTTGAAATGTGTATTTTTCCTTCTTTAACCATACACTTCCATGAAACTTCTTAGCACTTCCTCCAAGTTTGCCAAGTATTCCGTCTTGGTTGGCCCAGTGATCAGAACATTATCTAGGCATACTACCACTTGAAGAAGTGTTTGCAAAATGCTCTCCATTGTTCTCTGGAAGATAGCGCATGCAGATGATACTCCAAGGGGTAGGCGACTGTACTGATAAAGAACTTTGTGTGTGTAAATTGTCATGTATTCTCTCGACGTGCTATCCAGTTCTAATTATTAGTTGGCATGGCTTTTATGCAATTTTGTTTAGAATTTGCCTCCAGCCAGCTTTGCATACAAATTGTCTATCCTTGGAATAGGGTACTTGTCTAGTTTTTCTGCCTTATTTACAGTCAATTTATAGTCCCCACTAATGCATATGGTTTGGTCAGGTTTAACCACTGGAACTATGGGTGCTGCCAGTTCTGAGAATTGGACAGGTTGGATGATGCCCAGCTTTTCTAACCAGTACAGTTCTGCATCCACCTTCTCCTTCAATGCATAAGGCACAGGTCTGGCCTTAAAGAAACATGGTGTAGCCTGAAGACCCACATATATCTTGGCCTGCACACCTTTTAGCTTTCCTAATTCACCCCAAAATCCATGTCATATTTCCAAAGCAGTTCAGGAAATCGTCCTGTTTTCAGGTGAAATATTTCAGACCAGACAAGCTTGATCTTCTGCAACCAGTCTCGGCCTAAAAGACTGAGTCCTTCTCCTTTCACTATTGTCACAGGCAGCTAAGCTGCCTGTTGCTGATAAGACCGTGGTGCTGTGGCGATGCCCTTTACCTGTTTAGATTCTCCAGTGTATGTCTTTAATTTAGCAGTTGTCTGCTGCAGGTTTATTGGCTGTTTACCTTCATTATGGTGTTTGAAAGTGTGCTCTCCCACTACTGTATCGAGGAACCCCTATCCACTTCCATTATTAGTGGCTTCCTATTGACTTGGATTGTGACAGTGATAGGTTCTGTTTTTACAGCGATTATGTTATACAGGGAATAAATATCGGTGTCGGCAGCTTCAGGTTCTGCTGTATTTTTTAATTCAGTCATGTTGGTTTGCAGCTTTACCCTGCATTGCCTTACTATGTGACCTTTCTTATGGCAGGAATGGCATTCTGCCTTCTTGAATTTACAGGTGTCCGGTCCGTGGTCACCCCCCCCATCTATAACCAACTTAATCTTGGAGTTGCTTCTGAACTGTTTCTACTGGGCATAACAGTGGACAATGCATTTCGCTTCGATGCTGCGGGCCTGGTTTTCACGCCATGCCCGGCAGTAGGTTCCTGCCACACATAAGAACAGCACCATGTTGTATGTGTTCCAAAGTCTGCTAGTCTCTCGCAGAACTTTCCATGGCGTGGGAGACTTCTAGGGTGCGCTTAAAGTCGATGTTGGCCTCGGTGAGTAAATGGTGCTGAATGACATCGTCCTAAATTCCACAAACTAGTCAGTCCCGCAGCATCTCATGTAACATTGACCCGAAGTCGCAGTGTTCTGTCAAATGCTTAAGGTTCGCTACATCGGCTGTGATGGACTCTCCCGGGGCCTTAACAATGGAATTAAATTTAAATGCTGCGTTGTTATGGATGGCTTCGGCTGGAAGTGCATTTTCACGAGGTCCACTAATTAATTATAGGACTTAGAATTGAGAGCGCTCAGGGCTGTCAGGTTGCGAATGAGATTGTATGTCTTACAGCAACATACACTCAAAAGGATGGCTTTCTGCTTTTTCTCCGCAGTAATTTTGTTCGCTACAAAATAAAATCCAAGGCACTCTACATACTGGTTCCAGTCTTCCATAGTCACATCATAAGGATCGATTGTGCTGAAGAGTGGCATGACTGGTGGGTAGTTTTTTTTTCCTTAAGATTCCTTGTACTCACCACGGTAACAAGGTGAGCTGCAGCGCTGGAGCTATTTTACCCTCGTCACCAAATGTAATGACTCGACGGAGTAGACAGGTTTCAACAAGAAACAGATAAACTTTATTACAGAGAACTTTTCAGGTGCTACCGGCTCAATCAGGACTCTCATCAGGAAGCCCCACCCCCCGGATTGCCCGCACCTAGGGCTCATTGGTCAGAGCCTCCCAGAACATCACATGACCCCTAATAGACAGCAGGAGAGGTTATACCTTCGGTTACTACAGCATGCAAAACTTTCTGTACCTTGTTATTTATTATTCTCCCATTGTTCATTGCTCTTCAATCACATTACCACTCCTTCTGCTTCTAGTAGGCCTGTGAATATGCCTTTAACAAGGAAGGAAAATTGCCAGATGACTTATTTTGTAAGTAAAATTTCAAGTGTTTTCTCCCTAAAAAACTGAAAATGAAGCTGACTAAACTATAAGAAATCAGGAGATAAAAGCTAAAAACTTAGGATGTTGGAAATCCAAAACAAAAACAAAAATATCTGGAAAAACTCAGCAGGTCTGACAGCATCTGCGGAGACGAACACAGCTAATGTTTCGAGTCCGAATGACCCTTCAATAGAACTAAGTAAAAATAGAAGAGAGGTGAAATATAAGCTGGTTTAAGGGGGGGTGGGACAAGTGGAGCTGGATAGAGGGCCAGTGATAGGTGGAGATAGCCGAAATATGTCACAGACAAAAAGACAAAGAGGTGTTGAAGGTGGTGATATTATCTAAGGTATGTGCTAATTAAGGGTAGAAAGCAGGACAAGCAAGGTACAGATAACCCTAGTGGGGGTGGGGTGGGGTGAAGGAATTGAAAAAGACTAAAAGGTAGAGATAAAACAATGGATGGACCAAATGCAGACTGGGTGACCGCTTTGCAGAACACCTTCAGTCTGTCTGCAAGCATTACCCAGACCTCCCTGTCGCTTGCCATTTCAACACTCCACCCTGCTCTCATGCCCATATGTCAGTCCTTGGCTTGCTGCATTGTTCCTGTGAAGCTCAACGCAAACTGGAGGAACAGCACCTCATCTTCCGACTAGGCACTTTACAGCCTACCGGACTGAATATTGAGTTCAATCATTTTAAATCATGAACTCTCTCCTCCATCCCCACCCCCTTTTCGATCCCCCCCTTTTTTCCCAATAATTTATATAGATTTTTCTTTTCCCACCTATTTCCATTATTTTTAAATGTATTTCCATCCATTGTTTTATCTCTACCTTTTAGCCTTTTTTGATTCCTTCACCTCACCCCACCCCCACTAAGACTATCTGTACCTTGATTGTCCTGCTTTCTACCCTTAATTAGCACATTCTTTAGATAATATCACCACCTTCAACACCTTTGTCCTTTTGTCTGTGATGTATTTTGGCAATCTCCACCTATCACTGGCCCTCTATCGAGCTCTACTTGTCCCCCCCACCTTAAACCAGCTTATATTTCACCTCTCTTCTATTTTTACTTAGTTCTGTTGAAGGGTCATTCAGAATCGAAACGTTAGCTGTGTTCCTCTCCGCAGTTGCTGTCAGACCTGCTGAGTTTTTCCAGAAATCAGGAGAGACTGGGCTAATGTTAGGTTTCTTTAAAAGCAATGGCCTTGGCCTTTAAGGCAAAATCTTTTGACATTTAGCTGGTTTTAAATATAAAAACATAGTTGGATCCCATGAGATAACATCAGCAGGCTTTGGAAGTCATGGAAGAACATACTGTCTGCTCATCTGATCAAGCTGTGAGTGTAAACGTTAACAGCGGGAATGGGGAAAGACAGAAATTGGTGATTATTAAACATTTTATGAATGTTTAAAACCCCTTTAGAGGGTAAAGCGTCAATTCCCAATTACCTTTCATATATTTCGTGTAGGATTGCTGACAGACAATGAAATATACTTGTACAAACAAATCAGAACAGTAACAATGAAAATCTAAAGGTAAGTCCGAAACTAACTTTGAGAGATTTTATTCAAACATAGAGGCATATACTAGTGAAAAGGTCCATTTTGATATGACCTTTAACCTTATGCACCTCTCTAGCTATTTCTACCATTTTTTCAAAGGATGAATAAATGATAAATTTTCCTTCATTGCAAAACAAACAGAACACACTGAGTGGCGAGACATTTTATAGGGCAGAATTTTTCGCAGAGTGGGCGGGCACGTGCCCAACCTGCTTGAGCACAAAATAGCGCCTGATGGTGGCAGGCGAGTGGCCCAATGTCATCGCGCAATCGCACGATATTTCAGTTGGCAGGTGCGCGCTAAACTCTGAAGCGCACCTGCCGACAGTTAATAGGGCAATTAAGCCCATTAATGGTGCAATTAACAGAGATTTTTCGTTGCCCGTCCAACGTTAAGGTTGGCAGGCGGACGAATTGGCCAGGAGGCCTTAGCATTTCTCAGGAAACCTCATCCAAGGGCGGGATGAGGTTTCCGTGATAAATTAAAATAAAAATAAATTTCTGTGGACAGCATTTTAATTACCTACATTTTCAGATGACTGATTATGAAGCTCGGACATTTTTTTTGGTTTCTGTGACCTTTATTTTAGGCTGCTCAAGTCTTCAGCTCCCAGAGGCAGCTCTCTTCCTTCAGGGAGTTTTCTGTGAGCGCTCAACCACACCCGTGCTGACGTCAGTGCTTGCCTTTCCCCTGCCCTCACCCCAGCAGTGTTGAGCCCTTCAGTGGGTGTTTCACGCTGGCTGGCCATTAATCAGCCAGCCAGCATGAAATCGCAGTCAGGGGCTGATTACAGTCGGCGGTCCATTCCCCAGCCACTCCCGGGCCTGCAGATCACCCATAGAGTTTGATTCTGCACAAGATTGACTGCATAACTAAGAAAGAGTGATGTTGTCACTAAATTTCCCTAACCCGTATCTAAGATGGAGAGAAAACAACACAGCATGGAATGAAAATCTCTTACAATCCATCCACAGCCATATACTTAATAAGTTTAGCATTTACCCTCAATGGCTCATTCAGGACTTGACACAAGCAACTACTATTCTGATGATGCCCACTATACAATATTTTGTAGCACCAATCAGCAATGTATGCAATACTTCATTTGAGATCACAAGGAAATTAATACTTTTTTTTACTGTGACAGTCAGCTATTTGGTGTTCAAGCTTTCACTCATGCTCTGCAACCATTAAAGGCAGTAAATTTGCTATAATAGGATCTTTTCCCTCCCAATTAAAACATATACAGTTGGTTATTTTGCAATTTTACATTATATATGGTACTGGTCCTATCAATTTGGTGATAACTGAGAATATACGGGTCCGGTAAATCAAGTTCAAGATCAGATGTGATATATTTCATAGATATGATAATAGCAGGGGTACACTATTGATTGAAACTTTCATTGATCTGTGCCTGCAAAGCGTGGGAGTCGTGTAGTACGACATTTGAAATAGCTCTCTAAAGATGCATTAGTAATACTGGCAGATAAAATGCAAGAGGATCAGTGCCACAACCAGCAGAACAAAAACATGTGCTGAAAGCACCAGAAAATGAACAGCCAACTGCCTCTAAATCAGAACAAGTTGATGAGAGTAAAGTTGATGACCACGATGAGCCCTATAATTCAGTACTGCCACGGACTAAAGTAAGCAATAAATGAGCCTTAGTCCAATCTTAACAATTCATTACCTTACAATTCCTTAATATAAAATCCTGAGGAGACTTGACAGGGTGGATGTGGAGAGGATATTTCCTCTTGTACGAGAATTTAGAACTAGGGGTCACTGTTTAAAAATAAGTGGTCGCCCATTTAAGACAGAGACGAGGATAATTTTTTCTCTCAGAGGAACTCTGCCTCGAAAGGTGGTGGAAGCAGAGTCTTTGAATATTTTTCAGGCAGAGCTAGATAGATTCTTGATAAGCAAGGAGGTAAAAGGCTATCAGGGTAGGCGAAAATGTGGAATTGAGTTTACAGTCAGATCAGCCATGGTCTTATTGAATAACGGAGCAGGCTTGAGGGGCCGAGCGACTTATTCCCGCTCCCAATTCATACGTTCATATGTACCTAACACCATCATGTTTGACAAAAGCAAAATACTGCAGGATCTGGCAATCTGAATTAAAATAGAAAATGCTCAGCAAGCCAAGCAACATGGAGAGAAAACAAGCTAATGTTGGGGAAAGGTGAGGGTGGTGGGGCAGGGGGGGAGGAGGGGAGGAAGGTGTGGGGGTTGGGGGGGGCCGTTCTGAGCAGATGACAGAGCAGAAATTGCCATCATGTTGAGAAGCATTTGGAAATTCTTTGTGATACAGTGGGTTCGGCAATTCAAAATGTAAACGGTTCATTTTATGCTTATCTAACCCTGATTCTTTACTACAACCTTGGGCTGGACTGAATGTTGGAGAACAGTTGGAGAACTGGGGGAAAGACAGTGGGAGTTGATAATGCTGAGAAATTGATGACAAGAAATGATTTAAATACTGAAACCTCATTCCTGTTTCGTTGCCTAGGTGAAAAGCTTTTGCTCATGGGATCACAAGTGAATGAATTGCTTGTCAGGCACTAAATTGGCCAGCCTCAGGCCTCCCTCCTGGGATTTAAGAACCCGGCGTCGGAATTCCCTCCCACTTCAAGCAGCCAGCCAATCTGAGGCCGACAATTCTCCATTACTAGCAGTACCACCAGACGTAGTGGCTGCTGCTGGTAATATAATGAGGGCTGCACCAGAGATGTGTAGCTTTCCAAAGATTATACAGGCCTGCCTGCTTCCTAGCCCGCTCTGGCAAACTCCATTCAATCCTGGCCTGTGTGCGCACAGTTTTCCAATCTTCCTGGAACTCACTATAGAAAACAAGGCAAGAAGACAGTGGGAGCTGATGGTGCTGAGAAATTGACAGCAAGAAATGCTTTAAATACTGAGATCTCTTTCATGCTTCCTTGCCTAGGTGAAAGGCTTTTGCTCATGGGATCACAGAAGAATGAATTTTCACTGCTTGAAGGTAATTTCCAATACTTTGGAGGTCACTTCCACTACTTTGGGGCTTATATCCATTGATCTTCATTTCCCAGTTGTCAACCTTCAGATCAGCATGGGAACCACTGATGAAGCTTTACCTTGGACCTCTGGCGAAGAACAAGAGGAGCAGCAGCAGCATCAACAGCAACAGCAATAGCAGCATTGGCCTCTCCTTATCCATCTCCTGCTCCAAAGGATACCGGGGATGAGCACAGAGCTCCAGCTTGCAGAAGGCGATACCTCCAGCACAGACTATACTGACAGAGGATAAGCTTCCTGGACATGACTAAACAGCAGTGCCTCAGGCAGCTGAGAGTTTCCCTGGTCACTGACATTGCAGCCTCCTAGAGGCAGACCTCCTGCCAACTGGACCAAACTGGCAGGAATTACCACCATCTGTCAGACTCATCACAGCCCTTAACTTCTTTGCCTCTGGTTCCTTCAAGGGATTGGTAGGTGATATTTGTAGAATCTCTCAATCTCCTGCCCACAAGTGCACCTCACAGGTGACCGGCATCATGTTTACCAGGGTCAGGACTTAAGTGCACTTCTCAATCGATGAGGCCAGTCAGAATGAGTGGCCGCTTGGCTTCGCCACTTTCCCCCAGATCCAATGAGTCATCGATTGCACACATGTGGCAATCAAGGCGCTGCCATTTCACTTTGGAGTCTTCATCAATCGAAACGGCTACCAGGCCATCAATGTTTATCTTACCTGCAACTACCATAAGATTATCAGGCATGTCTTTCCAAGATTCCCAGAGAACTGCCAGGATGTTTTCATCTTGCATCAGTCAAGCCTCTCTAAAATATTCATACCTTGAAGTGAGTGGCTCCTTGGAAACACAGCCTACCCTTTTATAGACATGGTTGATGACACCTATGAGCATCCCAGACAATGATGCCCACGAAGGGTGCTTCAGAAGCTACCTGGCCATCAGAGCTGTTATAGAGGAAGCAATTGGGATGCTAAAGATGAGCTTTGGGTGCCCGGACAGATTTGGGGCTCCCTTCAGTCTGCACCAGCCAGGGGATTCAGAATAATAATGGACTGCTGCACCTTGCAGGACATTGGACAGCGTGGACTGGAGCTCCAGGAAGAGGGGGATGCTGAGTGCAAAAATGCATCTTCGGAGGAGGAGTGTGATGAGCTGAGGGTGCCTTCAGCCACACAGATAACCACTGGGGCTGCCTGGGAAAGGCTGGTTCAGCCAATCAGTTAAACTGAGGCTGTGTAACTATCTGATACATGATTTCTGAACCCACTGAATACCCAGCACAAAGCAGTCCTAAAATCTGAAATCCATCCCTTTTACAAACCCCTTACTCATCTTTAACTCTTATCTTACCATTCCTGACAAGGCAGAATGCCAGTCGGATTGCAGGATGCAAAAATGGGCAAGGGAAAAACGGAGCATTGAAATAAATTTATGGTGCATAAAATGAAACATAAAAGTAACACTACAACATTTTGTGGAACACCCTTGTGCAACTATAAATCCTTTATTTTCCTTTTTCTACAACTTCTGCATGAGGCTACCCATGTGATTTCAGCAGAGTGAGAGATAGACAGCTCATATCTCCGCTCCAACTGCTCAGATGCTCTTGCCCATTGTCCTCTGGGTCTTTTAGAGCCCTGGAAGGCATGGTTAAAAACTTCCCACCTGCACCTGGGCTCTGACTGAGGGGGAGGGGGAAAGGGATCAGAAGTAGAAGGACTTGGAGCAGTGTCTGTGCTTCCATGTCCTCTTTCTCAACCTTCCCTCTCAAGATACTAACCAAGAGCTGAAGGGAAAGATTTTGCTGAACTTCAGTGAAGTGTTGTGTGGCCAAGGTGAGCTTTTCCTCAATCCTGCTTGTTGGTCATTCCTGTCGATTGGCTGGACCTTTTCTATTAGAAAAAACAAAGGTAATCTATAAGGAAAAGTTTGATTTGTTTTCATGGATTAAAAATCTAAGTGATTGCATTCAAATCAAAATAATGTGGATAAAAGCAAAATACTGTGGATGCTGGAAATCTGAAACATGACCCTGATGAGGAGTCATACGGACTCAAAATATCAACTCTGTTTCTCTCTCTACAGATGCTGTCAGGCCTGCTGAGATTTTCCAGCATTTTCTGTCTTTGTTTCAAAATATATGTGGCTTATTAGAAACACTGAGCCCATGGTCTATTGGCATAACATTGATTTACTTATTAACTGGAAATACAATTGTTCCAAAGATCTCATTTTATGGAAGAATGTTTCAAAATTTGGTTGAAATTTAGCTAATTTTAGTTCAAACTCTGATTAGTTGAAGTTATAAACCTGTGAATCAATACCCACTGCAACAGTTTTAACTGTGATTATTGTACAATGTTACAAAATTATCACTTAAAGCATATTCTGGGCAAAATCAAGCGCAATGAACTGGAATGCAATTACATAGCACTAACTGCAAGTAGCAATGTCAAGGTCCACAGTTATTTTAATTACACTTAGATGGCCTTTAACATAATCCTGAGTGCGGTGCTCTCTGCATCTTTACTTTCTACCACTTCTCAATGTGGAGCAACAATGAATATTTGTGCTCAGCTAAAATTGAAACCACCTGCTGCGACTGTCTGTACTGGATTGCTAATGAAAACACTGCTTAGTTTGTTTTTATTTTTGCAGTAAGTGCAGGTGATGCCCTAATCTGGAATCTTGGCTTGAATGTGGATATTTTTACTGAAATAAATATCACGATAGTGAATAGTAAGAATGAAACCATTGAGCCTCTGGGCTCATGGCACATTAATGAAGTCTGACTCCAAATTGGCAATTAATTCAATTATATGTACCGTTGGTTAGATTTTGAGACTTGAAATCCAGAGCCAAATTGCTAATATCAGACAAGAACGTGGACTACGAATGGAATATAAATTTGTTTTATGACGCACATCTGCTTAGGGTGAGAGCTCCGGCATTTTACTGGCCATAAATTTTTCAATTCAGCAGGAAAAGAAAATGTTAAACCAAGCATGGAATTTTGCTTTTTAATCTTTTTAAGGCGTTGCAGCAAAAGTTTGGGCAGGATTTTCCGGTCCTTGAGCGGCTGCAGAGGGTGGGCCTGGGGAGCCAGGAAATGGTCCTTCACCCGTGGTCAGTGGTGGTGGGGTGGGGGGGGTTGCTGATGATCACGGTTTCAGGCTGGCTGGCCAATTAACGGGCAGCCAGTGAGAAAGGTGCACTGAGAACCTTAGCACTGCTGGAGGGGGGTGGGGGGCAGGGGGAGCTTCGGGGGGGGGAAGCGCGCACTGAAAGCTCCCAGGAGGCAGGGAGCTGAAGATTTGTAGAAACAGAAATGAAGATTTTAAAAATGAGAGAAACATGTCCCCACCATACGAATCAATTGAGTGAACGGGGACATATTAAAAAATGAGGCCTAAAAATTTTTAATTTAAAAATAAACTACTGTTGCCAACCTCATCCCGCCCGTGGATGAGGTTTCATAAAAAAACCCAAAGGCCGCCTGGCCAATTTGCCTGCCCGCCAACTGTAAGTGAAAAACGGCTTTTAATCAATTGATTCAGGGCCTTAATAGGTGCACACGCGCGCCCGCCGACTGGAATGCCGCGCAAGTGCGCGAAGACGTCGGGACACTGGTCTGACATCATCGCGCGCTATTTTACGACCGACCGGATCGGGCGCGCGCCCGCCCTGCCCTTTGTTTCTGAATATTTCATATGAAATATTCCATGGTACTTAAACCAGCAGTCACAGCAAGAAAAGGGTGGGCAGGGTAAGAGAAACAGCTGGCTGGAGGACCCAATGTGGCGGGTGGGGAAGGGGGGTCCTATCATAGTTTCAGGCTTGCTCCTCCTTAGCATGGAGGAGGAAAACTGCCAGTGTGGAAAACACTCCCTTTAAGCAGCTCAGTAATTAGTAGGCAGGAAACTGGGCCCTCTTACAGGTTCCTGAGGATTTACAGCAACTTAAAGAGGAGGCGCTTGGTTGTTGGCAAAAATACGAAGCAACATTGTGGAAAACAGATAGAGGCCTTTAAAATTATGTATAAATTCTGTAGGGTGAATATATTGAAACTGGGCTGAATTTTCCCATTCGAGTTGAAAGCCCAACATCGGGTTGATTCCCAGGTCACAAATCTGGACCTACGTGTGGGGGAGATCGACAGGATCTTCCTGGAGGACGCCAATTAAGGAGCCATCCCCGGGAGCACCATTCAGTTAGGGATGGCGGGCAGTCTAAAGACCCAGGAGGGTAAATCTGAATGCCTGAAGCAGACCCTCTGGGAATGCTGTGTGCTGCTGAGGTAAATGAAGAAAGAGAAGATGGCATAAAATACAGGCACCAAACTGCTAATGGCAGCCAATTCTTCAAACCCAGCACTCTCTGGTGGATCCATCTGCAGATGCCAAGTAAAAAAAGTTGCAATGATTTACCTACAGATGCCCTGAGAATTGCCAACTTTGTCCTTAAGGTGACCACTGCGTATTAATGTCATGACGCTCTGCTCTCGCATCTTGTGAGTAGACAAGTTGCAGCCAAACCACGCACCACTGACAAAATTCCATAGCCTTTCAAAAATGCCTATTAATTACCTCCATAATTACCTTAGTTGGCTTCCTGCCCCTGATGGATGTCTGGCTATTCATACAACACATCCCGTGCCTAGGAAAGGTGGAAGCAAGCGGGAACACCTCAAGATACCTGGTCATCGGCATTTTTATCAAACTTTCCCAGCCCGCTATTTCTGATTCTGCCTCCAATGGTCAGGGAAAATTCCCCACACCATTTCCACTTGTGGGTGAGTCCAGAACAGGGGATATAAACATAAGATGGCCAGTAATAGATCAGATAAATAACTTAAGAAGAATTCCTTTATTTGGAGAATGGTGAGAATGTGGAACTCTTTGCTACATGAAGTGGCTGAAGCATATAGCTTTGGTGTATTTAAGAGGAGGCTCGCTGCAAAGCTGAGGAAGAAGGGAATTCAAATGGCAGGAAGCTCATGTACAGTATAAACATCAGTATACCTACCTTACTGTTGGTTCTTATGCATGTACATCTCAAATCCGGTTGTCCAAAAACCAGAGTTGCCCAAAATGCCCTTTTAGAGTGTGACATGCATCAATTTTAATTGAGTTAAAAAAAACTTACTTGGACAATTTGGCTAGGTGCTGCATTGGTGCGTTGTGGTGCTTGACTAGTTATCCTCTGCACCGCTTGCACACCGGTCTATTCCTGTGCTCCGTGCAACCCTTGATCCCACTGAACTGGCTTGAACTGAACCGCCTATGGCCTGAAGCGCCTGACCCAAAACCTGGCGAGATTTGAAATCTGGCATGGGCCTCAGTCCCGAGGTTGCCAGTTTTGAGACAATGTACCTGTATTTTTGCCAGTGAACTGAAGCAGGTTTTAATGTGTTGTTCCCTGGGTGTATGTTAATGAAGTGTGGCCCTCAAAATGGACTAGGTGGCAAATTTAAACATCATTCCCTCTAGATCTATATCTAAATCATAGATACATACAGTGAACAGAAATGAACAGTTCACTCCTGTTCAATGAACAAAGCAGACCCTGCTATCCAATTCCAAATACACCGAGTGACTGCTCTTAACTCTTACTCTTTGTTCTTTCCCGTCTAAGCAAATTTTAATCCAATTTAGAATCATACGGCATAAAAGGAGCCTATCTGGCCCATCATGCCTGTATTGGCTCTTTGAAAGATAATCCAGTTATTTCCCACTTTCCCATAATACTGAAAGTTATATCATTTCGAGTTTCTATCAATTTCCTTTTAAAAGTTACTACTGAATCTGTTTTAACCCTTTCAGGCACAGCATTCCAGATCTTAGCAACTCCTACATAAAAAGATTTTGCTTCGATTCCCCTCTGGTTCTTTTGCCAATTTTCTTAAGTCTATGTCCTTTGGTTACTGATCCAGCTGCCAATGGAAGCAGTTAGAACATAGGAATAGGAGTAGGTCATCCAGCCCCTCCCTATTTCTGTAACTTCCTTCAGCCCCACAACCCTCCAAAATATCTGCAACTGTCCAGTGTTGGCCTCTTGCATGTCCCCAATTTTTATTGCTCCACAACTGGCAGCTGTGCTTTCAGTTGCTTGGGCCTGAAGCTCTATAATTACCTCCCTACACCTTGCCACATCTCCACCTCCCTCCTCCTTTAAGACACTTCTTAAACCTACCTATTTGACCAAGATTTTGTTTATCTATCCTAATATGCCCTTATGTCCTAATATCCTTGTGTTTGGAGAAGTAAGGTACCCCTTTGGATAGGGTTCTGGGACACTTTCGGAAAGGTAAGTCACCCTTTGGGAAAAGTAAGGCATGCTTTGGGATTGTAAATGTTAACACAATTATGCACTTTTTACACACAAAATAATTGGGCGGAATCATCTGGTCCCATTGGGTGTGCATCATGCTGGGAAGCAGCCACGCACCCGGAAAAGCTCGTCAAAAGTGAACATTCTTCCACAGCTGAGACCGATCACCAGCAGCTCCATTGACATGCTTTTCTGATCACTCAGGCTATGGAAAAGCATGAAAGTGCCACCAAATGCTCCAGAACTTTTCACCCCCCACCCCGCCCCTTCAGGCGCAGACTGCAAATTAACATGCGTTTTAGGCGGCAGGAGAGCAACTGGCCGACTGGACAAGTTGTTGAATCTCTTTGTGAAAGGTAGGTATGGAACAGTCACTGCTGGAGGCGCTCAGAACCCCTTGCAATGTATTTAGTCAAGTTTGGACCAGTATCCCTTATGGTTCAAGCTAACAGCATAGCCTTGCAGTGTGGGTTAGGAGAATGCCTGCGCCTGAGCTGAGAGCACTGCATGCAGTCCAGTGGCTGAAGCTGCCAGCAATCGGTCAAGTGGAGTGGGCAGAGGTGGGTGGGGTTTCGGACAGCCATGAAGTGCAATACACGCTGGCCATCCAAGTGGTGGTCAGCACTGTCTGGCATGCATGAAGGGGTCTTCAGACTTAACCAAGAGAGGTTCTTAGAACACATTTGTCTAAACGATGCTTCTCTGTCTTTGATCCTGCAGAGGAAAACATCAGGATCATGGAGCCAGGTGATTCAGCGGTATGCCTCATTGTTTACAGCAAGCAAAGAAGGAGAAGAAGAGAGGGTGGAGGTGCTCCTCCCTCAAGATGAAGGGGTGGCAGGGCCTGCTGCACACATGGATGAAGAACCATGTCATTTGTAAGTGTGTTGCTAGACCCAATGTCTTTAAAAGGCACCTGTCATTCCTGCAGAGGACTGAGAACCAGTGTCGCCGATGACTGTGCATGTCTTAAGGAACTGGTTGATCACATATGGCACTTGCTGGAGGATCTGATGCCACACGGACATGGAGGGCATCTACTGCCAGTGGCAATGAAAGTGACCATGGCGCTTAATTTTTACGCTAGTGGCTCATTCCAGGGCTGCACAGGTGACCTGTATGGGATCCCGTAAGCCTTCACGCACAACTGCGGCCAGGAGGTCACAGACACCATCTTCAAGAAGGCACAGAACTTTGTGCATTTCGCCCAGGATCAGGAAAGCCAGAAAGCAAATGCGCTGGGATTTGCGGCGATCTTAGGTTTTCCACAGATGCAGGGTGCCATCGACTGTGGCGCCAAGATCTCCATGGCAACAAGCAATCAACTACATCAACTGCAAGGGCTTCCACTCACTGAATGTTCAGCTGGTGTGCGACCACCACAAACACATCCTACATGTCTGAGCACAATTCCCAGGGAGCATCTACAATCCTATATCCTTAGCAGGTCTCAGATCCCTGACATCTTCCAGGGTCCACAGAGTCTGCAGGATTGGCTTCTGGGGGACAAAGGCTACCTACAGAGGATAACGTTGATGACACCTGTGCAGCAGCCTCAGACTGCAGCAGAGCTTTGGTGGAGCAAACGATAGGCACCTTGAAAATGAGTCTGTTCACAGAGGGTATGTGCACTGCCATCAGCCAGGCAGGTGTCAAACGTTCACAAATACAATGTGAAGATGTCACACGTGTCCTCACTGCATCTCGTCATCATCCTCCACAAATCTCGCGGCTATGAGGGTCTCAGGAGCACACCTGCCAGTGCGATGACCTCATCGCCGGCATCCTCGCCTTCCAGGACCTCATCATCCTCTTCCCCTTCAATGCCCTCCTCATCAGAGGAGACATGCAGTTCTTTCTTCGCCTCCTCAGCCAGGTCCTCCCCTCCGTTGTAGCGCCAGGTTGTGTAGCACACTGCATGTTATGATGATGCATGACACCCTCTGGGAACTGTACTGGACTCTCTGATGAGAAATATCTGGCTTTCTCAATGGTAGGCAGTAATGACCTGATCGTATAAAATGCAGATCTATGCTCGTCCCAAACACAATTGCTTTGTCATGCTCCATGTTGAATTTCGTCTGCGCTTTTTTCATCGGAGATTTGTTCAACATAAAGGTATCTCACTAGAGGCACATCAGTATTGAGGAAGAGATCCTAGCTATCTTATATGAGAGGACTACTTTCCTGAAGATGGTGGCATGTTGTCATCCCCAAACCTAAAGATGGTGGAGCTTCCATACTCTTTAACCTTCTGTGAATCTGCCTCATTGAGAGACTTCAGGTAGCAATTAAGCCAATCCACCCAACATACTAGGGAAGTACAACCACTAACCAGCACTGTGCAGTTGAATGAATCAGCAACCAAAATACTCACCACTGGATTCAAACTCCCAGTTATCAACACAGTTCCTTCATGGCAGTTACTATTGACATTCTGTGTCGGAAAACACGATTCTTTTGCTAAGGGCAGTTCATTGCATAGTGACATTAAAAGTCACATCAATAATACTGATTAATCATTGCCCATGGATTTGTCGGCTCAAGCATCAATGGTCTCCATTCCAGGCCCACTTTTTGTCTCGATTCTCAAATTTGGCTAAAAGTGCAACCATCTTCAGACTGCTTATTAACAACCCCACCTTTGTACTGAAATCTGCATCTAATAAGTTTGTGATCTCAAACTTCTATAACCATGGAGTCTTCCATCCTTCATTTTACAGCAGAGTTGTCTGAATTTGATAGGAAAATAGCTGGAAGTGGCCGTTTTCCCCAAAATTTTCTAGGACAGCAGCCATTTGGTCTAGGAAAGAGTCTTTTCCCTGAAATTGAACCCCCGTCAAAATCGAAAGTCTATCGACATGAGAAATGCGTGCATGGTTCAGTAATTTGAAAATGAAATCAAACTCTAGGATTTCAAGGTTATACTTTTTCAGGCTCTTTTACCACTTATCAAAGTCTATAATGTACTCCCCCATGAATTGGTCGTCTGTTTTCTTAAATCTATCAAAAGTTGACCATACTTCATATCCTTCCAACAAATCATCCCTTTTGTAATACTTAACAAAAAACTGTAATAGAAGGGTTAATCCCTCTTTGGTGTCCAAGTCATCCACATTGACTTCTAAAAATATTTGACTTTTTGCTGGTAATGACAAAGCCAAGGTCAAACCTTGCTTCCTCCAGGTAACAACTCACCCATGTCCACATTTCAACTTCATTTTTCCATTGCTAATATGGTTCCACCTCCAAAAAACCCAGAGGATAGTCAAAGCCTGAGATTTTGCTTCGTCCTTCTGTCATTCTGTAACTGAGCTTGTCAGGAGTGGTCTGCTTCTTTTTCTCTCAGATGATAGAGACTAAAAACTTCTTTTCCAACAACCAATCACCAGAGCTTAATAGTCATCCTCTGCTACCGTGTTAATTCGAATAATCGTATGTTGAGGAAAGAATGAGTGTGAAACCAGCCTGTACCTTAAGACAGGTTTATTTCCAAGCCTGCAGAGTAAAAACACAGGCACTCCCAATTCCCTTCAACACCCATTGTGAACATCTTTTTATACTCTTGTAACGAAGCCCTAATAATTCCCCAGCTGGGGACAGCTGCTCTTGATTACCAACTTAAAACATGTACTCTATTGCAGTACATTAACATTGAAGGCTTCCCAGACTGTCCTCACAACAAACAGCCCTCACTGTGTTCTCACCTAATTGACCCTGGCAAGTTCCACACAGCTCAGGAAACCATGTGCTGGCTGTTAGAGACAGAATTTTGGATGCTTAGTCACTGAGTATATCCAAGGCTGACTAATAGCTTTTTGAAATCTAAGGGAATTAGGGATATGGAATTGGGCAGGAAAGTGGAGTTGTGGTCGCTGATCAGCCATGATCTTATTAAATAGCAGAATAGACTCAAGGTGCCACATGGCCTACACCTGCTTCAATTCTTGAGTTTTTCAAAATTTTGAATACTTCAATCTTCCCTTAACCTTCTCTGCTCTAAGGAGAACAGTTCTAGCTTCTCTAGCCTCGCGACATAACTGAAGTCCCTTGTCCCTAGTAGCATTCCAGTTAATCTTATCTCCACCCTCTCCATGTCTCAGATATCCTTCCTAAAGGGCAGGATTGGACACAGTTCTCCACTAAGGCCTGAGGTTGATCACTTCACCCCCATCCCTAGAGCCACCTCTTAATTTTTGGTACTATTGCCATCCATTTGGTATAACTCCCAGAGTAGTCATTCTCTCCACAAGAAGCCAGTGCTTCAAATTTATTAACAAAAATAATTTGCTCTGGCGTTCCTTAGTCTAGCTTATCTCCTCACACTTTTCCTGCCCCATAGATAGCCACCATTCATTCCTCTATATTGCCCATTCCCTTTCTCAAAGTGGGAGTGGCTACCCTTTGAAACACTAGCTCCCAGCCTGATGTGTCAGATTATCTCCAGCTCTGCCTTAAATTCTGACATTTTGAGCTCAGTTAATCACATTGGGAGACAGTTCCCACAGGTGCGTTTATCTAGGTTAACGTCTGCTATTTGAAACTCCACATCCTGCAGCAACCACACATCACTGTCCCTTCCTGTGCTGCCATTCTTACTATAAATGTTAGCTTTGCTTATATGCTTATCTCATTAACTTTCAATCAAACTACTCTGCTCCTCCTCCTTTCTCTTCTCCGACTTTCCATTTTAGGAAAATTCCCTTTATGGAAGTATTGCTTTCACTCTGTTCTTGCCTCACTCTATTCCAGTTAACTTCACTCAAACTGCTTCATGCTGATCTTCTCTGAAACTCCTAATCTGATCATACAAACTGAGGCAACCTAAGTATCAGAATTAACAACAGAGCCATACAAATTATATTGTCCACAGTGCATAATCACTGTGAAGACAAGTTTAATTTTCAGTAATGATTATATGAATGACCAAGACCCTGCACTTGCAAGCAGGAGCCATGTTCATAATTCTCAGATGCCTGAGTGTGTGGCTTTCCACTGGAAGCATTGGGATCCCAGAATCCCTTCTAATGTATCAAACTTATCTGGGCACTTATACTTATGTAAGTAGTAAAGAACCTATATAAAATCATGTAGAGAGGTGATGGTCACAAAGACTGGCTTTACACAGTCATTCTTTTAATAATCATTCTGCTACTACAACAATAAAGTGTCTTAAGAAAATACAAACATATGAATTAGCAGCAGGAATAAGCCAGTTGGCCCTGCTCCACCATTCAATAAGATCATGGCTGGTCTAATTGCAACCTCAGCTCCACATTCCTGCCTACCCCTGATAACCTTTCATCCCCTTGCTTTTCAAGAGTCTATTTACCTCTGCCTTAGAAATGCTCAAAGACTCTGCTTCCACTGCCTTTTGAGGAAGAGAGTTCCAAAGACTCACACCCACTCTGTGAGAAAAAATTTCTCCTCGTCTCTGTGTTAAATGGGTGGCCACTTATTTTTAAACAGTGACCCCTAGTTCTAGATAAAAGCAAAATATTGCATATGTTGGAAATCTGAAATAAAAACAAAAAATGCTGGATAAATCCAGCAGGTCTGGCAGCATCTGTGGAGAGAGAAACAGAGTCGTACGGACTCAAAACGTTAACTCTGTTTCTTTCTCCACAGATGCTGCCAGACCTGCTGAGTTTTGTCAGCATTTTTTTTTTGTTTTTATTACCCCTAGTTCTAGATTCCCCCACATGAGGAAACATCCTTTCCACATCCACCCTGTCAAGACCCATAAGGGTCTATGTTTCAATCAAGTCGCCTCTTACTCTTCTAAACTCCAGTGGATACAAGTCTAGCCTATCCAACCTTTCTTCATAAGACAACCTGCTCATTCCAGGTATTAGTCTAGTAAACCTTCTCTGAATCGCTTCCAATGTATTTACATACTCCATTAAATAAAGAGACCAATACTGTACACAGCACTCCAGATGTGGTCTCACCGATGCTCTGTATAACTGAAGCATAAACTCCCTACTTTGGTATTCAATTTCCCTTGCAATAAATGATAACATTCTATTAACTTTTCTAATTACTTGCTGTACTTGCATGCTAACCTTTTGCGATTCATGCTTCTACAACTACATTATTCCATGATTTGAAATTAAATGGCATGGTGATTTTAACAATGCACAAATGTATTGCAGACTGTAATTTGTATTTAGCTTCAGTGGGATGATTCCATTGGATGGGGGCTACTATTTAGCAGTTCTGTAGAATTCAATGCATCATTGTACTCTGCAATTCAAATAATGATTTAGTACATTTCTCTATACTATTTCATTGTTCAAGCTGAGGGAGCTTGAAGCAGAGGCCTTTCCCCAAAAGAGGAAGCCTTGCATGTGTTTAGGCTGTCTGAAAGGAAGTGGTATGCACTAACCTAGAGTCTGTTTGCATCAATATCTCTCTCTCTTACCCTTTTCATTTGTATCTCAGTGTATGTGTTGGTCTTTGCTCCTGTTGTTTGCTATATCAGTTCTTATCAGGCTCACTCTTCCCCTCTACATTACAGCTAATTATTTTGTTTTGTCTTGTCAAATCTCAGATTATTTTTCTTTCTTTTTATTTCCTGTCAAAGAGCAATTCGATGGCACCATGTTTTTAAAAAAGTAACATGGAATACATGAAGTAGCAGCCTGTGATAAACCAGCATGTTTGGACACACTCTTTGGTATGTTCTTTTCTTTGCTGCTGTAATATGCCTTCAGATCTACAGAGGGTGTCTACTTATACAACAGAATTTATAGAAAGCTGTTCTGCCTTGCTCACCTGAGATACAAGTCAAAGGTACACAAAGCCCTCATTAGAGAGTTGCTCTATGCTGACTGCCACACTAGTATTCCATGCTGAGGAACACCTTCAGTGGCAAGTGGACAGACTCTCTCACACCTGTAAAGAATTGGGTCTGACCATCAGCATCAAGAAGACAAATGTCATGGTCCAGGGTGTTGCCATTTATCCGCATTGACAATGTGACACTGGAGGTTGTTGATAGCTTCATACATCTAGGTTCTATAATCACCAGCAATCTGTCACTTGATGCTGAAATCAGCACACACATCGTAAAAGTTGCAGTTGTAATGTCCACGCTGAGTAAGAGAGTGAGAACTTCAGACAGCATCCTTAGTGCACTCCTCTATTGTGGTGAGATCTGGACAACATATGCCAGGCAGGAGAAAAGGCTGAACAGTTTCCACCTTCGCTGTCTCAAATATATCCTTGACATATCTTGGCAGAACAAGGTCACCAACTTGGAGGTCCTGGAGTATGCCAATTTCATCAGCATAATCTCATTGCTAAGCCAATGACATCGGTGCTGGCTTGGCCAAGTTCATCGGGTGGATGACCTATATACCCAAAGACCTTCTGTAGGTGAACTGGCCACTGGGTGACAACCTCCTGGGCATCCATACCTCTGCTTCAACAACGCCTGCAAATGAGACATGAAGATGGGAGACATTGCCACTGACAACTGGGAGACAACCGCTGGCAGCTTTGACATCTGCAGGCTGACTGTTTGGAAGGGCATTGGAAGAGCGAGCGGAACCAAAAAGCTCAGCTGGCTGAGACGAGGGCCCAGAGAAAACAGAGGCCAGTGAATCCTACACCTACTCAGTCTACTGCCTTCATCTGCATCAAGTGTGGCAGAGAATGCCATGCCAGAACAGGATTCCTGAGCCACACCAGGTGATGCTTAATACAGAGATAAAAACAAAAAACTGCGGATGCTGGAAATCCAAAACAAAAATAGAATTACCTGGAAAAACTCAGCAGGTCTGGCAGCTTTGGCGGAGAAGAAAAGAGTTGACGTTTCAAGTCCTCATGATCCTTCAACAGAACTGCTTAATACAGAGCTGACCACAGTGTAAACTATCATTTACAAGTCAGAAGGCTGCCACCAAGAACACTTTCCTGCTTCACAATGATCTAATCAATGGTTTATAACTAAATAAAGAAGTACACAGAGAAAATCCGTATTTGTAAAAGAACTAAAAGTTTCATTAAATGTGAAATGCTGCAACGTCAGTGTTTCCAGGGTCGGCTGGGAAATGTAATTTTATTTGGATAGATAGGTGCAATTGCTGCTAGAGGAACACCTCTGGTGCCTGCCTGTCTCACACAGCTGGAAAATCCAGCTTCTGCCCACTGTTAGGTACAGATAGGCTGCCAAGATCCCATCCACACCTTCACAGCCAATCAAAATATATATATATTTGAAATGTTCCCTTTTCTCCTGGAGCTTAGTTTCCTAGCTTGAAGCTCTTTAGTGGGGTCCATCTGCTTTTGCTCAATATATTTTTATTGTTTCTTTTATTTCTTGCTTAAGTGCTGATTTAGTGACGTACTGTGTAATTTGGCTTCTGTATTTTGTAAATAGATTTGACTATTGGGTTTGACTTGTATGCATTGGTCTGATAGCATGGTATTATACTGGAGAATGGGATCGCCATGAAGTGCAATGAATGATATACTAGAATTAGGGATCAATTGTTAAATCTGGGCATATTAGTCTCAACATGACATGTATAATAGTACAGGTTTTGAATCACAAAAAGCTTAGTCTGCTTATGGAAATTGCATTTTCACCATTAACACAACTGTTGGGTAAATGCCAAATCATAATAGAGTTGATAGATGGGTGGAGAAGCCAGAAAAGAAGAGGGTTTCTATTTTACTATCAGATGGGAGGCAATGGATTCAGTGAGTTCAGAGATAATTCCATTTTCCTTTAAAAAGTTGGACAGAAAGTTGGGGGCCTTCAGCCAATCTTATAAAATGCAGGAGTGCACAGAAGGCACAAAAGAATGCAATAATAAAATGGCAGAAAGCAATTTTAATTGGAAAAGCTAATGGGGTTGGGACCGACCTTGAAAACAAGAGCAGGTACAGGTGTTTTAAAATTAGGAGCAGGAGATAAGGAACAACATGTGGAGATTTAGCTTTCCTCTTATTGTTTTTAGACATGTCATTATGTACTTACTATAAATAAACGTGTGCTTCATAGGAGCTGAGTCCCTTTGCCATAGATATCTAGCATATCCAGGAACCATGCAAGTTCGAGAGGTACGAAACAACTAATATTGCAGATGCTCAAAATGAACTAGTTTAAAAATATTCAATTTGTATTATTTGAAACTAAAATAGTTGAGATATTTTTGTTGAATCATTTCCATGGATAGGCAAGTTACGATGAAAGAGCCTGATAACCGAACAGACTAAGGGCAGGAAAATACTGTTTATTGGAACCTTGGTCTAATAAATATTCATAAATATGGGGCTGAACCAAAGATGCATTAGATATATTTGCACAATACTCAAAGCATGGAGGACACCAGCTTGCTCAACAGCAGAGCAGCATAATCTTTGCAAAGGGAGGAGGAGTTGGACAGCGATTTAAGCCTCGTTTTGTCATATTATTCATTTTCCCAGAACATGGTGCTTTATCTTTCCTCTGCAGTTCATTGCTGATGGCAAAAACCTGTGAATCATTTGAGGCTGCAGAAACAAAAGCCTTTGCAGGCCAAATGATCATATCAATTAATCAAATTAAACATTCACTGTTATTTACAAACTGAGCCTGCAGTTCCAGTGCACACAATTAAGTCTGCCTTGTAGGAATCTTTGCTAGTGATACCAGTTTCCAAAACATTTCATGAAAGAATTATCTAAATCAAAGTTTGAGCAAGGAATGATAAAATTCTTTGGTGCTCTGTAAATCAAAAGATTTTTTTATTATTTTCTGACTTACTAATATCAGTCGAAGTATTAAGCTATATTCCTTTCACTTGACACAAAAAAGTAAAAGGATGATGATTTCAGCATTTTCAGTTTAGAAATTGCATTGAACACTTGCAAGTGGGCAAAAATATTCTTGATATAAGAGTTAGAGTTTTAATCAACAAGGGAATCAAGGGTTATTGGGGAACAGACAGGAAAGTGCAGTGAAGGACACAATCAGATCAGCCATGATCTTATTGAATGGCAGAGCAGGCTCAAGGAGCCAAATGGCCTCCTTCATGCTCCTAAATCTTATGATTTTATGATATGTAAAGCTAAATGTGAGTTTTGCTAGCTTAATGCATCATATTTTCAGTTAATATATCCGCCATGAAATTCGGCATCATGGTGTCCAATCTTTTGGTGCTCCTGATGCCATTTAGCCCCAGAAATGCTGTTCATGGTGCACACACACATTTCTGGTACTAGCCATGGCAGATACCGTTTTGTTGAGGGTGTTAGCGCATGTATGGGAGTGTCCCCTGCAAGCATGAAGAGTGGGCAGATTGTGATGGCAATATGCTGATTTGACCCCAGTGCTGTCATTTTGGAGCTCCCAGACATGCATGCAATAATTTGCATTTCCTTGGCCTACAGTATGACAGGGAGATAAACTGAGGAGATACAGGCAGGACATGCTACTGGAAGAGGGAGGAGAGGGGAGAAGAAATCTCAGCAGGAGGCCGTTTTTGCACAATAGCTCATGGAGCAAATCTCCAAGCTGAACCTCAGCAAGGAATGGTGTGCCAGGTGTCTCTGCTTCATCAAGGATATCCTTATTGGAACCTGCTGCTTGCTGCAGCCACAACTGCAGCCTTGAGCAGGGTGAGGACAGCATTGCCAGTGGATGTGAAGTTGAACATGGCCATGATGTTTTTCGTGTCTGACTCCTTCTAGGCTGGAGCAGGTGATATTTGCACCATTCCCCAGTTTGTCACTGAGAGCAGAACATATTTCAGTCCCTCTTGCTGAAAGTAGGCGGGAGACCATTGCAGGCTTCCCCATGGTGCAGGTTACCATTGACTGTACACATGTTACTTTGTGGGTGTTGCATGCCAATTCTGAGATGTACTGAACTCAACTCAACGTGCAGCTGATGTGCGACCATATGCAGTTTATTATGCAGATCAATTATGCAGTATCCTGTCCGCAGTCATGATGCTTTCATTCTGCATCAGTCCATTGTGTCATCTGCTGTTGAGCCTCAGGACAAGCCAGAGGGCAGGATTTCCCCCATGTCAGGGGCGAAGTTGAATTGCAGGCACACATTGGCACACCTCTGATCGGTGCCCCCAATCAGGGGTGTGGTGCCATTTTACGTGGGTGGCTAATTAAGGCCTGCCCAGCACGACGTCCGCATGAAGTGCTATGCGCCCCCTCTGCAGGCGGTGGTGGGGGGGTTGCAGAATCCCTGAATTCGAGAGTGCGCCCTTTCACGCATGCGCACGAAAGAGCACACTCATCTCCCTGAGGCTACGGCTGCCTCAGGGAGATCAGCTGTTCTGTTACAAATATTAAAAATAGAGAAAATAAAATTTGTGACATGTCCCTTCATGTGACACTGTCACATGAGTTGGGACATGTCCATAATTTTTTAAAAAAACTTTAATTAAGTTTTAAAAAACCTACATGAAACCTCATCCCGCCCGTGGATGAGGTTTCATGCTTTTACTAATTCCCACCGGGGCTCCTGGCCTATCCGCCAACATTAAGGTTGGTCGGGCAGGTCCATTAATTAGTTTAATGACTCTGTCAATGGCTTCAATTGGCCATTGACAGGTCGGCGGGCACACAGCTGATTTTGCTGTGCTCCCACCAACCGGAAAATTTAAATGAGGCATGGTGATGTCGGGCGTCATTTTACACGTCAGCAAACGGGCCCCTGTTCAGGAAAATTCTGCCCAGAGCGTGGCTACTGATTAACAAGGCTGACCTTTTCCAATATGTCTCATGACTCTGGTGTGTAAACTATGCATATTCGGGTAGCATTCTTATAAGAAAAACCATGCTGCCACATGAAACGTGATAGAACAGACCACTGGGGGTTTCAAACAATGATTCCACTGCCTACACCGTTTTGGATAAGCCCTGCAGAATGCGATTCAAGATTTGTGATGGTCTGCTCTATGCTGCACAACCTCGTCATTGTGAGGATACAGCCCTTGCCACCAGCTAGAACCGCAACCAGCTGAAGAGGAGGAGGGAGAGAGGAAGAAACCAACACAGCCCCTTTCTGGCCAGGTGGTTCCAGATCGACTCAGCTGACTGCGGTACCAGTAACCACAACCTCATTCCCCAATCACCAACAGTCCTAAACCTTCCCTTCCCTTTGTTACAGTTCATCACAGCATTCTCTTGGCCAAAATGCAAAAACAAAGCCACCACAAGTACAATTAAGCATGAGCAATGAATGCTGGCTCCACCAATGATGTTCAAATCCTATCAATGAAAAGAAAAAATTGTGTGAGGTCAAGCTAAAAATTGTAGGCATGAATCACGATTGATAGGGATTTTTAGCAGGTGTTTGAGGACGGTGTGGTGCATTGAGCAGTGTGTGTGAGGCATATGGTATTTGAAACAAAAACAGAATTACCTGGAAAAACTCAGCAGGTCTGGCAGCATCGGCGGAGAAGAAAAGAGTTGACGTTTCGAGTCCTCATGACCCTTCGACAGAACTTGAGTTCGAGTCCAAGAAAGAGTTGAAGTATAAGCTTGTTTAAGGTGTGTGTGTGGGGGTGGGGGGGGTGGGGGGGGTGGGGGGTGGGGGGGAGCGGAGAGAGAGAGAGAGAAGTGGAGGGGGTTGGTGTGGTTGTAGGGACAAACAAGCAGTGATAGAAGCAGATCATCAAAAGATGTCACCAACAATAGAACAAAAGAACACATAGGTGTTATTGTTGGTGACATCTTTTGATGATCTGCTTCTATCACTGCTTGTTTGTCCCTACAACCACACCAACCCCCTCCACTTCTCTCTCTCTCTCTCTCTCTCTCCACCCGCCCCCCCCCACACACACCTTAAACCAGCTTATATTTCAACTCTTTCTTGGATTCGAACTCAAGTTCTGTTGAAGGGTCATGAGGACTCAAAACGTCAGCTCTTTTCTTCTCTGCCGATGCTGCCAGACCTGCTGAGTTTTTCCAGGTAATTCTGTTTTTGTTTTGGATTTCCAGCATCTGCAGTTTTTTTGTTTTTATATTTATATGGTATTTGAAGATGTGTTCACTGACCTTGACCACTCGAGTGAGATCATTGAACTTCTGTGGCACTGCATCTAGGTGCTCAGGCTAGACTTATGGCATGGACTGCCACAGCTATCTGATCTCAATGACCTCACTAGGTTTGTCCGGAGGGTTTTCTGAAACCCTATAGATAGATGACATCTGCCCTCATTTCCACCTCCTGCACCAAGGCCCCCGGAGCAGCAGCAGAAAATCCTGGGGCCCGCTCTTTGCCATGCTATGCCATTTTTCTGTCTTTCCCATTTCATAATCTAACCTAGAATGACTTCCAGGTTCCGGTACAGCCACAATGCACCTCACCTTTAAGAGGTACAGGCTGGCTTTAAGAAGTTTAGGCTGGATTTAACTTCTGCTTACTTCTGAATATTTTGTGCCCCCTGCTCAGGCATACAGCCAGTCAACAGTGCGCTTAGTGATTGCTTTATGCCACAACATTTAAATTAGCAGGCAGCTCGAAGCTTGTGTTCTGCCTGCACGGGAAGAAATGAGTGCAGATTAATCCTGCATCGTGACCCCCATGCCCATTTCTGAGTCTTATCAAATTTTGCGGCCATCAACTTTTAGTTCAATAATCAGCACAGTTCTTTCAAGAGCTACCATTATATTGTATCAATATTATGAATCACTTTTTTCTAGGTTTGAAACATTCTGATTATTCTTCAATGCCACTCTTGGTTACTGTCCCCCACATACAGGCCTCCAAATAACTTTAGGTATAAAATAAAATTACACTTTAATCAGCTTTCTGTATAATGACCAAGACATATCCTATGGTGAAAAACAAAATGTTATGGCTTCCTTAAGTCTACATCAGATCTGTCAAATCTTTTAAATGTTTCCTTTAACAGAAGTAAGCTTTGTGCCCAGATCTGTTTTGGCTGATTTGCATTTCCTAGGGGGATATTGAACTATAACGGTGATATTTGTTCCAAGATTAATGCAATTTTGAAAATATGAACATGGATCTAAGCCATAAATCTGGATTTGGTATATTTGGTTCAGTTGAGATAAAATTGAGCTTTTCTCAGTTCAAGGTTCAATATATTATTTATTTTGCTTTTAATAGAATTTATGCTTTTACTAATGGAGTGTAATAGATCACTTATATGAGGTTTCTGTTTCAGAACCTTATGAGATCAACGGATTCCGTCATCCTGACTCAAAGCCTTGGTAAAAACAGCATCGTGGTGAGCACATTTTACTGAAATAAGCAATTTGAACAGGGCTTTAGGAAGAAAATTATACAGATTAATCCAAATCAACAAAACTTTGTTGCATGTGTGCATCAGGGGAATATTTGATACTAGTCTGAAAAGTGTAGATTTTCCAATTGGTAATGCCAAATTTCCTGGTCCAAAGTAAACATGACCAATTGGAAAAATAAGATGCTCAGGCTAGATTCCTGACATCGACCACCAGGAATAATTTAGTCAGGAACATAAATTTCTGGCATTCCTATTCACCTAACGCTGATTCACATTCCCAACTATTGAACATGGTTGTCTAGGATTGCTGTCTACAAATACAAGTGACTGAGGATTTTAAGTGCCTTATCTAAAGATTGCCATTTTCAACTTTTCTTTCATGCTCTTTTTTCCAATTTCCGCTGTTCTTTTGATATGATCAGAAGAGAATGGGTGATTGTCAATTGGCGGCCTCCAGTTTCATGCCTGATAAACAGACGGCCAGCAATTAAAATTGTGTGAAGGAGGGGCACCTTGGTTAATTCATTAATATCCAAGGCAGACCTGTAAATGATTGAGCAGAATGTCCATTTATCTTGGGCAGGAAGCTAATTATATCTATAAACTAGGGGTCAACACCAGTTGTTGGACCTCATTTACAATTGTGCTACATACTTTTCACATACATGTATGAGATGCTGTGCAGCCCAACCAATGGAAGTGGTATTGAGCAAATTGTTGGAGCTGCGGGCTGACAAATTCCCAAGATTCGGGGAAGACTCCGTTAGATTGGAAAATTGCAAATGTAACTCATTTATTCAAAAAGGGAGAGAGACAAAAAGCAGTAAACTACAGGCCAGTTAGCTTAACATCTGTCATTTGCAAAATGATAGAAGCTATTATTAAAGATGTTATAGCAGGGCACTTGAAAAGCTTAAGACAATCAGGCTGAGTCAACATGGTTTTGAGAAAGGGACATGATGTTTAACCAATTTATAGGTGCTCTTTGAAGGAGTCACAGGTGCTGTGGATAAAAGGGAACTGGCAGATGTACTGGACATAAATTTCCAGAAGGCATTTGATAAGGTGCCACATCAAAGGTTATTGCAGAAAATAAAAGCTTATGGTGTAGGGGGTAACATATTGGCATGGATAGAAGATTGGTTAGCTAACAGGAAACAGAGGGTAGCCATAGATGGGTCTTTTTCTGGTTGGCAGGATGTAATGAGTGGTGTGCCACAGGGATCAGTGCTGGGCCTCAACTTATATAAATGGCTTGGATGAAAGGACAGATGGTATGGCTGCTAAATTTGCTGATGACACAAAGTAAGTTGTGAAGGGGACATAAGGAGGCTACAAAGTGACATGGATAGGTTAAGTGAATAGGCAAAGACATGGCAAATGGATTATAATGTGGGCAAATGTGAAATTGTCAATTTTGGCAGGAAGAATAAAAAGAAGCTTATCATCTAAATGATGAGAGATTGCAGAGCTCTGAGATTCAGAGGGATCTGGGTGTCCTAGTGCACAAATCACAAAAGGCTAGTATGCAGGTACAGCAAATAATTAGGAAGCCTAATAGAATGTTATCATTTATTGCGAGGGGAATTTGATACTAAAGTGGGATGGTTATGCTTCAGTTATACAGAGCACTGGTGAGACACATCTGAAGTACTGTGTACAGTATCAGTCTCCTTATTTAAGGAAAAATGTAAATGCATTAGAAGCAGTTCAGAGAAGGCTTACTAGGCTAATAACAGGAATGGGTGGGTTGTCTTATGAGGATTCGTTGGACAGCTTAGGTTTGTATTCACTGGAATTTAAAAGATTATGAGGTGACTTGATCAAAACATTTAAGATCCTGAGGAGTCATGACTGAGTGGATGTGGAGAGGATGCTTCTTCTATTGGGAGAATCTAGAACTAGGGATCTCTGTTTAAAAGTAAGGGGTCACTCATTTAAGACAGAGATGAGTGGAGATGAGGCATATTTTTTTCTCTCAGAGGGCTGTGAGTCTTTGGAACTCTCTTCCTCACAAGGCATTGGAAACAGGGTCTTTGAATATTTTTAAGGTAGAGCTAGGTAGATTCTTGATTAACAAGGGAGTGAAAGGTCATCGGGGGTAGCTGGGTGGTTACAATCAGATTAGCCATGATCTTATTGAATGGCAGAGCAGGCTTGAAGGGCCAAGTGGCCTACTCCTGCTCTTAGCTTTTATGTTCATACGTACGTTCATATGTACTCCTTAAAGAGGACCACTGAATTGCCACTCAAGAAGTGGTCCAAATTTTATTATTTTTGGGGAGCACAATGTGCAGAATTCCATTGATGCTTTAAGTGGTACTGGATAAATGAAGGAATACCAGCATTATTAATATGCAGCAATGCTCGATTGGTCACATACGCCATAATGTTGCTCACCACACCCACAGGCCTAGAAAACATACTTGACTTCACAGGCGCTATACCAGCAGATGCAGAACTGTACTACTTCTGCAAGGGACCCTGCAACTAACATGTACCATTAGGATGGCCCAGTCAGTGACATTATTAAGCTCATTAAGATTATTACAATCTCAAATTTTTCTCCAGCTCAATCTGGGAATGCTGCATGTTGAACTGGGGGAACAACAACTTGTATTTTATGTAGCAACTCTAACATAGTAAAACATCCCAAAATACTTCACAGGAGCGTTATCAAGCAGAATTTGACACTGAGCCACATAAGGAGATATTAGGGCGGATGATTAAACACTTGGTCAAAGAAGTAGGTTTTAAGGAGCATCTTAAAGGTTGAAAGAGAAACAAGAAGTTGGAGAGGCTCAGGGAGGAGATTCCAAAGGGTTAAGGCCTTAGCAGCACAAGATATAGGGCAGGATTTTCGCCCCCCCATTGTTGCGGGGGGGGAGTTGAAGTGCGGGCACGCAAGAGGCGCGCCTCTGATCAGCACCCCCAATTGGGGGCGCGCTGCGATTTTACACGGGTGGGCCACAGTGTGACGTCCGCACAGAAGCGCTGAGCAGTCCCTGTGCGGGCTAAGTGCTGCCTCAGGGAGCTTGGCTCTACAATAAAAAATATTAAAAATAGAAAAAAAAATCCCTGATATGTCCCCTCATGTGACACTGTCACATGAGTTGGGACAGGTCCATAACTTTTTAAAAAACTTTAATTAAATTTTTTAAAACCTACACGAAACCCCATCCCACCCGTGGATGAGGTTTCAGGCTTTTTCTAATTCCCGCCAGGGCTCCTGGGCTGCCCACCAATCTTAAGGTTGGATGGGCAGGTCCATTAATTAGAGTTGACGTTTCGAGTCCTCATGATCCTTCGACAGAACTTGAGTTCGAGTCCAAGAAAGAGTTGAAATATAAGCTGGTTTAAGGTGTGTGTGTCGGGGGCGGAGAGATAGAGAGAGAGAGAGGTGGAGGGGGTGCTGTGGTTGTAGGGACAAACAAGCAGTGATAGAAACAGATCATCAAAAGATGTCAACGACAATAGTACAATAGAACACATAGGTGTTAAAGTTAAAGTTGGTGATATTATCTAAACGAATGTGCTAATTAAGAATGGATGGTAGGGCACTCAAGGTATAGCTCTAGTGGGGGTGTTTTTTTTGTTTTTTTTATAATGGAAATAGGTGGGAAAAGGAAAATCTTTATAATTTATTGGAAAAAAAAGGAAGGGGGAAACAGAAAGGGGGTGGGGATGGGGGAGGGAGCTCACGACCTAAAGTTGTTGAATTCAATATTCAGTCCAGAAGGCTGTAAAGTGCCTAGTCGGAAGATGAGGTGTTGTTCCTCCAGTTTGCGTTGGGCTTCACTGGAACAATGCAGCAAGCCAAGGACAGACATGTGGGCAAGAGAGCAGGGTGGAGTGTTAAAATGGCAAGCGACAGGGAGGTTTGGGTCATTCTTGCGGACAGACCGCAGGTGTTCTGCAAAGCGGTCGCCCAGTTTACGTTTGGTCTCTCCAATGTAGAGGAGACCACATTGGGAGCAACGAATGCAGTAGACTAAGTTGGGGGAAATGCAAGTGAAATGCTGCTTCACTTGAAAGGAATGTTTGGGTCCTTGGACGGTGAGGAGAGAGGAAGTGAAGGGGCAGGTGTTGCATCTTTTGCGTGGGCATGGGGTGGTGCCATAGGAGGGGGTTGAGGAGTAGGGGGTGATGGAGGAGTGGACCAGGGTGTCCCGGAGGGAGCGATCCCTACGGAATGCCGATAAGGGGGGTGAAGGGAAGATGTGTTTGGTGGTGGCATCATGCTGGAGTTGGCGGAAATGGCGGAGGATGATCCTTTGAATGCGGAGGCTGGTGGGGTGATAAGTGAGGACAAGGGGGACCCTATCATGTTTCTGGGAGGGAGGAGAAGGCGTGAGGGCGGATGCGCGGGAGATGGGCCGGACACGGTTGAGGGCCCTGTCAACGACCGTGGGTGGAAAACCTCGGTTAAGGAAGAAGGAGGACATGTCAGAGGAACTGTTTTTGAAGGTAGCATCATCGGAACAGATGCGACAGAGGCGAAGGAACTGAGAGAATGGGATGGAGTCCTTACAGGAAGTGGGGTGTGAGGAGCTGTAGTCAAGATAGCTGTGGGAGTCGGTGGGTTTGTAATGGATATTGGTGGACAGTCTATCACCAGAGATTGAGACAGAGAGGTCAAGGAAGGGAAGGGAAGTGTCAGAGATGGACCACGTGAAAATGATGGAGGGGTGGAGATTGGAAGCAAAATTAATAAATTTTTCCAAGTCCCGACGAGAGCATGAAGCGGCACCGAAGTAATCATCGATGTACCGGAGAAAGAGTTGTGGAAGGGGGCCGGAGTAGGACTGCAACAAGGAATGTTCCACATACCCCATAAAGAGACAGGCATAGCTGGGGCCCATGTGGGTACCCATAGCCACATCTTTTATTTGGAGGAAGTGAGAGGAGCTGAAGGAGAAATTGTTCAGCGTGAGAACAAGTTCAGCCAGACGGAGGAGAGTAGTGGTGGATGGGGATTGTTCGGGCCTCTGTTCGAGGAAGAAGCTAAGGGCCCTCAGACCATCCTGGTGGGGGATGGAGGTGTAGAGGGATTGGACGTCCATGGTGAAGAGGAAGCGGTTGGGGCCAGGGAACTGGAAATTGTTGATGTGACATAAGGTGTCAGAGGAATCACGGATGTAGGTGGGAAGGGACTGGACAAGGGGAGAGAGAAGGGCGTCAAGATAACGAGAAATGAGTTCTGTGGGGCAGGACCAAGCTGAGACGATCGGTCTACCGGGGCAGTTCTGTTTGTGGATTTTGGGTAGGAGATAGAAGCGGGCTGTCCGAGGTTGGGCGACTATCAGGTTGGAAGCTGTGGGAGGGAGATCCCCAGAGGAGATGAGGTCTGTCTCTGAACTTACTGCACTCCATTCTCTCAGGTCCAACCCTGACATTGTCATCAAACCCGCTGACGAGGGTGGTGCTGTTGTTGTCTGGCGCACTGGCCTCTACCTTGCGGAGGCTGAGCATCAACTCGCAGACACTTCCTCCTACCTCTCCCTGGACCATGACCCCACCACTGAACATCAAGCCATTGTTTCCAGGACTGTCACTGACCTCATCTCCTCTGGGGATCTCCCTCCCACAGCTTCCAACCTGATAGTCGCCCAACCTCGGACGGCCCGCTTCTATCTCCTACCCAAAAACCACAAACAGAACTGCCCCGGTAGACCGATCGTCTCAGCTTGGTCCTGCCCCACAGAACTCATTTCTCGTTATCTTGACGCCCTTCTCTCTCCCCTTGTCCAGTCCCTTCCCACCTACATCCGTGATTCCTCTGACACCTTATGTCACATCAACAATTTCCGGTTCCCTGGCCCCAACCGCTTCCTCTTCACCATGAACGTCCAATTCCTCTACACCTCCATCCCCCACCAGGATGGTCTGAGGGCCCTTAGCTTCTTCCTCGAACAGAGGCCCGAACAATCCCCATCCACCACTACTCTCCTCCGTCTGGCTGAACTTGTTCTCACGCTGAACAATTTCTCCTTCAACTCCTCTCACTTCCTCCAAATAAAAGGTGTGGCTATGGGTACCCGCATGGGCCCCAGCTATGCCTGTCTCTTTATGGGGTATGTGGAACATTCCTTGTTGCAGTCCTACTCCGGCCCCCTTCCACAACTCTTTCTCCGGTACATCGATGATTACTTTGGTGCCACTTCATGCTCTCGTCGGGACTTGGAAAAATTTATTAATTTTGCTTCCAATCTCCACCCCTCCATCATTTTCACGTGGTCCATCTCTGACACTTCCCTTCCCTTCCTTGACCTCTCTGTCTCAATCTCTGGTGATAGACTGTCCACCAATATCCATTACAAACCCACCGACTCCCACAGCTATCTTGACTACAGCTCCTCACACCCCACTTCCTGTAAGGACTCCATCCCATTCTCTCAGTTCCTTCGCCTCCGTCGCATCTGTTCCGATGATGCTACCTTCAAAAACAGTTCCTCTGACATGTCCTCCTTCTTCCTTAACCGAGGTTTTCCACCCACGGTCGTTGACAGGGCCCTCAACCGTGTCTGGCCCATCTCCCGCGCATCCGCCCTCACGCCTTCTCCTCCCTCCCAGAAACATGATAGGGTCCCCCTTGTCCTCACTTATCACCCCACCAGCCTCCGCATTCAAAGGATCATCCTCCGCCATTTCCGCCAACTCCAGCATGATGCCACCACCAAACACATCTTCCCTTCACCCCCCTTATCGGCATTCCGTAGGGATCGCTCCCTCCGGGACACCCTGGTCCACTCCTCCATCACCCCCTACTCCTCAACCCCCTCCTATGGCACCACCCCATGCCCACGCAAAAGATGCAACACCTGCCCCTTCACTTCCTCTCTCCTCACCGTCCAAGGACCCAAACATTCCTTTCAAGTGAAGCAGCATTTCACTTGCATTTCCCCCAACTTAGTCTACTGCATTCGTTGCTCCCAATGTGGTCTCCTCTACATTGGAGAGACCAAACGTAAACTGGGCGACCGCTTTGCAGAACACCTGCGGTCTGTCCGCAAGAATGACCCAAACCTCCCTGTCGCTTGCCATTTTAACACTCCACCCTGCTCTCTTGCCCACATGTCTGTCCTTGGCTTGCTGCATTGTTCCAGTGAAGCCCAACGCAAACTGGAGGAACAACACCTCATCTTCCGACTAGGCACTTTACAGCCTTCCGGACTGAATATTGAATTCAACAACTTTAGGTCGTGAGCTCCCTCCCCCATCCCCACCCCCTTTCTGTTTCCCCCTTCCTTTTTTTTCCAATAAATTATAAAGATTTTCCTTTTCCCACCTATTTCCATTATAAAAAAAAACAAAAAAAAACACCCCCACTAGAGCTATACCTTGAGTGCCCTACCATCCATTCTTAATTAGCACATTCGTTTAGATAATATCACCAACTTTAACTTTAACACCTATGTGTTCTATTGTACTATTGTCGTTGACATCTTTTGATGATCTGTTTCTATCACTGCTTGTTTGTCTCTACAACCACACCCCCCCCCCCCCCACCTCTCTCTCTCTCTATCTCTCCGCACCCCACACACACACCTTAAACCAGCTTATATTTCAACTCTTTCTTGGACTCGAACTCAAGTTCTGTCGAAGGGTCATGAGGACTTGAAACGTCAACTCTTTTCTTCTCCGCCGATGCTGCAAGACCTGCTGAGTTTTTCCAGGTAATTCTGTTTTTGTTTTGGATTTCCAGCATCCGCAGTTTTTTTGTTTTTATTTAGGTCCATTAATTACTTCAATGACTCTGTCCAGGATCTCAATTGGCCATTGACAGGTCGGCGGGTGCACAGCTGATTTTGCTGCACCCCTACCTACCTGAGAATTTAAATGAGGTGCGGTGATATCAGGGGTTCCGCCCGACGTCACTGAGCGTCATTTTATGCGTCGGCGAGCGGGCCCTGCCCCCCCCCCGCCCCCGCTCACCGACAGGAAAATCCTGCCCATAGTCACTAACAATGGAGCGAAGAAAATTGGCATGTTCAAGAGACCAGAAATTGGAGAACATCTGGAGAAGATCACAGAAATACAGAATGGCGAGGACATGGAGGTATTCGTAAACAAGGATGAGAGTTTTAAATTGAGACATTGCATAACCAGGAGCCAATGTAGGTCAGTGAGGTACAGGAGTGACAGATGGATAATACTCTGGGCGGAATTTTCTGCCCCTGCCAGTGGCGGGAATCATGGCGGATAGGAATGCAAAATTGGGCATAAGGCCAAAAGCCACATATCCGCTGGTAGCAAAATAGGTTGGAATCTTTTCCTCAGGACTTCCATGATGACTTAATAGCAGGTGCTGCTGTTTTATGCCCAGAACCCCATCTGTATCCATAAGCATGTTATGAATGCTTATTAAAATTATAACTCACTGGAATCATATTATCCCTCCTAATTTCATGCCACTTTAGCAGGTCTGATTTATGGTCGGATAAAGGTGGCGCTTACCTTCTCTTCACTCGCGACTTCGAGGTGCGTAATCACAGCGTTTGCCTACCTTGCACTGCGCTGCTGCCATCTCTTGCTGCTGCTCTGACTCCTGACCAAAGGCAAAGCTGCTCTCTCAGGTGAGACCACGGTGGGTGGGCTGACAGGGCAGCACTGTAGCAAGCAAGACTTGTGAGGCACAGGCAGGGCTGCACTGTGCCCAGAGGCACTGTTGTGGGGCACAGGCTGGGCTGCACTCTACCTAGAGAGATCAGACTGGGGAAGGAAGGGGGAAATAGGCAGAGTCATGGTGGAATGGGAGAAGGGGTTATGGGTTTCATTTGACCAAGGGAGGGAGTGATGGGATAGCAGGCAGAGGAATGACTGGGATTGGGGTAACTGGAGCCTGGCATGGAGGGGGTGGAAGCAGACACTGTGTGGGGGTGGTGCACAGAAAAGGTGTGCAGGGCATGATCAGTGCCTTACACACGGGGTGGGGTGGTCCTCGGGGTATGTGGCTGGGTACTGGCTTAATTTTTTGCACAAGAGAACTGAGATCAAGGTTCAGCTGAAAACAGTGATGAAGACTTATTGAAAAGTTATTGAAATGGGAATAAAAGCAAAACACTGCAGATGCTGGAACTCTGAAACAAACAAAAATTGCTGGAACAACTCAGGTCTAACAGCATCTGTGCAGAGAAAGACAGAGTTAACGTTTCGAGTCCGTATGCCTCTTCTTCAGAACCACAGAGAAGTAGAAATGTGGTGAAATATATACTGCTTAAGGGGGGTGGGACAGATGAAGCTGGATAGAAGGCCAGTAATAGGTAGAGGCAAAGGAGAGATTGTGAAAGATGTCATAAACAAAAGATCAAAGGGGTGTTGATGGTGGTGAAACTGGCTAAAGGAGGAGCTAATGCTGACATTAAGAGTAGAGAGCAGGATGAGTGAGTGACAGATGGCCCCAGTGGAATGGGTTGGGTGGGGGAGGGGATGGTGTGGGGAGAAAAGAACAAATTAGGCTAAAAGGTGGGGATAAAACAATGAATGGAAATAAATTTTAAAAATAATAATAGAAATAGGTGGGGAAATGTATATATAAAAATTTAAAAATAAATATTTGTAAAAAGGGGATCAAAAGGGGTGAGGATGGAGGAGAGACTTCATGATCTGAAGTTGTTGAACTCAATGTTAAGTCCGGAAGGCTTTTCATCTGTTTCCCCCCACCCCATAACAGTATATATTTCATCACATTTCTACTTCGCTTTAGTTCTGAAGAAGAGTCATCTGGACTCGAAACGTTAACTCTGTCTTTCTTGCCCCAGATGCTGTTAGACCTGCTGAGTTTTTCCAGCAATTTTTGCTATTGTTTCAGATTTCCAGCATCTGCAGTATTTTGCTTTTATCTTAGTATTTAATTCACTGCCACTTCTCTTCCAGGAATGCCTAGCTTGAAGAAGTACTTCTCTTCTCTCCGACAAGATTTCTGCTTGTCTCTTTTGCCCTGTTCATCTTCATTGCTATCCATTTCCCTCCTGGTGTTTTAAACATCTTCTGATTAGGCACTTTACAGTCTTCCGGACTTAGCATTGAGTTCAGCAATTTCAGATCATGAACTCTCTCCTTCATCCTCAACCCATTTTGATCCCCTTTTTCCAAATATTTATTTTTAAATTTATATATATACATTTTTCCCACCTATTTCTATTATTTTTAAAATTTATTTCCATTCATTGTTTTATCCCCCACCTTTTAGCCTATTTTGATCTTTTCCCCCCACACCAATCCCTCCCCTCACCCCACCCCCACTAGGGCCATCTGCCACTTGCTTATCCTGCTTTCTACTCTTAATGTCACCATTAGCACCTCCTTTAGCCAGTATCACCACCATCAACACCCTAACATCTTTTGAAATCTCTCCTTTGCCTCCACCTATCACTGGCCTTCTATCCAGTTTCATCTGTCCCAACCCCCTTACACAGTATATATTTCACATTTCTACTTCTCTTTAGTTCTGAAGAAGAGTCATCTGGACTCAAAACGTTAACTCTGTCTTTCTCTCCACAGATGCTGTCAGACCTGTTGAGTTTTTGAATCAGGAATACTTTGATGCAATTAAGGCCTTGCAGTCACATTTAAGTTGGTCTCATTAAGCCTGTTGCAGTCAGAGGAAAGTGAGAAGGGAAGAGGGACCACACCATTAGGGGAGTATGGTGGCAGGACATATGCCATATACAAGATGGTCCATGAGACCCTGCACATAGCCCTGGGGAATAGACATGATTTCCAGGGCACAAAATTTCTAAAAATTCCAAAATACAAGGCTGGGGAGTCTTCAAATCCGAATGAGGCAGCCTGACAGAGCCTTGGATTCTGAAATCACACAGCTGTGCTCAACCCTCTCCAATCCCATTTGCAATTGTCCTATCAAGTTGCTGGGGGGATTAATAGGCACTTATGATCCTTGAGTTAGCGCCAAGGGTGGAACTGGGAATGGCACATATCTAATGAGCGCAGCCCAAGGGCTTCACACTGGTTTTCTGTCTTGAAATGGGAGGTTGATCATTGAAGGGTAAGCTGCATTCATAGGAGTGATCTATGTGTCCCAAGGAAGGAGAAGGAGTGAAGAATGCTGCCTTCTTGATGGCTGTGTTCCGGATAAGGAGAAGAGGAGCCCATCACTGTGTGCCAGGGCTTAGAGAAGAGCCTCGGCCTGAGGTACATTGTCCAGGGGTGCCCAGGAAGACCCAGAGGCAAAGGCTGAGGTGGTGAGACCCATCACATGGAGGCCACTGGCACAACTCAGGGTGTACCAAGGAAGACGCTCATACTTGGAGATAACCGAGAGAGACTGCCATAGATGCATCTGGTTGTCAAGGGAAGTGGTGGTTCTCATTTGCCACATTCTTAGGGAGGATCTAATGCTGTATGGGCTGAGGGGCCATCCTTTGCCACATTGTTTTTTTGTGATGGGCTTGTTCCAGGGTGCCACAGGGCAGTATATCTCAGTCCTCCATGCATAAATGTATAAGGGCAGATACAGATGTCCTTTAAGGTAAGGCACATCATTGCAGCCAGTTCACACTGGATGAAACCAACCAGGCTGCTAGATTTCTGGGATATGCAGTGATCTATGGCTTCCCACGGGTGCAGGCTGAAATAAATTGCACACATGTAACTTTAAGAGCTCTGTGGCAGCAGCCTCTGATCTTCATTTGCACTGGAGTGCTGCTTTGGGCTGCATTAGAGTGCTTCAGTTGGAGTTTGGTGAGAAAGGGAGTTCAGTGAAGAGGGAAGGAGGAATCCTTCCATTTTCTACCTTACCTCAGTAAGAAGAGTGGCGGCCTTGGTAAGTAGGACCTGGTAAGTATTTCTTCTGTCCTTAATATTCTCCAAACTAGAGCAAGTTAAAAGTAAAGGGAGTAATTTATGGGTAAATCATGGCAAGGCAGCTTGGACAAGTGGAATGCTCCTCCTGAACGATGTTTGAGATCATGGACACTTCCAGTTTCAGAGCTGGAGCTGTGGCTGGAATCACTGTACAGCATCTACAAGGATGAAATCTTCATGGATAACATGCACAGCGAGGGTGGTCATACTACAGGTAAAGAGTGCACACACAGAAAGGGAATGGGTGACCGCCAGACACATTAAAAGCACTAGGCAACTAGTGTAGGAGTCCCCTGAATCAATCTCCCTCTCCAACATTTTCCCATTTTGGATACTGCTGGGGGAGATGGTTTCTCAGGGAAATGCAGCAAGAGCCAAGTCCGTGGCAGCACGAGTGCCTCAGCTGCACAGAGGGGGAGTAAAAAGAGTAGGAGAGCAATAGTGTTGGGGGACTCTGTTGTAAAGAGGACTGATGGGTGTTTCTGTGGCCATAGATGTGACAGCAGGATGGGTATCTTGCATCGCTGGTGCCAGGGTCAAGGATATCACTAGCAGCTGCAGGACTTTCTGAAGGGAGAGGGTAAACAACCAGAGGTCATCGTCCACATCACTCCCAACGACATAGGTAAAGAGGGGGATGAGATCCTGAAAGCAGAATATAGGGAGCTAGGAAATAAATTTAAAAGCAGGACCTCAAAGGTAGTAGCCTCAGGATCACTCCCAGTGCCACATGCTTGTGAGATCAGGAATAGGCGAATAGATCAGATGAATGTGTGGCTGGAGAGATGGTGTAGGAGGGAGGGATTTAGATTCCTGAGGAATTGGGACCGATTCTGGGGAAGATGGGACCTGTACAAGCTGGACAGGTTGCACCCCAGGAGGACCGGAACCAATATCCTCACAGGGATATTCGCTGGTACTGTGGGGGAGGGTTTAAACTAGATTGGCAGAGGGAAGGGAACCTGAGTGGGGAGACACAAGAAAGAGAAACAAAGATAGAAATGAAAGAAAGAAAAGTATAAAGCAAAAGTGGAAAACAAAGGAAACAAGGGTTAGCAGCAAATAGGGTCATCGTACAAAAAATGTGTAAGAATGTTAAAAAGACAAGTCTAAAGGCACTGTATCCGAATGCACGGAGAATTTGCAATAAGGTAGATGAAGTAACAGTGCAAATAGTTGTAAATGGTTACAATATGATTGCGATTACAGAGACATGGCTGCAGGGTGACCAAGGCTGGGAACTGAATACCTAAGGGTATTTGATGTTTAGGGCAGACTGGCAAATAGGAAAAGGAGGTGGCATGGCATTGTTAGTTAAGGATGAAATCAGTGTGATAGTGAGAGAGGATATTGGCTCTGAAAATCTAGATGTAGAATCAGTCTGGGTGGAACTAAGAAGCAACAAGGGATGGGAAACATTATTGGGAGCTGTCTATAGGCCTCCAAACAGTAGTGATAAGGTAGGGGATGGGATTAAACAGAAATCAGAGATGGATGTAACAAGAATGCTACAGTAATCATGGTGATTTTAATCCATATATAGATTGGGAAAACCAAATTAGCAATAATACTGTGACCGATGAATTCCTGGAGTGAGTACGAGATGGTTTTTTTAGACCAGTATGTTGAGGAACTGACTAGGGAACAGGCTAATCTAGATTTGGTATTGTGCAATGAGAAGGGATTAAGGGTTAATTAATAATCTTAGGGAACTGTGACCATAGCATGATCGAATTCTTCATTACGTTGCAAAGTGAAGTAATCCGATCTTAAACTAGGGTCCTAAATCTTCAAGGAAACTGCAAAGGTATGAGGTGTGAGTTGGATAAGATAAATTAGGGAACTTCATTAAAAGGCATGATGGTGGAAAGGCAATAGCTAATATTTAAGGAACAAATGTATGCAATGCAACAGTTAAATATTCCTTTCTGGTTCAAAAACCCAACAGGAAAAGCAGCCCAACCATGGGTAAAAAAAGAAATTAAGGATAGTATTAGATCCAAAGAGGAGTCATAAAGTTGCTCGAAAAAGTAGCAAGCCTGAGCATTGGAAACAGTTTAGAATTTAGCAAAGGAGGATCAAGAGATTGATTGAGAGGGTAAAAATAGAGTATGATAGTAAACTTGCAAGGAACATAAAAGCGGACTCTAAAAGCTTCTAAAAGTATGTAAAAAGAAAAAGGTTAGTGAAAACAAATGTAGGTCTCTTATAGTCTGAAATGGTAGAATTTATGATAGAGAACAAGGAAATGGCAGAGCAATTAAACAACTTCCTCAGTTTTGTCTTCATGGAGGAAGACACAAGTAACTTGCCAGAAATACTAGGGAACCAAGGGTGTAATGAGAAAGAGGAATTGAAGAAAATTACTATTACTAAAACAATAGTGCTAGAGAAATGAATGGGACTAAAAGCCGTTAAATCCCCAGGGCCCGATAATCTACATCCCAGGGTACTAAAAGAGGTGGCCATGGAAATAGTGGATGCGTTGTTTGTCATCTTCCAAAATTCTATAGATTCTGGAACATCTATAGATTCTGAATCCTGGCAGATTGGAGGATGGCAAATGTAACCCCACTATTTAAGAAAGGAGAGAGGGAGAAAACAGGGAATCACACATCAGTAGCAGAGAAAGTGCTAGAGTCTATTATGAAGGATGTGATAACAGGACACTTAGAAAATATCAACGGGATTAGACAAAGTCAACATGGATTTGTGAAAGAGAAATCATGTTTGACAAGCCTACTGGAGTCTTTTGAGGACATAACTAGCAGAATAGATACGGAAGAACCAGTGGATGTGGTGTATTTGGATTTTCAGAAAGCTTTTGATAAAGTCCTGCATACGAGGTTAGTGTGTAAAATTAAAGCAAATGGGATTGGGGATAATATATTGGCATGGTTTGAGAATTGGTTAGCAGACAGGAAACAGAGAATAGGACTAAATGGGTCTTTTTCGGAGTGGCAGGCAGTGACTAGTGGGGAACTGAAGGGATCAGTGCTTGAGCCCCAGCTATTCATAATATATATCAATGATTTGGATGAGGGAACCAAATATAACATTTCGAAGATTGCTAATGACATGAAACTTGGTGGGAATATGATCTATGAGGAGGTGTTAAGAGGCTTCAAGGTGATTTAGACAGGTTGAGTGAGTGGGCAATTACATAGCAGATGCAGTATAACATGGATAAGTTTGAAGTTATCCACTTTGGGAGGAAAAACAGAATGGCGGAGTATTATTTAAATGGTGATATATGGGGAAATGTTGATGTGCAAAGGGACCTGGGTGTCCTTGTACACCAATCACTGAAAGCAAGCATGCAGGTCCAGCAAGTAGTTAAGGCAGCAAATGATATGTTGGCCTTCATTGTGAGAGGACTTGAGTACAGGAACAAGGGCGTGTTACTGCAGCTGTATAGGGCCTTGGTGAGACCACACCTGGAGTATTGTGCACAGTTTTGGTCTCCTTACCTAAGAAAGGATATACTTGCCATAGAGGGAGCACAGCAAAGGTTCACCAGACTGATTCCTGGGATGGCAGGATTGTCGTATGAGGAGAGATTGGGCCTTCTAGGCCTGTATTCCCTGGAGTTTAGAAGAATGAGAGGGGATCACATTGGAACGTATAAAATTCGGATAGGGGTGGACAGACTGGATGCAGGGAGGATATTTCCTCTGGGTGGGGGATTTAGAAGAAGGGGTCACCGTCTCAGGATACAGGGTAGACCATTTAGGAATGAGATGAGGAGAAACGTCTTCACTCAGAGAGTGATGAACCTGTGGAATTCTCTACCACAGAAGGCTGTGGAGGCCATCACTGAATATATTGAAGAAGGAAATAGATAGATTTCTGGACTCTAAAGGCATCAAGAGATATGGGGAGAGCGCAGCAGTATGGCGTTGTGATAGAGGATTAGCCATGATCATGTTGAATGGCAGAGCGGGCTCAAAGAGCTGAATGACTACTCCTACTCCTATTTTCTATGTTTCTATCAACAGGAAAGAGTTCCACTCCCTCAACGTGCAGCTGGTGTGTGATCATCAGAAGATCATGCATGTGTGTGCCAGGTTCCATAAAAGTTCTCACAACTCCTATATCTTGTGTCACTCCCAGGTGCCACAGATCTTTAAGAGCCCACGGCATCTGCAGGGTTGGTTGCTGGGTGATAAGGGGTACCTGCAGAAGACTTGACTTATGACACTTGTGAATCATCCTCAAAGTGCCTCGGAGGAAAGATACAACGTGATGCGTTCTGTGACAAGGTTTATCATAGTGCAAATCATTGGCATCCTGAAGATGCGCTTCCAGTGTTTCCATTTGGGCTCTATAATGCTTGGTAAGCAAGGGGGTTCTAGGTTATCGGATTTCAGGTTACTATCAGATCAGCTATGACCTTATTAAATGGCAGAGCAGGCTCGAGGGGCTGAATGGCCTACTCCTGCTCCTTGTTCGTATGTACCCTCCACAAAGGGTGCCCCGCATCATCGTGGTCTGTTGTGCACCGTACAACCTGGCGCTTCAAAGGGGAGATCACTTGCCCAGGGGAGACATAGAGGAAGCAGGGATTTCCTTGGACGAGGAGCAGTTCGGAGGGCCAGAACCTAAGGAGGGCCAGGATGGAGACATTCCACATGAGGTGCCATCACAGTGGCACGATGTGGAAGACATGCCTATGATACACTGATTGCCACTAGGTCCAGGAGTAAGGTCCATGCATAGTGAAAACTGCACATCTTGCCTGTCCCTTACAGCCATTGAAGTGATCAGGAAGTCCTTTCCAAATGTACAGATCTGAAAGAAGTTCACCTTTCAGCCTGGGAGCAATAACCCTCTGGGATCACGAAGGTATCAGCATTGGAAAGGTCTGCATTAAATGCAGCATGTGGCACCTGTGCAATGTGGCAGGCAGGACGCTAGCATGCAGCCTGAGTTAGCTGCACATTGTGCAGTCTTTGCCACCAGCATGTGACACTTTCAGCGGCCATTTACATTTTGACTTGGTTGCAGTGAACAATGCATCCAGGAAATGTGCTTTCATGTTCACTAGAAACACAGCTCAATGCTGATGCCACATTAGATGTCACGTTGTAAGACACAGGAGTGTTGGAGTGCGGGTCTGCACACAAATCTGACAGAAACTGCGGGACTGTTGTCTCCAAGACAGCCGTCACCCTTGCCATGAAGACCTCGATGTGCTCACGTGCTCGAGCCATGCTATCAGAGAGAAAGCAGATGGACTCCTCCATCCTTTGTTCTAGTCTGATGACTGCCTTGGACAACTGATGTTTAATAATAAAAACAAAAGTTGCAGGAAAAACTCAGCAGATCTAGCAGCATCTGTGGAAAGAGAAACAGAGTTAATGTTTTTTGCTTTCATTTGCCTGAGGTTCCCCTGCCTGTCTTTGCATCTCCAGCATGTGTGGAATGGCCAACTGCAGAGGCTCATCATCTGACTCAGACTCAGCAGCAGCCTGATTCATAGCAGCCCTCCGAGTGCCAGAGACCTGGGATGTCACTGCTTCCGACTGTTGCCTGACACATCCATGAAGTGTTCTACGGATAGTGAACCCAAGCCTAATGCAGATCTAGGACCCGCCGAGGTGTGTGTCTCTGCCCTGATGGAGGACAGGTGAACACAGTGATGGCCATTGACTTTTGGCTGCTCTCCAAATTTTCCCCTCCTGTCCACAATGAAGCCTGCTGCTGGCTGGGCCAGAAAATCCTGGCCTTAATGCGCAAAAGGGAAAATCCCGCCCTTAGTGTAGGTTAGGATGGGGCAGCAGAATTTTGGATGACCTAAAGTTTATGGAGGGCAGAATCTGGGATGTCAGCTAGCAATGATGTTGGAATAGTCTGGAGGCAACAAAGGTATGGATGAGAGTTTCAGCAGTGGATGAGCTGAGGCAGGGCAGAGCCAGGCAATGTTACAGAGGTGGAAATAGGCTGGCTTCGTGACAGTGCAGGTATGCACTCAGAAGCTCACCTCAGAGTCTTATATGACACCAAGATTGTGAACAGTCTGGTTCATCATCAGATAGTTGCCAGGGAGAGGGTTAGAGTCAGTGATGAGGGAATGGACATTGTGTTAGGGTTAAAAGACAACAGCTTCAGCTTTCCCAATTCAACACAGGCTGTCAGACAAGCAGTGTGACAATTTAGAGCCATTGGAGGAATTGAGAGAGGTGGTGGTGATGGAGAGCTGGGTGTCATTCTTGGAGAGGATGCTGTGTTTTGGGATGATGTCATTGAGGGGCAGCATGTAAATTAAAACTAGGAGAGGGCCGAGGATTGATCCTAGGGAGACACTTGTGGTAATAGTGCAGGAGCAGCAAGAGAAGTCACTGCAAATGATTCTCTGCTTACGATAGGTGACATAAAAATGAAACCAGGTGAGTGCAGTCCAACCCAGTTTGACAATGATGGAGAGGCATTGGGAGAGAGTGGTCTGGTCAACCGTATCAAAGGAGTCATCCAAAATTCTGCAGACAGGTCAAGAAGGACATGGAGGGATAGTTTACTGTTGCCGCAGTCACACAGGATGTAATTTGCAACTTTGATGAGAAACATTTAGTGCTGTGGCAGAGTGGAAACTTGATCAGAGGGATTCAGACATGGAGTTCTAGAAAAAGAAGGGCATACATTTGGGAGGGAACAGCATGTTCAAGAACTGTGAGAGGGAAGATTTTGGAGATAGGGCAACAGTTTGTAAGGACAGATGAGTCAAGGTTTTTTTTTGAGGAAAGGGGTGATGGTGGCAGATTTGAAGGAGAGGCGGACAATACCTGAGGAGAAAGGAACGTCAGTTAATATGGGAGTCAGGAAGAGAAGTTGGGTGGGAGCAGGAGGTGGGTCTCATGGATAGGGTGCGCTTGGAAAGGGTATGAGGAAAGATAGGATAAAAACTAGAGAAAGATGTAAGTTCAGGGCTGGGGCAGAGGATGGGGGGGGAGCAGCTTCAGAAAGAGTTTGACTCAGCGGGCTAGTGAGAGGGAGGGAAGCAGCAAAAGCAATTGATCTGTCGGTCTTGCTCTTAGTGACAAAGAAGTCTGTGAGCTCAGTGCGGTTGTTGGAGGTGATGTTGGAAGAGGGGTTTAGGAAGTTAGGAAGAAGGAGGTTATCTTTGCTTTCCAGGATCCTAGAATAGTGACCTGTTTTGGAAGATGAGAGAAGGACCTGAAAGTGCTTTATGCAGTTCAGCCAGGCCTGGGGATGAATGGCTAAACCAGTTGTCCACCACATTTATTCGAATGCATGTTCCTTGGACTTAAGGGAGTGGAAATGAGGACTGTACCAGGGGAATAGCCAGGGTGAGAGAGGATAATGGTTTTAATGGGGACTAGGGCATGAAAGGTCATGCTGAAGGTGTAGTTGAGCAGATTGGTAACTGAAAATATTCTGGTAAATGGGCGACCAAAGGCTAGACAATTGAGATTTTGAAAGTGCAGATGTACATGTGTTGGAAGGAAGTTGGGTTGGGCTAGGCGGTAGGGAGATGTGGGTGGAGAGTGATACAAGGAAGTGATCAGAGATGGACTTATCTATGATTGGTACAACAGGAGTTGTGATTTCATGTGAGATGGCATGGGGTGGATATGAATATGGGGTGGGGAGTTTATATGGAAGGACAGATTAAGGGAGCAGTGGAGGGTAGTTGGAGTTGCTAGGAAGGCAGCACTGAGTGTCCTGATGAGTCCATTGGAGAGGCTCAGAGGGAAGCTGTAAGCTTTTCTTAGAGTGAGTCAAACCAGGAGGGGTATCATGGAAAAAACTGTAGCCAAAGCTGAAAAACCAGTAGCAACAATTGCCAGTCACAGGCTCAATAGGTCACAGTCACAAAGAGGGAAGGGCTATAAACTAATTAATGTTAATTTAAAATTTAAGCAACAGATCAGTGACAAAATAGCTGAGCCTTAAGGTGTTGCTGAGTGTAGTCCAGTGCAGCATATTCTAGAAGTCCAGGAATTTGGAAGCTAATGGTGAATAAGGCCACCTTAGAATCACAGAAACACAGAATTGCATCATTTAGAAATGTTTTGTAATGTTCTTTCAGATATTTTATGAATGAAGTATATTTTTCCAAAAAAAATCTCAGAAACACAGAACTGTTACAGTGCAGAAGGAGACCATTGGGCCCATCATGTCTGCACCTGCTCTCTGAATAAGCATTTCACCTGGCGCCATTCTACTGCCTTCTCTCCATAACCCTGAACAATGTTTCTTTTCAATTAATCTAATTCCCTCTTGAATGCCTTGACTGAATCTGTCTCCACCACACTCTCAGGCAGTGCATTCCAGACCTGAACCACTCACTGTGTGAAAAATCTTTTTCTCATATCACTTTTGCTTCTTTTGCCAATTACTTTAAATCTGTGCCCTCTTGTTCTTGATCCTTTCACAAATGGAGTGGTTTCTCCCAACTACTCTGCCCAGGCCCTTCATGATTTTGACTACCTCTATCAAATCTCCTCTCAGCCTTCTTTTCTCCAAGGAAAATAGTCCTAACTTCTGCCATCAATCTTCATAACTGAAGTTTCTCATCCCTGGAACCATTCTTATAAACCTCTTCTACACTCTCTCCAATGCCTTCACATCCTTCCTGAAATGCAGTGCCCAGAATTGTACACAATACTCCAAATGAGGTCTAATTAGTGTCTTATACAAGTTCAACATAATGTCCTTTGCTCTCGTACTCTTTGCCTCTGTTAATAAAGCCTAGGATACTGTATGTTTTACTAACTGCTCTCTCAACCTGTCCTGCCACCTTTAATGGCTTATGCACATATACACCCAGATTCCTCTGCTCCTGCACCCCCTTTAGATTAGTACCCTTTATTTTATACCATCTCTCCACGTTCTTCCTACCAAAATATACCACCTCACATTTCTCCGCATTGAACTTCACCTACCACCTGTCCACCCATTCCACCAACTTGTTCACGTCACTTTGAAGTTCTACTCTGTTCTCCTCACAGTTCACAATGCATCCAAATTTTGTATCATCCACAAATTTTGAAATTGTTCTCTGTACACTGAGATCTAAATCATTAATATATCTCAGGAAAAGCAAGGGCCCCAATACCAACCCCTGGGAAACTCCGGTACAAACCTTCCTCCAGGTCAAAAAACATCCATTAACCATTACTCTCTGTTTCCTGTCACTCAGACAATTTTGCATCCATGTTACTCCTGTCCCTTTTATTCCATGAGCTATAACTTTGCTCACAAGTCTGCTGTGCAGCACCGAATCAAACATCTTTAGGAAGTCAATGTACACTGCATCAACCATTGTTCTCATCAACCCTCTCTGTTACCTCTTCGAAAAGCTCCAGCAAGTTAGTTAAACATGATTGTCCCTTAAGAAATCCATGCTGGCTGTCCTTAATTAACCCTCAGCCTCAATATATACATTACATGACTAATCCACCTCCCATGAGCAAATTGGTCGCCTGTTAAAACTTGTAGTCAGATGGGTTTGAGACTGTTAATGACTATTAATTCTGTCCTGAATTATTGTTTCTAGAAGTTTCCCTAGCACCGAAATTAAATTGACTGTTCTGTAGTTGCTGGACTTATCCTTGCAGCCTTTTTGAACAGGGGCATAATGTCTGCAATTCCCCAGTCCTCTGGCACCAGCCCTGATTCAAAGGAAGACTGAAAAGTTATTGCCTCTGCAATTTCTACTCTCACTTGCCTCAGTAGCCTTGGATGCATCTTATCCAGTCCCGGTGTCTTGTCAACTTTAAGTACAAATAGCCTACCTAATACCACCTCCTTATCAATTTTAAACCCTGGTAGTGACTTAAGTTTCATCCTCTTTCACTATGGTCTGAGTAGAACCTTCTTCCTTGGGAAAGGGAGATGCAAAATATTCATTTAACAGCTCAGCCATGCCCCCTGTCTCCATGTGTAAATCCCCTTTGTCCCTCATCACCCCTACTCCTCCTTTTACCATCCTTTTATTATTTATGTGCCAATGGAAGACATTGGGATCCCCTTTTATTTTATATTTTCAGAACAAGACCCTGCATTTATATAGCACCTTTAATCTAGAAAGATCATCTCAAGCTTCTTTATAGAAGCGTAAGAGGAAAACAAATGCTGAGTCAATGATGGGAATATAAGGAGGCGTACCTAAAAACCAAGTGGGTTTTAAGAAGGGTCTTAAAGGAGGAGAAGACAATGCAAAGTTGGAGGGTGTTGGGAAAGAATTCCAGAGTTTCGGGCCTAGATGGCTGACAGCATGGCCATCAATGGTGTGGTGAATGCCGCAGGGGGAAGCACGAGACCAAAGTCAGATGAATGGAGCATTCAGGATGCGGGGCGGGGGGGGGGGGGGGGGGGGGGGGTGGTGGGGGGGGGGGGGGGGGGGGGGGGGGTGGAGGTGAGGGCAAATAGGGCTGGAGCAAGTTACAGACAAAGGGAGAGGTAAGATCTTGGGCTAAATCTTATCTTTCAAAAATGGGTGGGTTGTGGTCAGGCCAAAGGTTAAAATTTTAAATGTCTGAAACTCAACCAGCCTCAAACCCGTCTGACTACAAGTTTTAATGGGTGACCAATTTGCTTGTGGGAGGCGGGTTGGTCATGTAATGTATATATTGTGTGCCTTCATTTCAACAGTCATTCAATTTTTCACTCATGTCGGCTGGGTTTCCCAGGCCTCAGGAAACCTGGCAGGTAAAAGGTGAGAAGACCTGAACGCATGAGGTAAGTGCCTTTACCAGAACTGCTTGTGGGTCAGAAGGAGCAAGAATGCTCCTTCTAGGCCATCGATCTCTTTCACCATCCCAACCAATCACCCCGCAAAGCCCCCTCACTAGACCTACCTGATCTCAGCTGCGGCCTTGAGCTCTATGCTTCTCCACCCGACTGGCCTTAGCCTGCCAATCAGGGTAGAAAATACTTGAAGCACGTTTGCAGTTCAAAACCTGTTTTTCTGTGTTTCCTGATCTCAAATCAGTAACCAGCACCACCTACCCATGCCCACCAAGCCCCCGGCACCCTGCATGGAATGCACCTCTGGACTAAGATCCAGGCCCTTGAAGGAACAGATTCTTAAATTTGAGCTATTTGTATAACAGGAACCAACATTGGTCATTGTTCAAATATCATGGGCTCACCGATTTAATCTTATCCATGAGACCCATTTCATGAGTCCTTGGTACAAAATAAAGTACTGTAGATCCTGGAAATCTGAAATAAAAGCAGAAAATACTGGAAATGTTCAGCAGGTCTAGCAGCATCTATGGAGAGAGAAACAGAGCTAATGTTTCAGGTCAATGTGCTTTCAGGCAAAGTAGTTTACTAAGAAATTGATTGATGTACACCAATGAAGCTAGTAAATGGTTCAGTATAATCGTTAGTCACTTTCAGTGATTTTAAATCAGGTTATTTGCAGCTGGGGACTAGATACTTTCCTTAGAAAGCTTACTTTTTTTTGATAAATCCATTTTCAGCTGTATTATAAAACTGCACCAGATCACCTGTCTTAAATATATCGAGGAATACCTTTTAATGGGAGAAAGAAAAAGCGATTATGTTCTATTTTGCGGCTCCTTTGAAGATATCGCCTTTGTGATTTTGCATATGAATTTTTTACAAGAAACTTGAACTTTAACCTAATCAGTACAATTTATGTTTGTATGTTCAAGCCCATTATTTTTAAGGCTGTAGGATCACATGGCCCAGGTCTTCCAGTCTCCAAATAGTTGGAAGCTGGACATTGTCCTCCAGCCCAAGGTATGCAAGGTGATCCCTAGGAAGTCCCGACGTGATAACTCTGCAAATTTCCCGGGAGGTTTGAACTTCTGATGGGCATTTTTCCTTGCTTCCCGGGACCCTCTGAAAAAGTCTCCAACTCTATTGTTCAGACTTACTTACCTGGATAGTTACCCAGGTAGTTAGACAGATTAAAACCTACTGTAACACCTAAGTAACTATGCAACTGATATCTCACTCCTGAGATCACTCATACTGATCCCCCTTGACTCTGACTCCCACCCGAATGCCACAGCACCACCCAACAACCCCTGCCCCTGTCCATCCCCCGACTTGAGTTAACTACCCCACCATCACCTGACTCCCCCCAATGCAACTATCCCCATCACCCGACTTCCCCAACTCCCTCCAACCCAACCTGAAAACTCCCACCACCCGACTTCCCTAAAACCCCCCCCCAACCTAACCCAATTACACCCCCACCACCTGACTTCCCCTGACCCTCGAGCCAATAGGACTACCTCTCCACCACCCGACTTCCCTCTGACACATTGGCTCCCTACCCCCGACCTGACCTCACCACCCAGCTCCTTCCGACCCTCCGACTGATTCGACGTTACCACTCTACGCCCCCTACCTATTTACCCTACTCACCCTACCCCTCACCTTCTTTTCACAGCTTTCCAAAGAAGCTTTGGGGCATTTAAACTCTTTATTTACCAGAATACGGCAGCCAGTGGCGTAAAAAGTGGGGGAGGGTAGTGATTTCTGAGCAAATTCTTTCCAAGGTTTCCTGTACTGACTGAGCTCTCCAGGATTCCCCATTGGAAGATTGGCTAAAAAAAAATTGGAAAGGTAAGTGGGTATTTTTTGTCTGTTCAGGGTCAGAAATAGGGATTCTGACCCTGAATGTAAGATTCGGGCCTCTTTATGGTATAAGCAGATATAAAAACAAAAAACTGCGAATGCTGGAAATCCAAAACAAAAACAGAAATACCTAGACGTGTTCTGTTGAAGGGTCATGAGGACTCGAAACGTCAACTTTGTTCTTCTCCGCCGATGCTGCCAGACCTGCTGAGTTTTTCCAGGTATTTCTGTTTTTGTTATGGTATAGGCAGCCTTGACAGACTGTACATGTGTCTCAGTTGAACAAAGTTTGAACTTTGTATGAAGAAAAACTAATAAACATTAATCTGCAAAAAGGATTGATTCAATAACAGTTACTTTGAATGCAATGCCAACCTGAATGAATTTAATTTTCATTAGAATTATTCGTACTTAGTTTTTGGGAGTTAATTCTGAGAATTTTATAAACCTGAGTTCCAAACATGTACGTATAACTTTATTTTAAGATGTGTTAGTTTTTTACTTTTTTTGGGTTATTTTCTGTCCCTACACGTCTAGGTGGGAACATAAGCCCAGACTGTTCTGCAACGGATATTCCATGATCAGCCACTAGGAGGTGCATGAGAGCTGCATGGGTGACTCATCATCTTGTTCAGACTCTCCAGTGAAGACCCTGCTCAGCACCTTCCCCTAGTGGCACAGCTGAGAACAGGTTAGATAGAGACTTGCAACCATTATCCATACTGTCTTCTACTAAAGTGGCTTCAAGCTTCTGGTAATATCCAGTTTCTAAAATCTCTAAATATTTTGTATTCTGATTATGTTTAGTCTCTGGGTTTTCATTCTGAAACATATCAGTGAAAACGTACACAGGCGCACAAACTATATAGAGATTTAAGAAGTTACAACTCTCACTATTTTGTTTTATTATTCAAAGATCAGGAGCATTGTCAATCAAATAATACAGCTGACTAAGCATTAAAGAAGTTTTGTGGTGCAGGGGGTAGCCTCTGAGCCAGAAGCTCCGGTTTGAAGTCTCAGGACTTGATGGCCAAGGAAAGTGTGTTCATAATGTAGCTAAACAAGTTGAGTATCAACTTGTAAATCCTTCAAACATAAGCCAATGGCAGGCAGTAAGAGCGGGAGAGAGTCTTGGTCAGCCATGTGATGGAAAGAAATTGGCACCTCTACCATCACTATTCATAGCCCCCACGCTCCAACACACAAAAGCATATGTCGCCACAGCAACTAGGACTCTGGGGGGGGGGGGGCTCAGTTGGCCAGTGTGGATCATGTTGGTGCCAACAGGATGGGGCTCGATCCCTGTTTTGGCTGGGGTGGATTAGGGACTTGCCTCCTTGGCCTACCCGTGGTGGAGGCTGTGGCGCAGTGGGCAGTAAAGCCTTTTAATCTGGTGTTGTTAGTGATGGGAATTGGGAATTAAGGTGGTATAAGAACACAATTACTGCACCCCTCTCTACATTCTACCAGCAATATAAGCAATGGAATCCACAGTGCTCTAGATATAGTTTTATGGCCCACCATTTTGATTTAAACTCAAAGCTTGGAACTTCCTGGGCCCTTTGGTGATGGGCTGGGAGGTGGGAGGGCTGATAAAATGGCAGGGGCAGGTGTTGGGAAGGGAGTCCAAAATCTTCCTACTGCCAAGCTTCCATTAAGGGCCATTTCCCACCTTTATAGGTATTTTGCCCACATCAGCAGACCTTGCTGCAATATGGGGAGACTGTTCGGTGAAACCTTGTGGCCTCTCAGTGAGTACTCCATGCTCATGGAGAAGCACCCCAGCTGCAATGGCCAAATTTACTGCTGTCGCTCAGTGCCCCCCGCCCCACCCACCACATCCGATCGCAGGGGCCTTTTTGTTTTATTCATTCACACGATGTGGGCTTTGCTGGCTGGGCCAGCATTTATTACACATCCCTAGTTGCCCTTGAGAAGATGGTGGTGAGTTGCCTTCTTGAACCGCTGCAGTCCATATGGTGTAGGTACACCCACAGTGAGTTAGGGAGGGAGTTCCAGGATTTTGACCCAGTGACAATGAAGGAATGGCGAAAAATTTCCAAGTCAGGATGGTGAGCGACTTGGAGGGGAACTTCCAGGTGGTGGTGTTCCCATGTGTCTGCTGCCCTTGTCCTTCTAGATAGTAGTGGTTGTGGGTTTGGAAGGTACTGTCTAAGGAGCCTTGATGAATTCCTGCAGTGCATCTTGTAGATGGTACACACTGCTGCTACTGTGCATCGGTGGTAGAGGTCTAACTGGCCTTGGAATCTCCCAACTCAACTTACCACTCTTTGAGGGTGGCTGGCTATTCCTCTCCTTGCAGCTGCTGCCTCAACAATGGCCACCGCTAAAGCTACTGAGCTGCTGGCCCTCTGATTGGACCAACAGCTCTTGGATAGCAGCGTCGTAATTGGCCGCCACCAGCAATATGTCACCCTCTGGTCCCGCCACAGGGCAAAGTGGGGCTAAATCCATCTTTCAGCCCTGGGAACAGAACTTCACCATTAATGGCAAAATCCAGCCAAAAGAACCTTTCAGACATTTTGAAAGTCTTTTAGCAACACCTACTAATCCATTTCCACTCTTTCTTTCACAAATGAATCTCATATACAACAGAAAGGAAAGTAAGAGAACAGGAGGAATTCTTGCTACACTGCAGACACCAAAACTAATGGAAGAGGCCACCATTGGCAGAGAATGGACTCACAGCATTGAAAATAATCAGGCTAGAGGTCAGTATTTGGGTATTTTGCTTCTCCTACTTAAAGTTCTTATACACACAGTCATCACAATAACTTGGGGGTGCATTGCATTGTCACTCATCTGCTACTGCTTATTCGTAATGCTCTGTGCTAAATCTTGTCCGTATCCTGCTTACATAGTCCAGACAACTTAGACACACAGACTATGGAAAACCTTTCCACAGTTGCATTGCTCCGTCTAAGCACCAGTACAAATGCACACAAATTGCACCGTTTGCAGTGTAGGCAATGCATTAGAGGGACCTGAACAGAGAGATTCACTGAACACAAGTGAGCAGTTACAGTGGAAGGGACGGTCCAGGAATCAGATCACAAGAGGGTCTACTTATGTCCTAGCTTTGCAGACGAGGACACAAATGCAGACTTCAGTGACCCAGCTTTTAAAATAAAACAGCAAAATACCGCATGTCCTGGCAATCTGAAATCAAAACCAGAAAATGCTGGAAATGCTCAGTAGGTCAGGCAGCATCTATGGAGTGAGAAACGGAGTTAACGTTTCAGGTCTATGACCCTTCATCAGAACTGATCAAGGGTCACAGACCTGAAATGTTAACTTTGTTTCTCTCTCCATAGATGCTGCCTGACCTGCTGAGTATTTCCAGCATTTTCTGCTTCTAATATAGAGGTGATTCCTGTGCACTAGCTATTGTTCAATGCATTGAACCTTGCCCAAGCATTTGAGTAGGCAAGAGAGCACTTCAAACAGACATTGCAGGCTTACCCCAGGGTGATTAGTGTTAGGCGTTTGTATAAGGCTGTAAAATTTGAATTTGTTTTAAAAATGTGTATTTGGAGTGTGTTCCTAAAGAACTTGGGGATCCTGCAATGACAGCCAACAGGAATATCAAGGTTGACCACCTGGCAGATGCAATTTATTTGCAGGTGGAAGAACTGGGAAAGATGTTGGATTTGCTGATTAATGCAGGGAGAAAGAATTGTTCAGCCAAAGTGCCCTTTGATGTGACAATGCTGAAACACTCTGAGTGCCACCAGATCAGAATCATTACTCAAAGAATCTAATGTTCTGCTTGACGAGGGTTGTGATCCAGTCACCGAGTTGCTTACAGCTCAATTCGATGACTAAGCATGCTTCCTGAGTAATAAGTGAAATATGCAGGAGATAGCCCTTGTAAGCTACCAGCCTCTCAATTGCTGTGCAAGGACGAAGAGTGGGGGAACGGAAGAGGATGGAGGGATCTTGCAATATTAAAGCATCATGGGAACTGCCAGGCACATAGTGGCACGATACAGTGCTGATCATCAAACACCAGCTGCACATTAGCAGAGTAAAAACTTTCCAGATTCATGTAGGTGGTGAGGTGGTGCGAAAGCATCTGCAAGATGGTGCAGGTGCAGTCAATGAGGAATTGGAAATAAGGAGAATTCAATCTGAAAATCCCAATGTTTTATCCTGCTGCCTCTGGTTGTTCAAACAGAAAATTATGATTATGTAAGCTTAACAAACATGAAATGCTGTACTAGTTGTGGTAATCACAGTCCCCTCAGAGAAACAAAGTTTTTTTGTGCACTGCTTCTCAGAGGACTGCAAATATGTTACATAGGAACATCAGGCATAGGGGCAGGAGTAGGCCACTCGGCCCTTCGAGCCTGCTCCACCATTCAATAAGATCATGGCTGATCTGGCTGTAACCTCCCACCTACCCCCAATAATCCTTCACCCCCTTGTTTAACAAGAGCCTATCTTCCTACCTCTGCCTTAAAAACATTCTAAAAACTCTGCATTGTGGTCTGAACACCACTTTCCTGTCTTCCCCCCATAACCCTCGACTCCTTGGTCTATCATAAACCTACCTAGCTCAACCTTGAATAAGTTCAACAGCCCAGCCACTACTGCTTTCTGGGAAAAAGAATTCCACAATGGCCTTCAAGAGAAAAAAATTCTCATCATCTCTCTTTTAAAAGGGAAACCTCTTATTTTTAAATCATGTTGCCTAGTTCTAGTCTCCCCTAGAGGAGGAAACCCCTCCTGGAATGCAACCTATCTAGTCCCCTCAAGATCTTATTTGTTTCAGTAAGATCACCTCTCACTTGTCTAAGCTCCAATGGGTATAGCCCCAGCCTGTTCAACCTATCTTCATAGGAAAAGCCCTCCGTCTCAAGAATGAGTTGAGTGAAGCTTCTCTGAAATGCTTCTAACTCAATCATATCCTTTTTCAAATAAGGACACCAAAACTGTACACAGTACTCCAGATGTGGTCTCACCAAGGCCCTATAGAGCTGCAGTAAACCTTCTCTACTTCCATAAAAATAAAAGCAAAATACTGCGGATGCTGGAAATCTAGAACAAAAACAAAAATACCTGGAAAAACTCAGCAGGTCTGACAGAATCTGCAGAGAGGAATACAGTTAACGTTTCGAGTCCAAATGACTCTTCATCAGATCAGGTTCTGATCTGCAATAAACACCAAGATGCCATTTACCTCCTTAATCAGTTGCTGTACCTGCATTCTAACTTATGATTCATATACCAGGAACCCCAGTTCCCTCTGTACTGCCGAGTTCTGCAACCTTCCTCCATTTAAATAATATACTGCTTTTTTATTCTTTTACAAAAGAGGACAAGTTCACATTTTCCTACGTCTGTCAAATTTTTCCCACTGGCTTAACCTATCTGTATCCCTTTGCAGACTCTTTATTTCCTCTTGATAACTTACTTTCCTACCTATTGGCTGCCATAGATTTGGCCCCTTCATCTGTGTCACTGATATAGATTGTAAATATTTGAGGCCCCAGCACTGATCCCTGTGGCACTCTACTATTTACAGTGGCCAACTTGAAAAAGACCCATTTATTCCCTAATCTCTGCTTCCTGTTGGTAACAAAACCTTTACCCATGCTAATATGTTACACCCTACACCATGTAACCTTTGATGTGACACCTTATCAAATGCCTTTTAGAAATCCAAGTAGACCACATCTACAGGTTCCCCTTTGTCCACCTTGTTTGTTAACTTCCTCGAGAACGCTAATTAATTAGTTAAACATAATTTTCCTTTCATAAAAATGTTAACTCTGCTTGATCCTATTATGAAGTTCTAAGCATCCTACTCTAACCTCCTTAATAATGGATTCTAGTATTTTCCCTACAACAGATGTTAGGCTAGATGGCCTATAGTTTCCTGCTTTTAGTCTCCCTCCTTTCGTAAATTAAGATGCAACATTTTTTTACTTTCCAATCTGCTGGGACCCTTCCACATTGCCCTAAGTCTTTAAATTGTAGGGTGGCTAAGGGTTCCTGTGAGCATGTGCCCTTCTATCAGCTCTCTCTGCACCTGCAGCTCTGTTCATTCCTGCTGTTGCTCCTCTTCCTTTTGCCAGAAGGATCATTACGGGCTCAGAACAATCTATAGCAATGACAAGCACTTTGAAATTATCTAAATGCAAAATATATATGTAATACAAGTAAACAATCACTAAGATAAAAGCAAAAAACTGCGGATGCTGGAAATCCAAAACAAAAACAAAAATACCTTGAAAAACTCAGCAGTTCTGGCAGCATCTGCGATAGGAGCACAGTTAACGTTTCGAGTCCGAATGACCCTTCAACAGAACTGCAAGTAACAGGTAAACAATCACCTTGCACTTTCCACCATTTCAGCTGAAAGCAGCTGAGGATGCCTTTAACCATCACTGGAAATAGTTGCCTCCCAACTGAGGCTTGAGTGGTATAAGGAAATGCAAGTAGTGAAACAAGTAGATACAAAAATGGCACTTTGGTTCATAACTACATCACCTAGCCCCAAATTGCATTTATTAATGCAGACAGCACTTCTTTCCAGTGGGAGTTGTAACACCTTGTCTGCCCAAAATATTCAGAACAGGCGGACGACAAATGGTAAGTCGCTCCTTCAACTCTCATTATGACTTTGGTCCCACTCCCCCTCTTTTCAGGTGCAAATGGGATGGATGGGAAATGAAAATCATCCCCTCTCTGTTGCATCTGCAGTTGGTGAGCCTAGAATTGCAGCATGTTATGTTTCACTGCTATTTTTTTGGCTGAAGTTTATAATAAATCCTCGCATTTGATAGGCAGCCTATTCCCAGGGCTGTTCTGCTTTTGATCCAGTGGTTTGGCAGCACATAAATATAGAGGTTGAGTCGTCCTTTAACTTTCTGTCCTACCCAGATGAGAGGCAGAGATTAGAACCGTGTGTGCGGTTGCAGCACATTAGTACACCACGAAGTCAACTGCGGCTCCTGTTATTTATCATTCTGGTACATTCAGCTTTTCCTCAGAACATTTTTTACTTAAATGAAGACAACAAGATGAATGAAAATGTTATGTTTTCAGCCACAGAATGCTATCAATGTCATTTCGAGCGTTGTGAAATCCAACTTTCATTGAGCTTATTCCTAGAATCATTGCAGTGAAATTCCTCTTTTAATAAAATACTGAAGAATGATTGTGCTTCAGCATCCACTAACTGACTTTCTTATCCTTTTTGTTTTGCAGGGATAAGGGAGTCAGCTTTTGGAGTGTAAATGCTGACAGCCGTGGAAGGGTGCTGATCCACTAGAATCCAAAACATGAAAGCAACTTCTTTTGCGTTTTCAGATATCACAGCATTCTCTCGATTTCATTTGCGAGTTATCAAATATTGACAAAACAGATATTCTCCCACTTCACATTAGAAGAATCTCTCCACTTTTGATATTCTGTCATTCTGCTTGAATTTAAGGAGGAAAAGACAAATGTAACTATGACAATGAAAGATGTTCTTTAGCTTTGTGACATTAATCTTATAAAAGATTGAAAAAAACATACTTGACGCAAATGAGTCATTCAGCCCATCAAGCTTATTTCGGCATTGAAGTAGATGGTGCCTGATCTGTATCTCAATTCCATTTCCCGCCTTTGATCCATATCCACTTGAGGACCATTCTGCAGTTAAACCTCTTGCCTACCAGAAATCTCTCAAACTTATTCTTGAAAATTTCAACTGACGCAGCAACCACAGCCTTTTGGGGACAGAATTCCATATTTCCACTACTCTTAATGTGGAAAAAGTGCTCCCTGATTTCAGTCCTGATTGGCTTATCTTTAAAGATTTCTCCCCATTGTTTCAGATTTGGAGCCTTCTCTGTTCCAAGGAGAATAACACTAGCTTACCCAACTTTGTATCATAGTTAAAATTCTCCAGTCCCAGCAAAGTCCTTGCAAATCTCCTCTGTGCCCTCTCTAGTGTGATCATATCCTTCTTCTAGACTGGTGACCAGAACTGTATACAGTACTCTAGTTGTAACTTGGCTGGTGTTGCATACAGCTCTAGCATTACCTCACCGCTCTTGTATTCTATGCCTCGGTTAATAAAGTATTCCATTTGACTTCTTAACCACCTTACTACCCGCCCTGCTACCTTCAGGGATCTGTGGACGTGCACTCCAAAGTTCCACTGCTCTTCTATAGTGTTCAGTATCCTACCATTGTGTATTCCCTTGCCTTGTTTGTCCTCCCCAAACGCATTAGCTACACTTCTCCAGAGCGAATTCCATTTTCGACTTTTCTGCCCATTTGACCAGTCTATTGATATCCTGCATTCTACAGCTGTGACCTTTACAGGCCAGCAGAATTATGGCACACACTACTAATCTCAGTGGCTCATGTGACAAACAGCTGGATATATGAATGTTATGATCTCCATAGAGACCGATAACTTAAAACAAAAGATTCAAACTTCCAGTTAATAACTCATACTTTAAACCACTGGATGGAATACCCCCATTCTTATTCTTAGCCCAACTGAAAAAACATATTCCACAGGTATACTTTACATTATCCTTTATGCAGACTTTCAATTTTTCCACTATCAACCCAAAGTGATTCTTAGCTCCTGAGGATTTATTCCTGTTCTTCTCTTTTCTCAGCCTGGCAACTTGCAATCTTGGAACTGTCTTTCACAGTGAGGTTTTCTTTTCCTGGAATCTCTCTCCCTCTAGCCCAAGCTGGATGACTCTTTCAGCCTTATCTTAACTCCCCATGAACCCAATATGAAGATTCCATCTGCTTTCCACACAGCGAACCATAGAGTTTTTTTGGCCTCTAGCGGCTCCCTCTCTCTCCCAGATCTAGGCAGACATCCAAACACTGTCTGTGATATTTAGTGATATTCTAGGAAAACCTGTAACTTGATCTTTACAGTGGTTTCCTCTGCATCATTCCCCATGGCAATCTGAATTACATGGGCCTTGTATCTAGGTAGAAATGCTAATTAGTTATCCTTGAGAGTCCAATTTGCTTTCATTTTAGAACTAAATGGAGAGTTTAAAGCATAAGTGCTTACAACCTGACAATTTTCAACACTTTTCTAGGACTTTGGAGACTCACTGTTAACACATAGGCTACTGCCATTGACTCCAAATGTAAATACCTTGCACCTTCTTCCCAGTTAAACAATCTAAGCCTTCCTTTGATCTCTAGCAATCAAGCTACCCAGGCTTACTGTCAGGCAGACTTCAGAACATGTCACATGATCCCCCTTCATTTTACCCTACATTTAAAGACACAGTCCCAAAGCATACTCTTATAAATCTCATAATTGTAATCTCAATTATTACATCTTTCGCGATGCTGTTGATCATACTTGGTGTGGCATGAAAATTGCTTTTGCATATTTACCTGTGTGCTCCTGTTAAGATAACAGTTTCAAATAACATGCACATATAAACTAAATAATCAATTTAAAATCTTATGCCAGTGTCTGTAATATAAAACTTGATATTAAGCTGTGATGATATTCAAACATGTATAAAATGAAATCTAAACCCAAGATTAAAAAGCAGTGTGGTTTGGTGGGAACAGCAGTAGTCATAACTGTATTCTAGAACATGTATTAGTGTTGATAAGTTAACTCAAAACCAACATGACTGCATTTTAAGAGTTGAAGAGTAGAAAAAAGACATTTATGAGAACATAAAGAAAGAAAATAAACAAGACAAAAATATGAAGGAAAATTGTGAAAAGGAAAAACCTAGAAACATAGAGAGAAAGGAAATATTAAGTGAAACTATAAAATGAAAAAAATGTAGGAAAACAGAAATAGAAAGAGAGCAGCAAGACAAGTAGAAGAGAATAAAAAAAAGAAATAATAATAGGATCAGGAAGCCATTCAGTGAAAGACTATAGCCCGTAACTTTCACCCTGCCCAGTGTCGGATTTGGGGGGTACTCCAAAAATGTGCTGCGGAATCCCTCTGGCAAGTTCTCAGTCAAGGGTTTACACAGCAATTTCCCAGAAGAGCTAACTTCCCCTGGACAATTGCGCTGCACAGGGAACCATCTGAAAATGTGATTTAAATCACAAACTTCGATGGTTCCACCAGGGTTATACCAATAGTTACCCAGAAAAAGTTAGAAGAATTAAAACCTCTTCTAACTTCTGGGTAACCATTGTAAAGACCCAGACCAACCCCATCTTCCCCGGACCTCTGACAACCCCATTGCCCCCCTCCACCGATCTCAGCCACCCCCATCAACAGTCCTGCCTCCACCACTGACCTCGGAACTCCCCACCCGACCCCAGACCCCTCCCACCACCGACCTCCAGATCCCCCTGTAAATGAACCCGCCCCTTGAACTACGGAACCACCCCGACCTCTGGCCCCCTGACCTCCAGCCCACCCCCTCGACCTCCAGAACCCCGCATGACCTCCAGACCTCTCATCTTCCCCGAGCTCCGGACCTCTCCTCCCTCACCTGACCTCGGCATCCCCCTGACCTCTGGAAACACCCTCCCCAACCCCCCAGATCTCTGAATCACCGTGCTCTGGACCACCCGACCTCTGAACATATCTCTCTCCCCCAACCTTCGGACATACCCTCCCCTCCCGACATCAGACCCTGAGCTCTCCCAACCTTGGACCCTCCCTGTCTTTGGAACCCCCTCTGACCTCGGACCCCCATCCCTTATCGCCAGAATCCCGCCCGACCTCCAGTCCCCTGACCTCCAGCCCACCCCTCCCCTGACCTCTGGACCCCCCCTCCTCCCCCCAGCACCGACCTCGGACCCCCCGACCGCCAAACAGTATATGTTGGAAATTTGAATGCTGTTGTGCGCGATTGTCTAACTGCTAATTTAAGTGGTTTGAAAACCATGTGCAGCACATACGCAAATTTCCAAAATAAGCTCCCGATGTGCAAGGTCAAAGACTAGGAGTACAAGGTTGTAAAGTAACTTCTGTGGATTATCATCTTAGCCCACTTTTAAAGCATTTGTAAAATATCAATAATTTAACATTTTCCAAGCAATAAAATATATAAAACAATAAAGTACATTAATTCACACTTGCTACCTGCTAGAATTAAACATGCTGAAAATATTTATTTAAGTGCACGCGCAAATATCATCTGCAAATTTACAGAAAGCTGCAAAGACATATTCCCCTCCCCCGACTTCCAGACACCCCCACTCCAGACCTCAGACCCCCCGATCTCCGGACACCCCCAACCACCAAATCCTATCTACTTACCTTAGACACTTACCTTCCCCTGGCCAGTCCATTTCCCTAGCTCTTTAAACCTAACTGCTTTACAGCAACTATTGCTGTAAAATGGGGATGTGGCCTCCTTGACTTCGCTGGGGCCTGCAAGGATACTTTTGACACAGGCCCCAAGCAGCTCTGGTGAAAGGAAGTGGGAAAGCAATTTTTGAGACCAAGTAAGTGTGCATTTATCTCTTCTAATTTCTGCGGGCCAGCACTTTCTGATGCTTGTCAGGGACTACGGCCCAAGGAGAGGAATCTGATAAAGAGAAATAAGAGAGCGCTCCGTACTCAGATCCTCTGGCCAGGATTATATGGCCCCGCCACAGTGTCTCCCCCCACCCCGGCAGATGTGGCGAGCCATTTAAATCTCCATTCAGTTCAGCGGGACTGTATATCCTGCTGGGTGGGAGGGGCCATAAAATCCTGGCCCCTCTCTCTAACACACACACACACACGCAGACAAACGTTATAGGCTATCATATTAAATAATTTTATCACTGGAGAGATATAGATACACAAGCAGATAGCGAACAAATGGCACTCACAAAAACAGGCCTCACCATGAACTGCTCACTAACCTTTGTAAACTACACACGTTAAAGCCATCAACGTAAAGACTTTTGGAACAAAGTTAATTGTTCCAGACAAACATGCAAATGGTAATTTTCTGACTACTCCCTTTTGGTCAGAAGCCTACGCCAAGCAGTATATGTTGGAAATTTGAATGCTGTTGTGCGTGATTGTCTAACTGTTAATTTAAGTGGTTTGAAAGCCATGTGCAGCACGTACCCAAATTTCCAAAATAAACCCCCGATGTGCAAGGACAAAGACTAGGAGTACAAGGTTGTAAAGTAACTTCTGTGGATTATCATCTTAGCCCACTTTTAAAGCATTTGTAAAATATCAATAATTTAACATTTTCCAAGCAATAAAATATATAAAACAACAAAGTACATTAATTCACACTTGCTACCTGCTAGAATTAAACATGCTGAAAATATTTATTTAAGTGCACGTGCAAATATCATCTGCAAATTTACAGAAAGCTGCAAAGGCAAATTGGTCAATAAGTCCAATATAAGTAGTTTTTAAGCATGTCTGCTTTGTGTCAAGTCAGCAAACTACTGTTGCAATATATACACAATGTATTGCTTTTAAGCGTACTGTGAATTGTTTAACTTTCCATATAAAGATTTTAAAAACTCAGTCAATACATATATGTATACAATATTGTAAAACGCATCTTTGGTTTACAATAACCAACATTTATATGATACTGAAAGGCACTTTTGCAATACACTTATGAATTAAGACTGCAAACATTTTTGAACAATACTAAAATAAATTTCTGAAATATGCATTGCACCCAAAAGTAATTTACCTAAATATTTTACAATATGATATAAAGATACACATCAAACAGAATAAAGCACCTTTGATCTAAAATTTGCAGAACAGCCATAACATACTCCAAATGTCTGCATCATAACTTCAGTGCATACATTATATCTCCTTGATCAAGGAGTTCGTCAATAACATCAAATATCTTTTCTTGCACCTGAGTTTGTATTCCAAATGAATAAGCATACAATTTTAAGATTTACACGAGATAAAACCAGTATACAAAATTTCTATCCAACATAACAGCATATTTGTTTCCAACAGGTAAAGCGACTTTCCAATTGTTTTGCTTGAGGAAGGCGGCATTCACATTACAAAAATAGCACCAATTACCGCTTATGTTGTTCAGAGCTGATGTAAAGTCCACTCCTCTCATAAAGGAGAAGCAAATATATGGAACATATTTGCAACAACAGTGTTTGTGTGTCTATAATGTACTAAACTGGAATTTGGGGCTGCAGTGAATTTAAAGCTTTAGTACTATTATTCAATCATATGCATGAGGACTACCAAACTCATTATCAACTGTTTTACAAAACATTGTATTACAGAAGTGAAAATTATGTTCAAACCTGTACATACAAAAAGTGTCGTAACAGTTATCTGTCTCTTCAACCTTTAGTTAACTGATTGATGCTGGTTTAATACATTGCACTATTAAGAATTACTTCAAAGTGGTATTTACTTCTACACGTTCGTCCTCACCCAAAGTTCCACATATATTACAAATCTTTTCTCTGGTGTTGTTTTTCACAGATGCTGTCTGATTTGCTAAGTATTTCAGACTTTTCATTTTGTGAAGGCTGGAGGCATGCTTGATGGACTGAAGGAAATACTTTGGAGGAGAAAAGAAACGTTACAACACTTCTGTACAGTACTGAGAGCTGATCACCGTCGAACACAATGAAGAGGTTGGATATTTTTGGAATATTTTGTTTGAGGAAAATTGGGGGATTCAACTTGGAGGAGAATGTGACCAACACTGGAGTTAAAAGAGAGAATAGCCTGTATGGAGTTGTAGTGCATGGCACAGTGAAATTATGGAGGGTATGCGTGCAGATAATAGATATTTTCAGCAAGTGATGGATGGAAAAAGGTCAAAGTTGACATGGTAATAGTGGGAAGTGCAGGAAGGCCTGAATGAAAGATTGACAATGGTCAGACAGCCACAGTAGCTGACAATCATGACAGCATGATGGTGTGATGATTAGTCTGGTTACTTCGACTGGATGAATGGGGAAGGAAAACAAGGGGAAAAGAGAAAAGTTTAACAATTCTGCGTAAGAAATGCTGAATGATGCCTTACTTTAGTTTCTTACAAAATTACATAGACTTCCAAAGACCTTGTACTCAAAGTCACCATATTTTTAGCATACTGTAAATGTTGTCAACCATTTTTATATCTGGGGATTTCCATTGTTCTTTTGAACTGTATCAATTTCAATCAAACAACCAATACAAATTAGGTAGCTATTTTAACAAAATAAGCCTTGAGTTGGAAAAAACAGTCCAATAGAATGTAAGTGTTTCACATGATGCAGAATAACTGAAAATGACACTACTCCTTTACGACACCTACAATGAAAATGGACAGAGTCTTATGATTTGGCATTTTGAAGTAACACATCTTCAGTACTCTTGTGATACTCTAATGTTTAAGGCAATTACCCATCAGAACTCAATCTGTCCAAAGCGATTAAATTTTCTCATCATCAAAGACATAACAGGTACATGGCAAAGCAGTTGAATCAAAGTATGATATTATGGACACAAAGTAAAGTATTTTACAGAGACATCTGTGCAAGACTATTCCAGCTTGATGCAAAATTAAAGCTGAAGAAACTTAAGGCTTTGATGATCTTTTCCACAATTCTCGGGAATCAGATTCAATTATCAATAGCCCCATAAGTCAGCTATGTAAATTCACTCTGAGGTGTCTTTTCTTAAAGGAATCTTGAAGCTGGTTATTTTTTGTCCGAATAATTGGCTGAGAAGATTACTCTGTGATTCTGCTGTCCGATAATTATGTGATTCAATAGGCTTTATACCTTGCATCAATCTATGTTTTCTAATTGAACTGCTTACAGACTGAGCTCCTCCTTTTGAATAAGGGAGAGGTTTTGAGATTAACTCTTTCTTGTGCCTGAATTCCCCATTGAATGATCGCATTTCTAGTTGCTTAAGTGGACAGAAGTTCATTCCATTTCTTTTAGACTGAGAATTGTTTGTCCATGGTTTTGCTCTGGAGGTCAGATGGCTGCCTGTTGTCTCATCTCTGGAAGCAGTAATACCCTGATTGTCTTGTGGAATGTCAGATTTCCTCATGCTGTCAGTTCTCATCTGTTTTCTCTTTTTGCTCCCCTCCTCTACAGTTATCCTGTAGTTACTGCAGTTTTTGATATTAGAAAGCTTGTGTTCTTTTCGCTTTTTTTGACCAAGTTTTGCCTCTAAATCTATGTCCTGTTTTTCTGAAAGCTTATGGTCACTGGAATTTTGCTTTGCCTTTTCAGTATCAGCTATTTTGATATGACTACTGTAAGGTATTTTCTGGAGGTCATTTGTTTGTTTAGAACTATCGTATGATTCAACTTGTTTTGTCTTTTCGTGCGCTGCATGATCACTTTGAACAACATCGACATTCGGTTTAAAGGCACACGCGTTCACTGAATTCATATTGTAGAGCTGATTGTGCACATCTGGCACGGGTGGAATGTCTAAATCAACTAAATGCAGGTCATTAGATAATGGATGACTAATAGCTGGGGAGAGACATGGTGGAGAATTAGCAATATTTGGTTGCGATTGATCTAATTCCACTAGAAGCTCAGAAAAGTCGCCAACAATATCTGTGCGTTTTGGTGTCAAATCATTTAGTTTTGTTGCTGTATCATTTACTATGTCTGGTAAAAAATCTGGAGGCCCATGCACTGATCCTTCACAAATATTGTGCTCAAAATGAATGGAAGGAATAGTTGGGATATTACTTTCTGTACTAATTTCAATCAGATCATTGTGGTTGATCTTCTGTTTTTTATTAGGAGACAAAGAAGGACTTGAGTAAGACTGGGCTAGACTGCCCTGTGGATCAGGATTTTCATCCTGCATAGGAAGATGTGGTCTCATCACTCCTCTGAATTTATGGGTCTTACTTCCTCCTGCCAGATGCTTTTCCATATGCCTATCATACTGTTCTTTTTTTGAAAAAGTATAGTTACAAGTACTGCAGATAAAAGACTTTTTTATGACATGCATAACATCAGCACACAGCTCACATGTATATAACGTTGTAGGTTTAACTTCAGGTTCTTCTACTACTCTGTGTTCACTTTTAAGGTGGGCTCTCAGCTCCTTATTTTCCAAATAGAAAATGGGACACTTATAACATAGATAAATTTTCTGCAAACTGTGAACTACTAAATGCCGCTGAAGTTTAAATGGTTTAGGAAATTGTTTCCCACAATGATGACAATCTCTTGAAGGATCCTTGCAATCGGGATGTATGGAAATATTCTTCTGTATTGGTTCAGTCTTCTGCATAAGCTCTGGATTTGAGGCAGTTGACAGTTTAAGTGCACTTGTAAAATTCAGTTTATTTTTAACACTTGTTTCACTTTGATCTTTGGCTCTCCAAGTTTGTTCTTGATTTTCTTTTAGGACCTTGGTCTCTTTAATAAGTGATCTTGTCACAGAATCAACTGTTTTTGTTGGCTTCCCATGCTTTTTATTTAGGAGTGTGTTCAGAAAACTTTTCATAGCACTATCTTCACTAAAACAGCTGGACAATCCAATCACTGATTTCTGAGCTTGTCCTTTCCGGGCAAACTGTGTGGCATGCTCACGTAAATGCTCATTGTACATCCACACATCAGAGATTTCTTTCAGGCACATGCCACAGGTCCATATTCCTGCTTTATTTTTCGCGTGTTTTTCCTTCAGATGATCCCTCAGCTGTTCTCTGGAACTAAACTTACGTTGAACACACATATAACATGTTGGCGGAGGGGTAGGATTATGTGAGAGTTTGTGGAAGTCGAGTTCGCCAAGAGTGAGGAACCACTGAAAGCAAACTTTACACTTGTACTGCTTATCTTTGGATTTGATACTGATGTCACTGCGGTTCTTCGTCATTTTCCCCTCCTCTGACCTAACCTTGGATAATTTTACATCCTGGCCTGTTTCCTCACTCATACTGTCTACAACATTTGAAACAGAAGACTTATTTTCAGTGGAATGAAATGGATGCCTATCAGGAAGTTCATAACCTCGGTTTAAGACTTGGATATCACTAGCATCTAAACTTGACAGAATGCACTGATCAGAGGTCAAACTATCATAAGGTTCTAACAGTTGGGAGGATAACGATTCTGATAATTCCTGTTGACTATGAATGATTGAAATCTGCTTACATGTTTCTGGCACATTTTCTGAAGACACATCAAATGAGGTAATGTCACCATGTGTTGAGAGGCCTACTACTTGTTGAGGGTTGCCCCATATTGTAGAATTTAGAACAGCATCGGACACAGTTTCTATTCTGCTTTGATACAGTAAACCCATTATATTACTGTTATCATTTTCAGATATTTCTGTACTTTCTAGATCATCTTGATTTCTGCATTCATGTGTGTCACCTTTAAGTCTTTCAAGTTCATCACAGACAGAAATACTTTTATTGGTTACCATTTTGTTGTTATGGCTTGTATGCAACATGATGGTATCATCCATTGAAATGGCCTCATAGTGATCTGCTCTTTTGATATTGTGAAGATCATCTCTATAGGGCATAGGAACATGCTCAGTCCCTTCCATCATAAAATCTGTGGTAAACATTCCAAATGTATTTGGTTCCATATCCACTTTACATTTTTTGCTTCTTTTTCCATAAACCCGTTGACATTTTTTTCTGACAATTGTGTTTTCTTCTGGAAATATTTGTGATATTGCGTTAGTCATATTTGATAGACATTGTGATTCTGAATTTGGATGAATTACCTCTAAAACAGGTAGCTCCAGATCAGTAGAATATGGTTCATCCCAGGGTTTTGATAGCGTAATGTCCTGCATTTCATCAAAAGAGCTTTCATTGTTGCTTCTACCTGTTATAGCATCATGGTCCACTGCTTCTGGGCCCATCTCTGTAATTTTTAATGGAGAGCTATTAACTTGTTTGGGCACTGAATTGTTAAATACTGATGGAATAACTTGTTCGGAATGTTGGCATTCAATGTTCTTTTGCAGTAGTTTCACTTCTTTTTCATTTGTTTCTTGCTCTATTTTTATACTGTCATTCTGAGTGCTTTTATTCAAGGAACACTTTCCAGTAACATCAATCTGGGGTTCAAACCCACCATTCCACTCTTTCTTATATTCTTTTTCTTTCAATAAAACACTGATTAGGTTACATTCTTTCTCTTCCACAATTATTGTTTCATTATTTGAAAACTTTTCTCGTGACACCCATTCTTTTGATGTAATACACATTTTGATTGTTTTGCTTGACAATAATGCATCTTCTGTTTGTCCTTGACTTACAGAACCATCACATGATTTTGCCATTACCTGAAGCTGTAGCAGAGGACAGGCCTCACTATCCTCTTCTCCATGGCTGCCATCCTGCTGTCCAGATTGTGCAACTGACTGCAAAAAATCTAGACCAGTAATATCATTGAAAAATCGTTCTGGACCATCTTTTTCAATGTTCTTGCTCTTTTCCTTTTTGAGATTGGGTATGCTGTTGTCTTGTTTCTTGCTTTGTCGTGCATTGCTTTTTGTGCCAATTGAATATGGCTTTGCAGAATATCCAATGTTTTTTTTAGATTTTGAGGTAAATTTATCAATTTGCTTTACTTCAGAATGTTCTTGGTATGCAATTCCACCAGTATCCTCACCAGACAGTAGGACACAAGGTTTAACTTCTTCCTTTATGTTGCTGTTGTGGATTTCATCCATATTAACAGCTGCTTTTCTAAGATGTTGACTTTCTTTGCAATTTAACCCAATTTCATTTGATGTGAATGTAGGACTATTTCCTTTGATATGTTTATCTCTTTTTAAGAAGTGTTGCTGGTCCAATTGAACAATTTCCTTATTTACAGAATTATCCAAAGTACATGGTGCTCCTTTGTCCTCTGTGTGGATTTTCTTTTCTGATGTACAACATGAGACATTTTTTTTGTCTTGTTTCCATAGTAAATTTGCTTCTTCTGTAAGAATACAATTTGCTTTAATTGTGTTCATTTTGTTTTGACTTAATGCATTATCTTTTAAGTGATGTTTGATGGCTTTATGTCTCACTAAGCCTTGTTTAGATCTGAATGATGCTGAACATACATTGCACATTAAGACAGTTTGTGGATTATGTTCTACTGCAGATGTCGAAAGCTCGCCTAATTTCTTTAAATCATTACTTGAAGCATTTTCTGAAAATAAATGGTTGGTCACCAAATCTAAATGCTTACTGCTGGGCAAATCACTCAGTACCTTGGACAATACTAAACAGCTCAGTGCATCATCCCCGCTCAAACCATCTTTTTCACTATTCTCATCCCTTCCTAATATGTTCATTACCGGCTGTGATCTTTCTTCACTCAAGTGAAATAAACCTGGGTTCCCACTGACATCAATTTCTTTAATAACTTCATCTTGAAACTCTTCAGAAATCTCTGCTAACCGGTTAGCAGTCTTGCCATCTGAGCGCTCTTTCAATTGGTTAGCATTATTTGTAATCTCGGGTGCTTCATGCTTCTGTTGGTCTGTACAATCAAGTTTATCGTCTTCAGTCAAAGATTCTGAATTGATGAGCATGACCCTATGGTCAGTGAATAAATGACCATCTTTCTGCTTAATTCTATTGGTAAATAATTCATCTTTGTGTGTTTGTATGTTTTCTTCAAGCTTTAAAGGGGATTTCTCTGTATGACAGTCTATTTTGGCATTTGAATCATTACCTGATTTTCTTTTGTCAGAGTTGTCACTATTATTACTGTTTGAGTGATTACTTAAGGTTTCCATGGAAAAAGAATCAACAAGGGGTGAACAATTCATACTTAAATCTGGAACATTCTCGGGAGGTGATGGTAGCTGAAGCAATTGGCCATGAAAAGAAGAGAGAACACTTTCATTATAATGTGGGCACAAAATCACATTACAGGGACACTTGGAATGCTGTTCACTTTCTACCAAAGCACTTGAATCATTTGAAGGCGTACAAAAATTATTGATTTCCAAATTTACACTGCAGGCTAGATCTGATGTGGGAGATTTGGTTAACATAGTACAATCATTAGATTTGCTTTGCACATAAATGGGCAGATTGGTAAGCATTGATGCAGCTTGTTCAGAAAATCTATTATCACTTGTAATATCTTTCCCAGAAAATGATCGATTGTCATTGTCAGCAACATTTTTATCTGAACCCTTTGCTGCATAATTACTGGATGTTACAATGGTAGGCAATTCTTCACCTCTTTTAGACAATAGGATTATTTCATCAGAAATATTTTCTTCTATTGAGACAGTTTTTAAAGCAGGGTGACCATCCTGACCTTGTTTCTCTGCTAGTTTAAATTCAAAGTCATGTTTAATTACATTTTCCTGAGATTCGGTTGTACAACCAATAGATTTCTTCTTTGTATCTCCAGAATTGCATGGCAGATGCAGAAATGACAATGATTCTTTACATCTATCGTCCTTAGGAAGAAAATTGTTCGATAGTTTTTGATGCTCGCATTTATCATTTTGCATAAGTGCAACATCAGAATAATTTCCTGGCAAATTCAGAGTTGGCTGTTCTGAAATGCTTTTCCTGCTGGAACAAACTGTCTCTGATTCAGAAGGTTGCATCAAATTACAAACCTTAGGCAAATTGTTATTTCTGCTAGAGTTTGCTAAATGCCCATCAACAGATGGCAATATTTCATTTGTACAGAACTGAAATTTTGGGTTTTTCATTGGGTCAGTAATACCTAATATAGGTATGCATTGAGGAATGTCATCCATGGTTAAATGTTTGACCAGTTTTTCTTCATCACAGTTATTTTCATCAGCATATGACTGAGGCAGAGGACAATTTGGCTGATCAGGCTGCACGTCTTTCTCTAAAGCATCCAAAGAATGTTTGCCGTCATCTGCTGATTGCCCTACAGTGTCACTAGTTAAAATAGCAGAAGTTACTTTTTCTGTTTTTGTCTGTCCTTTAAAAACCAGTAACACCGAGCTTTGATCAGAATTTTGTGAATTCTCTGTATTTTCAATTAAATGTTTTCCTGGCATTGTTGCTGGGTTTTCATTCATCACATTCAGTGATAACAAGCCACCCTGGTCCTCTGCATGGTCAGGTTTGCTAATAACACCCTCTTTGGATTCTGAAATTTTCTTTAAATGCTGGGAACCAGGCATCTGTAATGTTAATGGCTGACTTGTAACCATAGAGTGTACTTCACTATGAGCACATTCCCGTGAATTAGAATCTTCTTTGACCTTTTCAATCACTGATTCAGCAATGTTTTCAGACACACGCGTTACACTTGGTAAACAGTCTTGCTTTTTGGTACCTGTCTCAATATCCAAGGTCTGACATTCATTTTTGCTTATGCCTTGTAAATACATAGTTTGCTCTTCAGCATTAATGGCATTTTCTGTAATATGAGTGCTGCTGAAGACTTCTTCATTTTGCTCAGGACTGCTGTTACTGTTTGAAGTCTGGTTTGTTAGAACATGCGGTAATGGGTAACAAGGCATCATCATCAATTCTTCATTGCATGGGACTGTTCGGGCAACAAAGAGTTGAAGTTGCTGCAAGGGGTTTTCATTTGAATCTTGGGAAACAGGTACAGTTCTCCTTGCATTACTAAATTGTTCAGGAGAGCTTGTTACAACAAATGATGGATTGACATTATCGTTTGTCCTTCCTTTATATTTTGTCAGTGGTGAGCTTTCAGAAGAAATAATCGGACTTGTAATGTTCAGTGACGGTTCAGCTTCTTCAGATTCCGAGAGCAAGGCAGATATTTCAGTTTTGCTATTTAACTGGTTGCTGGTTGTACTTTGTTGATTATGGTTTAAAAATAACTTCTCTTGTGAATCATCAGCCTGAACAGAATTGAAATCATTTTCTGTTCTACAGACAATTGCTTTCGCACAAGGTGAAGGCACGTTGTTTCTAAATGTGAGCACACCTTCATCATGCTCATGCTTCAGTTGTTTCTCTGCAACATCATGTTCAGAAAATCCATACTGAGGAGAGGGTTTAAATGACTTGTCATGGTCTGCGCTGCTATAATTGGAGCAGTTTTCATTTTTGCTTGGAGTGTGAGATTCTCCATCCCCATCTGGACTTTGTTCCAATGAACTATTGCCTAATACAGTATCTGACATTATTGCAAGACTTGCAATTAGATTTTCTGTGTAATGCTGATTTTCTAATTTTTCCTCTGCTTTTTCTGAGTAACTCCCAGGAGATGCACTACTTTCTTCTTGATGACTGTGCCGAGGCTCATTTCCTTTTGCATTATCTGAGTCTGTAAGACCTATCTGATAGGGGGGTTGATTGTCCTTAGGAGGAGAAGGTGGATTTTCACAAACTTTATCAGGTGTTTGGAAATCTGGCTCAGCATCCAATGACACAATCTGAAAAGAGCAGGCCCAAATGTCTTCATTATCTTCAATGCTCCCAACAGTACCGTGGTCAGCAGCTTGAGGGGTATTGGATACTTGATCAGTACAATATTCTTTTGTGTGCACATCAGTACTTCCATTACTAAAGTGATTATTTGGAATATATATATTCTTTCTACTGCCATTATCTTGCTCTAGCTGCACAGATGTTGGCGGAGCATTTTGATCTTTTAAATTTACATTCATGTATTGTTCAGTGCTTACTTGGGCAACAGTAGTTTCATCACTCCTACTAGGTGTCTGAAGGTGATTTTCCAACTCTGTCACTAACCTTTTTATTTCTAGATCATCATCTGATAGAGTGGCTGTGAAGGAACTATTTTGATTATTAACCTTCTCAGGTAAAAGGGGAAGAGTATCAATAGGAGAAGTTCCTGCAGTATGGGAATTTTTTTTATTCAGTGCTGGCTGCATGGAGAGATCCTCAAAATGTGAAATCTCCTCTGGCAAAATTGTGGTCACGTCTTGCAACAAATTCCAGTCCTTGTGCTCTAGCAATGGTGGATATTGCAGATTATAGTCTGCTCTGTTGTCTTCTTCTGTATTACAAGAAAATGCATAATAGTTTTCTTTATTGACTAATGTATCTGTGTATAGCTGACTGTCAAAGCCTGATATTGGGATGTCTCCAAATATTCCTGCTGTATTAAAAGAAACAGGAGACTTAACTTTGGCATGATATTTTTCTCTTGAATATGCATTAATGTACTTTTTGACATGATTCTTCTGTAAGTAATTGTCACTGCTTTCACTTTGATAGAAAAGAATATCTTCCAGATGTGTAGAACCATCAGGCAGGGATTCTGAAAAAATATCTGAATGGTGCTGATTTTCTAAATCTTTGTGTCCACAGAAAATTGTATTCATGCTGTTCTGAGCAGTATCATCATGAGCTTCAATATTAAACCCAGATGAATTATCACAGAAGCATCCAGCATTTGGCTCATAGACAACTAGGGATCCACCCAGAGTGCCTTTCATTTTTTTGCTGATATCTGTTAATTCATCCTTCATGTCAGCAGTCAGTTCAGTGATGTGTGTTGAACTGTTTTGACTTACACTGGTTTTAGGATATTCAACAATGCTGTCTTCACAAGAAGAGAAATTTTCCATAACTCTTTGATCAAAAGTTAATTCAGTATTTGGTGTTATAGTGGCAGTACTTGTCATTCCATCATTTTTTTCAAAGGACTTGCTGGTCTGTGGTCTGCTTTCAACATAACCAAGCTCCATATGACTAGTGTTAGAACCTGCAATGTACTGGTCCTCCACCTCCCTTTTGTGTGCTATGTCTGACTCATTGTAATAACCCAAATGCATCATGTTATGGCTGGTTCTTTGGGATCTTCTTCCTGAAAGTAAAAATTTTGCTGAACCGAAGTTTTTTGTACTTCTTGAATGGATTGAGTCATTAACGAGACTTCCTTTTGCAGTTCCTGCTGGTTTACCTGTACAAGTGGATGTTACATTTAAAGTTGAATGCATGGTCTGATCAGTTTTGGAAGTAAAAGTAGAAGGCTTGCTTTCAGCAGTATTTTTGTCTTTCTCACTATCTGAGTCTGTCCTTTCAAAGCTATTAGGGCTGTTGGTATTTTCACTTGAACTACTAGTAATGTTGCTGCAGTCACTGCTGGTGTAAGATCTGCTGCTTCTCCTTCTGAACCTACTGCCATTGTGTCCTTTTGTTTGATTGTGACTCTGTGTTTCTATGCTACATTCTGAAGTTTTTCTGATTTTAATAAATCTCCAGGATTCTTCAGCCTTAACCCTTCCACACTTGGTTTTGCACTCCTTTGCAATGCTATATTTAGCTAATCGATTTAGGCACGGGGTTCGATATTTTCTGCTCAGCGGTTCTGTTTCTTGATCTGAATCTGAAATATAGTCATATTCTCCCAACTTACTGTTATGTTGAGGTGAAATCAACCGCTCAGTTACCAGCGGAAGCTGCAAATTCTTGTTACCTTTCACATGTAGCTTGTGCAGTTTGTTCTTCTGCTGTACAATCTTTTGAATTAATTCCTTGCTCCAAGTTCTGCTACCTGGCTTTCTTTTATTAATATCCTTTATAGCTGGTCTGCATAACCTGGAGCTGCTGTTCACAGTAACAACCTCTAAAGGAGTTGGACAAACTCCACCCGATATAGCAGAATTACTTTTGTGCTTGTCTCTTTCAGCATTCTTTCTCACACTTCGTGCTGGCTGAGATAAAACCTCTCTTATTCTGCGTTGAAGTGTTGCATCGGTACTAAGTCTTCTTCCTCTTAGCTTTCCAATTTGTTCACTAGGTTTGCTGTACTTTGAGGGCTCAAAAGAAGTCTCATGAGAGAAATTTTTAATACTGAATTTATCCACCCTTTTGGAATATGACCGCGGTGAAGGAGCTGTCACTGAGTCTTTTGTCACACTTTTTCTGTTAGGATGCTTGTTTCTCTCCTTTCTCTGTATGTTTCTATCAGCTATTCCATTATTATGTATAATCTTCATTTGTACAGCCTGCTTATCTTCTGTTTCGGTAAGCTTGGTAATAATTTTGCTTTCTAGTGGTATACAGTCTTTGGTCTTGAAAGATGGCCCATTCCCTGTGCTTTTTGTTATCGAAAGCTCATCATCTGCAAAAGCTTCTATGAAGCTGCTGTCAATTTCAGCATTATCGGATTGATAGTCAAGACCATTCAGAGTCTCATTGATTAAACTATCGAGTTTTGCATCATCAATCTCTAAATCAGAAGCTGTTAGTGATATCGAGCTGGATCCTGCTCCGCTAAAAATATTAAGTTTAAATGGGTCATCCTTTGGATCACTCACTGCTTCACTGTCTAATAACAAATCACAAGGCTTGTTTAAGCAAAGTAAAGGTGGATGTTGATCAACTCCACCTCGAGTTGAATGAAGAACTGCTGCTTTTGCTGATTCTGCTTGGAACCTTCTACTCTCCACCATTCTGGGTGCTTCATGCAGCTCCGTGTGACATGATGAATGGAGTCCACAATACTGACGGTGATCAAGAAATGAAGCAACATTGCTAAAATTTTGGTCACATTGCTTGCATGTAAGGAGCACATCAAGTTGGTCAAGGTTTGCACTGCTGAGGGAATTAGCAAAAAGCTGCTGTTCTGAGAAGGATTGTGATTCAGTATCAAAGGCACTAGTGCATCCATTGCTTTCAACATTCTGTTGCGAAAATGAGTTATCCTGGATATATAACAGATGATTTTCTTTGGTTCCCCTGGAATGATCAGCTGAGGAAAATGTGAACGCTCTGATGGGATCATGGTGCAGAAGGTCAGCATTAATCTGTTCAGATGAACCCAGGTTTTTCCCATCCTTAGTGTGGCAGTGCTGATGATAGAAATTGGATGGTGTGGCTACAATGGGTAGTTGACTTTCTTCTGAATTGAGGTTAAGAGGACTGTTAGCACTGTACACAGTAGACACTGGGGAGAGAGATGAGCATGTGCTAGTGGATCCAGGATTGAAAGCTGGTGAAGATGGTGGCGACTGATATGGAGAGGCCGACACTAAGCTAACGTTTGGCATTGATAATGCTGTGTGACCACCAGTTCTTGTAGAAACTGGTACGACCGGTTGGTTCAAGCCACAGAATGTGTTTGCATTTCCTGACTCACAAAGTGAAGGATTAGTATTGTCTAGACCATTCTGAAATGGAAAAGCAGTAGCTGTGCTGAGGTTTTGTCTGCTCCCATCATTTCTAGCATTTTGAAGTTCTTCACTGTGGCCATGGTTCTTGTTATGAAAAGTTGCTGGATTACAAACAGGTGCACTTTTCTGTGTTTTTTTACATTCTTGCCACTCTGAGCTGTCTAGTGGAAAAGCAAGTTGCTGGCTACTGAGCTGTCTAGAAAGTTCTATTCTATTTTGGTTTGGCATCACAGATGTAAGGTGAATTTGCTGCCATGGCAACCTGAAAACACCATTTCTTGGGACATGTTGCCTGTGGTCAGCAAGTGACAAATTAGTAACAGATTGACATGGATATGAAAATTGGTTTGCAACTGATGAAGAGTAAGGTGCAGAATTTTGGTCCTTCATAGGAAACATCTTGCTGCTTCCTTCCCAAGCTTGTGGCGCCCTGGGGTGACTGTGGATTTTGTTTGCAATGTTCTTGTCAAAAGGCACTAAACCATCAGGAACACTGCAGTTGGAAGAACCACCGTAAACTTTGTCCTGAAAGTGCATTTGGGGTAAAGGATTGAGAGTTATATTTCTTCTCAGGGGTTTTCCCTGAGTGACCATTCTTTCAGTGCTTCGGTTATCTTTTAAAGATGAGCACCTTTTGTTCATAGGTACAAACCCGACAGCATTATTGTGCAAATTGAACGTGTCTGATGAACAAACTGTTTGGTTTTCTTGGAAAGTGTTCTGATTTTGCTCAATAGCACCAGCAGAGGTTGATATAGCACCAGTGGAAGTTGATTTTGCACCAGGAGAAGATGGTATAGCACCAGAAGAGGATGATATAGCACCAACAGAAGACGTTATAGCACCAGAAGATGATGATATAGAACCAGTAGCAGATGTAATGCCATTTGTGTCATTTGGATGATCTGCTCTTCCTTTGTAATGAGTTAAAGGTGACTGAAGTTGAGTACCTTGATTGGATGGATGCACAAACTTAGTTTGGTGGGAAGGCTGTGTGTAGCTTCTCCCATCCGACGAAGTACGATACCGACCATTCCTTAAAGATTCATCTTGTCCATCAGTTGAAAGCTGAAAGACAAAACCACTATGTGCTACCTGGCTGTTTGGCAGTGGAACATCTAAGTAATCTTGTTGAAAATGGCATTGGCTATTGTGTTCGATGTTGAATGGATCAGTAGCTGCCTCCTGCAATTGTGGGTGTGGATACTGAAATGGTATTGACCTAAAGCCCCGTGCATTAGGTTTATTGTTTTCTGCTGCTACAGGAAAAGTGCTCTGTTTATAAGAGGGCATGCCATAGTTAGTACCTGGAAATGTCTTGTCTGTTGGCGAATGCCAATCCACTGAAAATGGTGAAATGTTAGAGTTATTCCTGTTTCCATGAAATTCTGGACATTGTAATTGGCCATTGGAGTTCGAATTGTCTCTGGAAACATTAATATTTGCTTGCGATTGTGCTTTTAATGTTTGGTGTTGACATGTGACCACTGTAGTGTGTGAGGTATAACTTGTGGAGGTATGGTTTGCAGAATCCTCCAGAAAGCGTCTGTTGTAATTAAGATCCTCTTGTTGGAGCTCTGCCTCTCTTTCTGGTATGCTGGGCACATTAAAGCGATAGCTTCCTGTTACGAGTTCTCTGTTTCCTTCTAGTTTCTTTGTTGATGTAACCTTTTGTTGTGGATATGCTATTCCAATCGTGGGGTTGGATCGTGAGTTAACAATACTAAGTTTATAAAGATGAGGAGGCCCTTTCCCATACCTTTTGTTTTTGTCTCTTCCTTTGTTTTTCCCAGTAGGTGACTGCGGACTGCTTTTGCCACATGAACTGCTGGATGAAGACCATGTTCTTTCACCTGAAAACTTTGGTCTGTTCTGAAGAGACTTAAAGTCAATTCTTCCAGCTTGCTGTGGCCTAATTACAGCCTCTCTCTGGTTATAGCTTTCCTTGTTCTTTTTATGGAGATGAGAATTGTTCAAACAACTATTATTCAGCACAGTGTTGCAGCTTTCAGATATGCTGTTGTTACTGCTGTTTAATTTTCCAGGATCTTTTTCACTAGCATGTTCGAAAACATCTTCCTTTTGCTGCTGCTTGTGGTCAGTGTCCGAATCTTTAATTGCATAAACATGCTGTGCGTCTCCCGTCATGATATCAACACCACAAACAGGAGTTTATTATTGTCTCAGCACCTCTGCACTAATTGATTCTAGCTTCCTTCAGAGGCATGGTCAGTTATTCTTGATGAATGGTAACAACATTCTGCAAGCCAAATATGACTGAAGCACTTTAAAGCTCATTGTAAAAAGAAACGGATATCTTTCAGGGACAAACTCCATCTCTTCCATCATTGCTGTCACATGTATCTGAAAGAGAAGAAAAAATGTTGTATTTCAGACATGAAACATGTAATGCATGATTAAAGCTCACATGGTTAACAATATCGCATCCGTAAAACTGTGAATTCTCAGCACTACAACTGCTCTCATACACACTGATAAGACAGTAAATCTCACCATAGCAAAATTTGTCATTTTTTATCATTGGGTTCCATTAAGTCACAAATGATCATAACATTGAAATGACATGATAATGAGGAATCTAAGAAATACATTTTAGCAGAAAAGCAGAAACGCTGCTATTTCATTTTAAAGGAATATCAGTGCAGGAATTCGTGCAGGGTTGCAGCATAATTTGGCCGTAAGAGCAGAGTTGTGCTGTTTTTTCCAAGCAAAATTTGCAGGTAAATGTTGTACAAAATTTTTATGCCGAAACATTGGGGAAATTTGCACGTAACAATCACTTATGCCACTTTGAAATGCATTTGCCTGAAACATAGCCCCACTCCCATTAAAAAAATCTTAGCTTGAATGTGTTTCCTGAAGTTGTGTGCTGGTCTAGATTTACACCCATCTACAAGATGCAGATCAGCAATTCATCAAGGTTCCTTCAACAGCATATTCTAAGCCCACAACTACTACCACCTAGAAAGGACAAGAGCATCTGTCACAACACCACCTGCAAGTTCTGCTCCAAGTCATACACAATCCTGACTTGGAACTATATTGCCACTACTTAATTGTCGCTGGATCAAAATCCTGGAACCTCCTCCCTAACAGCACTCCAGCAGTTCAAGAAGACAGCTCACCGCCATCTTCCCAAGGGCAATTAGGGGTGGGTAATAAATGCTGGCCTTGCCAGTAACACTCATAACCTATCAATGAATAAAACAAGTTTAGGGACAGCATGGCCTATGGCCACATGATGCTGAGATTTCTGGAGTTTGATAGCAATTTTCTTCACATTTAAAAAAATCCTTACTAAAACCTTAACAAAACTGTTGTACATCTTAGTGCACCTGAAGTTTCCCAGGCCCCTGTGCCCCAACCACTGCCACTGCCCCATGTATTCAAAGGACGCAGTAGCAGGAATGACCCACTGAATGGATATACCCTGTTCTGCATAATAATGGAAGAGGAGCAGTAACAGCCCCTCATGCAGAAGATAGCAGCCCAATATATTTCCCTGACCGAGCTTGTTTATTGCCATTAGTTATGCAAATAAGTTCCGTGGGAAATTTGGACATAAGTTCCCATTGACAAGGTCTGTGCAAAAGCTGGTGCAAGTTTTGGTGTAGTTTGGCCTTATTTTCATCAAGAAAAGTAATTGGGAATATTTTTCCCTATTTGTTTGCAAACACACGTGCAATGAGGTAAACCATGTCAAATGATGCATGGCTCTGTTGGGTCATTTCTTTCTCCAAAAAAAAAGTTTTCTGAATAGATTTTTCATGAAAACGGTCTCTTTAAACAAAACAGGTTTGCTGAAGTGATGAGAATTTTGGACGAACATAAGTATTGTGTATCAGTAACTAAAAGATAACCTCAGGATGTTTGGTTATAAATAAAACTGACTGGCTGCATTGTAATGGTATTTCATCTGTTTGAAGATAATTGATTTTGTGCAGTGTTTTATTTTTCTTCCCAGTATTCTGGCAATGAACAGTGTAGTACAGGTCAGTATGTACTGATAAGTGGCGAAATTGTCACAGTGATCACCAACTAGTCAGTTCTTGATCTCAGCTGGTTCATCTGGGAAAATATTAAACAAACCATGAGAGAGAAATAAATAGTTAAAGCTGCAGTTCAAGGAAGAACTCTCTGGGATGACTGATTATAGAACAGAATTGCTAAAGGGACAAGAAAGGAATGCCTTTATATCTTTTTGGTTAAGGAAAGGTGCGAGTAAGAAGTTCAGCAAAAAATAGGGGAACAAAAATTAATGTATTTACATACACATGCAACTTAATTGAACTTTCTGAAGCGACTCTCTGCATAATAGTACACTATGCCATTTCCAAGTACAAATGGGGACATCTACAGGACACTGTAGAGATGACACACATTAACTCTGGAATAATGGAACAGGCAGATCATTTGTTTTCCATAGAGCTATAGAACGGTTCCAGGAGGAGGCTATTTGGCCCATTGTATCCATGCCGACACTGAGCTACTCCGCTAGTCCCACTACCTGCTTTTTCCCCATAGCTCTGCAAATGTTTTCTCTTCAGATAATTATCCAATTCCCTTTGAAACGTATGATTGAATCTGCTTCTATATCTTTCCTACTAGTTGGAGTCCAATTGAATATACCCAGTTGTGATTTTTCTTACTTTTTTAAACCAAATACATCACAAAACTAATGAATTTTATTAAATAATTTGAAAATAGAAGATAGTTCATTGTTTTTAATTATTGATCTTGACTTATATAATAATTTCATGATTTTTATGTTTTAAGCTTGTGCGTTTCTTGACTGTGGGTTTTAAAAGTCATCAGCTTTTCTATTTTGAGCAAAAATTTGCTCTAATCAGAGTTGGTGAGATGGAGTTGTGGGAAAAGTGACACGTATTTCTAGACATCATTCACTGCTAATGCTTCTTAGCTGTCTAGGGATGTTGATGTGCACCAGATTTGGCTGAAAACAAGGCTGTAATGGAAACACTTCAGGCAAATGCCACAAATCCAATCTGAGTGAAAGACAATCTAGTTAATCAAAATGATCATGCAGAAGCTAGAAAGTGGATAAGCGTAAATATGTGAATAATGTTATCTTGCTCAACTCCAAATGCTAATTTGGATCAAAGTCCTCTCTTTGGTTATTTTGAGCAAATTATCAACTTGTTAAAATATATGGATTAACGCCTGTATCAGAGAGAAGGATTAGATATGACTTTATTAGACTAACATCTCTAGACAGCTCATGAGCAAATGTGACTTTAATTTCAGATGCTCTCGAGTTCTATACCGTTGCAGAAGCCGGTCTTCAGACAATTCAGTTCACTCCATGTGATATTAAGAAATGGCTTAGGGCACTGCATACAGCAAAGGCAATGAGCTCCAACAACATGCCAGCTACAGTGCTGAAGAAACATGCTCCAGAAATAGTTGTGTCTCCAGCCAAGCTCTTCCAGTAAAGATACAACACTGAGACCTAATTGACAAACGGAAAATTGCCCAAGCATGTCCTGTTCAAAATAAACAGGACAAATGCAATCCAATTACTGCTCCATCAACTTACTGTCAATCATGAGCAAAGTAGTGGAATGGATCATCAACAGTGCTATCAAATGGCACTTTACTCACCAAAAACCCTCTCACCAATGCTCAGTTTGGGTTCAGCAGGGATTACTTGACTCCAGACCTCATTGCAACCTTGGTCCTAATATGGATGAAAGCTGAATCCCAGACGTGTGCTGCAAGTGACTGCCCTTGACATCAAAACAACATATGACTGAATGTGGCATCAAGGAGCTGCAGTAAAATTAAAGTCAATGGAAATCAGGGGTAAAACTCTCCACTGACTGGGATGTGCTGAAAACAAAGGAAAATGGTTGTGGTTGTTGGAGGCCAATCATATTAGCTCCAGGACATCCTAGGCCCAACCTTCTTCAGCTGCTTCATCAATTACCTTCTCTACATCATAAAGTCAGGAGGATGTTCATAACTTCTCAGATAATAAAACAAAACATTCCTGCATGCAGTGAGACTTGGACAACATTCAGGCTTGGGCTGATAAGTAGTATTCATGCCACAAAGTGCCAGGCAATGAATATCCCTGGCAAGAGAGAATCCATCACCCCTTGACATTCAACGGCATTACCATAATCAAAATCCCCCACTATCAACATCCTGAGATCACCACTGACCAGAAACTTAACTAGACCAACCACATAAATACAGTGGCCAGAAGAGCAGGTTAGAGCTGGGTATCATGTGGCAATTTGCTCCTGACTGCCCAAAGCCGGTTCACCACCTACAAAACACAAGCCAGGAGTTTGATGGAATGTTCTCCATTTGCCTGAAGAGTGGCATTCCAACCACATTCAAGAAGCTCAACATCATTTAGGGCAAAGTAGCTCACCTGATCAGCATCCCATCCACTATCTTAAACATTCACTCCTAGCCTTACAACACTGGCACCTAGGTACTGCCATGAGAGACTGCCTGGAGGAGGCTGCCCCACATCATTTCTGCTCAACACTAAATAGAGTACAAACCTAATGTGATGCCAAGCACAACTTACTAGCTCGGGGCCTTGGGACCTTTTGAAAACTTTCTAAATAGAAGCAGAATTTGCTGAATCATTTTGAGACTGCAGGCACTCTCACCAATGCTCTCAATAGATTCAAAATGTACCAGTCTGAGGCAGAGCCCTATGCCTGGTTATTCACACTCTGCACTCCTACTGTGTCAAATAAAATTCACATAAATTACTGTGGCAAACAATATGTTAGAGCAGTTGCTGTCATTTAAACAAACAATGAACCAACAACATTCATGTTCCATGCTCTCGTCTGGACCTGGAAAAACTTATTAACTTTGCTTTCAATTTCCACCCCTCCATCATTTTCACATGGTCCATCACTGACACTTCCCTTCCCTTCCTTGACCTCTCTGTCTCAATTTCTGTTGATAGACTATCCACCAACATTCATTGCAAGCCCACTGATTCCCACAGCTACCTCGACCCTGCTTCCTGTAAGGACTCCATCCCATTCTGTCAGTTCCTTCTCCTGCGTCGCATCTGTCCCGATGATGCCACTTTCCAAAACAGTTCTTCTGACATGTCTCCCTTCTTCCTTAACCGAGGTTTTCCACCCACAGTGCTTGACTGGGCCCTCAACCGTGTCCGGCCCATCTCCCGCGCATCCGCCCTCACACCTTCCTCTCCCTCCCAGAACCATGATAGGGCCCCCCTTGTCCTCACTTATCACCCCACCAGCCTCCGCATTCAAAGGATCATCCTTCGCCATTTCCACCAACTCCAGCATGATGCCACCACCAAACACGTCTTCCCTTCAACTCCCCTGTCAGCATTCCGTAGAGACCGTTCGCTCCGGGACACCCTGGCCCACTCCTCCGTCACCCCCTACTCCTCAACCCCCTCCCAGGGCACCTTCCCATGCAACCGCAGAAGGTGCAACACCTGCCCCTTTACTTCCCTCTCCTCACCGCTCAAGGGCCCAAACACTCCTTTCAAGTGAAGCAGAACTTCACTTGCACTTTTCTCGATTTGGTCTACTGCATTCGCTGCTCCCAATGTGGTCTCCTCTACTTGGAGAGGCCAAACGCAGACTGGGTGACCGCTTTGCAGAACACCTTTGGTCTGTCTGTAAGCATGACCCAGACCTCCTTGTCGCTTGCCATTTCAACACTCCACCCTGCTCTCATGCTCACATGTCCGTCCTTGGCCTACTGCATTGTTCCAGTGAAGCTCAGCACAAACTGGAGGAACAGCACCTCATCTTCCGACTAGGCAGTTTACAGCCTTCCGGACTCAACATTGAGTTCAATAATTTTAGATCATGAACTCTCTCTTCCATCCTCACCTCCTTTTTGATCCCCTTTTTTCTAATAATTATTATATATACTTTTTATATATATTTTCTTCTTTATTTCTATTATTATTTAAAACATTTATTTCCATCCATTGTTTTATCTCCATCTTTTAGCCTATTTCGATCCCTTCCCCCCAACCCACCCGCACTAGGGCTATCTCTCACTTGCTTGTCCTGCTTTCTACCCTTAATGTCACCAATAGCACATCGATTAGCTAATATCACTACCGTCAACACCCCTTTATCCTTTTGTTTATGACATCTTTGGCAATCTCTCCTTTGCCTCCACCTATCTGTGGCCCTCCATCCAGCTGCACCTGTCCCACGCCCCTTAAACAGCTTATACTTCACCATATTTCTTATTCCTCTTTAGCTCTGATGAAGAGTCATACGGACTCGAAATGTTAACTCTGTCTTCCTTTCCACAGATGCTGTCAGACTTGCTGAGTTTTTCCAGCAATTTTTGTTTTTGTTTCAGATTTCCAGCATCCGCAGTATTTTGCTTTTAACCAACAATATTTGTTTTACTGTACCCATCAAATCTGCCATCCAGTTTTAACAGGACTTTTGAACTATATGCATCTGGGCCTCATCATAGTTTTCAAATATTTCAACGAAAGAACTGTGATTATCACTATACATGTTCACAATCATCTCACGGGCCAGTGCAAAATTGCACAAAAAGGAAACAGAATAATTATGGATATTTTGAAAAGTAAATTTATTTAGAAATAAATTACTTTCATAAAAATCAACTGGTTTTGACTTAGTGCTGTTCATCTCTCCTTTTTTTCCTATGGTCGAACACAATCCTTTCCTGAAGGAATTAATCAGTTAGGTATCACAACAGAAAGTATTTTCACTCAAAAAAAATTCCTCACCATTTCAGTGAAAATAATCCTCACTTGAACCTAACAATAACATTGCATGGAAATAAATTCAACGACACATGGCAAACTCATTAGTTCCTTTCCTTTTGAGAATTTAACTCAAAGATGCACTAAAATAGTCCAGCATTTATTACATCATTATAAACAGGTTTCCACACTTCCCTGATTTTTTTTCAGAAGTTACATGGAGTATGAAAACATCCTCAAACAAAGAGCTTTGTTCAGATATTTTCCTTGGGTTTTAGTCCCGTGCTTAAAAAAAAACTACTTTCAGTCAACCAGCATTTAATGCCAGTATCAAAAATCCAGAACTCCTCTCATTCTTCTCTCTGTGCATTGACTTTGTTTTTACAATGTTCAGCTGGATGACTCTTATGCCCACTGACTGAATATTAGCTTATCCTAGAGTAGCAGAGTATACGTGCTTTCATTGTTCAGACTCTTGGTGTGAATATGATAAGAGCACAGAGTGAATATCAAAAACAGCTGTATCCAATAACTAAACAGCAGCATGCCTTTTTATTTCCCAACAAGCAAATTCCGGATTGCACATTCAATGACTGGAATGTTCATTTCATGATGTACAATCCTGTACATTCAATGACTGGGATACACATTTCATGATGTACAATCCTGTACATTCAATGACTGGAGTGTTCATTTCATGATGTACAATCCTGGAGCCTATCAGGTTTGTGTTTTATTTGTGCATTAAGGATGCATTTTGCCTTCTAGTCCCAACACAGCCAACAGAAGATCAGTTTCAAAAATATAACTAAACTACCGAACATTAATAAAAAATTAAATGTTATTTTCCAGTAAAATTCAATCCTAGTTCCAGAAATGGTTAGTGAGGCCCATTGTTTGTTTGGGCTTTAATCCCTTACATGATCTGCAAACATTGACATTTTCACTCATTCATTTTTGAGGTGGTGATAACGTCTTCTGATTGGTTCTACAATGAATATATTCATGATCTTAGGAAAAGATTTAGGTTTACCAGTCTAAGTGTTCAGGAGTTCATTTGTAGCCTGCTGTGTATCATGCTTCTGGTTTTGCGGAGTAAGAATCCCGGTATGGAATAAGTGACACATTGCCTGTCTCAATACCAGACATGGAGACAGAAGCCAGCTAAGCCTCAACTGCCCTTATAACCAAAAAAAAATAGAGATAGCACATAAGTGAATGACCGTTAATGTAGGATACTTGGAAAATGGTAAATTTAAAAAAGTAAATACAATCAGGTTTTTAGTTACAGAAGATATTATGCCATGTATCCAGAATAACTGAGGAAAATAAGCTTTGTCACTGTTCCATATATGGCACACTTCCAAATTTCTTAGGTTATGGACGAATCTCCATAAATGTATACCACTTCAGTATACCACTGAATATTAATAGTATGAATGGCATATTTAGTTAAGAGACCTGTAATCCTTTCAGTGTCAAGCTTGTATATGCTTTTTCGTGTGTCTTGCATTGCACAAAGGATAAATGTCTTCTAGTTCTGCACCTTGTGATATCACAATGTGGAATGAGAATCGTTAAGGAAGACCTCCCAATAATGGTTTTTTCAGCCAGATTTTGTTTGGTTCACTTTATGGAAATAAAGGGCTGAATCTTCCGAGGAGTGACAAGATTGCCACTCTGCTCCTATTCACCTATCTTGCACTGGAACTCTACATTTTGCGCCCGAACTCCCAAACTGGGCCTCCAGAGAATTTCTGAAACTTCTTGTCAAAAGCTTAATTATGGAATTTCATAGAAATAGGCTTCCAGTCTAAAATCAAAGGTGTATTGCTGCTATTTGCCCTGAGGGTTTTGTGAACAATTGTCCCAGAAATTTCATGGGGTTTTCTCAGTTTCCTACTGAAACTTTGATGAGAGAAATTGGAAGCCTGGGACAACCAGCATAATTGGCCATCTTTCAACTGTTTGTACTCACTAACATCTGGGGACTTGTGCCAAAATTGGAAGAGTTGTCCCACAAACTAGTCAAGCAACAGCCGGACACAGTTATTACAGTCACTGAATCACACCTTTCAGCCAATGTCCCAGACACCTTTACCACCATCCCTAGGTGTGTCCTACCCCAGTGGGACTAAACACCATTTTTTGAAGGCAACTTATAATTTAAACAACAGAACAGAACTTTTCCCTCTTTTCTTTCAGTACAATTGAGAAAACACACTTTACAGGTATACTGTACACTGTCCCTTAAGTAGACACACAATTCTCCCAGAATTGGTCCAAAGTGATTCTTAACTCCCGAGAGTTTACTTTTGTTCTCCTCCTTTGCCTGGCAGCTTGTAATCTCAGAACTGTCTTTCACAGTAAGGTACATTCAGAGGTTCTTCCTCCGATGCAAGCTTAGTGAATCTGCCAGCCTCATTTTAATTCCTCATGAATTTGGTCTTTCCAATCTGAGTGCAAGCTCCCACCTACATTCTTGCACAGTGAACCATACAGATTTTCTACCTCCAGCTTTCTCTCTCTTTCTCCCCTGGAACCTGGCAGACTATCCAACCTTTCTGTGATATTCAGTGATACTTTAGGAAAGCCTGGATCCTGATATTTACACTGGTTTCCTTTGCATCCTTCCCAATTGGAATGTGAAACATATGGGCCATGTATCTAAGTAGAAATGCTGCTTAGCTATCCTTGCGAGCCCAACTCTCTTTCATCTTGGAACTGAATGGACCATTTAAAGTACAACTGGTTACAACCTGACATTCCCAACACTTTGGAGACTGACAGTCTATCCATTGTCAACATACAGGGCTGCTGCCTTTGTCTCCAAGTGTAAACACCTTGCACCTTCTTCCCAGCAAAACAATCTGGGCCACCTTTAATCGCTAACAATCAAAACATCCAGACTTGCCGTCAGGCAGACTTCTGAACAAGTTACATGACCCCTTTCATTTAACCTTTAATTAAAGACATAGTCCCTAAACATTACAATGTTATAAACCACATAATGTTTACGCCCACTAGAATGGCAACATAGTCAGGAGGGAGTCGCACTGGGAGTACTCAATGTTGACTCTTGACCCCATGAAGTCTCAGGCCAAACATAGGCTAAGCAACCTCCTGCTGATCATCATCTACCGCCCTTCCCTCAGTTGATGATTTAGTACTCCTCAATGTTGAGCAGCACTTGGAAGAAGCAGTGAGGATAGCAAGAGTGAAAAATATATTTTGGGCGAGGGACTTCCAAGTATGTCACCAAGTAGGGCTCAGTCCAAGATCACAGTGATCAGGGTGCACTTGGGAATGGGGCAATAAGTGGTGAATAGTCATTTTAGGCCCACTGCCATTCTGTTCCCATCTGAAAACAGGGAGGAAAATCATCCCTATCAATCCTGAAGGAGACTACTCCAAAGCTATACACATTCCAGAAAGCAGATCCAAAAAGCAATTCCATGACAGGAATCAAACGTGACAGCTAACCTTGAACTTATGCGTCAATACAGCCATTTAAACACCATCCTGGCAAATCTCTTCACTTTTACTGCACAGTCTATTTGGTTGTAGGTGTCTTGTTTGCCAGAGCTAGTCACTTCATTTATTTCCCAATTAGAAATATGCAGAAATGGGAAAGCTACCTTTCTGAATTCCCTAAAGTGTGTGGCACTATTGGTAGCACTCACGCCAAATTGGCCTCAATCCCTTGTACAGGTATTGCCCCCCATCACCCCCCGTCGTTGCTTTATGAATGTGAAGATGGTGTGACTATAGGCGTCATCATGCTCACCGTCCTGCTTACCCGAATCATTCTGCCATTATCCACCGCCTACTACTAGCACTCAAGAATGTAGTAGCATTTGTGCACACTATCATATTTTGCATCGTCTTAATGTAATTGTCTGACATTTGACGTTCATAATTGAACAGAATTTAGTTATTGTAACAATGTGTGGTGCAATGTTTTGCCCCAATGTTTTTCTTCCTTGAAAGTAGATCTTCTATTTCCTAAATAGTTACTTCTTCCAAGTGGTTCCCCAGTGGGAGGAGGAAGTTTTGGGTTTTTGGTCACCCTTAGAGACATCTTCAACATCCGTGCCAGCTCCTGTAATTTCCCGCTCTGTGGAAATCTCTTAGAAAGCCTGGTGATTTGTGTGTGGGCTGACTTTCAGGCAGCTCTGAGGTTGTTGATTTCCTGCTATACAAGCTGTTTGACTCTTACTCATCAATATGGTGAATCCGGACAAGGTTTGCTGCTGTAGATTGAAATCCAAAATCTGGACAGTGCCATGTCAAAGTGGTGAAAGCTATCTTTGAACTTAGAAGTGGAACCTTACTGTATTTCAACATTTTCAGAGATTGGGACCAAAAGCATGCCCTGACCCTGTTGGTGTTGCCTGGCTGTCCCGCATGATCTTACAAGAGGAGGCTAATTAAGAGGCTGGCTCTGGAAGCGCCATCTAATTAAGGACCAGTGGGATATGTGCTTCGCTGTGCTAACGAGAGGGCCTGTAGAACTGTCCTGCCAGCAGCCCCACTGGAAGAAGTGGGCACTGCTACAGCAGGCAGCAGAACGTGAGGGTGCCTCAAGATGGAGGCTTCCTCTGAAGATGTAGGAAAATTTCAAAATTATTTGTGGTCATAGGTGCCAGGTCTTCAACAGGAACCCACTCCATAGGGTGGCCTGTGATCACAGCTATGGCCATGGCAGATAAATGTCTGATAGGGGGTGGGGAGGGTGGAATTGGTGTTGACGACGGTGTGGGAGGTGATAGGTAAAGGTGGGAATTTGCTGTTCCTCTACTGGCCTGCCACCTCCAGGCAAAGGCCTGTCCGCTGCTGGTAATATTCCAATGGCCTCCCCAACGGGCCCCAAATGGCCAGTTAACTGGCACTAATTTGTTTCCCACAGCTGTCTGTGGGGTAGCCACTTCCGTTGGTCACTGGCCTTCACTGAGACTGGCCAGAGGCAGAAACACGTCAAATGGTTGACCCAATGCTCCATTTTCAAAAAAACTCACCCCAGCAACCCTCCCCCCCGCCCCCCACAACCTCCTGCCTGCCATCAAAGCTGTTGTATGTCTCAGCCAAGCTGGGTGGTTGCCCTTCTGCAAAGGAGCCTGGACAGGCCAGTTTTCCATCATGGTCATGCAGCAATATACAGATGCAATTATGGCTTTTTCACAGTCTCCCCAAACTGGACTATCACATAGAGTGCTGATGCTGAATAACAAACAGTGTTTTGGGCAGGCTTTGTGGGATTGTAATCATTGGGTTTAACAGCTGCAGGTGGCCTACAGGTGACTCTCCAGTCAGTAGGTTGTGTTTCCTTCAATTCATCTGCAAACATTCCTCCTCAGTCATGCCTCTACTTTAACTGCTCCCCATTGATATTGATTAACTGATTTCTCCATAATCAGTGGAGTGCATTCATCTGTGCTAGTACTTGACAGATATTGGTTGAAAAGTGGAATATGAGAGAAGAAAAGAGCGGGAGAAAGGAGTGTTGTAATATGCCTGTAAGGGATAGCAGCAGACATCACTAGAAGGGAAATGTGTCATGTGATTCAGTCTCAGTTTAACTTTGGCCAGTGTCTTCAAGGCTTTTCTGTGCAGTCACTACACACTGCGATTTCATTATTCTCTGATGCTGCAATCCCGTTGAAAATAAATTGTAAAACATGGTGCTTGTTGCATACAATATTTATTTGGGCACAGGATGACAGTGCATTGAGAAAACAGGTTGTACCATGGACTGTAGTGCATCCTCCATCTGGAACACCAAATTTGGAGTGAAGTGCTGTTACGGAGTGCAGTTAAGATCATAAAATCAAGCCACATGTTAGCACATTACCTTATCTACCATGCATTGCCTAGCAAATTTCTTGCACACCTGCTGCCAAGTTTGAGGCACAGGTGAGACAGTACTCACTCTCTTTGACTGCGCTCTAGCTGCTTCATATTGGAGGCTAGCCAACACCTCCAAATAGAGTCATCCTTCACCTCAGAACATCTAAAGTTGGACCTCAACAGCAATGTCAAAGAATGGTGTAATTCTCCTACCTTGTCTGCATTCAACCATTATCCCTGCCCCTAGCCCCACCCAAGCTGCAGTGGCAAGACAGCTTTAAGGGTGATCTTTAAGATTTTTCGATAATCTAGCTCTTAACTTTATGGCAGTCACAATTCAGCATGTTCTATGTGCCAGGATCACATCATTGCCCCAAGTGTAAAGTTCCTAAAATTTCAGGAAGGACTGTCCACAGAAAATAATTCTAAAATATTCAGCTAAAATCCAGCAGTAAATGATCTTTAGAGTGACAAACTTACCCACATGTTCTTGCCAAGGTAGCAACAGTTCCTGATACTCTTGATCAGAACACTCAGAATCAGAAAATATAATCGGTTTATATTTTTTGAAGTAATTCAACAAAAGGAACACACATGATTTCAACACAGATGTGCTATATAATAAAATACACATAAATAGGATTATAAAAATCATTGTAGTGCTCATTTCTGTTGTTTGAGTAAATATTTGCTCAAATAATGCATATTTACCAACACTGCACCAGCTTTACTTCTGAATATTTTCTGTAGCTGTATCAATAATGACAAATTATAATGCAAACAGTTCAGAAGGATGTCTGGAGCAGGACTAGCAGAAATGAAAATACCACAGAAGAAAATGCTTCATTTAAAGCAACCCAAAGGTTAAAGCGATGTTGGTTCTATCAGTCAACACTAAAGAGAGTTTAGTGAATGAATTAACAGTTTTTGTATTGCACCAATAATTCAAGGCAATTTAACTGTGTGAAATTAGGGACAGAACTGTGCAGCAGCTGAACCATTTGATGTTAATCTCAAACTACCAATACCTTATGAGCTCAAATATCAACAAATTTGTGATCAAAACAGTCCTTAAATTAGCAAACTTATGATATACATGAATTTTGGAAGACTATCAAACTGAAGTCAAGAAAATAACCTTACCGTTAAAATATAATGCATCACTGCAGTACAAAGTGGTACAACTTGGTTCCATAGTGGTTGGAGAGTGCCACAGTTCCTTCTTAGAGGTTAGATCCTTTATTTCATAACATAAAACCATACAACTTGCATTTATACAGTATCTTTAATGTAGCAAAAAGTCTCAAGGTGCTATACAGGAGTATTATCAAGCAGAATTTGACAATGAGGCACATAAGGAGATATTAGGGCACTTGGCCGAAAATGTAGGTTTTAAGGAGCATCTTAAATGAAAAAAGAAAAGTGTGGAGGCAGAGAGGTTTAGGGGGGAATTCCAAAGTTCAGAGCTGAATTAGCTGAAGGCACATCTGTCAATGATGCAGCATTTAAAAGTGGGGGTGCTCAAAAGGCCAGAATTGGAGCAGCGCAAAAATCTTGGAAGATGTGGGACTGGAGCAAGTTACAGAGATAGGGAGGGACTAGGCCATGGGGATTTTGAAAAACTGGATAAAAAATGTTAAAATTGAAGTGTTATAAGGCTGGGAGACAATGGAAGTCAGGGGTATTGGTTAATGGGACTTGGTACAAGTTAGGATAAGGGAGCAGAGTTTTGGATGAGCTCAAGTCTATGGTGACTGGCTAGGAGAGCCTTGTAATAGTCAAGTTTAGAGGTAACAAAGCAATGAATGAGGGTTTCAGCAGCAGATGAGCTGAGGTAGAGTTCAGTCAGGCAATGTTACAGAGGTGGAAGTAGGAAGCGTTGATGATAATGGGGATATGTGGCTGGAACTTCTGTTTGGGGTCAAGCACAGAAGCCTGGTTCAGGCTCAGCCAGTTACCAGGGAGAGGGATGGAGTCAGTTGTTAAGGAACAGAGTTTGCAGTGGGAACCAAAGACAATGGCCAGAATTTTGACCTTGATAGACAGGCAGGCCCCACTGACTCGGTGGCGGGCAGGCAGCCAAACTCCGCCACCAAAGTGGGCCCCGCCGTAATTTTAAGTGGGCGGGCTAATTAAGGTCCACCCAGCGGCCTGCCTGACAGGAAACGCTATGCGCTTCCTGTGCAGGGGTTGGAGGGATTCCCCTTCTGTCAAAGTGCGCTCTTTCACACATGTGCGCAAAAGAGCGCGCTGCTGCCCGAGACTAAGTGCTGTCTCAGGGAGAGTGTTGAATGTTTAAAAAACTTTAAAAATAGAGAAAGAAAAACATTATTAACATGTCCCCCTCGTGTGACACTGTCACCCGAGATGGGACATGTTAATAAATGAGTGAAACTTTAATAAACTTTTTAAGAACTGAAATGAAACCTCATCCCACCAGTGGATGAGGATTTATCTTTTTTAAGAAGCCCACTAGGGCTCCTGGCCTGCCCGCCAGCCTTAAGGTTGGATGGGCAGGTCTTTCAATGAGCTTAGTGATTCTGTCAAGGCCTCAATTGGCCATTGACAGGTCAGCGGGTGAACAGCTGATTTCGCTGTCCGCCCACCTTCCTAAAAATTTAACTGGACCAGGATGACGTCGGGGGTTCCTCCTGACGTCATCCCGTGTCATTTTCCTGTCGGCGAGCAGGCCCCGCCCCCAAATTGCCGATGGGAAAATTCTGGTCAATGGTTTTGGTTTTCCCAATATTTAGTTCAAGGAAATTGCAGGATGCCAGACCATCAGCCTAAGGATCTAGAGACAGTGGAGGGATTGACGGAGGTGGTGATCTTTATATCTAGAGGACTGGAATACAAGAGACTAGAAGTCATGCAATAGCTATACAAAAGTCTAGTTAGACTACATTTGGAGCATTATCTTCAGTTCTGGGCATCAATCCTTAGGTAGGATACAATGACCTCGGAAGGGGTCCAGCGAGATTTACTAGAATAATACCTGAACTCCACGGGTTAAATTCCAGTTTGGGATTATACAAATGAGGGTTGTATCCCATGAAATTTCAATGGTTAAAGGATGATTTGAACAAAGTTTTCAAGATGTTAAGAGGAAGTTGATGCTAAATTAATTTTTAATTTTAGATCTATAATTGATTGTTATTTGCTAACCAATTGTATGTGGAATATGGAGCAAAGACGAGTATATGAAGCTCAATCACAGATCAAGGAATGGCATGGAACAAGCTCAAGGGACTAAGTAGTCAACCCCTGTTCACATGTGGTGAGGTAGAACGGAATGTCATCAGCATACACCTGAAACCTGATGATGTCACTGAGGGTTGGCATGTAGATGGGAAATCATAGGGTGCCAAGGCTAAATCCTTGGGAAACTACAAAGATAACAGTTCTGTTGTGGGAAGAGAAGCCATTATAGGTAATTCTCTAGCTAAGACTGGATAGATAAGAATAGAACCAGATGAGTGCAGTCCCACCCAGCTGGATGTCAAGAAATTAAACTTTGCATTCTTTGTGACCTAGCAGAGTACCTATTGGTCACCATGCTTTTAGGTACAAAAATAAATTAGCCTCAACATACATTTATGAAAACAGTAAACTCCTTCATAATAATTTCTAACATGCTACAAACAGAATTTATACACATTCTGATTGTTTCCCTCATGAATAGAGAATTGAAATGAAACACTCCCTTTGTACAGGGAGGAGGTCATAGCAAACCTTTTGCATGGCTTCTAAAGATTGTTTTATCGGAGATCAAATGGAACTGAGTAATGCAGAATTCAATTACCTTTATAAGTAAATTATTTTTTGACAAGATTCTATAAAACCAGAACGTGTGTGTTTTTCTTCTTTCTGCTAAAGTCATATCTATGGCATTGGAATTCATCTCTTAATACACTGAAGTAGGATTTAAGAATAACTTGTGACTACAAATCACTTACACTGAGAAATACTCATTAAAAGATAAATACTTTTCAATTTAAGCAAATATTCAGTATTCCTCCTGATGTCATCCCACATCATTTTCCTGTCATCGAGCAGGCCCCGCCCCCAAATTGCTGACGGGAAAATTCTGGTCAATGGTTTTAGTTTTCCCAATATTTAGTTCAAGGAAATTGCAGGATGCCAGACAATCAGCCTAAGGATTTAGAGACAGTGGAGGGATTGATGGAGGTGGTGATCTTTATATCTAGAGGACTGGAATATAAGAGACTAGAAGTCTCTATTTATGAAAACAGTAAACTCCTTCATATAATTTCCAACATGCTGCAAACAGAATTTATGCACATTCTGATTGTTTCCCTCGTGAGTAGAGAATTGAAATGAAACACTCCCTTTGTACCCCCAAAATAATCATCAAACATTTACTTGTAAGTTTATTTGGAAGAGGATGATTTTTTGTGACCATCAATCTGACTCATGCTGTGGGAAATAGAACAGTTTCCCATTTTCCAATCAAGCACATCCAATATGGATATCTCATGTTCTGATGCAATTGAAGTTTTTTTTTACACTTCCTCAAGATTTTTCCCTCACTTTAACTTAGGAAAGCAAATTCCAATTACAGTAACATAACATCCTGGATTTTGTGGTCAGCACAAAGGTATGGCAATAAATAAGCAGTGGGAAACATTTCAAGAAACAATACAAAATGGTCAAAAAAATACATTCCATTGAAAAACAAAAACTCAGCAAGAAAGATCCATCCTACTAAGGAAGTTAAAGATAGCATTAGATTAAAACAGCAGGCTTATAATGTAGCAAAGAATAGTAGTATGCCCGAGAATTGGGAGTGTTTTAGAAACCAACAAAGGGCTCCCAAAAAGTTGATAACAGGGGAAAAGTAGAATGGGATTAAACTAGCCAGGAATATAAAACGCAAACTGTAAGAACTTTTGCAAGAATATAAAAAGGAGGAGAGTAGCTAAAGTAAATGCTGGTCTCTTAGAGACAGAGACAGGAGAAATTATCATAGTAAGTTTGGAAATGGCGCAGACATTGAACAAATATTTTGTACCCATCTTGACAGTAGAAGGCACAAATTACATGCCAGAAATAGAAGATAACCAAGGAGATAAAAAGAGTGTGGGACCTAGGATAATTAATATCAGAAAAGAAAAAGTATTGGAGAAACTTAAGGAAGTTAAGTCAGACAAATCCCCAGGACCTGGTGGCCTACATCCTAGGATTCTAAAAGAGATAGCTGCATGGATAGTAGATGAGCTGGTTATGATTTACTAAAATTCCCTAGATTCCAGAATGGCCCCAGCGGATTGAAAGTTAGCAAATGTGACACTGCTATTCAAGAATGGAGGGATAGAAAACAGGGAACTACAGCCAGTTAGCCTGACATCATTTACTGGAAAAATGCAGGAATCTCTCAGGAAAGAAGTCTTAAGAATGCATTTAGAAAATAATGGCATGATCAGACAAAGTCAACATGGCTTTACAAAAGGGAAAAGGTGTTTAACAAATTTATTAGAGCTTTTTGAAGATGTAACTAATAGGGTAGATAAAGGGGAGAGAGTATATTTAGTGTACTTGGATTTCCAAAAAATATTTGATAGGGTGCCACATTAAAGGTTACTACAAAAAATAAGGTTTCATGGAGTTTGGGGGTAATATATTAGCATGGTTACAGGACTGGTTAATGGACAGGAAGCAGAGAGTAGGGATAAATGGGCATTTTCAAGTTGGCAGGCTGTAACTAGTGAAATGCCACAAGGATCAGTGCTCAGGCCACAGCTATTTACCATGACTTAGACAAAGAGACTGAGAGGATTGTATCTAAGTTTGCTGCTGATATAAAGTTAGGTGGGAATTTAAGCTGTAGGGAGAACACAAAGAGGCTGCAAAGAGATAGAAATAGGTTAAGTGAATGGGCAACAAGGAGTATAATGTGAGGATGTGCGAGGTTTGGTAGTGTGAATGAAAAAGCAGAATATTTTTTAGAAGATGTGAAACTTGTAACTGTTGATGTTCAGAGGAACTTAGGTGCACTCATAAAAGGAACACAGGACATTAGCATGCAAGTACAGCAAGCAATTAGGAAGGCAAATGGCATCATGGCCTTTATTGCAAGAGGATCGAGTGCAAACATAAGCAAGTCTTGGGGCTTTGATGAGACCACACCTGCAGTATGTTGTGAAGTTTTGGCCTTTATATTTAAGGGAGGATATATTTGCATTGGAGGCAGTGCAGCAAAGGTTCACTAAGTTGGCTTCTGGGATGAGAGGATTGTCCTACGAGGAGAGGCTGAGTAAATTGGGCGTATACTCTCTGGAGTTTAGAAGAATGAGAGGTGATCTCATTGAAATGCACAAGATGCTGAATGGACTTGACAGGGAAGGCATTGAGAGGTTTTGTCCCATGGCTGGGGGAATCTGGAACACTGGAGCATAGTCTTAGGTTAAGTGGGTAATCATTTAGGACTGATATGAGGAGAACATTCTTCACTCAAAGGTTTGTGAATATTTGTAATTCTTTACCTGTAAGGTTGTGAATGCTCTATCATTGAATATGTTTCAGGCTGAGATAGATAGATTTTTGGCCTTTCAGGGAATCAAGGAATATGGGGAGTAGGTGGGAAATTGGAGTTAAGGCTGATGATAGCCATGATCATATTGGATGGCAGAGCAAGCTCGAGAGGCCAAGTGGGTTACTCCTGTTCATATTGCTTACATTCTTATGTTCTTATGAAGCAAGGGCACTTCCCATTGACCTCAAAGAAAACCTTGCTGAGAGATCTAGTGGTTTCTGTAGCAAGGACTTTAGCTTTTTCAACCTGCAATTGATTGTAGAACATGGGAATTCCCAAAGTTAAGCAGCATGTGAACAACCAGTCACACTAAAGAATTCTCACAGCCAGACAATCAGGAAATGAAAAGCACTCATAATCAAATCATTTAAATAAATATACAGAACAAAATAAATATCGGGATGTACACATGTGGTGAAGATAAAAGCTGAAATAATGTGAAAAAAATGTCTTACATACATTGCAATGTTCAGATCATGCAACAAAAATAATTTGTATTGATATAGTGTCTTTAACATAGTAAAACATTGCAAGGCACTTTACAAGAGCATTATAAAACAACAATTGACACTGAATCACATGGGGAGACATTAGGGTAAATGGCCAAAAGCTTGCTTAAAGAGACCAATTTTAAGGAGCATCTTAAAGGAGGAAAGACAAATAGAGAGGCGGAGAGGTTTAGGGAGGGCATTCCAGAGCTCAGGGCCTTGTCAGCTGAAGAAACAACCACCAATGGTGGAATGATCAGTCAGCACAGGGGTAATGGGTGAACGGAATGCACAGGCGGCAGAATTTTGGATGATCTTAAGTTTACAGAGGTTTGAATGTGGGAGGCCCACCAGGAGCGCATTGGAATAGTCAAGTTGAGAGGTAACAAATGCATGGATAAGGGTTTCAGTACCAGATGTGCTGAGCTGGGGCAGAGTCAGGCGATGTTACGGATATGTGTTCTTAGTGTTAGCACAAATGTGTGGTCAGAAGCTCACCTTGGCGTCAAGTATATCACCAAGGTTGAGAACAGTCTGGTATAGTCTCAGACAGTTTCCAGAGAGAAGGATGGAGTTAGTGGCTAGGGTATATAGTTTGTGGTGAACACTGAAGACAATGGCCTTTGCTTTCCCAATATTTAGTTATGCAGTGAAAATCCATGACCTATTCAATGACAACATATTTCAATAGACTTTGTCACTATATTAGGAAAATCTGAAGAGAATATTCAGTGATATTTGGTCTTGAAAGATAGTGCCATGGTGTCTGGGCAAGCTACATTAGAATACTAAAGTTTTTCAGCTAATGTAGACCAGTAATATTCTGTACTGATTAAAATAAACCCCTATTTGAAGTTATCTTCATGCATGGATTTTATCATGGCCACTCTGAAGCTGTCATGATCAAACTCAAAGGCTCTGGCAGTCTATGAATTTTGATTTATAACACACTGCCTATAAGAAGTCCACAATGTAAAAGCATTTATATTGGTTATTATATTTGCATTGGATCATTGCTATATTTAACTAGTTTATCAGAGCTAAAAATTTCAAACTGCATACAGAAGCCACTGAATATTTACAAATTCTTCATGAACTACTCTAGAAAAATAACAACATGCAGCCATGAAGTATTACTCACAGTACAGACTCATCACTGTTAGTAAACAGAACAAAGACTAAAATCAAAATCACGCCTTATCACATTTCTTTCTGTTTCCATGGGGGGATCTAAATGGATGGTTGGGAGCAAAGGTATCATTTATAAAACACTTTTTCCAGTATGATTGCTTTGGAATTAGGCATTACCATCTTTCCCTGCTGTATATCTCACTTAATAACTTTATATTAAGGTGGCTTTAAACGATAACAGTTATAACTATAACTATTTCAGTTGATCAAAAATATGTGAGCTGATCCCTCAGGAATAGAATATTCTCCACTATCCAGTAACATTCATAATTGTTTTGATATGGTAGACTGAGTCACAAGAATTACTTGTTCCCCTGCCCCTACCCACAGATTTTGACATTCAACAGGATTCATTTGCAGTCATTTGATATCAGTTGCACTCAAAAGCAATCATTTAGCTATCATTTGACATCAGTTATGCTCAAAAGTAATCATTCAGCTATAATTTAACATTGCAAGTAATGTAACTGACATCAATGTTATCAATTGCCCAAACCATAGCGTTTAAACATTTGCGATTAGTAACATCACTTAAGCATTTGGACACCAGAAATGATCAGCTTATTTTCCATATTTCTGAATTTCCATAGTTTCAAAAATCCTAAAACTGAGCTAACTTTAGAAAAGCAGATTCAGTTTTAACAAGTTTTAATAAGCTAGTTTTATGTATTTCTTTGTAACCTATAGTACAGCACAACCCAGCCAGCACCCCCACAACACCTCTCCCCCCAAAGATTGCAGCAACTTTCTCCCCCACCATCACCACTACAATCCACTGGAACAACTTTACCCCCTACCATCCATTCTTCCCCCCAAGAGAAATTTTCTCCCCCAACCCCCAAGCAATTTTCTTCCATCTGATCCCCCCACCATTCCCCCAAAATGGTAAGCCTCTTCACCTCTATCTACCCTTCCGCCTCTCTCCCCACCCCCTCTCCCACACTCCCCCTCCACCTCTCTCTCCCACACCCCTCTCCCTCTCTCTCCCCCACCCTCTCTCACCCCCACCCTCCTCTCACTCTCCATCTCTCTCTCCCCCACCCTTCTCTTCCCTTCCACCTCTCCCTACCCCACCCCTCTCCTCCTCACTTCCTCCACCCCCCTCACTCTCCCCTCCTCCACCCCCTGCCCCCTGTCCACCAGCCTCTCCTCCTTCCACCTCCTCCCCTCTCCAACCCACCCTTGCTCCCCCCTCAACGCCCCCTCCTCTCTCCATCCCCTTCCCTCCACCCTTTCCATCCACTCCCCCTCTTTCTCCCCACCCCACTTGCACACCCTGCCCCCTTCTCTCTCCCCATGCCCTCTCTCCCCCTGCACCCCCTCTCTCTCCCCACCCCACTCTCTCTCCCTCTGCCCTCTCTCTCTTTCTCTCCACTCCCCTCTCTCCACCATCTCTCCCCCACTCACATGCCCCAAAGTAGACTTCAGGACGATGATGCCATGCAAAGTGATGCCATGCAAGCAGGAGGTGGACCTTTTTTGTATCCTATCAGGCAGCTAAAGAGAGAACTGACAGCAGTTTGAGAGCATATCATTCTCTGCCTCCCCAAACTCTAGAAGCAGAGAGACATGTCCAAGTTTGCTAAAAGGCACTGGACTTATTGCATAAAGAAAATCAAAGAGACTGATAAGCAAACAAAAAATAAAGTGGGCTAAATACAGGAAAAATATGTGGAAAATTGATTATAATGTTATAATATTTTGCTTCTAAACCATTTTTTTTTGTGAATTTCCTGTATGCATATAAACTGTGTAATTATAATAGATTAATACAGCTGGGTTTTCATGATGTTGTGGAGACTCCACGTATCTTCAAAAATGGAGGACAGGACCCAGGTCCAGAAGTCCTGCCCCCACTTCTGACAAATCCCATTTTTGCTGGTAGGGGAAAGGGGGTGGGTGTGACTCACAGAAAACTGAACTGAGCAGGGCTGAGTGCTGATTTCGAACAGACCCAATTTTCGCTGTCACAAGGACCTTAGTCCAAAATGTGGGAGTCATGAATTTATGAAGGAGACATAAATGTTTGTTAAGGGTGGATAAGGCATGTAGAACTCTGCCAAGCTGCCAAGTTGTTCAAATCCCCAGCCCTTTAAAAGTTTGGGGAAAAAAGGCCTCCTGTGTCAGTGAGAATTAAAAAAAAAATGTTCTAGCAATGACAATAGCTGTTTATTGACATCACCCCAAGGGCTATCATTAAATCATTATTAATGGTTGGCTGTTTTCCACACCCTACAATTATCGCAGTGGGGGTTGCAAGTTAACAGTTTGATTGGAAGCTTAAAGAGGTGAAAGGATTACTTATATTTGATGAGGTGTTATGAATACAAGTCTGTTTGTTTTGAATGGGCTTTCATCGATAGGGCTGCTGATTATGGTGAAAACTGTAATACTTAGATTTTTTTTTTAAATTTTGACATGGCTCCTGCCCCTGCTGGATACTGGGTGAGTTGGCATGGACATTGTAAAGGTAAAGGGTGGTGGGCATGGGGGCTATAAAGGGCCATGGGGATGATGAGGGGCATGAGTTGGCATTGTCGGCACAAGAGATTGTATGGAGCTCTGGAGGGACGGATGAGGAACATGTGTTGGTAAGGAGGCTATAAGGGGCCATGGATAGTGAACATGAATTGGCGTGGATGGGGCATGGGAATGAGGGGGTGGCAGTGAGGGGTGAGGGCCACAGGGTCTAATATTTAACAAAACAACTGGGACAAAGTCCCAGAGAACCAAGTCAGGCCTTTTAAACAGCCCGAGGTGGCAGCACCCATGGCCACCTCCGATCTGTGTCTAGGGGCCTTGGGCTCAACTCCAACCTGCACTTGTGCCTGCATCTGCACCCTCCAAGCTCCCACCCCACTCCACCCCTCACCCTGGAGCAAAAAATGCGACATTCAGGCACTTTTTCCCAACGTGGGTGCGCTGAGCTGGGAAATTCCGAGCTACCCATTTCTGGAGTGAAAATCTAGTCCACTCCACAGCTTAAGTGCAAAAATCAAGGCTGACACTTCAGTGCAGTACCGAGGGGGCATTCCACTGCCAGAGATGCTGCGTGTCAATGAGATGTGAAACCAGGGACCCATTTGCCTGCTTATGGGAGTTTGTTGACCACAAATTAGCTGCCATGTTTCCTACATTGCAACAGTGGCTACACTGCAAGAAGTACTTCATTGGCTGTAAAACGCTTTGAGATGTCCGGTGGTCGTGGAAAATAAACACAAGTCTTTTTTTTCGTTCCTTTTGTGCTTATCTTGAATAGTTCACAAGAAAAAATGTTAATAATTTATTATATATTAATATTTATTAAAATATTTGATACTGATAATTACTAATATTCAAGATCCTTTTGTAAAGAAATATCCATTTTACAAGTAAGGGATTGTTATTTCATAACTGCAACAAACTTTTTTGTTTATTTTATCATAATTAAAGAAGAAAAAAAGGTGAAGCTCATATAATACAATTGTGCTTGCTTCCAAAGTTTACTGAACCTGCGAATTCCTGTAAGAGATTTCATGTCCCTGGAACATTATGGGGGAAAAAAAAAATCAAAAGATATTCCACAGTAATACTCACCTAAATTCAAGAACATCGAAATCAAATGGCAGTTTAATGACATAAGAAATAAGAGCCATTTGGCCCCCTGAGCCTGCTCTGACATTCAGTAAGATCGTAGTTGATCTGACTGTGGCTTTAACTCCACTTTCCTGTCTGTCCTCCATGGCCTTTGATGCCCTTGAAGATCAAACACTTATCTAACTCAGTCTTGAATATATTCAATGACCCAGCCTCCACTGCTCTCTGGGTTACAGAATTCCAAAGATTAAAGACCCTCTGACAGAAGGCACTCCTCCTCACCTCAGTCTTGAATGGGAGACACCTTGAGCAGAATCCTGCTCTTGTTGGGTGCGCTCAGCGGGGGTGGTCAGGAAGCCGACCGCCGCTTGCGATCGAGGCTGGAAGGCGATTTCACGCTGGTGGGTCAGTGAAGGCCCGCCCAGCGGGCAACATGAGCAGCAGCTCTCAGCACTGCCTGTGCGGGCTTGGGGGTGGGGGGGGAGGGTGAGCGAGGCAAACGTGAACTTCACGCATGCGTGCGAGTGCACGCTTGATAATCTCCCTGAGACACAGAGCTGCCTCAGCGAGATGAAGAGCTATATACAAAAATAAAGAAATCAAACATGTAATGAAACATGTCCCCTCATGTCCCTGCTCATGTGACAGAGTCACATGTTATTAATTAAGTTTTAAAATTTTTCTTTTATTTTTATTTGCTTTAGGAAACATCATCCTGCCTGTGGATGAGGTTTCCTAAAAAGTGCAAAGGACACTTGGTCTTTTCACCTGCCCGCCAAGCGTAAGGTTGGATGGGCAGTGAAAAGTTCTATTTAACTGATAATTTAATGGCCTTAACGGGCCTTTTAATTGTCGGCATGCATGCTGCCGACTCCGGTGTGTGCCTGCCAAATGAAAGATCACACAGTTGCGTGTTGAAGTCAGGATGCTTGCCCGACATCAATGCGTGTCATTTTATGCTCGAGCAGGTCAGGCACGCACCCACCCATCAAGCTAAACATTCTGCCCCTTATTTTCAAACTGTGCCCCTTATTTCCAGATTTCCCTATGAGGTTAAAAATTTTATTTATTCTTTCATGGGATGTGGACATCGCTGGCTGGGCCAGCCTTTACTGCCATCCCTAATTCCCCTTGAGAAGATGACGGTGAGCCGTCTTCTTGAACCGCTGCAGCCCATGTGGTGTAGATACAGCTACAATGCTATTCGAGAGTTCCAAGGTTTTGACCCAGCGACAGTGTAGGAAGTGTGATATAGTTCCAAGTCAGGATGGTGAGTGGCTTGGAGGGGAATTTGCAGGTAGTGGTCTTTCCATGCATCTGCTGCCCTTGTCCTAGATAGTAGGGGTTGCAGGTTTGGTAGGTGCTGTCAAAGGAGCGCTGGTGAGTTCCTGGAGTACGTCTTGTAGATCACATGCTGCTACTGTGCATTGCTGGTGGAGGGAATGAATATTTAAGTTAGAGGATGGGGTGCTAATCAAGCGGGATGCTTTTTGTTGGACTGTGTCAAGCTTGAGTGTTGGTGGAGCTGCACTCATCCAGGCTAGTGGAGAGTATTCCATCACACTTTTGACCTGTATCTTGTAGATGGTGGACAGACTTTGGAAGTCACCACAGCATTCCCAGTCTCTGACCTGCTGTTGTAGCCACAGTATTTATATGGTTGGTCCAGTTCAGTTTCTGGTTAACGGTAACTCCCAGGATGTTGATAATGGGGATTCAGCAATGGTAATGCCATTCACTGTCAAAAGGGAGATGGTTAGATTCTCTCTTGTTGGAGATGGTCATTGTCTGGTACTTGTGTGGTGCGAATGTTACTTGCCACTTATCAGCTGAAGCCTGGATATTGTCCAGGTCTTGCTGCATTTGGACATGGACTGCTTCAGTATCTGACGAGTGGCGAATGGTGCTGAACATTGTGCAATCATCAGTGAACATCCCCACTTCTGAGTTTATGATGGAAGGAAGGACATTGATGAAGCAGCTGAAGATGGTTAAACCCAGGACACTACCTGAGGAACACCTGCAACAATGTCCTGGGGCTGAGATGAGTAACCTCCAACAACCACAACCATCTTCCTTTGTGCTAGGTATGACTCCATCCAGTGGAGAGTTTTCCCCCAACTTCCATTGAGTCCAGTTTCGCTCGGGCTCCTTGATGCCACACTTGGTCAAATGTTGCCCTGATGTCAAGGGCAGTCACTCTCACCTCACTACTTGAGTTCAGCTCTTTTGTCCACATTTGGACCAAGGCTGTAATGAGGTTAGAAGCTGAGTGCTCATGGCGGAACTCAAACTGAGTGTCAGTGAGCAGGTTATTGCTGAGTAAGTGCTGTTTGATAGCATTTCCATCATTTTGCTGATGATCAAGCGTAAACTGATGGGGCAATAATTGACCGGGTTGGATTTGTCCTGCTTTTTGTGGATAGGACATACCTGGGTAATTTTCCACATTGCTGGGTGGATGCCAGTGTTCTAGCTGTACTGGAACAGCTTGGCTAGGCATGCAGCAAGTTCTGGAGCACAAGACTTCAGTACCATTGCTAGAATGTTATCAGTGCCCATAGCCTTTGCAGTATCCAGTGCCTTCAGCTGTTTCTTGATATTACATGGAGTGAATCAAAGTGGCTGAAGACTCGCCTCTGTGATGTTGGGGACCTTAGGAAGAGGCCAAGATGGATCATCCACTTCGCATTTCTGGCTGGAGCTGGTTGCAAACGCTTCAGCCTTGTCCTGTGCATGTTTGTGGAGCCTCCTCCTCCAGTTAGTTGTTTAATTGTCCACCACTATTCACAATTTGGCATGGCAGGGTTGCAGAGCTTAGATCTGATCAATTGGTTGTGGGCTCACTTAGCTCTGTCTATCACATGCTGCCTCTGCAGTTTGGCACGCAGGTAGTCCTGCTGCTCCTGACATGCCCTCCTTCACTCTTCATGAACCAGGGTGGATCGCGGGCTTGATATCGATGGTAGAGTGGGGGATATGCCAGACCATGAGGTTACAGATTGTGGTTGAATACAATTCTGCTGCTGCTGATGGCTCACAGTGCCTCATGGATGCACTGTCTTGAGTTGTTAGATTTGTTCAAAATCTATCGTATTTAGCACAGTGGTAGTGTCACACAATATGATGGAGGGTGTCCTCAATGTGAAGACGGGACTTCATCTACACAAGGACTGTGCAGTGGTCACTCTTACCATTACTACTGTGGACATGTGCATTTGAAACAGGTACACTGGTGAGGATGAGGTCAAGTAGTCTATTCCCTCTTGTTGGTTCTCTCACCACCTGCCACAGACCCAGTCTAGCAGTTAAGTCCTTTAGGACCTAGCCAACTCAGTCAGTAGTGGTGGTACTGAGCCACTCTTGGTGATGGACATTGAATTCCCCCACCTAGAGTACATTCTGCGCCCTTGCCACCCTCAGTGCTTCCTCCAAGTGGTGTTCAACACGGAGGAGCACTGATTCATCAGCTGAGGGAGGTACATGGAAATCAGCAGGAGGTTTCCTTGCCCATGTTTGACCTAATGCCATGAGACTTCATGGAAGCTGGAGTGGATGTTAAGGACTCCCAGGGCAACTCCCTTCCGACTGTATACCACTGTGCCGCCACCTCTGGTGGGTCTGTCCTGCCGGTGGGACAGGACATACCCAGGGATGGTGATGGTGGTGTCTGGACATTGTCTGTAATTACTTATAAGTACCGATTCTGTAAGTATGACTAAGTCAGGCTGTTGCTTGACTAGTCTGTGGGACAGTTCTTCTGATTTTTGCACAATTCCCCAGGTGATAGTGAGGAGGACTTTGCAGAGTCAACAATGTTGGGTTTGCTAGTTTCGTTTCTGGTGCCTAGGTCGATGCCGGGTGGTCTGTCCAATTTGATTCCTTATTGACTTTTCTGTAGTAGTTTGATACAACTGAATGGCTTACTAGACCATTTAAGGATCAACTACATTGCTCTGGGTTTGGAGTCACCTGTTGGTCCGACCAGGAAGGATGGCAGATTTCCTTCCCTCAAAGTCATTTGTGAATCAGATGGGTTTTTACAACAATCAACAATGGATACATAGTCACCATTACTGAGGCTAGCTTTCATTCCAGATTTATCAAGTGAATTTAAATTCCAGCAGCTGCCATGGTGGGATTTGAACCTGTGTCCCCAGAGCAATAGCCCGGGCCCTCTGGATTACTAGCCCCGCTAGTACCCCTATGCCAGTGCCTCCCCAACTCTCCCACTCTCTACTCTGTCAAACCTCTTCAGAATCTTAAAAGCAAAATACTGTGGATGCTGGAAATCTAGAACAAAAATACCTGGAAAAACTCAGCAGGTCTGACAGCACCTGCAGAGAGGGATACAGTTAACGTTTTGAGGTTTTTCACCTCTTTTCTATTTTTCCTTAGTTCTGATGAAGAGTCATGCAGACTCGAAATGTTAACTGTATCTCTCTCCGCAGATGCTGTCAGACCTGCTGAGTTTTTCCAGGTATTTTTGTTTCTCTTCAGAAACTTATCTGTTTCAATAAGATTATCTCTCCTTGTTCTAAGCGCCAATGAGTATAGGTCCAACCTGCTCAACCTTTCCTCACAACCCCTTCATCCAGGAATAAACCTACTGAACCTTAAAGACACTGCTAATGAATGCTGTGTGCAGAGCAATACAAATTTAATGATCAGGTGAGATCTTGGATTGACATCACCAAGTTTTAACAACCTCTTAGATGGGGCAGGTAAGAGTTTTCTTATTCTAGATTATTGGATAACCTATTTTACAGGCCCTTGAATTTATCAAAGAGCTCAGGAAACTTAAACATCCATGAAAAGTATTTTTACATTTTTACAACACATATGGTAAACCCTGTAACTGAGTCATTTATTACAAGTTTAAAATTGCTCAGCTAGTTATTCACTGGTCCCTATTTAAAAGGCCATCTCTGAAATGTTGTTTAGTCATTGAACTCTCTGATCATAATTGCCTAATTATCTCAGAATGTCCCAAAATGTGATTTTGAATATTGACTTAAATGAATAGAATATGAAAATCTCCACAGTATTTAGTCCTTAGCTGATCAACCCACCTATATCACAAATATGTTTGAAATCTTTCTGTTTAGAGTCAACTAATGAAAATGATACATTTGTGAAGATTTTAAACAACAGCAGCTGAAAATTAAACGAATACTTCAACAAGGTTGTAAAACTTGTGTTTTAACCAACAATTTATCTGTGGTATAAACTAATGCACTGAAAGGATTGGAGTAGCAGAATATATTTCTATTAACATCCAAATTGAAGAAATGTAACAAAAGTATTTACTGAATGCTTAAAGTAGTTGTGGCATTGCGAGGCTGGTTAAATGCAGAGTTAAATTGCCAGCAGACACTTCCGCCAGCCAAACTTTGGCTCTGCTGTGAAAAATAGCACAGTACCGCGAGTGTCATTTCAAAGCCAACTGTTAAAACTTCCGTTAATCATATTGGCATTCAGTTAACTGTGAAACCATTCAGTACACACCACAGCTACCAGTTCTGCTTGATGCGGCAATTAAGGTCAACAACCAGAAATATGCATCGAGTTGAAATAAATATAAGGCTTTACAAGGAACTAAAATTATAATAGGAAATCATTGATACAGAACCCAGAACAAAGAAGTTAGTGCAGACTCACAGATTCGCTGCAGAAATAGCACCAAATCCCAACCTGTCAAACCTTCAGCAATTAGAAATATTTAAGCCCTGCAGTGCATTCCTCATTTCTACCTTTGGGTTCCAGTGTACTCGGACAGAGTCCATGTGAAATAAAGGTTCCAGTGTTAAAAGGAAGGAAAAATATGAATGATTGTTTATTGATTCATCTGACTGCTGTAAGGTTCCATTCATTCTAGAAATTCCATAGTCATCACTTTGCAAAGCAAAAGTAATCAGATCCGCTGGTACTGACAGTGAGTTTGTTAATTACTTGAACAGTAAGATAGTATGCATAAAAATGACACCTGTTCCTCTCAATATTGTTTGCTAACAATCTTTAAGAATCTCAAATTAGATGTTTTTTCCTGGCTTCATCAGTAATTTCTTTATAAGGCATTCTTTACTTTAGATTTTCAAATTCAGAAAGTGGTTATGTCACATATGAAAGAACAATCAACTGCATGATATGGCCTTGTTTTCCCTAGTAATTGTCTCATACAATCAAAGATAAAAGTTTCATGTTAAGACACACAAAGTTACAGAAAACTGATTCCAATAATTATGAACATTTCAAATTAGACAAACGGTTTCCTCCTAGAGCAAATCTTTTATCATGACATTCTGTGAGGTATAATGGTGCCATCTTAAAATTAGTTCTGAAAGTACCTTGTCTAGGTTAACAGTTAGCTTTTCAGGCTGATGACCTTTCTGTTTCTCCCTCCATAGATGCTGCCAGACTGGCTGAAAATTTCTAGCATTTTCTGTTTTTATTACAGGCTTCCAGCATCTGTGGTATTTTGCTTTTTAAAATCTAGATCAATTTTGGTTCAGAAAAATTGAAATGTTTCTAGTTCTTGACGTAAAAAAATTACTTGTGACTTTTTCACAAATTTGTTAGTTTCAATGATTCTGCAAAGAATATTACTTTGCTTGTCTGTATAATTATCACACACAATGAACATTCACACTGAAAATGCTACGGAAATGCAGTACAGCCATTACTAACAACAAGCATAAGGGTGCTGAAATTTTAAAAATGTGCTCAGAATCTCTCCCTGCCCACTCCTGGAACATTAGTATGTATAGACAACAACATTATTGTGGCATGGAGAATTTGTCAAGAAAATGTTGTACTGAAGTTCAAAAGTAACTTAAATGTTAAAGGTTTAATAGAGGGCTGACAGGACAGTCAGTAGTAAGTTCCCTTTAAACCAGTTAAAAATGACATTTCAAACCACCTCTCGAATTCTCAAGCTTATTTTGCAGCAGTCGCATTTACACTGTTGCCTCCTTGAGGTGCTTTTACACCACTTGCTTAAATTCAGTCTGGGTGACTTCAAGTTAAACTGCTTCACGACGACACAAAATGTGCAGTATTTCTGGCCTATCTCTATCCACAAACCCTGAAGTGTTGCCAGTAACCTGCAACCTCAAATTTGCTGTTATGAAACAGTAACTGTAATTACATATCTCAAAGTCAATCTTGTGGCAAATCTGAGAGTAGTAATTGCTATACAAAGTAAATTGGCTTAGGATTTTAAAACTTGAGTTCCTTTCTCTGATGTCATTGAAAGAGCCTTAATAAAACTTGTTTTCATAAGACAAGTTTTTCTTCAGTTGGCATTTTCATAGCTTTGAGTCCATTCATTGCTATTTTTATAGCTGGTATTTAAAGCAATATTAACCTAAAACTGCTATCATGGGCTCTTGTATTCCCTATGAGGCACTCAGTACAAGCACTAACGTCTGGTTGAACATTGTGTGTAAATACTGAACACTATATATAAAGAAATCTTTGATGAACGACACCAATTTTCTGTGTACTTCTTTCACAGGAGGTAGCCCACACACCCTTTCACTGTTCGCTCAACAGTAATGAAATGCAAATAAAATAGAGCTTTACATTATCGAGTAGGAGTTTTTTTTTCATAAAGCCAGTATCAATGTTGGCACAGCAAATATTCCAAGTCCAGATGAAAGCTGCTTTCCATACCACCAAGAACAGATGGCACATTTCTGAAACACTTCATCTGGAGCTACGGGCTCATTAAGGCTTTGCCTGTGTCTAAGACAAAAACTCCTATGTGGAGACTAAAAAATGTTGGAATCATCACACCTTAATATACATTTATTAAATTATTTTCTAGCACAGAAAAAACCCTTGAATTCCGTAAACTTTATAAACATTGTAATTAAAAGCACAACAGAAATTTTCCAACTGAATAAACAGATTAACACTGAAATACAAATACATAGCTCTCATTTTAAGTTAATTTGTGTCAGGTTATTGACTGCATCCCATTTGGTTTTACCTCAGATTATTTAGTGCATCTGCTCAGAAACAAATTGATGTCTGAAATGTATCCAAGAAGTGGATTTTTTTCAGATAGTCGCCTGATTGGCAATTAGGAATGTCACAAGTCTAATCTGTAATAACCATTGGAATGATACATCCCTTTATCCATCATCAGCTTGCACTTTACATTGAGGTGATTAGAATGATAGGCCACAGTATTTAACAATAAATGGCAGTGGTCACAACATCATTCTTCTCTCTGCAATTACAGGATTGGACTGGGTTGTATTTACAACACTAGCAAAATCAATTCAATTTTTAAATTTGCAATATTGATGTTCTTTCTAATTTTAAACTATAAATAAAAATGGAATTCTATTCCAGTTGCATTTATGAGTAAAATTTGCTGTGTGTACTTTTTGATTAGCTGTTTTGAGATGTCAATATGCCACCCACCAGGTTTCATTTTATTGTTGACTTGCATTTTAATGCATTCATTTTTGGTTCTTTTAATAATCTATTCAAAAGCTTCAGTATCTAAACATTTTTGGATTTGGATATTCTAATTGTTATATTGGGACTTGCCACAGATTACTAAAAGGATCAGATTATTTTTATAGAAATATTGACAAAATATGAACCAAATTCAAGATCTAAATTAGAGAAGGATTTATTGGATAAATTCTTTTCACCCATAGTTTTATTTGCATATTTTTAAAAGTGATTTAGAATGAATGCTAAGTATCCATTGGCACAGATAAGACACTGGATTCCAAATATTCAGAGCAAAGAGATAAAACAATTACCCTTTTTTATTGTAAAACGAAACCACAATATCCCAGACGACAGCTACTGTACAGTCACATTCCTACAGATTATCCAAAACCACTACCGCAGAAATTTCCCTTACCTCTAACCACAGTAGACTGAAGGCTAACAAAACTGCAGTGAGCTTCGACACTCACAACTGACTGCCTCTGGCAGTCTGCACCCAGAGGTCGCAAGACAGTTTGCTTCATCTCCACACATTTATTCAACATGTAGGATTCTTAATTCATAAATCTCTCAAATCTGTCACTACTGCTTGCACCCCTGATGGCATAGTTGTAACACTTGAGTCTAACTAAGCCCAAAATACCCAACTCTTCCTTTCTCTTTCTATTTGCTTCAGATATTCTGACAATCCTCATTGATATTCCTGCCTAAAATTACTTCTAAAATTACTTAATGCTACTCAACAAGATATCTCAGTTAGCAAGGATGTGACACTATTTTTAAGGCTTCTACTTGGTCAATATTGTCCTCTTATTTCCAGCCAAGTTCTCAAAAGCTTCTGATTTGAATATAATTGCAAGAATGTGATCTTCTCTCAAATAAAAGCATGAAATCTCATAAATAGAAAGAATTCTGGTCAAAAGAGCTTAAATACTTGTAAATTATTATTTCAAAATCATAAGTACAGAAAAATATAATTTGTTACCACAAAAGCAAATAACTTAGTGTCTTAAATAATTGACTTCAAAGCTAACTCTACATTTTTATATTAGCAATCCTTTCCCAACTAAAAGGTGTCAAGAGGTTGTAATTCCCTCTTTGTCCCACTATACTGTGCTCCAGACGCTATCAGTGATAACATTTAGCTTTTAAAACAAAGTTCATTTAATGAGATTCACTACTTAAAGTCATACTTCACATCGTACAATCCAGCATAAAAGGGATATGCTGAACCTCAATACGTCAGTCTGCGATGATGTTTCTGAGCCATCTTCTGCAGGCTGCTGATCACAGCTCTCTCTGTATACTTTTTAGAAGAAGAAATGTGAGCACGTCTCACCCTGCTCCACCAAGCTGACTCTGGACCAGAAAATTACTTTGGAGGCTCTGAGGCAAAGGGTGAGGCCTGCTGGCTCCTCACCTCTTGGACACGCTCCTTGACATTGAACTCCATCGACTGCAGCAGTAGCAGATTCTGCATGCTATCCTGGAGTCAGGATAATGACCATCCCCACCCCCAACCCTTGTGTCTCTCCCTTGCCTTCTGAATACCTTTGAGGATGAAGAAGCATTTGATGCTCGCCTTGTGTTGAGGTCTCTAATAGGGGTTTCACAGTTCTCCAACCTTTGTTATCCCTTTTAAGTTCCTCAATGTTTTCTGGGGTCAACAGTTTCACGTTCAGTTTCCATCTCACCGTGCCACCCAGCTGGTCTTCCTGTAAGTGAGTCAGCCAGTAGGAGGCAGTAGTCAGAGAATAACACTGGCTTGATGGTGGTGTAAGTGATTGTGAATGCTCGGGACACAAACAGGAAGTCTATCATGGAATGGACGGACCTGCCTGGCCCTGACAAGGTGTATGAACACAACAGTCTGTCCATAGGGCTGCTGAAGACGTCACGCAGCTTGCTGTCTTTTACCATTTCCATCAGGAGTCTGGACATGGTGTTCAATTTGCTACCAGCACTGTCAGATTGTCCAGCCACATCGATGATGTAGTTGAAGTCACCACCTAGAACAACTGGCCTGGAAATCACCAGCAGCAGTGGGAGCTGCTGAAGGATGCCAACTGCTTACTCATTGGAGCCAGGGCAGACAAATTAATTAACTGAAGGGTAGCGTTTTTGTACATTATGTTTGCTATGAGGGGGCAACAGCCCACCAACTCCTTAACTTAGATAATGGTGAAGTTGCCTCCTGCAGCAGAATACCTAGGCCAGAGGAACAGCAATCGTTTTCTCCTGATCAGATCGATGGATTGTGGGAACAGCAGCTCGACAATCATCTGTAGTTGCTGAGGTGCAGTATCCCATACTCCTGCAGGAACGGCTGGAGCCTTGATGTTGGCCAGTTAACCCAAGGTCGAAACACAACTTTAGTGAAGCACATCCTTTAATGTTACACACGTTAACAGAGGCAATTTTTAATCCCATTTAAATATTGTCAGTTACCAGTCCAAAATTCTCTACATGTCCAAGCTCCTGGGTGTGTTCCTGCACACCCATGGTATTTGCAAATTGTTGCACTCTCAGAGGGCTGAGATACCAGACCTGCTCTGCTGTGGGAGTGTTGTTCCATGTGGGTGATATCAGGGTTGTTGGGGTGGGTTGTTGGGGTGGGTTGAGGCAGGGGGGGAGCGTACGTGTTCGTGGCTGGGAAGGATTGGTTTGTCCTCAGATTGTGCTGTTGTCTACTCTGTTCCTCATCAAGGCCATTGCTGCTCCCGGTTTCCCAGAGCTGGGGTGCGCTGCTCCCGCCACCAAACCACCAACGGGGGAGGGCAAGAAATTCTGCCTGATGTCTGGAGTAGGTTTGACCAGACTAACTGGGTATTTCCAGCTTGTCAATTTTGTATGTTTGTAGGAATGATTGTTCTTCATTTCTAATGCATACATTTTTGCACAATGTATTGATTTTCTCTCTTCCCTATATTTTGGACTTTACCACAAATATTCTTTCCTCTGTATTTATGAACCTACCGTGTTGATCAACGATCAATAGAACGACACCCATGGCTCAGCAGCACTATATATCATCTAAGAAGACGACATTGATCCATACATTAGAGTGTCTGGTCATGGAGGGACTGTTTGTGGTCACATTAGTTATAAACCACCATAGACAATAACCCTCCGGAATGATTCACTGATAAAGCCACTAATCTGGAATAAGCAATATAGTGTAAAATACAATACTTACAGCGGCAATAAGAAAAGCACAGGGAAGGAATGCAAAATATAAACTGCAAAAGGTTGCATTCAGTGTTACTTTGAATCAGTGAGCAGTATTCTCACCTCAATTCAGAATTTCAGAATTGGAAACTTAATTGTACATTATGTTAGATACTGACCCTTACAATTTTGAACTCTACATTCAAACTTAGACCAGACTGGCAGGGTGAAAGTGTCCTTGGCCTATTGGCTGTAAAGGTGTTTTGTGGAATGAGTTTGGGACAATCTCAATTCAGGCATAAGTTGGTTCAGCACTATTGAACAATTTAACTCAAAGAGACCATGGTATGGCTGGTGTGGGAAGAAAAATAGGGGGTGCTCTACTGAGGTTAGGACATACTGAATAATAAGACTCTGCCACCGGTAACCAGTGGAAATGAAGGTAAATCGTCAGGATGAGGTCTGTCAGGAGTTAGAGGAGAAGAAAGGATCCTTGGGCCAGGGAGGCACAAGGATTCCCCATGGGGCACAAAGGAGCACTCCTATCTTCTTGGCTTACAAGGAAATCTCAAAAATGTTTTTTAAGCTTACCTTTCTGGCTTCTGCTGGCCTGGTATCCACTTTCCCATAGCTTTGGCCCTGCCAAGGAAGTTACCACTGCTCCCTGTTAGGGTCTCAGGGTAAATTCCCGACTATAGCATTCAGGCCCAATCTGCATATTTTAAGAAGGACCCTGTTGTTTTGGGTGGGTGTCCTCACCGTCTGCAATTTAAAATACACAGCCCCAATCAATTTCTGTAGGTGGATACATTGAGGAGTGATTAAAGGTTTATGGGTTAAAGCCTCACACCAGTACTTGACTTCATAATCCAGGATGACACTTGAATGCATAGTTAACATGCGCTGGCTGCATTGCGAGAAATGCCAAAATTTGGATGAGACGTTAAGCTAAGACTGTCTGCCGGGTGCAGTTGGCATTATTTAAAGTAAAGCAGACACAGTACCCTGGCCAAAGTCCCTTCAACTAAAGACAGATTAGCCAGGCAACCATTCCAGTTACTGCTATTGTAGAGACTTGTTCTGTACACAGATGCCTACCCAACTTCATTGCATATGAAGCACTTTTAGATATTGCTGATTGTAATGAGGTGCTACATAAATGAAAGCTGGTCTTTTGTGCCCTCTTCTGTTTAGAATCCCTCACTGTATACTATCTCAGAGAAAGGAAATAACTATCTTTATGCACTCTAATTCTTCAGCCAGTAAAGCAAATAGGTGAATTAAAGCATTGTTCACATTTCTCTTTTAGTTTCTCTTCATACTTTTTATTATGAAATCTCAGGATACATACACAGGTTAAAAAAATTGTTTCTGTCATCTAAAATGTATCTAGTGTAAAAAAAAGTTTCAAATTAATTAATAATAAGGACCTTCCGTCTGTACAAAAGCATGAACCAGACCTCCCTCTCGCTTGCCATTTCAACACACCACCCTGCTCTCATGCCCAGATGTCCATCCTTGGCCTGCTGCAATGTTCCAGTGAAGCTCAATGCAAACGGGAGGAACAGCGTCTCATCTTCCGACTAGGCACTTTACAGCCTTCTGGACTGAAAATTGAGTTCAACAATTTTAGATCATGAACTCTCTCCTCCATCCCCACCCCCTTTCTGATCCCCCTTTTTCCAATAATTTATTTATTTTTTAATATATATTTTTCTTTACCCACCCATTTCGTTATTTTTAAATTTATTTCCATCCTTTGTTTTATCTCCACCTTTTAGCCTATTTTGATCCCTTCCTCCCACCCCACCCCCACTAGGGTTATCCCTCACTTGCTCGTCCTGCTTTCCACCCTTATCCCTTAATGTCCCCATTAGCACATTCCTTAGCTAATATCACCATCATCAACACCCCTTTGTCCTTTTGTCTATGACATCTTTGGCGATCTCTTCTTTGCCTCCACCTATCACTGGTCCTCTATCCAGCTGTATCTGTCCCATCCCCCTCAACCAGCTTATATTTCACCTCATTTCTATATTTCCTTAGTTCTGATGAAGAGTCATATGGACTCGAAATGTTAACTTTATTCCTGTCCGCAGATGCTGTCAGACCTGCTGAGTTAGTCAACTTGTTAGCCTGTTTAGAGTCAATGCCCAGACATGAAGAAAAACTAAGTTCCTGAGATTTCTGGAACTAATATTGGTTCACTCAATATTATATAATACGTATGTTCATGATAAACTAAAATAATATGTATCTCCATGATAAACTAAAATAAATACCTTATTTCCTAATGTATAAAACAAACATGCATTTCTAATATTATCCTGAGCATGCCTGCACCTCACTTTCACTTACATGGTATGTGATCATCTGGAACCACTGAATTCTGCAAAACTTGGAGAAGTATTGAATCTGTAACTGGAAGTTCTCATAGTATCTTTGTACTGGTGAGAATATGAATATCCTGCCAATAACACAACAGGTGTACAATGTTAACAAATGCTGTGATATGAACTTGTTATATCTGGATTGCGAACAGTGCACTTAATATCCAACAGGTAAGTTTTTTTTACTCTGAATAGTGAAATAGTGCTTTCAAATAAAAACTTTCTGATATTTGAAGATCAAGAGCATGTCAACAGACATGTAATTAGTCAATTTGTTATGTAGCTTTAAAAGATGAATGCCAGTGTGTTTCCTGACATGGGTAGCAAAGGAATTATTCTCTGTAGAGAGTGGCAGTTACATAACACTATGTAGTTTGTGTTTTGCTGAAATTCTAAGCTAACTGTAAATACAATGCAGTTAAACTACCAGATACAGCTCATAAATGAATATGGAAGGTAAGAAACATCAGTTTTGAAATTGTTCTCTATTCTGCTGTCAAAGCCTTAAAATCCACATGTTGGGCATTACACCAGTACAGTGGGATTTACTGCAATGAGGTGATTGGATATATTTGTGGAACAGCTCTGGCATTCAGTCTAGTTCTGTCGAAGGGTCATGAGGACTCGAAACGTCAAATCTTTTCTTCTCCGCCGATGCTGCCAGACCTGCTGAGTTTTTCCAGGTAATTCTGTTTTTGTTCTGGCATTCAGTTGTTGGCCCAGAATTTGCAGGGTTTTTGATGAAGAAATCTGATTGCAGCTTCAGGATTTTGTGCAAGCGCAGGTTAATGCAGACATCCTGAATAGCAGCCTGTCATTTACTGATCCATCAAAGGCTGTGTGGTGGATCTCCTCCCCACCACCCCAGTTTATAAATTTTTCATGAGATTTTGGCTTCCACCTCTTCCTCTGTTATATACCAATCATTATTTTATTCTATATAAAAAGTTTAAAAAATGTATTTTACTATTAGTGTTGCAATATCACTTGAAGAGATTAAACAAATTGTGTACATTTATGATCATTGAAGCAGGAGATAACAGCATGTGACCAGCTGCCTATTGCCTGTCTGTGAATTGTTGAATCCTTAGGTTACATGTGTTTGTTGAGCTCTCCTGTAACTTGTATATATTAGTATTAGTCTTCAAATAAAATAGCCTATGTTATTGTTCACCAGTCCACTGTGTTTGATTGGTGAGTTTGCGTGAAGTAAGCAAGTAATGCAACAATTAGTACTTTCCATTCCCTGGTTGGCCATTTGTGAGAATTCTTTAATGTGATTGGCTGCATGCACAGCTTGATAATACTGCAGCTTGACACTGGGAATCCCCATTAAAGAATGCCACAATCGAGAGAGTTAACATTCTCACGACAGAGATTGTTAGATCACTCAGTGAGGCCTTCTTCAAGGGCAGCAGTGGCTGCCCTTGCTTCGTCGCTGACTGCAAAATCTTGGCCATTATGTCACATGTGTACTGGAAACAAATCACATCCTGAGAGTTTGGCTTGGAATTCCCTGGAAACGTGTGCTGAAACAAGTTTTACGAAATACATGCATTTTTACACAATGCTCAGTTTTCCTTGATCTTTTGTGCTGATTCCACAAGACCTCTGCTTAACTCTCTGCCATCATTAATATAGCTCCACCCTAATACATGAGCAGTTCATGTGAATTTCCTGCATTTATGTTAATTTTCTGCAGGTCTAGATTTAACCCAAAAAATTTAGGTGTTAAAGGGTTGAAAGTCATCGGGCAGAATTTCGCATGGTGATGTTGAGCGTGCGCATCATCCTGATCTTTCGTTAGGCAGATGCACACCGGAGTCAGCTGCGCGCCTGCCGAACTGTCAAAGGCCTGTTAAGGCCATTAATAAACCACTTAACCAATTGCCTGTCCAACCTTAGATTGGCGGGCAGGCGAAGAACCCAGGTGGCCTCCGCATTTTTCATGAAACCTCATCTACGGGCAGGATGAGGTTTCATGAAGGGTTTATTAAATTAATAATTTTTTTTTTAACATTTCATAAACATGTCCCAGCTCATGTGATGCTGTCACATGAGGGGACATGTGTAAATGATATCTTTATTCTAAACTTTAAAACTGAACTTAATCTCCCTGAGGCAGCTCCGTGCTTCAGGTGGATTTCTGCCCTCTTTCGTCCAACGAGGAGAAAATTGTCCCCATTATTTATGAAGTTTTGTTGACGATTTGTTTGGCCTTTTTCGTAATTCTTCTTATCTATACTATATCTTATATATCTTTCAATTTTTGTGGCATCAGAAAGTGTTCTAAATGAAGGTTCAAACTTAAAGGCCAACTTAAAGAAAGAATACAGAGTAAGTTTGACACTTTCCTCAGGTTCTAGTTGCTTATTATGCTTGTTACACTGGTTTTGATATTGTGGTGTATGCTAATGAGATTTGCAGGAAATTGTGGGAAAAACGTCAGTTAGAATGAGTAACATAGAAACTAGCGGAAATTTAGATGTATCTTTTGGCTAAATGCCAATCCAAGACATTTCAGGCCTTGTATACCTGAACATTTTACTCAACTGATTTAAGTTATTGCTTTTTTTTTGCCTTTGCTTATACCTTTTTGGTTCTTTTGTCAGTGATCATTAAATCTTGCCCTCTTATTACAAATCATTGTTATTCTTTCTCATTTGGCGCTGGGGGAGGGGAAAACAAAGTAAGCCAGATTTTATATTCGATGTGATGGCATTAAACTTATTTATGCTATCGTCTTCTTCAGTTCTTTGGCTGAAGGCAGGTACTTGGCAATTAGTCGCTGAACCATGGCTAAGTGCTGTGATTTTTTTTTACTACATGTAGGATAAGGAAGCAAGCCCTGAGTCGACCTCAGTCGAAACAGGGAGCGAATCTCTTGCTTGTAAGGTTAACCTGATCCACATGCTAGCCATCTAACCAACTGAGTGAACCAGCAGCCCAGTTATGTTATGTGGTCCTGCATTTGGTGTTAAGTATAGCCAATAAGATAAATTACAGTCATTGATCAATTTTGGCTGTATGTGCGATGCATTAGGCAATGCAACTGTAAGTGTGCGCATTTGCTATAGGTTGGGTGGAGAGGTTCTATAAAGGACTTTATTTAATATAAACATACTTTAGAGCTTTGTAGCTGTCACAACTGCATTTTCATAGTTTGGTACTGTGCTATTAAGCTGAATGGATAAATAGAAAGGTTGTCTTTCAGCACACAGAGGGGCACTCAACACTGCACAAATGCTGACTGTAAGAACATTTCCAGCATCAACCCAATGTGTCACAGTAAATGTCTGAAATACAAATGGGAAATTCTTTAATAAATTAAACAAAAGTAAAGTAACGATATTCAGAGGTTATAAATATTGGTGGTATAAACTTTCAACGTTTTCAAATTTGTGTTTTTATTTTCTTCAGTGTACTTTTCCACATGAAGTCACAGAATAAATCCCAACCATCTCCTGAGAGTGTCTGTTAGTTATTAGACTATTTGGATGAATAGTTCTATGAAACGAGAGCCACATAATGCTAATGAAAACATGGAGCCAATAAAAATAGTGCCTGAAAAATGGCTGATATTTCTTTGCCCCCATTTGCTCCTGATTAGCACTGAATACAAGCATCCTTAATGGATTTTCTGGTATCTGCAGAACTACAATCCTTATGGAAAACAGTTCACAGTTGCTCCTAGCTTCCAGTGAGGTCACATCTCCCCATTTTGCCAAGTAGTAACTCCAAGTGACTGCCTCCATGCGCTTTCCTTAGTTTTCGGAGAGTTTCTTAAATTCACCCCCAGCAGTAAAGCCTGTTCTGATGATTCTACTTCTCCCTGGTCATGCAAGGACAAATTTCCTGGAATCCTTAGGTTGCAGGGTGCATCTCTTGGACAAGAGACAGCATCCCTCCTATACCTGGCTCACACAGCCAAGCAGCCTTTCTCTCGGCTGACCAGAGAGACCAGTGTGACTTCTGCCCTCAAATTTTTTCCTGTAACACCAGTTGCAGTTCAGGGCAATCTGCTCCCAGAAAAAACATGGCATTAATCATTCCATAACTGTTTTGAAGTGCTCATTGTCTTGTGAGGTTTATAAGATTATCTTTTGGAGCTGTGTACTTAAATTTAAGGGTCATTTGACCAGTTCTGAAGTCAGCCTAACGTGAATCCTGAGTAGTTTGATTGTTAGAGATCGAAGGAAGGCTTAGATTGTTTTAACAGGAAATTGTGCCAGGTATGTAAGCTTGGAGCCATTGGCAGCAATCTCTGAGTTTACCATGAGTATACCCCCAGTCTTCCAAAGTACCAAAAAGATGTTGAAGGTATTGGGTTGTAAATAGTTATGATGTAAACTCTTCTAAGATGAGAGCTGAGGTCAAGATTTCCCTACAAATCAATGGATCTCAGACAGACAGCAGTTCTGTGTGGTCAGCCAAGAAAAAGGCTGCTTGAGTGGGGAATGCAGGGTGATGTGAGGTTCTTGGTTGAAACTGGTCACTGGGCTCTGCCATGTTCTGAATCTTAGGCTAACACAGGAACAACATAATGTCGAATGCGAGCAGTGAAATGCCCTTTTGAAGCAGCATTTTACAGGACATTGTCACACGTTAAGCTGCAGAGTACTCTTGTGCATAAAGAATAAATGAGCAAATGAATGCAGAAGGTAAAGAATCAAAAACAAATCAAGATGCTAGTCATGAGCTTGGCAGTGACTCTTTCTTACTTCACTACATTCTTTTTACTACTACCATGCCCAGAATCTTTAAAGTCATGGGTAACACCTTGGCTGACATCCCCTTCAGTCTTTATGTGCTGTGACAGTTATGTGCAGTCTCTTTCTTATATGGACAATGGGCTTGGTGCTTGCTCCTTCCCAAATTTCATGGGCCATAGAACAAGTATGTTGTGATGGTAGCAATTCATCATCAAAAACGGTCAAGACTTTCAATGAACAAGAGAGGCTACTGAAAGAGAGTGGCAAGAGAGATGGAATGAGAGGGCAGCCGCTCGAGCCAACAATCCGCCACCACCTCCCTCTGCTGACAACCCATGTCTTCACTGTGAGAGAACCTGCAAGGCTAAAATAAGGCTCATAAGACACCTGCAAACCCACACCCAATGCTGGCATCACAGTTCCTCCCAGTCATCTGCAAGAAAGGATCATCTGTGACACAAGGAAAGGAAGGAGGGATGGAGCAATGGAGGGAGGGGCAGATGGAAGGAAGCAATGCAGAGTGCACTAATAAAACATGAGCATGCCTGTGCATTTGTAAAGTGAACATACGTTTGCTAGGGAGTTGTAAAAACTCAACCAGATTTACACTGAATGTTATTAAGTAACATTTCTAAGTAACATTTCTAAATTTTGCGAAGTGTGGGTGTATTTACCTTAGCAACCTTTTATAGCAAAGTAAGTTTATTGTTTACTTGTCCCTGGGTTGTAGGCAGTGAGATTTCTAATTCCTCGGAGATACTTGCACCGTCAATTTCCTTGGGATTTCTCCCATTTTGTCACTGTAACTTCAAGGGAAGTCTGGGAGAAACCCTGCTTATACATGTAAGTGGGGTTTCTGCTCAAATTACAGTGACAGAGCAGCAGAACTCCCAGGAGAGGATTCTTGGTGTGAGTATTTTGCAGGGGAGAGAGACGAAAAAAAGGGAAATATTGTCGTCATTAACAGGAATGCTCAGCTCAGGTTCAATGTGGTTTAAATAAAACTAAGCATTTATTGGTTAAAAGGAATAGTTATTAAAAAATGCCATTGGTCTTTCATACATATTGTTTGCATAAAGAGCCCAACCAAACTGTAATGTTTATTAATTCATTGCACATGCATCACCATGTTCCAGTTGTTAATCTCATCAGTTTGCACTCAAGTAATCATAGCACTACTTATCAAACGTATACATATAAACATATATGTGCTGAGATTATAAAATATCTACAATGATTTAGCCATAGTTCATGCTGTACCAATTGATATTATTAATGTCATATGGTTAGTTGTATCTAAGCTAACCAAAAGAAAAGTTAAATTGAAATCATTTACTATAATAATACTCTTGCAGTGATCAAAACACTCACTTGATACGGTTACCAACAAATAAACACTGTCAATGTTCCAATTAATCAACATATTAATAAATTCTTTCCTCATTTGTAGCATTAGGTGATGAAAGGCTCTAAAAGTGACTTTTGAACTTAGAATTGGCCCACTGGATTCCACAAGACTGAGTCTATTGTTTCTGGTAACAAGAAGAGATGACACAAAGTTTGCTCAAACAAATGTGCCACTGTTGTCCATCTACCCAAGTATGTGTGATGCTATCTAAATGTAAATACAAATTGAGCACAATTTAACAACAGAAGCACCAACTACCTTCCCACTGGAAATTGTTCAACAGTATGCATTTCATATTTATAGAAGTATTTTAAAATATCAGTAAAGAAATAGAGTCTGATGGGAATCACATCTATATGACTGAATGTTAGAACTAACACAAAAGAATTCTGATTAAATATATTTGCCTGAGTTTTTTGTACTAAAAACATCTTCTTTCTGATAGCAAGCAGTGCCATACATTTCACAATAAAAAAGTGATTTTCAGTGTTTTCTGACCTTGGCATATCTGCAGGTCCTGGTGATATCCTTTTTGCTTAAATCACCTCTGTCACCTAAAACACATAAGTCCCATCAATGTTGATCTCAAGAGTTTCTAAATGTTCACAACAATAAAGATATTCATCATGTGTAACTTAGCTCTCTTAAGCTTTATTTATAACTTTATCTACCTGCACTTGTGCGGAATTGCAGGAAGATAAATCATAAAAAAGGCCAACAGCATTTTTTTTTACATAAATAGGTCATATAGTGGAAGAATAAAGCAATAATGTATTTATACAAAATATTGGATAGGCAATCATTAATGTACAGTTGCATTTTTGGGTACCTTTAACAGGAAAGACATTAAAGCTAATGAGAGGTGTTCAGCATAGATACACCAGGATAATGCCATGGATGGGAGAGAGTCTTGAGATTTTAGGACTATTTCCATTGAAGCAGAGAAGGTCATTTACTAGAGGAATTTTGAAACATGACTAGTCGAACAGGATTGATAGGGAAGAGGATTTCCTCTGGTTGGGGAGTTGGTGACAAGCAGGTCAATTTAAAACCATCAGTCAGAGAATGATGAGAAAGGTCAAAAACAATTTATTTACAATGAGGGTTTTTGAAGTATAGGATGATTTGCCACGTGAAATTGTTGAGGTGGGGTAATTACTTCTTCTAAGGAAAAATGGTCAAATTGTGAAGCAGGGAAAGCAGCAAGTTACAGGGATAGCAGGGCAGTTTTGGACTGATCTGTTAAAGTCAGCACAGACACAATCGGCTTTTGTGGCCCTCTGCTTCACATAAAGTAAAAATTTACACAGGGACTAAAATGTTCGTATAAAAAAGTATGTTTTAACTGACCAAACTCCAGACATCAGATTCCACAATTACCTGTCAGTCAACCAAATACGTGATCATTGAGGCAATACTCTCTGTTTTATAATGGTGAAAGGACACTCCTGATTTTAACTTGTGAGCAGCCACACATGCAACTGCAGCTGACAGCAAGCAAAAAATCAGAACCATCAACCAATTTCCTACATTCCTTTTCCATAAGTTTTTCCAGTTAATGCTACTGTTAATTGTGGAGTTTTGTTGAGATGGGGGGAGTAGAGGAGGGAGGGTGTATTTTTGGTCACTAATATCAAGCTATGCTCAGAGGTGGTCATTTTCAGTTTGGGTATGGTTGAAATTCTGCTGAAAATCTGGTTGTGAATTATTCACCCTGCCCTATTTTACTTCCCACTGTAGTTATTCCATCTTTTCTCTCTCTGTTAGAAATGTAAACAGCTATATTTTCCATGGGTCAAGAGGGTAGGTCCGTTCATCTGTGTAAATCATTGTTACTGCTTTTTAATGTACATTGAGAAGTCTAACTGCACTCAGTGACATCATTAATTTTAGCACCAAAAGTTACTGCAGAATACAGACTGTTCATCACAGCAGTTAGAAGATTGACGCCAAACAGCTATTATAAATATCACGAAGATCCAACTCCTGAGCACAGCTTTATAGCTCTGCACCCGGCTCATTCAACTGTAAAATAGTATTTGCCAACTCTCCTGCCTATTTTATCATAGCACCTGGCTTCATCTGAATGGCAACATTTAAAAGCAAAGCTAACGGAGCAGGGATTATAATAAGCAAAGATCCAGCAATTGTATGGGCCAGGGTTAGTGTCTGATTTACTCTATTTTTGTGGTTTTTCTGCAACTGACATAAAAATTGATTGCACTGGAAGACAGTGAGTTTTCTTTTAATTACACAATTTACTTTACAGCACATTATTAGTGGAACAAGAAATTGTTAATAGTCCACTAGGTTTGAATTTTGTCAGCATTTTACTCAGACTGAAGTAGCTAGAAATCTTGTACATGAACAATGTTTGGTAAGAGTTAGGAAAATATAAATCACAATTTGTCTTAAATGGTAACATCAAAAGTTAATTCAATTTAATTTCTGGTTCTGGATAAACAATAAAGGTATACCGAAAGTATTGAATCAAAAGACTCAATCAATTTACTGTTATGCTGAGCTATTACTGCAAATTATCATTGTAGGTGGAATATTGTAGAGGAGCACTCCCACTGGCTAACAGAGCCAGCATAACACATGTTAAAGGCTCTTCTTCTCGAAAAATGATGATTGGAATGAAGGAAGCAGCATCCATAATATAATGAATGGGATAGGTCCAGCTGATCACAAAATTCTCTTCCACCTTCTACTTCCAAGATCTCAATCTCAAATATAAACAAGTACCCTGTCATTTGATGCAAGTCTGTTATTGATCCTCAACTTATGAATGAAATACCAAAAACAGTAAGGAAGAGGACCCATCTTCAATTTCATGATGGGGTGAGGGATGTGATCTAATTTTCATGGTTAATCCAGCTCATCAAGGAGATGTGCCAATATAATTTCAAGTTTTCACTAATCTATATCAGTTGTTACCAAGTTACGATGTAAGGTGCCATTCAAGCTAATATAGTAGAAACAATTAGGAGCAAGAACATAGGTGAATGCAGACCTTTGCAGTGGATATTACCATCTCTAATCTCACCCAAACACCCCAGGCTGTTCAAATCTTTTACAAAATGCCAGTGTACAAGTTCCCTATGTTGCTCTGGAAATGAAAATTTCAAAATATGTAATCCATCCCACCAGTAAGGTTAAAAAATAAATGCCTCTGATGCTACTGCTAGGTAAAGTTTCCAAAGGTTGTTGAGATCAACATGGAAATAGGATGAACCAAATGAAACAGACTTGCATTTATTTAAATTACCCACCATTCTCTTTCAGCCAACCTCAAAGTAAAACAAATGGACCAGCACATACATGGAAAAACAAACTCCTCCACTAAATGCAGACATCAGCATTTCCTCCTGTTGAAATGCTGACATATTCGAATCAGTTTAGAGTTCACTACCTAGGACACAGTGCCTCAACCTAAGCACGCCCCTTTTCATAAAGCAACTAACAACAATAACTTAAGAATAATTACATTTAATGCTATCCCACAGGGGATGTCTTGAGGCGTTAAAGGAAAACTGAAATTAAAATGGTGGGAACAGCCATCTTTAATTTCATTGGCATGAGACTACTGTTGAAATATACTGCCCCAGGGACCAGGGAATTATTACATCAAGATTGGCATTAGTTCACTAAAACATGGTTGAAATACAAAATTGAAAAGCTATTGGCAAGATAATATTTAAAGATAGACTGATTGTGAGAAAGCTAGTTAGACAATCAACAGAACCCTTGAGGAAATTCCCAGCACAAGTATTTTCAGCGCTTCTCTAACCAAATTGGGAATGAATGTAACAGTTCTTTCATCTTCTGGTTGTTTAAATGAGACATGATACAATAACATAATTTCTTCAAGTTCACTTGAGGCTCTTCCAATTGCTGGCTAGATTACTTACTATCTCTGGTCACATTCTTGGCAGTTAACATTTTGTTTTTTTTCTGGTTTAAATGACTTCTTGGCTGATACAGTCACAAAGTTGAATCAAAACAGCTAGTTTATTAGTTTGGAATGAGTTAAGACCACTTAGCTGAAAAGCACATGGAGCTGTTGGAAGCTGTTTTTTCTGGCTTCAAATGTTCTTTCTTCAGTGTAGGAAAAAATTTAATTACCTCACCAGTCTGCCAAGGCACGGAACCCCTTCACACCTCTCTTGCTCTCTGTACAATGATGCAACATCCTACGTTAGCTCCAGCACTCTCAATCCTTACCTCCCCTGATTCTCATGCCTCTACTTTAACAAATAATTTTTTTACACCTCCCTCTGCTTGCATCCCCACCCTTTAGACCTGCTGCCCTCACAATTACTTCCCCTGTTGACCATTATGGCTACTTCTTCCTCTCATCATGCAGACTATGTTCAGCTGCCTCAGACAGCTTATAAACCCTCATACAGGCCACATACTAACCTACCTTTACTCTTCTTACAAGTGAACAGGGCACACACCAGAAGGACAGGTCGAGATTCTGCCTTTGTACAGACATTGACACCAGTGGAAGAGGCTGCCTTCAATATCATTAGCAGAGAGTAGTACACAACATTGAAAACCGCCAGGGTTGGGGTCCACGCATATCAGCATATTTCAATAATTTGCCTTTATTTTCTCCTTCTAATTAACTTTCACTCACACTCAGTATTGTGCTGCAACTCACCCTCCACTGCATCCCCATCTCTAGATCCACCAGAATCAGAAGCTAGCTGGAGTAACGCAGCCAGGGAGAAACATGGCATTGAGCATCTTAACAGATTTGTTTGACTTGATTTGCATTCACTAGATGATCTGGTAATTTTTTCATTGCTGTTTGTGGAAGCTTGCCATGCATGAATGAACAATCACATCAATAACAACACTTACAAAATACTCCATTGGCTGTAGAATACTTTTGGATGGCATGAGGTTGTGAAAAGTGCTATACAAATGCAAATCTTTCTTTCTTTTCCCACTATTCCTATTCAGAGCTCTGGCTGCATAACTCTGTCTACTCAAAAATTGGAACAAGGCAGTCAGCCAGCATTACGTCAGCATTTTGTTTCAGATGCAATATTAGACCCACAATTGCCAAGTTTTTAATTATAAAGGGAATAAGTTTGACACCACTGTCTCTGGGATGCTGGTCCAGTACCATAACAGTTACAGCCCCAGACTAGTGTCTCTCAATCTCAGTTTCAGAACAGCACATTCGACTGCACTAGTGTGAATTGTTCCTTTTTTCACATGAACCACTCTCAAACCATCTCTGAGTGATAAGGACATTCAATGCCAACCTGAAGCAAATAGTTTAGCAATGAGTTACAAAGATTTCAGTGATCACTAATTGTTTTAATTAGAGTTCTGAGTAGTGAACATCAAATTTAAAATTCTTATCCCAACAGGTCAAGGTTCAGTTACAGGACTTCGGTATATTGAGATAAAAACAGAAAATGCTGGAATACTCAGCAGGTCTGGAAGCATTTAGGGAGAGAGAAACATTTCAAGTCGAATGTGACTCTTCTTCCGAGCTCCAGTATCGAAGAAGAGTCATATTCCACTAAAAATGTTAACTCTGTGTCTATCTCCACAGGGGCTGCCAGACATTCTGAGTATTTCCAGCACTTCCTGTTTTTATTTCAGATTTCCAGCATCTGTACTATTTTGCTTTTATTTTAGGGACATTGAGATTTGGTTCAGTAGTGATTTTTTTCAGGCTGCCAGCCCACAAAATGTGAAACAGGAAGTGCAAAAGGAAAGAAGTGCTTCTTTACATCTTGTCTTCTGAGCCAACTTTAATCACTTCACCACTGGCGGCCATAAATTCAACTGCTTAGATCCAAAACTCTGGCATTTCCTTCCCCAACCTCTCCGCCTCTCTACGTCTCTCTACTCCTTTAAGATCCTCCTTAAAAACTATCTTTTTGATTAGGGCTTTGCTTGTCTGACCTAACATCATCCTATGTGACTTGGTGTCAAGTTTTGTTTGATAACACTCCTGTGAAGCACCTTGGAATGAATTTCAGCACTAAAGGTGTATATAAATAGAAGTTGCTGCATCTGCAACACTGTGTTCTAATAATAATGGGCTGAATCTTGTGCCCTCCCCCATGGTGAGATTGGGGATGGGGGTGCATTAAATAAGGCGGGATAGTGGCCAGTGGGGACACTGCCTCCTTCCCATCACCACTCTGATTAGGTCTGTCATGGGAAAGCCTGCGGATGGCCCCTGCCCCGCTGCCAATTGAGGCCCTTAAGTGGGCAATTAAGGGCCTCTTCCCACTGCCGCTGGTATTAACCCAGTGGCAGGCAGGGGGACTTGTCATGCGTGGAGCACAAAAGCAAACCCATATGAGGTTGCTTGTGGGCGCCCTGGGGGCCCTGGTTCAAAGGCGCCTGAACTAGGGGCCCAGCATCAGGAAGGGGCTGGCCACTAAGAACTACCTGCCTTCTCTTGCTTTCGGCTCCCATCCCCTCCCCTGCAACTCTCACCCCGCGACACTCCTCCTGCCATCACTCACCTCTAGCCTGGGATCTGGCAATGACCCTTGGGTGGATGTCGTAGCAACAGCAGCCACCACATCATTGCTGGCGCTGCCATTCAATTGAGCCATCAGCCTCTGATTGGCAAGCTGCTCTTGATGGGCAGGACCCCCCCCCCCCCCCCCCCCCCCCCCCCCCCCCCCCCCCCACCCCCCCCACCCCCTCTGGATCCTTGATCCTGGCAGAAGGCCTGCCGCTGGCCTCTCAAGCGCCTGAGTGGAACAAAGTGCAGCGGGCCTTCCCAAAAAGAGGCGACATGGGTTATCGCTGGCTCTCCAGCCAGCAGCCCACATCCCCACTACCTCCACAACATTGCACCCAACATTGTCCCCACTGATCCTGTATTCATCAGGCCAGGGGCAGGGTTTTCCCTCCATCGGGCGGGCCCGGGAATGGCCGCGAAGTGGCCCGCAATCAGGCTCCGACCACGATTTCACGGTGCGCGAGCCAAACAGTGCGCAATGACGTCAGGCAAGCATCCCGATCCCGATCACTCCCGATCGGGTCGGGCGGGTGCCCGCCTGCCGGACAAAACGTTCTGCCCCAGAATTTCATTCTCAAAGGTTCTTGACTTCTGAAGAACACCGAGATTAAAAACTATTTTCTTTGAAAATGTGAAAATTCAGAAGTTTCATTTACAAGTAAATATATATATAAATAAATGTTTTGTTCATCTAATTTTCCAGCCATTTTTTTGGATCTATAAATAATAAAACCTTACAAAAGGCAGAACAGAAAGCATCGATATTATATGTAGCATATAAGTCTGTCACTAGATGGTGCTTGGTGGAGCACTCAGTCACATGACCATTATTTCACAAAAAACAGCTTCCATAAAATGCACCATTTTGCAGTAAGTCTTTTAAATAACAACTGAGAATTCTAAATAAAGCAGAACAAAACAATTAAGGAATGTAATTGTGCTCAATATAACGGCCCAGATGTTGCGATGTCGATGACAGCAAAACTGTCAGCATTCACTGTCATTACTTCACCAAAACTGGCAGCAACGTTGGGAGTCTGCAAAGTGGACAAAATACCTTGGAAATCTAGTAGTTGCCCGTGATTCCAAGCTTCTCTAGAGGATGCGCTGTCGAAGATCAGCCCCAGACTGCAATCAATGCGAAATCTATGAATTGGCTGACAGCTATGTATTGCTGTAAACGTCCTTGAAAAAGCTACTACTTGTTGAATGAGATGTAACTGAGTTTATACTGGCTGGCTGACTTCATAGGCCAGAATCATTGGGTTGGCGTGTGGGGGCGGGCCACACTCGCTGATGCCTTAAAAGACACACGGTGGCATCGGGCGTGCGTCCCGGCGTCACCGCGCGTCATTCAGATCTTCAGTTCAGCAGGCGCGCACTGGAGTCGGCTACGCGCCCACCGAACTCTCAAAGGCCTATTAAGGCCATTTAAAAACTAATTAAAAGGATGAACAGAGCTGCCTATCCAACCTTAAGGTTGGCAGGGTGGGGGGAGGGGGGGCAGGCGAAGAGTCCAGGCGGCCTTCGCATTTATCAAGAAACCTCATCCACGGGCGGGATGAGGTTTCATGAAGGATTCATAATGCAAATAAATTTTTTAATTAAAATTCATTGACAGTGTCCTCCGAAAATGTTTTTTTCTTGATTTAAGTTTTTAATAATTAAATTAAACTCCCTGAGGCAGCTCCGTGCCTCAGGGAGATTTCTGCGCTCTTTCGTGCGTGTTCGCGGAACAGCGAAGGCCCCGACTCAGCCTCCTCCCCCTGCCCCCACAGGCAGTGCTCAGCGCTTCTGGATGCGCGTCACGCTGGGCAGGCCTTAACTGGCTTGCCCACGTAAAATGGCGGCAATCAGCCGATCGCTCCCGCTCAGCAACCCCCCCTCCCCCCACCAGATGGGGAGAGAATTCTCCTCATAATTCCTGTGAAACACCCTCACTGGCCCTGAGAAACTAATCTTATATTAGTGAAATGTCAAATGTCTCCTTCATGATAAAAAAAACCACCCCATATATATTTTACAAGTTCATATATATAATATTTTATCGTCCATCTAAATTCAATCAGAATCATTTACAGGTACAGTGTCTCCAATCCAGCTATCCAAAAACCAGTAATGTCAGAAAACTGGATTTTTTTTTAAGCTGCCATCATCTGACTTTGCTTCCTCACCAACATCTTTGGTCTGGCTGGGAAATTCCTTGGAGCTGCTCCCGCTCCACCAACAACATTTCACTGAAGTGCAGCAGGAACCCCATTTACATGCATAAACAGAGCTTCTGCCACGCTTCCAGCAATTTTTTTTTCATTCATGGGATGTGCATTTAGCATTTATTGCCCATCCCTAATTGCCTTTTTAAGAGTCAACCATTGCTGTGGGTCTGGAGTCGCATGTCAGTAAGGGGTGGCAGATTTCCTTCACTAAGGGACATTAGTAAACCAGTTGGGTTTTTATGACAATCGGCAATGGTTTCATCATTAGACTTTTAATTACAGATATTTACTGAGTTCAAATTCCACCATCTGCCATGGTGGGATTCAAACCCGGGTCCCCAGAGCATTACCCTTGGTCTCTGGGTTACCAGTGACAATACCACTACGCCACCGCCTCCCCAGAATGTAACACTGACGGATCTGGAGCAGAATTTCCTGGCTTATTTTTCAGCATTGTCTCTATTTCTCTCAGAACTGCCCTTTACAATACAAACTTAAAAACATACCCTCAGCATGCCAAATGCCCGACCAGGCCTGAACCACCAGCCACGAAAACCAGCAAGTTCTGAAATCTGGCACAAACCCGGTCCCGAGGTTTTCAGTTTTGAGACACTGTACCCATATTCCATTACTTGAAAATTTAAAATTAAAAGTTAAGGATAAAGGCTCTTAACTTTGCTGTCTGCCGAAAATACTTGTGAAAATAAACTTCAAACCAAGTTTAGTACTCATTCAGACAAATCAATAATTTGCTTCCAACTGCAATCAATTGCAATTGCAATGACCATATCAGTTGCTAAGTATTTAGTGAGTAAGAGGCAAACAAAACCAGCAAGGCACTGTTCATGTCAGAACAAACCAACAAGATATAGGCAGGAAATTTCTCAGAATGTGCGAGAAAATTATGAACTAAGTTGTATGTTGCTGCAGCAAGACTTATATTTGGTTCAATTTACACAAGAACTTTGATTTAATGAACATTTCTTTGATTTAATGAGTACCATTGTTCCTTTGATTGTGCCATCGAACAGTTGTTTGTACAAGCGCAACGCAGATCTGAGAAATAGTTATATCTTCAGTCTATTCATCATTATGTTGGCAACAACAGTTTTCTGTTGTTGATTGTGTCTTTATTTGAGTATTATTAAATCTACCTGAGAACTTCTACACCACAGGACTTAAGTTTTGGTTTTCACAGAATCTCACAGTGCAGAAGAGGCCCTTCGGCCCATCAATTCTGCACCAACACATGAGAAACACCTGGTCTACCTACCTAATCCCATTTACCAGCACTTGGCCCATAGCCTTGAATGCTAAGATGTGCCAAGTGCTCATCCACGTACTTTTTAAAGGATTTGAGGCAACTTGCTTCCACCACCAGCCCAGGCAGCGCATTCCAGACCGTCACCACCTTCTGGGTAAAAAAGTTTTTCTTCACATCCCCCCTTAACCTCCTACCCCTCACCTTGAACTTATGTCCCCTTGTGACTGACCTTTCAACTAAGCGGAACAGCTGCTCCCTATCCACCCTGTCCATGCCTTCATAATCTTGTACACCTTGATCAGGTCACCCCTCAGACTTCTCTGCTCCAACGAAAACGACCCAAGTCTATCCAACCTCTCTTCACAATTTAAATGTTTTATCCCAGGCAACATTCTGGTGAATCTCCTCTGCGTCCCCTCCAGTGCAATCACATCCTTCCTATAATGTGGCGATCAGAACTGCACACAGTACTCTTGCTGTGGCCTCACCAAGGTTCTATACAACTCCAACATGACCTCCCTACTTTTGTAATCTCTGCCTCGATTGACAAAGGCAAGTGTACCATGTGCCTTTTTCACCACCCCACTAACATGCCCCTCTGCCTTCAGAGATCTATGGACACATGTGCTAAGATCCCTTTGTTCCTCAGAACTTCCTAGTGTCATGCCGTTCATTGAATACTTCCTTGTCAAATTATTCCTTCCAAAGTATATCACCTCATACTTTTCAGGGTTAAATTCCATCTGTCACTTATCTGCCCATTTGACCATCCCATCTATATCTTCCTGTAGTCCAAGACACTCAACCTCACTGTTAACCACCAGGCCAATCTTTGTGTCATCCGCAAACTTACTAATCCTACCCCCCACATAGTCATCTATGTTATTTATATAAATGACAAATAATAGGGGACCCAGCACAGATCCCTGTGGTACGCCACTGGATACTGGCTTCCAGTCACTAAAGCAGCCTTCTGCCGTCACCCTCTGCCTCCTACAACTAAGCCAATTTTGAATCCACTTTATCAAATTACCCTGTATCCCATGTGCGTTTGTCTTCTTTATAAGTCTCCTATGTGGGATCTTGTCAAAGGCTTTGCTGAAATCCATATAAATGACATTAACTGCACTACCCTCATCTACACACCTGGTCACCTCCTCAAAAAATTCAATCAAATTTGTTAGGCATGACCTCCCTCTGACAAAGCCATGCTGACTATCCCTGATCAAACTTTGCCTCTCCAAGTGGAGATAGATATTCTCCTTCAGAATTTTCTCCAATAGTTTCCCTACCACTGACGTGAGACTCACTGGTCTGTAGTTCCCTGGCTTATCTCGACAATCCTTCCTAAATAGTGGAACCATATTAGCTGTTCTCCAGTCCTCTGGCACCTCCCCCGTGGCCAAAGAGGAATTAAAAATTTGGGTCAGAGCCCTTACGATCTCCTCCCTTGCCTCCCTCAGCAGTCTGGGACACAAATAAACTGGACCTGGAGGTTTGTCCACTTTTAAGCCTGCCAACACCTCCAATACCTTGTCACACCCTAATCAATTTGCTCAAGAACCTCACAGTCTCTCTCCCTGAGTTCCATACCTTCATCCTCATTCTCTTGGGTGAAGACGGATGTGAAGTATTCATTCAACACTCTAGCGATGTCCTCTGGCTCCACCCATAGATTGCCCCATTGGTCCCTAATGGGCCCTACTCTTTCCCTGGTTATCCTCTTCTCATTGATATACTTATAGAATATCTTGGGATTTTCCCTACTTTTAACAGCCAGAGCTTTCTCATATCCCCTCTTTGCTCTCCTAATTGCTTTCTTAAGCTCCACCCTGCACTTTCTGTACTCCACTAATGCCTCTGCTGATTTGCTCCCCTTGTACCTGCTAAAAGCCTCTCTTTTCTTTCTCATCGTATCCTGAATATCTCTGGTCATCCATGGTTCTCTGGGCTTGTTACTCCTTCCTATCACCCTAGAGGGAACATGTTGAGCCTGTACCCTCCCTATTTCCTTTTTGAACGCCCCCCCACAGGTCTTCTGTCGACTTCCCCACAAGTAGCTGTTCCCAGTCTACCTTGGCCAGATCCTGCCTTATTTTACTCAAATCCTCTCTCCTCCAATCCAAAACGTTTTTTTACAACTTGTCTATTTCTTTGACCATAGCAAGCTTAAATTGTACCACGTTGTGGTCGCTATCATTAAAATGCTCCCCCACCGCCACCTCAGCCACCTGTCCTGCTTCATTCCCCAGAATTAGACGCAGCACTGCGCGTCCCTTGTTGGACCCTCTACATATTGACCTAAAAAGTTCTCCTGTACACATTTCAAGAAATCCACTCCATCCAAGCCCTTAACATTATGTCTATCCCAATTAATGTTGGGAAAGTTGAAATCACCTAATATTGATTGATACTCTATTGTTATTGTTTTTACACACCTCCACAAATTGTGCACATAATTGCTCCTCAATTTCCTGCTGACTATCTGGGGGTCTATAATAAACACCTAACAATGTGGCTGCCCCTTTTTTATTCCTAAGCTCTACCCACAAAGCTTCATTCGACGCCCCCTCCAAAATATCATCTCTCCTTACTGCAGTAAGGAGTTTTGATACATAAAGGTTTTGAAACAGAAAAAAGATTCCTTTTAAAATCTGTTCCAAACAAAAGGTGGAATTTTTTAAAAATCTGTTTGTTCATGGGCATTGCCCATCCCTAATTGCCCTTGTTCAAAGGGCATTTTAAGAGTCAACCACATTGCCGTGGGTCTGGGGTCACATGGAGGCTTGACCAGGTAAGGATAGCAGATTTCCTTCCCTAAAGGGCATTAGTGAACCAGATGGGTTTTTACAGCAATTGACAATGGTTACATGGTCATCACCGGACTTATCAGTCCAGGTTTTTATGGAATTCTCCATCTGCCATGGTGGGATTTGAACCTGGGTCCCTGGAATCCCAGCCCAGTGGCAATGCCACTATACTACTGCTTCCCCTTTGCTCGAGGCTAGAATGTTATCCAAGATTTTCAGTTGGATAAAGTAGGCCAAATTCATAATCAGGCCTAGTACTTTGCTTGATATTTAATAGAGACTCACAATCCTTCTGAAGTGCATCCTAGCACAGAATTACATTTTGAAAATTAAGCAAAACTAGGACAAAATATTTTATCCTTCTTGGACCAGACAAGTATCATCTCTCATGTGTTGGACTATTCATACATGTCAAGATAAGCAGAGATTTTTAATTAGTTCTGCAGACTACATTATTCCTGCCTAATGTAATAATAGTTATGCACAGTTCAAAAAGTGGGACCATCAGAAAAGCCCCTAATTACTATTTAGGAAATGCTTCAAACATGCAGAAAATTCTGTTTCCAGTGAGGTGTCGTGTTCAGAGGTAATGTGGGTTGGTGATACAGCTGCAGTACAGTTGTGCCAATTGTCAGATTCCTACTCCCTGCAAGAGTAGTTCAAAGACGAGAGTGTTGAATTTATCCTGTAGCAAGAACTTCTTGGAAATTCCTTCTCATATTACACTCAAAGCTTTCATTGCTTATCCACAGGCTGTATTGTTTGTGCAAAGACAATAAAATCATTTAGAATGAGAGTGCAGTAAAACTCAGGCCTGCGAACTGTAAAAACAAGCACATTCTTCCAATAACATCTAGCTATCTGGACATCACAATTTCAGAGGCACTGTGAATAGTAACAACCACATGCCTCCTAGCCAAGTAAAAATAAACAATACTTTCGTTTAACCTGGTTCAAATTCTGGCCATGCCTGCTTCAGGATTTTAGCTATTAAAACTGAATTTGTTAGGTTTTATTCGCTATATTCAAAAGCATTTAAATACTGGGTGCTATAAATAAGTTTATGATTTTTCTTTCATTGTAAAAGCCAGCTTTTTGGACTTATACTGCTTAAAAAATACTGCCTTGGTAGTAGCATCAAGAAACAAAAAAAATCTGAAATATATTATCCCGCTTTCATCAAGTTACTAAACAACAGTTTTTTTTTTATTGTTTCATGGGATGTGGGCATCATTGGCAAGGCCAGTATTTGTGACCTTGCTAGGTCATTTCAGAGGGCAGTTAAGAGTCAACCACATTGCTGTGGGAAATGGAATCACATGCAGACCAGGTAAGGATGGCAGATTTCATTCCTTAAAGGACATTAGTGAACCAGATAAATATCTCTGACAATTGATGATAGTTTTATGGTCACCATTACTGAGGCTAGCTTTCAATTTCAGATTTATGAATTGAATTCAATTCCCACTAGCTGTCATGGGATTTGAACCTATGTCCCCAGATGATTAACCTGGGTCTCTGGATTACTAGTCCAGCGACATTACCACTACACCACATCTTCACCATTAGTAAATATGTGTATGAAGTACTTCTATGGATTATTAGAATAAATCAGTTCTCAACTATTCAAACTCTTCTCATCATCCCATCAATGTTTAGGACAAATACAATAGATGTGCCAGCAATTTTATAATTTGATGTGCAAAATGTATTAATGAGGTAGCTAAAAACCTTAGGTTTATGCTTGAATGAATCTCTTTTTTAAGATGTATTCCTGGGTTTTTAGAAATTCATTTATGGTACGTTGGCATCGCTGGATAGGCCAGAGTTTATTGCCCATCCCGAAGTGCCCTTGAAAAGTGGTGGTGAGCTGCCTTCTTGAGCGACTACACTCCATGTGGTGTAGTACACCCACATTAGGAAGGGAGTTCCAGGATTTTGACCCAGGCAAGTGAAGGAACGGCGATATATTTCCAAGTCAGGATGGTGAGTGGCTTGGAGGGGAACTCCCAGGTGGTGGCGTTCCCATCTATCTGCTGCCTTTGTCCTTCTAGGTGGTAGTGGTCATGGGTTTGGAAGATGCTGCCTAAGGAGCCATGGTGAATTTCTGCAGTGCATCTTGTAGGTGATACACATTGCTGCTGCTGTATGTCAGTGGTGGAGGGAGTGAATGTTTGTGGATGTGGTGCCAATCAAGTGGGCTGCTTTGTCCTGGATTGTGTCAAGCTCCTTGAGTGCTGTTGGAAATGCACTCATTCAGGCAAGTTGGAAGTATTCCATCAGACCCCTGACTTGTGCCTTAGAGATGGTGGACAGGCTTTGGGGAGTCAGGAGGTGAGTTACACGCCATAGGATTCCTAGCCTCTGATCTGTTCTTGTAGCCACAGTATTTATATGGCTAGTCCAGTTCAGTTTCTGGTCAATGGTAGTCACCAGGATGTTCCATCATATTCCAATCTCACTTTTAAAAACAATAAAAAGCTAGTCTCTGTTAAGTTGATTATTGAAGAAATGTTCATGTCACCAAAATATCTCATTTGAGCCAGTTTCATAAAATTTATAAAATTATCCTATTTAAGAAGTAACTCAGCCAAAATTAATAATCAGCAGAACTCCCATAAAGGTCTGTCACAGGTTCATTCAAATTGCATTATTACTCATTTAGAATCCAGTAATTTTTTGAACAGGAATATTCTTGTGTGAGCACTTCATATAACTTGGAGAGCCAAACACAGCTTTCAATACAGCGTTTGCAAATGAAACCTTAGTCTAAAATTGAATTCTTCCAACAGAAATCAACAAGGTTGTCAAACCCTTTAAACTCCATGCACATTTCTCATGACAGAAGCATGTTGCAAAGATGGCTTTGGACAAAACATAATCATAATGAGGATTAATCTTTAAATTCCTTCATAATTATAATTAACATTGAATTTTGAGTAGAGATTTTTTTATCTTTAAGCAGGGAACAAAATTGCTTGGATCTAGAGAAGCACAGCATCATTTTCTCAACTAGTCCATCAGGACCTAGCAGAGATATTTCTTTCTTCCATGTTCTCACCAACCCTAACGGAGCTCACTCTTTACTGTTATACCATTCTACAGGTGCTACTTGATCTCTATGAAAGCTGGGTTTTATATCTTGACAACTACACAAAGAGGAAGCAGACAAGTCCTTACTTCTCTCCTTTAACTCCTGACTAAGGAATCCTCTAGAGTTTTCTCTCCCAGCACATCAAGCCATCTTGCACTAACAAGTTTGGATTAAAATGAATTTGTCACTAACCGTCGATTAGGTTACCTCAAGTTAATGGGTCAACGAATTATCTCTTTCTTGTCAAATCATCAAGGAATAAACTAGGCCACAATTCATGCACTGAGCATGACTGGTTGCTTACAAATAATGAATTGAAACTTAAGTCAAACACACAAACATTTAATAGGTATGCATAAATATAATCAGATTTGCATTTGAGTAGCAAATCATTAATGGGCAGAGTTACTTGACAAATTGAGTATTAAAAGTTACTCAGATTTTTCAGTGTATCAAGTCTCTCATGCACGCTGAGTATTACCTGTAGCAGTGACCAGTGCCTATGATTACAAATTGGTGAGATTGCTTTCAAGTAATTTCTCAAACAGCTGACAAGTTAACATCTTTATAACCAAATTAAAAGTGAAATATAAGGGAAAAAATGACCACTGCTGCACGGATAGATGTTTATTGGATGACAAGCCAAGTTGACCACGGTAAACCCTGTGACGTTACATGCTTAAGAGTTACAAAAATTGTTTGAGAGAGCTGTTTGTGAAAGGCTGCAGAGATTGAGGGTAAAAGTTGCTGAATGACAAACAATGGGCAGAATTTTGCCCTTGGTGAGCGTGCGGGTCCCACCGGCGGGTGGGCCACCGACCCCCGCTGCTGAAATGGGGCCCGCTGCCATTTAGAGTGGGCGGGCCAATTAAGGCCCGCCCAGTGGGCTGCCCGACGGGAATCGCTATGTGCTTCCTGTTTGGGGTGGGGGGGGGGGGTCCTCCTACCGTCAAAGTGCGCTCTTTCGCGCATGTGCACAAAAGAGCACACTGCTCCCTGAGACTAAGTTATATCTCAGGGAGATTAGTGACAGGTTAAAAAACACTAAAAATAGAAAAATAAAAACATTATTAACATGTCCCCCTCATGTGACAATGTCACACGAGATGGGACATGTTAATAAGAAGCACTGAAACTTTATTAAAGTTTTTAAACAAGAACATGAAACCTCATCCCGCCAGGGTCTATAATGATCTTAATTATCCTGTCAATGGCCTCAATTGGCCATTGACAGGTCGGCGGACAGACAGCTGATTTTGCTGTCCACCTGCCTTCCTAAAAATTTAAGTGGACTGGGATAATATCGGGGGTTCCTCCTGACATTATCCCGTATCATTTTCCCATCGGCAAGCGGGCCCCGCCCCCAAATTGCCGATGGGAAAATTCTGGCCAATCAGTACATGTTGGTAGAGAAATGTCAGGATGAGCATACCATCAGGTGCCCTGGGGACAATGATTAGACTATTACTGTATCTAATTTACTTTAACAATTTGGATTCAGAATTGCAATGTAAATTGATTAAATTTATAGACAATACCAAACTAGGAGGTGCCAGTGGCATTGACGGGGAAGTCCAGAAATTACAGAGTGAGTTAAACAAAATATATGTTAGTGGGCTGAACAATGATAAATGAAAATCAAAACAACAAATGGAAAGTTCTGTACATTATAGAAAGAAAGGTTTGCATTTATACAGCACTTTTCACCACCACAGAACATCCCAAACTGCTTTACAGCTAATTAAGTATTTTTGAAGTGCAGTCCCTGTTGTAATGTAGGAAATTTGGCAGCCAATTTGAGCATAACAAGCTCCCACGCACAGCAATGTGATAATGAGCAGATAATTATCTTTGTGATGTAGATTGAGGGATAAATATTGGCTATGACACCAGAAATAAATTTCCTGTTCTTCTTCAAAATAATGCCATGGGATCTTTTACACCTGGGAGTGGAGATGGAGCTTCGTTTTAACATCTCACCTGAAAGACTGTTATGACGTGGCAGATGATGTGTGCCAGGCCGATCAAATCCACGAGGGAAACTTGACCACACAGTCACAGCTGCTTTGCAATTTGTATTTTATTTCGATAAGCACGCCCTGAATTCAGAAGTAATAACAGTACCATGACTTCAGGAGGTTTTTAAGAAAAATAAATTAAAAATTTATCAACAAAAGAAAAGATTTCAAGCATATACATAGGTCTACAAATTACTACTATAATAACTCTTAAAACCCTTAATTAATCTGTCTCCCAGATATACCTCCATTAAAGAAACAGTAGAAAAAACAAATAGATTTAAACAGACCCAGGCAAAGCAACACGATACCCTGGACAGTGATACTCAAAGTGAGATTTCTCAGCTTCAGTTCCTGTAGACAGCAACTTGATGCATGGAGGCTGGAGGCTTTTCACACTTGTGTTAGATCTTAAGATCTGTTCTCCTCTGAACATAGCCTCATCTCCTTTGTACATGTTTCTCCCTTTTTAATGCAAATTCCATTGTTATAATATGCCTTTGGAGCTTTACCTTTCTCATAATATAAATCTTCTCATAGTACTCATTTTATCAGTAACCTTTGCAAAAAATAACCAACTGTTTGGCTCAGCTTCTTTTGGCTAAGTGTAACATTTTACTAATTCTTTGAAATTCAAATTACTCTAATTTATCTAAAAATGCACCTTTCCTTATATCCCGTATTCTAAAACTTCAGCATTGTTTATGTATTTAGTATTTCAAACCTAGCTTCTTGTTGATGACTTAAAACCTCCAGACCAGCTGTCTCCAATTCAATTAAATCCCCCATGCACACCCAAACTATCCAAACTCCACTATCAACCCACTTTTACAATAATATGAGAATTTTTATATTTTCATGACACCCCCCCTCCTTACTGGAAAATGAACCGTCATAATTTAAAAAGATGGCTTCATTTCCTTAACCCATCTTACATTACCTCCTATACTTAGCTATATACCCAAAGCATTACATTACCAGATGCATGCATTAACATAACAATACATATACAAATTCATGGTATCAACAGGAATCATTCAGTCCAGTGTCCAGGTTTTTGAATGTCCAATTTTCCCTTTGTGCTTTAAACTGTTGACAACGCATCTGCAATTAGATGTTCTCGTCCAGCCACATGTATAATCTGTAGATTAAATTGTTGCAGTAATAAACTCCATCTGAACAGTTTTGCACTTCTGTCCTGAAATTTGTCCAGAGACTTTAAAGGATTGTGGTAGGTATAAACAATTGTTTCTGATTAATTGTTTGCAACGTAAATATCAAAATGCTGCAATGCTAACACTAGACCCAGAGTCTCCTTTTCGATCGTTGAGTATCTTCTCTGTTGTACATTCAACTTCTATGAAAAATACCCTATCGTTTCTCAATTCCAGTGTCATTTTCTTGTAACAGTACGGCCCTAATACCTATATCACTTGTGTCAACGGCCAACTTAAATTGCTTGGCATAATTGAGTACTGCCAAAACTAGTATCGTAGTCAATACAGTTTTCAAACTGTCAAATGCCTTCTGACACTTCTGTGTCCATTGAAATGTCTTGTTCTTTTTTAATAGCTCAGTCAATGGAGCAACCACACTGCTAAAATGTGGTACAAATTTCTGATAATACCCACTCATGCCCAGAAATCTCAAAACTTCTTGTTTTATTGTAGGCACTGGGAAATCCACAGTAGCCTTGACTTTCACATCTCTCAGTGCTACCTTACACATGTCCAATCGTATGGCCTAGGTATATAATTTGGATTTTTCCAAATTCACTGTTAGCCAAGTTCATCACCAAATTAGCTCCTTGCAGTCGACAAAATAATTCTTCCAGATGTTGTAAATGCTCCTCCTACGTTTGACTGAAAACTATCAAGTCATCAATATAAACAGCACAATTGCTCAGTCCTGCAATTACTTTGTTTGTCAGTCTTTGAAATGTTGCAGGTGCATTTTTCATACCAAACGGCATGACTTTAAACTGCCATAGTCCACTTGTCATCACAAAAGCCAATATCTCCTTTGCTCTCTCCAATAACGGTACTTGCCAATAAATTTTGATTGTCCCACTTTCTCAACGCAATCTTCCAACCATGGTATAAGATATTTATCCGCTTTTGTCACTGCATTCACCTTTCGATAGTCCATACACAACTTTTCTGTTCCATCTGATTTCAGTACCAGCACAATAGGTGAACTCCAGTTACTGCAACTAGACTCAATAATGTCATTTTGAAGCATGAATTCAATTTCTTTATGTACTTGTGATAACTTTGCTCTGTATTTAATCTATAAGGATGTTGCCTTATTGAAGATAAAACTTCTACACACACATCATGTATAGCTAAATTTGTCCTCCCCAGTTTATTCCCACAAATAGCTTTGCATGACTGCAACAGCTTCTTCAGGTCACTTTGACACTTGTCTGGAAGGTAACTCAATATCACATTTAAATTTTCAAGTATCCCCTTATTATCAAATTTGGTGAGAGGAAAATCAATTTCAGAATCCTTAACTTCTACCTCTTTTGCTTTATCTACTACCACTAATATTTTGTTTTGGTCCTCTTCCCTATCAAAGTACTTTTTAAGCATATTTACATGACACACCCTCTGCTTCTTTCTTCTATCTGGAGTTAAATAATTTAATTCATAATTAAGTAATTTAATTCATTCAGTTTCTTTTCAATCCTGTGAGGCCCACTAAACCTTGCCTTTAATAAGTCACACAGTACAGGTAACAAAAGTAGCACCTTTTCTCCAGCAACAAAACTATGAGCTGTAGCTTTCCTATCTGTCTTCACTTTCATCACTTGTTGCAATATCTTTAAATGTTCCCTAGCTAACTCATATGCTCTGTCCAATCTTTCTCTGAAGTTTGAAACATAATCTAGGAGACTAGTTTCTGAATTTTGACCCACCAATTTCTCATGAATCAATTTCAGTGGTCCCCTTACCTCATGACCAAAAACTGGTTCAAAAGGACTAAAACCAGTCGATGCATTAGGAGCATCCCTAAAAGCAAATAACAAGAATGGAATTCCCCTATCCTAATCCTGTGGATAGTCCTGACTATACGCCCTCATCATAATTTTTAAAGTTTGATGTCATCTTTCCAAAGCCCCTTGTGACTCAGGATGATAAGTTGTTGACTTAAATTATTTTATCCCCAAACTGTTCATTACTTCCTTAAACAGCTGTGACATGGGGGAGGATTTTCCCCTCATCGGGCCGGCGTGGCAGACGGGCCCGGGAGCGGCCGCACAACGGTCCACCACCAGCGATCGGACGCCGACCATGATTTCACACTAGCTTGCCAATTAACAGCCAGACAGCGTGAAACATGCGCTGGTTTGGTGGGGGGGGGGGGGTGGAGGTCAAGCGCAGAAGTCAGTGCATATGTGTGGGTGCGCTCACAGAAAGCTCCCTGAAGGCACAAAGCTGCCTCAGGAAGCTGAAGATCTTTCACATTAAAAATGAAGTTATCAAAAAAAAGGAAAACATGTCCCCTTATGTGACTCTGTCACATGAGCAGGAGCATATTGAAAATGAGTTCTAAAAGCTTTTATTTTATCTTTAATTAACGTCGGAGACCTCAACCCACCCGTGGATGAGGTTTCCTCAAAATTCCAAAAGCTGCTTGGCCTGTACGCCTACCTGCCAACCGTAAGGTTGGACGGGCACAGGAAAGTTCTATTTAATTAATTTATTAATGGGCTTAACAGCCCTCTTAATTGTCAGCGAGCGTGCTGACGACTCCTGCGCGCCTGGTGTTATTTCACACTCATGCATGTCGGACGTGCGCCCGCACATGGAGCTGAAAATCCAGCCTATGAAATTTGAACCCTGATCTGATTGTATTTCTTTTGGTAAACCATATCATGTAAAAAATTTCGTTAACTCTTCCACAATTTTCTTTGTTGCAATATTTCTCAAAGGTTCTCAAATATTTCTCTTCAGGAAACGTTGCAGATACATATATTATTGTCAGTAAGTACTAATTTCCACTTTTAGTCTTAGGGAGGGATACTACAAAACCAGTCATGACCCTAGTGAAAGGTTCTTGAAATGCTGGAATTAGAATTAAAAGTGCTGGCTTACTTACTGCTTGTGGTTTCCCTAACACTTGACATGTGTCTACAGAACTTGACTACATTTCTATGCAATCCAGGCCAATAAAAAATGTTTTTGTATTTTTGCTTGTGTCTTTCTAATTCCTAAATGTCCCCCATTGAATTTCATGAGCTATTTTCAGGATCTCATTTCTATATCCAAATGGTATAACAATCTGGTGCACTTCCCTCCAGCTTTCATCTGTTGAAACATAATACGGCCACCACTTTCTCAATAAAGCATTATCTTTAAGGTAATAACGTTCTGGAATATATTCTGCTTTTGCTTCTGAACAAGCTGTTAGATATAAAAACAAAAAAACTGCGGATGCTGGAAATCCAAAACAAAAACAGAATTACCTGGAAAAACTCAGCAGGTCTGGCAGCATCGGCGGAGAAGAAAAGAGTTGACGTTTCGAGTCCTCATGACCCTGTCGAAGGGTCATGAGGACTCGAAACGTCAACTCTTTTCTTCTCCGCCGATGCTGCCAGACCTGCTGAGTTTTTCCAGGTAATTCTGAAGCTGTTAGATATACCTGTCTTATTTGCGTATCCCTTTTCTGTAATCTACCAATTGCCTTGAGCTAAATGCCTCAGCTGCATTATCTTCATTCTTTCTTCCTGAACAATGTTATCAAAAACATTTTCAGTTAATTGGACCTCAACACCTTCTCCCTGCCTTTTAACTTCCTGTTCGAATCTGTGAGCCTGTGATCTTGCTATCACACAATCTGGAAACAATCCAGGATGCTCTCTCTGCAACACTTTTGTTGAAAAAACTTCTACAGCTGCTCAACTACCATAGGCATCATCAATATCTGTGACCCAGCTATATCATTACCTAAAGTAAACTGAACCCCTGCAATGGGCAAGTTTTCCACTACTCCAACAATCATTCACCTGTTTTCCACTTACTCTTTAAATTTACCTTCCACAATGGAATAGGTTTAGCATCTCCATGAACACCACATATTATATCACCTGTTCTTGCAATACTCCCTCTGAACAACAGATATCACTATCCCACAACATTAATGATTAACTAGCCCCTGTGTCTCTTAAAATTTTAATATCTTTACCTACTCCTCCCTGTACACATGGAAAGACTTCCCCTTCACATATTAAATCTTTAATCATTTCTGCAACTTGCTCCTCCAAACTCCCTTTGGTAAACTGTGAACACATTCCCACTTCTATACCTACCATTGACTCTTCCTGTTTTACCTGTACACAAACCACTGGTTTATTCTGTACCTGAACCTCAGCAGCCACAATACTTTTACTTCTTTAACTTTTCTGCATCCCAATAATTCCAACAGATTTTCCCTGTAATTTCCAACACACTGACTTAATGTGCCCAACTTTATTACAATGAAACCACCTCAATTTTCAAGGGTAACTTCTATCCTCAGCACCTTCCTTTTTATTCTGAGAAAAAACTTACTGGGAATTTCCACCTACTCATTCCCTTCTTTGGCTACTCACCTTGCTTTCGCCTTCCCACTTTCTATCCTTCTCTGATTTAAAAGGGTGATGAAAGAAAGGTTTAGATCCATGAACTGACTCATAATCATCAGCTAGCTCTGCTGCTTGTCTTACCATTTTAACTCTGTTCTTCCACATGAGCTCTCACTACCGAAGGAATGGAATCTTTAAATTCTTCCATTAGAACTATTTCTCTAAGAGCTGCATATGTTGCCTCTATCATTAATGCCCATATTCACTGGTCAAAATTATTTACTTTTACGCTTTCAAACTCGATGTAAGTTTGCCCTGGCTGTTTTCTTGTATCCCTAAATTTCTGTCTGTATGTCTCAGGAACCAACTCATATGCACTCAAAATAGCATTTTTTTTACCACATCATTGTCCACCAACATTTCTTCTGACAATGAAGCATAAACTTTATGTGCTCTACTCACCAACCTAGATTGTAACAACAATGTCCAGTTTTCTTGTGGCCATTTCATCTGTTTAGCTATCTTCTCAAACGAAATAAAGAACACCTCCACATATCTTTCTTCAAACTTCGGAAGAGCTTGCACAAATTTTAACATCTCCCTACCAGGTTTTAGGTTAAAGGTTTTTCTTATCATCACAACTTTCCTCAGCATCTGATGTCTCCTTTTTAAAATCCAGCTTTTTAAGCCAGTGCCCTCTGTCTCTTTCTTTCATTCTCTCTTCCTTTTCTAACTTTACCATCTCAAATTCCTTTCCATGCCTTTTTCCTTTCTCCTACCTTCCCGCCCTTTGAAATGTCCTTTCTTTTTCTGCTGCCTCTAGTTCAAGTTTTTTCATTTCTAATTCTGTTTCCTTTTCTTTTGCCTCCAATTCAAGTTTTCTCAGTTCCTTTGCTTGTTCAAATTCAAGCTTCTTCATTTCTAACTGAAGTCTCTCTACCTCCAGCTGTGACTCGCTTGTGACAGGTATCATTCCCAACTTCAAATGCTGTGCTATGGCTGCTTTCTTTGCCCTTACAGGTAACCTCAACTGCAACTTATCTGACAACTCTGTTAACTTACCCTTAGATACTTTTTGTAGCTCAATCAGAGTTATATCTTCTACTTCCAAAAAAATGTTAGACCTGGATACAGTCTTTTGTAGTCTCACCACTTTAAAAATACCTCACAGCAACTCCTGAATTCAAAGTGCCTTTCATACTCGTAACCTTAAGTCTCACCAATTCCAAACCAATCAAGGAATTTCAAATATCTTGGATGAGCCCCTAATTTTGTTATGACATGGCAGTTGATGTATGCCAGGTGGATTAAATCCATGAGGGAAGCATAATCATGCAGTCACAACTGTTTTGCAATTTGTATTTTATTTTGAGATGTGTCCCCTGAATTCATAAGTAATAAGTGGGTGGGCGCGTGCCTGATCTGATTGGGCGTAATATAGCACGTGATGACTTTAGGTGAGCGCCCGAAGTCATTGCTCACTCCTGCAATATTTCAGGCGGTGGGCACGCGCAAGAGTTGGCAGTGTGCCTGCTGACAACTAAGAGGCCAAAATTGTGGCCATTAAAGTATTAATTAAGAGAGATTTTACACTGCCTGTCCAACCTTATCATTGACGGGTGGCGAATCAGCCAAGCAGCCTTTGCATTTTTAAGGAAACCTCAACCATTCCAACATTAATTTAAAAAAAGTGTTTTGACGTAATTTTTATTATGTATATGTTCATGTGAGTGTGTCCTATGTGGGGATATTTTTTTCAGAATTTCCAAATCCTTATTTTTGATTTTAAAATTATTCAGCCCCCTGAGGCAGCTCCCTGCCTTCAGGGAGCTTTCATTGTATGCTCCCTTGCACCTGCTCAGACTTCAGCGTTCGCACTCCTCCTGCCCCCACTCTGGCAGCGCTGAGCCTTTCAGCTCATGTTTCATGCTGGCTGGCCATTAATTGACCAGCCATTGTGAAACCGTGATCAGGGGCTGATCACAAATGGTGGATCCTTTCCTGGCCATTCTTGGGCCCGCCTGCCACACTCACCCAATGACCCGAATACCCTGTCCCAAAGGTATTTAGAAAACTGAATTAAACATTAACAAAAGAAGAGATTTCAAGCATATACATAGGTCTACAAATCACTACTATAATAACTCCCAAAATCCCTAATTAATCTGGCTCCCTGTTACACCTCCATTAAAGCAACAGTGGAAAAACAAATAGATTTACACAGACCCAGGCAAAGCAACACAATATCCTGGACAGTGATATTCAAAGTGAGTTTTCTCAGCTTCAGTTCCTTTAGACAGCAACTTGATGCATAGAGGTTGGAAGCTTTTCACACTTGTTTTAGATCTTAGAATTCCTTCTCTTCTGACACACAGCCTCATCATGTTTCTCCCTTTTTAATGCAAATTGCATTGTTCCAGTATGTCTTTGGAACTTTACCTTTCTCATAATATAAATCTTTTCATTGTTCTAATTTTATCAGTAACCTTTGGGAAAAATAAACACACTGTTTGGCTTAGCTTCCTCTGACCACGTGTAACATCTTACAATCTCTTTGAAATGCAAACTAGTTTAATTTATCTAAAAATGCAAGTTTTCCTTACACCTCACATTCTAAAACTTCAGCCATGTTTATGTATTTAGCATTTCAAACCTAGCTTCTTGTTGATGACTCAAAACCTCCAGACCAGCTGTTTCCAATTCAATTAAATCCCACACACAGAGAAACTATCCAAACCCTACTATTAACCTACCTTTACAATAAATCACAATAATACTATGATAATTATTACAATTCATGACAAAGACAGCACCTCCAGCAGTACAGCATTACCTCAGCACTGCATTGGAGTGTTAAGTTTAACTTTTATGCTCAAGACCCTGAGAAGGACTTGAATCCATAAAGAGGCAAGGGTGCTACCAATTGAGCCACAACTGACAAATTGGAAGGGAGATGGGTGATACACAAATTCTTTGAATGATGTTGAATTAGCTAAGGATAAAGTTGAAAGAGTGCTAGGCACCCTAATAGACTTGATGCCCAATATGTCAAATCAATACAGAGCAGTAATGAAAAGCACCTAGGCCAGGATTTTACAGCCCCTCCTGCCCAGTGGGATATTACGGTCTTGCTGAACCAAATGGAGATTTAAATGGCTCACCACAATTGCTGGGGGAAGAGATGCCACGGAATGGGACATAAAGTCCTGGCCCTAGAGAATATGGTGCATGGCCAAGACAGTAGAATACAAATCAGAGGAAATGTCTTACAAGGTGGTCAGACCACACATTTGTACAAAAGCTAATGAAAACTGACAGGATCAGCAAAGAGTATGTAATAAATTAAAAATACATTTAATGAACAAAATAATAAGCAGCAATAACAGTCATTGAACTTCAAAAGTAATTTGTTTTGTGAAGAAGTCTGTAAGGTTTTAATGTGATAATTTTAAGCATGAATAAAGATATGTTAGAAATTAAGAATATGCATAGAATATACATAGATGATATTTAACTTGGAATAAAGTAAAGGATTAGAATAATGCTGTAAGCTTTGTTTCACTGGAAACAAGTGGAATGAGTATTTTGTTACATGACAATTTCACCAGGTACAGGAACCAATAACCCAGGATATAGGGCATGGTCAGATGATTCTCCTGCAGTAGTGGAAGAGTAACTGAGTGCGTGTCTAACTAAACAGCTGTATTGTACCGATATGACGGATTGTCTTTTAAACCTGTTTAACAAAATTGTTTGCTAAACCATATAAGTTAACCACAGCGTGAAAAAAAATAGCTGTTTTTGTAAACATGACAATCCTTGTACTGTAAAACTATTTAATAAGGGAGCAGAACAGACACATTGGATGACTGGCATATGAGCAGCTCTAAGCACAGGCAGTTGATAACAAACAGAAACAATCAATGGTGCTGTTGACAAAGTTTGAAGGCTGGGCTAGAGAACTGTTTAACTGATCAGGGTGTTGTGGGGAATTTTCAGTCAGGGAACATGGTTCCTTGGTTGTATGGTGGTCCCCCGCGATACTAGCTAGACAAAAAGGTATGTAGGGGCAACCCCTTGGTGCTGGTGCTCGGACCCCTGCTGCTTGTGAGCCATCCTGGGTCAGTTGAGAACAAAAGTAATAGGCGGAGTTAGTTAATAATGTAAATCTGTATAAGATAGGGACAGACGGGCTGTATGTGTATTTTGTATGTTTAAAATAATCGGAATTGTCTGGGCGTTGTGAACACCCATAACCTTGTTATGGGAGGGCAGTTAAAGAGAGATAGACAAAAGTAGATAATAGTAGACTAATCAATATTCATTGGAGTGCACCTCCGATCACTAACAGGCTATCAATACTTATCAGAGTTTACCTCCGGCTGCATTGTAACATGAACTTGACGGTGCACAATCCTTAATATGAAATGGGAAGCAATCTCCGCTGTATTGTTAGCCATTGCAATGAATGAAACTGTCTTACTATAAAAACTGGATACATGCTTGTATTCGTTAGGTCTGACTCTGGTGTAGTCCACATCTCTTGTTGCAACGATAATAAAATTAACTGTGACTTCACCTCCAGCCGGGGTCTCGTGGCTTTCTCTTGTTTTCTCTAGACCACATAAATTTGACAGGAAGCTATCCACAAATTAATAGACTCCAAGAAGTATAATTGAGAAATCCCCCAACAAGGGAAACAACACAGAATTGATCATGGGGAAAACAGTCCTTTGCATGGATCACGGATAAATTAATAAGGCTATTGCATCACAGACCATTGCACAAAATGTTTGTAAAATTAGTTTTCCCAGTTTTAAACAAGCTCAATGAAAATGGGTCTTCAGTGGCACGGAGCCATTGAACTAGCCACATGATAAGCAGCTGACCTCAGTTTGAGAAGGAAAAGATCGTTTACAGTAAAAAAAACGATGTCTATACCAACAGGAAATTCTATCCCCAAATCTGCCCAAATCTTAAAAGGCAGAGTAAAAGCTGCTAAAACAGCATTCATTAAACATTTGATATGAAATGAGATTGGGATTTTGTGTGTCTATGGGCAGAAGCTTATGCCTTCGCCCCTAGTGAGTTTGGTGGTGGGGACGGGGGAGGGGGGCGTGAGGGGACATTTAATCAGGAGTGAGGGTGGTGAGTGGGGACCTCGCAGGCTACCTACCTCTACCTCAATTAAATCCGAGGGATTGCCTTCCTGCTTTGCCACCAATTGAGGCTCTTAAATAGCCAGTCAATGCCCACTTAAGGGCCTCATCCTGCCACCATTCGTGTTAGGCCTGCGGTGGGTGAGGGGCTCACCATGTGGAGAGCATGACAAGCAGTCCCTGGCATGTTTGTTTGCAGGCACTTAGCACAAATGTGGGACAATTCCGTCCATTGTTACCTACTGCAAATGGTCTTTACCTTCTCAAACTGAGCTCAGCTGCCTATCATGTGGCTTTACTGTGCCTCCCGATATCTGCCCAGCAAATCCTGTTGGGTTTTCCAGGGTCCTCCCCTCGTACTAGGCATTCTGTGTCTGATCGAGGGACACAGCATCAAAGAGGGTGGAGGGGGCAGCTGAAAGTCAGCCTGCTACCCTTGCCTCCAACCCCTCACCCACCAGCACTGGTGAAAAGGAGCTGCTGGCAGCTCTCGGAGAGGTGGGACTTGAACCTCCGGAAACCTCAATTGCGGGAAAGGCCTGACAGTGGCCTCTTAAGTGCCTGAAGGGCTCTTGATTGCACATGGAACGGGCGTTCCCTGCTGGTTCTCCAGTCAGTGGGTGAGACCCTGGTGAGCTTGACAGAATCCTGGCCAATATTTTTGTAGGCTAGCTTTGACAAAATGAGAGTTCATCATGATCCATTTTATCTACTTCCTTTAGAACCCTAAATGTAGCAATCACATTTTATGTCAACTTTCTCATTTCCAGTAAGAACATGTCTAATGCGTATCGTTGCTTCCAAAATCCAGTCCCTTTATCCCTTCAATCATTCTGATTGTGTCCTTTCAACAATATCCCTGCTGTACAAAGAAGACTAGAACTAATCCATATTCTAACATGATCACACCAATGGTTTATAAAGTTTCAAGACTTCTGCTCAGTATGGACTTTTTAAGATATCCTTGTGACATGGTTTTATTTTAAGAGGGACAAATTGGTTCCAAAATCTACTCAGTGCCATTTTATGATATTAGTAAGAATTAAATAATTAATTCTTCAGGGAAATTTCATTTCTTTCCCAGTGAAAAAATTAAGAATTCCTTGGATAAAGCAAAATACAACAGATGCTGGAAATATGAAATAAAAACAAAAAATGCTGGAAAAACTCAGCAGGTCAGACAGCATCTGTGGAGAGAGAAACAGAGTTAACGTTTTGAGTTCGTATGACTCTTCTTCAGAACTAAAGAAAAGTAGAAGAGTCATACGGACTTGACGTTAACTCTGTTTCTCTCTCCACAGATGTTGCCAGTGCCGAGTTTTTCCAGCAGTTTTTGTTTTTATTTATTATTACTAATAATTTCTTGACTGAGTTTCCTGGATTATTTCATAGCATATAATACTCTGGTCAACAAGTTTTAGTGTTTGGTTACATGTTTCCCAAATTGCTTCCAAATTTAAAAATGAAACCCCACCTCTTCAGTACAAGTTAACTTCCTAAATCCTCACACAACAGTGATCTGGCTGGTTGAAAGAGTCCAAAGCTAGAAAATTACATGCCATAAAGTGAGCTTTCATAGTCTTCTTTCTATTTTTCTGCTCATTGTTCTTCTGATAGTTTTAGGGAACTGTTCCACTGGTAAATCTCAAGTATGCCTGGCAAGTGGCTATTAATTCACATCTAGTCAATGAATCTGAGTAGGCAATTCAATACAGTGTTGGGGGTGGGGAGGGAAGGCAAATGCAAAATGGCTGGAAACCACAGTCATGTTGCTCAACTTCACTCATTTCCAGCATTGAATAGTGATTAGAACTAGAAAACCTGGTTGATTTTTCTTTTGTTCCTCACTACTAGAAACACAGGCACCCTTACTACTATTCAATTCAGATCAGCTAACTAAATCAAACTGTTTATCAGATGTGGGGCCTTCCTGATCTGCAGTGCTTACTTGTTCATTGTGTAAACTGGAGTCACTATGGATTAAGTTCCATAGATTTAAAGGCCCACTGTTACCTGAAGCAACTCATTTTGCCAGCCTTGTAAATATGATTGGGATCTCAATAGGATTGTCAATTACCCGCAATTCAATTCACAGACAAACATCTTTGTTTGAGGTACCGCTCTCTTGAATATATGCTTGAAAAATCTATTTCCACTTGTTAAGTGACAGTAAATAACAAAGTGTTTGAAAATGCAACATCAAATTTTCCGGCTTTTCTGTCTTTAGAGACAATAAACACATTATCGTTTACACATTATCGTTAAGTAAGTGTTAATTTAAAATGTGTATGCTTTAGAAATACAAATCCAGAGAACCAACGAATCCTACTACATTCAACAGAAATTTCACACAAGGCTCCAATTTTTGGGGTTTCTGTCTAAGGATTACTATGCAGAACAACACAGAAAAGATCCTGTTGTATGTTCAGTCGGTCTCATGAAGAGGTTCTGAGTCTTGTATGGTTGAACATTAAGTGTTTATTGGTAACACATAATTATGTACATATATACAGAGTATAGCCCAAGCTATGAGCTAACTCCATGCTTGCTTCTACACAGGTCTCAGCCCAATCTACAACTGACCCTAGCCTGAGGCCAAGTGTCTCTCTCCACCATTCCATGGGCGATACTGTTTCCCAATCCTACCTTAACCCTTGCTATGCCAGATACCCTTTTACAGCACCTCCCCCCGGTCTTTATCCAATATATTTACATTACAATCGTGCTAGCCCTTCTGCCCCCCAACCCCTCAAGTCTCTGACTTTATAAATTCAGATCGGCTGGAGGCTTGACAATCCTTCCAGATCTTGTTCTGGTCATATTCAGAGGAGTGGTAGGCTCTGTTAATTTGGGCAACCATTGTTGATTCAGAGTTTGAGTTGTGGTCTGTGTTCCTGGCCTTTGGTTATCTTCTTCTGATATGCTTTTTCTGCTCCTTAGAGTTGAACTTCTCTTTATCAACTCCTTATCTGATCTGCTCAGGGACCATCGACTTGTCCTGTTCTTTCCAGAGAGAGTGTTCACTCCGTTCATTTGTGGCACGGACCCGGTTTTTCTTTTTCCGTGTGCCCACCATGATCTTTGTGAGAGGTGAAGGTGTTTCTCCCTGTCGTTTGGATGTTGTACATCAGTGGGCTCACCTTGCAGTTTGGCTTTTATCACAACACTGTGTTCTTCCGTGTGTCTCTGTGCCTCACTGAGATGTGCTCTGGTGTGTTGATGATTGCCAGTTCCTTGCTTCAGCATCATCTTGCAGTTTTGCGCATTGGCTGTAGTTGTAATGTTTGTGCTGTGGTGTTTATAGGTAATGTGTTTCAGCCACGATTCCTTATCCAAGATGACCTTAATACTGGTTCCCGTGTCCAATTTGAAGTTGGTGAGATGACTGTTTACTGAGATGTCCATAGTCCAAAACAGAATCCAGGTTCTTTGACCTCACCCAAGATGCACAGCTGGGTCACTTCCTGGTGTGGTCCCTCAATTTCATGGATTGTCTTGAGATCCTCCACCCTTCTGGGTGTTCTAACTTTGTATAGTTTTCTGAAGTGTTCCAGGCGGTTGTGGTTGCAACACTGCACTGAGATTGCTGGACATTGCTCTTGTCTGAGGTCATTTGGATTCATAACATTGACATGGTCGCCCACGCTCTTATGGTCTATTTGGGTACTGCCTTCCTTGGACTGGAGTCTCTCTGCCCCTTCGTTACTGTTTCAGTAGCTGGATAGTTGGGGTTGCTCTGTACCATGGCTACCTTTCACCCCGTAAAACAGATCAGTGCTGTCAGTGGATTTCTGGCTGTCTATTTGGATGGCCTTTTATAGAGTCAGCTCTTCCTTTGCTGTAATGTTTCTGAAGGGACATCATCAATCATTCCAACAACAATTCTGTCCCTTTGAGTTCTGACTTAAGGTTACCGTAGTCACAGCCTTCAGCCAATCTGTACAGTCCATTAAGAAAAGAGTTAAGCGATTCTCCAGGCTGATGGGCACAATTGTTGAATTTCACGCTCTCTTAAATTTTATTGCTTCTTAGATTAAACGTGTATTGAAGGATTTTAGGACTTCTTCAGATTTATCTGAAGATTTGTTTAATCCTTGGCTTGCAATAATATCATCAGCTATCAGGCCTAGTGAATAAAGTAGTGTGTTCAGTTGTTCAGCTTCTGTCTTTTTATTTAATCCTGAAGCTATCATGTATCTTAAGAATCTTTTCCATCAATGTCCCCAATGTTGTGTTTGTTCCGGCCCTGGGATCAGTCCAAATTGGTCTGGTAATGTTGATTTGATGTCCATGGTTGCTTTAAAGTTCAGAGGAGTACAGCTTTAAATGCTCTGCAGGTTTTAAAGATAGCGCTGCAATAACCGTTTTTTTCAAAAGGTCTGACCGTGCTTGATGCATTTTGGTGGGGTCCTGCAGCGATGGTGGTCCCAACCTCTTTGGGTTATTTTTTTTACAGCAATTTATTAAGTCAATGATTTGGGGCCTTCCCTGCAGTATCAGAGGATTTTCTGGCATTTTCCAATCAATTCTCAGCTTTGCTGAGGTTTTTGAACCTTCAGCTTCTTTCTTTTCTTACAATGAGCTTAGGCACCAGCTCTGAACCCGGTTGGTTGTGGTGCTTTTAGAAACAGGCTGCTCTGACATCTTTTAAAGCACTGAAGCTTTTTAAACTGGTCCTGGCTTAGAACTGAGCTTTTTTACTCACCGCTGCTAGATCCTTTGACTCGGCACTCTATGAGCATTCACAGTGGGCCTCCACAGGATCTTGTGGAGTCCACAGCTGCACATGGAGTTTTTTCTTCTGCCTTTCTTTTCTGCTTCCAATTCTGCAATGGAGCTTCTTTCAGGCGATCTCCCTCTGTGTTTTTACTTCAGCTGCTTTCAGTCAGGTCAGAATGCTGCTCCTTTCATTTTCCAGCATTTGAATTTCTGCTCCAGCTTCTTGGGTTCTGGGTTTTTCCATCTGCTGCCACCATGTTGCATGTTCAGTAGGTCTTATGAAGAGGTTCTGGGTCTTGTATGGTTGAACATTAAGTGTTTATTGATAACCACATAACTATGTGCATGTATACAGCCCAAACCATGAGCTAACTCCATGCTTGCTTCTATAAAGGTCCCTGTCCAGTCCACAACTCTCTAGTCTCAAATCATGTGTCTCTTTACATCTCACGTACTGTTTCCCAGTCACACATTAACCCCTGCTATGCCAGATACCCACAAACTACAGGTCCCACCTTTAATATATGCTATTTCTGCAGTTATCGTTTAGCGCTACTCTCTGACTTTTATAAAGTACTGAACCGCCTCTCCCCACTTGCCCTTCTGTAGTTTTGAGACACTACAGGGTGGGGAAATGCACCACAGATGTTCTGCTTTATAAAACCTGGCGGTCAAGAGGAAAGAGGCCCTAAAAGGATAAGATTAAATTTTTTTTTTTGTATTGGCTGTAGAGCTTCTCCAAACTCCACAAGAATAATTTGTGCTGCTGCAGCCCCAGGCTACCCCTCCAGTCATGGTCAGACCCTCTCCTCTCCAGATCTACCTTCTAACTGGCTGGTTTGGCTTATGCATCGTCTGATATTGTGCCATTCTGGAACCACATGATGCAACAGAATGCTCATCCCTTAAACTGGGTGTCCGACCTGCCCATAAAACTGTCCAGACAGCCGATAGTTGAAATCACTCCAAGGTATTTGACCCTCGAGCCCTGCTAATAAGCTTTCCTGCCACTGATATTTGTAGAAGAATCTTGCCATAGAAAGAGATTAAAAAAGAAAAGAGAGAAAAAGCCAGAATTATTGTAAAGTAATATTTACAATATTGAGGCCTGGGTTTTGTGGAGTTGAGCCTGCCGGCCCACCATGGTGCTCTAGGACTTTGTCCCAGTTGTTTTATTTTTTGTTAGTCCCTGTAGCCCTCACCCCTCATACCGCCACAACTCCCACCTACTCTCCATGCCCCATCTATGCCAACTCATGCCAACCATTCCTCCATTCACCCCTATTGGCCCTCATATCCTACATGCCACCCATGCCCCTTTACCCACCCCCATGATCCCTCATAAACTCCACGCCAACCTATGCCCACTCACTCATCCTCATGGCCCCTTACAGCCCCTATGCCAACTTATCCCAACTTGTGTCAACACATGGCCCCCAACTCAACCCCATGGCCCTTTATAGCCATTAACAGTGCCAACTCAGTCCAACATGTGACCACCCACCCATCACCTTTGCCCTCACATGCTCCATGCCAATGCATCCAGTATCCACCATGGTCAGACCTCAGGAGCCATGCTGAGATGAAATAAAATAATGTTCTAAGTATCTACTACAGAGTTCACTATATATGAAAAAATCTCCCTTTGATAAAATGCCCATTCAATACATTTAAATCCCCTCTTCATCCATTATAAAAACAAACATTTGTATTCATAGCCTCACATCAAATACAGTGTTATGAATGGAACAGGAGGAGTGCATGAATTATCTAGCCCCACTACTCCGCAGGCCGTACCATTAATTTAAATGTTTACTTTTCTCACCAAAATGGCCAATTATTTACCTGTACCTCTAGTACCCAGAAGAAAAGAGACTCTGACCAGGCTTCTTTCAACAAGTTGCAAGTACTGGTTGACACACATTTGTAATCGGGAAGTATAACTATCTATATCTTCCTAAAGAATTCCCCCAGTGCACACACAGACACACATACAGGCAAACAAAGGACAAACAGATAGAAACTATCTGCAGAGATGGGCTTTGGAGGATGGGCATTATAAAATAAAGGACGAAATCCACAAGGTCTCGACGCTGTCGACCTGGAGTTCTCTCGCTTGAAGACAGGCCACTGGTCCCAGTAGATGCCTGGAAGTTCTCACACTGGTCTCAGTTTTGCAGATCCAAATGCAGACTAGTTACACTCAGAGGGTTCTCTGGCTACAGGTTGATAGCCATACACAATTTTAGGGACAGAGGGAGCCAGTCAAGATAGTCTTCAAATCAAGCTGGGTCACAACTCTCTCTTTTTGTCTCCCAGCGCTTTATTAATTAAAGTGCTTTGAAGTTCAATACAAGCAAACAACTCCTTCTCAAGGTGATTTAGAAGAGGTCTGCTTGTTATTTTCATTCAGAGGGCATTTAAGAGTCAACAGATAAGGATGGAACGAAATTTTAAGTTTGAATCCAAGGTGGGATTCGAACCCAGGTCCCTGGAATTTTACCCTGGGTCTCTGTAATACGAGGCCAGTGACAATACCACTACGCCACCTCCTCCTCTGTTGACAATGCAAGGTGAATTTATTGCCTTCTTTAAAAAAAAATTCCAGAATAGCATCCATATGTCTAGATCATGCCAAATCCTTCCATTTTATAAAATAAAACTTCAGTCCTGAGCTATGATTCTAACAATAACCAATCCTTTAATAACCTCTTTGACCTGTCAATCAAACTATAAACTGATGAACTATGAATGATAGGTTGCGGAAGCAGTCAAGCAGTAGTAACAATAAAATGATAGCCTTTAGGGTTATGATAATAAACAGCTGTTGAAATTGCAAGCACCAATTTTTTGCAACTTGTAGAGGCAATAGGCTATTTTTTTTCTCAAACTTTAAAGGGCAGGGGATTTAAAGAACTTGACAACTCAGCAGACTTTATCCATGTTTTACCAGCATTCATGTCTACTCTTAAAAATCGTAAGTCACACACTGCAGGAAACAGACCTTGCTCCAGCGAAAATGAGGTCTGTTGGGACTTAGCACTGAGCTGAAATGACACTGCTGGATTTCCCTTGTATATGAATCACATCCTGAGCCCTTTCCCCTACTGACAAAAATAATATGTGTTGGAAATGGGGGCATGACTTCCAGATCTGGGGCCTGGTGCCATTTTGACTAAGGCACAGAACATCCACCGCTCCATGAAAATCCAGGCCTGAAACCTTTGACAGACTTGTAGGATTTCCTGAGCCATGGATAGTGTCAAAGAAGCAGGATAATTAAGTTAACTTTGTACAATATCATCAATGTGTCTCTAAAGGTGCAACAAATTTTTATTTTATATTGCAGGAAAAAATAATATTGTTCCTATTAATTCAGTCACTCCTTTAAAAGCAGAATGATGTACACTTTACAGTCATAAAAGCCAAAACTGTTAAGTGGTAGGTTTATAATGTAAACTATCAGCACTGTGAGATTTGTAACTGCCAAACCTTAATTAATTCCAGTTGAGAGCTTTTCAGCTATTTTAATCTATTTAACTCATTAGTGATTTTGATAATGTGAATGAAGTGTGGCAGGCATAAACACTTATTAAGCATCAATTTACCATAGGAAATTACTCAGCCATTTCTGAGCATTGAGGGCATGTATTTGCTGGGGTCTAAAATTCTACAATTTTATTGGAATTAATTGTTAAATTTGAGTATTCCCAAAATTTATTTGAATTGTTATAATAAAGCATATATTTTCCTGGGAAATTTGCAACAGTTAACTGTGGCAATTCAGGACGGAACTTGCAGAGTTAGGCAATTGAGTCTCTCTTAAGGAGAGAAAAAACTGACTCAAAAATACTGAATAAAATGAATGTTGGTCACATTTTTGTTCAGATAACCTTGAGTCACTTTGGAATAATTTATAATTATCCAATAATTAGAAACCTCGGCTAACTAAATATGTAGACGTAGCCTAAGGCATAGATAAAGTACAGAAGCTTACTCATTGCTCCAAACATTAGAAGTAAAAATGATATTACTATATTTCAATGATTATGATGTTTTCTTTAAGTTGAACTAAATCTGTGGCTGATAACTTTATCAGGTGCTTTTTGCTCACAGAAGACAATTCATGTCTCTTTTTTGGCTGATAGTCAACTTAAGTATACTTACCAAGACACAGAAAAACAAAACCCTGATTCTTTATTCTCATTGTCCATAATTGATCTGATTGCCTTAACCTACTTAAGCAGCAAGTTATCTTGTAATTTACGCCTGAAGAATTATTTAGGCTGAGAGAGTGACCATCTTACATGGCATGATTGCACAGTGACACATCACTTTGGGCCAGAACCACTGCCCTTGCTGACTGGCTCAGCCAATGTTTAAAAAACAATGTTAGGTACTGATATGCGTGTTCAATTACAGGTCAAATTAATATGAACAATTGCATCTGTAACCTCAATTATACCTTACTCTCAGAAATTATGACAACATAAAAGTCACTTTGCTGCAATGTTGTCATTTATTAACTTCAATCAGGTCAACCACTTTCCCATAATCAGCAGAATTCACAAGTGTGGGATTGTGATCTCTTCCCCACCAAAGAAAGAAGAATAAACTTGCACTAATATAGTGCTTTTCAGAATGTCATGACAGCCCAAAGCATTTTACAGCCTACAGAATGTAGTTACTAATGTAATGTAGGAAATGCACCAGCCAATTTGTGCGCAAGATCCCACAAATAGCAATGTTATAATGACCAGATAATCTGTTTTAGTAATGATTGTTGAGAGATAAATATTAACCAGGACACCAGGGAGAACTCTCCTGCCCTTTTTGAATAGTGCCATGGGATCTTTTACAACCATCTGAATAGCAAGCGAAGCCTCCGTTTAAATGTCTCATCTGAAAGCTGGCATCTCTGACAGTGGAGCACTCCTTCAATACTGAAGTGGCAGCCTAGATTATGTGCCTTGAACCCACATCCTCCTGACTCAGAGGCAAGTGTGTTACCAACTGAGCAATGGCTGGTACTTTTTTTTTAAACATGTTACAACCTCACAGCCTCCCTGTGGTCAATAAATCCTACCATTACAGTTTTATTGCTACGGTAAATTCTATGGAGATGGATATTCCAGCATTACATATGCTAACACAGAAAACCAGCAAATGTCAAGAACACCTTCAAAACTGGCTCTAACACAACTCAAAAATAGCTCCAAATATAAGCCTTCGATATGTCAAAACAAATAGTTACATTGCAGTGGGGCAGAGGCTTATTAAAACATGACTTATGGTCCAACATTTCATCCCTTCTATTAGAACAGGAAAGCAAAAGTAAAAAATAAGCATGGTTTCCTGCAGTGGTTAATGTAGGCACTTCCAAAGAGGGGTTTCAATGCTGAAGTGTGGAATTTATTTCTAATGGGATCTGGAGCATCCTCCAGCAAAAACAATTTGATTTTTGACGCTTTATTTAATTACTTTTCCAGAACACTGGAGCATCCCGTAATTCTTCATTTCTAGCCAAGTCTGTGGTAGGGTGACAGATATTTCCAATTATGAAAATTTAGTTCTAAGACTTCAAGACAGCTTTACTGGGTCCAATTCCTTCCACTGGGAATTAACCGCAGATTCACAATGTAGACTTATACCAAAACTTGTACAATGATGTGCCCAAAAGCCACTTTATTCAAAGTTTTTCTCACCCTTGCCATTTCTGCCACCAATGTCAAAATGTATTTTACTCCTTTGACGCTAATTTGTACAACAATAATTCTTATGATTCTTGTTGATCTGCCTCCAAATCTGTGTAACCCATGATTGATTACTGGAAAAGTGGATGAGTCGACATACTGCATGAAACACAAGCTGTGGGCACAGAATGCAGATGGTTGACATTTAAGCAGTATCCATAGAAATGATGACAAACCTAAAACTATAGAGGCCGTAGTTTTAATAGAGGACTTGCACTATCATTATGGATGCTGGGATAGTGAACCTTTCTATTTCTTTCTCTCAGCGGTAGTCAAAAGCAATGCAAAAGAAACTTTGGTAGTAGTACATGTAGCCAAGCAGGCAATGCAAGCAGAAATAAAAAATGGAAAGGAAAAAATGAACAGGAGAAGTGAGTGATGAGACATTGAGACATATAACAAATAATTTGGACTGTTCACACTGCACTAAAAGCTGCACTATTTGTTTGATTTTAATAGAAATGTAAGCAAGAACAAGATTTACATTGCCCATCAGCAACACTGTGCTTGACAAAGTAGGGTTCCATGCATTTGCTCAAATACATAGAAAGTGCTGTTCAGTGGGCTCCCATTTTTGGTTTTTAATGGGTGAATATACTTGACGGTGATTTAGAACCATTCAAAAACAAATTGGCACAGCAGTTTGGTAAAATTTTATTTTACCATTGTAACAGCTCACTCTTTAACTTCACACCAGTTGCTTTTACAGTCTAGTCTATTGGGTGTTTAAGGTAAAGTTTGTAGCTTTTATGCTTACATTTCAGGAAAGGGCATTCCCTCACGTATGAGACTAACTCTTGACTGAACATCTCACGTGCAATATTGATAGCTTTGCAGCCGTGTGCAAATATTTGGTGATACTATATTTCTCTGCAACACACATTTTAATCAACCCAAATGTAAACAGGTGTGTACAAACAAGGAAACATAGGCATATTTGATTGAAATGCATAATTTGATAGAGTGATCACATAGCAGATGAATCAATTAATTGTTCAAGTAAAACCAAATTCTCCTGGATAAATAAAATAAACTGCACTTTTTCAGAAGCATGACTTTATCGCTCTTCCTCTTTATCAACACAGCAGGATTACCACAAATTTAAAAATGTTTTTCCCCCTCCATTGTTGCCATTTTTCCCTAAAAAATGTCCCATAAATTGTTTAGAAAATACTAAGAGATTAAATAGATATTTTCATGAGATAATGAAACTTGCCTTCCACCCAACAAACTGATTTCATAGACAGTTGTTATAGACAGTCAATCTCCTCAATTAAATTCATTCAAATTGTAAATTTTGTCCCTTGTTCATGTATTACTGGTATCATATTTGGTGAAGGAATCAAGTTTGAAATCCATTATAATGAAGCAACGAACAAAAGAAACAAAACATGAGGCTGAACTGAGGTCAACACAGCAGCATTACCACTAAACAAAACCTTTCTGTTTTCTATAACTTTTAATAAATTACAATAATTGAGAGTTTATACCTGCTTCATTTTGACACAATATTAGTAGCTCTGCAACAGTCATACCGCTGATAACTTGATTTCAAACATTTAAATGGAGCTCTAAAAGATTGCCTATTATTTTCTTGCAAGCAAGAAGTTAAACATAAACGTAGCAAGCTCACACCTCACCTTCAAAGGGTAGTGTCTGCCTAGGCATTTCCTCATATTGTGTGGCCACCTTGAACGGTTAGCAGTAGAGGGCATTTCAATATCCCCTCCCCTGCCGCCCGCCAACCCTTCCCAATCATCCCAGTGACTACTGACTAGATATATGCATATAAGATCTTGCCTGAGAACACGTTTTTACTATATAAAAGGTCTCAAATTATACAAAAAAATTAATGAGAGGAGGTTAGCAAGCAAGAGCTTTATTTAAAATATAATGTTCAATAAATAGCCTCAACACTGGAAGATTGATGGAGTGCCCAATGGGCAAGACAGGGAGTGATTATTTACGGAATATTGAAACATTAAGTTAATGCCTTATTGCCCCAAATGTATAAGACTCAATTGCCAGGGCTACATAGAACAATTGGTTTCTGAAACCAGTTTATTTTTCAAAATTATCAGTGCTCAGATTAGAAGGTGGCTGGATTCTGTGGAATTTTTTTAGTGTGAAGCAGCTCCATAGCTGGACTTTTTTTTAAAAAAAAGGCTGTTGCTAATGTACACATCATATGTTTCATGGGTAAGGGGGTGCAGATTGTAATCAAGCAAAAACTATGTTTTAATTTTAATTGAGGCAGACTGTGATCCTTACCCTCAGGGCAGGTAGGTGTTCCTTGAGGGAAATTTAATCATAATCACATGAAAGTTCTTATGGATATGCCTCAACACTGGTATCTAATTAGAACATATACTTAAGCAAAAAGTGTAAAGTCAAGGTTTAATTTGAGAAGAAACTGACACACCTTTTACAAAGGTGGTGATGCTGCACCCTAAAACCAGATTATAAAGGCAAACAGTGCTATTAGAACTGAGAATCTAACATTAGTTTTATAATTTCAATAAAATTATAAAGCAGAAATGAGGTGAAATTTGACTCTGTGCAGACAAAATATGAATTTCAAGCATCTCAGGCAGCAATGCCAACCTTATAGTTCTTGTGAATAAGGGTTTTGATCAGTGAGGGGTTGACAGCCAGCACGTTTGTGGTTATAGTCACGTTGTGGTTAGCAAACATACAAACCATCAGAATGCACAGACATAGGCCAACTGCGAATCCAGCATGCCGGCACAACTACTTGCATTTATAAGCTACCTTGGCTGTAAGTATACTGAGCATCCCCATGGAACGCATCTATCCTTTACTGAAGTAATTCCTTCATACAGTGAACTTGAATTTGCCAAGTTCCAATTTGCAACTGTTGCTCTTTGATAAGCTAGCAGTAGTTATGGTTTTATTTAACCAATCCATTCTGATTTCTTCCTGAAGTGTTGTTTATTAATCAGGAAATGAAACATAATTACATGTCTTGTCATATTGCCAATGTTGCTTGAAGTTGCTTGAGTTGGCAATTGTATATTTGAACATGTGAAGTATTACTATTAAATACAGCTGCAGGTAAATCTTTCCTCAGATTAATGCATTGTATCAGATTAATAAACGTAACATTAACCCACACATCCTGTATGAAAATGGCAGTCAGCCGCTGAACAAATATATACAAAGTCACCTGGTTTGGTGGAAACAAACAGAAAAAAATTGACCTTGACAATTTTGTTAGCCTGTGAAAGTTAGATTTTCATATGGTTAAGTGCATTCTCTGATAAGTCAAAACAAATATCTAATTTAAATTGCAGACGATGAATACATTTTATGCAATACTTCAGCTGCAAATTTACAGTTAACCCACAAAAGTTCTAGTTTTCCAATCGTAAGGTTTCATTGTGGGTAGAAGTACCTGGATAACTTTTCAAATGGTTATGTAAATGCCGATGATAATTACACTAGAAGACCTTGATAAATGGAATGGCTAGTTCTAATGCACAAGTCTTCAGCACTACCATGGGAGTCTCCAGTTCACTCAGCCATGTCTTACTGCCATGAGAAATGAACTGAATTAACAGGCCATTGTATCTGTGATGTTTAGGGCCTTGGGACAGAGCTGCATGGGATTATTCACTTTTGGCTGAACACATTTCATAAGAGTATAAGAAAGGAGCAGGAGTAGGCCATTCGGCCCCTCAAGCCTGCTCTACCATCCTATAAGATTATAGCTGATCTGATCATGGCCTCGCCACCACTTTCCTGCCTGCCCCCATAATCCTTGACTCCCTGTAGATCAAAAATCTGTCTAACTCAGCCTTGAGTATATTCAATGACCCTGTCTCCATTGCTCTCTGAGGTAGAGAATTCCAAAGATTAGCAACACTAGAACTTTGTCCTCATCTCCATCTTAAATGGGAGACACCTTGTTCTGAAACTGTGCTCCCTAATTCTAGATTCTCCCAAAGAGGGAAACATTCTCTCAATATCTACCCTGTCAAGGCCCCTCAGAATCTTATTTTTTAAATAAGATTACCTCTTCTTTTTCTAAACTACAATGAATATTGACCCAACATGCTCAACCTCTCCTCATAAGTCAACCCCTTCCTCCCAGGAATCAACCTAACGAGCCTTCTCTGAATAGCCTCCAATGCAAATATATCCCTCCTTAAATAAGAAACCAAAACTGTACCAAGTACTCTAGGCTGTGGTCTCACGAAGGCCCTGTACAGTTGTAACAAGATGTTCCTACTTTTAATGTTCCATACCCCTTGCAATAAAGACCAACATTCAAGTTACCTTACTTGCTGTATCTTCATGCTAACGTTTTGCGATTCATGAATGAGGATATCCAGATCCCTCTGTAACACAGAATTCTGCAGTCTCTCTCCATTTAAATATTATTCTGCTTTTCTATTCTTGCTACCAAAATGGACAATCTCACATTTTCCCACATTACATTCCATCTGCCAACTTTTTGCCCACTCACTTCACCTTTCTATATCCCTTTGAGTCCTTCTCACAACTTGCTTTCCTATCAGAAAAGTTATTAATATAGATTGAAAATAATTGACGCCACAGCAACAATCTCTGTGGTACCCCATTAGTTACTGTTTGTCAACCTGAAAGTGACACAATTATCCCAACTCTCTGGGCAGAGTTTTGCTGTCGGCAAGCAAGGGCGGGGCATAAAATGACATGGGACATGTAGAAGTTGTCTTCTTCTTAGGCAATCCCTTCGGATTGGGGATGACATGCTTCCACTCCGGTTCAGTGCGTTCTGAGATGACTGATAAGTCCAGTGCGTGATCTGCAGACTCTGGCACATGCAGGGCAGGTGGTGCTTGAAGGTTAGGGCAGATGAGGCGTTTAGTGATTTGTGCGTTCTCTCTGATGCCTAGTCTTCACTTCTGCGTGCTCCCGTGAAGTGGCTCAATGTGCTCAGTGCCTTTCCGAATAAGCCTTCTCAATTTTGGTCAGTCACAAGCCACGGGCTCTGAGGAGTCAGCAGGGATGTTTGATTCCTTCAGGGATTCTTTGGGGACATTCCGGAAGCATTTCTGCTGTATTCCTGGGAGTCTCCTGTTGCAACTGAGTGCCGAGTAAAACAGTTGCTTTGGGAGTCTGGTGTCAGGCATACAAGCAACATCTCCCACCCAGCGGAGCTGGTTTTGAGTGATTAGTGCCTAAATGCTGCACATGTTGGCTTGGAAGAACATGCTGCTGTTGGACCGCCTTTCTTGTCACCAGATTTGGAGGATCTTGTGAAGGCTGATGGTACTTTTCCAGTGCTTTGAAGTGCATGCTGCAGGTTGTCCAAGTTTCCAAAGATTGTGGGAGTGCAAGGATCACTGCTGCTCAGTAAATCATGACTTTCATCACAGGTTTGAGGTCCTGGTCCTCAAATACTCTTTTCCTCAGTTGGCCAAAGGCTGAGCTGACACATGGGAGTCGATGATGAATTTTGTCATCTACGCCTGCCTTTGTCTAGCTGTACCTATGATAGAAACTGCTTGTGTAAAGGTGCCATTACATAATTATGCTCCTTCAGCAGCGATGGTGCTGAAACACCTTAGGTTTGTGTTGCCCTGCTCCTCAGCATGTATTGTAGAAAACCTCCAATCACCTTTATTGCTCTGCTTCACAAATTGCTACAAGTTCTGCTTTCTCATTGGGAATTTATAAATAATATATATTAAATTAAAACTGGTTCATCAATTATGTCTTTCATTGAAATCTTGTTATACCTATCTGTTAGGCTTTTCTGGTAATACTGTGACATACTTTACAAGCTTTTGCCATGAATTGTATGACATTGCAATACTTAAGCACTTTGAGTTTGCATGAAGTTACAGGCTCTAGCCACTGAGTAGTGGTGTGGAGCAGATTTTGTGGTCTTTCTCAAGGCTTTTCAATCCAGTTTAGATCATCTCACAATCCATTTTCTCCACAGGCAAGTTCATGCTGAAGTCTTAAAGTTTAAAATTTACTTTTAATTTTATTTACGTGAAAATGTAAGCTTTCCAACTTTGTGGCTGTTTCCCTCTTCCTGTCCTGCTTTGTATCACAAGGACAGAACTCCGCTCTGTTGCTGCCCCTTATGCAATTGTGCCAACTGCCACAGCTCCTACTGATAGCCTGGTTTGCCTCCTCCTCCCTCCTTAGTCGTAAAACAGATTCAAACCTACTGTACATCTGCAGTGGTGGTATAGTGGTATTGTCACTGGAGTAGTAATGCAGAGACCCAGGGTAATGCTCTGGGGCCTGGGTTTAAATCCCACCTTGGCAGATGGTGAAATTTAAATTCAATAAAAATCTGAAATTAAAAGTCTGATGATGACTATGAAACATTTGACGTAAAAACCTATCTGGTTCACTAATGCCCTTTAGGGAAATCTCCAGAGACTCCAAAATTGCTAAGCAAGCCACTCAGTCCCATCTTTGCAACACTATCGTCTATTTGTGGCTCTCTGAAATGGCTTAGCAAGTCACTCAGTTGTATCAAACTGCTACGAAGCCTATAAGAAATGAAATCGGACGGACCACCTGGCATTGACCTAGGCACTGTAAACGGCAACAGCCCTGTCAACCCTGCAAAGTCCTCCTTACTGACATCCAGGGGATTGTGCCAAAATTGGGAGAGCTGTCTCACAGGCTAGTCAAGCAATAGCCTGACATAGTCATACTCACGGAATCATACCTTACAGATCATGTCCCAGAACTACCATCACCACCCCTGGGTATGTGCTGTCCCGCTCAGTAGGAGCTGAGGTGGCAGTGCAATGGTATGTAGTTGGGAGGGAGTTACCCTGGGTGTCCTCAACATTCGAACCCCATGAAGTCTCATGGCATCAGCCAAACACAGGTAAGGAAACCTCTTGCTGATTACCACGTACCCCAACCTGCTCCCCTCACCAGTTGATTAATCAGTGCTCCTCTATGATGAACACCACTTGGAGGAAGCACTGAGGGTGGCAAGGGTGCAGAATGTACTCTGGGTGGGGGACTTCAATGTCCATCACCAAGAGTATCTCGGTAGCACCACTTCAGATTGAGCTGGCTGAGTCGTAAAGGACATAGCTGCTAGACTGGGTCTGCGGCAGGTGGTGAGGGAACCAACAAGAGGGAAAAACATATTTGACCTCATCCTCACCAACCTGCCTGCCGCAGATGCATCTGTCCATGCCAGTATCAGTAGGAGTGACCACGGCACAGTTCTTGTGAAGACGAAGTCCCACTTTCACATTGAGGATACCCTCCAGTGTGCTGTGTGGCAGTACCACCATGCTAAACAGGATACGTTTTGAACAAATCTAGCAACTCAAGACTGGGAAACTGTGAGATGCTGTGGGCCATTAGCACCAGCAGAATTGCACTCAAACACAATCTGTAACCTCATGGCCCAGCATATCCCCCACTATACCATTACCATCAAGCAAGGAGATCAACCCTGATTCAATGAAGAGTGCAGGACGGCATGCTAGGAGCAGCACCTAAAAATGAGGTGTCAACCTGGTGAAGCTATAACACAGAACTACTTGCATGCTAAACAACATAAGCAGCAAGTGATAGAGTTAAGCAATTCCACAACCAATGAATCAGATGAATGCTCTGCATTCCTGCCACATCCAGTCATGAATGGTGGCGGCTGATTAAACAATTCACTGGAGGAGGAGTTTCCTTAAATATTCCCATCCTCAATGATGGGGAAGCCCATGCAAAAGATAAGGCTGAAGCATTTACAACAATCTTCAGCTCAGAGTCCTGAGTGGATGATCCATCTTGGCCTCCTCCAGAGGTCCCCAGCATCATATTTGCCAGACTTCAGCCAATTTGATGCATTCCACATGATATCAAGGAATGGCTGAAGGCAATGGATACTGTAAAGGCTATGGGCCCTGACAATATTCTGGCAATAGTACTGAAGACTTGTGCTCCAGAACTTGCCGTGCCCCTTGCCAAGCTGTTCCAGTACAGCTACAACACTGCCATTTACCTGGCTATGTGGAAAATTGCCCAGGTATGTCCCGTACACAAAAAGCAGGACAAATCCAACCTAGCCAATTACCACCCCATCAGTCTATTCTCAATCATCAGTAAGTATTTGGAAGGGGTCATCAACAGTGCTATCAAATGGCACTTGCTTAGCAATAACCTGCTCTCTGTCACTCAGTTTCGGTTCTGCCAGGGTCACTTAGCTCCTTACCTCATTACAGCCTTGGTTCAAACATGGACAAAAGAGCTGAACAAAAGTGACTGCCCTTGACATCAAGGCTGCATTTGACCAATTGTGGCATCAAGGAGCCCTAGCAAAACTGGAGTCAACGGGAACCACAGGGAAAACTCTCCACTGGTTGGAGTCATACCTAGCACAAAGGAAGATGATTGTGGTTTTTGGAGGTCAATCATCTCAGTTTCAGGACTTCACTGCAGGAGTTCCTCAGGATGGTGTCATCTTCATCTGCTTCATCAATGACCTTCCTTCCATCATAAGGTCAGAAGTGGGGATGTTCCCTAATGATTGCACAATGTGCAGCACCATTCGCGACTCCCCAGATACTGAAGCAGTCCGTGTCCAAATGCAGCAAAACCTGGACAATATCCAGGCTTAGGCTGAAAAGTGGCAAGCAGCATTCACACCACACAAGTGTCAGGCAATGAGCAACTCCAACAAGAGAGAAGGTAATCATTCCTCTTGACATTCAATCATTCAATGCTGTTGAATTAACCATTGCTGAATCGCCCGCTATCAACATCCTGAGTGGGGCGGGGCGGTGGGGAAGTTATCACTGACCAGAAACTGAACTGGTCTAGCCATATAAATACTGTGGCTACAGGAGCAGGTCCGAGGACAGGAATCCTGTGGCAAGTAGCTCACCTCCTGACTCCCCAAAGCCTTTCCACCATCTACAAGGAATACTCTCCACTTGCCTGGATGAGTGCAGATCCAACAATACTGAAGAAGCTTGACACCATCCTGGGCAAAGCAGCCGCTTGATTGACACCCCATCCACAAACATTCACTCCCTCCATCACTGACGCACAGTGGCAGTAGCGTGTATCATCTACAAGATGCACTGTAGGAACTCACCAAGGCTTCTTAGACAGCACCTTCCAAACCCATGACCACTACCATCTAGAAGGACAAGGGCAGCAGATAAATGGGAACACCACTGCCTGGAAGTTCCCCTCCAAGCTACTCACCATCTTGATTTGCAAAATATATCATCATTCTTTCACTGTTGCTGGGTCAAAATCCTGGAACTTACTCCGTAACAGCACTATGGGTGTACCTACACCACACAGACTGTAGCGGTTCAAGAAGGCATTTCACCACCACCTTCTCAAAGGCAATTAGGGATCGGCAATAAATGCTGGTCTAGCTAGTGACGCTCACATCCCATGAACAAATTTTTAAAAACTGCCTACCCCACCAATTGGCCACCACATTCATAACCCCTGACTGGCTCTCTGTCCAGTTCCTGATCTTTAATATACTACAAGCTGTCCTATAGTCTTTTCCCATCCCCATCAATCAATAGGTTGACTACTTCCAGTCCCTATGTCATACTTCTGTGTTGCCAGCTGATACCCATCTTACCCTGTGCCCAATCACTCCCTCCTTAAACTTCTGCTCTTGGCATGACCAAAGTTGTTAAAATTGTGAAAAAGTTAGAGAATGTAGATATAAGTAGGTTATTCTTGTGATTGCAGAAGTGGAGGAAGAGAACATCAGAAGATGAGATTGAGGTTACAGTGAAAGGAGCCCTTTAATTAATTTGAGTTTGTTCTTCCAGAATACCCACCCTACTGTCTGATTATCACAATGTTCTAGTATTCTACACATATAAGGAAAGAAGAGTGGAAAAGGACCATAATGTCAATAAAGCTCACCCCATCAAGCTTTGTGGTACAATGATACACATCACTGACCTATTTCTTAGGCGTACATTCTCCTGGGAGAGGCAAAAAAATCTTCAGCCAGTTCAAACAATCTCTATGAAATTTCACTGAGGAACAACATTTTGATCCAAGTGTAGAAAACCTAGAACTTTTGAAATTGGAAAAGCATACTGATAGATATTAGTGAGAGTAGAGCTGTATGTACAAAAATGGGACTCTCATGGCAAGTAATTTTTAAAATTTGTTCCTGGGCTGCGGGCATCACTGGCTAGGCCAGCATTTATTGCCTATTCCTAACTGCCCTTCCTCAGAGGGCATTTAAGAATCAACCGCATTGCTGTGGGTCTGGAGTCACATGTAGGCCAGACCAGGTAAGGGTGGCAGATTTCCTTCCCTAAAGGACATTGGTGAACCAGATCGGTATAGTAAAGATATACCAGGTCTAAGGACAATAAAAACGGTTCAGTCATGAAGAGAAACAAACCTAAATGTTTTTTTTTAATTTAGAGGCTGGGACAGGGAGAAATATGCTTTTGATTTCTTATAATTTTGTGCAAAATTTCCTCCCAGGTTAAAATTGTTTGATGAGATGTGCCAACTTCAGACAGAAATGGGCACCATTGAGATTTCAAGGCCAGGGCAAAGGCCTTGAGCCCTGAAGGCGGATAAAGTTTTAAAATTCCAGATTGAGCCCCTCGCATATTTGGCTGAAAGAGGACAAAACCCCACCCAAACAATTGACAAGTACCAGGGTTTCTAGCAGCATGGTGCATGCAGAAGCTCAAAGTGCAACCACTGGTCCAATACAAATGAAGTCCTTCCACTTACCCTGCAAATGACAGTGGGATCAGCCGAGGAGGGCATGATCCTATAAAAACAAATTGTTGTCAATAATGCATATTCTAGAACAACAGCCTGTGAATTATTGGCCTCTTGATCCAAACTATGATGTTTTCTTTGTTTGTTAATAGATAAGATTTCATAAATGGATAAATATGTAATTTGAAATTAGAGTTGATTGATTTCATTGTGCAGCAATGCAACATGAATAACAAAATGGATAGCACAAATAGAAATAAATGAGTATGATATGATAGCCATGACAGACAGATGGTTGCAAAGTAAGCACGGTTGGGACCTGAATATTCAAGGGTATCTGATGTTTCGGGAGGATAGGAAGAAAGGAAAAGGAGGTGGACGGCTCTGTTAATAAAGGATGGGATCAGTACAGTAGGTGAGAAATAATCTTGGTTTGGAGGATCAAAAGGAAGAATCAGTTTGGGTGGAAATAAGAAATAGCAAAGGAAATAAGTCACTGGTGGGAGTGGTTTATACGGACCCTGACAGCTGCATCATAGGACTGAGTATAAATGAAGAAATAATGGGGATTTGTAAGAATAATTGTGGATTAATCAAATTGGCAAAAGTAGCCTGGAGGATGAGTTGAAAGAACATGTTTGGGACCGTTTCTTAAAACAATACATTATGGAAGTTACCAGAGAACGGGCTATTTTAGACCTGGTAATATTTAATGGGACAGGAGTAAAATTATTAAATTAATAGTAAAGGATCCAAGGTAAAAGTGATCATAATGTGATAGAATTTCACATTTGGTTTGAAGGTGAGGAATGTAGAACTGAAACTTGAGCCTTAAATTTAAGTAAAGGCAATTACAAGGGTATGAAGATAGAGTTGGCTAAAGTGGAATGGGAAAATAGGCTAAAAGGTAGGATGATACAGAAGCAGTGGAAGATACTTAAGGAGATGATTCATAGTTCTCAAGGGTATATATTCTATTGATAAAGAAAGATGCTACAAGAAGGATGTACTACTATCTGTGGCTAACTACGAAATTTAAAGATGGTATCAAATTGAAAGAAAAGATGTACAATGCTGCAAAGATTAGTAATAGCCCAGATGATTGGTAAAATTTTAGAAACTAGCAAAGGATGACTAAAAAAAAGGGAGAAATTGGAGTATGAGGGAAAACTAGCAAACAATATAAAAACAGATACTAAAAGCTTCTACAAGTATATAAAAAGGAAAAGAGTAGTTAAAGTGAGCATTGGTCCCCTAGAGGGTCTGTTTTCACAGTAGAAGGCACAGGAAGTGTCCTAAGAATAGCAGAAAATCAAGAAGCAAAAGTGAGGGAGGAACTTAAAACAATCATGATCACTAAAGAAAAAGTACTAGGAAAACTAAGTGACTAAAGGCTCTTAAGTCCCCTGGGCCTCATGGCATGTATCCTAGGGTCTTAAAGGAAGTGCAGAGACTGGATGCAGAGAGTGGTTGTAACCTTCCAAAAATTCCTAGATTCTGGAAAGGACCCAGTGGATTGGAAAGGAGGAAAATAGAAAGCAGGAAACAATGATCCAATTAGTCTAACATCTATCATTGAGAAAAGCTAGAATCCGTTATTAAGGGGGGTAGTAGCAGGACATTTAGAAAATTATAATACAATCAGGCAGAGTCAACATGATTTAGTGAAAGAGAAATCGTGTTTGACAAATTTATTATTAGAGTTGTTCGAGGATGTAAGATGCAGGTTGGATAATGGGGAACCAGTAGATGAAGTGTATTTAAATTTTCAAAAGACATTTTATAAGATGCCACATAAAAGATTACTATGCAACATAATAGCATATGGTGTTCAAGATGACACATTATTCTGGATGGAGGACTGGCTAACGGGAAACAGAGTCAAGATGGATCATTTTCACATTGGCAAACTATAGCTAGTGGTGTGTTGCAAGGACCAGTGCTGGGGCCTCAATTATTTATCACAGAATCATAGAATTGTTATGGCGTAGAAGGAGGCCATTCAGCCCATCATGTCTGCATCGGTTCTCTGAGCATTTTAACTTAGTGCCAATCTCCTGCCTTTTCATGCGCAAACCACCAACTTCACAGAGCTATCAATGAATCACCAACATAATGCCAGCATTCCAACTGCTATGAGCAGAATGCCATTGCTCCCTAGGCTCCCCGAGCCCCAACTCTCAGCAGCATGGAGCTACTGCTGGCTCCCAGGGCTTCTCTGAATCCCAGCCCCCTCAGCAGCATGGAGCTCAAGAAAACATTTCAGCTGTGTGGAGCCGACCTTCCTCTTTGTCTGCTCCCGACCAACAGACTCCCGAATTGATCTGTCCTGTTAATACGGGGTTTCGCCCACTGTTCTGAAGCAGGGTCGAAGACTTCAATCTTCAGTACAGTCTGTACCCTAATCTCCATCAAGCAAGGGTAACAGCTCACAGGTGAAAAATTACAAAAACACAGGGACAAAAAAACATTGATTTCTCTCACTATACTTACTCAAAGAAAATGTCTGCTGTTCATTTTGATAGTTTATTCACACAATAAACCACTGCAAGGTGGTGAACTCCTCTGAAACAGCGAGGATTCTACAACTTGCCAACTACTCACAGATTGCATTTACTCATGCCATCTATACCGTAGCACACTGAAAGCAAAATTATTTCCCCGGCTTTCTTTTGGCCAAGCAGATCTTCATTTTTGAAGACAAGTGCACCATATTCAACAAGCAAAAATTTCCATTAGCCATTTTCTAACCACTGCTTTGTACCTGTGGCATGTGTTAAGTTTTTCTGTGTAAATGGAGGAACCTTGTGCTGTGGTGAGACTTCCACCTCTGAAGCCATGCAAAGAGGAATAAAAATCAAACCTGGCAAATGCTTCAGGCAACTGCTTGTCACTTTAAAAGAAAGAGAATACAAAGAGCTTGCATTTAAAACGTGTCTCTTAGGACTTCACAAAGTATTTTCCAACCAATGAAGTACTTTTGCAGAATAGTCACTGCCATGGGAGACAATTTGCACATAGTACAGTCGCACAAACTTCAAAGAGATAAATTACCAGATAATCTCTTTTAGTGATACTGGTTGATAGATAAATATTGGCCAGGACACTGGGGAAAACTCCCCTGCCTTTCTTCAACTAGTGCCAAGGGATCATTTACGCCCATGTGAGAGGGTAAATGGAGCAATGTTTTAACATTTCATCTGATAGATGGCATTTCCAACAATGCAACAGTTTCTTAGCACTGCAAAGAAACATCAGCCTAGATTATGAGCTCAAAGAGGAGATTTTACTCCCAAACAAAAAGCGGGTGAGACACCCCAAGGTACCTAGCCAGTTTTAATGACCAAGTCTCATTAACATTCCCCCATCAGCTTCCCACCAGAAACAGGCAAAAACAGACAAGCAAGGTGGTTGCTATCCTTTCAAAGTCAGGCAATCCAGGGACAACAGCTCAGGTAAGTCACAGAGGGTTTCAGGGTCGTGCCGTTATGATAGTGACCCAAATTTTGCACAGGGCAGACAGCCACTCCTGACTCCAAAGGGATAAGTTTACCTACTTTTTCCAGCCCCTGCTTCTAAAGGTCAAGTGTCTGTGCCAATCTGGCAGTAGGTCGTAAAAACTGCAACAGGATCCTATCTGAGCAGTAGGACGCAGATTTGCATATATTTATAGACACGTCAACCTGAAGATATCCAAGAGGCAAAAAATATCGCTCAGTTTTAACTCTTATGCCATCTGGTATTTGGCTGGGTGGAGTGAGATAAATTTCCCTTCAAGTCTCCGAAGTGGAGCTTGAACCATGACCTTTCATCCAAGAGGTGATCGTACACCCACTGAGCCAAAGCAGAGGCAAGCCTGGAGAAATCTTATATAAGTATGCAAGATATTATGATGCATTACTAAGATTAGTATCACCTGCTATTTTTAAAAATGCCAGAATACTCGAGCTAGTGGCATAGATTAAAGCTTGAATAGACAGCATTTTGGGGAGACGGTGACATGGTAGTAATGTAGCTGGACTAGTAATCCAGAGGTCCAGGTTAGTGCTCTGGGGACATGGGCTCAAATCCCACCATGGCAGCTGGTGGAATTTAAACTCAATTAATAAAAACTGGGATTAAAAGCTCGTCTCAGTAACCATTGTTGATTGCTGCAAAAGCTGATCCGGTTCACTATGTCCTTTAGGGAAGGAAATCTGCCATCCTTACCTGTTCTGGCCTACGTGCGACTCCAGTCCCAGAGCAACGTGGTTGACTCCTAAGTGCCCTCTGAAATAACTTAGCAAGTTACTCAGTTCATGGGCAATTAGGGGTGGGCAATAAATGCTGGCCTTGGCAATGATGCCTACATCCCATAAAAGAACAAAGAAAGGATATCTATCTAAGGAACAATATTTTCACCTTAAATTGTCTTCTATGTAAGGTAATGAAAGCAAAATTGTTAGAGTTATCCAAGAAACAGGTGGCAGGAGCATAAGATTTTAAAATTTTGGAAGGATATGTTAAAATTGGCCAGGCAGTGTTCATCCATCATATCGGGCCGTAACTTACGAGTTCCAGACATCATTTTTGGGGGGTACCCCAAAGATGTGCAGGGGAATCCCCCGCACCCGTACTCCTAAGTTCACAGGTAAGGATTGCAGAGCAATTGCCTGGAAGTGCAAGCTTCCCCTGGGCAATTACCCTGCACTGGGAACCATCTGAAAATGCGATTTAAACCATAAACTTTGGGTAGTTCCGTCTGGGTTACATTAATAGGTACCCAGAAAAAGTTAGAACTAAAACCACTTCTAGCTTCTGGGTAACTATTGCACAGGTCCATACCAATCCTCACAGGACTCCCCACCATGCAAGGGAAACCCCCCACCCACCTGATTGCTCTCCCATTTTGGATTCAACCAACCAATCGCCTCTCCCCAACTGCACCCCCCAACTACCACACCCCCCACACCCTCCAACAGGAACGTCCAGCCCCATGGGGACTCTTCACCCTACCCCGCCAGACCTAACTCTCACCCCTTACGCCCCCCAACTGACCAGGCCCGGCTCTCATCTCCCTCCCACCACCAAGCCTGACCCGGCCCAACACCCCCTGTCCCCCCGAGGCTCGACCCAACCTTGCACCCCTCGTCCCCCACAGCATCCTGAGGCCCAGCCCATTCTGACACACTCCCTGGAGGTCCAACGCCCCACCCTTCTCCCAACGCCCAACCTGACATCTCCCCACAATGAGGCCCGGAGGTCCGGCCCTCACCAGAGTCCCAACCTGAACCCACCCACTCCCCTGGAGGCCCAACCTGACACCGGCCACTCCGGGAGGTCTGACCCAACCCTTCATCCTCACCGGAGCACCACAGGCCCAACACCCCCCACCCCAATCATCCCAACTACCCACCTGAGGCCCGACCCGACACCCCCTCCCCCAAATCCTACTTCACCTTCCCCCAGCCCCAAACCCTACCCATTTATCGATTACACTTACCTTCAGCCTGGCTTGTGCCTGGCCTGTCAAAGACCTTTAAACTTCACTGGACCTTTAACTTTCCTGATTTACAGCAGCTAGTGTCGTGAAAAGGGGATGTGGTCTCTTTGCATCCCACAGAGCTGCACTCAGTGTTAGGCCCCAGTGACACTCTGCACTGCCCGGATCTCATCCGACCTGAGTCAGAAAGTTGGGCGAGACAGGATGGAAAAACATTTCAGTTAAGAAACTAGGAATGGAGTGGCAATCCAAGGCTGATTGCCAGTCCAAGGAAGCCCAGGCCCATCAGCTTGAGGTTAATGTTGTGAAATTTATAAAAAGGAGAACAAATGCAGGAGACCACATGGCTCATCTAGTTCATTCTTCCATAGAAACTAATGACCGTCCCATCACCACATCCAACTGTCCAATTATTTACCAAATTGCAATATAAATATGGATGGCAGAGGTGATTTAGTTCATCTCTTATTATTGGCCCAGAAGCCTTTTAAAGTCCCTTCATTGCAGTATCCGTTTTCTTGAATGGTTCCAGGGTTTTCACTTCATTGCTCTATTCTGGTCTATTGTACCCTGGTAGTCTTATGATCTCAAATCCCCTACTCATGCACTCCTTCATGGTTAGAAATCTACAAGACATTGGAACCTAGAGTCTGCATTGCAACAGGCCATCATCTTCCTGGTGAGCAGAAACTGAACAGGACCAGCTATATAAGTACTGTGGCTACAAGAGCAGGTTAGAGGCTGCGAATTCTGCAGCAAGTAACTCACCTCCTATCTCCCCAAAGTCTGTCCACCATCTACAAGTGCAAGTCAGGAATGTGATGGAATGCTTCCCACTTGCTTGGATGAGTATGGCTCCAACAACACTCAAGACAGTTGACACTACCTAGGACAAAGCAGCCCTCTTGATCAGCACCCCATCCACCACCTTAAACATTCACTCTCTGCCCCACCGACATATGGTGGCAGCTGTGTATACCATATACAAGATGCACGGCAGCAACTTGCCAAGCCTCCTTCAACAGCACCTTCCAAACTCGTGACCTCTGACACTTAGAAGGACAAAGGCAGAAGACAGATGGGAACACCACCACCTGAAGTTCCCCTCCAAGCCACACACCATACTCACTTGCAACTTTATCGCTGTTCCTTCACTGTCGCTGGATCAAATTCCTGGAACACTCTCTCTAACATCACTATGGCTGTACCCGCACCAGGTGGACTGCCACCTGGTTCAAGAAGGCGGCTCATCATCACCTCTTCAAGGGTAATTAGAGATGGGCAACAAATGCTGACTTTGCCAGTGACGCCCACATCCCATGTAAGTATAAAAAAGACTGAGCTTCCACCAAATCTAAAACAAAAACCTTCTGTCTTGCTGCAGGATTCATGAAGGCAACCACAGCCTCCATGGTTGACTGCGTTGTTTCAATGCTCTGCATGGTAACCTATCTCGATTTCTGCCCATTAATTTAAATAAATGCAACATTAGCAGGCTCCCTCATGGGCTTGTGCTCCTGTCATCCAGCTTTCCTGTATTTTCTGCACACAGATGGTGCAATCGTACCAGGCACAAGAACTGGAAAGATCTTTCTGCTATTAATTGAGCCTTGTTCCTGTAATATTTATAAATAAGCCAAGTGACTTTAAATACAGCGTTTAAAGCTGGCAATAAAGGATGGAAACCATAACTGCCAACTCAGGGAAAGCTGGAAAGCAATTGTTCCCAAAATAGTGCACCCCTAATCCAGCATCTGTCATGAATCTTTATAACCCAAAGCATCACCTGCCGATTGCCTTAGGCTAATTACGACTGGATTTGTTAATGCACGACTGTGATTATGACTGTGTGCATATGCATGCTACAGTCATAAGCACTTATGTTTTTGTCAACAAAATGCAGTAGCGCCTTACTAATTGTAAGATAGGATATAAAGAATGTACATCAACTTCACTTACTGTGCTTTAAGCAAGTAAATGAATGACTGTTCTAGGAAGCAGAACATCAGTCATTTCTTAAAAACATCTGGGATTTATGAAGGGAAAAAAAATCCTTAATATCTTCATAGACAATTCTTCCACTTCTTCAGAATTGCAAAAGCCAACACTACTCAAGAGGAGGAAAGCAAGAATGAGGGAATCATAATCAGGCATTTGGACTGTCCGCTGTAAGATCACATACAAATTGTGACTGAATTGGCAATGGCATTGATGGAAGCCATGGGCATGAATGGTGCAATAAATGAATAAATTCATGTTAATTGCATTCACCTAATTTGAGCTAGAATGGACTTTGCATCTAATGACATTTAGTATTTTCACCAGATGCCACATGGAAACACTTCAGGGCAGAATTTTCTACGGGGCTTCAGAGCACTGCTGTCATGGTCAAATAGGGGTCAGAAGCCCAGATAGTGTGGGGAACACTGGCTGTGGTTTTCCCAAATTGGCCAATTATTGGCCAGCAGGTGGGATCATGGTCTAATTAAGGACAGGGACAGGCTCTCAAAGCTGGAGGGCCAACTGGAGCCCCTCCGGCACTGAAGAAGCAGCAGGCTGCCTTTTCAGGTATGTGAAAGAGAGGGCACCCCAAGATAGAGGTGCACTTTCTCCAACATTTTTAAACAATAAATTAATAAATGGCCTTAGCAGCCGGGCCACTATTGTGGAGAGTGAATATCAAAGGGCCTCAAAGCTTTCCAGGAGCTACACTCTTCCCCAATGCCTTTGGGGACCTGTAGGCCTACTGGAAAATTCCAGTCAGCTGCAGGCAATAGGCCTTAAAACGTCTTTAACTAGCAGAACTGGCTTTCTGCTCCTGGTGGGCAGGTAGCCCTGCCCAATCCCTGCCCATCTCACCTCCGGGAAAATGGCCCAGGGGGCCGGCAGTGTGAAATTCTGCCCGTCCCCATTGGGGCCTAAAAATTCAGTTCTTCATTCTCAGAACTGATATCTGTCAATTACCACTGAATGTATATCATTTATGAAAATATTAAAAGGAAAACCAAGCTGTTCAAGCATGAGTTGACTCTAATCACCCAGATACAAACTGTACTGGTCTTTTTATGCTCTTTGATGATGCCAGAGCCAATTTGTACTATATCTATCCATGTATATGTCCAATCCACATATACATATTTTGTAGCAGGTGCAATGAGAGGTTGAACAATTGGAGGAAACCTGGCCAATATTTCTTGTCCCTAGCCTGGCAATGATGAAGTTAATTATAGCGCCACTCAGTCACCACCATCCTCCCTCATCTCCCTCTCCTCACTACACTCCTTCCTGAGATCAGCCAAGAATTGCACAGACCAGGAATTGAACCTATAATGTTATTATTCATGGTCAAGTAGGATAGCATGATGAGATTTAGAAATTAAACCATAATCATGGTATATTGTTCACTGGCGAACATATGGTTACCCACCATCCTCTCCACTCAGGAAGGAAAATAACACAACCCAAGCAGAACAATAATAACAGGCTAAAAATATTAAAACAACATTAAACTTAAATTAAAAAGATGGAATCAATCCACAAGGGGTTAATATACTTGTTTATGAAATGCCCTGACAAATTTTGATGAACAATGGGTTCATGAGGGGAAAATCAGATGTGTCTCCTGGTTGCCCTTCAAGATTGAACATGAACAATATAAGGGTTTACCTACAAAGTTCAGATTCTTTAGTCAGAACTGCAACAGATGGTCCAAATTCCAATTTTTGCTATGGGTCATTTCATATGAAAGCCATTTCTTTCCAAGTGGTGTTTAACCAGTTTTACACCTTGTGCAGTGTGGTTTCAGTTTCTAGAGATTGCCCGGTTCCTTTGTTTATTGCTCAGTGCAGTTTTACCTTTTACAATGAATTATCTTAATTAAACCATTTAACTCAGATTATCAATCTGCATATATTAAAATTTGAAATGAGCTATTACTGTCACTAAAGTGACTCTAAATTAATTGGTTTCTGTATTCAAAATTCTTTGTCATAGATGTGTCAATCCTGAAATTCTGATAGAGTTTGTCAGGTGTCCTGCCCCCAGAAAAACAGCGTGAAGGGATGAACATTATACTAAATGAAGTCAGAAATTTCCCTAGTTGTCACACAAGGATTTCAGATGGGCAAACTTTGCCAGTTTTGGAGATGCATATATCAAACTGTAAGGGTTGGCTTTGAGGTTTCACTTTAGAGCCCTGGTTTCCCAATGTTAAATTCTATTTCCACCAACTGAGTGCCAGCATGAGCATATCCCTGGAATTCCAAGGAATATAGATGCATTTTTTCCTCTCACAACCAGTTATATATTCATCACTAGAGAAAAAGACAGCCACTGAATTATTCAGGATTGTACATTGGCAATAGGGATACTAAATGTTTACCTTTGTTGTTGTGATTTCCAATACAGATGACATTGTCTACCAGCTGTTATGGAAATAAACTAACTGCAGAATACAGGACATGTCTTACTTCTACAAAGTGTTACTTTTCTCTGTGTAAATGTGGCAGACTTTTTTTTTTAAACAGGAAATGGTATAAGCAATGAGGTACCCAAATTGGCTCTAACTCATGAATTGAGCAAATTAACCTGAACTGACCTAATCCAAGTCACTTCAGGTTCGGAGCTTTGTTGACCACTGAGATCTAATGGTTAAAATGGTTGACAGATCAAAAGAAAATCAGCTAAGTAATTTCTATATGAGGTAAACTATGTGAATGTATTTTGCTTATGGTAATCAAATCAAGTATTGAAAAATACACAGAAGAGAACAAGCGCCAGAAATGCTGCATTAAATTTTTAAAACTTTCATTTATTTACACCACATACTCTGTTGACGAGCCAGGATAACTCATTAATAGGGTGAAACTATCACTGGAATTTGTGATTTGTCCCAGCTGGCACCGGATAACTCTATAAGGTAATGCTTTAACTGGTAGGGTGATCCAGGTTAACAAGCGCTGGGAAGCGCAGATATACTTGGTAGGTAAGTTGTGCAATTTTACTTGGGAAAATTCCACTATAACCCTTGCAAACACTTACGGATTTCTAAATTTTTCCTGTTGGCAGCCTGTGCTTAGATTCTTTAGGCTTCAGCAAGTGCGTGTGTTACTATGGGGAGGGATTTCACTCCATATCAGGCAAACCCTATTATGTGAATTCCTTGATCATCTGACCCGGAAATTCTTAAACATAGTGACGTGTTTCATGTGTATCAATTAGCTGACCAAAAACAATACCCAATGCAGATGCTAAGAACGACTGCTTGTCACAGTTTAGTGACTCTGGAAAATTCCTCTGGAATTGTCTTTGTTAAATTGTGAAATGTGGAATGTAGTTATATACTTTTGAACAGTGCAGCAAAGTCAGAAGCATTTTTATTTGGAATCAGGTTTGCATTCTTTTCATCAAATTCTCACCAATGGTTTGAGAGAACTGGAAACACTAACAGTTTTATGAGAACAGCAATGGCGTTTATGGATTTTCTGGTTCCTCCAGGAAGCTTTCATTCTTTCCTACTCAGTCAAGAAAGAGAGAAGAAAGAGCCACAATTATGTCTAGCAAAACATTCCTGCAGTAACTGTAACCACAGCATGAAACCACACGTCATTAAAAGCAATGGCTGCCAGGTCAGTCCAGAGAGGACAGGCAGTTCTTTTCATAAGAGAGCTATCTTACAACAATGGAAGCTACTGGTTGTGCATTTCTAAGGACCATAAGAGTGTGCCTAAATGAAAGGCCACTTCAAACATCCCTATCAGGGAGTGAACATGATTAAGTAAAGTCAATATACATTAATAAGACAAAGCACATTCTGTTTAGTTGGGAAGGTGCATTACAATCAAATGCCAGGATAAATCTCGTTTGTGTATTTTTCTTTCATCAGTGAGAAAAATATGAAAATGGAATATCTTAAGTCTGAATTTTTTACATAAATATTTTCCTTTCCTGACGTGTTCAGATTTGGAAATATACTTGGATACAATAGAGAGGCACTGTTCCTTCATGCCGAGTCTGTAAATTAGACAATGAAAATATGACTTACTTTGACCCCAGCCAAAAGTTGTAGCTCAAAAGGTAAAAACGGAGGTCAGGGAAGCAATTTAGATGGAATGAAGGAAATATTTTTTAAACTAATATGGGTGAGGAACAGACACAGAAACTCTTAGTATAACCGTGTAACTTAATGGCAAAGCAAATGGGTAACTTCTGTACCGGCTTCAGGTCCCTTCCTCCAATTACAAGCTCAAAAAACGTTGAAATACTATTTCCAAAGACTTAAAGAAAGAGTGAAACACCAAAACTATTCTGATGGCAAAATCACGAATGCTTCATGAAAGGTGCAAGCCAAGCTGAACCTGATAGTAACAAACCGAAGCCGAATGACTCCACTGTCCAATTGGATCACTGTTTGGGGTCAGAATCTGGCACAAAGTTAGTGAGAGAATGAATCGCTGAAATTACGTATGTCTTATCAATACATTCCTTGAAGTCAATTTATAGTAAAGCCCGAACCTTCCAATTAATAAGATCTTTTGACATGGTACAGCCTTACAGATGATGAAATTGGCAGTCCCTGCCTGGAGCTCATTGGATAGGTTTCATTTTGAATTTTGAGAAATTGCTATAAGTCCAAGATGTACATGTCTTCAAAACATTTTGCTCTGCATTGCTCATGGTGCAATTTTACTGCAGCACTTAGAATTTACAGACTGAACAGATTACTTCAGCCATCAGAACAGAAGCCTAACACAGAGCTTAGACAAAAGGCAAACTACTACAAGTTCATTGTTTGATTACCTACTCTTTTGAAAGAATATATGTACATAACACAAATCCAAATGATGTGGCTGACCTTGTAACTGGAAGTTAATTGGTCTCGTCATAACTCACAATGTTTTCATTGCCTAATAACGAGAGATAAGCACTCAACTAATACATCGTTCAGAATGTTACAAATTTAGCCATTTCCAATTTGTTTGCAAACATGTGGGTTTGGCTTATTTCAAATTACATGCATGGTTAAATGCGCCTGTCCCTTTAAGTAAACACAGTGGCAGAAATGCACAGAAAGCACAAATATCAGTCTATACACTCATACAAACATTTTACTCTCTGTCACAGTGGCATGAATTCACGGAGGGATAGCAACTTAAATGTGTTTTGTGTGTCCTGCCTTTAGTTTCTTGCTGTCACTTATGTGACATAGAGAAATATGTGTAATAGGATTCATTTATAAAACATTTCTGATCCACGCTGATGCTCTTATTCCCTGTTCAGTAATAAGCAAATGTCTGTTTCCTGGTGGTCCAGGGGCGTTGTGGCATTGACTTTGGACTCTCCAACATTTCTGGCCTCTGAAGCCAAAAATAAGGATAGAGAAAGCTAAATGATCACGTTCCATCTCTTAATTTCCTGTCACCTTGAAATATTTTCATTTGAGAATAATTACTAGCAAACTGAAACCTTTATTGTCAACTTGAGCAGATAAAAAAAGTAACTCAGCAGGTATTTTGAAAAGCAGCAGTTCCCCGTATTTTGTGTTAGTATGAGTTCTCCCACTGTGAGTAACTGTTTTTCTTTTCGTTTTGGTTCCAGCAATATCTGTGTACTAAGGCCAATGGTTACATACTGTTCTTTGCTTTTTTTTCCCCCTTTATGTTGCCTACTGCCTCCCACTGCTACACTTCCTTCTGCAGCCGTAAAGATAGGACTGCCTAAATCAAAGATTTCTATACAACTGCTGTGTAAGGCCTGGTAACACAGCAGGAATAATCTTGTATTTTTTGACTTCAAGTCTCAGAGAAAACAGACTCTCTGTGCAGGACTCCAATTTATTCTATCTTTTTAATAGTTCTATTGAGAAATGGGAATAAGGGCAGTGGGACTGAACCTGAAGTGAAATTGGAACTTATAATTCATAGTAAGGTTGGGATTCAATCTGAGAAACCACAGGCTTAGAGTTCAATGTTCTTCTATTAGTCCCACCACCAAATAGACCTTGTGATACATACAGTAAACAGTTGGTTAAAAACAGATGGAGGGTGTTCAAAAACAGTAATGAATACAAAAATAAACAAGTACTAAAATAGGGGGATAACTTTTTTGGGTGTAAGTTTTTTTCCCCCCATATCTCTATATGGTTAAAAGAAAATATAAGACATCAGTGGAATGGGAAATCACCCTACTGGCAATTCACTACTACTCCTTTTATGCACATAAAGTTGGAAAAAACCTGGGCACAAAATCCTGATCCACGTGGCTGGATTTAGTGAGATGCTGGGGTCCCTACTCCCCAAAAAAGTTAGGGGGCAAGCCAGCCCCCAATTCACCAGCTTCCTGCAGCACTGTCAGGCTATTAATTGGCTTAAGGCAAGAGCTCAGTTCCCATCTGTCCAATCAAACGACCGGTAGCTTGCAGGTCTCGGCCACTGGGAATGTGGCCACTCGTGGGGCTGCATCCAGTCCCCACAGGTGAGGAGCCATGGAGCCATTAAAGGTAAGTTATGGGGTCAGGGAGGGGGGATGGATTTTTGCAAGGCCAGGTTAGCAGGCATCCGATGAAGAAGTTAGGCGACTCGTGTGGACAGGCCAGGGGGACAGGGGAACCATGATTAGGTAAGGTTTGGTGGGGGGGGGGCCTTCGATGGACTCGGGAGGCCTGACGCACTGTTGCTTGCCAACAGCCTTAGGCAGTGAAAGGGGCAGGCATGTAGGCAGCGTGGCTCTCAATTTTACAGGTTCACCCCAGCTGCCAACCCATTCCTAAGGGCCCATGGTGTCATGGTAATCAACAACTGAGACAAGCTTTAAATTCCAGATTTTATTAATTGAATTCAAATTCCACCAACTGCCATGGTGGGAACATCAGCCCCTGGGACTCTGGATTACTAGTCCAGCGACATTATGACTACACCACTGTACATAAGCAGGAAATTGGAAAGGGGAGGTTGCAGTGAGGGAGGTTGATGGTCCATGTTCATATTATCTGCAGCTTGCTTATCATGGCAGATAGTAAGATTAGGGTGAGCTGGGAGTTGAGGAGGGGCATAAGTCAGCATTGTACCATCATCCTCAATGCTCTCAATGTTATTGGATGGCAGAAACTCTGCCACAGTCAGTTGCATAGGGCAGAGAGCTCTCTCCTCTGTAGGGCTCAGGGGATGCAGGCATTCTTGTCCCACACCAGTTTTGTTCTTCACCCTTCTATTGTGTACGACCTAGGCCTGCAAGGGAAAGGACACAGAATGTCAGTTACTGTGATGCTCTGCGCTTGGATGATGTGCCTGTCACAGCTGAATACTTGGAGGTATGGTGAAGCAATGGAAGTTGAGTGTGTGACTGGCATCATAGGAATGCGTGTGAGGGTAAGGTAGGGTATTTGGATGTTACGTATGAGCTCTGAGTGTCAAGGTCTGCTAATGGATAAGTGATGGGGGTGTGATGGATAGGAGATATCATATCAAGATGCATTCATTGACCTTGACCACACATATGAGGTAATTTGAGTTCTTGTGGCACTCCTGCCAGATCCTTGGGGCTAGGCACTGGGACTTGGCCTCTCTGGCCACTTGTTCCCAATCCCTGCTGAGGGTAATCTTAAATGTGTCCTGACTCACATCAATATCATGGCATCTCTCCCCCTGTCCACTTCCATGTCTAAGGTCTCCAGCACCACTTCTGTGGACCTGGCAGCCCTGTCCCTTCCTTGGTGTTTGATATTCCTCCTTCAGAATTGCAGCAATAGCATGCAACAGCAGCCTCCTATAATTCAGTACAGCTCCCCTTTAAGAGGAACAGACTACCTTTAAGAGGAGTTGGCTGAGTGCACCGGGTGCTATTAGCATACGCTGCTCAGCCCCTTGCTGAGTGCACAGGCAGCTGACAGTGTGGGCTCTGCTCAGACCAACGCTACTATCAGGTAAATCAGAAGGCAGTACCAAATTTGTGAGCTGCCTATCTCCATGGCAACAGGCATCACAAATCTCAACCCCTGCATTCAAAAAGCAGTGTGAACAAATTTCTAGATCCTGACCTTTTAATTCAGAATCTGTATAAAGAAATTTCCCAGCTCACTTTGAGCTTACTATCTGCCATGATAAGCAAGCTGCAGATAGTATGAACGTGGACCATCAACGTGCCTCACCACAACTCCCCTTTCCAATTTCCTGCTTATGTACAGTGGCATAGTTGTAATGTAACTGGACCAGTAATCCAGAGACCCAGGCATTGATGTTCTGGGGCATGGGTTCAAATCCCACCATGGAAGCTGGTAGAATTGGAATTCAATTAATAAAGCCTGGAATATAAAGCTGATCTCAGTTATTGATTAACTTGGCACCATGGACCCCTGGAAATGGGTTGGCAGGTGTTGGGAACCTGCAAAATTGAGAGCCACACTGCCCATGTGCTCACCCCTTCTACTGCATGGGCTGGCGGCAAGCAAGAGGGGGTCAGGCCTCCTGAGCCCATCGAGGGCCCCCTCCCTCGCCCATCCTAGTTCCCCTATCACCCTGGCCTGTCTACACCAATTGCCCACCACATAACCTCCACGCCAGGGGCCTGCTAGCCTGGCCTAACAAAGACGCACCCCTCCTCAAACCCACAACCTACCTTTAATGGCTCCGTGGCTCCTCACCTATGGGGACTGGATGCAGTCCCACGAGTGGCCACCGCTCCCAGAGGCACTGCCAAGACTAGTGAACTACCAGTCATTTGATTGGACGGATGGGGACTGACCTCTTGTCTTAAACAGCCAGACAGGGCTGCAGGAAGCTGGCAAAGTGGGGCCTGGGGTGCCCTCCAACTTTTTTGGTGAGCAGGGACCCCAGCATCTCACTAAATCCAGCCATGTGGATCAAGATTTTGTGCCAGATTTTTTTCAACTCCAGCATGTGCATACAAGGAGCAGTAGTGAATTGCCAGAAGTGTGATTTCCCATTCCACGGATCTTATATTTTATTTTAGCCATATATAGGTATGGGGGGAGAAAGATTACACCCAAAAAAGCTATCCCCCTATTTTAATATCTGTTTATTTTTGGTCATCATTAATTTATTTTGTGATGATTGTAAATTTGCGCCTTTTCACTACTGTCTTGCTGTCCAGTAAAAACAATCTATTGCTGTATCTTTTTGATTGCTTAATATCATTCCTATAATGGGTTTCCCAAACAGCACACAATGCTCCAACTATGGCCTAACATCATATATCAGTTCAACAGTACCTCCGTATATCTATGTTTACACATACAAAACCAACCATCAGTTTGTTTTTTTATGATCTTCATCTACATCTGCTGCCATCTTTAATGATTTGTAATCTGAACACAAGTCTATTTCAATTCACATCTTATTAGGTAAGGTGTATTTCTATTACCTTTCAAATGTGTGACTTCACATTTTCCAATATTGCACTATTTGTCCACCCTGCAAGCTCATCTTTGTCTTTAAGCTGTTTTTCACAAGCGTTGTCACAATTTTCTCACTCCTAATGGGATGTCATCGTTAAGTTTTGATAATGGGTGGAATGTTCCATGCCCGCTGATGTTGGGCGTGTTTGGTGACGTGAGCAGACAATATGACCAAAAGAAGGCCAAAAATCGGTTTCACAACATTGTGAAATCAGTTTGCAAAAGTTCCCTGTTCCTATGAATGGCAGGCTGTGTTTCCTGCCATCAGACGTCAGGAACCTCATTGTAATACATCTCAAATATCATTATAAGCCTGGCTTGCTGGAATCATAGGGGGGGGTGGTGGTGTAGTGATATTGTCAGTAGATTGGTAATCCAGAGGTTCAAGGCAATGCTCTGGGGACCTGGGTTTGAATCCCACCACAGCAGATGGTAGAATTTGAATTCAAAGTCTAGTAGTGACAACAAAGCCATTGTTGATTATTGTAAAAACCCATTTGGTTCATTAATGTCCTTTCGGGAAGGAAATCTGCTGTCCTTACCTAGTCTGGTCTGGCCTACATGTAACTCCACATGTGGTTGACTCTTAAATGCCCCCAAGGGCAAGGGATGGGCAATATATGTTGGCCCAGCTAGCGGCGTCCACATTCCAAGAATTTTAAAAAATCATCCCCCACGCTGGATCTTCGAGCACATCGACGTGTTTCACAACAGCATATATAAGGCGTGCACTTGGTGAACATCGAGGGGCACCCAGAGGTACGTGCACAGTAACGATCTCCCCCATGGTTCAAGCTTGCAGCGCGGGTTAGGAGAATACCTGTGCCTGAGTTGAGAGCACAGCATGCAGTCCAATGGGCAAAGCTGTTGTCAAGTGGTCAGGTGGAATGGGGCGGAGGTGGGTGGGGTCTCAGGCAGCCATGCAGCGCACTAAACTCTGACCAGCCAAGTGGTGGCCAGCACTCTCCAGGATGCATTAAGCTGCTTTCAGACTTAAACAAGAGAGGTTCTCAGAACACCCAAGCTAAGCCACGCGTCTCTCTTTCATCCTGTAGGAGGAGTACATTAGGAGCCTGATGATCTGGCTGTATGCCTTAGGGCTTACAGAAAGCGGAGACAGCAGAAAGTGGAGACGAAGGAGAAGAGAGTGACGGAGGTGCCTGGCTGGGCAGAGGGAGGAGCAGCACCCTCAGGAAGAAGGTGCAGCTAGGGCTCCCGCACAGGCTGCTGAAGAGCCTCAGCAAGCTGTCGCTGTTTGGTGCCTAGCTAGACCCAGGGTCTATAGATGCCGCCTTTCATTCCTGCAGATGACCAAGAACCAGTGTCGCCAAAGACTGCGCATGTGTGGGGAACTGGTTGGTCATGGACATGGAGGGCATCCACTGCCAGCGGCTGTGAAAGTGATCACGCTGCTCAATTTTAGGCCCATGACTCCTTTTAGAGTTCCACAGGTGATCTGTGTGGGATATCATAAGCCTCCAACCACAAATGCATCCATGAGATCACAGACGCCATCTCCGTGAGGGCACACAACTTCGTTCATTTCGCCCAGGACCAGGACAGCCAGGATGAAAGAACGATTGGATTTGCCCAGATCTCAGGTTTCCCACAGGTGCAGGGTGCCATTGACTGCATTCCTGTGGTGCTCAGATCTTCATTGTAACAAGTGGCCAACTATGTGAACCACAAGGGCTTCCATTTGCTGAACGTTCAGCTGGTGTGCACCCACCACAAACGCATCCTGCAGGTCTGCGCACGGTTCCCAGGGAGTGTCCACGACTCCTACATTCTCAGTTGGTCTCATATCCCTGATGTCTTCCAGGGTCCACAGAGGTTGCAGGGTTGGCTCCTTGGGGACAAGGGCTACCTGCAGAGAATGTGGCTGATGACACTCGTGTGACGGCCTCAGACTGCAGCAGAGTGAAGGTATAATGAGGCTCATGCTGCAACTTGCACCTTGGTGGAGAAAACCATCGGGATGCCGAAAATGAGGTTCCGGTACCTGGACTGGTCTGGTGGAGCCCTGCAATATGGTCCATAGAGGGTGTCACACAGCATCGTCACCTGCTGCACCGTTCACAACCTGGCACTGCAATGGAAAGAGGAGATGGCTGAGGAGGAGAGATGGAGGAACTGGATGTCTCCTCTGATGAAGGAGGTCCTCGAAGGCGACGATGACTGTAGTAACTGAAGGTGTAACCTCTCCTGTTGTCTATCAGGGGTCATGTGATGTTCTGGGAGGCTCCGACCAATGAGCCCTAAACACAGGCAATCCTGGGGGTGGGGCTTCCTGATGAGAGTCCTGATCGAGCATGTAGCACCTGAAAAGTTCTCTATAATAAAGTTTATCTGTTTCTTGTTGAAACCTGTCCTCTCTGTTGAGTCATTACATTTGGTGACGAGGGTAAAATTGCTCCGACGCTGCAGCTCACCTTGTTACCGTGGTGAGTACATCGAATCTTAAAGAAAGGGCTACTCACCAGTCATGCCACTCTTCAGCACAATCGATCCTTATGATGCGACTATGGAAGACTGGAACCACTGTGTAGAGACACTCAGATTTTATTTCGTGGTGAATTAAATTATTGTGGAGGAAAAGTAGAACGCCATCCTTTTGAGTGTATGTAGCAGTAAACATACAATCTCATTCGCAATTTGACGGTCCCAAGGATGCCCAATTCTGAATGCTATAATGAAGCAGTAGACCTTGTGAAAACGCATTTCTAACCGAAATAAAGCAGTGTTTTAAATTTAATTCTCGAGTTTGGCCCCGAGAGAATCCATCGCAATCTATTTAGTGAACCTGAAGCAGTTGACAGAACACTGCGACTTCAGGGACACATGAAATGTTATGCACCAGGTCCGATTAGTTTGTAGAGTTCAGGACAATGCCATGCAGCTCCATTTACTCACCGAGGTCAACATCGACTTGAAACGCGCCCTAGTAATCTCTCTCGTCATGGAAGATGCTCTGAGAGACTCGCAGGCTTTGCAATGCATACAACATGGCGCCGTTCTTCATGTGGGGTGGGAACCTACTGCCGAGGGTGGCATGAAAACCAGACCCGCAACATCGAAGCTAGATGCAATGTCTGCTGAAAAAGCCCAGTAGAAACACTTTAGCAGCAACTTCAGCATAAGTTGTTATAGATGTGGAGGTGACCACGGACTGGATACCTGTAAATTTAGGAGGCAGATGCCATTGCTGCCATAAGAAAGATCACGTAATAAGGCAATGCAGTGCAAAATCGAAACAGCCCATAAAGCGGCAAACCAACATGACAGAATTAAAAAATACAGCAGAACCTGAAGCTGCCGACACCAGTATTTATTCCCTATATAACGTAATCACTGTAAAAACAGAACCTATCACTGTCACAATCCAAATTAATGAGAAGCCACTAATAATGGAGATGGATAGAGGTGCCTCGATACTGTAGTGGGAGAGCACACTTTCAAATACTTTAATGAAGATAGACAGCCAATAAACCTGGAACGGACAACTGCTAAATTAAAGATATACACTGGAGAATCTATTCAGGTCAAGGGCATCGTAACAGCACAGTGTTTTATAGGCAGCAGACAGCCCAGCTGCCTGTGATAATAGTGAATGGAGAAGGACCCAGTCTTTTAGGCCGAGACTGGTTACAGAAGATCAAGCTTTTCTGATCTGTGATATTTCACCTGAAAACAGGAGGAGTTCCTGAACTGCTAATGAAATATGACATGGTTTTTCGGGGTGAATTAGGGAAGCTAAAAGATGTGCAGGCCAAGATATATGTGGATTTTCAGGCAACACCATGTTTCTTTAAGGCCAGACCTGTGCCTTATGCATTAAAGGAGAAGGTGGACGCAGAACTGTGCTGGTTAGAAAAGCTGGGCATCATCCAACCTGTCCAATTCTCAGAACTGGCAGCACCCATAGTTACAGTGGTTAAACCTGACCAAACCATACGCATTTGTGGGGACTATAAATTGACTGTAAATAAGGCAGAAAAACTAGACAAGTACCCCATTCCAAGGATAGACAACTTGTATACAAAGCTGGCTGGAGGCAAGTCCTACACAAAATTGGATATGAGCCATGCCCACCAACAATTAGAACTGGATAGCATGTCGAGAGAATACGTGACTATTAACATGCACAAGGGTCTTTATCAACACACTTGCCTATCCTTTGGAGTATCGTTTGCATGTGCTATCTTCCAGGGAACAATGGAGGGTCTTTTACAAGGATTTTCCCAAGTGGTATTATGCCTAGATAACATTCTGATCACAGGGTCAACTGTGACCCAACACTTGACCAACCTGGAGGAGGCGCTAAGAAGGCTCATGGAAGCTGGCGAATGGTTAAAGAAGGAAAAATGCACATTTCAAGTGCCAGAAGTTACTTACCTGGGTCACAGGGTGGATGCCATGGGTTTGCTTCAGTAGACGAGAAAGTTCGGGCAATAAAAGATGCACCTCATTGCCCAATGTAATCAAACTCAGGTCCTTCCAGGGTATGATCAATTACTATAGCTGCTTCTTGCCTAGTTTATCAACTGTGTTGCCACCATTATACTTATTGTTAAAAAAGAATCACAACAGGAAGAAGCCCTTGTGGAAGTAAAGAAACTGTTGTATTTATTGTGTTTATTGGTAAACTTCAACCCATCGAATGAGTTGGTATTAACATGCAATGCCTCTCCTTATGGTGTAGGAGCTATGTTATCACATAGAATGAAAAACGAATCAGAAAGGCCCATTGGCTATGTCTCGAGAACCCTCTCCACAGCCAAGAAGGGTCATTCTTAATTAAAACAGGAAGGTTTATCGCTGTTATTCGGAGTGAAAAAATTCCACCAGTACCTACATGAATGACATTTCACCATTATGTCAGACCATAACCTGTTAATGGGTTTATTCAGTGAGGATAAGGTCATTCTGCCAATAGCATTAGCAAGAATACAGTTGGGCTCTAATATTATCTACATATGAGTATACTTTTATTTACCGTCCTGGCTTACACGATGCAAATATGGACACACTCAGTCATCTCCTGTTACCCGATAGCATTGTACATGCTCCTATTCCACAAGAAGTTGTGCTATTACTGAATTTCTTGGATTCTTTGGCTGTGAGAGAGAAGCAGATTAGAAGTTGGACGAAAAGAGATCCAACATTGTCAAAAGTCAGAGACCTTGTTTTGCAGGGATGGTCAAATTAGCCTGTATCTGAAGATTTGAGACCATTCCATGCCGGAAATATAGAGTTAAGCTGTCAAGATGGAATTTTGTTGTGGGGGTCAATAGTTGTCACCCCATCACAAGGTAGAGAACTACTCTTGACAGAGTTCACAGTGTACATCCAGGCATCTTGAAGATGAAAATGCTACGCAAAGCTATGTCTGGTGGCCAGGCATGACATTGATATTGAAACCATGGTCAAGCACTGTCTCCATTGTCAACAACAACAGAAACTGCCTGTTTCAGCTCCATTGCATCCATGGGAGTGGCCTGGTCAACCCTGGGTTAGACTACATATCGATCATGTAGGACCATTCTTGGGTACCCTTTTTGTTGATTGTAGACGCACATTCTAAATGGATGGATGTATATGAAGTCAAAGCGCCAGAATCGAGCCCAACTATCAAGAAGATGCGTCACTGTTTTAGTATACATGGCATTCCTTAAATCATCATTTCTGATAACGGGACAGCCCTTACCAGCACAGAGTTTCATAAATTCTTGAATCTGAATAGACTCAGACATATTAAAAAAGCCCCTTACCATCCTTAATCGAATGGTTTAGCTGAGAGAGCTGTAGAAACTTTCAAGTCTGGTATGAAGAGGTTATCAGAAGGTACTTATAATAATACTTGATTAATACTTCCTGCTCTAGAATCTCCACTTTTCCACTTTCTTTTCAGTTATCATACTACGCCAAATTCAACTACGAGTTCAACACCCTCTGAATTATTGATGAAATACCGTCTACATACATGGTTAAGCCTGGTGTTTCCAAATTTAGAGGGGAAGGTTGAGCAGAATCAGAGTTACCAAAAATTGAACCACTTTATACACAGCAAAGCTCGCACAGTGTAGGTGATACGGTGTTCGTGCAAAATTTTGGCAGTGGACCCTGTTGGGTTCCTGGAACCATTGTCTCAGAGACTGGTCCATTAGCTTTCCAAGTACAAGTGGAAGATAGAATCGTCCATAAGCACATAGATCACATTCATACTAGAGAGACATTCCACAACCAACTATTTTGTCTGATTAACGTCAAACTGTCAATTCCGGAGGTGAAAGATCAACCTAGAATAGACATGCCCAATATCTCTGTGGATAGTCAATTGTTTCTTTGTAAATAGAAATTGTAAAAAAAACTAAAGGGGGAGGAAATGTAGTAACTGAAGGTATACCCTGCTGTCTATCAGGGGTCATGTGATGTTCTGGGAGGCTCCGACCAATGAGCCCTAAGCGCAGTCAATCCGGGGGTGTGTGGCTTCCTGACGAGAGTCCTGATTGAGCGTGTAGCACCTGAAAAGCGCTCTGTAATAAGTTTATCTGTTTCCTGTTGAAACCTATCTACTCTGTTGAATCATTAAAATGATGGTAATGAGGCCATCATACTGACCACACGAGGCAGGGACACTCGGGAGGCCCTCATAGCTGTTAGATTTGTGGAGGATGATGATGATATGCAGGGTGGAGACACCATAGATCCTCATATTGCACCTGTGAACATTTGACTCCAGTCTGGCTGATGGCAGCGCACATATGCTCTGTGATAAGGCTCCTGTCGTGGAGATGCAGTGGAGGCCCCAATAGTCACTCGATTCCAGGAGGATGATGAGGACATGCAGTGAGGAGACTCCATAGATCTTCACATAGTCTCTGAGAATGTCTGACTCCTGTCTTTTTGAGGGCAGCTCGCTTGCACTCTGTGATCAGGGTCATATCATGGAGACACAGCCATGAAACTTTAAATGCACCTGATCCTTTGTCAGCCTTCAGCACCTGATCCCTTCAGGAGCACAGCATCACTGGTCACTAGATGCTGACGAGATGGGGGCCAGCCCCACCTTAAAGGTGCTGAGAACACAAGGAGAGAATGACGGAACTCTGTGACACCTGCCCACGACATTCTGGTAGCAATGACATGCTCCAATGAGGTGCAGGCATCAGTAATGTGTCCAATGAATGTGAGGCTGGACCATCACTTTGGTCTGAAGGCTGCACAAAGCACAGGGAAGAGGCCTTGGACCGAGATACCTGCCTTTATCTTGTGCAGGAACCAAGCTTTCACATCTGAGTGACACGAACACGGCTTGTCAGAATGAGAAGCCATAGGCAGGGGATCATTGTTGGGAGTTTATTTACAATTGTAAAAACTACGTACAAGTGATTAATACCCATGCTCAGGCTGTGCAATAAGATGGTCGCAAAGTGGTATTGTCACTGGACTAGTATTCCAGAGACCCAGAGTTCAAATCCCAACATGGCAGATGGTAAAATTTGAGCCTACAGGCATATTAGTCTGAAATCGCCCAATCTTGTCTGCTCTCAGAAGCTAAGCAGACTCAGGCCTAGTTAGTACTTGGATGGAAACTGCCTGGGACAATCAGGTGCAGTAGGCTTTTTTTTTTGCCTTTTGTTTTTGAAGTTTCCCTTTAAGGGGCTGCCTTTTAATTTGTCCCCTGACTTCTTAGCTTAGTTTATTTGGTTTGTCTCGAAAGAGTTACATCTTCTTAACCTTCCTAAACCTGCCGTTATGTCGTGGTGCTCCTGCGACATGCACAGCGGAGGTGGAGGCAGACTGCTGACTGCTACGCCCTGTCTGCGATGACCTTGGTGGGCATCCTCTGGAAGGCCGAGACTTGGAGGCTCCCGGTCTGCTTTCAAAGTCCTGCTCTGTGACAGTGGCACCTTCCTCGGCCTATGGAGCTGGAGCTGCTGGGGTCACAGGAAGAGGGGTTTGGATTGGTCGGTCAAATAATCACAACAATTTATGCTGCAGGAGAAAAGGCCAGTGATGGGTTGGCAAGTCGACTTTGATTGGTTGAGGCTTTGCCAGGGAGAAAGCATAGGCTCCCCAAGCTCCTAGATGAGTTGAACATATTTCTTTTTCCCTGAATGTATATCACTTCTAGCAAGTAATAATTTTTTAAAAATATTCTTTGTGGGATGTATGCTGGAAAGGTCAGCATTTAGTGCCCATCCCTAATTGCCCTTGTTCAGAGGGCATTATTAAGAGTCAACCATATTGCTGTGGGTCTGGAGTCACATGTAGCCCAGACCAAGTGAGTGCAGCAGATTTCCTTCCATAAAGGGCATTAGTTTGATGAGCTTTTACATCAAATGTTTAATATTAGACTTTTAATTCCAGATATTTATTGGATTCAAATTCCACCATCCGCCATGGTTGGATTCAAACCCCAGTCCCCAGAGCATTACCCAGGGTCTCTGGATTACCAGTCCAGTGACAATATCACTACGCCTCCCCTCATGATAATGAGCCATGATACGAGCTCAACTGATTATTTTAAATTGTTTGCTGGTGTATTAATGAATTTCAGTGCCGGTGCGATGCTAAGTTCGTAGGCCATGCATCCCAGTGATTGGCTGATTGAATCAAACAGCATGTTCCTGTCGAAGGGTCATGAGGACTCGAAACGTCAACTCTTTTCTTCTCCGCTGATGCTGCCAGACCTGCTGAGTTTTTCCAGGTAATCCTGTTTTTGTTTTGGATTTCCAGCATCCGCAGTTTTTTGTTTTTTGTTTTTATCAGCATGTTCCTTCAGTTGTTAACAGGCAGAATATACTGTACTCGACTAGCCCATGCTTGTAAAACCCAAAACAAAATGTCTGCTGTTAGATGTGATTCCCCGATTGGGCAGCAAATGCTGAACAATCCTGAGTGTGCTAATAGCTATATGAACAACCAATTTAAGATAATCAATTGAGTTCATAATGCAGCTCAATTATGCTTACAAGAAGTGGCATACATTCAAATGCAGGGACCTGTTCTCTGCAAATAAATGTTCAAGCCTTTGCATCTTTTTTGAATTACCAAGGAGTTTGGGGAGCCTATAGTTGCCCGTTGCTTTTTCCATGGCAATGCCTTGGCCAATCAGAGTCATCTTGCAAACAAATTAGCCCCTTTTCTTCTGCGGAATGAAATGTTGTGATCATGTGAAACTTGGCATTCTTGTGTTTGTCCTGATGAGAACAACACAAAAAACTTTGGCAACATGTCTCTCTTTCCAGCAATATTCCAGTTCTATAACACCAAGTGACTATTTATACCTTATCTTTGCTTTCTGCCTTTCAAACATTTCTCTATCCATGGCTCCCTTGATTCCATGTGCTATTATCATTGTCAGTCTCTTATGTGGTATCTTCTCAAATAAATTTTTAAAATTCATATAAACCAGATCTTTGTTATTGGTTTGATCTACCCTCTTTTATTTCTTCAAATAATTATTCAAGATTGGTCTAGCACAATCTGTCTTTTAGAATTCTATGCTTGCTGGCCTTGATTAGTCCCAACCATTGAGCAAATTCATAATTTGGATCCTGCAGTTTACCAACAACTGAAGCAAGACAATTGGTTTATAATTTTGTGGCTTATCCTGATCTCCTTGTTTGAAGAAGAGAGTTACATTTGCCATTCCCTAGTCTTCTTGTAAAATTTTCCTTTCTACATAATTTGGAAAATTAGCTATAGCCTGCACCATTTCTTTCCCTCATTTTCCACAAAATCCTCAGATGTAAGTGGTTAGTCGTAGGTGGACAATTCACTAGGACCTAAGTTTGAACAACTCTTTTCATACAAACCGCTACTATTTCTACCCTTCCAACATCCACCTTCTCTGAGAAAACAGGCAAAATTCTCATTCTGTATTTCTGTCATTCCTTCACTCATTACTACAAGCCTCCTTCACCTTTTTGTAGTTCTACTTTAGCTATCCTCTTATTACTCACGTGCTTATAGAATTCCTTTTTATTAGCCTTAGCTAATTTTCTGCTACGCACCCTCTTAGCCTTTTTAATCTCCCTTTTGTAGCTTTCCAGTTAAATTCTTCATATCTTCCTGACCCTCTGTCTTAAAATTTGCTCTGTGAATACAATTTTTTCAGTTTCAAAATTTATTTAATCTTAATCGTCCATTTGCTAGAATGAAACCATGTTTTCGGATTTTGAGACACTTCCTGCTTATGCCAAGTATGGGCACACACTACCAGGCAGCCAATGCCAATAGAGGAATAAAATAATACTCCACAGGAGTGCAAATTGCTTACAAGTACAAATGTCAACTTGTTATATTCATTGATGGGATGTGGGTTTCACTGGCAAGGCCAGCTTTTGTTGCCCATCCTGAACAGAATGGCTTGCTAGGCCATTTCAGAGAACAGAAAGGAGTCAACCACATTGTTGTGGGTCTGAAGTCACAATTAGGCCAGACCAGGTAAGGATGGATTTCCTTCCCTGAAGGATGTTAGTGAACCAGATGAGGCTTTAGAACAGTGGATGGTGCCTGTTACCGAGACTAGCTTTATATTCCAGATTTATGTCAGTTTAAATTCCATTAGCTGCTGCTGAATCCACGTCCCCTCAATATTAGCCTTGGCCTCTGAATAATTAATTCAGTAAAATTACCACAAAGCCACCGTCTTCCCTGAACTGAGCACTTTGACCAAAATTGTGTGGGTCGGCTGGATGCAGGAAAGGGATGGTGGAAGTGGCTGGGGGGGGGGTGGGGAAGAGAGCTGAAAATATCCATCCTTAACAAATTTCACTTTAACTACAGGTAGAAACCCGAGCCAACTCTATCCTGAGGAAACTCTGCAGCTGGCATTCTGCTCCTCCGTGTCAGTGGCACAGATGCATGCTGGTTTTCCATTTGGGGAATACTGGAAGGGCAGGAGACTCACACTGCTCCTCATTAAACATTTAAAATTGATGTATTTAGACACTCTGTGCTTTGCACTCAACTAGGCACATGGTCACGAGAAGAGACCCCCTGCCCCTTTCAAATAAAGCTCTACGTGCTATGAATGGTAATTTTCTTTCATTTTCTTTCATTGATTTATTTGAGGTTTTTTTGTGTTTGAATTTCATTCACTATTTTTTTCTTTTTCCCCTGTTACCACCTGTCAGGCGTATTTCACTGTAAAGTGCAACAGCCTCTGTTCATCAGATGGCCATTCATTTTGGAAATTCTCTTGCCCACTGTGCGTTGGAGGAATGGAAGTTTTTATGAGGATTAGAGGTATGTAAGTCTTTACCTGAGAGAGGAGGCAGGTGTACAGATCCCGCAAAACTCACTGGACATGTCACAGGACCCGTGACAAGGGAAACCAACATGGCGAAAATCCCGGAAATGACTGAAATTTCTAAGTCCCACACCGAGCCCGGCATCCCCCATCTTCCCAGAGTCAGGACCGGAGTTGGGTTGGGGTTTGCACATGTGCAATTCACGGAGGCGGCTGGACACTTTTTTTGGATTTTGTAAGTCCAGGAGTGTGGAATCCAGAGTTTGCAGGTTAGAACAGGTAAGAGGAGGGCTAAACTTGGCGGATTCATTTTGGTAGCCAGTGCAGCCCTTGGAGAGGTAAGGTACCCCTTTGGATAGGGTTCTGGGACACATTTTGGAAAGGTGAGGCACCCTTTGGGATTATCCAAAGTAAATATGATTATGTACAAACTCACTGGAACTGTCAAGCTGTCAAAGAACTGTCCAAATGTTAAGAAACTGCCCAGCTGTCAATGAACTGTTAAAGAGCTGTTCAGCTGTCAAAGTTGTCAAACCTATCCAGCAAGTTTCAAAGCTGTTCAGGAAGTGTCAAAGCTGCCAAGGAACTGTCCAAGGACACTCGGTGAGTTGGCATAAAGGGCATAAGGGCAAAAGGTGGTGGGCTGGAGGCTTGGGTTGACACTAAGTTGGCATTAGTGTGTGAGGGGCCATAGAGGTGTGAGTGGGGGGCATGAATGAGGCATAGGGAGTGTGAGATGGGGTGAGTGATGCTTTTTGTTTTATTATTACTTGTTATTTATTTAAACATAGTACTGAAGCACAGGGGAAGACCTTGCACCCAGCTCGTCTCCAAATACAGCAGCCTCTGCATTTGTTCTGGGGTCGCCCTCCCCGACCCCTATTTCAGTTCCCCCCCCACTACTCCCGCAACCCCAACCGAAAATCCAACCTCCAGATGGCCATTTTTAAAGGTTGGGTTTGCTGAGTTGGAAAATTGCCTGACTCTGCAAACCCAACCTGGGGACAAAAGTCTCGGCCTAGGTTAGAATTGCACCCTACAAGTAGTTAAGTAATCTAGAGAAGTTGTAAGTTGAAGGAGTCAAGCGCAGTGACAGACTTGCACAATTTGCATGTCAGTTCTGGTGTGAATAAGTGCTTGAGCATCATGTAACTAGGTTGTCCTAAATGATTTGGTATGCCTTGAACTTCAAATGTTGTACCATTATTTAAAAAGGCCTGAAAAACATCGGCTGGTCAGTCTGACTATGGTGGCGGGTAAATTATTGGAAACAATTCTGAGACACAGGATAAACTGTCACTTCGAAAGGCAGGGATTGATCAGGGATAGTCAGAATGATTTTGTTGGGGGAAGTTCGTGTCTTACTAACTTAATAGAATTTTTTGAGGAAGTAACAAGGAGGATTGATGAGGGTAGTGCAGTGAATGTTGTCTACATGGCTTTCAGTAAGGCATTTGACAAAGCCCCACATGGCAGACTGGTCAAGAAATTGAGATCTCATAGGATAAAGGGGAAGGTGGCAGAATGAATCCAAAATTGGCTCGGTGACAGGAAACAAAGGATAATGATTGACTGACTGTTTTGCGAATGGAAAACAGTTTCCAGTGGTGTTCCACAGGGTTCAGTGTTGGGGCCCTTTGTTGTTTATTGTGCATATTAATCATTTAGACTTAAATTTGGGATGCATGATTGGGAAGTTTACAGATGACACAAAAATTGGCTGTGTAGCTGATAGCGAAGAGGATAGCTGTCGACTCCAGAATGATATAAATGGTTTGGTTGAGTGGGTGGAGAACTGGCAAATGGGATTCAACCTGGAAATGTGAGAGATGAAACAAATGGTGAGGGCAAACAAAGCAAGGAAATATTCAACAAACGGGAAGTTATTGAGAGGGTTTGAGGAAATGAGAGACCTTGGAGTGCATGTCCACTGGTCCTTGAAGGTGGCAGGACAGGCAGACAAGGTGGTCAAGAAAGCATATAGAATGCTTTCCTTTATTGGGTGAGGTATTGAATACAAGAGCAGGGATGTAATGCTGGAACTGTATAAAATGTGGTTAAGCCACAGCTGGAATTTTGTGTACAGTTCTGGCCACCACATTACAGAAAGGACAGTATTGATCTGGAGAGAGTGCAGAAGATATTTACAAGAATGTTGCCAGGACTTAAAAATTGCAGCTATGAGGACAGATTGGAGAGGCTAGGATTGTTTTCTTTAGAACAGAGGAGAATGAGGGGTGGCCTAATTGAGGTGTACAAAATTAAGAGGGCCCTGGATAGGGTAGACAGGAAAGATGTGTTTCCCCTAGCAGAGAGGTCAATTGCCAGGGGGCATAGATTTAAGGTGATTGATAGAAGGGTTAGAGGGGACATGAGGGAAAACCGTAGGGTGTCGGGCATCTGGAATTCACTGCCTAAGTTGGTGGTTGAGGCTGAAACGCTCAACTCATTTAAAAGTTACCTGGATCTGCATTTGAAGTGCTGTAACCTGTAAGGATACAGACCAGGTGCTGGAATGTGGGATTAAAATGAGCGGCTAGTCTATTTTTTTCTCTTTTTGGTCAGCACAGACATGATGGGCTGAATGGCCTCTTTCTGCACCATAACTTTTCTATGGTTCTATGTGAGAGTGTGGGAGTATTTTAATTCCTGTTTGCTTCTTGAAGTTTGTCTAAATGAGGAATAGGAATTGTTACAACCTTTGACTCGTAAGTAGTACAGTGAGGAGAATTTGTAATTTCTTTTAAAAATCTGTGGAATTTGTGATTATTTTCAAGGATATTTGAAAAGGACTTTTAAGGGTTTGCATCAATTGTAAAGGGATAAATTGTAACTAACTTGGAGAATAAGAAATACTGGTCCATATGACCTGATGATCCTTGACTTGGAAACAATACAAACAGGAAGGAAATTAAAAAAGAAGCCATGTGACTGCAGACACAAGGGAGAGCTACAAGCACAGGCGCTGAAGGTGGGTGAAGGTGATCAGAACACAGATGCGGACACAAAGAGAAAGCAGACAGATAGAAAGATGAAAGCAGAGAATTCTTGCGAAGAGGAGTAGTAAATTTCTCTTAGGAAGCGGTCGGTTTTCTGTTTTGCAGAAAAGGAGACAGGAGTCCTTGGAGGAACTTTGCAAACTGACTAAAAAGATCTAAAACCCGGAAAGCTGTGCAAATAGTTTGGAGAAACTTAGGGGCTGGGTGTTTTCTCAGAAGTAGCCAAGCCATGATCCATGGTTGGTCGTTTGAAAAGGAACTCTGGAAACCTACACTATCAGGACTGTTATGCCCCAAGGGAGAGATGATGATAAGTACACCCATGAAACTCGAAGGTGAAACCTGCTTTTGGATAACACTCCTAACCTACCCTGAGTGAGTAAAGAGCAGCATATTACGGAGCTGTGTAGCTACATAGCGCTACATTTGTGCAAGGTGTGATGTGAATGTTTGTGGTTGCATAGGACGTATCTTTGTTGCATCAACTACTTAAAGTGAAATTTACCTTTATCATTTTTCCACTAATTCATGTTTAATTTGCATTGGTTGTGATTTGCATTAAAGTAAAAGTTACAAAAAGTAGAATCTTGTTGGTCATTTCTTCTTTGGGGGTCATTTGGTAAATTAGGTTATTTTGCTTAAAGGCTCTCCCATGGGGATTGTAACAGTATGCATGAGCTGCAATAAATGAGTTGTTTGTTTGAGCACCTGGTGTTAATGAATAGTATATGTGGTGCTGACTGTACTTTTTAATAAGCTATCCTTACCATCCATGTGATACAAGGGACTATTGGATACTGTTTGTTTGCTGATTCCTTTGTGTGTTGTCTTCTTTTCCATCTGTCTCCCCATCCAGCACGCAATGAACACCATCTTTAACTTGTTTACCACCTCCTACTAGGAATGGCACTAAGCTCTCCTTTGGTGAGGGTGCTCGTAATAGATTGTTACAAATACGAAGTTTATCAGTTTGTTATGTTTTGGAACTGTCTGTTTAAGGTAAAATGGAGTAGTGAATGGGGTCATAGCACCTGCTCTAAATCCTGCGGGACAACAAGCCTGGGTGGCTTGGTTGCTATAGGGACAGTGAGACCCAGACTGATTTACTGGGGAGGAGATGCAAGATGTTCATACCAGTAAACAATGACCAGAGCAGCTGTGCTGTTGGTGGATAGAATATTTGCCTCCAAGTCTCACAGGGAGGTGTTAGGAATGTCACGTTTTATAATGGTTATACTTTAAATTGTCTATTTAATTCCAAGATAGAGGAGTTTGGGGAGTTGGGGGTTTAGAAGGTAATTAATCTGCATTTTTATCTGGATACAAGGCCCATGTGGCTCACACTGCCATGGAGATGCACATTGAGGGGAGAGGAGTTCATAGCAAACTGATGTAGTACTGGCTTACAGGATTTTCTAAGATATCACTGAACCTGACAGGAACAGGTCAGTCTGAAGAAACTAAGAGAGAGTGAGATAGAGAGGGAGAAAAGAGGAGTGAGAAAAGAGGAGAGAGAGAGACCAAAGAGATAGAGGCAGCCAGTTTCTATTATTCACGAGGCAGAGTAGAGTTTGTGAGGATTTAAATGAGGCTGGAAGATTCTCCTAGCTTTGGCTAAAGGGAGGAATTTCCAGGGTAACCCTCACCATGAAAGTCAATTTAGGGATTAGAAGTTATCTGAATGAAAAGCTAAAAGGAAGTAAGCGATCGGGAGCTGAGGATAGCTTTGGGCCGGTTCTGGGAGAATGAAGTGTCCACTCAAGGGACAGAGTTAAGTATAACCATGGAAGGTTATAAATGAAATGTTAGTTACTTTAAAAATTAAATGAGGAAGCTTTTCTGTACTTTAGAATATAAGTTGCCCACTGAAATATTGTTTAGTCAATGTTGATTTTAGTTTGTTACAGTAAAAGTCATAAAACTTGAAATCTTGTTGTCTGACCTTTCCAGTCAGTAATTGAAAATTCAACTATCTTTTTAAAAGTTATCGGTCTCTATGGGAATCATAACAAGGCCAGATTGAGTCAGCTTCCTTTCAACCACCTCATGCAGCTGTATACCCATTTAGCATCTAGCAAATAGGATTTGGGCAAAGCACAACTTTGTTAGTTGCTGGCAAAATCTCTTTTGTGTCTTCACAGTGGGGTTCACTACACTCAACTTATGCTTCTTCTCTGTCTGTATTCCCCCAACTCCCCCAGCCTTGGGCAAGACTGAAAAATATTTGAAATTGGTTTTGATGCTGAATAAAGATAGGAATAAATATTTATCTCCATACAAAAATAATTACCTCTAAGAGTACATGCCCCTTTTAATTAGGATTTGATCCCTGCAACTTCCACTTGTTTTTATTCTTTCATGGGACATGGGCTTCGTTGGCTAGGCCAGTCTTTTTGTTGCCTATCCCTAATTGTCCTTGAGAAGGTAGTGGTGAGCTTTCTCCTTGAACCGCTGCAGTCCATGTGGTAAAGGTACATCCACAGTGCTGTTAGGGAGAAAGTTCCAGGAGTTTGACCCAGCAACCTTGAAGGAACAGCGATATAATCCAAGTCAGGATGGCATGTGGCTTGGAGGGGAAGTTGCAGGTGGTAATGTTCCCATGTGTTGACTGCCCTTATCCTTCTAGGTGGTAGAGGTCGCAGTTTTAAAAAGTGCTGTCAAAGGAGCCTTGTTAGTTGCTGCAGTGCATCTTGTAGATGGTGCACTCTGCTACCACTGTGTATTAGTGGTGGAGGGAGTGGATGTTGAAGGTGGTGGATGGGGTGCCAATCAAGCAGGCTGCTTTGTCCTGGATGGCTTCTTGAGTATTGTTGGAGCTGCACTCATCCAGGCAAATGGAAAGTATTCCATCACACTCCTGACTTATGCCTTGTAGATGGTGGATATGCTTTGGGGAGTCAGGAGGTGAGTAACTCTGCACAGAATTCCCAGCCTCTGACCTGATCCTTCCCCTCCAAGCCACATGCCATCCTGACTTGGATTATATCGCTGTTCCTTCAAGGTTGCTGGGTCAAACTCCTGGAACTTTCTCCCTAACAGCACTGTGGATGTACCTTTACCACATGGACTGCAGCGGTTCAAGGAGAAAGCTCACCACTACCTTCTCAAGGACAATTAGGGATAGGCAACAAAAAGACTGGCCTAGCCAACGAAGCCCATGTCCCATGAAAGAATAAAAACAAGTGGAAGTTGCAGGGATCAGTTATATAGCTGGTACAGTTCTGTTTCAGGTCAATGGTAACCCCCCCAGGATGTTGATGGTGGGGAAATTCATCGAAGATAATGCCATTGAACGTTATAGGGCAATGGTTGGAGATGGTGATTGCCTGGCACTTGGGTGACACGACTGTTACTTGCCACTTGTCAGCCCAAGCTGGATATTATCCAGTCCTTAGTGCATATGGGCACAGACTGCTCTCCTGCACAAGATTGAAACCTGCAGTGGCAGCCTTTTATAATTACTCACATAGTGAAAAGGACAATTTGTGGTATTATGGCACAGCTCCACCGACATGCTTTGCACCAGCAACGTGACACAAAAACCTGGATTTTCGCAGAGATTTGGAGTCCCTGCGTCTTATGCAAAATGGCGCCGGGACCCTGAATCCTGAAATTCCACTCCTATTTCTGACATTAGGGGAAAGGGGGTGGGATGTGATTCACACATGGAGGACACCTGAACCCAGCAGAGACATTTAAACTCAGTGTTGGATTCAAAAATAACTCATTTTCACTGGAGTTAGGTCTGTTTCAAACAGTGTGTGACTTATGATTTTAGACATGAATGCTCATAAAAGGCGGATAAAGTCTTTGAAACTGTCAAGCTGTCAAGTCATTTAAGTTCCCTGCCCTTTAGATTAAAAAACAAATCAGTCTGCTGTGACCTGAGGTGAACAATATCAGTGCTCACAATTTCAATAGCTGTTTGTTGACATAACTCTAAGGGTTAACATTATATTAATATTACTGCTTCCACAACTTGTCATTATGACAGCTCCAAGATATAATTAAAGGGTTAGCTGTCTTTGATGCGGACTATGAATATAAATGTTTGTTTTTGTAAGGGATTAAGTACAGCGGGGGATTTAAATGTATTGAATGGGTTTTATCAATGAGAGTTCTTTTTCATTTGTACAGGGAAATCTGTAATAGATACATAGGTGGAATCTTCCCAGATTTGCACAAAGTGCAGTAGCAGCCGGGTTTTACCCGTTGGCCGCAATGGCTGTGCTGTCCCATTTCCACCTCATTAATTATCCAACCATAGGAAACATGCCATCTCACTGGTAGGCGGACTCTGATTTGCCTGCCACAGCATTGCCTCGCCACTTCCTCAAGTAGGGCGCCATATTTAAACTGCAGCCATACGCACGCTTCTCAATGCTTGCAGCCGAGGATTGCTTCAGTGAAGAAGCAGCTCCAAAAGCCAAGAAAAGTGCAGACCCGATTCAGTGACGCATTCCTGGGTGGCCTTCTGGACACCACAGAGGCCCGCCGTGATATCCTCTACCCCAGCTCTGACTGCAGGAGGCCCATCAGTCTCACCACTCCGGCTTGGGAGGCGGTGGCAGAGGTGGTCAGTGCCAATGCTGCACACAAGAGGTCAGCCATTCAGGGCAGAAAACAGATGAATGATCTTATCCATGCCGCCAGGGTAAGGCAACCATCTCATCGCTCTAAACTCACACACTCACAAGGCCATCACATATTCATTGGCATCTCACTCACTGCCAGCTCAAGGGACATCACCACTCACTCTCTCACGCTCCCTCACATCTCCATCTGACTTCATCTTCTCTGGAGACTGCAGCTTCAGCCATCACCATCTTGCGGCTACTTGCACAGATCAACATGTGCCCCAACACACACCCTGGGATACAACCTCTTCCCCAGTTCCACTCTCGCCCTGAAGCCTCTTCCCTTGCCTGAGGCCACTTCTCCCCTTTCCCCAAGCAAGCCATCCTTGCCTTATGGCTGGTTTGGTAGGTAGAGACCTGCCCATGAGTTCCCCTGAAAGTGATGTGGTGCTGTCTGTGAAGCCTGGCATTGATGACTGTGAGTGCTGATGATGAAAGGTAGGCAAACAAACTTCGAAGCCCTGAGCGAAGTGCAGACTGCCAAGTGCACGTCGCTTATATACAGTTGTGAAACACATCAGCGTGGTGTCCGGATGATCCAGGATGGGGGGGTGATTCCGGCAAGCAGGGCTTATAATGAGATGCTAAAGTATTGAAATTAGGATCCTGACATGCAGCGGCAAGAAACGTGGCCCGCCATTGACAGGTGGAGTGGACGAATGCAAACTGGTTTCACAACGGTGTAAAACTGATTTTTGGCCTTCACACCATATTGACCTCACCCAGCCTGCCATGACCCCCAACACCAACAGGACTGGAAAATTCTGGCCTTAGAACTTTATTTTATTTTACTTCTGCATGGCTGCTAAGGTCTGCCCATGGTGGATACTGGGTGAGTTGACATGGATGGTGTAAGGGCATAGGGCCTTATTGGCAAGTTGACAATAAGTTGGCATAGGGGCTATAAAGGGCCATGGGGGAAAAATGAGGACTTGCGTGTTGGCATGAGTTGGCACTAAATTCACATAGGGGCTATAAGGGGCCATGGGGATATGTGGGGGGGGGGGGCACAGGTTGTCATAGAGGGTGTGAGGGGCTATTTGGGGTAGGGGCATGGGGTGGCATGTGAGGTTGTGTGAGGTTTAGCGGGCCTAATATTCAATCACACAAATGGAACAATGCTATCCTGGCAATGAAGATCCTGTTATTGGGGGCACTTTCTCCTGAGGTTGATGTGGCAAGCTGGGGCCTTTCTCACCTTGGGAGTCTCAATTGTACCGATAATGTAATTTCAATTTCTATATTCCATGTTGACAGGATCAATGATGATACTTTTGGAAAAATGGACTGGAACTGAAGAATACGTAGATCTTTCTACAGAAGATCATAACAGGCCTTATGCTCCTGGTTTGCAACAGCAATTCTGTGCACTGTTCTGCCCCTCTTACACTCTGGACAAGGATGGGATCTTTTGGGCACCCTGGGCTTTGCAGTATGATTCAGAGACTTAGAGGGAAATGCATGGGACTTGTTCCCAATGTTTACTCCAAGATACAGCCTCAACATGATTAATCTTTTTGTGAGTTTATGGTGCCATGGGTGCCTGGAATGTTGGGTTGTTAATACGTGAAGTTGTGACTGACTGAGGGAGGACCACACATCAGCAGATGGCTATACCTCTAAGACAACAGTGCATTTACTTCCGACTTTAATGAAATATATGACGTCAGGCTTCTGGTGTCATAGAATGCTGTTAAAATATATCTCTGGTCAATTCAGAGGGCTGGCAACAACAACTATATGATGACTTTTATATGGGATATAGAAACATTAGGTATAGGAGTAGACTACCCAGTACTTCATGCTTGTTCCACCATTCAATTAGATCAGGATGATATGCACCCCTGCTCCATTTACCTGCCTTTGCTCTACATCCCTTGATAACCTTATCTACCAAAAACCTCAGTCTTGAAAGCTGGGACAGAGAACATACCAGAGAAAATAGTTTATCTATACCTGCCCTATCAAATTCTTTTAACATTTTAAATATCTCAAACAGATCATCTCTCCATCTTCTATATTAAGAAAATTTTGCCAAGCTTATGCAACATGCCCTCATAATTTAACCCTCTAAGACGGACTTTATTCTGGTGAATCAGCAATGCACCTCTCCAAAGCCAATATATCCTTCCTGAGGCATTTATGACTATCATAATAGTAATGATTTAACAACAAAGTTGTTTAGCCACCAATAATGTTCACTTTGGTTGATAGCAACATGGAAGTTCCCCACCCAGCATTCTTGTTCAGTCCCTCTCTATTTATGTGGCATATATGAAGGAAAAATGGATATAAAACAATTCAAACCTCAGGCATTGTTTTTATTGAACCAAAAAATTATCATGAGCAAATAGATAGTTAAAAGATAATTTAAGAACTGAAGGTCTGATCTTTGATGAGATGTCAATAAAGGCATTGCAATCAGTTACTCGGTGTGGATGTGTGCCCAGTATAAATCACCATCTTCATTGCAGTAATGAAGGAAAGGAGAGAGCACTGAAAGGGAGAGTGAATATACTCAAATGGTAATATAATGAAAATATGCACAAAGATTTAGCTCCTGTGGATATTTTGCAGTGTACAAAAATGGATCCATTGCATCAATATAAGATTGTTAACTAGAAGAGTGTTTTAATAACATCTGGTGCAAATAGAACCCAAGCAAAGAGAACATAAGTTACTAATGTTATGCAAGATTGCAAGACAGTGAAAAGAGCTTCAATGACACGAGAGCTAAGCGGTATAGAAATCTTCATCAACTAAACTGACTTTGATTCTCTTCACTTCAGCTGCATTACTTGCACAATTTTGGAACAACCTCATCTTCTACAGTACTTTCTACCACCCCAATTTGCTGCAGGACTTAAGTTTCTAATGTGTCACTAGGAGGTTGGATGTAGGACCCACTCCCCTCACAATCTTATGAATAGTCTTTGATCAAACATTCCCAGATTTTGAAAATGACATGCACCTCCAATCTTGGGAACAATATAAGAGCAAAATGCTGGAAATACTCAGCAGGTCAGGCAGCATCTGTGGAGAGAAACAGAGTTAAATAAACTTTTTAGGACAATGACCTTTCAACAGGTGTTGCCTGAAAGCAATATGTTCTTCACTTTAATTCTGACAAAATTCCAATTTGTTACTGTAGCAGCGCACTGGACATGGGTGTATAGTGACATGAAGCACTGGCACCAAATAAACCACCATAATGAGAGATGATATGTGGCATTAACATGCCAAATAAAAGTTATGGGTTTTTTATTATGTAAAATGAGAATTTCTTTCACATCCCTACTCTACTGCAGGTGACAGAGAAATGGTTCAACTTTGTGCTTTCAGTAATTCCTGTCCTCTATTTAGGATGTAATTCAGGGCACTGTAATACAAACATAAGCAGTGTTTGCAGGTTATTCACATTAGATTGTAGAACTTCAGGTTGACGCTATTAGCTATCCAAATATACTATGGTGAGCATTAACTTAACAATATGTACTCCCAGACCTGGTTCCATTTTGCTTAACGTTGCTTAAGATATGAGTAGGCATTTCGGCCTGGATCTTCTGAGCAGCAGCAATGGTGGTTGGATTGCCACTGCGCTCGAAAATTCCCCTAACTCGATGCCACTGTGCATTTCTTCTGGGATCTTCTGATCCCGGCTTTCACAGAAATGCGCAACACAGTGTCTCTCGGGGCACTCCATTGGAGTGGGGTAGAGTCAGTGGAAGACAGGACATGCCCCCTTTTTTAAGGCATTAGCTGCTGTATGGTAAGTTTAAAGGTCTAATCTTAATGATAGTCAAGGGATGAGTGAATGGGTGAATGGTTGAGCAAGTGAGTGAGTGAAAGGGTATGTTGGCAGGGTGGGTTGATGGGTGGGGTGGTAGGTGAGTGAGTGGGTAATTGGGTCAGGGGATTAGTCGGGCAGTTGGAAGCGTAGCCAGGTTGGGGGGTATAATCCAGTAGTAAATAGGGTAGTTGGTGGTTTGGGGAGTAGTTGGGAGGTCAGGGAAGGGTGATGGGGGTTGGGCGGTCAGTTAGGTAATTAATTGTCTAACATTTCCTGGGTAATTACCCAAGTAAGTACCGTGGAACTGTCCAAAGTCTCCGACTTTAGCTCAGAGTTGGAGGCATTCGCGGAGGGTCCCAAGCACCAGGGGAATTGTCCAATGGAAGTTGAAACTTTCCAGGCAATACCCATGTAGGTCCATCTGTCAGAACCTCCAGATGGGCCTGACGCCCAGCTTCAGTTGTACATCTAGTCTCCAACGATCTGGAGACTGGAAGATTTGGCCAATTAATGGCCATTATATTCTAGCAACAGTAAAGATTGTAGCTGCAAATTTTTAATTGAGCCCATTTACAGATGTGACTTATCTTTATACCCCTGGGGCTGGGTTAGCTCAGTTGGCTAGATGGTTAGTGTGTGATGCAGAATGACACCAACAGTGGCACCAACCCATACTGGCTGTGCTGGTTCATGAAGGCCACCTCCTCACCTTACCTCATGATTGCAGATGTTATTGTTTCAGCTATGTATAACCAATTGTCTCCCTCTAACAGAGAGAAATGCCTATGGTCCTTTATGGAACATGACTAATTATCTTATTACTTATCTTAACACCCGCTTATATCCACAACTTTAATTTAAACTCTAATGAAAATATCTTCACATAACATAGGCTATCATTAGCAAAAACAGTGCAACTTAACTTATGCATTACACTCCTAAGGTATCTTAATTCTGCACATCATACTAAAACCTAGAACTGGATTCATTCAAGTTGCAGACAGTTCTGGCTGGAGCATGTATAGACTGTCCGAGGACACGATAAGAAGATGATTCAAGTTGTTAGGCTTCAGACCATTTTGTTCTAACATTAAAGAAAATTAGGAGAAAGTAAAACAGGGCAGAAATTCAACTTATATCCAAAATGAGCACAAAGTTGGCAGTGATTGTTTTGCACGCCAATCCATCCCAGCTTACTGGGCCTCATTTAAATGCCAATAATGAACTATAGGTGGCAAGAAGGCATCCTGTTATAGTTTTCCCATCCAGGGGGGTAGGAGGTGGGGTAATTGTGGAGCCTGAGGACCATAGGTGATCCCAAAGACCATTGCCGAGGCCACCCAATTCCTGGTACAACTAGATAGAACAGGCATGGTGCACATTCAGTCCACTGCTGCAAACTTAATTTATATTTAGACAGCCTCATGCCATTTAACAGCACTGCCTGAAAATCAGGTGGGCTTTGGGCAGCAATGGAGATACTGATGTACGCCGACTCCAATTTCCAACAGATTGCCTGTTTTGCAAGCCCAAAACAGTCTACCATGAGTTGAATTTTTCTGTCAATGACTCCCCTTGCATAAAGCTGTGCTTCAAAACAAAGCATGCCATCCAGTCCAATATGACAAACTCATTCTGCAATGTTTGTTATTTTAAATTATTTGCAGTTTTTGCGACCACCTTTTTCAACCCCATCTTCAGGATGGGGATCATTTCCAAGGTAAATTCAGGCAGCTTTGCGCCAAAAGCCATTTGTAAATGTAGAACCTTGCATTATTCAATTGACTATAAGCCTTGATCTCCTCTATCAGCTGTGGCTCAGTTGGTAGCATTCTAGCCTCCGACTCACAAGATTCCTGGTTCAAGTCCCACTCCATGGCTTGAGCACAAAAATTAAGGCTGACACTCCAGTGCAATACGGAGGGAGTGCTGTACTGTTGGAGGTGCTGCTTCCAGAGGAAATGTTAAACGGAGGCCCCATCTGCTCGGGTTGATGTAAGAGATTCCTATGGTACAGAAGAGGAGCTGGGGAACTATCTCCATTGTCCTGGCCAATATTTATCTCTCTATCAACATCACAAAAATAGGTTATCTGGTCATTATCACAATGCAGTTTGGTGGGAGTTTGCTGTCTGCAAATTAGCTACCACACTTCCTACATTATAACAGTGACTACACTTCAAAATGACCTCATTGGTATAAAGCATTTTGAAACATCCAGTGGTCATGAAAAGTGCTGTATAAATGCAAGTCTTTTTTACGTCTATTCAGTATCTGCCAGTATTGGTGGTTGCATTGAACTTTGACATGTAGCTCTCTGAGTAGAGTTATACTGCCATTTTCATGTCACTGCAAAGAGGTTGTCTCTCAATGATACAGAACACATAACTCCAGATTGAGGTCCTAACTGCTCTGCATCTGTGTAAACAGCATCAAACAGTTGCCTGACCTTGCCTTTAACCACTGAAAATCATCCCACACTCCCAGTGTGTAGCCTCACTCAACATGAGTAAGATATAGCCATAATTCTGTCTCATACTCCCTTAGAATGAGGCTTCCATGGTGGAAGTGCAGGATCAAAAACACCCTTACTTTAAACCATCTTGAAACAATCTTAAAAGATTCTGTAGAAACCACAATATCCTTATGCACAGGGTTAGCTTTTTATATATATGCCAGCAATATTTATCCACAGAAAGCAATGTGTCGACATAACACCTACTAATGTTAGCTTGGTATATTTGTTAGCACTATGCAGAAGGCTGTGGGTTCAAGTCCCACTGCACGGTCTAAGCATATAACCCAAAGCTGATTCAGTGTGTTACTGAGGAAGTGCACAACTAGAGGCAGATTCCTCTCAAAGGCTGGTTTCCTTAACCTACCTTGGTGCCATCAAGTTCCTCTTTTGGGGATGGTACCTGTCTTCAAACTGTGACTCCTATATCCATGCCATAGATTATCTATGGGCTTCCTCTATCCACGCCAGGCGTTTGTTCTGCTGGTCAGCTCAGCTGCAGCAGAGTGCTGATATCCTGATTCCTGCTCCCAACAGATGAGGTACCATATGCTGGCAATTTATGTTCATAAGATAATTTTAATATTGATAGCCTTATTACTTTTCTGTAAACTGTGGCTAGGAATTACAAAGTAATTGTATTTTAATTCTTTTTTATGTGTTGTAAATTTCACATTTTAGAAGTGTCTTTAACTTTGTGTTATATAAAGAGGTATCATTTCCCACAATCATTAGTTCACTTTTTAATTTCTCTTCATCATACACTAATCTGCAACCAAGAGAGCAGGCAAACACCGTTTTAACCAGACCAGTGCCAGTACTACCCTTGGACTTTCCACCAGGACATGTTTCCACCAGACCAGAATGACTGGTCTCTGATTTTTCCTGCCCATCTACATTCCATTCAATACTTCTCCTGAAAATACAGCCCCAAACAGGAAATTTCTTTGTGGGGAATCATAGTCAGGTAACTTTATCTTTAAACTTATAAATAGTTTCTGTTTAATTTTGACCAAATCTCTTTCCTCTGCTTCCCAACCCCCACCATCCGCACACCATCCCCCCCAAAACCCCACCAATCTCTTGATCCATATCATTGCAGGAGAGTCACTGAAATTGTGACTGTTTCATTAATTTCATTTGGTATTTTATGATGGTGCTATGTATATGCACAAAGTATCCAGAATCCTGTCTTGAACATTTCTTCATTCACTTGAAACTGCTCATCATTCAGTTTCCCCACATCAAGTAAAGCTTTGTTGCTATATTTGAGATTTTTTATAGTTTTAGTATAGTATACTTTTACGAAACACTAAATAGAAGATGGAGTGTTACAGCTTCCACTATTTTATTAATAAAAGTGACATCAGAATCATTAATTGATATAATAAAAAGTCAGATATTCAAGTAAACTTACTGTAGCAACCAACTTGAAATGAAAAGGTATGAGAAGACTCTCCCTTTCTGGATCAGAGGCTGATGTTTGTTTTAACTAAATGTTCCTGACTTTTTATTCTGAAAACTAAACTTTGAAATAAAGGCTTGCTTTGTTTAAAATGAAGCTGCACACTGTTGGGGGAGGGAACTTTCTTTACCATTTAAAGTCCTGCAAAACTGGACTGAAGGGAAGTGACAGATGACATTAGGACTGCTTGAAATATTAACTATAGTTATTGCTTAGTTCAAAGGATAACTTTATTGCGCTATTGATTGCATTAGCAATGCATGTGGTACAAATAGCTAAAGATTTGAATAGAAGCATATCCAGGGCCAGGACTCAGATTCTATCCACATAATGAAACTTACAGCAGCATCTCATCAGTAGAGTTGATCTTGTTTAAAAATATGAAAAAAAAAATGATCGGAAGCTTTCTTTTTCATTTATTGTATCATAATTAACAAAAATCAATGTAAAACCCTGGCACCCAAATTAGTGCTCAATTTCCACATTAATAAGCGCACTATATAAGTCACTTAAAATGTACTGAGATATGAAGTTTTTCCATGTTACCTTACAAGATTCAGGTTTTAAAAGAAATATATTTGCTGCAAATAATATTTTACAAAATTTGTTATTTAATGTACGTAGTAAGTCAAAGAACTGTTTCCTAATTCTTTGAATGTAGCGAAGTGTTCCGACTTAAAACTCTTGGAATAGAAATTCAAAGACGCTCTGTCAAGCTGCTTGAATTCTGTCCAATGTCAAATATTTTAACACTTGGATTATTGTATTTAAACTGTGCCACATTTATTACCATTTTAATCTTCTAATTTCTTCGCAAATGCTCCTCAGTTTTAATTTTATGCATGGTATGGTTTCCTTAACATCATCTTCACACATTATAGATTATTGACCGTATAACCACTCGGATGCAAGATGTTTGATTATTTGAGATGTCTTTTTTTTTGGCCTTCATGAGCTAATATTGAATTCTATTACTTTTTTTTAAAAACAAGTAATGATATGTTGCCATGGGTTTGAAATTCTGTAATCATTTCACCCCTTCTTGAACAGTCTATTTCAGTTTATTGCACTGATCTATCATTAAAATGTAGGCGATTACTTGTTTTACTGCTGTGAAGTGAAACTGGGAGGCAGAATTTCTAAAAATGAAATAAAATGGCCCCAATGGCACAGACACTACATTTCCTTTTAAACTGCTGCTACAATTGTTGGTTGTTGTGTTTTGGTAGAAATCCAGACAATGCTTGCATTAGTCATGCCGAAAATGATGTGGAATGCAGCTCTGGGCAACATGGCCTATTTATATGATACACCTGGAAATTTGGGCAGCTAACATTACTGCTGACAGTAATCAGTCATGACGTACTACAGAAATGTTACATCTCAATGCACAGAATATGTAAATAAAGACAAATGGGGTTCGCTGATAAAGTATGCGCAAAACTTAATTTTTAGAATTTTAAAGTAAGGTCTGTGACAAGTAACAAAAAGGATACTGTTTCTTTAATCTTCAGCATTTCAAGTTGCTGCCATACCTGTCATTTTTTGTCACACCGCCATAAGTGGCTGGCAGCATTAGATGAGGAGATGAATTTTACATTCATAACATTAACCATTGCCTACCAGCTCCTTGAAAAGAATCACTGTGCTGTTCCATATATCATGTTACCACAGTACTTCCTCAGGGTATGGAAGCTCAAACAGACAGCTCTGTGTGTTAGCTATGTGTGAAAAACTGGAAATCAAAATGGAAAATTTAATCGCAGGACAGAACACCATTCATTTTTCTTGAATTCCATGAAATAGCTTTACAAAGTTAGTATTGGGCTTCAGTATATTAAATTTTAAAAAACAGTGTGAGTCATATTTTGCAAATAAAAAAAATCTTTTTGAAGGTTTTTAACCTGGCATGAAGCCAGTAGAGAGACCTACAGAGGTAAACTGTTAAATGCCTTTATGTTATATCTACCTCAAGAGCACATTTTTTTTTCATCAAGGAAAGCCTGGAAATGCCATCCCTTTTGCTGCAAATAGGGTATCCAGATGAACGTAGAACTGGGATTGAACTAATGCATGATCTGTCTATAATTAGGCAGATGTCAGTTTCAAGTAAGATTATCACCAAGGATCAAAGGTGAAAAAAAACATTTTGGAGCCAATGCTGCTGAACAATGCTTTGAAGTAACAGCATTTTGCCTGTATTTCAGTGAAATCTAATAATCTGAAAATCCCAATGTAGCAGAGGAGGAAAAGCAACTACAGAGAACAGGATTAGAATCAACTTTTTCAAGCATAACAATGTCACACAAAGATCACTAAACGATTTATCTGATATTTGAGAAGCCACATCTTTGGTTGAAGTATCAGCCATTCAATAAGTATGCAATATTGGGTGCATTTGAGGAATACCAGAGTATTTGTAACGGGCTGATGTTCAATTCAACTCAAGTGGCTCGAAGGTTTTTCCACCTCTTGCAGGAGGTTACTCACTTGCACAGAGCCGGAGAGTGGGGGAAGGAGAATGGGGTGATGGAGTACAGAACTATCATGCATCGATGAGAATCGCTGAACGGATATTTTCCGATGTTTGGACACAATTTTTGTAATGCTGCTTGAGGTGCATTAAAACTATAATGGGTAGCTTTGTCTTACAGTATGAAATACAGAATGAAAGTATCCTGAAAAGCTATAATTGTCGAAAATGTTCGTTAGGACATCAGCAGTCATATGTGTATGTGGACCTGACATCAGTGTTTATGCTTCAGGGCTGCCCCCTTTCTGGCCAATTGTATTCTATCTGCGTGGAGTCTGTCTGGCTCAGATGTCACATCATCTGAGCCGGCTGACCTGCAGAGGATGCGCGAGTGCCAGGAGTACCGCGTCCTCTGCCAGGATCAAATGGGGCAAGCGTTCTGGACTCCTGGTTGGTCAGTGGCAAATGGATCCCCTACCCGAGGAGCTCAGGCCTTTCAGCTGGAGCAGGACCAGCTTCCTCTACCTGGGGTTCCAGCTCTGGCCTGTTGAGGAACCCTGGCTGGCAAACTGGCAGGAGCTGGAGGCCAAATTCACCACTCGCCTGTGGTGCTGGACAGGACTGCTCCGAGTGCTGTCTTATCGGGGTCCAGTGCTGGTCATAAACCAGCTGATTGCCGCCATGCTGTGGTACCGGCTGGTCACTTTGACCCCTCCCCTGGATTTTGTCACAAAAAATGCTTGTCAACTTCTTCTGGGACAAAAGGCTGCACTGGGTCGCTGCCGAGGTTCTGAGTCTCCTGCTGAGGGAGGGTGGTCAGGCGCTGGTGTTCCTCCGCACCCAGGTGGCGACTTTCCGCCTTCAGACCCTGCAGTGATACCTTTACGTTGAGCCTCCTCCGAGATGGTGTGCCCCGGAAACGTATTTCTTCCGCCAGGTGCACGGCCTGAATTATGACGTGCAGCTCCTGTCTATAGACTTGAGGGGCCTTCGTGGCTCCTTGCAGGTGTTGCCCGACTTTTACCAGGACTCAATAATAGTCTGGAACATGGTCGCCTTGCAACGCAGCTCTTCACTGTCAAGAGTAGCGGCTATTGACAGAGAGCTGCTGTTCAGGAATTCACACCTCTGGCTTTTTCAGTGGCTGGCGAAAAGGAGGGCTGTGACTACCAGGGTGACCAGGATCGGGGACATGCTGGGTGGCGGAGGAGTGGGCTGGATAATTCCCTAGGAGTTGGTGCAACGTGCTTCAGTGGATATCTGCCTTGTGGCCAATGCCATTTAAGACCTTAGGGCGGTCGTGCTCAGCCCTGCCATCATACTGGGACTCAAGGTGGCGCAGGTGTGCGGTGGCCTTCCGTCCGAGCCTACTCCTGTTCGGACAGAATTCCACATTGGCCTCAAGCCCCGAAACCTCCCTCGGGAGCCGGTGCCCCGCAATCTGAGTCGTCTCACAGAAATGCGCTCCGTGCATTTTGGCAGGACACGGAGGAGTTTCTTGTATGGGCAGCTGCTGCACACCCTTCACTTCCTTGCCCTCACCTGCCGCCCGGAAATGCCTTGGCGTGCCTTGTTGCCGTTTGGCGGCGGAGGTCCCCAGTGAGGGGCCCTCTACAGGGCTCCCAATTTCCATCGGGGACCTGGGGTGGAGGGTGTTGCACGCAGCAGTCCCATACAACCGTAGGTTGTGTCAGCTCATGGACTCCCAAGATGCCTGCGTTTTTTGCAGCCTTGTGGGGTCCGTGGACCACGCCTATGTAAGTTGTTGGAGGCTGCACCCCCTTTTCAGTTACTCGAAGAACCTTTTGCTTTTGTTTTGTTTGCACTTCAGTCCCACGTTCCTGAGCACCCAGTGCGGAGTGGGGCTGGGAGGGAGAAGGACCTCCTCGTGAACCTGCTCCTGGACCTGGCCAAGTTGGTCATTAACAGGTCCTGGCAGCGGGCGATTGAGGGAGTGGGTCATCTGACCAACTGTCTGCCCCTTTTCTGCTACGTTCGTGGCCGGGTGTCCCTGGACAGGGAGCACGTGGTGTCTGCCAGCACTGTCGAGATCATTCGTGCTCAGTGGGCACTGTGGGGACTGGGGTGTTTTATTGCCCCTCTTAAACACACTTTAATGTTTTTAAGTTTCCTTTAAATTTTCTTTGTTTTTGCAATTTCCCTTTAAGTGGCTGCTTTTTAATTTCTCCCCAATTTTGGTGATTTAGTTTATTTGGTTGACTCAAAAAGAGTTACATCTTGTGCAGTAGCTTGTATGATGAATTCTAGCAGCTATGGTTGTATGAAAGCATAATAGATAAATCATGGGCAGAATTTTCTGCCTGTCGGGCGGGCCAATCGGGAGCGGGCGTGGAGCCAATTGCCGCCTGCGATTGGCTGCACGCTGCCATTTTACGTGGGCGAGCCAATTAAGGCCCGTCCAGCGTGATGCATGGTCGGTGGCGCTGAGCGCTACCTGTGCGAGCGGGGGTAGGGGGGGTCCTGTGCTCTTTCACGCATGGGTACGAAAGAGCGCGGAAATCTCCCTGAGGCACATGAGCTGGGACATGCTTATGAATTGTGAAAAAAATATTTATTCATTTAATAAAACCTTCAGGAAACCTCATCCCGCCTGTGGATGAGGTTTCCTGAAAAACGCAAAGGCCGCTTGGGCTCTTCACCTGTTGTCAGGTCAACCTTAAGGTTGGACAGGCAACATTGGTAATTAGCTTACTTGGTTTTTTAATGGCCTTAACAGGCCTTTGACAGTTCGGCAGGTGCACAGCCACCTCCGGCACGCATCCACTGAACAAAAGATCTGAATGACGCACGTGACGTCAGGACACATACCCGACATCACCGCAAACCATTTTACACGTCGGCATGCTGGGCCCATCCCTGCACACCGATGTAAAAATTCTGGCCCATGGAACTGAATTTGGTAAAAATTTCCAGTGTATGCCATTATAATGGTGCAGACATTCCAGGAAATTATGGGTGTGTGTGACTTATGGCATTACTTAAATTGTGCTATAGTTCACTGGGACTTTTGCATCATTCAATCATTACCCCTTGGAATTGTAAGGTCATTATAATAGCTCTACACCCATTAAAATCAATGGTTAACACGAATTTGCTGAATTTAAGCTATTCTTCATGTGGCTGTCACTCAGACTGAAAAGTAATTGCATTGGAGACCTGACAGCAGCATGATTCATGGACATTTATTGAGAAAGCAAATTGTTTCGTGGTCATAATCAAAAAGAAAAAAAAAAGATGCACCAGTTACAAAACTGATCTAATTTTAACAATATGAAAATGACAAGAGTGTGAACTAATGTGATTTAATGTGAGAAGAGGTGAATTCCAAGGCACGCAGCTGCTGTCATTTCCAGGGCAATGGATGGAGTGTTTACTAATCTCACTTTCAATTGTATTTGTTAGTTATCTTGACAGCAAATACATTTACTATATATAGGTGACAATTTCAGTTCACCACAGGGTCTGAAGAAAAATGTAATCCATGAGCTGCCTGCTTAAAATCACAATACCTTGCACCTGCATATATCAAAAATCAGTATCTCTCTGTGCTTTAAATATTCAAAGGGCAGAATTTTGCCAACGGTGAGCAGTGGGTGGGGCCCGCTCGCCGATACGTAAAATGGCTCGGGATGACATTGGGCGGAACCCCCGACGTCATCCAGCCCCATTTAAATTTTCAGGAAGGCGGGGGCACAGCAAAATCAGCTATGTGCCCACCGACCTGTCAATGGCCAATTGAGGCCATTGACAGGATCATTAAAACAATTAAAAGACCTGCCCGTCCAACCTTAAGGTTGGCGGGCAGGCCAGGAGCCCTGGCGGGCAATAGATAAAACATGAAACCTCATCCACCGGCGAGATGAGCTTTCATGCAGGGTTTTAAAATTTTTAATAAAGTTAATATGTTAATTATAAACATGTCCCATCTCATTGACATTGTCACATGAGAGGTACATGTCAGGGAAATTTTTTTTCTTTTATTTTTAATATTTTTAAAAGCGACAGCCATGTTAGCCTCAGGGAGATGTGCGCTCTTTCGTGCGCATGTGTGAAGGAGCGCACTCTCGCTTTTGGGGAATCCCCACCCCGCCCACACAGGAAGCGCATAGCGCTTCCGGCTGGACATCACGCTGGGCGGGCCTTAATTGGCCCACCCACGTAAAATTCTCAGCAGGGATCGGCTCGCTGCCCGCTGGAGATTGGGTCGGGCCCGCCCACCCAACAGGCAGAAAATTCTGCCCAAAAAAGTCAGTGACTTTCAGGCGGCTGTCACAACAACAGAAAATTGTGACTAAGTGATATCTACCTATAACTTCACCAGCGAACCAAAAACACCTGAACTGTTTAAACAGGAACTTTTTTTTAATAAAAAAGAAATACACTGACCAAAGATGGCTGCCACAAGTCACCTGATGTCTGGAATTGTAAGCAGACCACTTCTGGATAGTTACTTTTTGGATTGCACTGCAGACATGCCTTGACATGTTGCTCATGGAATTTCACACCTGGGGATGTTAAGGACTGCTTCAAAAAGGAATACTGAAAGGAATGGATATGTCATTTACATCTTAATGAGCTTCTCTCTCCAACGGAGACTAAGAGTCCATCAAGACAATGAGGAATTGCTAGCCTGCCAGGATATACAACCAACAGACACTCAAGAATGTGGAGAATGAAAGAACCACATCTCCTGTTGGATTCTAGCATCTTGAAATGTGTCAAAAGTTTCTGAGATGTAATATCAAAATGTGATTACTTGTTCTACAACAATGACTACAGCAGACATGGTAATCAAATTTCTTTGATATATACAGTGAGCAGGAATTTAAGAACAGAGTTTTCCAAGCAGAAATAGGAATCAGGAGAAGCTGCTAATGGAGCAGTAAGGAACCTCTCTCTCTCTCTCTTAAGTTAAATAAAGCCAGATCTCCACAGTCTAAAAATCCACACAAGAGATAATGAATGTCCCTCGGAAAGAGCCTCAGGAGAAACTCATCAATTTTTGGAAGACGGACTACAGATTAAAAACAAAGAAATTGTCTCCAACAAATGCAGCTACATGGACTTTGGGATTTTAAAGGACCTAGCTAACTTAAACCAGCCGTACCATTTAACAATCTACACTTCAAAGACAAACAGGACTTCTAACCGTATATTCTATCAACTTTTATCTGGTCTCTAACTTTCTTTACTTCCGGGGCAGGATTTTTGGGTCATCAGGCATGATGGGCGAGCCCCGGAGCAGCCAGGGAACGGGCCGCTGCCTGCAATTGGCCCGACTATGGTTTCGCTCTAGCTGGTCAATTAACGGCCAGCCAGCATGAAACGCGTGCTGAAAGGCTCAGCTCTGCCTGTGTGGGGGTGGGAGGAGAGCGAGTGTTGAAGTCTGCGCGGGCATGGGGAGCACGCAATATAAGCTCCCTGAAGGCAGAGAGCTGTCTCAGGAAGCTGAAGAATTTTAAACTATGAAATAAAGATTTGGAAATACAGGAAAAAATGTCCACACGTCAGGCCCCCTCACATGAACGTTAAGATTACAAAAATTATGTCAAAACATTTTTTTAAAAAATTAATATCAGAACCCTCAACCCGCTCGTGGGTGAGGTTTCCTCAAAAATCCAAAGGCCACCTGCCAACCGTAATGTTAGACGGGCAGTGAAAAATCGCACTTAATTAATACATTAATGGCCTTATTTATCGGTAGGCACACTGCCGACTCTCACCCGACATCATTGTGCACTATTTTACACCTGATCAGGTCGGGCATGTGCCTGCCCCTGGGACACAAAATTCTGCCCTTGATACGTGTGCGTGTACGGTGTTTTTTATTATTTTTCCCTCTGGGTTTAATAGTTAATAAACATGCTCTTTCTTTGACTCAGGAAAACCTCATGATTGGCTCCTTATTTTGCACTGTATACATAGTAAAACATACATTCGGATTTGGAAAAGGCGTCCACGGGGAAGAGAGATTTAAAAAAACTTTCATTGTGACCAACCGAGGAGGCTGAATAGAGGCGAGCCAGTTCACTCCTCCTCACCTGGTCGTAACACAGTGTGGTCTGCAATCTGTCTGAACATGTCTGTACACAGGTTTGCTGCCATATTTGACCTTGAGATGATCTTTCGACCACATTTTTGCACTATTTCTAAGACCACCTTAAGACCACTAATCCACCGACATAATGTCACCCCTGCCTCAGTCAATCTATGGCTGAAACCCTCATCCATGTCTTTGTTACATTTAGACTTGACTATTCCAATGCACTCCTGGCTGGTCTCCCACATTTTAAACATCCAAAACTCTACTGCCCGTGTCCTAACTCACCCCAAGTCCTGATCATCCATCATCCCTTTGCTTGCTGACCTACACTGGTTTCTGGTCAAGCAATGCTTCGATTTTAAAATTCTTATCCTTATTTTCAACTCTTGCCATAGGGCAACATGGGGGCAGACAGCATGCCCCTTCTGGAAACCATGTTGGTGCATCGCAGCAATAAAGTGCTGCAGGGCTCATTAATGAGGGCTGAGTGTGCCCCTTGGCAGGAGTCCCGCTCTCTGGAGCTGACAGCCAATCAGGTTGGCTGGCAGCTTCCTCAATCCCAGCTGTGCCAGGAAGCCGTCAGTGGCAGCTACTGGGACTGCAGATGAGGGGCAGAGCCCAGGGCATAGGATCCCCGGAGCAGGTAAGACTGGGCTGTTAGCCCAGGAGGGTTAGGGGAGGTTAGGGAGAGGGGCAGTGGAGAGGTGGGGCGGAAGAGGGCAGTGGGCTGATGGGGGTGAGTTTAAGGGAGGGAGCAGGTAAGAAGGAAGGGGATGTTCAATCTAAGGGGGGCTGCCCCACGATCGGCAAATGGCAGCCCCTGAAAAGTAACCCCCCAACCCTCCTTCCTGCCCTTTAACCATTTCCGGTTAAAAATCCCGCTTCTGCCCTGTTGTCCACACGAAACATATTATGGTGCAGGCAGCATATTATCAGGCTTGTTGACAAGCCTAATTGAGCCTTAATAGTTGATTTAAATATGGTGGGTGGGCTGCCAATTTGGGTGCCCACCCTCTCCTTGTATTATGGAGGTGAGCTTGGGGGTGCATGGGAAAGTGGCGGGGTGCGCACCCATCCCAATCTACTTGCCCCCCGCCATGGAAAACACGCCCGCGGGGGGCAAATAAGATTCAGCCCATGGTCACAGCCCTCCCTAACTCTGTAATCTTCTCCAGCCTTACAACCCTCTGATTTATCTGCGCTCAACTAATTCTGGCATCTTCAGCATCCCTGATTTTAATTGCTCCACTATTGATGGCTGTGCCTTCAGTTCCCAGGCCTTAAGCATTGGAATTCCCTCCTAAATCTCTCCATCTCTCTACCTAGCTTTCCTCCTTTAAGACGCACCTTAAAACCTACATCTTTGACCCGGCTTTTGGCCACTTTCCCCAATATTGCCTTATGTTTATTGGTGCCATTCTTCGCTCTCTAACATTTCAGTGAATAGCCTTGGGACTTTTTATTATGCTAAAGGCATTATATTAAATAAAAGTTTTTATTAAAACATTAGACACTTTGCAATTATTAAAATGGAAAAAAACCTGAAACAGTGAATACAGTAAAAATCTTCATATTCCAACATGGCAGCATAAACTAGAAGTATAACCATCTCATATAATTCTGGTTGTTGTTAAACAAAACAGTAAAGGTAATCATTTTCTGCTCCTTCATCCTCTAGTGTATTCATTTTGGAGACAGGATCAATACGTTGGTGGCATCACTTCAGACTCACCATTATGCTCGTCACAGCATATTCTAATCAGTTCCTCACCAAATTGAGGATTGGAAAGGAGAAGGGTCTAAATTAATGACCGTCTTACCAATATTTCCTCTGTGGCGAATTCCTCTAAATAAGTAGATGCTTGGAAAGCAATGAATATATTGATTAATTTGAGACAAGATCCAATTGTAAGTGTTTATTAGAGAAGATCATGCTCGATTACGCTACTTGAAGGGTTATCTGGCCGTGAATAATGAAAAGGCCAGCGGTTTGGCCTTTTGGCAGGGTTTCCTTTCTGCACGGCCCTATTTAATTGAATGACGTTCCCATTTGATGCGGGTTATCTGATTTTTCCCATTTAACTAGGCTATCTATATTTGCCCATTTGATTGGGGATTATCTGAGCCATTATATTTTACAGTGGATGCCTGAAACTTTCATTTGAGGAGATTATTTAAGATTATCCATTTGACTGGGTCATATAACAATGCCAAATGGACAATTGTGTAAGTCTGTTCATTTAATGTGTTATGAGAAGATATGAATGCGTGGAATAAGAAAAGAATATTTAACTCAAAATCTTTTCCTTCCACTGATCATGTACTAACCACACTATATATGCTAGGCCCTATTTAATTCCACACTTCTGTAATATTTCTCCTTGCTTCACTGCAAAGTTAAATCAAAGGTAGTTATCTTGCCCTTGACATTTAATTCACTACTATCACTGAGTACCATCAAACCTTGGTTGTCATTCATGATCAGAAGCTTAGTTACACCAGCCATATCAACACATGGGCCCGGATTTTCTTCTGCGATTCAGGTGTGCAGTGTTGGGAAAGTTCCCGGCTTCACAAACCTGACTTCAAAAAATGGCTGCCCCAACTACTGATTTTTGGACTGCAGGGTCGGGCTAGATTAGAAATCAGGACAGGCGACCCTGGAAAGAGTGAGGATTTGGAGTTGGGCACAGGTAAAAGTCAGGCCCCAGAGAGGTCCAGTGAGAGGTTCTGAGCCTGGAGGAGATTTGTGCCTTGTCAGGTGAGTGTCAAAGCTGTAAATGTTGTCTAAATGTTAGCTGACCCTGGAATATGGCCCATCATGGAAAGAATTGTCATTGTAGCTGGCTATTAGGAATGCTCCCTACTGAACCACAGAAGCATGGAGTAGATTGTCAAGACACAGCCATGGAGATGGCATCATCTTGCCACCGGTACCTCATACAGATATTATGCAGTCATGTAATTAGCTGCCAAGACTCAGTGGGTGGATGAATGATGAAAATGCCATGCTTATTATTCCATTCACTTGCCCATTTGCCACCTGTCTATTAGCATGTGTCAACACTGTTGACCTTTAATCAGGTCCCTCACAGATGCACACTTCTTTAAAAATTCATTCATGGGATGTGGACTTCGCTGGCTGGGCCAGCATTTATTGCCCATCTCTAGTTGCCCTTGAGAAGGTGGTGCTGAGATGCCTTCTTGAACCACTGCAGTCCATGTGGTGTAGGTACACACACAGTGCTGTTAGGAAGGGAGTTCCAGGATTTTGATCCAGCAACAGTGAAGGAACGGTGATATATTTCCAAGTCAGGATGGTGAGTGACTTGGAGGGGAACTTCCAGGTGGTGGTGTTCCCATCTATCTGCTGCCCTTGTCCTTCTAGGTGGTAGTGGTCATGGGTTTGGAAGGTGCTGTCTAAGGAGCCTTGGTGAATTCCAAGATCACACTGTCCTTAGTCACACTGTTTTGCCATAACAGTGTGACTAAGAGAAAGGAAACTACTCAGGGCGTCAGTGATCGTGGAGCATAGCATGCTACCTTGGAGTCACAGCAGCAGCATAAATGGCATCAAGCATTTGTGCAGAGCCAGTTTCTCCACCACACCTTAACAGTAATCACTGATGATATAGCAAAAATGGTTACTGCATGTAAGCACATAGAAGTGAATGAGAGCATTGTAATCTGAATCGCTCACGCCCCTTTTTGCCTTAGATTTTTATTGATAGAATGTCACACAGAGAAGACACAGAGTAAGGGATGAGTCCAACTGCCCCATGCTTTACTGATCAGGACTTTCAAGTTTTGGTGGAAGAAGTCCATATAAATGTTTGAAATAGGAGCAGGAGTAGCCCACCCGGCCCCTCGAGCCTGTTCACCACTCAATAAGATCATGGCTGATCTGATTTTAAACTAAACTCCACATTCCCGCCTACCCCAGTAACCTTTCACCCACTTACTTATCAAGAATCTATCTACCTCTGCCTTAAAAATTATCAAAGACTCTGCTTCCACCGCCTCTTGTGGAAGAGAGTTCCAAGGACTCACTGCCCTCTGAGAGAAAAAATTTCTCCTAATCTCTGTCTGAAATAGGCAGCCCCTTACTTTTAAACAGTGACCCTTAGTTCTGGATTCTCCCACAAGAGGAAACATCCTTTCCATATCCACCCTCTCAAGACCCCTCAGGACCTTAAAGGTTTCAATCAAGTTGCCTCTTACTCTTCTAAACTCCAGTGGATACAAGCCTAGTCTGTCCAATCTTTCCTCATAAGACAACCCACCCATTCCACATATTAGTCGAGTAAACCTTCTCTGAATTGCTTCCAATGTATTTACATCCTTCCTTAAATAAGGAAACCATTACTGTACACAGTATTCCAGATGTGGTCTCACCAATGCCCTGTACAACTGAAGCATAACTTCCCTACTTTTGTATTCAATTCCCTCGTAATAAATGATAACATTCTATTAGCTTGCCTAATTCCTTGCTGTACCTGCATACTAACCTTTTGCGATTCAAGCATTAGGGCACCCAAATCTCTCTGCATCTCAGAGCTCTGCAATCTCTCACCATTTAGATAATATGCTTTTTTATTCTTGCTGCCAAACTGGCCAATTTCACATTTTCCCACATTATACTACATTTGCCAGATCTTTGCATACTTGCTTAACCTATCTATGTCACTTTGAATCCTCCTTATGTCCTCTTCACAGCTTACTTTCCCACTTATCTATGAGGGGAGACCAGAGCTGTACCCTTCCGGCCGCCCTAATCCAACTGCAACAATCAAGAAGACCTGAACTCAAATTGCAGCTGCAATCAGCAGAGCAGTAGACCAACAATGTTCAAGGATTCAGTGCTGGAAAAAATTCAAAGGTTGCTGCGTTCTAGCAAGGTGGGTATCTTGGCTCATCCACACAGAAGTCCAAGGGAAGAGTCATATCTGCATGCTGCAGCTAAGGTGCAAGATATGGCACAAACCTCTGCTTCAGCATTGAAGCTTGAATGTGTAAGCTGCTCAAGTAGGTATGCACAGAACACATGCGAATCAGCGCTGTGATGCACAGACACAGTGAAGAGCAATATCCCTCCACACACTATGTATCAGGCTAACAGAAATTCATGTTGTCACTGCAGACCAAAAGAGTGAAGAACCCTATGGAGGTTGCCCAGACTGTGGATCGGTCAGCCTTCCTGAAATGCATATGATCCATTGAACAGATGGTCATGGAGATTGCCAGGGTGCCTGAACAACTGTCTATTGGTGATGGTGAATCACCATTAGCAGATGATAAAGGCAGTGTTGAAATCACCTTGGCACACGGTGGTAATGATGGAGGTGATGCTGTCATTTCACTGAGCACAAGGGGACGTTAGCATGAGAGGGAGTGCAAGGATAGGATTATGTCATACTGGAAGCGCCAGCATGGTTAAATGCAATGTCGTGCATCAGAGTGTACTTTTGCCATGAGAAGGTCTATACCTAAATAATTCCTTTTGTGTCTCAAACATATCCCAGTTCTGCTCCCTCACCTTGCCCCACCACACCCCCGCCCCCACCACCCAGGCCCAGGCCACATCATCCCTCCGACATAAAGAGGAGGAAGAGATATCTGAGGACACAGCTTCACATCATATTTCGCCAACTCCCACCAGCACATCGTAGGAACGAGCGTGCATGTAGAAGCGGTGGCACAGGGTGAAAGTCAATGCAGCAAAGTGCACGATGAGGTGTCCAATTCAAAGACTGCATTGGACTGTCTCCCTAGGAGAAGCGAGGAAAGTCACAATGAGGCTCCAGTGGGCAGAACGTGTGCCCTTGAGTCAGCTTTGAGGTACAATATCTGGATAATCAGCAACAGATGTATGGATGTCTGGTGAAGTTCCCTGAGGTATTGGGAGCTCTTAGATTGCGAATGGAGGAGTACATCAGCATCATGAACTCCACATTACCACATGAGCTCTGACCATGAGAGATTGGCCAATCTTCTGGAGAGACATATGCATCAACACTCGGAGTGGGTACAAGAGCAGTGTCCTGGCCAAGAAAGCATGCAAGCTTCCCTCGCTAGCCTGGATCATTCCACTCAGAATATGAGCACTGACATCTATGGAATACAGTGCAGACCAATAACAGGATTGTCGCATTGTCGAAACAGTGGTTGCTGGAATGGATGATTGCTGTGCACCAGCAGCCAGCCCCTCCGCCAGAGCCCTCATCTGCTCCGCATATAACCAGGGACTATGGCAGCCCATGCAGAGATGCAGAGGCTGCAGTCTGAAGGAGGTCCCCAACGGGTGCCTGCATGACAAGGAAGGCCGCCGCGCTCCTCATTGCCATTTTGACTGAGAAGTGAGCAGACGGCTTCGACCTCCTCCGAGGCAATACGGAAGGCACTTCATGTAAGAGCACAGGGTGCCATCTCGCCTACAGCACTAATGGGTGCACCATGGTTACACTTTTCACATTGTATATATTATACTTGAGTACTTCTTGAATATATATACTCACACTTGTACATGACTCTGTGTTTGGACACTGGAGAGCTAAAAAAAAGGACATGTTATGAGGGCAGTTCTTACCAGTAATTATGAGGGTGACATGCTGAGGTCCATCTTGATGTATCGTCAACAGCAGCCAAGTTGTCCACTGATTTGTGATGTTTTGCAGGGCTTCTTCCTTCTCTGCTGCATCATATAAGAGTCCAGGGGTCAAAAGCTCAAGCTTTTGAGCATCTGAACTGTTCCTTGTATCATTCATTGTCCACCCAAGCTTGACTTTAAGGGAGGATCAATTATCAGGCCCCACAAGGGGGTGCTGAGCAAGCAGGTCCATCTCAAGAACGAGTGCTCGGTTCAAGGCATTCATCCGCACTGCAGTGTTACACATTGCGGCTTGAGGGGCTATGGAAATGGGGTGGGGCAGTGAAGGCGCAAAGGGTGGGGGGGAGAGGGAGAGACCGTGAAATGGAGGAGAGAGGCTTCAGTGCGGAAGAGGCCGTAAGGAAGAGAGATAATATTGGCTCTCAGCTATGCCCACTATTTGGCTGCATTTGCATTTCAGGTGTCACAGGATGTGCTTTGTGCAGTAAGCAGTGGTATATGGAAGCCAGGAATTTTGCTTGTGGCGTCCACATCAGAAACAAAACCATTAGCTAAAATGGATGGTGAATGAGTTCTTTCTAAGAGCTGTTATCAGACAGTTATGGGCTAATCGTGCGCGAGATGCCTTATCTGCATGTATGCCAGAACACACAATCCTGTAGGATTTTAAGTCTTAAGTCATGTCATTCTCAGCATTGTGGGCATGGTTTGATTACAGACAAGTTATTGGCATGAGCCCCTGGGCATTCATGAGAGGGGGCCAGGTTGTGAATGATTTATCACCCTGTGTGTTTGCAATATGATGAGGCCTGTAGTGATGATGGTGAGGGCTTCAGCCATATGAACTGTGACTGAGTCCAACTCCTTGATGTTGATTCTCTCTCTTGTGGGGGATGGACATTGCCTTGAGTAATTGTGGAGTCAATGTACAGGGTTCTTTAGGCAGAATTATGTCACCCAGGGACTGGCTAATGGCAACTGTGATATCAGAGAACCTTATGAGAATCTATTTTGCACTAGGGTCCGTCTCTTGATGATCCTCTTATGCACAGAGTCAGCCTTCGCTACATTCCTTGCCTCCCAGTTGCTCTGCCATTGGCAGCCCCTTCATCTTCGGAATGTACAAGGGTTTTCTCCTCCTGACATGACGCAAGACTTCCTCAGAGGTTGAGCCCTGCACGTGGCCTCATCATCAAGAAGAACAAATAAAAGTACAGCACAGGAACAGGCCCTTCAGCCCTCCAAGCCTGCGCTGATCATATTGCCCGTCAACTAAAACATTTTGCACTTCCAGGGTCCGTGTCCCTCTATTCCCATCCTATTCATGTACTTGTCAAGCTATCTACTATCGTACCCGTCTCCACCACCTCCTCTGGCAGCGAATTCCAGACACTCACTACCCTCTGCGTATAAAACTTGCCCCCACATCTCCTTTGTAGTTTTCTTCTCTCACCTTAAATCTATGTCCCCTAGTAATTGACTCTTCCATCCTGGGAAAAAGCTCTTGACTATCTAATCTCTCCATGCCACTCATAATTTTGTAAACTTCTATCAAGTTGCCCCTCAATCTCCGTCGCTCTAGTGAGAACAATCCTAGTTTCTCCAACCTCTCCTCATAGCTAATAACCTCCAGACCAGGCAGCATCCTGGTAAACCTCCTCTGGACCTTCTCCAACACCTTCATATCCTTCTGGTAATTTGGTGACCAGAATTGCACGCAATATTCCAAGTGTGGCCTAACCAAGGTTCTATACAGCTGCAGCATGAATTCCCAGCTTTTATACTCAATACCCCTGCCAATGAAGGCAAGCATGCCATATGCCTTCCTGATTACCTTATCCACCTGCGTTGCCACTTTCAGTGACCTGTGGACCTGTACACCCAGATCCCTCTGCCCGTTGATGCACTTAAGGGTTCTGCCATTTAGTGTATAATTCCTGCCTGTATTAGACCTTCCAAAATGCATTACCTCGCATTTGACGGATTAAACTCCATCTGCCATTTCTCCGCCCAAGTCTCCAACTGATCTATATCCCGTTGTACCCTTTGACAATCCTCTTCACTATCTGCAACTCCTCCAACCTTAGTGTTGTCTGCAAACTTACTAATTAGCCCAGTTACATTTTCCTCCAAATCGTTTATGTATACCACAAAATCATTGATTTATAGGCCCCTCCACTGCACAATGTTATGCTGTATGTAGAACACACGACAATTCTTGGTACCCTTGCTGGGGCAGAGCTCCACCTGAGGGATTGAGACACCTGAAGTGCATATTTAAAAGGCCAATGGCCTGATTGACGGTACTCCCGGTGACGACATGGCTGCTGTTGTAGTTGTGCTCTGCCTCTGTTTGTGGGTTCCTAACAGGAGTCATTATCCAAATTCTTAAGGGGTAGCCCTTGTACCCTAGAAGCCAATCACAGATCTGTATTAGTGGATGAAATTGCTGAGGAGGAAGTTGGGAACTCCTGGGTATGGATGACTCATGGCACCTGGTGCATGCATCAGTAGGAACAAAAGAAATTGCTCTGCGAGACCAGCAGCCCCACCCTTGTGTTAAGGGAAGACAGTTGGAATTGATTTTGTGCCACTTCTGGGGCAGGGATTAAAAGCTTAAAGCAAATTCCAGAAGGGTAACCCACTTCTCCAAAAGGGGACCCTGGCTGTCCCATTAAATACACTTAGTACATACCTGGTCTTACCAGATCTACTCAGCAGACTTGGGGTCCCAGGCTACCAAAATCTGACTTGAGTGGAGGCGGCTGACAATTTAAATGGGCAGCTGCCTCTGTAAAACACGCATGCACGGAATGCACCAAACCCCCCCCATTCCCGCCCCCGCAAAAATAGGAATGGCTGTGTTCAGGGGCAGGACTTACGATTTTCAGCCACTTTTTGCCATGATGGAGAGGCTCTCTGTCCTGGTGAAAATCCGGGCCATGGTATTAGTTGGGTATTTTGTAAACCTGGTCATCCCTCCATCATCAACAAAGCTCAAGTGAGGAAAGATGGAATAGTCACCACTCACCTTTATTGGTACAGTTGCAACAACACTCAAGAAACCCAACACTCCCAGGATAGGACTCTTCACTTGATTGGCACTCCAGCCACTGGACTCAATCCCTGCATTACTAATGGACTTTGAATACAAATGTACAATTTACAGGCTCTGCTGTAGTAACCTACGAAGGTTACAGAATCTCCCTCTCGCGAGACCTCTAACGTCAAGCAGGACAAGAGCAGTAATGTTGTGGGAACACCATCCTCTTCAAGTTCCCCTGCAGGTCATACATGCTGACTTGGGTCAAACATTGCCATTGCATTGTCATCACTCTTGTATTATCCTGGAACTCCCGATCTGGAATTCCACCACTGCCATCTTGGAAGTACCATCACCACAGCATTTCACAGAAAAGGCCCACCTCCACCTTCTTAAGGGATGGGCAATAAATGTGCCCTTGCCAGAGTCACCCACATCCTGAGCACACACTAAAAATAGATCTCATACTTGTCGCCTAGTGATATAATTGGTTTTCACCTGATAGCTTTATAATACATAATATGAGCAGCAGGGAAATTATAATGAATTCCTGTGAAGCTTCATTCATCACTGCCTTCTGGATAGAGCTTTACCCATTTATCACCACCTTCTACTTTCTATTACTATAAGAGGTTTAAATACAATTCACTAATTTACCATCAATTTCATGAGCCCTAGTCTTGTTGATAGACTTGTGTGTAATTTTATCAAAAATATGAAAATCTAAATAAATTATGTACACCAAATTGTCCTCTTCAATCAACTGAGCTATCTCACCAAAGAATACACAAATATTTGAGGTATGGCCATTCTTCTTACATGCATGATGGCCATTCTTAATTCAAATTAATAGCTTTTTATGAAAATAAACTTTGGCAGTAATGTATAAAATGATTTTCAACATTTTCTGCACTGCCAATGTCGAAAGTTCCCAATTCATTTCACTCAACATTTAAAATTTTGAATAATCGTCAGTGACCTTTAGTTCCTAGATATGCATTTATGAAATGCCTGAAATATAAGGACCGAAGCTTTAAACTGAATTTATTCTGGAAGAGCGTGCAAGGACCAAGGGACCTGAGGATTCATATGCATAGATCTTTGAAGGTGGCAGAACATGTTGAGAGAATAATTGGCAAAGCATTTTGGATCTTGGGCATCATAAATAGAGGTGTTGACTACAAAAGCTGGGAATTAATGCTGAACCTTTATTGCATCCAGTTATGGTCATCACATTTTAGGAAGGATGTGAAAATCCTTGAGAGAATGGTTTCAGGGATGAGGGAATTTAGCTATAAAGTTAGGCTGGAGAAGCTAGGGTTGTTCTCCTCGGGGAAATATTATGACAGGTTTAGATAAGGTAGACAAAGAAAAGCTGTTCCCATTAGCTGATGGCACAAGGACTATGGGACACACATTTTGGGCAAGAGATACAGGGAAGGTGGAAGGAAGAGCTTTTTTTATGCAGCAAATGGTAATGACCTAGAACTCACTGCCCATGAGGGCAGTGGAAGCAGAGACAATGATTTCAAAAGAAATATGGATAAGCACTTGAGGGAAATAAATTTGCATGGCTCCAGGGAAGGCGTGGGGAAGTGAGACTGGCTGTATTGCTCAGTGAGCTGGCATGTACCCAATGGGGTGAACAGCTTCCTTCCGTGCTGTAATGACTTTATGGCGCTATGACCTCCAATGCTGAAGGCGAGAATCTTCTGGACTTCTTCTCTAAGATTGAAAACATCCACGCAGCTATCTCTGCCATTAGCTCCTGTTCCTCCACTCCTGACCGTGCTCCCCTGTCCTGCTGACACTTTTCCCTGTCTCTTTAATGTCCATTCCTCCTGTATTTACTCTAGGAAAAACAACTCCTACCTGCTGGATTTGGTGGGTTAGAAGTAGTGTTCAAGTAATGTCTTACTCTTCGTAAATATATTAAATGAGGTTCTCACTTAGAATGTAGATTTTGCCTCTTAGACATTTTAATTCAGAAATCCACAGGAAATTGAAAGAGAAAGGTGCTTATAAATTAAAAATGTTAAATTACTGAGACACTCAGTTTGTAAAGGTCTCTGAAAGTAACTGTGGCAGTTAAAGTAAGTAGAGTATAAATGTGTTCAAGTGGTAACTGAAGATAAACCAAGAAGGAAAAAGAATAATGGTCAAATTACATCGCAGGCCAGACCTGCACATTGCAAAAGAGCTGTTTTGAGAAAGCAATTGAACTGTTGCAAGGAGAAACCTAAATTTCAATCCATTATTTCTTTGGGTTATCATGCCTCAATACATAGAAATGGGTTGGATTTTATTCTCCCCTGCTGGTACGTTTGAAGGCAGGAAAGGGCTCGTAAAATGCAGAGTCCACCTTTGGCCTTTCTCCCATTTTATAGGGGCAGTGGAGGCATGGGCAGCCTGCCTGCCCTTGGGCCTACTGAGGTCCTTAAGTGCCTCAGCACTATTGGGAGACCCATGTCACGTTTCCATGGGAGGACCGACAGAATTACAAGATGAGCAGGCACTTACCTAGACAGCGTCTGGCCTCCTCAATCAGGACCCAGGTTGGGCAGAAATCCCGCCCCTGAGAGCTGCCCTTCAGTACCAGCAGGGGGCACTTTGGCCTTCTCTAGGGATGACGTGAGTGGATCCCTGGAGAGAGCCAAGTGAAGCAGGATGGGGATTGCAGGGAGGGGGTTGCCAGTGAGGAGTGGTGAATGCGGTTTGGAGATGCAAATGCAGGAGTGGCTCTCAGCGCCCTCCCACCTACCCCCCCCCCATCCCAATGCCAGGTCCCTCAATCCGCCACAGAAAGAAAGAACGAACCCCCACCCACAGGTAGGCCTTCAACAAACCCGACAGACAGCTTTCTGGAGGCACAGGAGACCCGTGAGAATCCTGGTAAATCCCTAAGCCACCATTGAATCCTGGTGGACTCCGGGATAATTGGTTTTAAGTCTTTAAGAAGCCTATTTGCCTTTTTGCTGCCAGTATACGGATTTCTCACATCAGCCCTTTCCTGCCTCTCACGAAATGTGGAACAATTTTCCTGCCACTGGGAGTCAGATTTGCGGCCTCCAAGATAATTCTCCGGGCCTGCTCTGGCAAATTCTGCCCATTGTCTATTTTCTAGCCTTTTTTCTCAACCTTCCATACTCAATTATTAATTTCCTTCCTTATATTTCCAGCTTGACTTCTTTCTGAGTCTATGCTCAGGTTCCCATCCCCCTTGCCAAGTTATGTTAAATGCTCCGTAACAGCACTAGCAAACCTCCCCGCCAAGATTCATATTGTTCCCGGGCCTAGTGAGGTGCAACTCATTCGACTTGTACAATTCCCATCTCCCCCAAAACAGGTCCCAATGTCCCAGGAATCTACAGAACTCCCTCCTGCACCTCCTCTCCAACACCTCATTCAGCTGCACTACCCTCCTGTTTCTGTACTCATTAGGTGATGTATTCAGACACTGAACTATTCAGGAGCTCTCCAATAGCATTTGATATGTCAAAATGGTCTTCCATACAGAACCTAACTAGGCCAGACTCATTTGGACATCTTAGGTCAAATATATTTAGGGCAATGAGGCTTTCGATAGTAATATAATTTTCAACTGACACAAGATCGCAAGATAATCACAGATAAGGAATGCTATTTTGCCCATTTTAATTGATCCAGAAAGATCCTAGTGCCTGCATTATGGCACCTAATTTGTAAATAATACCAGAGTTTATGCTTCTAGTACTCTATTTGGCAGTTTAATCCACATGTTGATCACTCTTTATGTGAAGAATAATTCTTTGATGTTCGTCCCAAAGTTATCTTTTACCAGTTTGAATGTCTCTCCTAGTCTATTTCCATGGCCAGGATTTTATGACCCCGCCGCAGCTTATCTCCCCCCGGCGTATGCGGCGAGCCATTTAAATCTCCATTCAGTTCAGCGGGACTATAATATCCTGCTGGGTGGGAGGGGCCATAAAATCCTGGCCCACATGTTAATCTTAAGTAATATTCCACAATTTCATCTAAGTGTGTAACAATTTTATATGGCTCATCTCTTGGATGTCTCATTTCTAGGTTGAAAAGCCCATATTTCTTTAGTCATTCCTCATGCCACCATCACTGGAAATTGGCCTCGTAGCTCTTCTCTTTACTGCCTCCAGAGTGTGAATGTCTATTTTATATTTTGGTGGCTAGAACTGATGCTTTATTCCAGGTACAGTCAGACTAGAGACCCATTCAGTTTGATCATTTCCTTCTCTGGCTTATAGTCTATCACTTTGGCTGTGCAACTCATCATCATATTGGCTTTGTTGTTCTGTGTTGGTTGGATATGTTTAGCATCGATCTCCAAGTTTCTTTCCACTTCTTCCTTAGATACTTCAACACCATTTATAAAATGATGACATATTGTCCATTATTCCTACCTGCATGCATCACTTTACCCTGTAATTTTCCCTGTAAGTTCTGCATATAAATTTTGCATGCACTCAGATACTTCCTCCAACACATTTAGTAATTTCTAAACCGCTTCCCCTAATTCCAATTCCTTCAGATTTAATCGCTGTGCATTGATTTTCTGCACTGAGGTCATATATGTAAATTAGAAATAGTAAAGATCCCAGCACCATGTCCATTGGGATCAGCTTAGGACTACTCTACACTCCAACACTAAGAACTCATTTGCTGCAAAACTCAACTCCATGGCATCCTTTTTTCACTATTGCGAGTATTATTTTGCATCCAAAACAGCACCTACAGAACTTCTGAAGCCAGCCATACCTGGTGCCATTTTGGTGAGGGCATTAGCCTACATGCAGCAAGTATCCATAAGAAGCATGCAGAACAGGCAAAGTGTGTAACAATGGTTTGGCACCAGCACTGCCGTTCGGGAGCTTAACGTTCCGCTAATGTCCTCTCTTATCTTTGCATTTTGTTCAGCAGCAGGAAGGACTCTTCCACTTATTTAATGCTCCAATGCTATTTAAAGAATTAACAACTACCATCAGGTTAGTTGCCGATTGATATCAGTTGGGTTTTGCTGTGGTTTGGTGGTGTCCAGAGTTGTTTAAGTTGTTGAAGTCTACAGGGAGTGGAATGTGCTGAAGGACTTCTGATTTGACTTCAAGGATTCTGCACAGTTGCCAGTTGCTTCCAGACATGAGTGCATTAAGAACATAAAAACATAATAAATAGAAGCAGGAGTAGGCCATTTGGCTCCTTGAGTCTGCTCCATCATTCAATAAGATCATGGCTGATCTGATGTGGCTTTAGCTCCATGTTCCTACCTGTCCCCCATAACCCTTGACTCCCTTGTCAATCAAAAATCTATCTAACTCAACCTCGAACACATTCAATATCCCAGCCTCCACTAGTCGCTGGGGGAGAGAATTCCAAACACTAAGGACCTCAGAGAAGAAATTCCTCCTCATTTCCCACTCAAATAGGATAACCCTTATTTTGAAACTCTGCCCCCCTAATTCTAGGTTCCCCCACAAAGGGAAACATACTCTCAGCATCTACCCTGTCAAGCCCCCTCAGAACCTTATATGTTTCAATAAAATCACCTCTCATTCTTCTAAATTCTAGGCCAAATCTGCTCAACCTTTTCTTATAAGATAACATTTTCATCCCAGGAATCAGCCCAGTGAATCTTCTCTGAACTGCTTTCAATGGAAGTATCCCATTAAGGTGACCAAAACTGTACACAGTACTTTAGGTGCGGTCTCACCAATTACCTGTACAGTTGTAGCAAGGCTTCCCTATTTTTATACTCCATCCCCCTTGCAACAAAGACCAACATTCCATTTGCCTTCTTAATTGCTTGCTGTAACTGCGTGCTGACTTTTTGTGATTCTTGTCCAAGGATACACAGGTCCATTTGTACTGCAGCGTTCTGCAGTCTCTCTTCATTTAAATAATATTCCGATTTTCAATTCTTCCTGCCAAAGTGGACAAACTCACATTTCCCACATTATACTCCATCTACCAAATTTTTGCCCACTCATTTAACCTATTTATATCCCTTTGCAGACTCTTTGTATCCTCTTCATAGCTTGCTTTCCTACCTACCTTTGTATTGTCAGCAAATTTGGCTACAAGCAGTCGGCCCTTTCATCCAAGTCATTAGTATGGATTGAAAATAGTTGAGGCCCCAGCACTGACGCCTGTGACACTCCACTAGTCAGTTTGCCAATCTGAAAATGATCTATTTATCCTGATTCTCTGCTTTCAGTTAGCCAGTCCTCTATCAATGATAATATATCAATCCCAACATCATATGCTATTCTGTTGCATAGTAATCTTTTATGTGGCACCTTATAAAATGCCTTTTGAAAATTCAGATAAACTACATTTACTGGTTCTCCTTTATCCACCCTGCATGTTACATCTTCAAAGCATTCTAATAAATTTGTCAAACACGATTTTCCTTCCACAAAACCATGTTGACTCCGCCTGATTGTGTTATGATTTTCTAAATGTCCTGCTACTACCTCCTTAATAATGGATTCTAGCATTTTCCCAATGACAGATGTTAGGCTAACTGGTCTATAGTTCCCTGCTTTCTGTCTTCCTCTTTTCTTGAACAGAGGTGTTGTATTTGTAGTTGTTCCAATCTGCTGGGACCTTTCCAGGATCTCAGGAATTTTGGAAGATTACAATCAATGCATACATTACTTCTGCAGCCACTTCTTTTAAGACCCTAGGATGCAGTCCATCAGCTCCAGGGGACTTGTCTGCATTAAGCCCCATTAGTATTCACATTGCTTTTTCTCTCATGATAATGATTGTTCTAAGTTCCTTTCGCCTCTTCATTTTCAACTGCTCTTGAGATGCTTTTTGTGTCTATTGTAGCACTGCTACTAATATTTGCAGCATTGTACATCTTTTCTTTCATGTTTCATGGTCACCATTGTTGTTAGCTTTTAATTCCAGATTAATTAAATCAAATTCAACCAGCTGCTATGGTGGTGTTTGAACTTGTGCCCCCAGAACCGTAGCCCAGTGGGCCTCTGGATTACTAGTCCAGTGACATAACCACTGCACCACCATCCTGCTCCCGCTATTTGTGAACAGTTAAATTAGCCACAGTGGTTTGTCTGTATTTCATTAAACTCCTAAAATTTTGTGATTTGTCTTTTATGTTGAACAGACATTTTATTAATTTACTGAATGACTCAATTAAGTATCTATATAAAGTTGGTTGCTATAATTATTCTTGATTAATACCCAAGTGTTTAAGTCTTTGTAGTTGAAATATTTATTTTTATTAGATCCTTGGAATTCACATTTTAACATGTGAAGATAATAAAGCTGGAATAATTGTGCTCCGTTTTGATGCCAGAGGCAAATACACACAGTTTGTGCAGCAAAACTGAGGAAGAAATAATTGAACAGAATCACTTGTCTGGTTAGAAAGCGGAGGCTGTCTGAAAACATGTTTCATTGTTGCAGATTTTTAGGAGATAAACATGGTCCAAATAAAAAGTAAACTCGTTTTCTTGTTTCTGCATCTCATTCCGCTTTAATTACTTTGATACACAGCACACATTTGTATTTTATCAGGGCATCTCCACCAAGGCCAAAGCAATTCAGTATATTAATGATGCTTATATAATCCATCTGCTGAGATGAGATAATTGTGATGTTCCAGTACTGTAGTTACTTTAGGATTGGTTTCAATTAGGGTTGATTTGTTGTTCTGCTTCAAGCCAGAAAGTACCAGGCTTCCATAAGTTCAGATCCCACAGTCAACTGTCCCTGTCCTGCTCTGAGGCTACCCTTCTGCCCGCTGCAGGTGGCAGACTTCAGAGAGGACTTGCTTGGTGCAATCGTGGTAAAGGCATCTGACAAACTCTTCTTTGCTGAGGTTCTGTTTTTTCAATGATACAGGTAATGGTAACCATAGTGTGATAGGAGGGGACAGTGTATACAAACATAAGTGTGCACCAGCAAATAAGGTCAGAGTGAGCAAAAACAGTAAAAATACAGAATTAAAAGCTCTTTGTCTGAATGTTCACAGCATTCATAACAATTGATAGCACAAATATAAATAAATGAGAATGACAAAATATCCATTACAGTGCAGTGGCAGACATTTAAGGATATATTTCATAACTTCAACAACACCCAAGAAAACTCTCAACAAAGATATATTCCATTGAGGAAGAAAAACTCTACCAGAAGGATGCACCATCTGTGCATAAGGAAGTTAAAGGTGGTATCAAGTTGAAAGTTGAACGGAGCACAATTATTCCAGCTTTAGTATTTTCAGATGTTAAAATGTGAATTCCAAGGATCTAATAAAAGTAAATATTTCAACTACAAAGACTTAAACACTTGGGTACTAATCAAGAATAATTATAGCAACCAACTTTATATAGATACACAATTGAGTCATTCAGTAAATTAACAAAATGTCTGTTCAACATAAAAGACAAATCACAAAATTTTAGGAGTTTAATGAAATACAGACAAAAACACTGTGGCTAATTTAACTGTTCACAAATAGCGGGAGCAGGATGGTGGTGCAGTGGTTATGTCACTGGACTAGTAATCCAGAGGCCCACTGGGCTACGGTTCTGGGGGCACAAGTTCAAACTCCACCATAGCAGCTGGTTGAATTTAATTCAATTAATTTGGAATTAAAAGCTAACAGCAATGGTGACCATGAAGCTATCACCAATCATCATAAAAACCCATCTGGTTCAGTAATGTCCTTTAGCAAAGAAAATCTGCTGTCCATGGTTTGGCCAACATGTGACCCCTGACTCACTGCAATGTAGTTGACTCTTAACTGCTCTCTGAAATAGCATAGCAAGCCATTTGTTTGCAAGGGCAATTATGGATGGGTCTTGCCAGTGATGTCTACATGAAAGAATAAAAAAAAGTTTGTATTTAGCTTTCTTCAAGCAGTAAACTGACACTAAGAACAGTTATTCCAGCGAATTAAAAAGAGCAAACAAATTTATAGAGCAATTGATCAAATTCTCAAGAAATCTTGTAGAATATCACAACAGTCAACTACTTTTTCAATTTTTATTATGCAGCAGTTGCTATTTTGTGCACATGTGCCTTGTAGAAACATTTTTAATAGCACTAAAGTCGTAACATTGATATGCGTGGTAGGATCATGCAGTATTGTCAATGGATTCTCCTGTTGCTTTGATGGATCAGTTGCTGGCAAGGAGACAAATTGTTCACTGTCTAGGTTGGTGTCATCTCATATGCGATGTTAAGTTAAATCATGATTTGCAGATCTGATTGCAAATATTACATATGAAGCCACCATTGGAGGGGTGGATGAAGGCACTGGTTTTTCAAATTACTCACTTGAGCTGTAGGGACCTGACTCTGTTCTCCTCAAATGTTGAGATTGCTTGGTGACAGATACAGCCCTGGACAGATCCAAATGGAGAAGTGTTTTTCCCCATGTAGTGGGATCTGACTCAACAGGCTCAGAGATAAAAGCAAAATACTGCAAATGCTGGAAACCTGAAATTGGAAATACTCAACAGGTCTGGCAGCACCTGTGGAGTGAGAAACAGAGTTAACGTTTTGACTCAAATCAAACTTGAATCATATTTGACATGAAATGGTATCTCTGCTTCTCTCTCCATAGTAGCTGCTAGAGTTGCTGAGTATTTCCAATACTTCCTGTTTTCATTACAGGCTCTGAGGCTGGCTTTCAAAATGTCTTTGCAACGACGTTTGAGACACCTTATGGTGCGGGTTTCTGTGCTCAGCTGGCTGTAGAATACTGCTTTTGACACGCATAAATCCTCCACACAAACCACATGACCGACTCAGTGAAGCCGAACTCTGATGAGCATGCTCTCAATACCAAGTATGCAGCGCCTTGCAAAAACATCTGTGTTAGGAATTTTGTCCTGCCACTTGATATTGCAGATAGATCTTAAGCAGCAAAGGTAGAAAACATATAGTTGCTTTATGTGACCCCACTGATTGTCCATGCCTCACAGCCATGGAGAAGTGCTATAAGAACCACTGCCTGGTAGATTTTGGTCTTTGTTTTAAGACAAACTCCATGCCTTGCTGATAACTGGTACATCACTGCAGTGAACTCTGTACAGTAATATGTGCCCCAAGTCAGAAGTTGCCATTCCTCCCATGCATTCATTGTTAACACTAGAACACAGATTAACTGAAATTTGCTTGGTACAAAACTAAACAATAAGAAAAACTGCCTCAGCACCCGTGAGGGTACCATAAAGGGTTTAAAAAGGTGTCTATTCAGTAAAAGTGAAACCAATTTCTTTTTTCAGAGGGTAGTTAATCTGTGGAATTCTTTACTGCAGAGGGCTGTAGAAGCTGGGTCGTTAAGTATATTAAGGGTAGAGCTAGACAGATTTTTAATCAGTAAGGGAATCAAGGGTGATGAGGAAAAGACAGAAAAGTGGAGTTGAGGATTATCAGATCAGCCATGATCTCAATGAATGGCGGAGCAGGCTCAATGGGCTGAATGGCCTACTTCTGTTCCTACGTCTTATGGTCGCACCATCACAAATTAAATGTAATGCTTTCACTTGCAGAATAATCAGAAGTATTCTTGCATCCCCATGCTCACAGCATGCAGCAACTGCATAGAAATCCTTAAGAATTATGTTAGCATTTTTCACAATTCCAATTGCTAAATATATAGTACATTTAAAATATTTTAACAATTTTCTGCTCTATCTTTTATTAAAGTTGCAGTTGAAAAATAAAGCTAACAGTGACAGCATGTTCCCACACTTCTGTCACGGGTTCAAAGCAGTTTTTATGCGGTATGGTAATCTTTTATTTAAGTGATAGAATGTTAGTTTAATGCCACCAAAGGTACAGAATTGAACTTAACACGTGCAGAAAGTATTTCCTGGTACCAAATATATGACTCCGCGCTTTGTGGATCCGTTAAGTGTATGATCACATCATTGAGCGTACAACACTGCAGAATTATTCATTCACTTTCTAAAAGCATATTTTGCATTAAAGCATTTGATTGCAATTAGAAATTTTATAAAATTTTATTGAAGATATTTAAAAATGCTTGCATTTACTTGGCGCCTTTCTCAACCTCAGCAGATCCCAAAGAGCTTTGCAGTCAATTAAGCACTTCTGAAGTCTAGTCACTGTTTTAATATTGGAAACACAGTAGCCAATTTGTGCACAGTAAGCCCCCAAAATTTAAAACTTCAGAGTTTGCAAGGAAACCCAGACCTCCGGGCTTCCCATCCACAATTACACCTTCCCCACATATGTAACCCATCCCAGTAAATATCCAAGCCATTGTCTTTGGACCAGTCATTAAATCCAATCCCTGGCCACTATCTTCATCTCTGGCAATTGTCTGGAGTTGAGTCAGCCAGTTCACAACTTGGTGTTGCATTGGTCTGGAGGTGAGTTTCCAACCACATATCTGTTCCTTCACTAATACCACCCATTTCTACCTCCATAACGTCGACAAAATCTGTGCTTGTCTCAACTGATCTATTGTCAAAATCCTTGTCCACATCTTTGTTACCTCCAGATTTGACCATTCCAACGCTTTCTGGGTCAGCCTCCCATATTCCACCCCACATAAACTTGTGTTCATCTGAAATGCTGCTGCTTATATCTTAACTGGCACTATATCTTGCTCAACTATAATTTTGTGCTTCCTGACCTACATTGGCACGTAGTCCGACCTCAATTTTAAATTCTCATCCTTGTTTTCAAACTCCTCCATAGCTTCACCCCTTCTTGTCATTGTAACCTACCCCAACCCTAGAAGCCTTTGAGATCGCTATGCACCTCCAATTCTGGCCTCTGGAGCATACCTAATTTTAATCAATTCCGGCTGCCTTGACACGAAGTTTTGGAATTCTCTGAACCCCTCCACCTCCTTTAAGATGCTCTTTAAAACCTAAATCTTTGACCAAACCTTTTGTCATGTCTCCGCTATCTCCTCCTGTGATTTGGTGTCAAAAATGATAATGCTCTTGTTAAATGCCTTTGATGTTTTGCCATGTTAAAAGCACAATATAAATGTGAGTTGTTGTAAAGTAAACAGACCACACTCTTTACACCTATCCGAGTAACTATAGTTCTTTATGTTGGGAATCATTCTTGCAGCTATTCTCTGAATCTTTTCCAAGGCCAGCATATCCCATACTGTATGAGATGACAAAACTAAAGTGCAGTGCTCCAGCTGCAGTCCAACAAGGACCTGCAAAAGGGCAGCATGGTGTCCTTCGACTTGTATTGAATTATGGGTCTACTTTTCAGGCACAATATTGAGAACAGATCTCGACTCATAACAGCCTTTCCAAGGAATAAATAAACTCCAGAGGCCAACAAATATGCAGAAACATATTTTATATTTATTAATAGCAGAGTACAGCTCTGTTTTTGCATTTATGAACAGCAGGCTCGCCTTCAGTAAGGGAAGAGCCATATGGATCGGGAAATCTCAGGGTTGATCTGTGCGTGATTACTTGAGGTGGGGGAGGAGGTGTGTGCAACAATTAGCTTCCATCCCATCAGTTGATTGTCTGCACAAAAACCAGATGGCTATGCATACCTAAGTCATTGGTCTGGAGTTTCATTCCTCATTTGTGTCAAGAGAGATGTATTTTACGTCATCTGCACCCCTGGGTTCAAACCAATTGCATGGCTTAAGAGAGGGTCAAATATTGAGTTATGCATGTAGCTGCAACTTGTCTAAGTCTCCTTGATCTTTTATGTCCATGCATCAAGCTCTTCATCCAAACCATTATCTCTGTCCGCAAAACTCTCACATGTGAGTATCCTCCAAAGCCATTTGTTCCATATGTGGGAGTGAGGGGGTGTCTTTTCACATTGCAACCAGATTTTCATGAGCAACAGGAAAGAAAACAATTCTTCTGATGTTTAACTGCCTTTTTTAGACATTTTAAAAACCCATTTGTACTGACCTCAGCTCTGTATTTTCTGTTTCTTTGAATGGAATTTTATAGGGTAAGAACAAGTCACGTTAAAAACTGAAAAGCTTCCATCATGCAGGTTCCTTTACATACTGTGCCTCAAATGTATTGAAACTTATATTCTCAAACAATAATTCCTCACTTTAAGTCGCCCCACTTAAAGTCGTTTCACTTTAACGCCATTTATTCTTTTGGGTCTTTTTTTGTAATTTACATCGCCATTTTTAGATATACAGCATCAGCACTCTGGCCCTGCCTCCCCGCTCTGAACACTGGGCCACCATGTTCTGATGCTGGAGCAACTACCACAGTCACCACAGGCCCAGGTTGCGGGGAGAGAGTGAGGCCTGAGATCCAGGAGCAAGAGTGCAGGGCAGGGATGGGAAGTTACCAACCATTGATCAAATAATGAAGTGTGAGTAACCCAGGGCGGGTGGTGGAGGGAGCGTGGCTTGCGGCTCTTTCTGCTGCACCCCCAGCTCCAACAAAGGCATCCCCTGGGAAGGGGCTCAACCCCTGCAAACTGTCAGGAAGGGGTCCAGGCTCTGGAGAGAAAGAGACAAAGATGGAGTGGGAAAGGGGAGAGAGCAAGACAGAGATAATGAGGAAGAAGAGAGATAGAATGGGGGAGAGAGAGAGAGAGAGAGATAGATTGGGAAAGAAGACAGATAGAGAGAGTGGGAAACAGAAAGAGAGAGACAGTGGGAAAGGAGAAAAAAGGAAAAAGTTAGGAGTGCTGTGGATGAGGCACAGAAGCTGTGCTACTCAGGACTTGTTTGGGTCATTTAGTGTTATCTAATTTGAATTTATATAGTATTTCTGTTATGTTCTGTGATTTATTTTATTTTGAAAATTATTCCAGCTAGGGATGCACAGTGCTGCACATGTCCGGTACAGTATTTAAATTTGTACATTGGTTTTTCTGGGCAAGAAATCTCCAAAGGAACCTAACTCCGGCTTTAACATTGATTCCTATGTTCCTATGGGAACTCACGATTCACTTAAAGTCGTTTCACTTGAACTCACGATTTTCAGGAATGCAACAACAACTTTAAGCGAGGACTTACTGTACTTAGAGAAAAAATATATGGGGTGTGTGTGTGTGATTAAACCTGTAAGGAGGCATCGGTGTTGGCGTGTGCCAAAAGTTAAAGCATCAAAAGTGGCAAGGTGCCTGGAAGTCAGCAGAAACCCACTGACCTCCACATTTAACAAGTATTTTACAAGACACACAAGAAACCCCATGGAACCAGCAAGACTGCAATTTAATTATGCAAAAAGACAATTCACTTAACTGATTTAACCCAGGATTCTGCTTTTACTGTCAGTGGACAAGTTTTGCAAGCTGTATGAAACTCACCATGGTCAACAAGGCAAGAACACAGGGGGAATTGATGGGGCTGTGAAACTGACAGGTTGGGAAAGCCTTTAAATACTCAACCAGGACAGCTGCTTCTTTGTCTAAGTGAAAGGCTTTTGCTCGAGATTTTGTCTTGCTTTTGCCGAGAATGTGTTTTCACTGTGTTTGCAAGATTTTGGAGATCATTTCTGCTACCTTGAACTTTTATGACTTGAATCTGCACTTTCCACCTGTCAGCCTTCTTGGCAGCAAGGGTGAGCTTACCCAGCTCTATCTTTGACCTCTGATGAGGAATGGTTTCAGAAACACCAACAGCAGCACGAATAGCAGCAGCAGCAGCCTCTATCTTTTCCTCAGCTACTTGCTACTCCACAGGACAGAGGGATAAACACAGAACTCTAGCTCACAGGAGGCAATAACCCCAACACAGATTATACAGGCAAAGAGTTAGCTTTCTGGACATGACTGAGCACTAGTGCCTCAGAAGGCTCAGACCTTCACGTCAGATTGCTGCTAACATCTAAACAGTCCTGGAACAAGACCTCCTTCCATTGCCGGTGGCAGTCAAGCTTAGCGCAGCTGTCATGAAGCTATTGATGTATATAATATTTTGGAAAACATTTTTTCTTTTAAAATAGAGGTTTAGTCTGCGGATCTGACTTAATCGGATTAAAGTCAGCTAGTCTGGGTGCTCTGATATGTACTAGTTTAGATTTGTAAGAGCGATAGTGTGCGTTTGCATTTTTTGAATAGAGCATTTAAAAAGTGGGGTGAAAACTTGATGCCTATCTAGCAGCTACCAAGCAATATATTTATATTACTAATACAATTGGTACAATGAATGGGGTTTCATTGTTAAAAGGTAAAGTTCAAAGTGGCAATGTGAGATCAAAAGGCAGCTGCAAGCCTCCAACTGGCTCCACAGTGAAAAGAACCTCATTTTGAATTTGTGAGGTGAAAATGCTTTGCCTGGTGTTTGGTTAACACCATAAGTTGCTGTCGCCTTAATGGAGATTAGTTTGGAAATTTGTTAAAAGTTATGATAGTAGTCATTTGTAGCCATGCGTATATATATTTTTAACCTGTATAAGTTAATAAAATGTTTCAATTAGTTTAAGGTAAAACCTCAAGAACTGTTGGTCTGATTTCTGAATTTAAGGTTGCATCTCAAACATAACACTTAAAAGTATAGGTTATGACAGTTATTTAAAGTTTCCATCTGGGAATTTTAAATAACTGCTTTACCAACTGCATCGGTCATAACAGCAGGCCTGAATTGCTTTGCCTCTGGCTCCTTCCAGGGATCGGCTGGTGACATTTGCACAATTTCACAATCTCCCAGGTGACCGATATCATGTTTGCCAGAGCCAGTCAGAATGTGAGGGAGCACAGATTTGCTGCAATGGCTGGATTCCCACAGGTCCAGGGATCACAATCAAGGCACCGTCAAATCAACCAGCAGTATTCATCCAACTGAAAAGAATTCCATTCTCTCAATGTTCAGCTGGTATGTGGCTACCAAAAGACTATCACCAATGTCTGTGCAAGATATGATGCCATCATTCTGCACCAGTCAAACCTCCAACAGATAGTTGCATCTACAAGCAGTTAGCAGACAGCTCCTTAGAGACAAAGGTCATGGTGGATGACATCTATTAAGAGCCCTACAACATATATATAGGAAAGGTACAACTGAAGTTCCATTGGCACAGGAGTGGCCACTGGAAAACTATTGGGATGCTAAAGATACCAATCAAGTTCCTGGACAGATGCACCAGCAAGAGCACCCAGACTGACAGTGTGTGCTGTGCCTTACACAATTTTGTGGTGCAGAGAGCACTGGAGCAGAGGATGGTTGAAGATGAGGACTGCTCTGCATCTTCAGAGGAGGAGGAGGAGAGAAAGGAAAATGACCAACAACATGAGCAGCCTGATGTGGCGAGGGTCCCTGCAGCTGCTCACCTCACTTGTAGAGATGCTGGTGATGGACTCCATGTGGTGCTACCTAGGTGGCTTCTGTAGAACCAGAGGAAGGCTGCTCACTCCCCTGAACTGACAGCTGAGGTGCCTGTGGTGGAGGTCTCTGGGTTTTGATGTCCCATGAGGTTCCCAACTGCAGATCCAAGACTCTGCCATCGAGACAGGCATCAGGGTGTAGGGCTCTGATTGAGGGACCAAGGTGGGAGGAATAGGTGTGCCTTAAGCAGAGTTCCCACTTTTCTCTCCATCTTTTATCTCATGGCCCACCTGCATTTCCTTACTAGTCAAGAGGTGGACAGCACTTTGCTGCATTTCAGTGAGGTGCTGAACTGACTGTGCAGGCTAGCATGCACTCAGATGCCTGCCATATCTGATGCTGCATGCAGCTGTTCACTTTTTCCTTGGAGTTCCAGATCAGCACAATGGCTGAGAAACCATGGCTAGAGGCAAACTCCTCACATCATCCTCATCATTAGTAAATCCTGAGGCTGAGCACTGACATCCAGCTGAACAGAGTTTGGAGTATCCTGCACTGCCCAACCAGGACTCTGCACTGCTGCCCTCACCTCCAGCACCTTCTCCTACTTATTTGTGATGTGCAAGACACCATGTGAGAACCCCACTCCCAGCCTTTGAAGCCCCACAGAGGTATGCTTATTTGAGCTGGTGTTGGATGCAAATGAGTCATGTGCCAGTGCTTCCTTAGAGTGTATGCCCTCCTCTGAGGACTCCTTGACCTGCTTCTACACCATTCCCCAGCATGGCACTTGATAGACCCATAAGAGATGAAAACCATGAGTTAAATCTGACAAGGAAAAGTGTTCATCATTGAACATACAATCATACTTCAGTTACTGGTCAGTTAAAGGATCCATTATGACCCCTGCCAAGTCAACTTGAATGATTTGTGTGCCAAGTGACTGTGTGCTAATTCTGTCACCCCCAACTCTCCATCTGCAATGGCCATGCACTTCACTTTGTTAATCCCCATTGCCTCCTCTTTAGCAGTGGTCAGGGTGACTATGACTGTAGGGGCCACTGCCAATTCTCCTCCTCTCACTGCTGTTCTGAACTCTCTTCTCCTGCAAGGGAAGAAAGACAAGGGGCTTGACTGTGAGAAATGGAATGTTTAATAGGATGGAATGGCACATTTGTAGAGGATGACTGTGAGGGATGGGTGTGCAATGGCAATTGATGAGAGTGATTGCCAGTGCTGGCTGGTCAGATGGGGATGAGGAGGTGCCTCCAGAGAAGGGAATGGGTGGAGCAGCAAGTTGCATTGTTCTAAGGAGTGCTGTTCAAGAGAAGACAGGGGAAGTCAGAGTGTGGGCTGTTGGCACTTGAATGTGGCATGACACTCACTTTTCCTGCCCTCAGGAGGTCACTGAACCATTAGGACCATACACCTGCTGCTCAACTCCCTCATAATTTTCTAGCTAGCCTGCTTTCTCTTAGAGGCTGGCCTCTTCTTCCTGTCCACCTGGAATAATGTTACTCTGCAGGTCCTTACAGATCACAGGACTGTCAGAGAACTTGAGGGGGGCAGCCTTCTCACTATGAGACACCATCAACACAGTTGCTATATCTGTCCTGACAAGTGTAGAATGGATCCATTCTGACCTCTGCCAGGGTCCCTTTAAATATTGAAGTTTTAGTAGTCATGTATGTGTCGTGATCGCACTTGCCTGTTCTTATTGGTCCCAGAAGAAAGATGCTCATGCCATGGCTAAGTTTGAAAGCCACGGCAAAGCATGCTCCACTCCCTTTCGGGTTTCAAGTTGCTGACCCGCTGCCAGCCTCTCCTGCTGCAAGTGGGTCCAAACGTTAAATTTCTGCCCATGGTGTGGTTTCAGCGATTTCCTTGTACTCCGATTACTAATGCTGACTCACAGCCATTTTATGTTCAAGTGCACACTGGTGAAATTGGCTGCATGCTTGAGCATAACCTGACAATCGGCAAGCTTTGGGCGCACTCTCGAGTCTACCTTTTGGGTTGTGCCCAAAGAGGAAACTCCAGCCCACAGATTCTCAAGTTACACAGAAAATAACTGAATTACAGTAAGTGATTCCAAAATACTAATCAAATTCCTGAAATTTAATGTGATAAAAAGGAATTTAACTTATTCAATTTCCTTGAAGAAGTTGCTTTAGTGATTGGTGTGTATTCAGGACTGTTTTATGGTTGTGTATTGATTTTTGAAGCAATTAGGTTTTCCAAGTTTTGTACGTTGGCATATATAGCTCAAGCTCTGTATTTTGTGTTACTATTACAAGAAAAATAATGTACTTGATATCGTGGTTGAGAACTCAAGGCAGATTTATAATGCAGTTATGATACATTTAGTAATGTACAGATAATCACTCATTGCTCCTCAGCTTAGAAACGTGTTTGAAAAATATTTTGGCTGCAAGTTTTACTACCAACAAACTTGTTTCGAGTTCTGTCTGTTCCTACAGAATCTCATGGGTCTGGATGCTCACTCGGTACTTAGTTGGGAATTCAACCACAGACAATAGAAAGAAGCTTAATTACTTCCGTATGCTGGTTAATCCCTTGAGAAGCAAATGTTCAGGATCCTGCACGTTCTTCAGAGTGCTTTCATTTTCTATATTGGCACAATAAAGGCTCAAAGTTGTGGTGAATGGATTCCTTTTCACCAGTCGATAAATCCAAATCAGTGTCCAGCAATTGTTCCACAGTGCAAGTCTCAAAATGCAGGTGATCTGATTCTTCAGCTACTTATAGTATTTCACACAAAACTCATGACAGGAAATTGCAGTAAAATCTATTCTTTTTAGAAGTTCTATTGACGTGAGGGATACATTTCTTACAAGAATTTATCGCAGTTCTTTTTTTTCACCTTCTTCTGGTACAATCACCTCTCCATGAAAATCAGTCTTGTTCTGTGAAAATAAGTTCAGCCATCAGAGAAATGATACACAATGTACACTGCTCTGGTGCTTGTCATCAACATATCATTGGAAGGTATGGTTGGGGGTGAAAATTTCCAGTTTGTTTATCAGTATTAATATTGGGCTAGATTTTGCTGGGAAAGTAATGGTGTGTAAACAACACAATTAATATGTAAATCATCCAGCAAATCTCCAAAATATGGTGGTTGATTTTCGCCACTCCAATTGCTTTGTACAAACAGCATTGCATCTTAAGCCTCCCATTATTTTTATATCACTCTGGATTTGCTCATTAATTGTCCAATAAACATGCCATAGGAAGTTACATCTGGTAGCTAAGAGCTTAACAACGAGATAATTGTCAATGCAGTGCCAATCAACCTCTCTGGACAAGAACAGGACCAATTTAAAGCATTCAATCTCCTTCCTACATGCAGTTAATTGTTGCTAGAGATTTTACTGCCCTGTTCCATCTCCTGATCTGCCTATCACCATTTTTCAGCAATGAAGAAGGAGACCACAGTGTCCATTTGTTTCAGGTGAACACTTAGTTAAAGGTTGTAAATTGGAATGAAATGTCACACTTAGGGCCCTGGCACAATTCTCGGGACACTGCCCATTGGTCCATGGTATGCAGCTTTGTGGGGATCACTGCAGGCCACTCACAGATACTCAGAAAATAAATTGTGCCTCTGAAATCTTCCAGCTCGCTTTCAGTCCTTTTGTTCTGCTTTGTGATTGCTTCTACCCCTTTTAACCACTAACCTCTGGTTTGGTGTGGAGCAGCTGCCCAATTCCCCCTTGACCTGACTGGTGAGCTTCTTCTAAATGCTAGCTAAATGTTTTCCACCCAGCATTCCCATGTAAATGAGGCCCAATCAAACAAAAGCCTCAGACCTCTCGCCAAGGGCATCTTCCCACTGAAAGCTAAAAGCATTTGTTCATGTTTATGTCAAAATCTATGGACTAGGTTATACCCTTACCAGTACTTCCATCCAAGTTTACGTATCATTCTTAAAATGATAAGGATATTGATAATTATCAAGTATTAGATTGCCAAAAAATGTATAATTTTATTAAATTTTCCTCATGGCAATTTCAAGTACTGTTGATACAAAATCCATCCTTGGGTGAAATGAAAATAGTGTTCAAGAGAACCGGATTGACCAACTGATAAATAAATGATTAGCAAGTTAATAAGAACTGATCCATAAATAAGAAGGTAATACAACTCACGCAGCAGCAGTAGAGATCTTGCTCCAGCAGATGACAGCAGTGTCTTATTGAATGAACGTGAATGTGCGTAAATAGGGATCTTCCAATGTTCTTTTATTAGCAACCATTCATTGCTCATCCCACGTGCCATATCCTGACCTAGTGCTAGAATTACTGCATTTAAACTCTCCTAGCATCACACAGCTGAGTCAGACCTCAGCTAGTAGTAACGCTGCCATTAATGTCTTCATGATATTCCAGATTCAGCAGCACTCTTCAGCCATACTTCTGTCTTAGTTTGAGTGAATCATACTTTCCTTCCATTTTTTTTTATTTACACAGCTGTGCAAAATATAATCATGAATGAAGGCCTGATATCAGTCACAAAACATACAAGCCAAGAAAACCAACAGACTGTTTTGTAATCCAAGTAGATTTGAAATAAATAGCCCGTTAATCTACATCACATTGTGCCTCTTTAAGGGCAGCCACAAACAGACAACAAGCTTATATGTCTAAAATTTGAGATGGCTGTGATGGTCCTGAGAGACTCGATGTCAGATATTAATGACTTTATTTGTTCAGAAAGTGCCAAATCTTAGCAACAAGGGCTTTCTAGAAGAAAGAAATAAAGCTATTATCTTCATACATATCTCTCATTAAAGTAATTATCAGAAGTCAAAAATAAATCTCTTAACCTCTCTTATCTTTTATTTATCCCTTTTTAATTTATTTAGCATACAGGGATGTTAGGACATGGAATGCCCTACTAGAAACAAGGGCGGAAGCAGAATCCACAAAAATGAATAAACATCTGAAAAAAATGAAAGGGCAGTATTATGTTTTAACTATGGGTCGCTTTGCTTGTGAACTGGTTGCACGCTTATCTGTCAACAGGCGAGTCGATTACAATATATGGCAGACACAGATACCAATATGAAATGAAGCACAGCCTATTTATTTACACAACAACAGAGCATTAATGTGATGTGTGCTTCTACAACCAGAACCTACTCTAGACTAACATTTACATGGCAGCCCATGCTACACAGCTATTGGGTCTTACAGTCACATGGTCAATCTGCTCACAGTCTCTTAAAGGTGTATTACACCTCAGCTTACCACATCTCTCCCCCTTTACTTGAAAATACATTTTACATTATATTAACTGTTTACAAAAATGAACTATTTACAAATGCAGTCTCTCAGGAGGCTTCCTCAAACGTGTCGACCATCGTAGTTCTACGACTTCAGATGGTTTATCTGAGACCTCCCTCTCAGGAGTTATCTGTCCACTAGGCTCCCCAGTAGGAACCTGCAAGTTTTGCCTCTTCAACTCTCTCAGGCTCAATGGGTTCTGCAGGTACTTCCAAAGCAAGAGGAGTTCCTTCTACCTGTGGTGTAGACTCCAATGAGAATGCTTGGCACACTTTTTCCTGTGGACCTGTTTCCCCTTTCCTGAGGTGATCTATATGTCTCCTGATTATCCGACCTTCAACCAATATATGATAGAACATGGGTCCTGTCACTGCACTGACTTCACCTGATAGCAATTTGGGCCCATCTCCTTTGTGAAGACAGCTTCCCCTACAGTGAAGATGCTTTCATGACTATGGTAATCGTGTTAATTTTTCTGGGCCTCCTGACTTCTTTCTACATTTCCCCGACCTTTGGCCTTATAAGACTTAACCATGTCCTGAGATGTCTCTCCATTAATAACTCTGCGGGGGCAATACGTTGGTCGTATGTGGCGTAGTTCTGTAGCTGATCAGGAAGTGTGATAACTTCTTTGCTATAGTGTCCTCCCTCTAGTTTTTTTTATTCTGGCCTTGAAGGTCTGGATTGCCCTCTTGGCCAACCCATTGGATGCAGGGTGGTAAGGCGAGGTCTTGACATGTGTTATGCTAGTGAGAGTTGTAAATCTTTGGAACTCCCCACTAGTGAATGCCGTTCCATTCTCAGACACTATTACCGTGTATTGCGAAACTCTGACACAATCTGTCTAAGGTGGCGGTAGATGTGGGTGATCACACCTCATATACATCCATCCATTTGGAGTGGCAGTCAATAAGTAAGAGGAACATCATGCCCAAAAAAGGTCCCATGTAGTTAACGTGGATGTAGACCCATGGCTTTCCTGGCCATTCCCAAGGATGCAGTGGAGTAGAAGGAGGCAATTTCTGCACCTTTTGGCACAGCATGTAGCTCTTGACCATATTTTTGATTTCAGTGTCCATCCCTGGCCACCATAAGAAGCTGCGTGCCAACATTTTCATTCTGGAAATGCTGGGGTGAGCGCTATGCAAAAATATCAATAATGGTTGTCTTCCTCTGGGAGACACAATAGTAAGTTGCCATCCTGGCAGGTGAGCTCATATCTCCTGTTAAAGTATGGCTTCATTTCATCTGACATTGGCTCGTTAGACCATCCCTGCAAGGCTTGTTCCTTGACGTGACACAGAACTGATTCACGATTGGTCGATTCTCTGATCTATTTGGCCTTCCTGGTGATGAATCCAGAAAATGCAATAATAAGACAAGTTCTTGAGGGATGGGGACATTCACATTGCTGTCCTTTAGGGGTAATCTGCTCAGCGCGTCAGTATTGGCAAATTTGGCTTCCCGGCCTTGGATAAAAGTATATTCGAAAGCAGCTAGAATTAGTGCCCACCTTTAGATGCATGCCAAGGCGATAGGGGATATTGCCTTATCTTCCCCAAACAAGTCTAGTAGTGGCTTGTGGTCAGATACCACGGTGAAGTGGTGACCATGGGTGTATTGGTGGAATTTCTTAATGCCAAATACGATGGAAATTCATCTTTTTCTATTTGTGAGTATCTTCTTTCTGCCTCTTTGATTGTCCTTGAAACATAGCCAATATGCCATTCGGGGACATCTGTCATCCGGTGGGAGAGTACTGCCCTTACTCTGATTTTAACATCACATGTTAAAATCAATTGTTTCTTTGGGTCGAAATGTGCCAATAGAGCTGGTGAACATAGTAACTGCTATGCTGCCATAAAAGTCTGTTATGGTGGGGCTTGCCAAGTCTACCTGTGGTTTTTCTTGAGTAACCCATAAAATGGAGCCAGTACTGTTGACAAATTTGGGAGAAAATGACTGTAGTAGTTAACCATCCCCAAGAAGCACTTGACTTTTGTGGAATATTTTGGGGTTGGTGCCTCACGAATAGCTCTCACCATGTCTTCTACTGGGTGAGGCTCTGCGAGTTGACCCTATGACCCAGGTAAATCACTGCTTTTGCTTGGAAGATACATTTCTTCCTTTTCAAGCATACTCCGGCTTGTGAGAAATCTTCAATACCTCTTCCAAGTTAGCTAGGTGTTCTTCATCAGTTAGTCCTGTTACTAGGACATCATCAAGATAAACCACCACATGGAGTGGATCTTGGAGCATGTTTTACGTAATCTGTTGGAAAATGGCACAAGCCGAAGAGACTCCGAAGGGTAACCTGGTGTACTGGTATAACCCCCTATGTGTGTTGATAAGTCACAAAATCCCGAGAGGCCTTTTCTAGCTCAACTTGCTGATAAGCGTAGCTCATGTCGAGTTTCATATATGCTGTTCCCCTGCCAGTTTGGAGTACAATTCATCAATTTTTGGTATAGGGTGCCTATTAAGACTGGCTACTTTGTTAACGGTCAATTTGTAGTCCCCTGCATATTCACACACTCTGGTCAGGCTTTAGAACTGGAACTATGGGTGCTGCCCATTCGAAAAATTGTACAGGTTGTAAGACTCCCAACCTTTCCAGCCTGTCCAATTCAATATCCACTTTTTCTCGTAAAGCGTAGGGGACTGGCCTCGCCTTCAAATATCTGGGGGTTGCTCTGGGATCCCGAGCAGCTTGCAGTCCCTGAATCTTCCTGAATACAGGGGCATAGTTCTGTAATAATTCTTGTAGATCATTCATTCTGAGTTGGAAAATCTCAGTCCACTCCAATTGTATTTCCTTAAGCCAGTTCCGACCAAATAGAGTTGGACCCTCCCCTACTACCACTATCAGGGGTAGGTTAGTAAACTAGCCCCCATATTGTACTGGAACCTTGCATATACCTTTGACTCACATGTTTTCGCCAGTATATGTCTTTAGTCTGGCATCTGAGTTACCCAGCTTTAGTGAATGGCCTCCTCCGTTCAGATGCTTAAATGTGTGTTCTCCTATGACTGTCGTGGATGCGCCTGTATCCACCTCCATTCAAAGGGGCTTTCAGTTGATTTCTACTGTCACGTAGATTGGCTCTGTTGTACCCATTTTTAAGTTGTGCAGGGAGTAAATATCTGACTCTGTTTCTTCTGGCTCCTCCATTATATAAATTTCACAACTTCTGCCTTTTTATTTGAACTTTGGCCTCAATCTTTCTTTACAATATTGCAAAACGTGCCCATCGAGATGGCAGTCGAAGCACCCGGTTCTTTTAAGTTACTGTTTGTTTATAGGCTGCCTGGATCCAATTTCACTATTATAAATGTGGTTTTTACCATTGCTTTTTGCTGGTCTGTTAACGGCAGCTATTTCCCGTCTTTTCGCAAAGCCCTGCGCTTCTGCACCATTTCTAACCAGTGCCTCCCACCCGATGTGAAGAACGGCGCCATTTTGTGCACCCTTGATTTCCTCTGAGTCCCTGACTGTGCTTTCCTTTGCATGAGCCAACTCCAGGGCTTTACTAAAACTCAAATTTGTCTCAGACTGCAACTTTTTCTGAATGGCGTCTCCATTAATCCCATACACGAATCGGTCTCTTAACATGTCATTAATCAATGTCCCAAACTCTCAATGCTCTGTCAATTCTTATAAGGCTGCTACATAGCAAGTGACTGTCTCTCCAGGAGTGCAACACCTCAAATTGAATTTAAAATGCTGCATTGTTACTGAGGGTTTCGGTTGGAAATGGCCTTTTACTAGATTCGCCAAATCATCAAAGCTCTTGGAATCTGGCATGTTGGGTGCCGATAGACTACAAATTAGGCCGTACATTTTACTGCCACATGTCGACAAGAGGATCGCCAACCTCTTCTCCTCTCCCGCTATTTCATTAGCCAAAAAGAAAAAGGCGAGGCATTCAACATAATGTGACCAGTCATCAGTGGTCTGATCAAACAGTACGATGCAGCCAAATTGTGGCACATTGGAGGGCGATAGCTTCGACGACAACGGTGAGGGTTTACAATTGTAATGTACTTAAAATCAGCTTGCAGGCACGGCTACTTCAGTACAGTTGAGTTTTCGCGGCTTTCCTTGGTGTTATCCACTGGTGGTGTTTTGCCTCGTCGCCAATTGTTATGTTTTAACTATGGGTCGCTTTGCTCGCGAACTGGTTGCACGCTTATCTGTCGACAGGCAAGTTGATTAATATATATATCAGACACAGAGACCAATAAGAAATGAAGCACAGACTATTTATTTACACAAACAACAGAGCATTAACATAATGTGTGCTTCTCCAACCAGGCCCTACTCTAGACTAACTAGACTAACATTTACACAATAGCCCATGCTACACAGCTATTGGGTCTCACAGTCACGTGGTCATTCTGCTCAGTGTCAAAATATGTATTACACCTCCGATTACCATAACCAGGGTAACAGGATTAAGTAGAGAGAGTCATAGAGGTCTACTGCACAGAAAAAGGCCCTTTGGCTCATCGAGTCTGCGCCGGTAATACAAGTACCTAACTATTCTAATCCCATTTTCCAACACTAGGCCCATAGCCTTGTATGCCATGGCATTGCAAGTGCATATTCAAGTACTTCTTAAATGTTATGAGGGTTTCTGCCTCTACCACCCTTTCAGGCTGTGAGTTCCAGATTCCCACCACCCTCTAGATGGAAAAATTCTTCCTCACATCCCTTCTAAGCCTCCTGCCCCTTACCTTAAATCTATGCCCCCTGGTTATTGACCCCCTCCACCATGGGAAAAGTTCTTTCCTGTCTATCCTATCTATGCCCCTCAGAATTTTATACACCTCAATCATGTCCTCCCTCAATCTCCTCTGTTCCAGGGAAAATAACCCTAGTCTATCCAATCTCTCCTCATAACTAAAAGTCTCCAGCCCAGGCAACATCCTGGTAAATCTCCTCTGCACTCTCTCTAGTGCAATCATATCCTTCCCATAACGCGGATTCTAGAACTGCACTCAATACTCTAAATGTGGCCTAACCAGCGTTTTATTCAGTTCCAGCATGACCTCCCTACTCTTATATTCTATGCCTCGGCTAATACAGGCAAGTGTTCCACATGCCTTCTTATCCACCTTATCTTCCTGTCCCGCTACCTTAAGGGACCGGTGGTCATGCACATCAAGATTCCTCTGATCCTCGGTACTTCCCAGAATCCTACGATTCATCGTGTATTCCCGTGCCTTGTTTGTCCTGCCCAAGTGCATCACCTCACACTTAGCTGGATTAAATTCCATTTGCCACTGATCAGCCCAACTGACCAGCCTGTCTACATCCTCCTGTAATCTAAGGCTATCCTCCTCACTATTTACCACCCCACCAATTTTTGTGTCATCCGCAAACTTACTGATCAACCCTTCTACATTCAAGTCTAAATCGTTTATAAATACCACAAGCAGCAAGGGACCCAACATCGATCCCTGTAGAGCCCCACTGGACACAGGCATCCAGTCACAGAAACACCCCTCGACCATCACCCTTTGCTTCCTGCCACTCAGCCAATTCTGGATCCAATTTACCAAATTGCCTTGGATCCCATGGGCTCTTACCTTCATTATCAGTCTCCCATGTGGGACCTTATCAAAAGCCTTGCTGAAGTCCAAGTAGACCACGTCAAATGCATTGCCCTCATCTACACACCTGATCACCTCTTCGAAAAATTCAATCAAGTTGGTCAGACTTGACCTCCCCTTAATAAAACCATGCTGACTGTCCTTGATTAATCTCTGCCGCTCCAATTGTAGATCAATTCTGTCCCTCAGAATTGCTTCCAATAGTTTCCCCACCACTGAGGTTAGATTGACTGGCCTGTAGTTCCCTGGTTTATCCCTTCCTCCTTTCTTGAATAACGTTGGCTGTCCTCCAGTCCTCTGGCACCTCTCCTGTGGCCAGAGAGGTATTGAAAATTATTGCCAGTGCCCCTACTATCTCCTTCCTTGCCTCACTCAACAGCCTTGGATACATTTCATCCAGGCCTGGAGATTTATATACTTTTAAGCCTGCCAGACCACTTAGAACCCCATCTCTTTCTATGTTAATTTCTTTAATTATATCACAGTCCTTCTGCCTGATTTCCATACCCACGTCGTCCCTCTTACTTGTGAACACCGACACAAAGTATTCATTTAGAACCCTACCTACATCTTCTGGCTCCACACACACATCTACATCAGAATCCAATACTCCAGTTCAAACTATTCAACAGCCAGTATCTATAGCTTGCCAGCCAAGAAGAATTTAACATAGTGGTGTTCATTAATGCTGGCTCAAAATAGCCAGTTACACAATTTTTTTCTGCCCAAATAATCATGGTGTGAAATTCGCTTCATTGCAAATGAGATACATGAGGCAGAACCAAATCATATAATTGATCTTCTAACTTATTTTTCTTCTTTAAAGATTAAACCATGTTTGACATCTGAATCAAGTTGCCTTGTTTTTATGCAAATCATCAGATGGAGTTTTGTCAAGTCTGGGGATCAGCAAACAATTAGTTTTTATTGTATTTAACAACCATGTACAGTGGCTTTAAACTGCTAAGCACTGTAACATGAATTATTCAATGCCGGATCAAGCTGAGAAGTAACAGTCTATTTCTATTTCTAGTTCAATTTACGGTTTATTGGAGATTAAATTGAAGTCCATCTCACATGGGATTAAGAAGAATTCATAAATTGACCAAGAAGAAAATATCACTTGGAAAGAAAAAGTCCAACAGAGAACTATACCCAAAGCACTTCAGGAAAGTCCATAATTCCTTGCTGAGCAGAATCAAGGAATTAGAAGTTTAAGTTTTAATAAGTGGTGAAAATCCTATATATTAGGAGCCCTGTAGAGATGGGAGTGCTGCTGAATCTTTTTGAATACATTATTAATTAAATAGAAGCTCTAATTGTCCCTGAATCAAGACTATTCCTCCCATCATGCAACAGCATTTGAGATACTGCCTATTAGCAGACAGTGCAGCCCAATACTTTCTTGCACCCACCAGCATCTTACATGCACTGGCGTTCCCGGAAATGAACATACTGCATGGGCCTTTTTGGAAGGAGGCAAATAAAAGCGAATTAAAATTTTAAAATCAATCACCTTCCTTTCTGACCTAGATTCACAAGGTAGGCCTATTTTGAGCCCGTTACACCTCTTCCTTCATGGCTTCCAAAGATGCACCAGGCCTCTGAAAGCCTGAAAAAAATGGTGCAGCTGTCCACACCCTCGCTACATTAGTGGTCTTGTTAGAGTAGTCAGAGGCTCAACAGCAGGCCACCAGAATCTCAGGCATAAGTCCTGGTATATGCAGGCCCCGGATGTCAATCTGGCAGACTCAGCAGTGTTAACTTTAATTAAAACCTGTTTAAAATTAAATATTAGTGTCTCTAGTGTTGACAGGCTGTATCTAAGAAATTCGATATAAAAATTACATTGATGTCAATTGAACAAATTTTCTGATGGCACAGTTTTAAAAACCTTGACTCATATGCTCCATTAAAATATTTATATTTCTGAACTGAAGTCATTTTGCATTCGGCTGGCTGGAGTTTTAGAAAATAATTAGTAATAATTAATAATAATAATTTCACTGGCTTGAAATCAAATGTTTTTTTGTGAGCCACAGGTATTTGGAAGTAGTGATTAAGGTATTAGTGAAATAGCTAATAAGTAGTTACAAAAAAGTGCAAAAACAGTATTCTGGCATTGTTTGAAAGGCAGAATTCTGATCTGAGCAAAGAATGCCATTTCATATCCCATTCAATCCCATTGTTTAGATTTCGGATCCAATCAGGATATTTATATAAAAATTTAGAATCCAAGCATAACATTGAAAAATACTCAAGGATCCAAGCATAGATGTTCTTCAGTTATTTATTTTGTGCCGTGCAATACATTACCATCACTGGGTGTCTAATTAAGATGGTAGCTGTCTTAACTGGGTCCCCATATTACCTTTCCAATGATCACACCTTTGTTCTGCCAGCCGTTATTTGCCTCGAATTACAGTAGGCATCTCAAGTGACCTGTTTCAACTTTAACCTAGCTCCAGCCACTATTCTTTCAGATCACTGAGAAGAACAAGTTATAATAAGAAAACTGAAGTGATGTAATGTTGGGAGATCCCAAGCTGAAGCCATAAAATTGGAGGATTTCTGGATAAATAACCAACTCTGAGTTATTCAAAAGAGATCAAGCCTGTCAACTTTTACCTGGAGATTATAGTTTACTCTGCAAGTCTCTGGGGTTTTTTAAAAGTTACTTTTTACTTTTTGTTCATTATTGGCTTTATTTTTCTGCTTAACTTGACTCACATAAATCATATATGGTACAAGAATTGTTTATTTTTATCTGTTTATTTGAGTCATTATGCAACCATAATCTGAAAGCAAATGAAGCTTCTCAGCAAACTATTTACGCATTTATTAAGATTTAGCTCAATCATAATTCAAGTGGCATTTAACCAGCTAAAATCAACTTGATTGTATTTAGAACATTTTGATTTCCATTTCATATTTCTAAAACAAATAACTCAGATAATCTGTGAAAATAAACAAACCTTACAGTGTACAATTTTGTTATCTGAACAAAATAAAGCTCTCTGATATAGGTATAAGGTGGTTGCTGTACAACACCAGGACACTATAGCTTGGGTTTTGCAGTAATAATAATGAAGCAGTTTTCAGAGCTTATCATTATTAAGGAGTAAATTGGACAGCAACATCTGCCTTCTGCACGTGTGCAGCAAAACGTGGAAATCTGAAAGCTGCTATCTGAGTTGCCCTGCCCCTTCTTCGCTACATTGGTATCATGGCAATAGATTCAGCATCAAATTATGTGAATTACATGAGGTTGCTGTACTCACTCACAAGTTACTCACTGAACATGCCAGAAAATTTTAGGACAAGTGCATTCAGGTGTAAATGAATTTTTAACAGCATCATAAGTCTTAATTATCATCAAACAGCATCTCTGGCCCTGAAAATCTAACTTTACACATTGCTTCAAAATTTAATTATTGTTGGATATATAAAAACAATTAAAAATTAAAATAAAATGTTATCTTTAACTTTTCTTTCTGTCTTTTACCTCTCTCTACCCTCATCTTTCTTTCCCTCACTTTCCTTCATGTACATTACATTTCATTAAATATTCTAATTTATAATTCCTGGTTTAGACTCTGCATGTCTCAGTGATGATTCTTCAATCTGATTGTTTGAGGAGACACACCGCTCACAGGTCCCCTGTAAAGGGCACCATGCTTAAAAGGGTCTCGAAATACTGTAATTTGCCATCCACAAGCCCATGAAAAGACTGCGGGAAGCAGTAAGTGGCAAGCTCAATTCCTCAAGATCAAGGCAATAAAAAAATGATATTGGAGCTCTCCTCATATTCTATATCACCATCCAAATTATGAGCAGTCCAATTACATAAAAAGATCTAAAATATAATTTAACAAATGTAAAGTCAATAATTAAAATGAGGATTAAGTGATGAGGGTAATTAATACTGCTAATTTCCTTAAATAAAGGTCTTTCATCTCTCTCCAAGTGCAAATTGAATTTAGAAAGTTGGAGCACATCATTATATTCACTAATTTTTCATGCAACTATTTACATTTCCAGGTTTGGAAGTGTATATTCAAATAAATGCTCGCAGTGCCATCCTGGTTACTGACTGACATCGGCAGTACATCCACAACTATTCAGTCCACAATGTTCCTCCAAGAACAGAGTTGGGGCGATGATAGCATGGTGGTAATGTCAATGGACTAGTAATCCAGAAACCCAAGCTAATGCTTTATGGACATGGGTTCAAATCCCACCATGACAGCTGGTGGGATTTAAACTCAATTAATAAAATCTAGAATGGAAAACTAGTCTCAGAAATGGTGACCATGAAACTATCATTGATTGTTGTAAAAGCCCATTTGGTTTGCTTATACCCTTTAGGGAAGGAAATCTGCTGTCCTTACCTGGTCTGGTCTACATGTGACTCCAGATCCAAAATAATGTGGTTGACTCTTAACTGCCCTCTGAAATGGCCTAACAAGCCACTCAGTTCAATTAGGCTCACAAATGCCTCAGAATGCGATCTCCTCTATATTGGGGCGACTAAACTTTCCACTTTGTGGAACACTTTCACTCGGCCCACCAGCATGAACCCAACCTTCCTGTCGCTTGCCTTTTCAATTCACCATCTTGCTCTCATGCCCACATGTCCATCCTTGGCCTGCCGCGATGTTCTAGTGAAGTTCAATGCAAACTGGAGGAACAGCACCTGATCTTCTGATTAGGCACTTTATAGCCTTCTGCACTCAACATTGAATTCAAGAACTTCAGACCATAAACTCTGTCCTCCATTTTGATTTTTTTCCCAATTCCTTCCCCCACAGGGTCAGTCTGTAACTTGTTGTGTTTTGCTTTCAGAGAGTGCTAGCCACTGTTCTGCTATTAACACATTCTGCTATTTGACCTTTATGCCACTATTAGCACCTGCCTCAGTCTTAAACACTATCACCACCACTTCCTTTGCCTTGTGTGCGTGACATCTTTGTCAAATCTCTCCTGAGCTCCCACCTATTCTTGACCTTCTACTTTGCTCCACCTACTCCACTTCAACAATATAAAACCCATCACATTTCAGTCTCTCCTTCGCCAAGAAGAAGCATCATACGGACTCGAAACATTAACTCTGTTTCTCTGTCCATAGATGCTTCCAGGCCAGCATTTTTTTAAATTTAACAAGGGCAATTAGGGATGGGCAACAAATGTTGGCCTTGCTAGTGATGCACACATCCCATGAAAGAATAAACAAAGAAAAGCAGATAAGTTATGGATAACTTTCATATTTGTGCTGCCAGCGCACCTGGGATAGTGCAAGTGCAAATGGCTATCATACAAACCATGCATCTGAATTTCCAATATTCGCTGCCAGAGGTCAGAGGCTCCCTTTGGGAACACTGCCTCAGAAAATGGTATCAGATCCCCACAGCATTATTCATTATGCAGATAATAAACGATCCATGATGTTAACTTACTTTTATCTTTTGTATATCTCCAGTGTGCTTGAAATGCCACTTGTGTTGCTACTGCATAGTAGCAGCGTGGAACAACGAGCTTCATCTGTTGCTCAAATTTTTGAGATACCTCACCTTTCTAGGGTAATCTGAAGTAGACTGGGCACTTTTCAGGGCCGAAAGTGATGGCCTTGAACCCATTCATGAGTTTATGTTATATATAGCGTGAAATGATCTGATCAGGCTGGCTGTTTCACACTGTTACGATGAGGTAGCAACAGGTGGTATTCGCCATTAACAGGATGCTGTCATCAAGCCAAAAAGATGTTCTGCCTATCACACAAATGAGTAATGTGGTATATGAATTTTGGTGCCAGTATGATGCTAGATATGTAGGTCATATGTCCCAAAGTCTGTGAATCATATCAAAAAACATGTCATAATCACTGATCGCAATGAGCAAGGTACAGGCTGTACCCAACCAGCCTGTACTCGGAAAACTCAAAACAGTGTCCAACATTAGATGTGATTCCCTGATTGGACAACATTTGCTCAATAATCCTCAGTGTGCTAAGGATTATGCTGTCAACCAATTTAAGATTGTCATTCGGGCTCGCTGTGTGGCACATTTGCGTGTACTGGAAGCTACATATATTAATACACAGGGCCCTGTTCTTTGCAGACAGAAAGAACATATACATACATTGCGCCAGTTTCAGCTAAACAAAATAAGTGACAGCCATTCGCTGACCCATTCCTCAGGGCAATGCTTTGACCAATCAAGGTCAAGCTAAATTTCAAACAACGCTTGGCAGTTGACTGTCAGTCACTATCACTGGTGCTTTCTCCATGGCATCTCCTCTACCAACTTGCCAACTAATCAGCACTCTCTTTTCATATAGTATATATTATTGTTTTCCCCTTATATTGGTATTCTTGAAGTACCCTGATGAATGCAAGAAGAAAAGCTTTGACATGTCTCTTTTTTCAGCAATACTCAAGTTCTGTACTTCCATTGATCAAACTTGGGGAGACAAGAGCACAATTCAATTAACGCATATGTATTAATCTATATGCATTTCTAAATTTGTCATTGCATAGACAGTTTTGAGATGCTTGGCCTGACTGTTCAATGTATAAAGGCAGCAGAAGGCTGAGTCATAGACAGCAAGAACATACAATAAACTCAATCCCTGTCTGTACTCAAGTTACTTTATCTAAGCAGTGCGGGCTTGACTATTGGCCTCACCGGTTCCATATAAGGAGGGAGTGGGGGAGATCAAACGTGGCCCCTGCTCTTGCTCAATAGCCAGGGACCACAGCTGGACTCAAAATCTTCAGTGGAGCAACAGCAAATTGCTATTCAGAGCTTTTCTTCAAAGCTGAGTGCAACTCAAAGAAGTAGTCCCAAATCACTTCAGCTTCAGAGCAGCTGCAGTATAGCTGCAGCCAAGTGCAAATCTATTTTTTTAAACTTCTGAAATTGAAACACTGATGGTTTAAAAAAGCCAGCAAAATCAAAGTCCTAACTATCCACGAACAGATCTCCAATTCTGTATTTAGGTACCAGTGCTTTCCACCCTCTCCCCCCGACCCCAGCCACACTGTGGTTAGAGTGTATGAGTGGAACAGTGTAATTTTTGGTGCAGTCTACTCAATTGACAGTTATGTAAAAACCATCAGTGTAATATGATAGACCACAAGATTAATTTCTTCTTCTTGTTGAAGTGATGAGATGGCAGAGGTTACAACGGTTTTTCTGCATAGAATTCTGAGCCATTGAAGGATAAAGGACCACTAGAATTTAAACAGAATGAACAGAGCAATATGTAAAATATTTGATGCCCTTGCATTTTGACATTGGAAAAATCATAAGCTCAGTGCGAGATATCTGAGCCGGAGGAGGGAATACAACAGTACTTCTGTCTATATATGATCTCTCCTAATTAGTCTTTTTTACTTTCAGCCCATGATCGTTTACAAACTTTCATTATAAAACTTGCATTTTACTCCAGATATACTGCTGCAAGTGCCTTGAAGTCGTGTCCAAGTATCTCCTCGAAATATACTGACATGTCAAACTGATGCCAGTTTTTAGCACATCTTGGGTAAAACCTTATCAGGCCAGCAAAAGCAGTTTTGGAGGCGTGGGGGAGTTTTTTAAAGTTGTGCATTAGGTTTGCTCCAAAACGCGTTCCTGCCTTGGTCCAACCTTACTGGTATCAGGCTTCCATGAGAAATGGCAATCCACGCCAAAGAGATGGGCTGCCAATTAGGGCCATTCAAGCCCCACTTAGATACCATTTCCAGAACCCGTTGGCATCATCTTGAACTTTGATGGGCCCCCCACTGAGGCCAGAGCCCAGAAGCTACCTGAAGGCGACCTCCTGACAGCAGGCCAAGGGGCCATCAGACCCTCCTCGCAACTGTCCAATCATTGAGCCACTGGGATAAGAAGGCTAGAACCATTGGCACAGGCAATCCTGTGGAGGGGTTCCTCCTCCATACTAATAGAAGCATAGAAACAGAGAAAATAGGAATAGGCCATTCAGCCCTTTGAGCTGCTCCGGCATTCAATATCATCATGGCTGATCCTCTATCTCAACACCACACTCCCACTTTCTCCCCATACCCCATGACACCTTTAGAGTCCAGAAATCCATTTCCTTCTTAAATATATTCAGTGAATTGGCCTCCACAATCTTCTGTGGTGGAGAATTCCATAGGTTTGTCACTCTCTGAGCGAAGAAGTTTCTCCTCATCTCTGTCCTAAATGGTCTACCTCGTATCCTGACACTGTGTTCTGGACCCCTTGTTCTGGACCACCCCAGTCAGAGGAAACATCATCCCTGCATCCGGCCCTGTCAGAATTTTATACGCTTCAATGAGATCCCCCCTCATTCTTCCAAACTCCAGTGAATATAGTCCTAGTCAGCCCAATCTCTCCTCATACGACAATCCTACCACCCCAAGAATCAATCTGGTGAACCTTTGCTGCACTTTCTCCATGGCAAGCATATCCTTTCTTAGGTAAGGAGACCAAAACTGCACACAATACTCCAGGTGTGGTCTCACCAAGGCCCTGTACAGCTGCAGTAAGATATCCTTGCTCCTGTACTCAAGTCACCTCGCAATGAAGACCAACATACCATTTGTCAGCTTAACTGCTTGCTGCACCTGCATGCTTGCTTTCAGTGATTGGTGTAAAAGGATACCCAGGTCCCTTTGTACATCAACATTTCCCAATCTATCACCATTTAATTAATACTCTGCCATTCTGTTTTTCCAACCAAAGTGAATAACTTCACACGTTTCCCCATTATACTGTATCTACGATGTATTTGCCCATTCACTCAACCCAACTCACCTTGAAGCCTCTTAACATCCTCCTCATCGCTGACATTTCCACTAAGTTTTGTGTCATCAACAAACTTGGAAATATTACATTTGGTTCCTTCATCCAAATCATTGATATATATTGTGAATAGTTGGGGCCCAAGCACTGATTCCTGCAGTACCCCACTAGTCACCGCCTGCCACTCTGAAAAAGACCCGTTTATTACTCCTTTGTTTCCTGTATGCTAACCAATTCCCAATATATTACCCCAATCCCATGTGCTTTAATTTTACACACTAACCTCTTATGTGGGACTTTATCAAACGCTTTCTGCAAATCCAAATACACCACATCCACTGGTTCTCCCTTACCTATTCTGCTAGTTACATCCTCAAAAAATTCCACTTGGTTTGTCAAACATGATTTCCCTTTCATAAATACATATTGACTTTGTCTAAGCCTGTTGATATTTTCTAAGTGTCATATGAACATATGAACAAGGAGCATTCAGTCCCTCGAGCCTGCTCCACCATTTAATAAGGCATGGCTGATCTGATAGTAGCCTCACATCTGTATCTCATATACGCCAGATAACCTATCACCCCCCTTGCTTACCAAGAATCTATCCATCTCTGTCTTAAAAAATATTCAAAGACTCTGCTTCCACCAACTTTTCAAGAAGAGATTTCCAAAGACTCACAACCCTCTGAGTGAAAAAAATTCACCTCATCTCTGTTTTAAATGGGCAACCCTTTACTTTTAAACAGTGACCCCCAATTCTAGTTCTCCCACAAGTGGAAACATCCTCTCCACATCTACCCTGTCAAGACCCCTTAGGATCTTATATGTTTCAATCAAGTCACCTTTTACTCTTCTAAACTCCAGCGGATACAAGCTTTATAAAGATCCAACCTTTCCTCATAAGACAAACCACCCATTCCAAGTATTAGTCTGGTAAACCTTCTCTAAACTGATTCCAACGCATTTACATCCTTCCTTAAACAAGGTGACCAATACTGTATACAATACTCCAAATGTGGTCTCACCAATGCCCTGTACAACTGAAGCATAACCTCCCTACTTTTGTATTCAAAGATTTATTAATTGAATTTAAATTTCACCAGCTGCCATGGTGGGATTTGAACCCATATCCCCAGAGCATTAGCCTGGGCCCCTGGGCTACTAGCCCAGTGGCATTACCACGACAGTACCATGTCCTCTGAATTCAAATTTCACCAGCTGCCATGGTGGGATTTCAGCCCATGTCCCCAGAGGATAGCCTAGTCCTCTGGATTACTAGTCTAGCGACTATACCACTACACCACTGTCCTGTTATCACATCCTTTATAATAGAGTCTAGCACTTTCCTTACTACTGATGTTAAGCTAACAAGTCTGTAATTTCCTGTTTTCTCCCTCTTTCCTTTTTTAAATAGTGGGGTTACATTTGCCACGCTCCAATCTGCCGGGACTGTTCCAGAATATATAGAATTTTGGGAGATGACAAACAACGCATCCACTATTTCCATGGCCACCCCCTTTATTACCCTGGGATGTAGATTATTGGGCCCTGGGGGTTTATCAGCTTTCAGTTCCATTAACTTCTCCAGCACTATTGTTTTAGTAATACTAATTTCCTTCAATTCCTCTTTCTCGCTAGACCCTTTGTTCCCTAGTATTTCTGGGAAGTTATTTGTGTCTTCCTCTATGAAGACAGAACTAAAGTAGTTGTTTAATTGCTCTGCCATTTCCTTGTTCTCTATTATAAATTCTCCTGCTTCAGACTGTAAGGGACCTACATTTGTCTTCACTAATCTTTTTCTTTTTACATACTAATAGAAGCTTTTATAGTCTGCTTTTATGTTCCTTGTTAGTTTACTCATACTCTATTTTCCTCCTCCTAATCAATCTCTTGGTCCTCCTTTGCTGAATTCTAAACTGCTCCTAATCCTCAGGCTTGCTACTTTTTCTAGCAACTTTATATGACTCCTCTTTGGATGTAATACTATCCTTAATTTCATTTGTTAGCCACTTTTCCTATTGTGTTTTTACACCAGAAAGGAATGTATAACTGTTGCAATGTATACATTTGTTCCTTAAATATTAGCCATTACCTTTCCACCATCATGCCTTTTAATGAAGTTCCCCAGTCCATTTTAGCCAACTCACACCACATACCTTCGCAATTTCCTTTGTTAAGATTTAGGACCCTAGTTTCAGATCGGGTTACTTCACTTTCCATCCTAATGACGAATTCTATCATGTTATGTTCACTATTCCCTAAAAGAAGCTGCACAACAAGATTATTAATTAGCTCCTCCTCATTACACAATACCAAATCTGAGACAGCCTGTTCCCTAGTCGGTTCCTCAACATACAGATCTAAAAAAAAACCATCTCGTACACTCTCCAGGAACTCATTTGCCACAGTATTGTTGCTAATTTGGTTTGCCCAGTCTATACGTAGATTAAAGTCACCCATGATTACTGTAGCACCCTTGTTACATCCATCTCTAATTTCATGTTTAATTCTGTCCATTACCTTATAGACCTATAGACAACTCCCACTAAGGTATTCTGCCCCTTGTTGCTCCTTAGGTCCACCCAGACTGATTCTACATCTAGATTTTCTGAGCCAACATCCTCCCTCACTATCACACTGATTTCATCCTTAACTAACAACGCTATGCCATCTCCTTTTCCTTTTTGCCTGTCTGTCCTGAGCATCGGGTACCCTTGGATATTCAGTTCCCAGTCTTGATCACCCTGCAACCATGATTCTGTAATTACAGTAATATTGTAACCATTGACATCTATTTGCGCTGTTAATTTGTCTACCTTATTGCGAATGCTCCATGTATTCAGATACAGTGCCTTTAGACTTGTCTTTTTAACAATTTTACACATCCTTTTTTGTACTATGGCCCTATTTGCTGCTAACCCTTATTTCCTCTGCCTTCCACTTTTGCTTTATACTTTTCTGTTTTTCATTCTTATCTTTAATTCCCTCTCGTGTCTCACCATCCAGGTTCCCACTTCTCTGTCAATCTAGTTTAAATCCTCCCCCACAATACTAGTGAATACTTCTGTGAGGACATTGGTCCCAGTCCTGCTGGGGTGTAGCCCATCCAGCTTGTACAGGTCCCATCTTCCCAGAATCGGTCCCAATGCCTCAAGAATCTAAATCCCTCCCTCCTACACCATCTCTCCAGCCACACATTCATCTGGTCTATTCTCCTATTCCTGATCGCTAGCATGTGGCACTGGGAGTAATCCTGAGATTACTACCTTTGAGGTCCTGCTTTTTATTTTATTTCCTAGCTCCCTATATTCTGCTTTCAGGACCTCCTCCTTCTTTTTATCTATGTCAATGGTATCGATATGGACCACGACCTTTGGCTGTTTACCCTCCCCCTTCAGAATGTCTTGCAGCCACTCAGTGACATCCTTGACTTTAGCACCAGGGAGGCAACATACCATTCTGGTGATATGTCTGTGGCCGCAGAAACGTCTACCGGTTCTCCTGATGATAGAATCCCCTAACACTATTGCTCTCCAACTCTTTTTCCTCTCCCTCTGTGCAGCTGAGCAACTCAGAGTGCCACGAACTTGGCTCTTGCTGCATTCCCCTGTGAAACCATCTTTCTCAGCAGTATCCAAAATGGAAAATCTGTTGGAGAGGGAGATGGACCCAGGGGACTCCTGTACTAGCTGCCTAGTGCCTTTACTCTGTATAGCAGTCACCCATTCCCTTTCTGCCTGTGCACTCTTTACAGTGAGGTGGTCACACCACAGATAAGTGTTATCCACGAGGATCTCATTCTTGCAGATCCTCCTCCACGGTGACTGTAACCACACCTCCAGCTCCAAAACGCAGCTTTCAAATTGCTGCAGCTGAGACACTTTCTGCACACATGGTCATCCTGGACAATGGAAGTGTCCCTGGCTTCCCACATTGCACAGGAGGAGCATTTCACTTGGCTGAGCTACCCTGCCCTGATTTACCCTTAAATTAATCCCTTTACTTTCAATTCCTCTAATTTAGAGGATATTAAGGACAGGAGAAATATTTACCAGGTCCTACTTACCAAGGCTGCTGGTCTTCTTACTGAGGAAAGGTAGAAAATGAAAGGATCCCACCTTTCGTCTTCAGTGAACTCTCTCTCTCACCGAATTTCAACTAAAGTACTCTACTGCGACCCAAAGAAGCATTCCAGTGACAATAGCCCTGACAGCTGTGGGCATTATTTATTTTTAACCTTCCATCAAGTTTCATTGAGGCACCCTTATGGTCTCCTGCCTACCTCAGTAGCACCCATATCCCAGTGAGGCTGCCAGACCCTCTGATTGGACCTCATGCCTTGGAACCTCTTCCATGTCCTTAACTGGGCAGCGAATGCAAAGGCAACCTGTTAATTGGCCACCTCCTGGAAGACTCCAACAGTCAGCATACTATGTGAGGTCAAGATCAGGCAATGGTTCCAACCCTTGAAATTTTTCAAAGGGCATATAATTCCACGCTTTGGGCAAAATTTAATGCCCTCTCCAGAGGCAGGTTTGGTGGCCGGGCCATCATTTAATTGGGCAGGAGGGTGGCAGGTAATGACCATGCCACCTTCCTGCTTCTGACCAAATTCTGTCCAGGCCAGGAAGGCTCATAGATGGCCTTCCATTTTCCCTTAGTTGGAATATTAGTGCTCACTTAAAAGTCTCAGCCTGCCACCACTAGTATTCTCGGAGGAACGGGCAGGGGATTTGCCATAAGGGAAGCCCAAAAAGCAAACCCAGTCGGAGTTGCTTGCAGGCTTACTGGGAGTGGGGTGGGGGGTGGTGGGGGTGTTGGGAATGGTCCCTTGTTGTCAGAGGTGCCTAAATGAGGGACCCAGCTTTGGAGAGGGAGCGCTCACAGCCAACACCCCTGCCCATTCTGTTAACTTTGATAGGCAGGCAGCTCTCAGGGATAGGCGGTGGGGTGCGGGGGAGCAATTTCCACCTCTGGGGTCCTCGATCCCGAGGAAGGCCACAACCTGCCCTGTTAAGTGCCTGATTGGTACTTAATTTGGGGGGCCCTTCCTGAAAGTAGGCAATGTGAGGTTAAATGGCTTTGTTCTATGCTGTAGATTCAATGTAGCTGATATTTCCTTAATGTGGATAACCTCAACCCTGTAAGACCAGTCTCATGACTCACTATCTATCATGACTCACTATCTATCATCACTATCTCGTCACTTACTATTCACACTACAAATGTAATATCTGCTTGAAGTGTTTTCAGCTTCACTAAATTTAGGGAGTTAAATCAAATGTCAAGTCTCAGCCCGATTACTAAGTAAAACAGAGAGAGACTTATTTCATTCAGGAAATCTCACTCCTTTACAGTCAGGTCAGGCCACAGCTCCCTATTCAGGTAGCATTCACACTGTATCCAAACCTAAACCACTATGGACCAATCCTGTAGTCATACTGTGAATTCAACCAAGATAATTAAGTTGCAGTGTCATTCTTATTGTCATTCTCTGTACCCTCTCTTGGTCCTCAATAGGGTTGCTTATCCTCCTGGATTCCCAGAGGAGTCTCTCAGAAATGGTTATAGATTCAAGACAGGAGAAAACCTGGGTAATATCACTGCAAAAATGGCAATATCCATCTGATACAAAAACAGAATTACCTGGAAAAACTCAGCAGGTCTGGCAGCATCGGCGGAGAAGAAAAGAGTTGACGTTACGAGTCCTCATGACCCTTTGACAGAATGTCGAAGGGTCATGAGGACTCGAAACGTCAACTCTTTTCTTCTCCGCCGATGCTGCCAGACCTGCTGAGTTTTTCCAGGTAATTCTGTTTTTGTTTTGGATTTCCAGCATCCGCAGTTTTTTTGTTTTTAATATCCATCTGATTCCTAATGCGGGGGTGGGGGTGGAGGGAGCATGGAGAACAGGAAAGACCCTGCACAGGTGGGGAAGTATAGATTTGAAGCTAATAAATTAACCTTCTATCCAATTTTTCCCTCAGTTTGTTACCCACGTGAAGTCCTGAAAATGCAACTGCCCAGATTGATTGCCAGCAATTGATTGACAGAAGTGTGGGGAGGGGCCCTAGAATACTTGCCAAAGTAAAGGGTGGCAGTAGTGAGTCTAATGGAAAAAACAGGTAATACAAAGGGAAAACAAGAGAAACACATGAAATTTGAGGCAGGGTCTCTTTTGCTGGAGAAAGAAAAAGTTTGGCAATTATCCAAAAACATTTCAAGAACCAACACTTGCTTTGATTTATAAATTAGTTTATAATTGACCGAACTCTACAAACAAAAAGAATGAAATATTTTATTTGGCTCTTGGTGATACTGAGACACAACTAAGGTAAATGAAATAACATTTACAAATAGTGGCTAAATGTCCATGATCAATGGTCACATGATTGAATACCACATGACCAAACATCACATGATCAAGAGTAAAGAAACCTCCAGCTGCCGAGTACACTCAATACTTGAATACAAATGTAATCCTGGTTCTTCAATAAAGTCAACACCACAGCTTATTGGGAATAATTAATAATGACAATGCCTCATCAGAGAGCTGAGTTCATCCAAAGGTTCCTTCAATTGTTTTGGCATGAGGTTAGCATACAGCAGCAATTAGAATGGGTCTATTTAATGAGCGCTCTAGTAGGATTATGTTGAATGCTTAAGAATTTCTACTTCATTCCTCCTACAGCTGTTTTACCTTACTTGCATAGGCAATGATTTCACAACACAGATTTATGTAACAAACTTAAACAAAGAAGACATCTTTAAGAAACATTCAAAGAATTTATGTCAAATCATCCCAATGTTCAATGCCATCAAATATTAGATTAAATCCAACACATTAAAGTTATTTATTCTGCTAAAAGTACCACACTGTCTGTGAAGTGCTTTAATATGATCTTGAGGCTGTCCCTTAAGGTAGTGGGACAGGTCGATAAGGTGGTTAAGTGATTAAGGTGGAGGGATCAATAACCAGGGGGCATAGATTTAAGGTAAGGGACAGGAGGTTTAGAGGGGATGTGAGGAAGATTTTTTTCACCCAGAGGGTGGTGGGAATCTAGAACTCACTGCCTGAAAGGGTGACAGAGGCAGAAACCCTCATAATATTTAAATATTTGGATGTGCACTTGAGATGCCATGGCATACAAGGCTATGGGCCTAGAACTGGAAAATGGGATTAGAACAGTTAGGCACTTGTTTGACTGGCACAGACTCATTGGGCCAAAGGCCTTTTTCTGTGCTGTAGACCTCTGTGACTATGACAAAAATGCAATTTTTTTTTCTTTTTTTCAGTTCCCACACAATCTCACCATCAATCAGTGGTTTACGTTTGTGTCCATTTGCCATCATTGGCAGACAGCATGCAAACTGAAACCACTATTACTGAGTCAGTCAGCTGTGATTCAGCTGGTACCATTCGCATCTCTGAGTCAGAAGGTTGTGGGTTCATTACCTCTCCAGAGTCTTAAACACAAATTCTAGGCTAACATTCCAATGTAGTACTGTAGTGAAGCTGTCCTGTTGGAGGTGCCATCTTTTATGATACATTAAACCAAAGTCTTGTCTGCCCTCTCAAATGGACATAAAAGCTGATTCTATGGCACCATTCCTAAAAGAGCAGAGGAGATCTCCTTGGTGTTATGGTCAATATTTATCTTTCAGTCACCAAAACTAATTTATCCTTCAATCAGCTTATTATCACATTGCTGATGGTGGGACCTTGCTGTGCTTAAATTGGCTGCCACTTTTTCTGCATTACAACAATGACTACACCCCTATCTTACTCAAGTGGCTATAAAGCACTTTGAGACAGCCTGAGGTCATGAAAGGCACAATATAAAATGTAAGTTATTTTCTTCCTAATTGAAAGCACATTTGCTAGACAGCAATATCAAAGCGATGAATTAACTATTCTCATCTGTGGAATGACCCCGCCCCTCAACAAGATGATCAACTCAAGAGATGTAGGAATATGAGGCCTTTTGCCTTCAAACTTGCACTCCAATCATTAGTACTGTTAATTACTACTAATTTGTTTAAGCTCTTCATTCTTGCAAGATCCTTAGTTCCCCACTATTTCATGGAGACAGATGTAAAGTATTTGCTTAATGCCTCAGCCATTTCCTCACTTTCAATTATAATTTATTTTTTCCTTAGGGACATAATCATCCCAGATTTGCACTAAGTGTGGTAACGGGTGGCAAAAAGGCCGTTTTACCTGCTGGCTGCAATGGCGGGTTTTCATGCCATATTGTCCCATTCCTGGTGCATCCTGCCTCATTAATAATGCATTCCTGGGAAATACACCGGATCGTTCGCAGGGTGGCCTCTGATTCGCCTGCCCCGCCATCACCGCAGGAACCATATTCAAAGGGTGCTTCTGCACAGAGCTAGCACTCTCTAAGGGATCAAAAGCTGCTGCAAGGTCATGGGTGCCTTAGGGAGGAAACATTCTGCCTCCAAATTTAGTGACACCTCCCTACTGGACGCAGTGGAGGCCCGCCGTGAAGTCCTCTACCCCTGCTTTGGGCGAAGACCCACAAGCAAGATCACCAATCCAGCATGGGAGGCAGAGGCAGTGGTGGTCAGCGTCAACACCCTGCAAAAGAGGACAGCCACCAAGTGTTGAAAGAGGACGAATGATCCCCTCCATTCTGCCAGGGTAAGTCACTCTTCTCATCACTCTCAACTCGCACACTCACAAACCCATCACACATCCACAGGGATCTCACTCACTGCCAGTTCAAGGGACATCACCAGTCACTCTCACACACACACCTTCATCTGCCCTGTGGATGGAGTCTTCATCCCGTCCATGGCACCGCTCACCACCCACACATGCCAGGCATTCTTCTTATCTGGCCTGCCAGGTGTCCTGCTTACACTTCCTCCATCTGTCTTCCTGCAGGACAAGCTGGCACACAACAAAAGGAAGAGGTCACAGGCTGGTGGAGGAATGCCCAACATCAAGATCCTTTCAGACTTTTAAAATACAGCCACCCAGCTGGCCGATGACAATCTGGACCAGTCCTGTGCTGACAGTGAGGTTGGCAGTGCTCAACCAAGTGAGAATCCAGCAGTGCAACATCCATCAGACAACAATGCTGTGAGTGATGTGTCCTCTTTAACAGACCACTGCCACGCACTAATTATCTCTCCTTGCTTTCACAGGCACATCTGGGAAGCAGCAGAGGGGTTTCACGAGCCAGGTCCTCAACCAAAGCACCGGAAACACCTGATGACACCATAATTAAAGACCTGATACAGCACTCACCCACACGCTTCTCCAGTGCAGAGACACACATCTCAGTGGGACCTAGTTCTAGAGTAGCCTCAGTGTCACAATCTGGTCAGCAGATCGTACTGTCTGATCCACAGCAAACGGCAGCAGGGACTTCCCAGGTTTCTGGTCCTCAGAGGACTGCTGGTGCCCAGAAATCTGCTGAGTCCAAGCCAGATGACGAGCCTCTGGACGCAGTCACATCTCAGTTGCAAAGGCAAGCTCAGGAACTTCAGGAAGGGATGTCTGCTGCATCCCTCAGATTGCAAGGCACAATGGAGGAGTTTGTCCGCTTTCATTCTGAGGTGATAGCGCCAGCATGCTAATGCACCAAGGTCAACACTGGTAGGATGGTGGCTGCCATGGAGACCCTGGTCCAGAGCATTGGTCCTGCACTGTTGCGCGGGCTGAACTTCATCGCTGACACCATAGTTGGCCTCCAACAGTGTCAACACGAGAGTGGTGCTGGGCAGCTCAATCTCACTCCAGCTACCCCTTCTCCTCAAGGAGTCAGCCAGGGGCCATTGGGCACCAATAGGGAGGAGGATCAGTAGGCACACACCCCTGGGCCATCCATCCAGATGACTCCGGGAGTGTCCATCCCAACCAAATCCCCTCTTCCTGTGAATAATAGCAGCTCCAGCTCTATAGGCTGAGGAGGGTGCCACTGTCACACAGCAGACCCAGAAAGTAAGCCAGGACCCTCCAGGTCTCGGCCCTCCAGAGGATGCCCACCAAGGTCATCACAGACAGGACATAACAGTCAGCAGGCTGTCTCCACCTCTGCTGGTAATGTTGAGGGAGCACCAAGATATAGTGGCAGGGACATTCATAGAGGCAATCTAAACATCTATGGACTGTCCTCACTACATGTTGTCACCATCTTCCTGGAATCTAGTGACACTAGGGCCTCCGCTGCCTCTCGATGACATGAGCCTGAGCACTGAGGGTATGTGCGCTGCCTTCAGCCACACAGGAGTCAAACATTCACAGATGCAAGGTGAGGCTGTCAGGACTCACTGCATTCCGTCATCATCCTCCACGAATCTTTCAGCTATGAGGGTCTCCCAAGCGTGCCTCCCTCATCTGGCCAGAACAAGGACCTCATCACCATCTTCCCCTTTGACGTCTTCCTCATCAGAGGATCCATGCAGCTCCTCCATTTCTTCCTCAACTAGGCCCTCCCCCTGTTGTAGCGTCAGTAAGTGACGATGATGCGCGACACCCTCTGGCGACTGTATTGCAGTGTTCCACCGGCACTTTCATGTTTTTGTGTTGCTCGAGTGGGCAGAAATGCTTCAGAGGCCCGACTCCAAGCCTGTCAATGGAGCTGCTGCTGAACAGTCTCAGCTGCAGGAGAATGCTCACTTTTGACAAGCTTTTCCAAGTGTATGACCATTTCCTTCACCCTCCTCCCCCCACACCCAACCCACCCACCCTCCCTCCACTGTTCCTGTAAGGTTTTATTTCCTTAATGGAATATAAATTTGTTGCAGGCTGTGAATTAATTCTTTAAATACTTGCCATTTTCTTATCTACCTTCATACCTTTTAATCGAATTTCCCAATTTAGCTTAGCCAACTCACCCCTCTTATTGTACAGTTGTTTTTGTTCAAATTTAAAACCCTAGTTTGATCTTGGTTAAATCACTCTCAAACAGAATATAAAATTCTAACATATTATGATCATGCTTCCCTAGGGTTCCTTACTACAAGGTTATTAATTTTTCATTACACAATACCAGATTTAAATTAGTCTGTTCCCAAATTGGTTCCTCGACATATCGATCTAGAAAATGATCTTGCATACATTCCATGAATTCATCCTCCATTTTCTCAATGCAAATTTGGTTTGCCCAGCACATGTAAAGATTAAAATCCCCCATTATTAATGTATTACGCTTGCCACATGCACTTCTAATTTTTTGCTTTATACTCTGCTTGACGCTACTATTGGTGGCCTACAATTACTCAAAACAGTATTTCCTGCCCCTTGTTGTTTCTTAACCCCATCCAGACTTATTCTACGTCAAGCGTCAGATTTCTCAAGGAGGCAAGTCGCCATCAGAAAGCATCAATGTATACATTTAAAACACTGAAATATTACTGCATAGGCAACTTTAAACATTACAAAATGCACAAGAAAATCGTTAATGTCCTTATTATGTCACATGATAGCCTCACCATTATTCTTACTGAAAAATCCGGGCCAAATTTTTGTCCAACAGTTATGGAACATTGGCGATTCAATATTTTGAAAAGTCACATGTATAGGAAGAATGTTTAAGACACTAAGCTGAGCATGAGAAATTCAGAATTGTTACCAAGATCCACTTAAATTCCGTACTGTTTACATATGTGTGATCACATAAGAAGGTACAGCTAATTAGCAAATCTGCTCACCTTAGAGGAAAACCCGACAGGAATCCAATTGGTATTGCAGCTCGCTGCAACATGCTGATGAGGAACACAGCCTAATTTTGGGTGAGCTTCTGGCAATGGTCCCAGCACATTGCCTATTTCAGAAAATAAGCCAGAGCGAATTTCCAACCCGTAAATCAGGTTGTAACAGTTAACAAATCCCAATTACTGCATCTACAAAATTTCTGTGGTAATGGCACATGATACCTGAAGTGTTTGCTCCTACTAATGATATCCTTCCTTGACATGGCCTAGATCAGGCAACGCAATAGAAAGAAAAATAATTTGCATTTATATAGTGCCTTTCACAACCTCAAGAGTCCCAAAGTGCATCACTGTCAATGAAACACTTCTGATAGTCACTGCTGTAATGCAGGAATTGCAGTAAACAATTTGCAAGTAATTAGGCTCTCCAAACAGCAATAAGAAAAATGACCAAATAATCTATTTTAGTGATACTGATTGAGGGTTAAATGTTGGTCAGGAAATCAGGCAAACTCATTCACCCTTTGTGCTGTGAGATATTTTACATTCATTAGAGAGAGCAGAAAGGACTTTGTTTTAATGTCTCATCCAAAGGGTGGCATCTCCGATAGCACACACTCCCTCAATGCTAGACTAAAGTATTAGGCTAAGTTATGGGCTCCAGTCTTTTGAGTGTTGTTTAAAACCGCAACACTCTGACTCAGAGGCCAGCATATTACAACTGAGCCAAGGATAACTTGATACAGGGACTCCCATCTTGATAGCAGCAGAAATACAAGCTCCAGGATATGTGGCACTTTCAGTGCAGGAATAGCATGACAAAAATAATAAAAAAATTGTGTGGGAAAAAAGGAAACTCAAAATATCTTCACAAAATCATTTGTATACTAATTTGAAAATGCTCCACTACAAAAATTGATGTATTGACAATAAAGCCCAAAACACCTGGGGCTGGGTTTTCCCAATGCTAGTGCGAGTCGGGTCACAAAATGCTGAACTTTTTTTAAATTGAAAAACAATTTCCCTCTGCCTACCCAACCAACACCATATTCATGCAGCCCTTGTGCAAGTCAGGAAGGCGTCGTGTGAAAAAATGTACATGCACTTCCTCCAAGGTCAGTTTTGAGGACCACAGGAAAATTGCATTTCTTCCTACACACAATTTTCATGTGCTGGTGTGGGCTTTGGAAGCCCTAAAATAATACATCTATTTGGAGAGTTTGTTACCGCTGGGGAAGCCTTCTGAGGAGTTGGGAACATTCTGAAATGTAAGTGTAAGATGTTTTGAAACCTTTAAATGACATGATTAGAAGCTGTCTTATAATGCAAATGAATTTTTAATGCAGTGATTCATCATAGGGATCTGTCCTGCAAAGGTAAGTTGACCCGTACACTGTGTGTTATCATGCATTACAGTAATAGTTTCATGAAAGAAAGTGCCATAATGCATTAAAATGTAAAAAAAATGTTGTCAGTTTCTGCTATCATGTTTGTACTGTGATTTAAATCAACTTACAGCTCTGGCTGTTAAAAAAAAGTGCTTTTGAAAGTAGACAAAGTCTCTGCAACTGATGCTCTCTGTTGATTGACAGGCATTCTGACTTGAAATGGATATGGGGCACCATTCTGTTCTGTTCCATCAGTTTCAGGCATTGTAGCTGGAAACTTTTGTCACGACAGCTATAGCTATTATGAATGCTTGACTAGGTTTCAAACATCGATAGGACCTTCAGCTCAGCAGCTGGTCTGTTAATCCAAGAATGATTGACACTTTTAAGATGCTATAAGAACAAAGTTTGCCTTTGATGTGGTTTATTGTTTCTTTACAAACTTAAGAATCACTTCAAGGATTATAATTTTAAAAAATACACTGGAGTATTTTTTATCCATGTCAATGATCATGGATTTGAATTCAGGGTTTTATAAGATTGTTAGAGGTTTAATTTCTTTACAATGATTTTAAATAATTCCCATTGCTATTGTATGACTCCACAGGACTGTACCTAGTGGATACTGGGTGAGTGACTATGGATGGTACATGGAGGGCATGGAGCTGACATTAGCAATCTGAGGGGGCAAGGGAGGTGGGTGTGGAGTGCTTTTAAGGGACATTTAAACAATATTGGGAGCTGGGATTCTGTGTTGGAGAACTGAGCTGAGCCTTCTAATCAGCCTACCTCCACACCCACACTCCTTATGCACTTCATCATGGCTCGCAAGATGCACTAAAAACCCAATCTGTGTGAAAAGTTAAAAATCCAGGGCAAAGGCACACTTGGATCTTGTGCGCATTTTGGAAGACGCAAAAATGCACAGGTCAGATTTCCCTGACCCCACAGAGAAAGCTGCCCCCAAAATTTAAGAGATGCCATTAAATTGCCCTTGGCTGCTCAACACTGGTGCACTCAGATATTTTAACTGTGGCTGAAGGTGGAACTTCGCCCAAGTGCATGAAGTTCAACATGAGAGATGATTTCCATAATTTAAACATTTATATGAGGTCCACACAGGCTCACTTTCAAGCCAGAAATATTTGTCACACATCTGATTTTATGAGCTTTGTCCACTGCATGCAAGGCCCTGAGCTGTTCACAGGGCCTCAAAAATTCAGGGCTGCAGAATTTTCCTGATAATTACTAGGCAATTGTTTCGCTTGCTGTAAACTTGCTAACTGTAAATCTTTGGTCGTTTTGATTCTCGCAATCCCACATGAAGCCCTAAAAATAAATTGAAAGCAGCTGAACTAATGTCAATCTGTGGTGAGTCCAATCTCCATGGGTCCCATTTACACTCTATAATATTTTACTTATAATGATTCTTCTTGGTTTATTCTACAAAGTAGTTATTGCTTATTTTTATATCTTGTTTTATTTTCAATGGTGCTAAATAAGCCTTTGTTATCCAAGCATTGATCTCACTGTTCCCATAAGCTTTACTATCTGCTATGATCCCTCCACAAGTCTCCACAATTCACAAACTTTGGGTTGGCTTATCAACACATATGTTACCCCACCACAATGACCAATCTTTACACTGTTGCCACTGGGTTACTTTATGTGGACATTTATATAACAAAACATGGTTGAGAACCAACAAAACCCAAGATATTTTTCTATCACCTGAATGAGATGCAGTTTTCAAGCTCATTCTTTTCTTTACTGAAACCACTGCAGACAAGGGCAGCTCATTACATTTAGGCATCACTGACAAAAGACTCAGTCATGTCAGACCATTAGAAAGTCCCACATGACTGAAACCTAGACATTGAATCAGGACACAACAAACAGTCAGCCCAGTCCTCCCCACACCAGCATTTGAGAACTGGTGCCAAAGTGAGAGAGCAGTATAGACTAATCAAGCAACAGCTTGACATAAAAGCAAAATACTGTGGATGCTGGAAATCTGAAACAAAAACAAAAACAACAACAACTTTAACAGCTTGACATAGTTATACTCACAGAATGATACCTTTCAGGCAATGCCCCAGACTTTTCTATCACCATCCCTGGGCATGTCCTGTCCCACTGTGCATAGTGGCATAAGTTGAGGGGCAGTGGCCCTGGGGATCCTCAATGCTGACTTCGAACCTACAAAGTCTCATGACCTCAGGTAAAATGTGAGCAAGTTAATCTCCTGCTGGTTACCACTTACCACTGTCTCTCAGTTGATGAATCACTACTCCTCCATGTCGAACCATTTGGATTAAACAGTGAGGGTAACAATTGCACAGAAAGTACTCTGGGTGGAGAATGAAATATCCTTCATGATGAATGACTCCATTGCACCACTATTGAGTTGGTTGAGTCCTGAAAGACGAAGCTGCTAGACCGGGATTACAGCATGTGGTGAGAAAACTAACACAAAGCAATAATCTACTTGACTTCATTCTCAACAGTCTATCTGTGGTAGATTTGTCTGTCCCTGACATCCTTGTTGATATATGACACTACCGTGCTCAGTGGAATAGTTTAAGAACAGATCTAGCACTTCAGAACTGAGCATCTATGAAGTGCTGTGGGCTAATATCAGGGTAAGAGCTCAGAGAGTTGGGAGTAATATATTAGCATATGGAGCATTGGTTAAAAGACAAGAAGCAGACAGTAGAGAAAAATGGGCAATTTTCAAATTGACAGGCTGTAGCGCAAGGACCACTGAGGCCTCAGCTACTTACAATCTATATTGATGGCTTAGACGAAAAAACAGTAACGTATTCAAGTTTTCTGATACTAAAAAACTAGGTGAAAATATAAACTGTGTGGAGGACACAGGGAGGCTGCATGGAGATATACACAGTTTAAGTGAATAGGCAACGAAGTAGCAAATGGGGCATAATGTGGGCAAGCAGAGGTTCTTTGCTTTGATGGTAAGAATAGAAAAGCAGAATATTTTTTGAAATGCATGAAATTTCTAAATATTAGTATTCAAAGACCCTTGGGTACACCCATAAAAGGAACACAGAAAGTTAGCATGCGGAACAGTTAGCAATTAGGAAGGCAAAAGGAATTTTGGCCTTTATTGTGAGGTGTTTAGGGTGCAAGAATAAAGAAGTTTTGCTACAATTGTATAGGGCTTTCATGAGAAGATGCCTGGAATTTTTTTTTTTGTTCGTTCTTGGGGTGTGGGAATCATTGGCATGGCCAGCATTTGTTGCCCATCCCTAACTACCCTTGAACTGAGTGGCTTTCTAGGTCATTTCATGGGGCAGTCAAGAGCCAATCACATTGCTGTGGGTCTTGAGTCACATGAAGGCCAGATGGGGTAAGGATGGCAGACTTCCTTCGCTAAAGGATATAAGATGGGTTTCTACAGCAATCACTGATAGTTTCGTGGTCACCATTACTGAGAATAACTTTCAATTCCAGATTTATGATGGAATTTAAATTCAATCAGCTGCCATGGTGGGATTTGAACCTGTGTCCCCAGAGCATAGCCTTGGCATCTGGATTACTTGACCAGTGACGTTACCACAATGCCAGCATCTCCCCACTGTGAGCAGTTTTTGATCTCCATGTCTAAGGAAGGATACACTTGTACACTAAGGTGAAGGTGATACAGCAAAGGTCGATAAGATTAGTTCCTGGGCAGAGAGGGTTATCCCATGATAAGAGACTGAGTAAATTGGGCTTATACTCTCTGGAATTTAGAAAAATAAGAGATAAACTCACTGAAGCGTACAAGATTCTGAAGGGGCTGACAGGGGAGACACAGAGGTTGTTTCCCCTGGCTCGGGAATCTAGAAAACAGGGGGGGGCAGTATCAGGATAAGGGGTTGATCATTTAGGACTGAGATGAGGGGGACTTTCTTCACTCAGGGTTGTGAATGTATGGAATTCTCCATGCCTTAGGGTTGCAGATGCTCCATTGTTGAATCTATTTGAGGTTGAGATAAACACATTTTTGGTCTTTATTTATTCATTCACAGGATGTGGGCATTGATAGCAATGCCAACACTTATTTCCCATACTTAAATGCCCCTAAGAAGGTGGTGGTGAGCTGCCCTCTTGAACTGTTGCTGTCCATGCGGTGTAGGTACACCCACTGTGCTGTTAGGAAGGGAGTTCCAGGATTTTGACACAGTGACAGTGAAGGCACAGTAATACAATTCTAAGGCAGGATGGTGTGTGGCTTGGATGGGAACTTGCAGGTGGCACTTTCCATACATCTGCTGCCCTTGTCTATCTAGGTAGTAGAGGCTGCTGGTTTGAATGGCGCGGTCAAAGGAGCCTTGGTGAATTGCTTCAGTGCATCTTTTAGATGGAACACACTGCCGCCACTATGCGTTGGGGGTGCACAGAATGAATGTTTAAGGTAGTAGATAGGATGCCAATCAAGTGGGTTGTTTTGTCCTGGATGGTGTCGAGCTTCTTGGTGCTGAACTCATCCAGGCAAGTGAAGTTTATTCCATCACACTCTTGACTTGCACCTTGTAGATGGTGGACAGACTTTGAGGAGTCAGGAGGCGAGTTACACACTGCAGAATTCCTAGCCTCAGACATGCTCTTGTAGTCTGTGTTTAAATGGCTAGTCCAGTTCAGTTTCTTGGTCGATTTGTAACCCCCAGGATGTTGATCATGGGGGATTCAGTGATGGTAATGCCATTGAATATCAAGGGGAGATGGTTAGATTATTCTTGTTGGAGATGGTCATTGCCTGGCACTTGTGTGGTGCAAATGTTACTTGCCACTTATCAGCCCAAGCCTGGATATTGTCCAGGTCTTGCTGCATTTGGACATGGGACTGCTTCAGTATCTGAGGAGTCAAGAATGGTGCTGAACATTGTGCAACAATCAGTGAACATTCCTACTTCTGACCTTATAATGGAGGGAAGGTCATTGATGAAGCAGTTGAAGATGTTTGGGCCTAGGACACTACCCTGAGGAACTCCTGCAGTGATGTCCTGGGACCAAGATGATTGACCTCCAACAACCACAACCATCTTCCTTTGTACTAGGTATGACTCCAACCAGCGGAAAGTTTTCCTCCTGATTCCCATTGACTCCAGATTTGCTAGGGCTCTTTGATGCCACACTAGGTCAAATGCTGCCTTAATGTCGAGGGCAATCACTCTCACCTTACCTCTTGAGTTCAATTTTGTCCATGTTTGGACCAAGGCTTTAATCAGGTCAGGAGCTGAGTGGGCCTGGCATAACCTAAACGGAGTGTCAATGAGCAGGTGTTGCTGAGCAACTGCTGCTTGATATTATTGTTGATGATCCCTTCCATTACTTTGCTGATGATCAAGAGTAAATTGATGGTGTGTTAATTTGCCTGATTGAATTTGTCCTGCTTTTTGTGAACAGGGTGCAACTGGGCAATTTTCCACATTGCTGGGTAGATGGCAGTGTTATAGTTGTACTGGAACAGCTTGGTTCGGGTTGTGGCTAGTTCTTGAGCACAAGTCTTCAATATTATTGCTGGGATGTTGTCAGGGGCCATAGCCTTTGCAGTATCCAGTGCCTTCAGCTGTTTCTTGATATCACGTTGAGCAAATCTAATTGGCTGAAGACTGACATCTGTGATGCTAGGGACCTCAGGAGGAGACCGAGATGGGTCATCCACTTGGTACCTCTGGCTAAAGGTGGTTGCAAATGCTTCAGCCTTGTTGTGCTGGGCTCCCCCATTGAGGATGGGGATATCTGTGGATCCTCCTCCTCCTATTGTTCTTTAATTATCCAATACCATTCACAATTGGATGTGGCAGGACTGCAGAGCTTAGATCTGATCCGTTGGTTGTGGGATTGCTTAGCTCTGTCTGTTGCATACAGCTTCCGATGTTTAGCAAGCAAGTAGTCCTATGTTGTAGCTTCACCAGTTTGACACCTCACTTTTAGGTATACCTGGTGCTGCTCCTGGTATGCCCGCCTGCACTCTTCATTGAACCAGGGTTGATCCCCTGGCTTGCCGGTAATGGTAGAGTGGGGGATACCAGGCCACAAGGTTACGGATTGTGTTCGAGTACAATTCTGCTGCTGCTAGTGGCCCACAGCGCCTCATGGATGCTCAGCTTTGAGTTATTATATCTGTTCAAAATCTATCCCATTTAGCAAGGTGGTAGTGCCACGCAACACGATGGAAGGCATCCTCAATGAAAAGATGGAACTTCATCTCCACAAGGACCGTGCGGTGGTCACAGATGCATGTGACAGGTAGATTGGTGAGGATGTGGTCAGGTAGGTTTTTCCCTCTTGTTGGTTCTTTCACCACTTGCTGCAGGCCCAGTCCAGCAGTGATGTCCTTTAGGACATAGCCAGCTCAGTCAGCAGTGGTTCTACCGAGCTACCCTTGTCAATAAACATTGAAGTCTCTCACCCAGAGTATATTCTGTACTCTTGCCACCCTCTGTGCTTCTTTCAATTGATGTTCAACATGGTGGAGTACTGATGCATCATCTGGATGATGGAGGGGAGAGGAGGGCGGGGGTGCAGAGCTGTGGTAGGTGGTAGCCAGCAGGAGGTTTCCTTATCCACGTTTGACTTGATGCCATGAGATTTCATGGGCTCCAGAGTCAATGTCGAGGACACCCCGGGCAACTCCATCCTGACTATATACTATTGTGCTGCCCCCTCTGGTGTGCCTGTCCTATTGGTGGAAAGGGCATACCCAGGAATAGTAATGGTGGTGGAACATTGTCTTTAAGGTATGATTTGGAGGCTGTGCGCAATTATTCTGTGAGACAGCTCTCCTAATTTTGGCACAAGCTCCCAAATGTTAGTAAGGAGAACTTTGCAAGGTCAAAGGGGCTCGGTTTGCCATTGTCATTTCTGGTGCCTAGGTTAATGCTGGGCTGTCCATCCCGTTTCATTCCTTTTAGTCTTTACAGCTGTTTGATACAACTGATTTGCTTGCTAAGCCATTTCAGAGGATATTTAAGCCTCCACCAGATAAGGATGGCAGAGTTCCTCCCCTGAAGGTCACATTACGAATACACCTTCTATGGCCATCAAGTTCTGAAGTGGGATTTGAACTCAGAGGTTCTGGCCCAGAGGGAGGGACACTACCACTGCACCACAAGAGCCTCCCTGCCATCACTGGCATTTTGAAAACCTCTAATTTAGCCTGACATGTAATTTCAGAGACTTTCTTCAATAGGTTTTATGAACGTGAGCTCAGTAATTTGTCATATTATTAAGTAGTTTGTTATTAAGCTTAACACACTGTGTTTAAGAAATTCAATAGAGCTACTATACAAGCAAAACATTTGCTCTAATAATTCTTATTTTAAACTATAGGAATTTTCTTCTAAGGCTTCCTGAAGTCCATTCATGGCAGCATCTTTAAAGAATGCAAACTAAAAAATTGACGTCCTCACTCTAGGATTGAGTCACTCTGGCACAATTGAACCTGACTAAAAGCTAACAATTGAGGTTTTACTAATACACATATTCAGACCCATTAAGGGAAACCAACTGTAGAGCTCACATTGTATGAGCTTCTTTTTATGCAGTTCAAATCACAAGAGCAGCTGAGTTCTTCAGAAGATGAATCTCATTAAGAAGAACTACACCTCCTGTCCTCTCTCCACCCTCTCCCCTGAGTCTGCATGATTTACTTTGGCTGTGGGGCTCAGCAGGGCTTCCATAAATAATTGAACATTTTAAATAAGGATAGCTGCTGTAGAAGTGTATTTCAATTTACAAATGTAGATATACATTCCTGCTGGAAAACTTTTCACATAAAGTTTGATTTCTTTCTTAATTTGAACTGTTCTGTGCATCATGCCGTTGGTGAAATCAAGATTTTTTTTCTAATATTGGCATCCTTGGAAAAACAAAACAAAAAAATCTAAATGATAGAGGGGGTTTGTTAAGTCCTTTCAGCACGCAATTTGTCATGGACTGGGGCAATCCACATACATTCGAAATTGATTTTTCTGAATTAGTCCAGGTCATAGCAATGAAGACTTTAGACAAAATCTGCACTATAAAAAAGGATGACCACACTATAGAAAACATTGAAAGCTGCATCATTTGTAACTTACATGGACTAACTTTTATAAAGTACTTTGAAAAGTTTCTCAGAGATAAGATTAGATGTTATACAAATGCAAGTATTTCTTCATTAGACCCTCAGAATCCAATATCTAACATTGGGTTTGGAATATCGCTTTCCGATATCCAAAGTTCAAAGCGGTATCCCCAAAGATTTTTCATGCTCCAGAATAGCCTTCACTCTTCTCGTGATTCACCAGACTTGAACATCCACTCATCTCTGCTATTTAACATACCCATGGAAACATAGGGCAGGACGGATTTTGCTACTGAGGTGGGTCAGGAAATTTCCAGACTCACCAAACCCGCCTTGGTAAAAAGTACCACAAATTGCACGATTTTTCACTCCAGGGATACCGGAGAGGGATAGAGTCAGGACCGCTGACCCCGGAAGCAGAGCATAGGTGGCCATAGGGATGGACAAGTGCCAAGGCCGGCTGATAAGAAGGTCCAGTTGGTTCTGAGACCTTGTCCCAATTGTTTCAAAAGCTGTTAAGTCCTCTAGCCCTTACCACCAGCACCCCCCACCCCCACCCCCACCCCAATCCCCATCCCCCCATGGCCACTCGTACTCTTCATGCCAACTCAATGCCCCCCACACACCCGCCATGGCCCCTCATACCTCCATAGCCTCTCTCCAGTATCCACCATGGGCAGATCTCAGGAGCCATGTGGAGATGAAAAATATAAACTTTTAACAATCTAAAACAGCTCTCACTCAAATACACCTGCTATTGCAAAAACAAAACTCTTATTCATGGAACCCATTCAAAGCTTTTCAGGGTCAAGTGTTTAATTTATTTAAAAAAAGCTTCTATTCAGGCCCTATATCAAAGACAGCTAATCCTTTTAATCATCTCTCTAAACCGTCTATCAAATTGTGAACTCACACCCCCTGCTAAGGTAACTGTGGTTTTGAAACTCAACCAAACTTTTATAATTACATAATAATTGTCCATGTGGAAATGTCAACAAAGAAGTCTATTGAAAATGCACAACCAGATGCGACTGTTTTTTCTAACCTCCTCAGTCAATCAAAGCATTCCAGAAAAGAAAACATCATTTCACTTCCAGAGCTCATACTGCTTTTTCTGGCCTTCCATGTCTTCACTCATTTTCTGTCCCTCATCTTGCACATTTAGTCAATGTTCGCATTTGCTGGCTGATTTTCTTGCTCTCCCTATAATTTTTTTGTCCATGGGATGTGGACATTGCTGGCTAGGCCAGCATTTATTGCTCATAATTGCCCTTGTTCAGAGTTAAGAGCATTTAAATCTTAAATGCCTTACTGCTGTGGTCTGGACCATGTAGGCCAGGCCAGACCAGGTAAGGACAGCAGATTAGTGAACCAGATGTGTTCATGAACATTCATGAACCAGATGACGACAATCAACAATGGTTTCATGACTTTTAATTCCAGATTTTTTGTTGAATTCAAATTCTCCCATCTGCCCATGGCAGGATTCAAACCCCAGATTATCATCCTGGGTCTCTAGATTACCAGTCCAGTGACAATACCATTACGCCATCCTCCCATTCACTGGTCCCTCCCGACATATATGTTACTCCAGTGCGAACTTGTGAGTTGTCCTTTCAGATAAATAGCCTTATTATGTGCTTCAGTATCACTTTGTCTATTTTCAGTCAGCCCTTTATCTGCCATCGTCTGCTCCTCGTAATTGTCCAACATATGTGTATGTGAAGTGCATGGTGCTATTCCATTTTCTATTACCTGTTCAGATTCTGTAAATGTATAATCAGCGGCAATTAACCTTGAGAAATGTGCCCTAACAGTTTGATTGCCATGTTATAAAAGTGCTGCTTTTACATCACTGCCTATAGCCTTACCCAGGCCTTTCCACTCCCTCTGCTTTTCTCTTTGTAATATACCATGTCTCCTGGATTAAAATTTATTTCTAATGGTCTTATGCGTTGCTGTACGTTTCTCTGAATTTTCTCAGAAACTTCAGCCTTGATAAATGCCCTTCTGCCTGCATGCAGGGCATTCAAGTGCTCAGAAAATAAATGAACTAATCGTAATCCCTTCGAAAGCCGGGGATTGATCCCACATCACTGAAGGTATTTTTGGATTTCTCCCATAAACTAATTGATATTGACTGTAGCCCCCAAGTATTTGAAGTAAATTCTTCACACAGACTGGCCATGCCAGGACATATGTCCGTTTATAGCTCAGTTGGTCAGCTAAGATTTTGTGAAGCATCTCATCAATTACGTGACTTCTTTCACAAACCCCATTACTAAAGGAGCTTTCCACTGCTGTGTTCATGACTATTATGTTCATATTTTCACACATACTTCTAAATTCATTGTTGGCAAACTCCTCGCCAACCCCCGCCCCCCCAACATTGTCAGTTTGGAACTTAGCCACTGCTCCCAGTCCAGTTCTATTCATTTTTCCATTATCTTGTTCACAATTACCTTTTTGCCTTCACTATATATTACTGTTGGCAGACTGAATCTAGTTGCCATATCTATGAAGTGTAACAGAAAAATGCTTTTGGCCTTATCCCATACCTTCAAGTCCATTACTATAATTTCACTAAAAAGTTTCTTACTAATGAGAAACTCACTACAGGACGTGTCCTCCTATATATATATATATATATATATATTTAAACACACACATACATATATCACATTTCTCACTGATCTCTTCTATAAGTTTAGTATATTCATCATCCATTACCCCTAAATCCTTTAGTAGAATTTTTGATCTCTGACAAGATGGATGGGCAAACTGCTGATGTAGTTTTAAAACAATTTGCCGTTTTTCCTTTAAGCTCCTACCTCTTGATGTCATCAACGCTTCTTTAACATTGTGATTAGAAATGTTAGTTCTTGTTAAGGGAAACAATAATGTTCCAATTGTGTAAACTGTAAATCAACAGATTTCCCAAAAACAACTTCCTTATCGTGCACCATATCTAATTTCATCTGAGTCTTTTTCATAAATAGTTTACTCAACAGTAAGGGTATTTTACAGGATACTACAACTATGCTTATAAAACGGTTTACCCTCCTGCAGCTCCCAGCTATTTTACAAGAATCACCAATCTTTTTAGTGACTTTAACATTTTATTGTCCTCAAACCTGAAGTAAGTAGAACTTTCATATTCCTTAACCTTAATTCAGTCTTTACTATTTAGGGAATCCAGGTAACACTTTAACCAACCAACTCCACATACTGTGGACGTGCATCCACTGTCTAACACAGCATAATTGAAAGAGTCTGCAACTAGAATACCATCACCGGATTAAAACTTCTGGTGGCCAGTTCAATCCCTTTTGACTGATCAGTATCATCACCTTCCCCTTCTGAACCTTCCATGTCATGTGTATTTCAAAGACCCTGTTATTGCATTTCAGACAATTTATTACACAATGATATTTTGACTCACATCTGAAACATCTGTTGACCATTCTTTGGTTATTCTTGGTTATTCTCCTGCTGCAGCGACCCAATTCCTGTCATCCATTACAGCTGCGAAAGGGATCTCTGAAATCATTCCTTTTGTTTGTGGTTTTTTTTTTCAAAATGCTGCTAGAATTGAATCCTCCATCTTTTGTGTTACTGATGAAGGTCCCATCTGTGCCATGAAAGCAGCTAGAAATGAATGTTACCCAGAAATGCTTTTTAAAGCTTCAGGCATCTGTTCCAAAAGCATATCTCTTTCTGAGAATCTAGCTCCAGTCAAGACCAGAAGCCAACAATTTCAAAGCAAGCACTGAATTAGGAATCTCATAAGAACATAAGAACTAGGAGTATGCAATTCAGCCCCTCAAGCCTGCCCCACCATTCAATACGATCTCATTTCGGCCTCAACTCCAATTTCCTGCCCTCTCCCCATAACCTTTCAACCCATTACTAATTAAAAATCTGTCTACCTCCTCCTTAAATGTATTCAGTGTCCTGGCATCCACTGCACTCCGAGGTAGTGAATTCCACAGATTCACCACCCTTTGAGAAAAGTAATTCCTTCTCATCTCTGATTTAAATCTACTACCCCTTAGCCTATAACTATGGCCTCTCGTTCTAGAATGCCCCACAAGGGGAAACATCCGCTCCACATCTATTTTGTCTATCCCCTTTAGCATCCTGTATACCTCAATTAAATCTCTTCTCATCCTTCTAAACTCCAGCGAGTATAGGCCTTAAACTGCTCAATCTCTCCTCATAAGACAAGCCCTGCATCTCTGGAATCAATCTAGTGAACCTCCTCTGAACTACCTCCAATGCAACTCCATCCTTCCTCAAGTAAAGGGACCAAAATTGTGCCCAGTACTCCAGGTGCAGTCTCATCAATGCCTTGTACAGTTCAACAGCACCTCCCTATTTGAATACTCTATTCCTTTAGCAATAAATGTCAAAATTCCACTTGCCTTCATTATTACCTGCTGTACCTGCATACTAGCTTTCAGCGATTCATGCTGGAGGACACCCAGTTCCCTTTGCACTGCAGCATTCTGAAGTTTCTCTTCATTTAAATAATAAGTCGCCTTTTTATTCTTCTGAACAAAATGGATAACCTCACACTTATCCACGTTAAACTCCATCTGCCAAATTTTGGCCCATTCACCTAACCTGTCCATATCCATTTGTAAATTTCTTATTTCTTCATTGCAACTTACTTTCCCACCTATTTTGGTGTCATCTGCAAATTTAGCTATAGTACCTTCTATCCCCGAATCCAAGTCATCAATATAGATTGTAAATAGTTGGGGCGCAAGGACCGAACCCTGTGGCACCCCATTAGTTACAGCTTGCCATCCAGAAAAAGACCTATTTATCTCAACTCTCTGCTTTCTGTTGGTTAGCCAATCCTCTATCCCAGCTAATATATTACCCCTAGCTCCGTGTGATCTTATCTTGTGGATTAATCTTTTGTGAGGCACCTTATCAAAGGCCTTCTGGAAATCTAGATACACTACATCTACAGGATCCCCATTATCCACTTTGTTTGTCACATCTTCAAAGAACTCCAGCAAATTAGTCAAACATGATTTACTCTTCATAAAACCATGCTGACTCTGATGGATTGCATTTTGACTTTCCAAATGCCCCATTACTACTTCCTTAATAATGGATTCCAACAATTTCCCAATGACAGATGTTAAACTAACTGGTCTATAGTTTCCTACGTTCTGCCTCCCCCACTTTTTGAATAAGGATGTTATATTAGCATTTTTCCAATCCATTGGAACATTTCCAGAATTGAGGGAATTTTGGAATATTATAGCCAATGCATCCACTATCTCCACTGCCACTTCATTTAAGACCCTGGGATGTAGGCCATCAGGTCCTGGGGACTTGTCACCTTTAATCCCAATAGTTTGCTCAGGACTTTTTCCCTAGTGATGGTGATTGTTCTAAGTTCCTCCTTCTCCATACCCTCTGCACCACCTGTTACTATTGGGGTGGTACTAGTGTCCTCCACCGTGAAAACTGAGGCAAAATATTGATTAAGCGTCTCTGCCATTTCTGCGTTCCCCACTATTAACTCCCCAGTCTCATCCTCCAAGGGACCAACATTCACTTTAGCTACTCTCTTTCCTTTTATATACTTGTAAAAGCTTTTGCTTTCAGTTTTTACATTTTGCGCTAGTTTTCTTTCATAATTTACCTTTGCACTTATTATTTTTTTAGTAACCCTTTGTTGATCTTTAAAAATTTCCCCATCTCCCAGCCTGGCACTGACCTTTGCAATTTGATATGCCTTAGATTTTGCCTTTATGTTATCTTTAACTTCCTTGCTTGACCATGGATGCTTTTGCCCCCTTTACCATCTTTCTTCCTCTTTGGAATATATTTTACTTGGGAGGAATTGAATATCTCCTTAAATATCTGCCATTATTCATCAACTGTCCTACCTTGTAGTCTTCCTGTCCAGTCCACTAGGGCCAATTCTGCCCTCATGCTTATGTAGTTACCATTGTTTAACTCCAGAAGACTAGTGTGGGACTCAAGTTTCTCATTCTCAAACTGAACTTGAAATTCTAGCATGCTATGATCACTCTTCCCTAGAGGATCCTTTACTGTGAGATATTTAATTAATCCCATCTCATTATACAAAACCAAATCCAGAATAGCCCGCTCCCTGGTTGGTTCCACAACATATTGCTCCAAAGAAAATCTCTAATACACTCTATGAACTCTCCCTCAAGGCTACCCTTGCCAATTTGATTGGTCCAGTCTATATGCATATTAAAATCACCCATGATTATTGCCATGCCTTTCTTCGATGCTCCCAGTATTTCCTGGTTTATACTGTGTTCTACTGCTGAACTACTGTTTGGGGACCTATAGATTACTCCCACCAGGGACCTCTTTCCCTTGCTATTTCTTATTTCTACCCAGACTGACTCTACGTCTTGCTCTCCAGTGCCTATATCATTCCTCACTATAGCACTGATCTCTTCCTTTACTAACAAAGTTGCATCACCTCCTTTTCCTTCCTGCCTATCCTTCCAAAACACTGAGTACCCTTGGATATTCAACTCCCAAACATATTGTCCCTGTAAACATGTCTCAGTAATCGCCACCAAATCATACCTATTTATCTCTATTTGCACTGTTAACTCATTGGTTTTATTCCAAATGATACCCACTTTAAGATACAAAGCCTTTAAGTTTGCCCTATTGTCAATTTTCCCTACACTTATATGATTCTTTGGTGCAATATGGCATCTACACTCTGTCCCTTCCTTTCACTTTTTGGTAACAACCAGCCTCGTCACTAACCTGCACTCTTATCCTCTCCTTAAACTTTGATTTTTTATATTTCCATACAACTGAACTCTCCCCCCCAACTATTTAGTTTAAAGCCCCATCCACAACCCTAGTTATGCGATTCGCCAGGACACTGGTCCCAGCATGATTCAAGTGGAGCCTGTCCGAATGGAATAGCTCCCTCTTTTCCCAGTACTGGTGCCAATGTCCCATGAATTCGGACCCATTTCTCCCACTCCAATCTTTGAGCCATGCATTTACCTCTTTAATCTTATTGACCCTGTGCCAATTAGCTCGTGGCTCAGCTAGTAATCTGGAGATTATTACCTTTTGGTTCTGCTTTTTAATTTAGGCCCTAGCTGCTCGTATTCCCTCAGCAGAACCTCTTTCCTCATTCTACCTATATCATTGGTACCTATGTGGGCCATGACAACTGGATCTTTCCCCTCCCACTCCAAGTTCCTCTGCAGCCCAGATGAGATATCTGTAACCCTGGCACCAGGTAGGCAACACAGCCTTCGGGACTCTTGATCCTGGTTACAGAGAACAGTTTCTATTCCCCTAACTATACTATCCCTGATTCCAACTACATTTCTCTTTTCTTCCCCCACTTGAATGGCTCCCTGTACCACGGTGCTATGGTCAGTTTGCTCATCCTCCCTACAGTCCCCGCTCTCGTCCACACAGGGAGCAAGAATCTCAAACCTGTTGGATAAGGGCAAAGGTTAAGGCTCCTGCAGTGCTACTTCCTGGGTCGCTCTATCTGTCTCACGCATTGTCACACCCTCCTGTCCCTGACCACTGGCCGAATTTAAACTAGTTAATCTAAGGGGAGTGACTGTCTCCTGAAACACTCTCCCCCTCCCTGATGTGTCGCAGTGTCCGAAGCTCAGACTCCAGCTCATCAACTCTGAGCCGGAGTTCCACGAGCAACCAGCATTTGCTACTGATGTGGTCACTAGGAACCACAATGGGACCCACCAGCTCCCACATCATGCAGCTACAACACATCGCTGGTCCTGCAGCTCTATCTTATTCAATTAGTTTTTCAATTTGTTTTTAAATTTTCTACTGGTCTTTAGTTTATCAACCTGTAAAATATTTCTCCTATTTACCTTCCATCTGAAAGCAAGTTAGAATAGAGGTTCAAAATACGCTTTTTAAAATCATCTAGAACTCACTCTCTCTGCTGAGTTGAAGCTGAATTGTTAGCCCTCCAATCCTGGGCCCCAGTAGTCACCTTTAATCTGAAATCAATTTAGAATAGATAGTTCAAACTAGCAGTTACTTACCAACCAATGAACTTATGGTTTTCCTGTGATGTCACTCTGTTTTTTTTTACTTAGTGATAGTGACTGCAGAGGACACTCTTCCCAGACTGCTTCACAGCAACGGTGATTGCAGAGGACACTCTTCCCAGACTGCTTCCCGATGACGGTGACTGCAGAGGACACTCTTCCCAGCTAATCCCCAAAGAGAATTTCTGCAATCTTGATTATAACCAGTTAAATTCCATGATATAATCTTCTATGGAATAACTGTCATCCTTCTAAGTTTATCAAAGTCTCACCATACCTCATGTGCATTTAATAGATCATCTTTCTTACAAATGTTATCTATAAAATTTAAGAGATCATCCAAACCTTTCTCAGTGTCCAAATGATGAGCCTCGAGCTACAAAAATACCCTGTGACTTAACCTGCTTTTGGTGGGAAGCAAAAGTGCTAGGCCATACCTTGATTTTTCTTTGATAAGGACGTAACCCATGTCCACATAGTCACTTCATTCTTCCATTGGTCATAAGATTCAGCTTCACAGAACAATGATGGGAAACCATACCCTGATACTCTACACTTGGTTCAGCCATTCCTTTCCAAAGCAACTCTAATTACAACCTTCTGCCTGAAAAGAAATTTTAGTTTACAATTTTCACCTTTAGGCCAACCATTCTCTGCTACCAATGCTATTAGAATCCAAGCTGGTTGGTGAAATTGGAACCAAGACACTGAGCTTGTCTTTATGGAGAGAGTTTATTGGCTTTGTTTCATCTCACAGCTCTACTCACACACACCCTATGTTTCAGCCCTTATTTATATGTGCTCCAAGTACCTAATTAAATGATGCCCTTCACCTATGTATCCTAATAATGTAATTAACATATCTGAATTGCCTCTCCAGTGAGTAAGTTGGCCCAGCTGCCAAGGTACCCACTTCAGAGGGTTGCATTAAATCCAGCCTCTTAAATCAGTTCGCGGGATAGAAATGAAGGTTTTATGCATTGAAAGAAAATAATGTAAAAGCAATTTCTGACTAAAATGGTATTTTACTTTATACTCAAGGACAGCAATTAAAAAAGACAGTACTCCATTCAATTGAAATCTTTCATTGCAGTTTAGTAGAAAAATGTGTAAAAACATGCAAAACACATCAATATGGAACAAAAACAGCTGCAGGTACACACAGTAAAAGAGTATGGGGCTGACCTTCATTGCCTCTGCTGCATGGGAAAGAAATGGAAGTGCAACAAAAATTGTGTTGCTTGTCATATTGGCCCATTCCCGCTCCACCCGCCATCATTTCTAACTAGTCGTAGAAATAGGTGGCTAGCGCATCAGCTTGTTTCAGCAGAACACTCCATTAAGATGTGCAAATTGGGGCCCTACAATGTACCTGGTGCCTCGATGCAATTTTCAAAATATACTAATGGTCAAAATGTGTACTGCAAATGGTCTGGCAGTAGGCATAGAGCGACCTAACTTGCGGTTAAAGGACTGTTTCAGGCTGCCTGCAAAAATGTTACACTTCTGTTGTTAAAAATTGTATTTGTTGGGGCAAGAGAAGCATGATGGCCCCCACTCTGGTCCATATAAATCTTCTCACCCACTGCTAGTCTCTCTGTTACCCTATCCTACAATTGCCTCCTGCCTTCTTTAAGTTCCAACTTCTGGTTTGGTTTTGCAGAGGAACCACTTTATTTCCTGTGGCTCCTTACGACTGATGAGCGACTGCGAGTGTTATTTAAATTTTGGCTACTTGTCCATCAGATGGAAATGAGGCCTGAGTGTCACAATGATTTGGGACTCTCGCTGAAACATCAAGCTGGCAGCATAAATGCACTGCCCACTGCCAGCCCAATGCTCATCAATAATGAACATTCTCCTTTCAAAACATAAAATGGTCAAAGTACAAAATGTGCTTACTCCACTGAAAAAATATGGTTGCATTGGTCCTCAGGGCTTTATATCCTCCTGTGGGGTAGCCAGTTTTCATTCAGTACAGTGTACCTATTGCTGGATTTTTCCAAGGGATAAATGAATAGATTTTCCCACAGACTTTTAAGAATGTTTGTGGTAAAACATTTTAACCAGATGGCTTTATAAAAAAATCGTTGCAAATAGTTTCCAGATCAGCTGTCACTTAATACTTCAACTGTTACTGTTACTGTTTTTATTGTAAACAATTGTGTCTGATTGTGTTCCTCTCAACGCCAAAGTGCTTAACCTTTCATAGTCTAAGATATCTCCTCAGCTTTTCTTTTGTATCATGTCTGCAGAACAGATTTTCAATATGTTTTCATAATTAGTACAACACTCAATTTGTTAAATGTACACAGAATTTCAGGTGTCTTGACCTGTGAAAGGCTAAAAAGCAAAAAAAGTTCCCAAATTGGTGAAATGCTGCTGCTGTAATGAGTAAATGCCTAAGGTTGTAAAGTTTGAATGCAGCAATTATTTTGTGCTTTAACCTCTGGAAGCCTCTATCCTCTGTACATAACCATTACAAAAATCTGTCAGTTTTCCAATTTCAAAGATTTTTGGTAAACTTAGTTTTAATGCTCCTCCTTTACATTTCCTTTATCCCGCACCACATTTGGTTGAACAGCAGATTTAGCAACCAGCTGCTAAACTAACTGATGCCATTCCCGATCCAACATGAAAACACACAAGCCTAGATCATTCAATTGATGTCATTTTAACACTAGCAGTGAAATGCTGATTGGAAAATCTAGCTTATATAATTTCACCTGCTCTCCAATTTAACTCTTTGTTGGCAAACACCTAGCCTCTACTCAGAAACTGACCGTGTCACATTTCAATGATTCTTTTAAATATATTTTATTTTGAGACCACTGTAAGAAGCTACACCACCAACAGACAGGATCACAAGATGGGAAACTCCTGTTCTATTACACAATTCTGTGATACATTGACTAAAGGTTTAGCAATGTCCCGTGGGTGTTGGAAAAATCAGCACATGTGCTTTGCCAGGACACAGTCCAGAAGCAAGCTCAGATTGGCAATAGTGCAGGGCTGGTAGCAGGTTAGTTGCTCATCTACTCTCTACGTCTGGACTGGGAGACAGAGAAGAAATAACTCGCAAAAAGTGCAGATATGGCACAGATCATATTCAGGAAAATTCAATGTTGTTGCTTTAGAAAAAGAAAACAGTATAGTAAATCATGTGAGATGATCTCCTCATCAAATCCAAATCAATGCAATTTCTATTTTATTTCCATTCACTGTACAGAGCAGCAAATTACATCAACACGAGCCAGCCACTGTTAAACAATCTCAAAGCCAATAAAATAGCAAAACAAACATATTAATCAGCATACAATGTGACACCACAATAGCATTTGAATTAATTCAAAGTTTGGATCACCAATAATTAGCTCAGCTATTTAGCAAAGTAAAATCGTGTGTACATGTGTGTGTGTGTGTGTTTATTTAAGTATCATGTGTATGTATGGTATGAGTGCCTGTGTCCACTTCAAATGATCACAATAGGAATTCACCAAAAAATGAAAATGAAGTTGAAAAAATATTGGAACAGTAGAAAAATATGACAATATGTTATTGTTCTGTTAAGAAGAAGCCATCCACAATCCATTCCTTTTAAGGTCATAAGCTCTTTGTAACAACTTGGGTTTCTCTAGGCATTTTTTCTTGCACCAACACAAAAGGCAGCTTTAACAGACAAGTCCCAGCCCTCTATTGACTGAAGCAAGACACTGTTTACAGTAATGTGGAATGTCCTCAGCAAACAACATACTTGTTTTTGCTTATTGGGTTACAAGGAGGATTTCCATTCTGTATTTTGTCACTTTGGGAAATGATTAACATCAATCACTTCAGACAGCAAAATAGCCAACTAAATGAACAGCTGGGGTCATTCACAGAAATAAGTCAATATTTGACACTATTAGTCAAAAGTTCCTTGAACACATTTGAGTTGAACATAAGGACTTTATTGTAAGTAAGGCTGAAACAGAGAGTGGCAGGCCTGATGTACAGACAACCTGGGTCAATTTTTTTGAAGACTTCAATCATGTTTTCAAATCATTCTTAGGGCAGCAGGTTAAACAATCTGATTTGTGACAGATTTGAAATCTTATCTATGCTCTTACAGTGCAAGAATCAACCAAAAATGAAGACTGTTCACAGGTTTGCAGAATACACAAGCTTTGCACTCCTACTGCTCACAAGCATTCAGCAAAACATTGTATGCTTTTGTGTGTAAATGGTCTGCATCTCTGTTGTATATCTAAGTTTCACATTGTGTGTAAAGTGTTAACTACCATTTTTGTGGAAATCTGGAAAAAGCAACTGTTACAAATTTATTCATATTCAAATAAGATTTACTTTATCCAAAGGATTTTAGTAAGGAAAAACAGAAGACTACTTTTTTATGGAACACTATCATGTAATAAAAACCAAGCCTCACCACAGGCCCAAAGAAATCAATTTAAAATACCCTACACATTTTATTCTTGTGGTTTCTTGCCATTTGGCTTTGAAACAGCACAACAGCCTAGCAAATACAATGAACTTAAAATACCACACAGGGGATAGGCATTATTTGCAAAGAACCACACCAAAAAAGCACTCAATTCCATATGTTTTTATAAAATCATGTCTAGCAGCTCTTTGGATCAGAAAATCAGATTTGTGAAAATCTCGTTACAAAATATGTTCATCATTAGCAGTTTCTAGAAAATGGTTTTCCTTTGTACTTTAGAACTCCAACAATGTGACAGAATTTCATTAAAATCCATCACACACACCACTGGAAACAAGTTGTCAGCGACAGCTTCAAGCACAATTGTGTAGCATATAAATAGATTGTGGATTAAGTCATTTCTCAATGGCATAATTCCATCCAGTTTTCTTTCATTTCCTTCCACAGTTGTTCATCTCTAAGCATCTTTCCTTCCGCTGGTGGATTGATAAGCTTGCCACTTACATGACTGTGACTTCCTCAGCAAATAGCAATGGCGATTGATGACTGGGCTAACAATCGGGACAGTCCTGCAGGACACAGCACTGCATGCTATATAACAATTTGACCAACTTGATGGCTTCTATATCAGGGCACTTGGTCCATGAGAACTTAAACATGAAATATCCAAAACTTCCGTGTTCCCAAAGTATGCTATTATGCAGTCCTCTTTAAAAAGCACCATAATATTCCCAAATGTCACAAGATTCCAAAAATGGTCATTATTTCCAGACTTGTTAGCAAATGTTGCATAAATTTTGGAAGAAAAAAGTCAAGGTACAATTCAATGCCATGTAAAGGGGCTCAACTGCTGATTTATCCTGCCAATTACTTATTCATTCATTTGTATTCAAGGAGTTTCCCCTGTTGTCAGTGGTAAATACATGATGTGAGTGTAACGGGACTTATGATATTGGGTGCAGAATGTATGACCAAAACAGGTTATTCCCAGCTCAGTCTCCAACCACAGTGCACTCAGCCTCCCTGCTAAACATCTAAATAAATATTAAACCACATAGCAAGGGAGAGATCAGGATCAAGAAGGTGGTTCTCCCAGCACGAATGTAAGTTTGTGGTTTTTTGGGTTTGATTTATTTTTGAGGGTGTAGCAGAGGGTTCGGCCTTTAGCTCTTTAGTATTTCAAGTTCAACCGCCATTGTTTGTTTTGCTTCTGGTGAGACATTACTGCCTAACTAGGAAAACTTAAAGAGATGATGCTGTCACCAGCAACCATGCCCCAAACCAGGTGCGTAATATCATTAGGGTGGCAGTGAAAGATTGTGACGAGGTACACCAATCGACCATTCCTTCTTTATTAAGAGTGTTCTTTTGGAACGCCGAGGATTTGAAGCTGAGGACATCTACTGTCTGCAGGATTTCTCCAGTGCTGGATACTTCGACAAAAACCTTCAGGAATGTTGCTGCATTTATGAAATTCCTCAAGTGTTCAAGGAGAAAGGAAACTTGGTACAGCTAAGAATCTTCATGGCAGAGCCACTGTTTACCTTGCCATCACAATAGAACAGTGTAGGGATCATGCATCTTTACAACCCCTGTGTTCCTGTCATGGACGTACGTCCACACAGTGGGGAACAGCATGGAGGTCAAGGACTCCTTTGGGATTTGGACCAGCAAACAGCAGGTCAAAGTGACTTTGAAGGTAGGCGGCAAGGGAGCAATCTTCCACCCTCCCTACAGCTTTGCTCCTAGGGGAAGCTAGGGCTACCTTGTCTATCTTGGCAGCCCAGAGTTTGTCACACCTGTGGCAAATCTGGCCACATTATAGCTAATGGCAACACCACCATCTGTAAGAACTACAAGCAGGAAGGCCATCGTACAAAGGACTGTAAGCAGGCTGGGCGTTGCAACCTGTGTGGTAGGTCAGGCCACCTCTACAAGACTTGCTCCAAATGCTACCTCAGTTACACACTGACGGCAAGAAACAATGAGGGGCATGCAGAGGGAAACGACGAGTATGGCAACCATGAAGGAGAGCTGCAACCCTCCACCCACCAGATCCTCCACAGCAGGATGGGACAAAGAAGGACATGAGGGGACAAGGAGGGGGAAAAGGGTGCAGCAACAGGCTGCCAGACACCAGCACTGTCCTCCGAGCTTATTACTCAGCAGACTGAATCAATGAAAAGGGAGCCAACGGAGGGACAACCAGGAGAGTGGCAGCTAGTAAAGAAGGTCAAAAAAAAGAAGGGGCGAAGAAGGAACCAAGCCACTTCACAAACCAGTGGCAAGAGGCAAGTCCCATCTGACAGGGCCAACCGGGACTACCACTCTTTGGATGAGGGAGCTATAGACAGCACCTGCAGAAGAAGCAGCAAAGAGTAAGGACTTGGAGGAGAAGGAACAGATTGGAAAGACTGCTCCAGCAGAAGCCAGCTCAAACCTTGCTGTTTGCATGACCACCCACAATGTCATCCAGGCAGAACAATACTAGAATGCCGACCAGGAAAGCTTTCTCAGACCAACAAAAGTGAGACTGTTTGTGAACACAATCGATATCTAGGAGCATACTCAAGAGCTGGAATTATCAAAGATAATGGGTCTGATAAATAACTTTAAATAGCTTCAAAATGGATCCAAAGATTGTTTCCATTAATGTGCACAGCATTACCTACTTTGCAATGCATTTCAACGTTGGATTACCTTGCCAAGGTCAAAGCTGACCTGCTGTTTCTGCAGAAGTGTGGAATACCCCCTACACCTCAGCTCTGACAGGCAATGGTTTCGATGGTTGTCCCATGGGTCATCGATCTGGTCAGGAGGAAGTGATTACTGTTCCTTCAGCCTTGGTATTCTGCTGCGGAGGCAACATCAACATCTCCGAAGTTAAGGAGGTGGCGTGCAGATGCCTCCTTGTAGCAGACTTGATATACAAAAATGCTCTACTCCAATTAATTAACGTGTACTCCCCAGCTCAATACAGCAAGTGGCTGACTGTCCTTCAGCAGCTCCCACCGCTTCTGCCGATGTCTGGACAGTCATTCTAGCCAGTGACTTCAAATGCATCAGCAATGCGGCTGGACGATCTGGCAGGGCCGACAGCTAACTAGACCCTATGTCTAGTTTCTGATTCCTGATGGAAACAGTAAAAGATGCCAAGCAGCACGACATCTTCAGCAACCTTGCAGACGGAGCATGGCACAGGTACACCAGGTCAAGGCCAGATGGGTCCGTCTATTTCAGGATAGTCACCATCCGATCCACCGATGTCAAGCCAGTGTCTTTCTCTGAGCATGCCACCTGCTGGTCAAATGACACCTATAGCAAGACGAGACGGTTGACAGGAGGACATAGAAGCTGAACTTGAAATTGTTGACTGCAGAAAAAATTGAGGAACTCAAAGGGGATCACAAAGGTTGGAGAACTGTGAAACCCCTCTGAGGCCCCAACGTGCTGGTGGGAAATGATCAAGGTGAACTTGAAGAGGTGCTTCATCCTCAAAGGTGTTCAGAAGGTGAGGGAGAGATGGTGGGAGGAAATGTCCCAAATCCAGAAAAGCATGCAGAATGTGCTCCTAATGCAGTTGATGGGGGTCAATGTCAAGAGCCAGCAGGCCTCACACTTTGCTGCAGAGGCCTCCAAGGTTGTCCAGAATCCATGTAGTAGAGCAGGATGAGATGTGCTCGTATTTCTTCTTTCAAAAAGTACACAGAAGGAAGAAGATGGGGTGCGGTAACGCCATTGCAGTCTGCCATACTAAGACCAGCAAATTCTTTTATGCTGGGCTGTATGATGTGAAGTCCACTGACAGCACAGCCTCACAGTCCTTCCTGTTCTCTATCACGGAGGTCTTAGATGACAGTACGTGGGAGAGTCTGAACAAACCACTAACTCGGGGTGAGCTGACAAAGGCCATCAGGTCCTTCAAGAGGATTAAGATTCCTGGAAGCACAGCTTACTGACAGAGTTTATTCAACTCTGTGGGACTGGATTGGCCTGAACCGGTTGGAAGTGTACAAGAATATGCTTCTGGTTGGGAGCATGTCAGAATCCATGAGGAAAGGCATTACCACCCTCGCCTACAAGCGGAAAGAGAGAGAGGAAACCAAAATTGGTGACCCATTTCACTGCTTAATGTGGACTAAAAAATTCTGCCCAAGGTTATGTACAATCAAGTCAAGCCTGCTCTAGAGTTGGAAATCCACCCTGACCAGACATACCCTGTGCTCAGCAGGAAGATCTCTGATAGCCCTGTGCTACTCAGGGGTATGATCGCCTATGTAAAGGACAAGGAGGTAGACACCTCCCTCAAAAGCTTGGACTAGGAGACCTTTGACAGAATATGCCACATCTACATGATGGATGTGTTCTCGAAAATGGGGTTCGGGGAGGGAACCTGCAATTGGATCTAACTGCTATACACAAACATCAGTAGTGCAGTTCCAATCAATGGATGGGAATTGGAAAACTTTCTAATCAAATCTGCAGTCAGGCAGGGCTGTCCTCTCTTCTTTGTCTTGCTTGTATGTTGTATCGACTCTTTTGCTCAGTCCATCAGGAAGGATGTGGGTGTAAGAGGGATGACAATCCCATGCAGTGAAGGTACTCAGGTCAAAGCCTCCCTGTATATGGATCATCCCTGTACATCACCATCTTCCCCATCAGATCAGATCAGTCTATGAAGATGTTGGGGATATGGTTAGAAGCAGGGGCATGCTCTAAAACCTGGAAGGAGCGTACAACAAAAACTAGGCATGTAGGAGCAATGTTCTTTCTCCATTTTGGGTAAGAACCTGCTCATCAAGTGCAAAGTGCTCTCGGTGTTGTTGTATGTGGCGGTCTGCCCTGTACACACTCCTGCATTGTGGCAGTTCTCCAAGCCATCTTCCACTTTATCTGGAGGCCAAAAATGGACTGTGCCCACAGGGACACATTGTGAAAACCAGATAAAAGAGGGAAAAGCATATCCAACATCGCCCTCATCGTGATGGCCACCTTTGTGTGCGGCTACATCAAGCTGTATGTAGACCCTCGGTACACAAACACCAAGCATCACTAAGGGCTGAGGTTCTGCCTGTCCCCTGTGTTGCACATTGACATGGAATATTCCATTCAGTTGGACCATGCTGTATCACCTATCCCTCGTGGAAACGTTTATGCAGAAAAAGTCACTTGTGGGAGCGGTGTACAGGCCAGTTAATTGCAACTACATGGTGGGGCAGAGTATAAAGGAAGAGATAGTGGGAGCTTGTTAGAAAGGTACAGCAATAATCATGGGGGATTTTAATCTACATTACAGAATGGAAAAATCATGGGCAAAGGCAGAGGAGTTCATAGAATGTTTTCAGGATAGTTTCTTAGAACAGTACATTCTGGATCCAACCTGAGAGCAGGTTATACTCGACCTGTATTGAGCAACAAGATAGAATTAATTAATAACCTCCTAGTGAAGGTACCCCTAGGTAGCAGTAATCAGAATATGATTGAATTTTACATTCATTTTGAGGGAGAGACGAGTGCATCCAAAAGTAGTATTTTAAACTTAAATAAGGGCAATTATGAGGGCATGAAAGCTGATCTAGCTAAAATGAACCAGCAAATGAGATTAAGGGTATGTCAATAGAATTCAGTGGCAGGCATTTAAAGGGATACTTTAGAATACACAGAATATATACATTCCAATGAGAAAGAAAAAATCCAAAGGGAGGGCCCACCATCCATGGTTAATCAAAAATGTTAGAGACAATATCAAATTTAAAGAAAAAGTATATAATTTGGCAATGATGGGTGGGCAGGTCAGAAGATTGGACAGAGTGTAAAGAACAGCAAAGAATGACAAAAGGATTAACAAAGAGGGAAAAATTAGAGTACAAGAGAAAGCTAGCTAGTAATATAAATACAGATAGTAAGAGTTTCTATAGATGTTTAAATAAGAAAAGAGTGAACAAAGTGAGCGTTGTTCCTATAGAAAGTGCGTCTGGAGAATTGATAAAGCAAAGCAGGGAGATGGCAGATGAATTAAACAGGTATTTTGCTTGTCTTCACTAGAGGACACAAGTAACATCCCAGAAATAGCTATAAAATGGAAGGAAGGGAGGAACTCGGGAAAATTACAATCACCAGGGAAGTGGTATTGAGCAAATTGTTGGGGCTGTGGGCTGACAAATCCCCAGGTCTGGACTTCACCCTAAGGACTCGAATAAAATGGCTAGTGGGATAGTTGATACATTGGTTTGAATTACCCAAAATTCCCTCAATTTGGGGAGGGTTTCATTAAATTAGAAAATAGCAAATGTAACTCTTTTATTCAAAAAGGGAGACAAAAAACAGGAGACTAGGAGCCAGTTAGCCTAACATCTGTCATGGGGAAAATATTAGATGCTATTATTAAAGATATTATAATAGGGCACTTAGAAAAATTCGAGGCAATCAGGCAGAGTCAACATGGTTTTGTGAAAGGGAAATCATGTTTAACCAATTTATTGGAGTTCTTTGAAGGAGTCACGTGTGCTGTGGATAAAGGGGAACTGGTGGATGTATTGTACTTGGATTTCCAGAAGGCATTTGATAAAGTGCCACATCAAAGGTTATTGCAGAAAATAAAAGCTCATGGTGTAGGGGGTAACATGTTGGCATGGATAGAAAATTGGCTAGCTGACAGGAAGCAGAGAGTTGGCATAAATGGGTCTTTTTCTGGTTGGCTGGACGTAATGAGTGGTGTGCTAGAGGGATCAGTGCTGGGGCCTCAACTTCTTTCAATTTATATAAATGACACGGGTGAAGCGACCAAAGGAATGGTTGCTAAATTTGCTGACGACACAAAGATAGGTAGGAAAGTAAATTGCGAGGAGGACATAAGGAAGCTACAAAGTAACATAGATAGGTTAGGTGAGTGGGCAAAGATCTAGCAAATGGAGTATAATGTGGGCAAATGTGTAATTGTTCATTTTGGCAGAAAGAATAAAAAAAACTTATTATCTAAATGGTGAGAGATTGCAGAGCTCTGAGGTTCAGAGGGATCTGTGTGCCCTAGTGCACGAATCACAAAAGGTTAGTATGCAGGTACAGCAGATAATTAGGAAAGCTAATAGAATGTTATCATTTATTGTGAGGGGAATTGATTAGAAAAGCAGGGAGGTTATGCTTCAGTTGTGAAGGGTACAGGTGAGACTGCTTCTGGAGTATTGTGTACCATACTGGTCTCCTTATTTAAGGAAAGATGTAAATGCATTAGAAGCAGTTCAGAGAAGGTTTACTAGACTAATACCAGGAATGGGTGGGTTGTCTTACGAGGAGAGGTTGGACAGATTAGGCTTGTATCCAGTGGAATTTAGAAGAGATGATTGATCAAAACCTTTAAGATCCTGAAAGCTTTTGACAGGGTGGATGTGGCGAGGATGTTTCCTCTTGTGGGAGAATCTAGAACGAGGGATCACTGCTTAAAAATATGGGGCTGCCCATTTAAGCCAGAGATGAGGAGACATTTTTTTCTCTCAGAGGGTTGTGAGTCTTTGGAACTCTCTTCCTCAAAATGCGGTGGAAGCAGAGTCTTTGAATATTTTTAAGGCAGAACTAGATAGATTCTTGATTAACAAAGGAATGAAAGGTTATCGGGGCTAGGTAGGGATGTGGGGTTACAATCAGCCATCATCTTATTGAATGGCAGAGCAGATTGCAAGGGGCTGAGTGGCCTACTCCTGTTTCTAATTTGTATGATCATATGTAAAAACATTTTTGACCACAAGTCCATCAGGCAATGATCTACACGTAACATGGGCGAGGCCCTGCAGGAAATGGAGATCATGGATCCTGTCAAATGGTTCCCTTAGCAGACTGTCAAAGTCATTTGGCATAGTGCCTCATCACCAGAAAATTCAAACAAGCACCAAGACACAGCTTGACTGGTGCATAGTGAGAAGGGGGCTGTGTTGGGGAAGAGACCATTCCTCACCTCCTTCTGAAAGGTGCCTTTGCAAAAGAGGGCTGGAAAGAGATGCAGTGGATTTCGTCATGGTTCATCCTCCGTGGCGCAGGGCTCTATGCTCTTTGAGCTGTTCCCAGGAATGCACAGAGATAAACATTAACTGCAACAGGAGGGCCTTCAACTAGGTGAAATAAAAATAAAAATACCTGGAAAAACTCAGCAGGTCTGACAGCGTCTGCGGAGAGGAGCACAGTTAACGTTTCAAGTCCATATGACTCTTCAAAAGAACTAAGGAAAAATAGAAAAGAGGTGAAATATAAGCTTGAAACGTTAACTGTATTCCTCTCCACAGATGCTGTCAGACCTGCTGAGTTTTTCCAGGTATTTTTATTTTTGTTTTGGATTTCCAGCATGCGCAGTTTTTTGCTTTTAACTAGGTTAGTCTGCTCGAAGCCTGCTGGTTTTCAAGGGCAAAGAGTTGTCCATGGCCGAGTGCAGGCTGGCAGATACCAAAGTGCAGGACAACATGTTGAGGGATGCACTGAAGCTGTCTGAGGTCTTTCAGCCATAGTACACTGAGGGGTTGGAAACCCTTGGGCTGTATTTCTGGCATGTAAAGAATCTGCTAAGTGTTAATTGTAATGCTAAATGTAGTGATTAACACACAGTATAGGAAGAAACTAATTGGATGTTCACCTTATGTAATGTCAACTTTGAACAGTCATGTAAAGTGCTTTTATAAATTTTATGAATAAAGTATATGTTTGGAAAAATATATAAATGTCAAATGCTGCATCAGTAGAAAAATGTAACTGCTTTACATGTGAAGTAAAATACTACATGTATTTCCCACTGTTTTCTAGGTTGAACAGAGTCAGGGGCTGAATGGCCTACTCCTGCTCTCATGCATCAATAATATAACAACATTTGACTCCTCCAAAAGGTACATCAATTGCTGTCACACCACCCCACCCTACACCTTCCAACAGGGGTTAATTGATAGCCAGCAAGAGTAGGAACTCTCTTCCTCCGCTCAGAGCTTGCCATAGCCAACTGCAGTACATGCAGGCCAACTGGAGTACCTCCAATCCTGCTTCAGCCAAGATCTTTCTTGATGATACTGCTCAGCACCACAAATGCACGCCAATATGGGAGAGCTCATTCCATCATCCACTCAGCACTCTGGAAGTCAACTGTACCAGTAAAGTTGCTAAGTGAACCAATGACTGCAGGCAGATTGTTGCTATCTGCCAAGCTGGTTTTGAAAACCACAGAGAATGAGAGAGAAATCTGGCATGATCATCGAACTTTCTAAAACAGTGTCCATCAATCGCAGTGCTGAGCTGAAGTCTGGAAAACAGTTCAAGAATGGGCCAAGATTCAATACAGACAGTATGGATACTGCAAGAGAGGTGTGCAGCCAATTTCTTCTGTCCTTTCCTTTTAAAACTACAGGTTTCACTTGTTGTTATAAAAATTGCTGTCACATGGCAAATAGGGAGCCCAAATACAGTGTAATGATGCCAAAGTGATTTTCACAGGGGCTCCCAGAAACAGTAGGATTGATTTTAACCCTGTCCATTCAGCTGAAATCGGCAGGCAGGCAGTCAAAATCAGCTCGGACATTTACCTATTGACCCTCTGTTCCCTCACCTTGGTCTTCAATTTTATCCTGTTCTTCCCATTAGGCAGCAAGGACTCCCGGTGAAAACTGACAGTAGTATCATCTTTCCATATGCACATCAGGCTCTTGTGACATTATTGGAGCACAACTACTGTTTTAATTAGTGGCCAGGGCAGGAGTGTTCCTCTGGCCTCCACAAGGGAATGCAAGACCTCCAATGCCCACAGAGTCCTCCAGACACTTACCACACACACCACCAGCCATTTACCTGATTGGTGAGATCTGTTCCTCGGTCCTGGCTAGCAATCTCTTGGTGCCCATTGCGCTCCCACTCATCACTTCTGGCCATTTTCAGATGGGGAAACTGACTGGGAAAACCCTTTAAAATATCTACCCAAGATTTATGCAAATTGCTCACTGAAGTTCAAGCAAACAATTGGGTGCATCCTCAAGTGAACTTGAGATATTTTTTGAGGAAGTATCCATGCATGATCCTCCAACGTATGTATGGAGCACAGTTTGCCAATCAACATCATCCATCAGATTTTGGACGATTACAAATGGCTGGTAATGTGATTGTATTACAAGGGTGCACCAGAATTTGTTTTAAATTTAAAACGTAACTGATGGGTTTTTTTTAATAGTTGCTTTTGTACTGCAGCCAACGTCCCTCTTCCTGTTTGACATGGGAGCTTCTTGTGAAGGATATTTCTGATAGGTGATTGACTGAGAATGTCTCCAGTAGTCACCAGGAGACAAGACTTTTGCTCCAACAATAACTGAAGTAAAACACTTTGCATCAGTTAAGTCAGCAGGAATAGGTTAAATGATTTTCACTGAAGCACAGACAACGCATCTTGCCCAATGTTTGGGCGTTACTGCATTTTCCTTTAACCATTTGTTTCATTTTGGCCTGAGGTAATGTCCAAGGTATGTTGTTCATGAATCACTGAAAATTCTCACATCTCAAATTTGCCCAATGTTGAATAGTGGAATGGGAATGTTATAGAAATGGGTGTGATAGAGCAAAGGGGACAAAGATGCATTGCAGGAACCAGACATCTGGAGGAGCAAGTAAACACTGTAGGTATACTCTGAGGTGCAATTTAGCCTTATAGAAACAGTCCAAGACAGATAAAGGAGAAATAAAACACTACAGAAATAAACTCAGAATAGAGAGAGCACACTTGCTGTTAATATTGCATTCATTATTTCATTCTGGGAACAAGAGATTGTCGCAACAAATTTAAGCACTGGAGATTAATTTAACAATGGCAAATGCATTTTTAGCCTATTTTAAATAAAAGTTGACAATTTTTTGTTGCTCCTAATCCAGATTAAAGCTAGGACAAAACAGTCATGCTACTTTAGCTTAATGGATTTGTTCTCAGCTGGAGCTGTATTAGGCCAGGCAGGCTTAAAATAAATGTTACAAAAGTGTGTAGAGATTCATGATGTAGATGTGATCAGGTTGCAGTCATGTTTTACTTGAAAAGTGAATCATATTAGCCACTTTCAATTGTGGAGTATAAAAATGTTGTAGTCTTGGTAATTTACTGTTCCATTTATGACACAAGTTTCCATGCAGTTGTATATTGTCTAAAACTGTGATATTACCACTGTGAAGTAGAACATTTAGCATTTGTATAATAACAACCTTCACAGTAATTTCTTCAAGTGAATACATTCAGTTTTGTCATTTTCTGTGGACACTGAACCGTCTGGATTGCATTACCCAAGGTAAAAAAAACATGTTAAATGCTTACATGACACTTTGGGGCTAAAGAGGATAGTGTCCAAAAATAGGGTGCAACAGGGGATTATTATGCATGATTTGTCTGCACCTGTTGATCACACAGGGAGAGTACATCAACTTCATGCTGCCTCCCCATTTCCATTATTTCTGTATCCAACTAGCACTAACTGCCCTTTTGATTGGCTGAGCACATCAGCAAGGGGCAAATATCATGACTTGTAAGCACTACTTAAGACGAGTCTGCACTGCTTAAGCTAGCCTGTACATCTTAAAAGGGAGGTGCATTGTGGCTGGAAATCATAGTTGAAGATAATTTGACCAGGGAAAGAGTGAGGAATGGCACAACAGGGGAGAGTACAGGCTCTCAGGTTTTTGGAGGCTGTGCTGGAGGCCTTGAAGGAGTGTTAGGATTTGCGTTGGAGCCCATCAAAGTTAAATTCTTATATGATAATGATATTGACGTTGTGTTAACATCGGTGGTTAGGTGAAGCAATGATGGCCTGGATCCCCAAAGAGCAGTAATCATCATCGTATTGTCACTGCGTCCAGAAATTAACCCAGCCCGATGCTGCTCTGTATTTTTACCGGGGTCTTCTGAACTCAGTTGTCTCAGAAATATGGAACGCCATTGGATCGTAGTAATGTCAGAGAGTGATGGGGAAGACAAGACACGCCCCCCTTTTTACGGCACAAACTGCCATGGTAAGGTTAAATGTCCAGCCTGAATGTTAGTGAATGGATGAGTGATTGGATGAGTAAGTGAATGGATGAGTGGGTGAATGGTCAGGTTGGTAAGGAGAGTAAGTGGATCAGGGGAAGGTGGGTACTTGGATGAGGGAAGTGGGTAGGTTGGTGAGGTGGGTATGTGGGTAGGGGTTAGGTGAGTAGATGCGTGAGGTGGGTAAGTGAGTAGCTGGCTGAAGTGGGGATGTGGGTAGGTGGGTGAGTTGGATATGTGGGTAGGTGGGTGAGGTGGGTATGGGGCTAAGTGTGCAGAGATGTAGATGGGTGAAGTAGGTAGTCAGGTCAGGGGGATAGTCAGGTCAGGTTGGGAGGCTAGTTGTATGAGTGATCGGAGGAGGCAGTATTCGGGGGTAGAAAGGTTAGTCAGGTGGTCGGGTGAGTAGCCAGGGGGGTTGGGGGGGGGGTGCGGGGGGTGATTGGGGGGTTAGTTGTGTAGTTACCCAGGAGTTAAACTAGGTTTTAATCTCTCTTACATTTCTTGGATAATATAGGTAAGTACACTGAATCTGTCCGAAGTCTCCATCTGTTGTTCAGAGTTGGTGACACTCACAGAGGGCCCCAGGCAGCAGGGAAATTGCCCATTGGAAATTGAAACTTCCCAGGCAATTCCCACAAAGGTCCGTATGCACGAAACAGCAGAGGCCCCAACTCTCTCTCCTCCCCCCTGCCCGCTCAGATAGCGCTGAGCACTACCAGGCGTGTGTCATGCTGGGGGGGCCTTAATTGGCCTTCCCACGTAAAATGGCGGCGCACAGCCGATCATGGGCGGCGATCGGATCCGCGCCCGCCCACACCCAATCCCAACAGGTAGAAGATTCTGCTCAAGGTGTGTAGTTTAGATTCCTGATTTGTAATTTTTACCTTAAAAGCTATTGGTTCCCTTGAATCTAACTGGCCCAAAAATCCTCTTATTGACTGTTAATGACTTACTAACTCTTAATAACTTACGGTACAATCAACTTAACTTCTGCTCACCAATTCCGCCTCCAGCTTGCCACCTCTTCCATTCACCACATTCATTTCCGACCCTCCTGTTCACCCTCTCTCCCGACTTCCTGTTTCCTTCCCTGACCTTCCTGGCTTGTTGCCTCTCCTGCTGGACAACCCTCCCATTCGCCACTTCTCTCTCACCCTCCCACCCGCCAACCCTCCCACTTAGGCCATAAGACCACAAGACAAAGGAGCAGAATAGGCCATTCGGCCCATTGACTCTACTCCGCCATTCAATGAAATCATGGCTGATCTGATAATCCTCAACTTCACTTTCCAGCCTTTTCCCCATAACTCCCCCCATTCCCTTGCCAACCCTCCTGCTCAACACTTCCCTCTTCTGCTCCCTCTTGTTCACTGCTTCCCTTTCCCAAACCCTTGCTGTGAGTGGGGGCTCAAGAGAAGGGCAAGAGGGAGGGAAGGAGCAGGGTGTGGGCGTTGGGAAAGTGGCAATGAGGAGGGAGGGAGAGCAATGTGGTGAGTGGGAGGCTTGGCGAGAAGGAGAGGTTGCGAGTGGGAAAGTCTAAGGAGGGAAGCAGCGAGTGGGAAAGGCAGCAAGCAGGAGAGGTAGAGAGTTGGAGGTTCAGGTGGGAAGCAGTGAGGGGAGGGGGAAAGGTGACAAGTCAGGACAGGTGATGAGTGGGAGGATTAAGGAGGGAAACACGAGTGGGAGGATCAAGGTGCAGCAAGTTGGAAGAGGCAGTGAGCAGGAGGGTTGGGAAGTGGTAGTTTGTTCCAACATGACTGAGCATGCTCAGTAATTGTGCAAAAGTGAAAATGGCGACAACCATGCTTTTAGAACACAATTTAAGCGGTGGACACCTGTAATAAACATGAATTTGGACAGCAATTTCAAGCCTGAACCACAAGGAATCACTTAATTGAGTTTAAGAGTTTCCTTACATGGAGAAGTTGGAAAGGAAGGGAGATGACCTGTATTTGCAGGAGATCCTCCGGACACGCTATCAAAAGATGGTGGGAGCAGACAGTCCTGGAGGGCAATGCCAGGAGTCAATGCTCAATTGCAGTGCCATAAGAAGTTCAATAATCTCACCAGAGTGATCAAGGTCAGTAAATTCATTTTTAAGTGCCATATACTACCAAATGAACTACTACCTGACAACGTGAAAAATTGCCCAGGTATGTTCAGTTCATAAAAAGCAGGACAAATGCAATCCGGCCAATTACAGCCTTCTCTCAATCATCAGTAAAGTGATGGAAGTTGTCGGTCACAGTGCTATCAAGTCGCACTTACACAGCAATAACCTGCTCAATGATGCTCAGTTTGGGTTCTGCCAGGGCCACTTGACTCCTGACCTCATTACAGCCTTGGTCCAAACATGGACAGAAGAGCTGAACTCCCGAGGTGAGGTGAGAGTGACTGCTCTTGACATCACAGCTGCATTTGACTGAGTGTGGCATCAAGGAGCTCAGGCAAAATTGAAGTCAATGGGAATCATGGGAAAAACTCTCCATTGGTTGGAGACATAATGGGCACAAAGGAAGATGGTAGTGATCATTGGGGCTCAATCATTTCAGTCCCAGGACATTGCTGCAGGAGTTCCTCAGGGTCGTGTCCTCGGGCCAACCATTTTCAGCTGCTTCATGACCTTCCCTCCATCATAAGGTCAGAAGCGGAGATGTTTGCTGATCATTGCACAATGTTCAGCACCATTCACAACTCCTCAGATACTGAAGCAGTCTGTGTCTATATGCAGCAAGACCCGGACAACATTCAGGCTTGGGCTGATAAGTGGCAAATGACATTCACGCCACACAAATGCCAGACAATGACCATCTTGAACAAGTGAGAATCTAACCAACCCCCCTGACATACAATGGCATTACCATCAGTGAATCTCCCAATATCAACATCCTGGGGCTTATCATTGACCAGAAACTAAACTGGACCAGCCATATGAATACTGTGCCTACAAAAGCAGGCCAGAGGCTGGAAATTCTGAGGTGAGTAACCCACCACCTGACTCCCCAAAGCCTGTTCACCATCCACAAGGTTCGCGTCAGGAGTGTTATGGAATACTCCCCACTTGCCTGAATGAGTGCAGCTCCAATAATGCTCCAGTTTGACACCATTCAGGACAAAGCAGCCAACTTGATCAGCACTCCATACACTAACCTAAAAATTCATTCCCTCCACCACTGGTGCACTGTGGCAGCCGTTTAAGATGCACTGCAACAACTCATCAAGGCTCCTTTGATAACACCTTCCAAACAGACGACCTGTACTGCTTAGAAGGACAAGGGCAGCTGACGCATAGAAAAACCACCAGCTCCAAAGTGATGGCCCTCCACAGACCATCCTCCCTCAGAACTATATTGCTGTTCCTTCACTATTGCTGGGTCAAAACCCTGGAACTCCATTCCTAAAAGCAGTGTGAATGTACCTAACACCACATGGTGCGGTTCACCACCATCTTCTCAAGGGCAATTAGGGATGGGTAATAAATGCAGGCCTTGCCAGTGACACCCCCATCCAATTAAATAATTTTTTTAGAAAGCCTTAGATACTCTGCTGCTCAAATTACCACAGTTCCCTTTTCACTGCCAGCAATGTCTATTAAGCAGGCATCATTCTTGCCATTCATATGCTTCACCTCTTCCTCACACATTTAGTATTGTTCTAAGTCTCACTCTCAGGTCTCAATCGGCACACACTGTCAGCCACAGCAGTCAGATTGATAGCAATGATACTCACTGACACACTTCCTTAATTCTTGCAGGACAAGGTGGCCCACAACCAGAGTTGTTAGGAACCAACTAGAGGTGGAAAGGTATGCCTGCATGTCCTAACATCCGTGGAGGAGATGGTATTGGCCATTATTGGGATGTCCATTGCTGAAGTGGTGGCTTGTGGCAAAGGTGAAACAGATGATGATGCTGGTATTCTCATAACTAATTCTCCTCTTCACATTTCCCTCCCTTCACACTTCCTTCTGATTTAAAAGCTGCACATGCTGTCAACATGCATCTTTCTTTCACTCCCCCATGCACCACAAACTCCCATTGTGCCTTTTTCCTTTAAAACACTCAAGAGATGTCACCTGGGCAGGCAATGGAGGAAGAGCATGAAGAGAGTGATAATGAGCACACAGCACCATCATTTGATTTCATACTCACAGCCTCCAGCTCAGACGCTGACTATGTGCCAGAGAAGACAGATTATTGGTGCAATTTGCAGGTGATGGACAACAATGATGAGTAGGCTGCGACCAGCATGGGGCAGGGATAGCACAGGCGTTGCTCCTCGGAGGGTGAGGTCACATATGAATTCAACCAAAGAGGACTCAGATGAGGGCTGTGATTGGTGATGGGTTTAACACAGGGGGTGGCCTACAGAAGAATACTGATGAGTATGCACAACAAAATCTTTGTTGCACTGCGAAGACTGTCAGAAAGCCTACGTTCAATGTCAGGGAGCATGGAGGGATCCAGTGTCAATTTGGCACAGGGCTATGATGCAGTATTTGAAGGCCAATCTTCCATTGTAGCACAAAAGCCTGCCACCAATGCCTGTGTTCTGCAGTGGAAACTCAGACTGCTGACATCACAGCCGTTGGTTACATCGTGTTTTGGGACTAATTGCAGGGTATCACAGCAATCCAGGAATCTGTTTTCCCAACAGATTACATGGATTGCTAAAGTGCTTTTCCAGGGGAGTGCCAGCGATTCCATGGAGCACAATCTTGCTATCCTCTCTCAGAATGACAGCATTCCTTCTTCCACCACTGCCACGCAGCCAGTGCCTGTCAACCAACCCACCCCTACTGTTGTTGCCGTGCTGAGTTGATGCAGTCCGCGGCCAGGCCTTCTAGGCCCAGACCTCCTATATAAAGAGCGAAAAGGGAGCTCTACTTATTAGGGATTGTTAACTCCAATAATTGTATATAAAGGAAGAATGAGTCTGAAGCTGGTCTTTTACCTGAAGCAGGTTTATTCTTCAGCCATAAAAACAAAAAACTGCGGATGCTGGAAATCCAAAACAAAAACAGAAACAGAAATACCTGGAAAAACTCAGCAGGTCTGGCAGCATCGGCGGAAAAGAGTACAGTTGACGTTTCGAGTCCTCATGACCCTTTAACAGAACCTTCTGTTGAAGGGTCATGAGGACTCAAAACATCAACTGTACTCTTCTCCACCGATGCTGCCAGACCTGCTGAGTTTTTCCAGGTATTTCTGTTTCTGTTTTTGTTTATTCTTCAGCCAGTTCAATAGAGTGACAGACTCCCAGTTGCATTCTCCCCTGAAGTGTCATTGATTTACCCATTTATGCGTGAGACAATGCTCATTACCTGTTTTAACAATGCAATTGTCTTAACAATGTAATTGCTATACAATATAATTGCCAGTCAACAAGATGATTGTTATTGGACCTTGACAATGTAATTGCCAATACATTGACATGGATATCATAATGGCAGTAGAAAAAGGCGATGCAGTAGTAAGACAAAATTAGAATCTATATGAGTGGAAATAATAAAGGATCAATCCCATTAATAGGTGGAGTCTATAGACATAATAGTGAAAGGAGATGCAGGAATATGCAGACAAATTAGGGAATTGAGTAAAAAACAGAATAAAAAGCATAGAATAATCATGGGAAATTTCAACTACCCTGATATTAATTGGACAAAAGAGGTAAGTAGAGAGGACAAGGAAATGGAGTTCCTACAATGTGTACAGGACTCCTTTCTAACCCAGTATGTAAGAAGTCCAACAAGGGGTTGCTATTGGAATATGGAATGAACCACAGCAGATAAGAAAAGTAAAAATTATGGGAACAGCTAGGCAATAGTGACCATAATATAATGCATTTTGAGATGATAATAGATGAAAACCAGGTTAATAGATGGAGAAAAGCTGATTTTGAGGGGCTGACAGTAGAACTTGGGAAAACAGAATAGTAACAATATTGGCAAACAATGATGTAGGACAAAAATATAAAACATTTGAAATGTTATTCAACAGACTGCTGGAAAAACTACATTCTACTGAAAAGAAAGGACAAACTAAACATCAGTAAGACTCCATGGATGAAAAATGACATAAGGGAACAACTGAGGGTGAGGAAAGAGGCATACATCAAGTACATCTACAACAGAGAAGTACATGATAAGAGAGAATATGAAAAGGTTAGAGAGAAGTCAAAAAACAATTAGGTAGGCAAAGAGGATCTATGAAATTAAATTGTCAAGTAACATCAAACAAAATAGTAAAGTCAAATCAATAAAAAAAAGGAAAGCTGGAATGGGAATGGGACAATTAAGTGATAGACAGGATAACCCCACAGGTACCAACAGAGGCATGGCAGAAATATTAAATAATTATTGTTTCAGTATTTACCAGGGAGATAGAGCGGATGGACCTGACATTGTATGATGAGATGAATAATGAAATAAGTACATTTAAAATAAAAGAGGAATGTATTGAATAAACTGATCAAACTCAAACAAGACAAAGTTGCTGGTCTGGATGGATTGCATTCATACATTTTGAAAGAATCTAGGGAAGAAATGAATGCGGTATTATTACACATATTTAATAATTTGATAGAAAAAGGTGTAGTACCAGAGGCTGACAGCTAGTGTAATTCCTATATTTAAGGGAACAAAAAATACCCAAGGAATTATAGACCAGTCAGCTTAACATCAGTGGTAGGTAAAATAATAGAATTCCGACCAAAGGGAAGAACAGAAGGATATTTAGAAAATAAAAATATAATACTGAATAATCAACATGGATTTCAAAAGGGAAAATCTTGTTTGAAATAAATTTATTGAGTATTTTGAGGAGGTAACAGAGAGTAGCTTTTCGAAAGGCCTTTGTTTAGGTGCCCCATAATTGCCTAATGAATAAGATCAGAGAATGTGGAGTCAGGGACAAATGGCAAAATGAATTGCTACTGCCTTCAAGGCAGAGTCGGAGTAAAGAATAGTTATTCAGAGTGGCAGGAGGGAAGAGGTTTTTCACAATGATCAGTGCTGGGACCACTGCTGCTCACAATTTACATTAATGATTTGGACTTTGAGATCAAAAACACAATTTCTAAATTTGTGAATGACACCAAAGCAGGGGGTTGGCAGGGGTGGAAATAGTTAATACTGAGCAGGACTGCAACGTATTACAGGAGGACATTAATAAACTTGCAGAATGGGCAAATAATTGGCAAATGACATAACATAGTTAAATGTGAAGTGGCACATTTTTGTTAGGAAGAATAGGGAGGTCATTTAACACTTGGAAGGTGTGAACCTATTTGGGGTAGAGGACAATGGAACAGGGTTCAGAAAACACCAATCACTAAAAGTTGTGTGACAGGTTACAAGGTCATAAATTAAAATAAAGCCAAGTACTAGGTTCTATTTTCAGAGGGATAGAACTGAAATTTAGAGAAATTATGCTAAAGCTGAATCAAACCTTGGTTAGACCACATTTAGAGTTCTACATGCAGTTCTGGTCATCAGAATATAAAAAAGATATAGAGGCATTGGAGAGGGCGCAGAGAAGATTTACAAGGATGAAGTACATGGGTATAAAATCTCAGGGAGACGATTACAGATTGGGTCTCCTGTCTTCAAAAAAAAAAGCTGCGGGGTGACCTAATAGGGGTCTTTAAGATTTTGAAAGGCTTTGATAGAGTCAATACAGAGAATGTTTCCTCTAGTGGGAGAGAGCATAACCAGAGGCCATCACAATAAGGCAGCCACCAAGAAATCCAATAGGGAGTTTAGAAGGAACTTCTTTACCCGAAGAGTGGTAAGAATGCGGAACTCACTGCCAGAGGGAGTGGCTGAAGTGAATAGAAAATATATACTTAAGGGGAAGATATACTAGCATTTGAAGGAGAAGGGAATATCAGTTACACTGAGATTAGATGAGGAAAGATGGGTGGAGGTTTGAGTAGAGCATAAACACTGGTTGGGCCGAATGGCCTGTTGTGTGCCTTATATCCTATGTAACCCTGTGATTTACACAAAGGAGACTTTTGTAGCAATAGGCATGATTCGATTATATAAATTTGGTTTTGAATGTTTATTTTCTGGTGGCTTTGTTTTTCTATTGCGGCCAAGTGGATGCTGTGATGGGCAGAGACAGAGGGAAGGTAAAGTGTGGGACTGCTAGTGAATGGGGAGCTGGAGTTGTGTTTTACTGGTATGACACCTCTTCCAAGTTCCACTGGGCTCCTCCAGAGTCGTCCAGTCTGCAGAAGTATCGTCTCACTATGCAAAATGTATCACATTTTGTGTAGGCTTTCGCTTTATGCATGCTGCACATGTTTGTGTAAGTTGTGCACTGAAATCATCAGCCATGTGGTCAGTGGATCATCCTCATCTCCCAGCAACCACCCTTTGGTTTGCCATGGTGGCTCAAAAGCAGCTGGCACAGCCGACTGCCACAGAAAAAAGGCATCATGACCACTGTCAGGATATCAACCTGCTTGATTCCGTGCCCACACGTCAACTAGTCATTGAGGGAGTGGAAACTCTTTTGGTTCTGATTTAGGGCAAAATTGGCATACAGTGCTCGCAAAGTGTGTCTGCAAATTATGGTACCATTGGAAAGCCTGCAATTCTACTGAAGCCAGATACACCTGCTAGTCTCTGGGGAGAGAGAATGAAATGTAATTGTCTCTCTTTCATTAGAGAATCGCACTGACCTCCCTTGCGCAACAATGGACATCAAACTGCGAGATGCTGTAATTAGCTCCAGATCCAGCTTGGAAGGATCCAGGTGCATAAAAGATCATTGTCAAGGTCACATTCACGGCACTCCTTACCCTGCTCTGAGGTTGCGGTTGTGGCTGCAACAAGTGGCAGATTTCAGCGAGGGCATCTTTACTGAAGTGCAGATATCTCACACATTGTTCCTTGTTCAGGTAGCAAAATTATTCCCTGAACACTCTGGACAGATATAGCTTCTTGTTAAGACCCTTCCACCTTCTTCCAGCAGCTCATCCTGCACTATGTAACCTTTGTTTATCCTCCAAGTTGTGCTGTATTGCAAGGGCAATTCCTACTACTACACGCATTTCTGGTAGCAATTGATTTGTGCTGAAGCCTTGAAGTCAGCATAATGTCCTTAGCACTTGCCACACCGCTCCCTGTAGACTTCTGGGCTTTAAATTAACCATAGCCAGAATTTTTCCCTCATTGGGCAGGCTCAGCGGGAGTGGTTGGTAAGCCGACTGCCACTCGTAATCAGCTCCGCTCCGCGATTACACACAGGTGGGCCAATTAAGGCCCACCCCACATGGATCCCAAATGACAGGGCTGAGCACTGCCCGTGGGGGTGGGGGGAGGAGGGAGAGCGGGCCTAACACACAATTTGCTCATGCGCGTGTAAGAGCACTTCAACCTCCCTTTTCAGTTAATGTTTATTTGCTTTAGGAAACCTCATCCCGCTCATGGATGAGGTTTCCTAAAAAATGTAAAGGCCATTTGGCCTTTTCGCCTGCCTGCCAACCGTAAGGTTGGAAGGGTGGCGTTAATTTGATTTTAATTAGCTTGTTAATGGCCTTAATAAGCCTTTCAAGTATCGGCAGGTGCGCAGCCGACTCCGACTCGCGCCCGCCGAATGAAATATCGCGCGAGTATGCGATGACTTCGGGACACACGCCTGATGTCACCGTGCGTCATATTTCACTCGAGCATGTCGGGAGCACGCCCGCAGGCCGAACATAAAATTTTGGCCTATAGGAACAACCATCCATCGGCATCCTTCCATCAGTGAAAGGTGACAGACATGTAGCAAGTCAAATCCGGTGGGGATGGGATAGCTTAATGTGGTGCAATTTTGCTAATGGCTGAAAGGACCAATCCATGAGAAGCAGGTTCTGTCACAAGTGCCACATGTGAAGTAGTTGGCGGGCAGTTGTCTTCGGTGTTGGTGCCTTTTGTAAAGTCACTGCAGCCACTGATTGTCATGGTGACACACTCCAATCCACAGGTGATGTCATCGTTTCCTTCCGTCATCAGCTAGTGTCTCCCAGCTGAAAAACCGATGTTTGGAGTCTTCACGTCACATTTGCAAGCAATCTGAGCTTTGGGCGACCTACTGGTCATCTGGTTTCGGCTATCTCATCAAGCAGGAAATTCTTGGGTATGCGACCATCTTCCAACCTGCGAACATGTCTGAGCAAGTGAATTCACCTCTACGTGATAAGTGCTAACATATCTTGAGGGGTTTGCTTTTGAGAGAACTACCAGATTTGTGATTTTGTCCTTTCATGATATGCCTAGAATGCACCGCAAACAGACAAGATGAAAGTTTTAAGCTTCCTTTCTTGATAACTGTAAGTCATCCATGTTTCATAGCCATACAGTGAGATGCTGAGAACACAGTGCTAGTCGCACATATGCCGACTCAGCTACAAAAACTCACGGATTGTTTCTCCCATGCCTGCAACTTATTCTCCCTCACTATAAGTGAGAAGAAAACCATGGTCATGGGACAGGGCATCCCATCTCCACCCCTGATCACACTTAACTAACACCCCGCTGGAAGTGGTGAGTAAATTCTGTTACCTTGGGTCCACAGTGACAGACAATCTGACTCTTGATGCAGAATTTGATACACCCATAGGGAAAGCAGCTACCACCTTTAACTGGTTCACAAAACATACATGAAATAATATAGAGCTGACTCTTGGGACCAAGATGCTACTTTATAGGAAGAACCATAACAACAATGAGAATAAATCAAGCAGCGATTAATATATACATAGTTGCTGATCTCTTTAAATAGTGCCTGTGGAGGGTGAGCTGGATGGGGGTACCTTCCAGTTGCTAAGCCTATGTTCAGCTACGTGAGGTTGAAAGAGGCTGTTTTTTGGAGGGTTGAGTTCCAAAATGATAACAGTGGCATCAAGCCAACATTGCATGCTGATTTACATCATGATGTGCCTCCTCTGTATACATTTGCCAGCCATTCACTGGCTATGCCTGCACCAATATGGCATCCGCCTCCATTCACCCATGAGCTCTAACGCAGTCATAGGGCAGAATTTTACGGCCTCGTTTCGGCGGGGACGGGGCCGTAAAATGCGGCGAGACATTCTAAACCTCATCGGCTTCGGCGGGAACGCAAAATCCTGCTGCTGTAAAATTTTGCTCATAGTGACCATACAACAGGCGCTAACCATCCCAATTTCTCACCACTTCTCTACAAACCAAGGCCTACTTCGCCTGTAGTAAAGCATAGCACAGTAAATGAACTATCCAGTACATGAGGGAAAATGTGGTCTCTTTGCACTAGTATGACTCACTCATTTCACGAAGTTGATTCTGAGCAGACAATAATTTGCAACTATTCATCAGCAGCAACACATTTGTAGTATTGACATGATGCGTTTCAATCTTGAGCTGCAAGTTCAGCAAATACATGGATTTACAGCAGTCATAATAATGAAGTACTGGAGAAGTGCCAAGAGATTGGTATATTTGCATAATCTGAATGTCATGCACCTCCACACCCACTTGACACCCTATAAAAAGGCATGTGATGATAAAAGGTACATATTAGATACTGATTTATTTGCCCCAATTCAGTTTGCCATTTAGAGAAAAAAAACTACATTTCATGGGCCTGCAGTTAAAAAAAATCAGTGTTATAAAATGTGAAGAGTACATTGTCGTAGCGCACAGTGAATCTTGAAGGCTGCTGAAGAGGCAATAATTAGATATGACAGACTCTCAGTTCAGCTAATTAAACATTTTGACTCTGGAAGAGATGCAAGGATAGCTCTAGGTGTAGTCTGCATTCCAAGTTTTTAGTCTAGAGCAAGATTTTTAAATTTTTAATTATTAAACACACTGGCACAAAATCCTAAATCCGACCTGGCATTTCTAGTGCTGTACATTTTTACAAAACCAATATTACCTATGAAAAGCAGGCAAGACATGATCATTCAATCAAACCAGAGCTGTCATCATCCAGTCCTGTAATAAGGGCTGGGAATTTAAACTCACACTTAAAAAGGCAAAGAGAAATTAAGCACACGCTTGTGCTGGCCCAGCAAAATAAACAAGAGATATTTACCAAACAATAAGAAATGTCAGCAAGAAACACAAAGAATAGATTTGGAATCCAACAAAAGCCATAGTGGATGAACAATATGTGTATTTTAAATGTGGATTAAGAACTAATTATTCTGCATAATAATTTCTGATCATTATTAATGGAGCAGTAATAACTTTTGGATTTAGATCTTTATTACCTGCTCTTGCATAGCCAGAGCACCAGGAGAAATAAAAGCCCAGGAACAGACAAAGCTCTGCACAATCATCATTCTACTGACTAGACCAACAAAACTGGAGCACTGTAGATATTTACAATGTGAAATGCCATGATCATGCCACCTTGATGTACTTAGTGCACACCAGTGCGCTGGAAGAGCCTTGCCAATCAGGAGTTTAATATTTGAACTGAAGTCTATTTTGGCCAGCACATGGAAAGGAATACATCGAAAGCTCTCTGTTGCAATGCTAGAAAGCACCCACGGAGCTGAATAAAAATGACAGCAGTCATATCAAAGACTAACTATGCAGCAGCTGAATAAAACTTTCTGTGGCTCACGCTTTAACAGGAAAGTATTAACAACTCTGCTAGTATAAACCTGCAGGAAGGATGAAGCTGATACTACTATCTAAACATTATCACAAGGACACCATAATGTGGCATGACATCACAAATGTAAAAACCAGAAATATTTCAAATCTTTTCCATTAAGTAATTTTCATTTTTTCCCAAAAGCAGAAAGAACTGCCAAGCTTAACTGAACTGTTTTCAGCCGAACAAACTCTCAGGATTTATAGACCATGCTGTAGCACTTTTTAAAATATTTCCTGTTCAGTGCAATCGGTAGTTAAAAACTTAAAAAAGCAATGCACTTACCTCACTGTTAGCCGGCTGGATGTGAGAGATGCATTTCTATGTTGGGAATGTAATGAACTAGCAGGACTCCTGCCCTCCACAGCCTTTCAGCAGTCTGTGAAAAAGAAGTCTACATTAGTGACCACAACCACAAGAATGAAGCTCACGCCCCCCAGCCTCTGCAGCCAGTAGCACAGGATTTTGCATGGAAGTGGAAGCCAAGCAAAGACAACTTGATTTATCTGCCTGAAATCCAGCCCAAATCTTGGCAACAAACTGACAAAAGACTTGCTGCCTATGTTAAATGGACAGTCTTGCCAAGTACCGACAGTGCTGCTTTAATTAACTCTCTGGGGAAGGTTTTAAATTTTAAAAAGTGTTACAAAAAAGTCAAATAACGCATGATTAAAGGGAGATATGAAATTACAATGTCTTCGTTACATGACTGAAAGAGGAAACATCAGGTTTGAGGATATCTCAGCACCATGTTTATTTCAGTATTAAACAAATTGTTTACATTTATTTTACTCCTACCCGTTGCTAGTGTAAGAACAACATGAACCTCTAAAATGACAATACCATCCATGCAGTAGTAGCGTTCTGTCAATGTTGTTTCAATGTAAAAGCATTGTCACTTAAAATGACAAGAGGAAGAAAAATTAAATGTAAATTGTCATACAGTAAAAAGGTTGAGAGTCATTCTAGATCATCTCAGTTATTCATTATTCCAGATTTGCTGGCAAGTGCAACAAACTGACTTCAGCTCATTTAATAGACTTCGAACGATAATTATATTTTTTAGAATAATTTTTCCAAATGTCTGAATGGAGTAACAGCAACAAAATGTAAAGACATTTGGACCATTTGCAGCAGGTGCCAAAATTACTTAAGTTTAAAAGCGTACCAGCGCTTTTGTTAATTGATTAATAAACTTGCACCTTTACATATTACACGTGTTTACAGTACAGCCTGCCAGAATACTAATTCAAATATCGAATCTCATTTATTTAGCCATCGAATTAGGCATGTTTTGTTCAAAGCTGTTCAGATCCAGAGCCAATTAATCACTTACTTCAAGTTTTTCACAATGCACTTTCCAAATTCATAGTAAAACTATTTGAGTTTCAACTTACACTCAACATAAATGAAATTCAGCATATTCTAGTCGCAGGGAAATGTCATTAAGTATCTTGAAACAGGAGGATTGTTCAAAATGCAATATTATGTAACTGATATGTCCTAGTTCCCAGTATGTTTTCATATATTCAGGCAGATATATTAATTTGCTCGTGACTTCTGTCGTGTACTTCTTGGATAATCAATGTAAACAGATGCCCAAATAAAGCGTAAATATAGGCTCCTGAGCCAGCATTGATTGAGCAGCCTTTTAATGTTTACTCTTCACTTTGTGTGAGATTAAGAGAGAGGCAATTGTCAAGAAGGACATGGCCAATCAGTGGTGAAGGAACAGATCAATGTCTTACCAATTTCCAAATGGAGGTTAATACACAGGTCATTTACTGTAATGTCTCAGAGGTGCTCAAGTCTGGTATACAATGACTGTCTCATTCCTGAAATCTCATACATTCAAAAAAAAACTGAATGAACAGATGTATTTTAAAACCTTCAGGTAACCAGTGTGAATCCTATTGTAACAAACAGAAAGGATTCCAAACAAATTGTGATGTATAAACAAATATTTAATACCTTCTGAAAACAGAATTGTAAGAAAGCTCAAGAAAACATACTTTCTTATAATAAGTTGTGTCGAAATATGTCCTGCCCTCTGCTCAGTCAAATACTTGAGACATAATTGTCCATTAGTGAAAGTAGCCTGCGAGCAGCACGTGTGTCCCTCTGGAAACACTGTCTGCAGACTGCTGTGGGCTTCAACAGCCAAAATGGCCTTTGAATTACTGAGCTGCTCACTCAGGGAATCCTGGTAATGAAAGAAAAACAGAAGAGCTTGCAAGTATAAGTCTGGGGTGTGGTAATTCAAGAAGTCAAAGCTTTGGGCAATGAATAAAGTCTTTCAGTACAGCCCAGTAATGGCAGTAGCACACAAGAATTCCAGGTCTACCCTCTGGGGCAAGCATTGGATTGATGAAGAGAGAACTGAAGGCCAACTTCCCTTAATTTACAGGTAGAGTACGTTAAACAGAATCCACATATGTTACTACCGTGAACTGAGTACACTTTTTATATCACCCATTTGAAGAAAATCTATACAAAAATACAAGCTTCAAAACAGCTTAAAAGATAACTGAAGATACTGGAAGTTTAAAAACAAAAGTAAGTGCTGGAAAAATTCAGCAATACTTGAGAAGCAGTGCATTCTATCATGCACTTTGCAGGCCACTAGCCTTAATATTAATTTTAATATCTTCATATATTAAAGTTAGCTCTTATTTTCTCTATGGCAGGAGATGTTGGCGAGGTGGGTGTGTGTCCCCCCCACTGCAGGGGAGAAACAAAAGAGATAGCTTTGTGTTTGAGGTGGTGACTCTCCATCAGACACAGTGCTTGGAGATCACTCTGTATTCCTGGGGTTAACCCGCTTTGTCTATCTCCGAGGTATCTAGGCGATGAGATCTGGTTCCATTTTCCAGCTTTTCCATTTCTACCTGCTGTACCCTGCTGGTCTGTAAAGCGCATAAATGGGTAAGACAGAAGATGGTCAAAGAGCTATTAACAAGAGGAAATAGGAAGCATAATGAGAAAAATTAAACATTTAAGAGACAAGAAGAATGTGTGAATAGCAAGATGTGTTTTCAGTTCCACCTCTCTGTCCTTCTTAAGGAAACTCCTTAAACATACCACTCTGACCAAGCTTTTGGTCATCTGTCCTAACCTCCTAATATGGCTTGATGCCAAATTTTGTTTGATAAAGCTCCTGTGAAGCGCCTTAGGACATTTTATTGCGTTATGTTCTATATAAATATAAACTGTTGTTGAAAAAGATGGGGGTGGGGGTGCCACGCATCTCAGAAGTTTCCTTTACCCACAAGGCCCATCATGCAATACTCACACAGATCCATACATAGGCAACTGGCAAATACATGTTCAAGCAGCCTGCCCTGCCCACCACCTCCCCTACCTTCCCCTGGCCTGAAACATGCATAAGGCTAATTAAGCGATTAAGCATACAAATTGAAAAACCGAGGTTGAAAATAGTAGAAATAAAATGTATTTCATTCGGTCCACCCTTTTGAATCTCAGCAACACAACGGTACTGATGCTATACATTCCTATTCCAGCCCATTACGCCACAGTTCGATTTTATTTACATAATTGCACACAGACAGAGTGCCCCACTGTAACTAATGGACTAAAACCAATGCAATGATGTATAATGCTTAAAAGTTCTGTTAATGCTAGACAGCTGGACCAGCTAGTATATAAATTGGCACACTGGCGCACTACATGGCAGCAGGATATGGCTTTATGCCAATTTCCCACACGGTGAGTTTCTGATGTTGGTCAGGTCATCAATGATGCAAAGAGTCCAAAGTAAAAACAATCATTTGGAAATGGATGGGAAGAGGAGAAAAATACGCAGAGCAGCTGAAATTGGATTTTATCCTGTTCTGCTAACAGGCAAAGTGTAGCCCAAGTCTAATAAATCACCCTGAATTTGGACAAATCACTTGCTGAAGAATTACAGTTTTGGAAGCCATCACAAAGATGAATCAATATGAAATGACCCTGACAGGAACCTGATGGAAACAAACTTTTTTGGTAGCTCAAAAGAAACACCATCCAACCAAAAGTACACTGAAAGCAGAAATTCACATTAGAATGTTGATGTAAGCTATTTATATAGAGCCAGTCACATTGGAACAAAAATACGTAAGTGTATAAGAAATATGAGCAGGAGTAGGCTGTTCAGCTGCTCAAGTCTGCACCACCATTCAATAGGTCATGGTTAAACTTGTTTATCAATTCTACTGTCCAGTCCTTTTCCCATATTTCTTAGTGCAGGAAAATCTATGGTCTTCAATATATTCACCAGCTAAGCATCCAGGCCCTTTGGGGTATTTGCTGACCATCTACATTAGGGGCTGGATTTTCAAATGCTAGTGGGGGCAGGAATAGGTGCAGGAGCAATTTGAAAACTGTGCTCCCAGAGGGCAGCACTAAATCCTGCTGATCCAGATAATGACGCAATTTGCAAAGGGAGGGTGGAAGTTGTTGGGGGCGGGGTGGGGGGAGGTGGGGGGCAGTATTCCAAAACCCACATACCTCCAATTAAGTGCTTGTTGAGCTCATTAGTGAGCTTGTAACAGGCCACAGAATAGCATTCTTGAAATTTCAATCAACAGGCACGGGAGCACACATGTCTTGGCACAGACCAGGGTGCAGCTGGTGTGAACACAGTGGGGTGCCACCAAGGCCAGTGGATACACTGGTCAACTCATTTAAAAGAGAGAGAATGAAGCTCTGCTGCACAACCAGTGCCACAGAGTTGTCATCGCTGGTATTGTGAGGATTGTACTTAGTGACAGTGAGAGAGACTGTCCCAAGAGTGGTGTCAGGCTACTGGCATCACTTGGGCAGCAGAGGCTGGCAGGGAAAACCTAGTGAACAGATGAGCACCAGCTGAGGGAGTGGAAGTGGGAACAGGCTACTGACAGTTGATAGGGCAGCAAGAAGCAGCTTCGGCAGAGGCATCCTTCTAGTCAGACAGGAGCCAGAAGAGCACAGAGAGGGGCTGCAAAGGGAAGAAGGTGCTACGCAAGACATTAAGTGTACCACCCACGAGTCAGTTACCTGCAACTGACAGAGTGCCAGTGTCACAGGAAACTGCACCTATCCAGGCAGATGGTTTTGGGCTCTGGTCTACAATGACCTGATGTTTCGTGAATCCCAGGGCCCTCCCCTACCCGCAACCGTCAACCATGTTGAGGTTGTTCCAGGAATCAGCTGTGGATTTGGAGGGCATCTCACATCACCAGCTCATCACACCATCAGGCAGGTCCCTCCTGCCTTATTCCAGAGGGCGGGGGGGTTATACATCCATGACGAGACAGATGAGCCAGCGCAGACACAGGAAATTCATTAATGGTAGAAAATCCCAATGTCCTCTGAGATCCAGGAGATCAACAATTACATCCATGTAGTCATCAAGGCACCAACAGATTGGCCTGCCAGATTCTTGAACAGAATGTCCAACTGGCCTGTGACCATGGGAAGCTCATCTCGCGGGTCTGCACTCGATTACCAGGCAATTGTCATGACTTCTTCATCCTGTGAAAGTCCCAGGAGCCTTACCTCTTCAGGCCAGCATCCAGGCTTGGTGCATCGCTGCTGGGGGATAAGGATTATCCCAAGAAGGGGTGGCTCCTGACTCTCAGCTGCCACTTAGACATGCATGGAGACAGGCACTACAACCAGACATCCATTAATATGTACCTGCACTGAACAGGCCATTGGCATCTTGAATGTGCGCTTCCGTTGTCTTCATTGGTCAAGTGGTGCCCTCCAGTATAAATCAGCCAAGGTATCTCACATTGTGACCATTGCTGCATGCTGCACAACTTAACAACATAAAGAGGGCTGGAGTTGGATGAAAAGGAGGGCATGGTATGCCACTCTTTCTAGCAGGAAGACAGTGAGAGTGAAGAAGAAGAGGAAGAGGAGAACGAAGGTGATACTGCAGAGCAGTCTGGTGCCTCCTGAGATGGAAGAGAAGAGATGCCTCCTTCTCAGTCACATCCCTTATGTGGTGGTAGCTGACATCTCAATGATGCAACCAGGCACTTGTGCTGAAAATGTTAGGAGGAAGTATGGGCATTCAATCTGCTGCATAAAGTAAGAGGCCGTCACCCAGGTGCCATCTGCCTCTCACCTCCCAGATCTTAACAAATCATTGAACCATTTGTGACACTGGATCCACGCCCTACTTGTGACACCTCTACTGCTGACCTCAGTAACGACCTCCAACTAGGCCCCTTCGGACTCATGAGATGGTTTTCTTCTGCTGGATGCAGGAAAGGAATTTGACACCTCTCACAATTGTCTCTGTCAATGGCTGAAGAGAGGCATTTGAAAACCTTGTTGCTGCCCATGCCAGGGCCAGCCCAATCAGCACGCTCCTGTGACATGTCCAAGTCACGGCTGCTGCTCATCTTTTCAAAGGACTCTCCACCAGGCTACTACCGGTGCCACTGACTGGGTACCAAACTCGGCAAGGTAAATTAAGCATTTCACATTTGAAAATAGCGCCGGGAATTGATACTGACACAGCGGTGAATCAGGACCTGGAAATTATCCAGGCTTCAGGTTCCTTACTCAGATTTGAAAATCCAGCCAGTTGGCTTTGCCACAATCTGGAGGATATCTCTGTATAGACATCTCAGAACACAGGTGTCATTTTAGATTCAGAATAAATTTATCTAGGATCATAAAAATTAAAGACCAAAATTCAATTTTCATTATTTCAGGGGTTTCTGATGAAATGATTGATTGTTGTTTTCAGGATTTGCAGCCACATGGAACTGATATTACATTAATTGTAGTGCTTAAACCTATTTATTTACTGTTATGCCTTTGAAATGCTGGTATACCAACACAAAGTACACTAGAAGTTGATTTACAGTAAATACTTAATAATAATCTGTCAAAATACAAAACTGTAAGTAAATCCAACTGGTCATCAATCCAATAAAATTAGCCCTCTACATTCTTTCTGAAACTTCATAGTAGTTTTAAACTCCCAACTGCACAATTAGTTGTTTGGTAGTACGGAACTTGAGTGTTGCTGAAAAAAGAGACATGTTGCCTAAGCTTTTCATCTTGCACTCATCAAGACAAATCTCAAGATTACCAACAGTAAAGGGAACAACAATTTACACTGCATGAGAAGAGACTGCTGATTGGTTGGCAAGTGGACTCGGATTGGTAGAGACGTTGCCATGGTGAATGCAGCGGGACAGTTAACTGTCAAGCTATTGTTCAAATTCAAACCAGGCAAGTCGACTCTGATTGATCTGACTGCCTGGTTTGAATTTGAACAATAACTTGGCAGTTAACTGTTCCGTGTTGCATTCTCCACGGCAATGCCTCTACCAATCAGAGTTCACCTGCTAACCAATCAGCACTCTTTTTTCATACAGTATAAATTGTTCTTCCCTATACTGTTGGTAATTTTTTGATATGTCCTGATGTGAGTGCAAGACAAAAAGCTTAGACAGCATGTCTCTTTTTTCAGCAAACTGCACAATTGTTATCGGGACATTGTGCCACTCTCCTACTTTATCTGTGTCCAACATTGAATAAACAGTCCTATAACTGTAGCCTACATTATTGTATCACTCATCCAAGCACTTACCATTGCTGTCTACATCATGGTGCCATAAACTTGTTGAAACTACTGGAATGTACCAAATCACGCAAAATGTTAATCTGCGCAATGATTTCAGCGCATAAGAAAAACTTTGGAAAATTCACAATTCATTGCTCACAGCAAAAGATCATTTGTCATTGGACATGTTCAATTGAAAACTAAGGGCTCCTCATTTATTAAATCAAATCTTATTCCAAGTTTTAAAGATGGAGATGATATTAATAACTTTGAATTGTTAACTGGTTTCCACTTGTGGCACAAAAATGAATGGGCCAGTTGACTCACGACATAACTAGAAGGTAAATTTGCCATGGAGGAATACAATTCAAGCTTTTACAATGAAGGAATTGGGTACATTCAATCAGATAGGCTGTTTGAATAAATAGGAAAATTATTAGAAATGGTGCTTATAAGACATGACAAAGAGTACGGTTACATGCCAGGAAGGACTTCTATTTGCAGAGAATCGTCTTCTAACACTAACAGCCAAGACAGCTGAGTATAGCCATTTACGAGAGAACCGAGCAAGTTCTAGAGAAAGGAAGGCATTTCCAATAATGCAGACCAAGTTCTTAGCTAATTGGGATAGTAAATAAATTATGGGTATTCAGAGTCTCCTGGATCTTGTTGTTTTCCTTAGGGATTTAGACCCCACAATACCCCACAGTTCTTCTCAAGCTGGTTGCTGTTTTATTTTCTCTGACTTTTGCTTCTCAGAAATTTAGTTAGCTAGTTTGGGTACTTGGTATGCAAGAATGAACTGTTGGCTGGATGAAGCATTCTTGACAGACTTCACAGTCTTTCTTATGGATTCAAAATGTTTCTTCTTTTCATCTGTTCATACATTCATAATCTTTTCACAAAAGCCAGGAGGTTTTGTTACTTCCTATTTGGGATTCTTTGAAATCAGAAAACATTGCTGTTGTTAATATTTATAAGGTTAATCACAGAGTAGTGCAGACACCTTACAGCCTAACAACTGCTTAAACAGCCCATTACTTTAACATTAACCGCTTTCTTGTAGAACAATTACAGGAAGCAATGCAACTATATAAATAACAATTTCAAATTATTGCCATAATAATTCTTCACGCTTACATTAGCGTTGCCAATTAATCACATTACCTTATCAAGAACCAGTAATTAATTACCAAATATCAATAGCAAAATCAGTTATTTAGGTCACTCATCAAAAATGAATACTGATATAAACTGGCAGAATATTAAATGAATGAATCTAGAGAATTAATGAAAGCCAGTTGAAATAAAAATGAGGCACTGAATTGAAAAATCCTGGAAGAACTTGCGTATAAATGCTAGGAATTTCCTTGAGGCTTCTCCTGCTCTGCAGCCATAATATTATTTACAAGTGAAAATGAGACTTCTCCCAAACTTTCATCAAAGTTACTGTGGTGGAAAGAGAGAAGCCCCTAGGAAATATCTGGTGGAAGTACTCAGACTGGACTTAAGAAATTAAATTCTACAGGATATCTTTAGCAAAGGCTTTGACAACATTCTTACTATAGTGCTGAAGACTTGTGCTCCAGAACCAGCCCACCCTTTGCCAGGCTGTTCCAGTACAGCTACAAGACCGCCATTTACCCAACAACATGGAAAATTGCCCAGATGTGCCCTGTCCACAAAAAGCAGGACACATTCAATCTGGTCAATTACTGCTCACCAGTCAACTCTCAGTCATCAGCAAAGTAATGGAAGGAGTCATCGACACTGCCATCAAGCAGCACATCCTCAACAACAATCTGCTCATCGATGCTCAGTTTGGGTTCCCCCAGAGCCAGTTGGCTCCAGGCCACATTACATACATGTTCCAAACATGGACAAAAGAGCTGAATTCCAAAGGTGAGGTGAGAATGATTGCTCTTGATATTAAGGCAGCATTTGACAGAGTGTGGCATCCTGAAGCCCTCATAAAATTGAAGTCAATGGGAATCAGAAGGAAAACTCTCCACTGACTGGAGCCATACCTAATGCAAAGAAAGCTGGTTATTGCTGATTGTTGGAGGGCAATCATATCAGCCCAGGACATTGCTGCAAATATTGCTCAGGGTAGTTTCCTGAGCCCAACAATCTTCAGCTACCTAAGCAATGACCTATCTTCCATCATTAGGTACAAAGTAAGGAAGTTTACTGTTAATTGCACAATGTTCAGCCCCTTTCACAACTCCTCAGACACTGAAGCAGCCCATGTCCACATGCAGCAAGACCTGGGCAATATCCAGGCGTGGGCTGATAAATGTCAAGTAACATTCACACCACAAAAACGCTAGGCAATGACCATCTCCCACAAGCGAGGATCTAATTCTCTCCCCTTGACATCTTTGGGTTACCATTGCCAGCAACTTAACTGGACCAGCAATCACATGGGAAAACAGCCACCTGCAAGTTTCCCTCCAGGTCACACACCATTCTGACTTGGAGCTATATTCACTGTCATTGTTCAAAATGCTGGAAAACCCCGCTAACAGCACTGTGGATCTACCTTCACCACATGGACTGCAATGTTTTAAGAAGGTGGCTCACCACAATCTGCTAAAGGGCGATTAGGGACTGGGAATTAACCCTGTCTTGCAGGTGACACACAAGGTGTAATTTTCCACTCTGGGTCTAAGTCCATTGGCAGGAGTGGGAATCAAGAGTGAGTTCCGCTGGAGAACAGGGCATGTGAGCATGTCGGATTGTGCGCTTCTCACCTGATTAATTATACAGCTGGGAGGTTTACATCACAACACATTGTGGGGCGGGCAGGAAATTGCGTGCCCTGCCGTCATATCCAGTCTCTATATTTAAATGGTGCCTGGACAGCCAGTGAATCAGTCTGCTAGGACTTCAGGACACCGAGATGGGCTCCAGAAAGCAGCATGCGCCAGCCTCACGGTTCAGTGATGCCTCCCCGGAGACTCTCCTGCAAGCCATGGAGGACAGGAAGGATGTCCTCTTACAAGGGATGGGAGCAGGAGGCCCACCTAGCTTACCACAGCAGCCTGGGAGGAGGTCATCAGGGTGGTCAGCAGCACAGGAAATAATGCAGAAAATGCATAAACCATTTAATCTGTGCCGTCAGGGTGTGAACCCTCTACTCTCTATATTCACCTCCCCATTTTCCAAATCTGTCATGGGACGTGGGCATCAATGGCTAGGCTAGCATCTGTACTGCTGATCCCTAAAAGCTCTTGAGAAGGTGCTTCCTCATTGCCCCACCGCAGTCCACATGATCTGCTGGTAGGGAGGATGACAGACATGATGGAGAACCTGGTCCAATATGCCCAGTTTCTGCCAGAGATGTGCTCAGGCATGCACTCCATCACTGTAGTCATGAGTGAGCTTTTGCCAGAGGCTACGCGAGAGGGGAAATGGGATACCTCAATCTCCCTCCAGGTGCCCTGTCTCCTCAAAGAGTCAGGAGAGGCCCTCAAGCACCCAAAGGGAGGAGGAGCATCAGGCACACACCCCTGGGGCTTCCTCCCAGGGATCTTCAAGGGTCTCCATGCGTTCTGAGTCCCTTCTGCCTGTGACCCATTCATCTCCAGCCTCTGAGACCGCTGAGGGTGCGCCTGCACCTGAGCAGGTCACCCAAAGAAGGCTGGGGCCCTCCAGTCCTCGGATCTCCAGAGAATGCTCATCAAAGTAATCAAAGACAACAGGGCACAGCAATCAGCATGCTGTCTCAGGGAAGCATCTGGATGTAGTGGTTGGGTAAGAAAAATTAAGAAGCATTAAGTTCACACTGGTGGCATGAGTGCACAATCATTGTATATAGTTATTGCACCTTTGTTAATATTTTAATCATTGCACTTCATGGAGGTCTCATGGGTTTTTCTTTCTGCTGCTTGTGTTATTGGCTGTGCACACTCCCATTCCCCCCACCCCTCCATACACTCCATGGGGGACCAAGTCTATGTTCCACTTTAATCATGCCTGTGCATAATGGCATCATTCTTTGCCAAGGCTCTTGTGAGCCAAGTGCCAGAAGCCTCCCACTCACACTATTCCCCTTCCCTCCACTGCCCTTTGGATCCTATAGAGACCTATGTCTTGTCATGATATATTATCAAGGTTCTCCTTCAGCTGGCTAGTTGAGCTGGCCTTCATCTCCACCCACTCAATGGCCCTCCAATGGCAATTTTTCTGTTGGACATCAAAGGCGTCGACACCCTGATTTGCCTTTGCCTCAGGATGGTGTGCATTACCTTCTAAACCATCTCTGACACCTTCTACGCTCCTCCTGTAAGCAACCCCTTCCCGCAGTGTTACCTTGACCCTCCCATTGGCCACCCTTGAAACTCCTCCCATCACTCTACAGCACATCAGCCTCACCCTTCAAATGCCTTCCCTCCTCGATGAGCCCACACCTGTCACAGTACCCCTTCCCTTGACACTGCCCACTCCCAATATCTGTGTTAAACTCATCTCCTCCATCAATGCCCCAGATGAGACCTATTTCCACCACACTTGGACTCTCACTCTCCACCCTTCTGCATCCCACAGCCCCCTCTCACAGTCACAGTGCCTTCCCACCGCCAGTACCCTCAATTCGCACTCCCCCCCACAAGATTCCAGCATTGATACCATTCACCGCTCCCTCTGAACATTCCCCACCGCACTTGGAGCTATGTTCTCTGATGCTCTGCAGAGTTGAACAGAACATATTTTAACCTTAACTCTTCTGACTGGCTGATATCATCAGATCTCTTACACCAACTGTTGAATGTCACCTGGTTGATATCAGTAAATTGCTAGCCTTTAACCAACACACTCAATCTTGTTACAGGAGAAACAATGTCCCTGAGACATCAAGAAATTCACATCCCTATGAAGAGTAGATTCTAGAGCTTATGGGAAAGCATCCTACTCTAGCTCTGGGATTTGGAAATGTTGGTGGTGCAGCACCATTATCATGTTAAAGGATGCATGTCCACAGTCAATTTGGCATTCCAACCATAACCTTCCACATCCCTCCTGGTCTCATTAATCCTAATGAAGAAGGGAAGCAACAGAGAAGGAAATTATTCCTCCATGATTAAGGAGATGATGATAATGCAGAGAGAGGTTGCAGAACTCAAGTTCATCCACAAATCCACATTTCACCCACTGTGTGATTCCCACACACTAGCTTCAACCAGGGAGGAACTAGTGTCAGCAAAGGATATGGGATTTGGAGAAGGAGCAGTCAAACAGAAGGTTGCTTATCATTCTGGAGATGTGCAATGGAGAACTTATGTGTATGCCCCTCAAAAGAAAGATACTCGTAGCATGTCACAGCTATCTCATTAGTTAAAATGGGCACAGATCCAGGGCCAATGGAATGGTAATATCTTTCAGTGTCACACTGATCTGGTGTTTTGGCATCCTTTAGTGGGGTTATTATGCATGCTGGTTGCAGGAGGTTTGACATGGTGTTACGCCTCATCACCCATCATCTAGTGATTTATTTTCTCTCAAACAGTTCAAGGGGTGCAAAATTCCACAGAATGCATCAATACAACCTGCAGCTAATCTCACATTGACATGCCGGATCTTTTGCGTGTTGTCACACTCAACAATCTGTACCTTCGGGGAGTGGAAGGCATTTGTGTTGAGGAAAAGTGAAGTGTTAATTATAAGAACCTCTTGCACCCAGGACATTGGGTAGGCCAGAAACCCTGTAAAGCTGAAAGCTGTCTTGCCCTGACGCCAAACTGGATGAATTTTCCAGTTGTCCTAAAAACAGTGCCAGACAACTAATGAATGCTTGCCTGTAGGTCACTGTGGCTGATATGTCACAGATCTACAATGGTACACTCAAATTATCCTTACCACAAGGGTTGAGTGTAGTCATTACCATCACAGCTACAATGTAGGCTAATAAGCTTGGCTGTAGGTCCTCCTCCAGTAGGTGACCAGAACTTGCTTCTTTGCTGGTGAACTCTTCCAATATGCATGTCTTGACCTAGATCTCTTTTGAACTGTGTGGTGGGGCAGGGCAGGGGCTTGGGTCTTTAAATGCTGCCTCACTTTACTTTCCTCCACCCTCTCATCTTCTCCCTCCAAAACACAGAAAGCATGCCCATTCCTGTTCCCGAAAAGCTAAATATTGAGCAGTGGGAAAGAGATGAGTTAAAAATCCCACAAGCTATCAGAAGCAAATACAAGACTTTCTATATTTAATGCAAAGAATTAATTGTTCCAAAACAAGTCATTTCCAGTTGCAGTAATTGCTACTCAAACTTTCAGCACCTCCAGATGAAAAAGCTCCTCAGTTACACCAGTCTCTGCTAATCCTGACAATAGCTACACCTTACGCGCCTCATTCCAATTTATCTGTACTCCATTGCAAGTGTAAATACAATACATTTGGGGCTTGCATCCTCACTAACCCTTATTTAAATAACCAGCCAAATCACAATTAGAAATTAGGCAGATTGATTCTGGTATGGAGAACTGGTGGAACTAGTTTCCTCCTCTATTTGCTGGGCAGATAACAAACTGTCCAGCTGAAGAACTCATGAAATATCACTTGGAATTTCAAAGACCCTTTTTTTTGACTTTGGGTCTTAAAGGTAAAAGGAAACCTCGAGCTTATAGCTGACAGTTTAGCAGTTCATATTTTAACAATAAATACTTTCTCCTCAATATTTTCAGGATGTTTACATTACTACTTAAAGTTTACAAACTAATTGCGAAATGACAGCCAACATATTCAGAAATGGATTTCTGTTATGATCATACATCTATTTTGCTCTAAGAATATGTTAACATTGTGGTGACAGTCAAATATGGTTGACTCCTGCTTGAAAACATGCCATTGTGCATGAATCAGCTCTGTATGAGACTGCTAAAAACTGGATAAGCTTCAGTCAAAGAAAACCCAGACTGACAGATCATAATTAAAGTGCAGCCACTACTCTGAATAAACAGTACTCATTAATTACACGTGCCATTTCAGTAACAGTGCCAGCTTTTTGTACACACAGTATTTCTCAAACAGTTGACACAGGGCATTTTCCTTTGGCACAGTTCCTACAGGAAGCATAAAGCCTTTCAGTACAAAGAGTCCTTAATACAGGTCAGTAAGCAAAGAATTTGTTGGTCAAAAATTACTTAAGTCACATTCACTGTTCTTAATTTCTCATTGAGCGCCTCATGCTCGTCAAACACCATCTTTGTATTTCACATGTAGATATAGAATATCAGGCTAAAAATATATTAACCTGTAACTCCTTGTAATTTTGTTTTATTTGTTCATGGGATGTGGGTGTCGCTGGCTAGGCCAGCATTTATTGCCCATCCCTAATTGCCCTTGTTTAGAGGGCATTTAAGAGTCAACCACATTGCTGTGGGTCTGGAGTCACATGTAGGCCAGACCAGGTAAGGACAGCAGATTTCCTTCCCTAAAAAATACCCTAACATATGGTACATGATCTCTGCGCCTTTGAATCTCTTAAAGTTTTCAAAGGTTAGTTAAGAAAATATATTTAGCATCTGCAAAACAAATTTTTTGTTAATTTTCAAGGGAACTATACTTACAGGAATCAATGACACAACGATGACGCTCTTTCTTCAAAATCGTAATTTCCTTGTAACCCAGTTTTGATATACGATCATTATTCATACAAAGGTTATAAAGGGTATAACGGCCCACAAAAAAATACTTAAGGGCACTGTCATCAAAAAAAGCGTTTGGCAAACTTTTCCCTTTGTTTTGAGAGAGAGAATAAATCAGAAAGGCTATCTTGTCTGTAGGACATCACCTCTGCCCTGAGAGTGTCATGCACAAGAGTCATAAAATGTCACAATATGGTTCAGCATGACTTATGTCACCAAGGCGTACGTAAACAAACAAAAATATGAATTGCTGAAATTCGAATCGTGAAGACACAACAAATTCAAGCAGTCAAACTTTTTTTCAAAAATCTTTTAAAAAATGTATTTAATTACAATTATTTAAAAATGTTGGAAATCTTTTCCAGCATGTTAAATCACAGTTTGCTTTATCTTCAAAAACTAATCTTCATTTTTGACTTAACTTATGTAGATGGCAATCACGCTCAGTGTGGTTATTGGGAAGACCAGCAGCTTTCAGCTGCTGAACTTCAGTTAAATCCCACCTACGTAGCTGTTTCCGATAGAGAGTTGCCACTGACTAGTAGGGGTGGATGGAGGTTGAAGGTTTGTAGGCTGCTCACCAGCTTCAGGAGAATGCTGACAATCATGTGCATCATTGCCCACTCCTACCAGGATCAGCTGCAATATTTATGTCAGAAACATTTTTGTTGCACTGTTATGTCTATGGAATTAGGTCAGTTGAATGTCACAAAATGGTACAAAGAGCTGCACACCATCAATAAATCTGTCACAGGAAAAGATCTTCGCAGCTGAAGTATTTCAGCAAATCCCATGCACATTTACAAGAACCATATTATGACACAGTGGGCGGCATTTTGTTGATGTGGAGTGGGGTGGGGGGTGGGGCTGCTGGCAATGGGTTAGGGACCAGTTTGTCATAGGAGGGGGCTTTATCATGACTCATTAACTCAGGTATAGCATTAGCATCCTGCTTCCAGTTTTCTTGATCACAGACTGCGTGCATGATATTGACCTGCACTCTGCCAAAGTAAGGATTTCTACTTAAGAGTCCCTGACAGGGTCAGAGTGGCTGAATTCTACATTGTTTCCTGAGCTTCAGCAACAACAAGAATTGAAGGAGACATAGGAAGGCTGCCTCCACATCGCCCCCCCCACCCAACCCCAGGTCGCCAACTCTCTCCTGCAAGTCCTGCAATGGGATCTGAGAGACTGAAGTGAAGTAGTATTTCCCGCACACAGGGGGAAGAGGCCAGCCTCTCAAACAGAACAGGCCTTCCAAACCCATGATCTTTATTACCCAGAAGGATAAGGGTAGCAAATAGATGGGAACACCACCTGGAAGTTCCCCTCCAAGTCACTCACCATCCTGACTTGGAAATATATCGTCGTTCCTTCACTGTCGCTGGGTCAAAATCCTGGAACTCCATTCCTAACAGCAGCTCACCACCACATTTTCAAGGGCAATCAGGGATGGGTAATAAATGCTAGTCTATCCAGTAAGGTCCACATCCCGTGAGCAAATAAGTAAAATAAAGGTGTGGATGGAAATGGCTGAGGAAGTGAGCAGCAGGGGTGTGTTCATGCAAACCTGGAGTCACTGCCCCAAGAGATTCAATGATGCCATGAGGGCAGGAAGGGGGGTGAAATAACACTTCCAGGTACCAAGCCCAACACTCTGACTTTCCCAGCATTTTCGTGCACAAGATTCCTCAGAACAACATACCTGCAGTTCCAATCATTCCTCTCTCCCAAGGCACTTCCTCATATTTCCATTTGAACAGTCAACGCTCACACACACCTTCATCTTATTGATGTCTCACACCCACGGCCTCACAGCCACCCTCCATAAATGCTGTCAGTGTTTTCTCTCAGCACAGTCTATTTTTCACACTCCTAACACTCTGCTTTCTCTCCGTACAAGAGAAGGTAGCACACAGCTCCATGGAGAGGCAGAGAATGTGGGGTGGTGCTCCAGTGATAGTCATCTTAATGGCCACTTGCAATGTATGCCCCCATCTGGCCCACAGTGAAGGAAATAGATAGGTCATAGACAAGTTAAGTGAGTGGGCAAAGATCTGGCAAATGGAGTATAATGTGGGCAAATGTGAAATTGTTCATTTTGGCAGGAAGAATAAAAAATGAGCTTTTTATCTAAATGGTGAGAGATTGAGCAGCTCTGAGATTCAGAGGGATCTGTGTGTCCAAGTGCAAATAAGGGATTGCTCATTTGAGACAGAGATGAGGAGAACCCTCAGAGGGTTGAGAGTCTTTGAAACTCTCTTCCTCAAAATGCAGTTGAAGCAAAGTCTTTGAATATTTTTAAGACAGAGCCAGATAGATTCTTGATTAACAAGGGGGTGAAAGGTTATTGGGGGTATGTAGGAACATGGGGTTGAGGTTACATTCAGATCAGCCATGATCTTATTGAATGGCAGAGCAGGCTCGAGGGGGTGAGTGGCCTAATCCTACTCCGGCTCCTAATTTGAATGTTCATATGATATCTTGCCCCAGGAGTGGTAAATGTCAGCAGCAATCTGCCATGAAAGCCTGAGCTCATTGAGGCACTAGGGCTCTACAATGTCAAAGAGAGCTGTAGACCCTGTGTTTGGGGCCTCGCCTCCATGGAGCTGGATGTCTGTGTTCATTCCCCCCTGTCCTGTGAAGCATCATGTGGCTGAGGAGAAGGCAGCTGATGCTGCTGCTGGTATTGCACCTGGTGCTTCTCCTCTTGGTCCTCTTCAGAGATCCAAGGTAGAGCTGCAAAGCTGTTCATGTAATGCAGTGAAGGTTAACAGCATGGAAGATTAGATCAAGGTGAGTGAAAAAAGTCCAAAATAAGTGACATGACTCCCAGAAAGTTGGAAGTCACCTGTCAAGTTGAGAAATCAGGCTCTCAGAAAAAATTGCTGGAAAAACTCAGCAGGTCTGACAGCATCTGTGGAAGAGTCATACTGACTCGAAATGTTAACTCTGTCTTTCTCTCCACACATGCTGTCAGGCCTGCTGAGTTTTTCCAGCAATTTTTGTTTTTGTCTTAGAACAAATGCTGTGATCAACAATCTTTCACATCGGCAAGAAAGCAGCTATGCAGTTTAATTGTTTAAAGACTTTCTAGCCTGTCAGTTTCGTTGATCAATGGCTCACAGTGCTCTTGCCTTTTGACCTCGACAAATTCCACACAGTTCAGGAAACCAGTGCACTGGCTGCTAAAGCCAGAATTCTGGGTTAATTCCACAATTAGTTGTCTATTTTGATTATTTACTCAACAGCCGCAAGGGGTTTTCCCGATCACTTGCAAATCCACGAAGTTGAAAGCCAGAGGTCGGCAGAATCATGTCATGTTTCCAAACCCCCAGCACTTTTCAGGGCTCTAACCGCCCCTTCACCACAGTCTGACAGAATTTTAACTGCCAAGTGCGGGTGGGTGCAATGTAACTGGAAAAGTTATACAATTACATAATCTGAAATGCTATCATATAAAGATATGCTAAAGGATGAAGAGCTTCATTTTCAGATTGTGGACATCATATTCATAATCAGAGCTAATGTCTTCACAGAAGAAATGTCTTGTTGTTGAAGAATTATCCACCAGCATAATACTGCCTCTTCTTAATTGGTTGTTTGTCTTGTACTTGCTCATCATCTAGGTACTAATGTCAGGCTAGGCTTTCTTGCTTTTGGACAGAGTTGTTAATGTCAAAATTAAAATGGGCCTTGTGTGATTTTATTAAAATTTTAGATCATCAAAATCAAACCAGAGAAACTGTACTTTTGTTTCAAGAATTTTCAGGTCCAGCTCTGAAATAAGTACGTTGTTCAGTTCCAGAGCCTTAGACTTTTTTCCAGTCTTCATAAGCTGTATTAGTTGCTCAGTACTGACCAGGCAACATTTTCCACATACTTTGACTGCTCCAAATAAATGTACTAGCCTGTTTCCTTCGTTAGACCTCAATGAGGTTTATTTCATTTTGTTCAGTCTACTAAATCAAAACTATGTTTGTTTCCTTGTTCAGGTCACAAAATGGTTGTTTCAACGTGTGTGTTCTGAACATGTGTTTAAATAAACATTAATGTCACCAGGCTGACTAAGCACCATGTTTGTGACATCCGTACAAGAAAAGTGCCATTGGGATCAACTCCCAGTACTAGATGCGCAAAATCTATGGCTTTCTTTTGGCTGATAACCAGTATTATATTTTTTAAAAGTACTGTTATCTGAGGAGTGAGAACAGCTTTGTGATGGACTGCAGACACAACTACAGGGGGAGTTTCTTCAGGAACGTAAATAGATGAGGACCAAGAATGAGGCAAATCCAAGTTGAGTTAATTCAGCTGGACTGAGTACAAGCAAAACTTTTGAAGATGAAAATATAGAAGGTTTGCTTTAGGAAACAGTGACATAGAAATAGGGGAAAGCTGATTTTGCTGCGTTCCCCCCTTCCCGAAAATTTAAATGGGGCGCGGTGATGTCGGGAGTTCCCCCCCGCCCCGATGTCACTGCACATCATTTTATGCTTCGGCAAGCGGGCCCCGCCCCCGCTTGCTGACTCATAAAATTCTGCCCTTGGTCTCAGATAAATGCAACTTGTGCATTTAACCAACCAGGTATACAGTCCTAAATGCCCGCCTATTTAAGGGCTACTGACTCCATTCAGTCATACCCATGTAAGAAAGATGTAAAACTTTGCAGGTATTGTATGAACATCAAGGCACAAATACAGCTCTTTAAATTCAAAATCTCTCCAATTTGCTGTCTGTTCTTTCTAGAGCATGCATATTTATTTTTGGACTTAACAAAGGAAACCAGGTGGTCTCTGGTAACAGGAATCACATGAGAAATTCAGCAAATCATCAATGTATTTAACAAGTCATAGATTCTCTGCCAAGAGCCAGGAATACAGAAAGGGTGAGCCACCAACTTCTCCTAAGTGGCTGCAGACTCTAAGAGCAGGATGCAATTGATGTCATGAAGGTCCCATTTTAAAGACCTATTAACAGAAAGTGAACATGTTCCTCTAATATTGAGATAACGAGAGCTGCTAATGGCTCATTTTATGCAAAAACTGAAAATGAGGAAAATTGAGTTAATCAAATCCCAGATAGGTTGTTACAGTGAAAGTATGATCATCTACAGGTAGTTATGCATTTTATGCTGGAAGTAGTTATGGCTCTTTATTCTAAGGCAATCGAGGATAACTGCACTGCTCAACTAGTGCATTGTCGTTTACAGAAGACCAAGGGAATTCCTTTTTGACATCCGAGGACAGGAGTTTAAAACAAATTCAATGAAATCTTGAGCATATTTGGAACACGGTAGAACAGGCCATTAAAATTCTCAAATGAAAGTAAAATACTGCGGATGCTAGAAATCTAAAATAAAAATAAAATGCTGGAAATACTCAGCAGGTCTGGCAGCATTTGTGGAGAGAGAAACAGTGTTAATGTTTTGAGTCAAATCTGACTCTTCTTCAGTACACCAGAACTGAGGTTACTAATGCTATTACCATGACCACATCTTTTGGCGCACAAGTGGGTTCCTCCAACTATTCCAGTATCATCACCACAAGAGTCAACTGTTTCCACTGCCTGCACATAATTTCTATCCATAGGTCTTTTAGAGTCCGAACTACAGTAATCTTTGCCCTTGGGCTCCTCTCCTCTTCTGTCCCTGCCATGAAGAGGCAACAATTTCCTCCACAATCTCTCCTGGCTTCCCCTGTTAGATGGTGCTCTGTGATTCATCTGTCTCAGTTGTGTTGTTTTTATAACTGGGTGCCTCTGGGCTGCTATTTGAATAAATGAGGCATTTTATTGGAGTGGGTAAATCAGGGGAAGACTGATCCCGCTGAAGTTGCTAAGTTGCTCAACAGATGCTTCTTTCTGAAAACATTCAGTACTTGTGAGGGGTACAAGGAACCTGGATCTTAGAAGAGTCTTCCCTACCTAGTAAATCAGAAAGTGTGACGTAGCAATAGCAGGAAGCCTTTTAATTCTTCAGAACGTTTGTAGGCAACAAAGACAAAGACATTCAGTTCCGTAAACTCTGCATCTCATTATCAAGCTGAACCTGAAAGCTCTCCTCTAACTTCCTGAGTTCCCACAGCCTCCTTTTTAAGTTGCACAGCTTATTTCTCATGCCCACTGAGAGCCTTACATTTGCCATTTCTCTACCTGTGACAGTTTTTTGCCTCTTCCTCCATAACAAAGAACAAAAAAATTTAGACATGCTACAAGCTAATTTATAAAGGGGTTTATTTTATTTTGCTTACCTTGCTACATGCACTGAAAAAACAGAGCAATCGATAGATGGAAAATTAACTAAAGGAACCTAATCCTCACTGCCTACCCAAGACCCACTGCCCAACTTGATTTTCAAACAGACCTCAAGGGAAGTATCTTGCACTCCTGCCCAAAACAAGCATTATAAAATTATTAAGATATTTAAATTGTGGTGTTACAGCATTGCTCGGACCCAAATGCAACTTTGCTCTTCCATGTTCCCAGTGGTCATGAGTGTGGGACAGTTGAGCCATGCGGTCATTAAAGGAGCTGCAATGTAACATTTTGGAAACACTAAGAAAAATCTATGCCATTGATTTTTGTGGGGCCAAAATTTCTCCACCTAGATGCATGAAAATCTTCCCACGTGCTGCTCGTTCCTCCATGTCAGCCCTCAGAGGCTACTTGAAGCTTAACTCCACAGAGAAGCCAGTGGATACCCCCTTAGATTGGTAGGCAGTCAGTTGTTAGTTGAGTGCTGGCAATGCATCAATTCTATTTTAACGAGGTCCAAACATGGGGCAGAAGTTTTCGCTTGGCGTGCGGGCATGCGTCTGACATGCCTGAGTGTGAAATAGTGCACGATGATATCAGGCGAGCGTCCCAACTCACACGAAACTAAGGTCAGTGGGCACATGCGTGAATCAACAGCATGCCCACTGACAGTTAAGAGGCCTATGAAGGCCATTAACGTTACAATTACCGGGGATTTTTCGCTGACGGTCCAATGTTGCGGCCCAGGCGGCCTTTGCCTTTTGAGGAAGCCTCATCCAAGGGCGGGACAAGGTTTCCAAGATTAACTACAACAAAGGATGAAAATGTTTGGACAGGCTTTTCAGCATCGATATGTTTAGGTGACTCATTCTGATGCGTGGACACTTTTTTCGGCTTATGGCTTTTGGATTCTTCTACCTTCCCTCTACATTCACCCAGCTCTCTGCCTTCCGGGAGCTTTCTGAGAGTGCTCCTCAGAGCCCGCACTGACTTCAGTGCCCGCCCAGTCTCCTCCCACCCCGGCAGTGCTGAGCATTTCCGTGTGCCTTTTACGCTAGCTGGCCATTAATAGGCCAGCCAGTGTGAAATCGCCGGTTTGGGGCTTGCAATCCAAAAATCAACCCCAATATCTTTTTACCAGGTATTTCCTCCCAATTATGCTATTAGGTGCAAGCACTGCAGCAATCTCTTCACCTCTCACGCATTGCAGAAAATGTAATATGGGGTGGTGAAATGGTAGAAGAGACATGTACCAATAGTGGGGGATGGTGTAGGTCTCGTAACTGCTATTGGTCTCTTTTTACATGATGTGGCTCTTGATGGTGTGGAGTGAGTCCCATTTCCAGTTACGTCTCAGCGCCTCCATTTACCTTGGTCACATGGTGAGATTTAAATATTTCCAATGCCAGATGGGATATTTGTGGAATTGCAGAGTTGGCACTGACCATCAGTGTCACCTCCCTACAGGTCACCTACACATCCTTTTTCCAGGGTCTGTCACTTTGGCGTCCAAGAGTCTCCGGCCAGTGGATGCCTGGATCCCGAGTGGGATTTTACCGGCTGCAGCCAACTAAGAGGACTGCTGTCCAGTTAGAGATGTGGCCTGCCTCAGAGCTGTAACCATGGTCGCTGTCATCAATGCTGTCAATATCCTATGGAAGTTGGCAGGACTTATCGAGGGAAAGGTTAGCATTTAGGTTAGCGGGGAGCAAAGGTTACGGGAAGAAGGCGGGAGAATGGGGTTTAGAAACTTATCAGCCATGATTGAATGGTGGAGCCGACTCGATGGGCCTAATTTCTGCTCCTATGTCTTATGGTCTTATGAAGCCCATCCTATGGCACCAGGAAGGCATTTGGCTCACCTCCTGACATTTTCCGGGGCTATTTATGAGGCCTCCCGGTCCATCTCCAGAGGGCCGGTAAAATTCAGCCCGAATTCCTCTTCTTACTCTTATCACTACAGCATTATTTTGCAGCTGCTCCCGAGAAGCTTGGGACCTTGCTCATTGCAAATTCAGGGTGAAGATAGTGTTCCACCTTCAAACATCAGTTCCAGAAGTTTTCTCTCCCCCATTTCTGAGTCACCTGCTGTGTTTCTGGCCTTTTCAGCTGCAGCAGCTTTTTAACTACCTCAGTAAGCCTGATTTTCCTCCCTACCAGCAGATGAGACCTAATCCTGTATAATAAATGAAGTCCTCCCTCCATAAGGAAAATGTCAAGTGACAGCAGGATCACATAGGTGGGCAAAAATCCCACCCTACTATTCAACTGTCAATCTTAGACAAATACAGTCCATTCACTCATACTCCAAGATGGCTTTCATATTTCCTTAATCCAAGTGATAAACACCTTGCAGATATTCACTGTATAAGCTTGTGCATGGACAATGGCACCAGGGCACGGTAATGGAGGGTCACTGATGTACATGACATATTTTTCATAGCAGGAGTCAGCACTTCAGGAATGAATGAGAGTTAAAAAAACGTAAAAGATAAATGCTTCGCAAAAAGGTTTGTGACTGCTCTAAAGGTGCTTCCAATTCTGTCACAATTTCAGTCAAAGAGGCATTCAAGGAAATGTTGAAGAATCACACCTTTTTCTCTTTAAGTTGGCGACTTAGAACAAATCAATCACATCTTTGATAGAGTCAGAGTAATTTACAGCACAGGAGGAAGCCATTCAGCCTATCATGTCAAACCAGCTCCCAGAAGAGCAATTTAATCAGTCCCACTCCCCTGCTTGATCCCCTTAGCCCTGCAAGTTTATTTCCTTCAAGTGCCCATCCAATTTCCTTTTGAAAGTATTAATTGTTTCCACTTCCACAACACTCATGGGCACCAAGTTGCAGGTCATTACCACTCGCCGCTTAAAGAAGTTCTTCCACAAATTTCCCCTGCCAAAAATCTTAAATCTGCATCCCCTGGTCCTGGTACCATCAGCTAATTGGAAAAGCTTTTACTTGTTTATCTCATCTAAGCCAGTCATGATCTTGTACACCTATTAAATCTCCCCTCAATCTCCTTTGCTCCAAGGAGAACAACCCCAGTCATTGCAATCTAACATTGTACCTAAAACCGCCCCATCTCTGAAATCATGCTGGCTAATCTCCTCTGCACCTTTCAAGAATGTCACATCTTTCCTAAAGTGTGGTGACTAGAATTGAATGCAGTACTCCAGTTGGGGCCTAACCAAAATTTTATAAAGGTTAATCATAACTTTGCTGCTTTTGCACTCAATGCCTCTATTTATGAAGCCCAAGTTCTCATTTGCTTTGCTAACCACTCCCTCAATAAGTGCTGCCATCTTCAAAGATCGATACACACTAGCAACCCCAGGTCCCTATGTTCTTGCACACTTTTTAGAACTGTGCCATTAAGTCTATATTGCTACTCCTTATTCCTTCTGCCAAAATGCATCACCTCACACTTCTCTGTATTAAATTCCAACTGCCACTTCTGCTCATTCTGCTAGCCTATCTATGTCCTGCTGTATGCCACCTCTCCAAGTTTGGTATCATCAGCAAATTTTTAAATTTACTCCGTATTCTAAGATCCAAGTCATTTATATGTAGCAAAAGAAGCAGTGTTCCTAGTGCTGACTGTTGGGGAAAACCATTGTTTACCACCCTGCAAGCTAAAAAATAACCATCTACCACAACTCACTCTTTCTGTGCTTGAGATAATTTTTTAATCCAACTGGACACTGACCCTTCTATGTCATCAGCCTCAATTTTATTAACCAGCCTTTTATGTGGTACCTTGTCAAACACGTTCTTAAAATCCATATAGACAAAAGCATTCATTCCCTTCATCAACCTGCTCTGTTACTTCATCAAAAAATTCATTAGTTTTACAAATTCATGTTGGCTCTCCTTAATTAGTTCAATCCTCTCTTAAGTAACTGCTGATTTTTTTTTCCTGATTATGGATTTCAAAACCTTATCCACCACTGATGTTAAACTAACTGGCCTGTGGTTGCTAGGATTATCCTTACACCCTTTCTTGAATAAGAGTGTTACATTTGACACTCTCCAAACCGTTGGCACTTCCTCCGTGTCTAGGGAAAATTGAAAGATTAGGGCAAGTCCTTCCGCTATCACCATCCCTCCTTCCTTTAGCAACCCAGATAGCAAGCCATCTGGACCAGGTGACTAATCTACCCTAAGCATAGCCAGCCTTTCCAGTACCTAATCTCTTTCAACTTTCACACTAACCATTGCCTCCACTATCTCTGCGTATATCGAGACTGTCAAATTCCTCTTCCTTAGTGAACACTGATACAAAGAACTCATTAAGTATTCTACCCTTGCCCTGGGCTTCTAAACATCCATCACCCTCTTTGTCTGTCAGGATCCATGACACTTTTTACTACCCACATACTTTTAGAAGACTTTTGGGTTTCCCTTTATGTTGTCCCATCTCATCTCATTTTCTCTCTTTGCCAGTCTTATTTTCCACTTCACCTCCCCTTTAAACCTATGTATTTGGCCTGGTTCTCACCCGAATAATTCACCTGACATGCATCATACACCCTTCTTTCTCGTTTCATCATAATCATTATCTTTCTCATCATCCAAGGTGCTCTGTTTTTGACTCCTTTACCTTTTTGCCTTGTTGGAATGTACCTAGCCTGTACCTGAAGCATCCCTTCCTTAAAGATCACTGTTACAAATGCCAGACTTACCTTAATGTTGAAAGCAGAGGTCAGGAACTTCAAGTGCCGACAGTTATCAGAGTTTTAAAAAAAAATTTTTTTAAGTTCTTTGAGCTGAGGACTGGCCCAGCGCACCTGTGCATTGGAGGAAAATGGCGAGTAAACCCAGGTCATGTGACTGGGAGCAGAGCACCATTGGATCAAGTACCTCAGGCAGGGGACAGAGAGGGGACAGGGAGAGGTCCCAAAAAAAGAGCCCCAGACAGGGGACAGGAACAGGAAGAGATCCCAGTTAAAGGAAAAAGTGAGAAACCACGAAACTGTCTCTAAACAGGAAAAGGGCTGCAGGTAGCAGACTTCAGGTGAAGATGGCTTAGGAGAATCCCTGGTAACCTAAGAGTGCTGAGGGAAGCCCTGGTAATCAAAGAGGGCTGAGGGGAAGTCCCGGTAATCAAACAGAGCTGAGGAGAAATTCCAGTAATCAAAGAGAGTAATTGAAGAGGGCTCAGGAGAATCCACGAAGATCCTAAAAGGCAGCAGGAGGTTGGTTGGGTTGGAGGTAGCCCTTTGGAGCAGTAGTGTTCTGCTCGATGCAGCCAAAAAGCTGAAGTTGTGCTTGTGATTTAGTGTTTGAGTGCATACTCAGGAATCTCGGGAGATGAGATTAAAATCTACGAGGTGGGTTGTCATTGACACCATCGGAATTAGAGCAACTTTTGGAAAGAATTCCAAGGCTTGATCTTCAAAGGTGATGACTAGAATCCCTCTTCAAAGAGAGAAAAGCTTCAGTGAGATTGGCTGACTAGCAGTGCGTTGTTGAGAAATCCATCGATTCTGTCTTGGTCGTACCTGTCATTTATTGCGCAACGTGGTGTGTTCAACCACAGTTTGCTTGTTAATGCACATGCAGGGTTAATACAAGATAGATATTGTAAATTGCTTTGTCCTTCTGACCTTTTATAGTAAAGTTTATTTTTGCTTGTTCAAAAGCCATGGAATCTTGCGGGTTTATTTTATTAACAAGTGCTTTGAATCTCAAATTTTGTCGACTTCAAACAAAATGTTATTGGTCCCTAACTGAATCTTGGGAGTCTGGTCAAGGATCATAACATCCCTATTTATTCCGTTGCAGTTTTTCCTGTCAGTCACTGGTTCCATTTTACCCTGCAATATTCTTTAAATAGCCAGAATCCTTATCACTCAATCAGAATGTGAAATAATACTTGTAAACTGGAAATTTTAAGATAATGGTTGAAAACAATTTGTTTAAATTTCAGGAGTAGGTCAAAAGTTAACTTTTGTCTCAAGTTTGTATATGCTTTTAAAAGCTGTCAGAGTATTCAACATAAAGGTCTGATGGCAGACTATTAACAAATATATCACCAAAATATTGTACCTCTCACAATGGAAAAAAGACACTCCAAAACAGACAATACTAGCCTCAAGGTGAAGATATGAGCAATGTCTGTACGTTATACATTTTGTGTATTAACATAAATCGCTGTTTCAGTCACTTAATGCAGGGTGTAAACCTTTTTCAATCTTCCTTTACAGGAATGCAGAGACATTTTTGGCTGCTTTAGGTAGGAAAGAGTGAATTAGTCAACTATAATTGGGCCTGTGTCACCATGGAGACAGGACAACACACTGTCTTTATTTAACTCTTCCTTGGTTGTTATTTACTCTCCCTTCTTCACTGTTTATTCACTGTTGATGTCATTTTCAGCTGTTACATGCATTTTCACTTTCAGTGTTATAAATTTGTTTTAAAATATTTTAAAACTTGATGCCTGTTTTAGTTTCTAATTAAAAATACTTATTTTTAAAAGGTACAAAAAGTAATAAATTGGAGGCTAGAATCTCGATAATAACACAGCTTATTAGCAAATTAAAACAAAATATCATCTTGGTTGTTGACATTAAATCTGCATTTGTAATGATGGGAGAACACAAATTATATTTTGTAATTTTATTTCAGGGAAGTAGGATGAATTGACAGTATAGTTATATCATTTTTTGATACTAATAATATAGTTCCCACAGTCACACTCACACGCTGAGGTGTGAAAGCTGATGGGCTTGAGGCAGGACAGGGTGTGAAGAGTCCACACTGACCAAATAATCCATAATATTGTGGGTTTCATGGGTACCAAACACCAATCCTTCAAGATGTTTAACATTTGAACCTCATAATCACATTCCTAAAGACATAAAGGGCAGTTTAGTTTGAGCAAGATGGGCATCGAGCTGGGGTGCAGGCAGGGAAGTAAAAGCCCAAGAAAGTGGTGTCAGGTCAAAAACCTGACATGGTCCCATACTCTTCCAGGTCAACGGGTCAGTTTGTAGGCAAGCAAGGAATCCCTCTGGGTCTGCGGGTAATTAAGCAAAGTATTCAAATCCCCAATTAACACAGGATTTAACTCAGAATTCGGGCTTTAACAGCCAGCACACTGGTTTCCTGAGCTGTGTGGAACTTGCCAGGATCAACCAGGTGAGAACACAGTGGGGAGTGATTGTTCAGTGTATCTGACAGGATGGGAAGCCATCAAAGAGTGAAAATGAATAGCTCTAGCCAAGCCTAGGTGAGAGGCCGGTATTCACAGCAATTTTTCCGGGAATTGCTCTTACTGTTTGACAGGCGATTTCCAATTTTTTGGAAGTCATTTCACTTGTCCTGGGGTTCACTTACCTCGGATCTGATCTTCCCTGCAGCATGGAAACAGGCTATATAGCTCCACAATGGAACTCTGATGAGGAACACGAGACACAAATACCAATTGGTGCATATGTCTGCTGCATACGTCTTCATCTCAGCCACATGCGTCTCCACAGGACAGAGTGGGTGGACACAGAGATCCAGCTCAAAGGAAGAGCGATCCCAAACACAGGCTCTGCAGGCAGAGGATCAGGTCTCTCAACATGTCTGAGCACCAGTGCCTCAGGAGGCTTGGGTTTTCATAGCAGATAATCTTGGCTGGTGGGCTTGAGGCAGGACAGAATGTGAAAAGTCCACACTGACCATATGACCCATAATATTGTGGGTCTCGTGGGCACCAAGCAACAATTCTCCAAGAAGGATACCTGCAACCTCCTAGAAAAGATCTCCTTCCCAATGGATCCGGTGGGCACGCATTGCCAGTGGCAGTCAAGGTGGATAACGCTGGAGGGTCCCTCCCTAGACCCTTGCCTCACCATGGTGTTTTGCTCTCTTCTCTTACAATGAAAGAAAGAGGAGTGTTACGTGTGAGAAATGGATTGTGTGGAGAGGAAGGAAAGTCACATTTGTGGAGGGTGACTGTGAGGCATAGGTGTAAGATGACAAAAAATAAAGGTGAACCTGAGACTTGGCATTTCAGATGCAGATGTAAGTTGGTGCCTTGAGAGAGGGGAGTGACTGGAGCTGCAGATGTGATGTTCTGAGGAGTCTTGTGCAGGAAAATGCTGGGAAGGTCGAATTGTGCAGCTTGGCACCTGAAAGTGTTGTGCCTCTCATCCCTCCTACCCTCCTGAGGTCCTTGAAACTCTCAGGCATTGTATCCAAGTTCTAGGGACCGCCATGCTGCTGTTCACTTCCTCAGCCACTTTCATCCACACTTGCTTGACTGGAGAGGCTTCTCTTCCTCCTGTCCTTGGCAAACATCACCACTTCAGTCCCTCAGATCCCGCAGCAAGACCTCCAGGTATGTTTCAGAGACCCCCAGGTCACCTTTCCATTCCTATGGTTGCTGAAGTCTCAAAAATCAATGTATGGTTCAGCCATTTTGATTTCTGCCAGGGTTCCTTTAACTAGAAATCTTTCTTTCGGTTGCTGCAGCATCCTCTATGATTGGTGGGGGAACACGGAAGCATGATGCTAACACCATGGCTGAGTTAAACAGCCATGGTAAAGCCTGTATCAACCACAAACAGGCTCCTGACTTCTTATGCAGCTGGCCTCCTCTGCATGCAGATCTGTTAGGTTAAGATTCTACATAAAACTTTTACACAGTAATGTATGTCAATTAATTACAGGCTGCAAGGGAACTCCTGGTAAACTATAAAGCTGAAGATTGTATTAATAATGAATATTTCTTAAATGAAAAGCTGAGGTTGATTCCATTATGGCACAATAAGCATTTTACACTTATTTTGCAATGTCCTTGACAGAATGCCTTTTTCAACTTCAAATAATTCCTTGGTGGAATGCTGCAGATTCATCAATAAAGAGTTGGTGAAAGGAAATAATCAGACCGATGACTTCCATGGCATTATTGTCTTTTCAGCTCACTACAAGGTGGATTCGACTACTTCAGCTACTGGATCATACAAACCAATCATAATTAAGAAGTCAAATCAGTTGTAAAACAACTGAGACTGCATGTGTTTTCCAGCTGTGTTGACATTTAAACCAGCTGGTAAAACCAAAAAAATTCTATTCGTCTTTACTTTTTGTGCAGCAGAAAACACAGCGTTATGGAAGGACGCTCTGCATTCCCACAGAAAACCTAATACTTCATTCGTTCAAGTAGTTCTTGCTCCTGGTTAAAAGGGTGTGTGGCTTTGCCACTCTAAGTTTTCACATTTTTCTCACTAGTCAGCTCTGCTTCCAAAGGCATAGCTTTGTTGTGCTTCAAGTTAATGTGACAACTTAGCTTTGATCATATTTTCTTGGTCTCAACAAATATTCACTATTTCTTCTTCATCAAGCAGCAGCATAATAATTAACTTAAACATATTTACTATTATTGTCCCTAAAATCTCTTTCATACCGGTAACAGTTTTTCAATATTTCAGACAACCTTCATTTTCCTTCAGTAAAACTATACATTATTGTATCTTAAATTTAGCAAGCGGACGATAAATGGATGAGTCTGAAATTTTGTTTGGTTTTGTTTGAGCGGGAGGCAGGGAAATAAATAAAATTCACCAGTGCTGTTCAAGGCTTTCACCTTACTTAGTGGATATCTTGCACTGGATAGTAACAGCTTTATTCAACAGGATTTCACCTTAGTCATAATAAGATATGATCAAAATATTTTCTGCTGCTGCCTCCCATCCACAAGTCTTCATAAATTGCAGAAGTAATTTAAAAAACATACACAAGATCATTGTAAAGGGACACTGATTTGCAAAATATTTGTGTCAATGTAAGCACATTGTAACTTGAAATACATTTTTGCTAAGTTAGCAGGTATAATTTTGAAGTGTGGTTTACATCGGCATTAAATGTTTGGATATTTTTGGCAAGGTGTAGATCAGCGTTGAATCTAACCATGTTCTCTGGTCCAATTAAATTATTTTTTAAAAATTCATCTATGATGTGAGTATTGTTGGCAAGTCCAGCATTTATTGCTTATCCCTGGTTTCACTTGAGAAGGTGGTGGTGGTGTTAGGGAGGGAGTTCCAGCATTTTGACTCAGTAATGATGAAGGAACATGATATAGTTCCAGTCAGGATAGTAAGGGACTTGGAGAGGAACTTGCAGGCAGTGCCTGTTCCTGTGCTCTTGACCTTTTAGGTGATTGAGGTCATAGCTTTGGAAGATGCTGTTGAAAGAGTCTTAGCTAATTGCTGCATCTTATGTACAGTACATACGGCTGCCATTGTGCATTGGTGGTGAAGACGATGAATGTTTAAGGTAGTGCATGGGGTGTCAATCAAGTGGGCTGTTTAGTCCTGGATCGTGTTGAGCTTCTTGAATGTTGTTGGACCTGCATTTACAAAGGAAAGCGGAGATTATTCCCTCATATTCATAACTTGTGCCTTGTGTATGGTGGACATGCTTTGGGGAGTCAGGAGGAGTTACTCGTCACAGAATTCCCAATTTCTGACCTGCTCTTATAGTCACAGCATTTATGTCCAACTGTGAACCCCAGGGTATTCATGGTGGGAATTCAGTTATGGTACAATACTGTTTAACATCCGGGCACATGGCCAGATTCCCAATTGATCCAGATGGTCATTGCCTTGCACTGTGTGGCACAAATGTTACTTGCTGATAGTTTTTCTGATTGGCAGGGACCTGGAGCAAGGATTCTGTAAGTCCTTTGCTTCCTTTCAGCAACGACGCCTTCCGCAGTGGTCTGACGCTTGAGATAATAACCACTGGTAATCCCACTTGAGCTCCTAGACTAGATTGCATGTTCACTGTCTGTACAATCTGATGTGTGCTCCACCCTTGCTGTGCGCCTGTGTTTGTTCCTGAGACTGCGTTATCAGTGATGGGTTCTCATATGCATACAGATGATCTGGCCATTTGTATGCTGTACAGGTCTTGCTGCATGCAGGCAAGGACTTCGTTCCCTGATGGGTTGTGAATGGAACTGCATTGTGCAGTTATCAGCAAACATCACCACTTTTGACAATATGGAAGGTCATTGATGAAACAGCCGATGGTTGAGCCTATGTTGCTGCCAATATAAACTCCTGCAGTGACACGCTAGGGCTAAGCTGACTGGCCTCCAGAAACGACAAGCATCATCCTTTGTGCTAAGTATGAATCCAGCCAGTGGGGAATAATCTCTCTGATTCCCATTAACTTCAATTTTGCTAGGTCATCTTGATGACACACTCGTTCAAATGCTACCTTTATATCAAAGCAGTCACTCTTACCTCACCTCCGGATTTCAGCTCTTTTGTCCATGTTTGGACCAAGGCTGTAATGAGGCCTGCAGCCGAGCGGTCCTGGCAGAATACAAATTGAGCATTGGTAAACCATCTGTTGTTGATTAAGTGCTGTTTGAAAGCACTGTCAATGACACCTTCCATCACTTTGTTAATGATGAATTAGGGCCTGATCAGTATTCTCTTGATCATCAGCAAAGCAATGGAAGGTGTCATTGATAGTGCTATCAAGCGGCACATACAGAGAAATATCCTGCTCACTGACGCTCAGTTTGGTTTCCGCCAGGATCACTCAGCTCCTGAACTCATTACAGCCTTGGTTCAAACATGGACAAAAGAACTGAACTCCTGAGTGCAAGACGCACAGTGTTCAGTACCATTCAGAGCTCCCCAGATACTGAAGTAGTCTGTGTCCATTTGAAGCAAGACCGAGACAACATTCAAGCTTGGGCTGATTAAGTGGCAAGTAACATTCGCGCCACACAAATGGCAAGCTATGACCATTTCCAACAAGAGAGAATCTAACCATCGGCCCTTGATGTTCAATGGCATTCCCATCACTGAATCCTCCACTATCAACATCCTACCACTGACCAGAAACTGAACTGGACTTGCCATATAAATACTGTGGCTACAGGAGCTGGTCAGAGACGAGAAATTCTGTGGTGAGTAGCTCACCTCCTGACTCCTAAAGCCTGTCACCATCTACAAGGCAGAAATCATGAGTGTGATGGAATACTCTCCACTTGCCTGGATGAGTGCAGCTCCAACAACAAAGAAGATCAATACCAGGACAAAGCATTCCACTTGTTCGGCACCCCGTTCACCAGCTTGAACATCCACTCCTTCCACCATCGATGCACAGTGGCAGCAGTGTGTACTATACACAGATGCACTACAGCAACTCACCCAGGCTCCCTCGACAACACCTTCCAAACCTACAACCTCTACCGCTGGGAGGACAAGGGCAGCTAATGCAGGGGAACACCACCACCAAGTTTCCCTCCAAGCCACACAGCATTCTGATCTGGAACTATATTGCCGTTCCTTCTCTGTTGCTGGATCAAAATCCAGGAACCCCCTTCTTAACAGCACTGTTATGGACTGCAGCAATTCAAGAAGATGGCTCACCACCATCTTCTCAAGGACAATTAGGGTTGGGCAACAAATTCTGGCATTGCCAGTGACTTCCACATCCCATGAAAGAATAGAAAAAAATTAGCTGCATTGAATTTGTCCTGCTTTTTGTGGACAGGACATACCTGGGCAAATTTCCACATTGTAAGGTAGATGCCACTGGTATAGCTGTACTGGAGGTGTGGGATGTGTGACCAGAGCTTGTCCTTCTGTGGAAATGGTTTGGCAACGCAATTAATGACTCTGCCAAACAAGCAGTTTTACATTTACTCTAGTAAATTTCTCTGACCATGAACTCTCAAAGCAAGGAGCTTGTTTTTGCGCATGGCTTCAATTTTGGCGTGCCTTCACCCCACATCAAACTGGAAAAGGTATTTGCTGAGTTAAAACTGCTCTACTCCCAGCTAACCTGCCACAAACCAGCATCCATTAAAGGTGCTGAACCCTTGAAAGCGCGCCAAGCTGATCTAGTACACGCATACTGCAGAATTCCGAATGAATTCTGAAGGAGAGAATCCATCTCCACTTGGGGAGGCAAGGGTTGATCAGGGATAGTCAGCATGGCTTAGTAAGAGGGAAGTCATACCTAACAAATTTGATTGATTTTTTTGAGGAGGTGACCAGGTGTGGAGATGAGGATAGTGCAATTGATGTAGTTTATATGGATTTCAGCAAATGGGGGATTTTTGAAGAAGGCAAATGCACAGGGATACAGGGTAAATTGATAAGGTGGATTCAAAGTTGGCTTAGTTGTAGGAGACAGAGGGTTATGACAGAAGGAGGCTTTATTGACTGGAAGCCAGTGTCCACTGGTGCACCACAAGGATCAGTGCTGGGTTCCCCATTATTCGTCATTTATATAAACGACATAGTTGATATGTGGGGAGTAGGATTAGTAAGTTTGCAGATGACACTAAGATTGGCTGGTGGTTAACAGTGAGGTTGAGTGTCTCAGGTTACAGGAAGATATAGATGGGATTGTCAAATGGGCAGATAAGTGGCAGATAGAATTTAACCCAGAAAATTGTGAGGTGATACACTTTGGAAGGAGTAATTTGGCAAGGAAGTATTCAATGAACAGCATGGCCAGAATTTTCTCGTTGGTAATTTGGGGGCGGGGCCCGCTCGCTGATGGGAAAGTGATGCGGAATGACATCGGGAGGAACCCCTGACGTCATCCCGGTCCATTTAAATTTTTAGGTAGGCAGGCGGACAGGGAAATCAGGTGTCCATCCGCCGACCTGTCAATGGCCAATTGAGGCCATTGACAGGATAATTAAGATCATTAAAGACCCTGCCTGTCCAACCTTAAGGTTTGTGAGCAGCCCAGGAGTCCCAGTGGGCTTCTGAAAAAACATGGAACCTCATTCACTGGCGGGATGAGGTTTCATGTTGGTATTTAAAAACTTTAGTAAAGTTTCAGTGCTTCTTATTAACACGTCCCATCTCGTGTGACATTGTCACATGAGGGGGACAAGTTAATAATGTTTTTATTTTTCTATTTTTAGAGTTTTTTAACCTGTCACTAATCTCCCTGAGACATAACTTAGTCTCAGGGAGCGGTGTGTTCTTTCACGCACATGCGCAAAAGAGCACACTTTGACAGTTGGGGCTTCCCTCCCCCACCCCCCCGCCCCCCGCACAGGAAGCACGGGCAGGCCGCTGGGCGGGCCTTAATTGGCCTGCCCACTCAAAATGGCGGCGGGTCCCGTTTCGACGGGGGGTCGGCTGTCTGCCCACCGTTGAGCTGGTGGGCCTGCCCACCCACCAAGGGCAAAATTGTGCCCCATGACGCAAAGAAGTTCTGAGGAACAAAAGGACCTTGGCGTGTGTGTCCATAGATCTCTGAAGGCAGAGGGGCATGTTAGTGGAGTGGTCAAAAAGGCATATGGAATACTTGCCTTTATCAATCGAGGCATAGATTACAAAAGTAGGGAGGTCATGTTGGAGTTGTATAGAACCTTAGTGAGGTCACAGCTGGAGTACTGTGTGCAGTTCTGGTCACCACATTATAGGAAGGATATGTTTGCACTGGATGGGGTGGAGAGGAGATTCACCAGGATGTTCCCTAGGATGAAACATTTAAGTTATGAAGAGAGGTTGGATAGATTTGGGTTGTTTTCATTGCAGCAGAGAAGACTGAGGGGCATGGACAGGGTGGAAAGGGAGCAGGTGTTCCCCTTAGTTGAAGGGTCAGTCACGAGGGGACATAAGTTCAAGGTGAGGGGCAGGAGGTTTAGGGGGGATGTGAGGAAAAACCTTTTTACCCAGAGGTTGTTGGTGGTCTGGAATGCGCTGTCTGGGAGGGTGGTGGAGGCGAGTTGCCTCACACCCTTTAAAAATTACCTGGATGAGCACTTGGCACATCATAACATTCAAGGCTATGGGCCAGGTGCTGATAAATGGGATTAGGTAGGTAGGCCAGGTGTTTCTCATATGTTGGTGCAGACTCTTTTGCACTGTGTGATTCTGTGAATTGGCTGATTTTCACATGCAACGTGAATTTCTGGTAGCATTGCGAGGTCTCAAGGTCCACCGGGACATATATATCTCCAAACCCAACAAAGCGATGGGAATAGTCATCCTCAACAAGTGTGACTATATCAACAAAACGCACGCCATTCTTACTGACGGGTCCAATTTGCATCCATGGGACCTGGGTAAAGCGGACTCGAAATGTTAACTCTGTTTCTCGCTCCACAGATGCTGTCAGACCTGCTGAGTTTTTTCAGCACTTTCTGTTTTTGTTACAAAAATGCTCGTTGGACTTGTGTAAGAGTAACGAGATGCCAGGTGGTATATATGATAGGATTCGGCCTCACGGCTCACTGCATCCGCATATGTATGTGCTGCCCAAGACACACAAAAGCGATGTCCTTTTATGCCCTAACTTATCTATGATGAGTTCTGCACAACATGAATTGGCCAAATAGTTGGGTGAGTTGCAACAACCAGTTCTAAGCAAGATTTCCACATACATGGTGAAGGATTCCTTCAACTTTGCGAAGGCCATACAGGACTTTCATTTCGATAGCAATACCATGTCCAGTTGCTCATTCGACATCGCTAGCCTATTCACAAATGTACCACAAGGAAGCCATAGACATTTGCACTGTGTCACATCATGGTGATCTAGATGCACCACTAATGTCAGAATCTGCATTCATTGAACTTATGAATTCAGGAACTCGTGAAGCTGAGTTCAGTTTTAATAACACCCATGTATACCCAAATAGATGGTGTTGCCATGGGATCCCCTCTAGGCCCAGCTCTTGCAAATACCTTTGTTGGGTTCCATGAGAACTGCATCTTTGATGGAATGACACCCAGCCTCCTACCCCTTGCATATTTCCAAAGGCTAATGATACGTTTACTATATTTGAATCCGCAGCTGCATGTAAAAACTTCCTTACACACCTTAATGGGCTTCATCCTGCACTCAAATTCACCTTTGAAATGGAGCAGTCAAATATGCTCCCCTTCCTTGATGTGCTCGTTGAGAAATTTGCCAATGGGTTCTCTATTACTGTCTACCGCAAGCCAATCTTCACTGGTCAATATACACATTAGGATTTCTACAGTTTCACATGCTATAAGATTGGCCTTATCAGCCACGTCATAAATAGAGCCCAAGCCATTTGCTCACTGTGCAGATTCGATGGCGCATCAAAGCCATCCTGCGGGATAATGGCTACCCTGATCGGATCATCGCTCACTGTATATCATGTAAACTCATGAATGGGACAATGGCTGCCACTTTTGGTCCTGAGAAGAGTCCAGTCTACCTCAGATTACACTGAAAGGGTAAGATGGCTCAAAAATTTGAACAACAGGTGAAGCCTGATCAGGCTGTTATTGTGCAATAGCAACATGAGTATTCTTCAATAACAGGATGCTGCCATCAAGCCAAAAAGATGTTCTGCCTATCACAAAAATGAGCAATGTGGTATATGAATTTTCATGCCGGTGTGATGCCAGGTATATAGGTTATATGTTCCAAAGGCTGGTGGATCGTATCAAACAGCACATCCCTTCCGCTATTCGTACTGACCATAGCCAACCAGCCCATGTTTGCAAAACTTAAAACAATGTCCATCATTAGATGTGTTTCCGCAATTGGACAACACCTGCTAACCACTCCTGATTGTGCTAAGAATTACACTGAAAACCAATTTAAGATTGTCAGTCAAGCTTGCAGTATGGCTCACTTACGCATACTGGAAGCCACATATATTCATACACAGGGCCCTGTCCTTTGCAGATGTAAGGAACATATGCGCACTTTGCATCTTTTTCATCTAAACAAAAGCTTAAGGAACAGTCATTCCCTGGTTCATTCCCCAGTGCAATGCCTTGACCAGGGCCAAATTGCGTGTTTTGAATTTGAACAAAGCTGGGCAGTTAACTGTTCCATGCTGCATTCTCTATGACAACATCTCCAACAATCAGAGTCCACTTGCCAACCATTCAGCACTCTCTTCTCATGCAGTATAAATCACTGTTCCCCCGTTACTGTTGGTAATTTCTTTTGAGCTATCCTGTTGAGTGCAAGATGAAAAGTTTTGATAGCATATCTCTTTTTTTCAGCAGCATAAAAGATGTTATGATCATCAGGATTAAGGGAGGAGCAGAGTGCTTTATTGACCATAGGATCCTATGCTTCAAAATTAAATTTATTGTCTCACCATAAAGAACAACAACATGCACTAGACCCCAAGAAGTTAAAACCGGTGCAGAAACTGGCATCCAGAGTCCTACAAACAATTCAGGCTCAGACTTGAGGAACAGGTATCCTCCAAAGAAACCTCAACTAATGATGTTCAAGTGACATGGTCAACCTTTAAATCAACAGTTCTAGAAGCTGCCAATGATGACCTGGGAGCACAAAAGAAACTACTGAGATTGGTTCGATGAAAATAATGATCAATTTAAGAAATTGCTACAGGAGAAAAATGTAACATAAGCAGCATGGCTGGGAAACAAAGATACACTCGTTGCTAACAAATCACTCCAGAATAGCAAAATTAACCTGCAGCAGAAGCTGCATTGGATACAAGATGCATGATGGGCCAAACAAGCCAGGCAGCTTCAAGTCTATGGTGATCAGCATGACTTGAGGAATTTCTGTAAAGCCCTGAAGACTGTGTATGGTCTTCCCATACATGGCTACTCACCTGTTCTCAGTGCAGACAGGGAATCACTCCTGATGGACAGGACAGTTATCAAAAAGTGCTGGGCTGAGCACTTTAAGGGTGTGCTCAACCACCAATCTGTAAACAGGACAGCTATAGACAAACTTTCAGACTGGCCTAACTGTGAAAACTTGGACAGAAATCTCTCTGTTGTGGAAGTTGACAAAGCTATCAGATCCCTATCCTCAAGGAAAGCTCCAGGCTCAGACGGAATCCCAGGAGAAATTTATAAATCTGGGGGACCACAGCTAGTCATCAAACTCACACAATTATATCACAGAATGTGGGATCAACAAACCATTGCTCAGGAGTTCAGGGATGCCATGATTGTTCACGTTTACAAAGGAAAAGGACTGTGTGAAGATCACAGAGGAATCTCACTGCTTATGACAGCTGGTAAGATTCTAGCAAATGTTCTATTCTACAGACTGGTAAGGCAAATAGCAGAACACGTCGACTGTTAGAAAGTCAATGTGGGTTCGGGAAAGGCAGAGGCACTTGCGACATGATTTTCACCCTTTGGCAAATACAAGAGAAATGCTGCGAACAACAGGGACTCTACTGTGCCTTTGCTGACCTGATGAAGACCTTTGACACAGTAAACAGAGGGGCCTTGTGAAAAGTCTTAGCCAAACTTGGATGTCCTGATAAAGCTGCTGTATCAGATTTACGGCTCTATGATGGAATGACGGCCAGAATCACTGAATGTGGTGAATTCACTAATCCCTTTGACATAATAACTGATGTGAATCAGAGGTGCATCATGGCCCCTGTGCTCTTCAGTGTTTTCTTTGCTGCCATGATTTCTCGGGCATTTGATGGAAATGTTGATGGAATACACATCCAATTCAGAACAGATGGCAAACTTATTTTTTTATTCATTCACGGGGTGTGGGCTTTGCTGGCTGGCATCCCTAGTTGCCCTTGAGAAGATGGTGGTGAGCTGCCTTCTTGAACCGCTGCAGTCCATGTGCTGTAGGTACACCCACAGTGTTGTTAGGAAGGGAGTTCCAGGATTTCGACCCAGCGACAGTGAAAGAACAGCGATATATTTCCAAGTCAGGATGGTGAGTGATTTGGAGGGGAATTTCCAGGTGGTGATGTTCCCATCTATCTGCTGCCCTTGTCCTTCTAGATGGTAGTGGTCGTGGGTTTGGAAGATGCTGTCTAAGGAGCCTTGGTGAATTCCTGCAGTGCATCTTACAGATGGTACACACTGCTGCTACAGTGCGTCGGTGGTGGAGGGAGTCAATATTTGTGGATGTGGTGCCAATCAAATGGGCTGCTTTGTCCCAGATGGTGTCAAGCTTCTTGAGTGTTATGGGAGCTGCACTCATCCAGGCAAGTGAAGAGTATTCCATCACACTCCTGACTTGTGCCTTGTAGATGGTGGACAGGCTTTGGGAAGTCAGAAGGTGAGTTACTCATCACAGGATTCCTAGCCTCTGACCTACTCTTGTAGCCACAGTATTTATATGGCTAGTCCAGTTCGGTTTCTGGTCAATAGTAACCCCAGGATATTGACAGTGGGGGATTCAGTGATGCTAATGTCACTGAACGTCAAGGGGCGATGGTTAGATTCTCTGTTGTTGGAGGTGGTCATAGCATGGCACTTGTGTAGTGCAAATGTTACTTGCCACTTGTCAAACCAAGCCTGGATATTGTCCAGGTCTTGCTGCATTTGGACATGGACTGCTTCAGCATGAGCTCCAGTAGGAATTGCTAAATAGTAATAGCAACTCTTTAGCCTGAGACAATTGAAATCCTCAACTAAGGTATCAGAGATGATAACACAGGAATTGCTGCTTGCTGATGACTCTGCCCTCATGTCACACTGTGAGCATGGCCTTCAATGGATCATTGACTGTTTGTTTAAAAGCTTCTGATAAGTATGAGTAAGCATCAGCTCAAAGAAGACAGAGAGACTCTACTAAACACCACCAAATTTTGACTCTATCCCACTTTCTATAACTATTAATGACACTACCCTGAAGGCTGCAGATAGCTTAACCTATCTCGGAAGTGCAATCGCCAGAAATGTCTGCATTGACAGCGAGGTGGCAAATAGAATTACCAGAGCAAGCTCAGCATTTGCCCATTCATGCAGGAGACTGTGGAGGAAATTAAGTATCAAACTTACAACAAAGCTTGCTGTGCACAAAGCTGTAGTAAAGCCTACCCTCTTACATTCCTGTGAGACATGGACTATCTACTCCAGACATTTAAATAGTTGAACAGAGACCACGTGTGATGCATTTGGAACATAATGGGCATTAAATGGGAGGACAATGTACCCAACACTGAGGAACTTCAAAGAGCAGAGATACATGAAATTGAATCTCTCATCATCAGATCCCTGCTCAAGTACCCTTGATTAACAATAGAATTCCCAAGATGATTGTGTATTTGCAGCTCAAATTTGGACAGCGCCTGCGAAGTAGGCCAAGATTAAGATTAAAGGACCCCTTGAAGAGGAAGCTCAGGAAATGTGGCATGTCCACAATGGACAGGGAGAAAAGTGCACAAGAAGGAACTACCCAGGGAGCAATCTTAAGTAGTGACATTGTTTCCATTGAGCAACAAAGAATATAGGCAGTTCATCCATGCCCAACGGTGGAAAGCCATGCAGGTCTGCAACTGGGCTACACAGCCACGTTAGATTGGACAGATGATGACTCTACATGCGTAAGAAATGGCCATCTTCGATAACGAGGGGAAAGCAATGATGAAAAACTGTCCTGCAACTAACCACCTGGCTGGTTGTGCAAGTCTTCAGTCCTACAGCCAGATGTTGTCAGAGCCCATAGCCTTTGCTGTATCTAGTGCCTTCAGCTATTTTTTGATATCTTGTGGATTGACTCAAGTTTGTTGAAGATTGGCATATGTGAGGACCTCAGGAGGGGTGTGGGGGGTGGGGTCCAGAAAGACCATCCACTCAACATTTCTGGCTGAAGATTGTCACGAATGCTTCAGCCTTGTATTTTGTATTCATGTGCACGACTCCACTATTATTGAAGATGGGGATGTTTGTCGAGCCTCTTCTTCCTGTTAGTTATTTAATTATCCACCACTCTGGTTGTGGCAGGCAGTCCACGTGAAGGTGATGGTGACCTTCCTGAGTCAATGCAGTCTGTGTATTGGAGGGGCTCCCACAGTGCTATTAGATAGAGAATGCCATGATTTTGACTCAGTGATGATGAAGGAACAGTGATATATTTCCAAGTCAGTATGGTATGTGACTTGGAGTGAAACTTTCAGTTTGTGTTGTTCCCGTGTGCCTGCTGCCCTTGTCCTTCTTGGTGGTAGGAGTAGTGTGCTTGGAGGTGAAATAGAATGAATTCACGTCATTCAAAGCAGCTAGTTCGTTTGTGCAATAATGCTTTTACTGAGTTAGCACAGTACTCTGATGATCTGGCACCAGATGTGACAAGCAGATACTATTTACGAAGTATGCTGAAGTTATTTCACGGCAAGACAAAATCTGTTCTGTGCCCCGCAACTCCAATACATCATTGTGCCTCTCCACTCACTCAGTTCTATTTCTGATATCTTCCTGTCTCTTCTGAAGCAAAGAAGTTGCAAAGAAGCATAGTTCAACAGACCTCCATCACTCAATGGACATCATTCTGAGCAAGATCATAGCTGGGATAAATCATTTGTTTAACCTATCCACATATATAGAGCTCCAGTAGGAATTGCTAAATAGTAAGCAGGGAAAAATCAACTCTGGCATTCTTTTCCCCTCCTTACATGAGAAAAACTGAGGTCAACTGTAACTGCCACCCAGATGACATCAGGCAAATTGCACAGAATGGAACCTTGCTGTTTTGTGTGGCTGAGTCATTGGAGAGTTGCAATACTGGCCTCTAACTTCTAATTTTAGAAGCTTAGATCTAACCACAGAATATAATTAGAACAAAATGTGCAGAAAAAAGTTTGCGCCAGGCTCAATTTTAAACTAATTGGGCATCATACTCAAGAAAACTACCAAGTTTAGCTCAAATTTGGTCTTTATTTTCCTGAGCAAAAAAATATGGGTGAGTACTGATACTTTGTTTGGAGCCCAAAAAGACTGGAGCAGATGTCATTTCAGGTCAATGTGCAGCTGCCAATTTGGGCAATTTTAGATCTGGGTTGCAAAATGCATGTGTGTATGCCTCTGTGGTGCCATTTTGTAACCTGCTGTTAGTTTCCTGCCTTGATTGCCAATGAGCGGATTGTGCCTATAACAGAGCTGTTGTAACAATGACACATGTTGAGTGCTTAAAACATTGGATAGCTGTTTCATTGTTATCTGTCTACTGAGAGGGGGAATGATTTCCTGATGATGCAGGAAAGTCTGAACACAAGTCACTAGAAACTTAATCAATTTTCAGCTATATAAATAAGTTCTTTTTAGCACCCACAAGCCAAACCTGAAAGCACCATTCATTCTTAATACTTAATAAAAGTCACAAGTAAATATTTATGTACGTTGCTTGCAGCTCATCCAAAGATTGACCCTTCTTTATTCATTAATCTTAGCAAAACATTAGAAATGTGAGGAGTGGTGAATTTTGAGATAAGGTGCCAATGAACAATTTATCCATGGTGAACATTAAAACATAAAAACCTTAAAAATGGCATGACAAAGACTGAAGAAGGTTGAAAAAGGGTAAAATTAGCTTGTTTGGAACTAAATGCCCTTAACGATAAACAGAGGTGATATTCCATATCATTAAGTGTATATGTCACTCTAAGTTAGGACTTAAGGGAAAAGCTTTCAAAATTTCACCACTGCAATCAGAGCAGTGAGTAAAACAAAGGAGTTATCTATCAGAAACATTGGGGAAATGGACCTAGGTGCGTATATTAGAGAGAAAAGGAATGCATCTCATTCCAGCCAGAGCATGTTTGCCCTCTCTGTTACTTATTGCTATGCTTCCTGACACTCTGCATGCTAAGCAACTGTTTTCCTACAAAACATATGCTCACAATAAAACAATATGCTCACATCAACTTGTCTTCCAGCATTTGAAGGTTTTCATTACTGAATTGGCTGTCTGTCTCTTGGCATTCAGATATTTACATCAACGCTGTATACTTCACAGCAATATTAACAAACTTTTGTATGGTTATACAAGTGCTGCCTTAAACATATTGATTATCTATTAATTTTCCATTGTCACTAATATTATATTCACAGGACTTAATCATTTTCAAACTGGATGTTATCATGATTACATCACATAAATTGAATTTTTGATTAAGTAACAAAGAAGGTTGATGAAGGGAATGCAGTGGATGTTGTCTATATAGATTGTAAGAAAGCATTTGACAAAATGCATAAAATGACTTGACTATTGGAATACAGAATAAAATTTCAAAATTTGTCAAGTATAGCATTGATGATAAGTGGAGGATGATACAAATTGCCTGCAACAAGACATAAATAGGCTAGCAGGAGGGCAGACAAATCACAGATGGAATTTAAAACAGAGAAGAGTGACATGATGCAGGGATAGCCCTTTGGTATGAGAGACAGGGAGAGGCTTAAAGGCATAGTTCTAAAAAGTATGCACAATTCCTTTAAGGTGGCAGGACATATTAAGAGATTAGTTAACAAAACATATGGGATCTTGGGTTTGATAAATAGAAGTATTTAATATAGAAGCAAAGGAATTATGCTGAACTTTTATAAAGCTCTGGTTAGTTCACAACTAGACTATTGCATCTAGTGCTGGTCACCACAGTTCAGGAAGGAAGTGAGGGTCCTTGAGAAGATGCAGAGGAGATTTACCAGAACGGCTCCAGGGATGAGGGATTTTAACTCAAGGTTAGCTGCTGGTGTTGGAGCTGTTCTCTTTGGAGCAAAAGAGATCGAGGGGAGATTTGATCGAGGTGCACAAGATTGTGACAGAGTTTGTAAGGTTGACAGAGAAAAGTTGTTCCTCTTAGCTGATGGTACAAAAGACTGCAGTGACTCAGATTTAACGTTTCAGCAAAAGATGCAGAAGCAATGTAAGGAAGAACTTTCTTATGACCTGGAACATGCTGCCCAGGAAGGGGACAAAGTTAATGATTTCCAAAAGGTAACTGATGGCACTTGAGGGAAATAAACTTGCAGAGTTATGGGGATAGAGTGGGAGGATAGGACTGACTGGATTTCTCTACACTTTTGCAGCATGGGCTGATGTACTGAATGGCCTTGATCTGTGACATAATGACTTGCGCACCCCCTCAGCCCAGAACAGACTCGAGGTGGTTAAAATGGTGTAAGATGGCAGTTGCCTTCCCCCTTCATTGCTATTTTACCATTGCAGGGGAGGTGGTAGGCAACCCCCTGTGGGCTAATTGAGGTTCTTAACCTCTTCCTGCCACAGCTGGTATTTTACGAGTAGTGGGGCAGGGCCCACGCCACATGGTGAGAACACAACATTTACCCCAGTGGCCTGAGTGCAGGTTTTGGTTGGAGGTGTTGGGGGGGGGAAGGGGAGTGTGTGGGGGCAGGTAGGTCCCTCTTGTTTGGACCCCCTGCGTTCCATGGATGGCTGGATGGCTCCCTCCACCTACAAGGACGACCCCCTCTGGCCTTGTAATTGCTCCCCTAACTCTGCCTTGGAAGGGCGAGCCTGACAGGCCTCAAGACGCCCATGCCATTCACAACACAAGAACATAAGATATATTTTATTTAAAGAACTTTCATGTTAGACAAGGGAATTAGCTGTCAGACTCACCTTATCTCCAGACCTCCAGCAATGCTCCTAATCTGGGGCCTACTGCAGCCCAGCAGTAGCCACCACTTCTGGGACTGCTGCGAGTGAAGAGCTGCCAAACCTCTGATTAGCTGGCAGCTGTCAGAGACAGGACGGCCTGTCTCAGGTTGGCTGGGGGTCAGGGTGGCGGGGTGATTGGGGGGGGCGGTGGGGGGGGGGGTGGCTAGCAGAAGCTGCAACCTCAGGTAACTAATTGCCTAACGACTGTAAAATCTGGTTGTGGCTTCAGGGTCGGCAGAAACAGGCATGCCCCTAACTTTCCACCAGTAGGTGGGGCAACTGCCTCAGTGTTAAATTACAGCCCATGACTCTACAACATTTAGGACAGAAAGATGAATATTAGCTTGCTGCTATTAAAAGAGCTGGGGTTGTATTTCCCTATAGCCTCCTGCTGCACATTGAGTGGGGGAGTGGCAGAAAAATGGGCAGCAGGGCCTATGATTTCCCCCATATCCTATTTGAATTTGCTGCTCCCCACCTCAGGTTCTTCTAAATCCCAATGAGACAACAGACCCAGGTTCCCAGCAGATTTCCCACCCACAGGTTCCTTTTACCACTATGTGAATGATGACTGTAGGTCTAAGAGAGCATCGGTAATGGCTTTAATGTCTCCTGATTGAGAGAGGCAGCACAGCATAGATGCCGCTAGCCATGAAAAGCCAACAAGCCATGAATTACTTACGGGTATATTGAACTTTTTAAGGAAGACTTGTGTGTTTTTAAAGAAATACAAGCAAGGGCACTGAGCAAAAGATGGCTGATAATGTAAAGTGACCACTTTGGAAAATTCCTATGTGGATTATACCGACAGACCTGTCCTGAGATAACATGGAATGTCGCAAGGTGTCATGATCTTCAAGCAGAGGCAATTGAAAGGGAGATAGGAAAGATGCAATAGGAAAGATGCAAAAGACTGAACTTTAATCTCCGGTGGTTGTGGAGACAAAAGCTTAATTTGCATATCTCAGCAGTCACCCAAAATATCCATCTCCTGTTGATTTATATCAAAGAATGTGTAAATAGTTCTGAGATGAATGCAAGATGACTATTTTCCATCATGGAATCCACAGTTAAAAAGTTAGCTGCAGAGCAGTGCAACGTGTGAGACAAGATGATGATGACCAACTAGTCACTCCTGCAGTTTTTAAAAATTCATTCATGGGATGCGGGCTTTGCTGGCTGGACCAGCATTTATTGCCCATCTCTGGTTGCCCTTGAGAAGGTCGTGGTAAGTTGCTTTCTTGAACCGCTGCAGTCCATGTGGTGCGGGTACACCCATAGTGCTGTTAGGGAGGGAGTTCCAGGATATTGATCCAGTGACAGATACTGGTGAAGTCTCTCGCTCTGTTGCTGGGGGCAAGATTCAGCAGAAGCCACAATCAAAAAGAAAACAGGACAGCCTCTTTAGCTACACTGCAGAACCAAGTGTCTTCAAACCAACTGCAAAACTGCCAAAGTTAGCTCTACTGGAATCACTCAACTTAATGGCCACAATGTACTGCTTTCTATGTCTCAAGGACAAGCCAAAGATTGATTTGTATATTTTTTAAAAAGTATTATTTGGACTCGTGATTTCTCATTTCTGATCCGTGTGTATGTTGCATTTTTATTATTTTTCTCAGGTTTTAGTAACTAATAACCCTACTCTTTCTTTGACCTAAGAAAGCCTGGATAAATTGGTTTCTTCCAAAAAATAAATACATTTGGACTAGGAAAAGGTGTCCATGGGGGGGGAAGAAGGGATCCATTTTAAATTGACCCTGTTGTGACCAACTGAAAAGGGTTGAATAAAGAAGGGGAGCCAGCTCATTCCTCCTCAACCGGGAGCATAACAAAACTGGGGTCCCATTCGGGAAGTTAACAAATTGGGGAACCTCGCCTGGGGATTGGTCGTAATACCATTCTCCATTCCAATGGGATAACTTATTTTTGTAATCCTTGGACTTGCTAAGGCTGACAGAAAATGCAGAAAAAGGGAAATCCAGCCCCAACAGAATAAAGGGAGATGGTTCCTCATCATGAAAGTATAATAAACCATCTTTGAGTTATTGGCATGCTGACATTGTATTTATAAACAGACAATAACTTACAAACAAGTACTATTTTATAATTCCCCAGTTTTATTACTACTTACCTCTAGCATATTAAAGCTGATTGGACAGCTATGTAATATCGCCAAGTTGTATAACTTCCCCAAGTTCCAGTGCAGCAGAGATTTAAAGCAAATCAGACAATATTGTAATGGAGCCCCGGTACAGTTCCAGAACAGCAGGGATTTAGACTGAATAGATCAGACAGCATTATAATATAATCCCCAAGTTCCAACACATCAGAGGTGTAAAACAGACCAGACAGCAGGGTGACATAGCCCCCATCCAACCCCACCTCCAACAAGCACCCCTCTCAGTTCTATCACAGGAAGTGTATAAAAACAGATCAAACTTTAAAATATTTTCCCTCCTTACTTCAAGCAGTGCAGATTTTTAGAAATAAAAAATTTAGACAGCACTGTAATATCAACCTTTGATGCTAACAATGCAGGAAATTTAAAAATCAATAGATCATATCGTAGATACAGGCACTCTTTAAGTATTCGTAGTATTTTACTGGTTTTTATTGACCTTGATTCAGTGATGACAAATATTAGGATGAACATATATAAGCTGTATTATTACCTGTCAATGCACAACATGGTAAATTTGCAAACTGTGCAGATGTTCCTGTTCAAGTTTTAATGGTGAACTGTCTCTAGCAGCAGGCAATTTCTTTCTTTTGTCTGCACAACAATTAGTACGTCTGTGCTCGAGACTACAGTATTATTAATAAGAAACCAAACATCTGGTTTTACTTCTTTTCTTGAAATCAGGACTTAATGGTTGAATAAATGTGTGATTTATGCTATTCTATGGAATTGCATGTGGCAAACAGATGGGGGCATTACACACCAAACTATCCCAAATGTGAGCTGTGCTGTTTTTATTACTGGACTGTGTAAATTTTCAAAGTATTCTTCGCAGTGACCGTTACTTGCAGTAGTTGAAAAATAACATTGTTTTAGGGAGATCCCAAATTTAATTATAAAGGCATTTCTTTTAACTACATTATGGAGTCAATAGTATGTGCATGGTGCCTGTAGCACTATAGCATGTCAAAGGCCTATTCCTTGCACTTACCAGGAGTCAAACTTGAGCCCATTGTCCATATACCATAATCCAAATGTTTACACTGATACAGTGCTTCACAAGGTTAGACCTGATATACATGGAAATTATGAAAAGCCCCATAATTCAGTATTCCACGTACATTTGTGATGAATCTAACTTCTTGAAACTGAACTGTTGCCTTCTTCACAAAGAGCCGCATCTCATTGCATGATCTGCTCCACCATGGCCTGTCTCTGATACCTGATCAGCAAATTGGGCCTTATTTTGTTTAGGCTACTTTTGTAACAAAAGGAATTAGGCACTTTTTCAAGGGCAGGCCAGCTGCTCCACTCAGTAACCCATTCATGGCTCCTGTGACAGCCCATCATGCATTGCTTGTTGGGAGCGCTCTTGAAATCTCTTCAGCTATGTAGGCTATAACAGAATGCAGCACCTGAGGGGCAGGAATTTTGTGCAATACATGCTCATAGAACTATGGATAGCTATTGTACATCATGATACAGAGAAAATTATAATGGTCCCTGTGCAAGGATGACAAGCAAATTCGTGAAGCAAATACTTAAAAAAAAACAAGCCGTAACTTTCAAAATTCTGTTGTTCGCAATCTCATTAAGATGCCTTTGGGAATTTTCTGTTAAAGGTTAACTGTTTTTGTTGACAAAAATATTGATTTTGAAAGACCATCTCCACTGACTGCAGTCCAAGCTGCTTTAATGACACAATTGCAAAGACACTTCAAACTGTGCTGTACCTTCATAGGAAAAGGTATGTCGTAAGTATTTTTGGATAGCCCTCCTTCCCTGTGGTGAAGTACACACCTCCACTCGCTATGTTAGATAGAGAAAACAGAAACTCATTATGCAGGATCGTACAGTCAATTTCTGTCCCACTATTCAAAAATGCAGCATATTTATACAGTACATGGGATATGTTGGAGGGGAAACATTGTGCAAGATGGATTGCACAGCACATACCTGGAGGAGATACAATCAGAGGACACACTGGAGAGGATAAACAGGTACAGGAGATATTGGAAAAACTGCACAGGACACCTTGGAAGCATTGTACAAACACTGGTGATGGGACACTGTACAGGACAAGAAGGACAAAACTGCTCAGTTAGTAGGAGAGTACCTCTAGATATTGTGGGCATTTTTCTCAAATGCTGTTCATATACTATCAATAAATGCAGTATTTCGCTAACAAATAAAAGGAATGTAATGAAAGTTGTAAAGCTTGCTAGAAATACTGCCAGCATTAGCTTTGGAGCATGGCACAAGGCTGTGACATAATCAGGGAACACTATATGAATGAAGCTCAAATGGTTTCCAAACTCGGCTTAACCAAATAGTTACATTGTCCAGTACCATGATTTTTTTTAATGTATTGCCATATCCTTTGTTGAGACTTTTCATATTAGTTCTATTGCTCTAATGCTTTTTTGATGAGGTAACAGAGAGTTGATGAGACCAATGCAGTTGATGTTGGGTACATGGAATTCCAAAAGGCATTTGATAAAATGCCACACAACAGGATAATCAGCAAAATTAAAGCAAAGGGACCATTGCAACACAGATACGAAGTTGGCTGAGTGACATGGAATAGAGGGTAGTGGTGAACTGCTTTTTTTGGACTGGCGAAAGCTTTATTGTGGGGTTCCTCAGGGTTGGTATTAGGACCACTGCCTTTCTTGATCTACATTGATGACCTAGACTTGGGCCAATTTCACAAATTGCAGATGATGCAAAGCTTGAAAGTATTGTGAAATATGAAGAGGAGAATTCAAGAAGAGGTTAACTGGCTGGTGGAATGAGTAAACATGTGGCAGATGAAATTTTATGCAGAGAAGTGTGAAGTGATTCACTGTGACTGGAAGAACGCAGAGAGACAATATAAAATAAAGAATACAATTTTAAAGGGCTACAGGAGTAGAGGTACCTGGTGTACATATGCACAAATTGTTGCATGTGACAGGGCTGTTGAGATAGCAGTTAGTAAAATATACAGGATCCTATGTTTTATGAATAGAGAAAAAGAGTCCAAAAGCAAGGAAGTTATGCTGGACATTAATAAAGGACTGGTATAGCTTCAGCTGGAGTATTGTGTCCAGTCCTGGGCACCTCACTTTAGGAAGGATTTGAACGCTTTAGAAAGGGTGCAGGAAAGATTTACAAGAATGGTTTCAGGGATGAGGGACTTCAGTTGCATGGATAGATTGGAACAGCTGGGGCTGTCCTCCTTAGAGAAGCAAAAGTTGAGAGGAGATTTGATAGAGGTGTTCAAAATCATGAGGGATCTGGACAGAGTGGATAGGGAGAAAGCTGTTTCCATTGGCAGAACAGTCGACAACCAGAAGGCACTCACTTAAGTTCAATTGCAAAAGAATCAGAGGAAAAACTTAAAAAAATTTTTTTTTTTTTTACACAGTGAGTGGTTAGTATATGGAATACACTGCTTGAGAGTGTGGTGGAGGTAGATTCAATTGTGGCTTTCAAAACAGGTTTGGATAATTATCTGAAGAGAAAATATTTTCAGGGAAAAAGCGAAAAAAGGTAGGGACTAGTCGAGTTGTTCTTGTAGAAAGCTAGTACAGACATGACATGACCGTAACCATTCTATGCTTTCTGCATACTCAGGTGCGTCCCAGAGAAATTGCAGCAATTATAATGTAAGTATTCACATCTGGACAGCAAGGTAAGGTGAGTTAGTTCCTCTCTGCGATATGTCCCCATAATTAAATCACTTTTTTGTTAAAATTATGAGGTTTATAAGATTGTTATGTTTTGAGACTGTGTCTTTGATTTAAGGTAAAAGGAAGGAGGGGCATGTGACCTGTTCTGAAATCTGCCTAACAGCAAGTCTGGGTAATTTGGCTGTTAAAAACTACAGCAAGACCTAGATTATTTTACTGTGAAGAAGATACATGGTATTCACACTTGCAAACAGTGGTGAAGGTAGCTATGATGCTGGTGGACAGATTGTGGGTCTCAAAGTCCCAGGTAAATGTTAAAAATGTCAGGTTGTAAAAGGGTATACTTTGAATTGTCCATTGATTCCAGGATAGGATAGAGTTGGGGGTCTAAAGGATAGCTAATCAGCATATCTACCTAGATACAAGGCCCATGTGATTCACATAACCATAGTGATGGGCTATGAGATGGGAAGGCTATAGAGGAAGCCATTGTGATATAAGGTTACAGGCTTTCCTAAAATGTCATGGAATATCACAGATAGGTTCTTCTGCAAGGGTCCGTGTGAGAGATAGTAACTAGAGACCAAAAGTCTCAATGCAGATGGGAGCTAGCATTTGGATCAGAAGGAACAAATTTGTGAGGAGTTAAAATGAGGCTAGAAGATTTGCCTAGTTTTAGCTAGAGGGAGAAGTCTCCAGGAAAACTCACACATGACAGATAGCTCTAGAGTTAACAGTTTCCAGGCTGAGAAAGGCACAGGTCAGAAGTAAACCTTTGGGAACTAAGAATCATTTTGGACTGGTTCTGGTAGATTTGAATATCTACTTAAAGAGTGGAGTAATGTATACCTGATAGTGGGATTTTCGGTTATGTTAAAAGCTCTGTTCTGTAGTTTAAAAGTATATGTTGCCAACAAAAGTAGTGTTTAGTCAATAGTGTTTTTAATCTGTTGGTTATACTAAATGTCTTGAAACGTGAAATCTTGTTGTGACATCCATTCAGCTTTTAACTGGAAGTTCAAATTTCTTTTTAAAAGTTGTCAGTCTCCATGGGGTTTGTAACATTATTAAGATTCTATACACATTGTTACAATGTTCTGCTCTTTCATTATATAGTGCTCAGCTACATTCACTAGCCTCACATCAGCTTTCCAGTACCAAGTACGATTTTAATACCAATTACAGTGACTATTGACAAAAGTAGGTTGTTAACTGGAAGTAAGTAACATTTAAATTGCAGTAGTGATCAGCCTAAAGGGGATATATACTGACAAAATGGAACGTTGATTTCAGCCCTTCTACTTGTACATGAAATATTAGCCCCTGTACATATCTTGGATTAGTCTAATTATATTAATCATTGACTACTCAAAATAGTTTTAGCTTGATTCAAAATTTTCATGAAACAACTTTATTTTGCATATATGGCTTATAAAACTGAAGCAAGACAACATTTTTGGAAAACAGAAAATTATCCTGAAGCACTAAAGTATAGTTTCAAAATCAAAATATTCTTGAAACAAACATTGTAAAGTCACATCACAGCTTCCATTTGGCTGTCCAAGTACTATAGTAAAGCTCTAAGGATTAAATTTACTCCCATCAAAGGAATTTACAGATTATCATAGTGAAACCCACTGAACAAAGACAGCATTTTCAAAATTGAGCCGCTTAATTGTTGTAACTTTCTACAAGACCATTATTTTCGACAAAATTGTGATGACATTCAGCCATCTACATCTCAGTAAGTAATACGCGCTGTGGATGTTAATGAGGTGACTATCATTGTTACAAAGCAGACAGAATTGCAGCAAATACATCAGCAAATTGTGACAGTCAACTGGGAAAAGTCATTTTCAAAAATGCACTACTTAAACCCACTGGACTCTTGGGTAATAACAATTCATAAATTTGTCAGGGACAATCCCCCAATATCAAAGATGTTAAAAAGGATTTAGTGTAGCACTGGTCCAAATTGAGCATTAGAAGCCTCTTGCAACTTTATTTGCTGCTGGAACCACAACAAACTAGTAATATGAGGATAATCTGCAATTGAGCTGTAACCACCAATACCCTGGAAATTAATTTTAATTAAACAGGATTTTGTGTTCTTTATCAGAATTAACTTTAATGATGTTCTGTCTCACAATGTTTTGCATTTTGCAAAGAATTGTAATGGAAGGGTTTCACCTTTACCAAGAGAAATACTTATTATAGTTAAGGATTTTATGTGGGGGGGAAAAAAACATCCAAGAGGACAGACAGTTAATTTTACAATAATGCTCATTCTGGGCATTATTCTTGCAGGTGACATGTCCAGTCGCAACAGTGAAATAAACTTATGTCAGCTAAATTAAGAGTGCTTGAAAGATCTTCCTGGACAAATTAGACTTTTAACCCTCACTAATATTGCCATTGATTTCCACACATTCATACGTTCAAATGAATACATGGTCACCTTAATTTCACTGGAAGACACTTGCTACTTGCTGTATAGGTATTCAAACCATACATGAATAATATGTTGTCATTTTAATATTAGTTTGTGGCAGCACCATGAGATGAGAGCATTAATTTTGTGAAATCCAATATTTTCAGTTCAAGGCCTAGTCAGTCTATTGTAGGCAAGTAGCAGCAAAGGTGGGTGTTTGACCCTAGAGAGGGAGAGGTAATATTCAGGGAGCAGGTTAGCTGTCTGCCCTATGAATGATGTTGTTTGGTGCAATAACATGCAGAATTGGGGTACGGGGGAAAAAGTGCATTTTTTAAAGAGGGACTTTTGTATTCAAAAGGTATATATATTAATATGATTCCACACAATACTATACTACCAAGAAAAAACATTGCACTGTAGGTTGGCTATGGTTAAACCTGGAATTCAATGCATGACTATAAAGAGGTGGGTGGAACAAGTAACCTATTGCATCATCAAACTGTATTTAACATCCTGTCAAATGTGTTGGTGTAGACAGTGAAAGCTCTATTATTAAACAATCTATGAAACTCATTGTTTGTCTTCTATTTTGTCACAGATTACTTATAATGATGTTTCCACTAAAAGAATAAATTATCATTTGTATTTTAACAATTTTTTCTATTTCTGAAAGCCCTTACTTGCATTGCTCATTCAACAGGCTGCTCAGTTCTTCAGTACGTTATGCAAATGGACATTCCTCAAGTATGAGCACAATCAGTAAATGTTGGCATTTGGATGAGGGAGGCATCAGTGCAAGCCTGATCCTGCTCAAAGACATGACAAACATGCACTGCCCAGCAGGAGCCACTGGGTACCAATAAAAAGTTTGAATGACATTTCCCGCCTTTGCGGGGGTTGGGGAGGTGGTTGGGGGGAATGATAATACATAACAGCCTCACTGCTGTCTATCTGAAATCAACAAACTCAGTTCAGAAACATTATTGAACCTGGAACTGTTCTGGTTTTTGTGTGATTCTGGATATTTAGCAACAAATCCATTCTCTTACTGAATAGTTTGAAACTCATTATCTGAATCCAAAAAACCAACCATTTTCCATAGTGAGTCAAACTGCTCTACCAATGTGGATAAGAGATATTTCTAATTACATCCTGTGTTCCATTCAGAACTATTATTTGCAACAGCAATAGAAAGGTCAATTTATACTATTGTGCTAAACTGTTATCTTGACTTACCGCACCTCTTGAAAAATTGGCTGAAATATAACTACTGCTGCCTTTGGGCACCAAAGTGATCATTTCAACAACAGCATCAGGGAGAAATAGGCACGCACTATACAAACCAGCCATTTCCCCGACCCTAATCGGTACTTCTCGGTCTACGTTATCAAAAAGAAGGAAGGGGGGTGGAATTATAATTCCCAGTGGGTTTCCAGTAGGAAATGCCTGATTTTAGCTTCCCACCCACCTGTGGCAGTATTAGGCCATGGTGATTTTAACTGTCAAGCTTCATTAACATGCTGCTGCTCCAAGTGAGCGGAACGTGGCTGCCAATCTCTGCAAGATCAAGTGATCATCAACTGCCTGCCAGGAAAGTGTGGGGAAGGGGGCTCTGTGAGGGTCTCATGATAGAGAAGCAGGGGAATCTGGAACTGGGGAGGCCTAAACTTTCATAGCAAAGCCACTCAGGTCAAAGTTAAAATTGCTGCCAGAGCTCGATGCTGGTATTGGTCTCTGAGTAACATTTCTGAATCAGGATCCCATCAGCTTTGTGCAACTGGCTTATCTGCCTGTTCATAGTCATGTATCAAAATTGTAAATTGTGTTATGGGTGGCTTTTTGGATAAGTAACCAGAGTAATTTAATTGGCCAACCTGTTAAAATCTCCTCCACAATCTTTTTTTTTTACAGTTGAACATTTTAGTGACCAAACAACAATTATATTCCTCCACAACTGGGCCAGTGTAATGCTATTCTACAGGAGAAGATTACACAGATATTTATACCAATAATTAAAAGAATGAGCTTATTCAAAATAATCTAGGGCTGGATGTATTTTTCTATCTGATGCCTTTTCTTTGAGGCACCGGTAAACAGGTTGAATACTTGGCTAGAATTAACTTAGGTAAGAGTGCCTGAATAGGCTTCTCAGTACAAGTGAAATAATAAAACTGTATCCCAGAAAAATGGTGGAGCATCCATGATGAATGGAGTTTTGGATGCAGAGATCAGAATGTGGTTGCCAATGTGTGCCTTCTTAATGGCTAAAGTATGTATAACAATGTTCCAATTCATTTACAGTAAAGGAGGTTCATGCAAATCAGAGTGAAGTTACGACATTAGATTTAGTAATTTACACATTCTAATTCACTGGCTAGTTGTGGCTTCTGAACAACATTATTTAAATCTGGTAGTAGTATGTCCAGTTCCATCACCAATCAATTTATTAGAGGCTATAATATAGTCTCAGCTCTTGAATGTGGATCCTGAAATGATTAAAAAATACTCAACCATCACCTGATAATCCCTTATCCATTTTCACACAGAGTCTACCCAAAATACAGCCATAACAATGTTTTGTCCTTATTTGTTAACTTATTTCAAGCAAGTGAGCATTCACTGTTATACAAGCATAATGTCATTCCGGGCCAACATGCAGAATACACAACAGTATCATTAATGATACATGTCAGAATATGAAGCAGCACACCAGCAAGTATAATTTCACACACAACAAACAATCATGCACAATGTTCTGCTTTATTTTAAGACATTATGAGCACATATAAAGGAAATCTTTTGGCACAGCAATATATGGAAAAATTATAGCAGACTGTATAGATAAAAAGGAATTTGGCACCTGGCAAATACACCACCCTAAATCACCTGCGATTAATCGTGTTAATTGTTAATTTTGATTTATTTTATGCCAGATCAAGACAGGGCTTCGCTTCAAATAAGCATTCCAGCCTTAGCTAGCATCATGAGAAATGTTCCCCACAGACTGATCTCTTCCATACTGAGCTGAGTACATCTGACCTCCCTATTCACTAGATCTCAATCACTATGATTGTTTCCTCAAAGATTACTCATATGCAATATGCTTACCATGCTGTGCATTCCTATACTTAGGAGGACAGTATTGGACAGCATGTGCTGTTTTATTCCACACTTATATTATCTCTGAGCACGGGATTATAGCCCTGCCGCACCTACAGATTTAAAAGCAGTGAAAGTAGAAAAGAAAACAGCTTTAAATTTATGAGGGGTTGGTAAAACAACTTAAATCATACTGAAATGTCCAATAACAGCTGACACATTTCCAACATTCCACAACAAATCAAAAAGGTATTTATTATATTAAAGATTCCCTCACCTTGTGTTTCTGTCACTTTAATCATAATGCTGTCCTACTAGCCTCATCCTATTTGCAAATCTTTACACAGCTTCTCAGTCCTGTTAGGTAAATTAGAATCCAGTCATGCACCAGAAAGAAACAATGCCGTGGAAATGCAGCTCAGACATTCCTGTCAGGGATTTTGTCTTTCATTTAATAAGACTGGTCAGCTTCAGCCGAGTTTCCCATTGACTTGAACCAGGATTGACTGCAGGCACACCTGTGAAGATGTTACCGAGGTCGGGTAATGTGTCAAAGAGGCATTAAGACCATGGATCGCGTCTGCTGATGACATCATCTCATTAACATCTGACTGACAACATTAAATGCCTCTTACTGATGCTGTGGATCTGCGCAGAGAAACACTGGAGTTTAAATATAGATGATTCAGACCGACTTCAACCAGCTTCCACTTTGAACAAGAAAGTAAAACAAAATCAAATGGATATCAATTAATTTTAAGAAAAACTCTATACAAAGTAAATCGACCCCTTCAGCTTGCACAAAGGGAAAGCTATGGCTGATGAATCATCAGCTGCTGAAGCCAGCAGTTCAATTACTGACTAACTGCTGACATGGTCCAGCAGAAAAAAATGTGATTTACAATTGTTTATTCTTTACAGCTTTATACAATTTGTTTCAAAACTTACAAAGATCTTTTGAAATTCTGTACAGCCCTTGAACAGGCTGTATCACAGATATTTTAGTGAGGAAAACATTGTTTACACACGCTGATTTTATTTGGTTTGATTGCTAGTCTTTATGGACAGCACTTTATAAACAATTTGGGTCACTGGAGTTGGGACGCAATCTTTTATTTAAAAACATGATTTCACTAGTAAGGGCCACTAACACTAAAAAATTTGAAAATGACACGAAACCATGTGCCTTCTCACTACACGGCAGATTATACGATCAGCTGCACCATTTGAGTGGCTAGAGCGGATGTTGGAAAATAGAGTAAGGGGAGTTCAGGCATATTTTGTTTCTGGTTCTGCCTGTCACTGATTTTCCAGCAGGCTTCTTTTATGGGCCAATGGACATTTGTAGCTGTCCCCTCAGTAAAAGCCAGGGATACATGTAAAATTACTTAAATGGAGATCTCATTCAATTTCCCAGGTTTTGACCTGGTATTGCACTTTTTGTCCAGCAGAGCCCTGGGGAGGATCCATAAAGCTCTAAAAGAGGAACACATTTTGTATGCTTTTGCTACTGTATTTACAATATTTAGTGTAGAATCAAAGAATTTTACAGCACAGAAGGGGGCCATTGTGCCTGTGTGCAGCGTTCATGCCTCTGAGTCTGAAGGTTTTGGGTTCAAGTCCTGAGATTGTTAAAAGTTTATTTTCTTTTTATCCACATGGCTTCTGAGATCTTCTTATAGTGGATACTTGGTAAGTGGCAATGGGGGTTGACATTGAGTTGGCATGGAAGTCATGAGGGGCCATGGGGGGTGTGGGGGTGAGGGGGTGTGGTGTGAGGTCTAGAGGGACTAACAACTTACAAAACAACTGGGATGAAGTCCCAGAGATCCATGGCAGGTCTTCTAACCAGTTTGCCTCGGCATTTGTCCAACCCTGTGGCTGCCTATGCTCTACTTCTGGGCTCGGCGCACCCTACTCTGCCCCATACCTGGCCACTCAGAGCAAAAGCACGTGTTTTATGGTTCTTATTACCAAGGCAGGTCCAGCAAGTCGGGAAATTTCCTAACTTGAGTTACCTGTCTTAGTAGCTAAAATCCTGCTCTAGAAGTTAAGTCCTTCAAGCACTGATCCAGATGAACGTAAAGGAAATCTGGCAAACATTTTCTTCCTCATTGAAGTTCAAACTGTTAAAGAAACAATCAGATTAACCTGGATCAGTTGCAGACATGACATAGTGACCCAGTGCTGGTTAAAAACTGCTGGCAAATTCATACATTATTACTTAACCTCTGACCATATATCAAATGAAATAGACGTACAGAACATAACAGAATGTAGGTCAGGATTCAGTCACTGGGATACTTTGACTGCTACAACATAATTTCTAATGATCATAATATTGCACTTCCTTCTCCAGTTATTTCTTGACTGATACAACTGTTTTAACCGTTTATCTGCTTTATATTTTGTCACTCTTTACTCTTTGTGCATCAGAAGAAGAAAATAGGTAAATGTAACTGAAGAATCCTGTTTCGGACACTATGAAGTAGGCTTCATAGTCTTGAATATATTAACAGCAAGTCTTTATTAACAACTCATAACTAGATATATATACAGTAGAGGGTATAGGTGTGGAGCTGACTCCATCCTACGTCATACACAGCTTTGTCCATTTCTAGACTGACCCTGGCTCTGGGTCATGTGCTTTCTTACATCACTATGTGGGCGGTATTATACTCAGTCACACATTAACCAGGTACCAGACCCTACTGCTACAGTAACAAAGGTTGATTTTATTTTTATTTCTTACAACTATGATATTCCATTATTAAATTTGAAATGCTTAGATCCCAAAGTAAATTACGATAGCATGTTCAGTACATTATCGCTGCAGATTCTCTTATCAGCGTATAAACCAGACAAGCACAGCAGTGACTTCTATGGGTGGGCATCATTCCTTTCATTTGTGACTTCTCTCCATCGGTTGTCAAGGTTTCAGAGGGAGTCTTTCTTGCAAGTCCATGGCCAAGAGAAGCAGGTAACTAGCAAAATATTCAAGCTCAACTCAAGGCCCAGAAATTCCTGGGAAGCTTCAGCCTCACTACAATAATAACTTGAGTTTATGTTCTGGCTTTAAATAGTAAATTGTTGTTCCAAAAGCTAAATGCCTAATAGTGAAGCACCATGGATGAAGGTAGCAATGTAATTGCTATTAGCCACATTAGTGATGGTTTACTTGTCTTTGCTTTACGCCAGTTTGATGTTCTGGCAAAAGTAAATTAGCTCTGCAGGAAAATTTGGCTCAAGTTCCTGTCCACAGAGAAAGCAGTCTAAATTTTGGCAGAACTGCAATCCATTATATTTGGGGCCAAAGTGCTCAGGCACATGTTTATCCCTTGATGCTGATGAACAGATCCACAATGGTAAGAGCTAAAATTATTTGAAAACTCAAGTTATCATTTTTTGTGGATCTGCTCTTTAGTAAACATGAAAAGGTGACTGGATTATGTACCCAAATTCTCAGATCCCACTCAGGCAGGCAAAATTCTGCTATAAATTAGGTCTTTGTTTAATTTTGGTTCTGATCAAGAATAAAAGTAAAAAATAATGCTTTGACTTTAATTGCACAATGCACACAACACTCTAGTGCAAAGATACACAAAACTAGATCCAGTCGTGGATTCAATACAAGACTACTTATATTTAAAATAAAAACATAATAAAAATTGAGGGTTGGATACATAGAAACTTCTGATGGTTTTAATTTTATATTTTCCATTTTACTTGCATGTTTTGTTTATTTTACACACCCTAAGGAACATCTTGAACTATTCTAAAAATACTTTCTTTGCTGAACTGACTGAAATATTGTGTTTATGGAACTTATTAGTAGATGGTATACCGTGTGAGATGGTTGTAGACTTTGCATAATGCACTTTTCATTTGTTGCTGTGGTTTTGGGCAAGTGGTGCTTGGCTGTCTAGGCCCTAGCCTCTTGAATTTCTTCGTGAACCTTTCTGCCTCTCTATTTCACTCTCCTCCTTAAAAACACTCTTCAAAACTGACCACCTGGCCAAGTACAAAAACAGAATTACCTGGAAAAACTCAGCAGGTCTGGCATCATCGGCGGAGAAGAAAAGAGTTGACGTTTCGAGTCCTCATGACCCTTCGACAGAACTTGAGTTCGAGTCCAAGAAAGAGTTGAAATATAAGCTGGTTTAAGGTGTGTGTGTGTGTGGGGGGGGGGGGGGGGGGGGGGGGGGGGCGGAGAGAGAGAGAGAGAGAAAGAGAAGTGGAGGGGGGTGTGGTTGTCGGGACAAACAAGCAGTGATAGAAGCAGATCATCAAAAGATGTCAACAACAATAGAACAAAAGAACACATAGGTGTTAAAGTTGGTGATATTATCTAAACGAATGTGCTAATTAAGAATGGATGGTAGGGCACTCAAGGTATAGCTCTAGTGGAGGTGGGGAGAGCATAAAAGATTTTAAGATATTTAAAAATAATGGAAATAGGTGGGAAAAGAAAAATCTATATAATTTATTGGAATAAAAAGGAAGGGGGAAACAGAAAGGGGGTGGGGATGGGGGAGGGAGCTCACGACCTAAAGTTGTTGAATTCGATATTCAGTCCGGAAGGCTGTAAGGTGCCTAGTCGGAAGATGAGGTGTTGTTCCTCCAGTTTGCGTTGGGCTTCACTGGAACAATGCAGCAAGCCAAGGACAGACATGTGGGCAAGAGAGCAGGGTGGAGTGTTAAAATGGCAAGCGACAGGGAGGTTTGGGTCATTCTTGCGGACAGACCGCAGGTGTTCTGCAAAGCGGTCACCCAGTTTACGTTTGGTCTCTCCAATGTAGAGGAGACCACATTGGGAGCAACGAATGCAGTAGACTAAGTTGGGGGAAATGCAAGTGTTTGGTCAATTGTCCTAACATCTCAAGTGGCTCAGTGTCAATTATTTTCTGATAATGCCATTGTACTTTTTCCTATGATAAAGTTGCTGTATAAATACAAGCTGTCATTGTTGAATAGAGATTGATGGCCATTTGAGCACATCTCTGCCTTTTACTGCATCTATGTTTTCTGTAAGCTACTGAATGACCAATAGAAGGAGCTGATTGTATTTCATGCCTCCACTCTCTGAAGTCATCAAAGGGATGGAATTATCTTGCTTATATTATAAAGTGTTAGTGGGTGAGCACTGTGATTCTGCAATCAAACAGCACACTACCAGTACCTAAATATGTTCAAAATGTCTATCATTTTCACCCGTGGACTTGCTAAATGAAACTGCAAACCACCATTCTAAAGCATTTCAAAAGAATTATCTTTCTTCTTATATGCAATTTTACCTGTATATATACACACTTGGTTTTGAAATAATGCCAGTACATATACACAGAGAATTCTCTAACCCTATATAAGTTTCTCTCAATCAATCTTGATTCAGTCGTCGACAGAGTTGAGCTTGCAAATACAGAATTATTCTTGTTGTTAGTGCTAATAATTTGAACAGTCAGATATCATGAGAATATATTGTGGCAAACAGAAAAGTGACACCAATGAACAGACATGTAGGTATACCAGCAACTGCTGACCAACACTTCAAGAAGAGTCATACGGACTCAAAACATTGGGTGGAATTCTCCCAGATGTGCACTAAGTGTGGTAGCCGGCGGGAAAAAGAATGTTTTACCTGCTGGCCGCAATGGTGGCTTTTCACACCATATCATCACAAACCCGCCTCATTAATCACGTATTCCCGGGAAACATGCCATTTCGATGGCAACGCCGTCACCTCACTGCTTCCTCATGCTGAGCACCATCTTTAAAATGGAGCCGCGCGCATACCTCTCAGTGCTTCTAGCCCAGGGCTGCTGCAATGAAGACATGGCCCTGAAAGGCAAGAAGACTGCAGCTGCCCCTGATTCAGTCATAGAACCATAGAACCATAGAACACTACAGCACAGAAAACAGGCCATTTGGCCCTTCTAGTCTGTGCCAAAATATTATTCCGCTAATCCCATTGACCTGCACCAGGTCCGTAACCCTCCAGACCTCTCCCATCCCTGTATCTATCCAATTTATTCTTAAAACTTAAGAGTGAGCCCGCATTTACCACGTCAGATGGCAGCTCGTTCCACACTCTCACCACTCTCTGAGTGAAGAAGTTCCCCCTAATGTTCCCCCATGCATCTTTTGGACACCATGGAGGCCTGGCATGATGTTCTCTACCCCCGCTCTGGGTGTAGGCCAGCAAGCAAGGTCACCAATCCAGCACGGGAGGTGGTGGCAGCAGTGGTCAGTGTCAACGCCTTGCAAAAGAGGACAACTACCCAGCGCTGAAGGATGATGAATAGTTTCATTTGTTCCGCCAGAGTAAGTTACTCTTCTCATCGCACTCAACCCACACACCCACAAACTCATCACACATCCACAGGGATCTTACACCCCAAGGGACAACAGCACCAACTCTCATATACCCCCTCACATCTCCATCAGGCTCATATCCTCTGGAGCTTGCATTCTCATCCCATCCATGGCTCTGCTCACCACACAAATAATCCACGCAGTACCATGTGTCCTGCTTACACTCTCCATCTGTATTCATACAGGAGAAGCTGGCTCACATCAGCAGGGAGATGTCCCAGATGGGGGGTGGAGTGGTCCACATTAGGCCCCTCACTCACTTTGAGGAGTGTGCCATCACGCTGACTGGTGAGGATGCGGACTGTGCCTACGGTGATGTTGGGGTCAGCAGCGAACACCCACATGAGGTTCCTGCACCACATCATCCCTCTCTCAACACAACTGTGAGTGCTCTTTCTCCTGTTTTTGACGCTGCTGCTATGTATTAACTATCTCTACTTTGGTTCACAGGGAGCTCTGCCAAGCGACCATGCCCTCAGCCAGCCAATCCCTCAGCTCCATCCAGGTCCTCTCCTCCATTGAAGAGCTGGAAATAAGCAGCCTGGAAGATCCGACACAATGCCTATCTACACAAACCCCACCCCCCCCCCCACCGTGCTTACCCACACCCTCCACCAGCACAGAGACACATGCCTCTGTGGGACCTAGATCTAGAGAAGGCTTGGGTTCACAATCTGGTGGTCACCGCATGGACACATATCTGCAAAAGAAGGAAGCAGGTTCAGCTGAGCTCCCAGCACTTGGAGGACTGTTGGGGGAAGAGGCATCTATGAGGTCCGAGTCATATGATGAGCCTCTAGATTTGGCCTTCCAACTTATCCAGGAGAGTCAGCAGAAGGTGTGGGAACGTTACGCAGAGCCGTTGGAAACCCTCAACAGAGTGGCATGCGAGTCAGACGAGTGTGTCCACCTGCTCTCTGATGAAATGGTGGGGGATGGAGGTTCTTGTGTCATTGAAAGCTGACATGCAGGTGCAACAAGCAATTAGGAAGGCAAATGATATGTTGGCCTTGATTGCAAGAGGATTTGAGTACAGGAGCAAAGAAGACTTGCTGCAATTGATCAGACTGCACCTGGAATACTGTGTACAGTTCTGGTCTCCTTACCTAAGGAAGGATATACTTGCCATAGAGGGAGTGCAATGAAAGTTCACCAGACTGATTTCTGGGATGGTGGGATTGTCCTTTGAGGAGAGAGAGATTGAGGAGACTGGGCCTGTATTCTCTTGAGTTCAGAAGAATGAGAGGTGATCTCATTAAAATATACAAAATTCTTACAGGACTCGACAGAATAGATGCAAGAGGGATGTATCACTTTTCTGGGGGTGGGGGGGTGTCTAGAACCAGGGAACACAGTATCAGAATAAGGGGTAGGCCATTTAGAATTGAAATGAGAAGGAATTTCTTCACTAAGAGGGTGGTGAATTTTTTGAATTCTCCACCCTGGAGGGCTGTGGACGCCCAGCCATTGAGCACGCTTATGGCAGCGATTGCTAGATTTCTAGGGCAGAATTTTCTCCTTGCTGTGCGGGGAAGGGCCCCACACACCGACATGTAAAATGACGCACGGTGGCGTCGGGAGTGCATCCCAACATCACCACACGTCATTCCAACCTTCCATTCGGTGGGCACGCACTGGAGTCGGCTGCGTGCCCGCTGACCTGTCAAAGGCCAGTTAGGAGAGTAACTTGAATAATTGGCAGGGTTGCTTATCCAACCTCGAGTTTGGTAGGCAGGCGAAGAGCCAAGCGGCCTTCGCGTTTTTCATGAGGCCTCATCCACAGGCGGGTTGAGGTTTCAGGAAGGTTTTATTAAATTAATAAATATTTTTCACACATTTGATAAATGAGTTCCAGCTCATGTGACACTGTCACATGAGACAACATGTCTAAATAATTTAAATCAGTCTTTATTTTAAACTTTCAATTTGAACTTAATCTCCCTGAGGCAGCTCCATACCTCAGGGAGATTCCTGCATTGCGCACAAAAGAGCGCAGGGCCCGACTCTTCCTTCTCCCCCAACCCGCACAGGTACCCGGGCGTGCGTCATGCTGGGTGAGCCTTAATTGGCCCGCCCACATAAAATGGCGGCGTGCAGCCAATTGCAGGCGGCGATCTGCTCCACGCTTGCCTGTGCCCGCTCCTGACCAGCCCGCCTGACAGGCAGAAGATTCTGCCCTTAGGTATTAAAGACGTCAAGGGATATAAGGATAGTGCAGAAAATGGTGTTCAGGTAATGGCAGAGCAGGCTCGAATGGCCTACTCCTGCTGCTATTTCCTATGAGTTCAGCAAGGATTCTGTTTTAACAAGCGAAGTGAATCATTATTACAGGGCTCATTGGTTATGTAGGTTGTGCACACTGGGTGAATGGGCATGCATTAGAACTGAGTGAGCACGGACCGTATGAGGGCCATGGGGATTGGCTATGGGGCATGAGTTGGCATTGAGTTGGCCTGGAAAGTGTGAGGGGCCATGGGGAGTGGCTGGAGGGCATGGGTAAGACCTTGTGAACATACCTTTCAATTGGTTCCTCAATCCAGACTATCTGGAAGCTGAATGGGAGCTGGAATTCAGGAATCGGGTCCCAGTTGCCATGTTTAAATGCTCCAGGATTCATTCTGACCCTGCAAAAATCCTACTCAGAATCTTGGGCATAAAGCCTCAATTAAAAAATTTTAATGACTGCACCCCGCCCCCTCTCGAAAGTTGGTTAATCATCTGTACCCTGATTTGCTTCCGCTAAAACCAGAAGCCGGTGAGTTGGTGGCAGTATGAGGTTGGATTTCTCTTTTTTTAAATTTTTAATCCTCTCCAACACCCACACTGAGTTGGGAGTGGTTAAAATACCAACTATCAACTCTACTTCTTGCTTGCTCCTCCAATGCTGCCTGACCTGCTGAGTGTTTCCAACACATTGTGCTTTAGTTCAGATTACCACCATTCATAGAATTTTACTTATGTTTGACTGACAGTGTGACATGCATTTGGAGATTGAGAGAAAGGAAAAGGCTGGCTGTTATGTCACTAATGTCCCGGCCAGAAGACAAGAAGGAAAAAAAATATACATATGTAATATCTACGTCAACCTGCTGCTTTATGAAATTATTATTTTTATCTTAGAAATAGACAAGACTTTACCCTGACTAAGCATGATTCATACCAGAGGAATTTCTAACCTCCAGAAACCAACCCTCTTTACATTTCTAAAGTAGAGCTCCGACCAATGGAGACGGTATGTCTGCAAAAGACAAAAGGGACCCTGACTCCTGTATTAAACACCCCAAGATTCTAGACCTGGGAAATACATCCTTCGTCCAACACCCAGGAGAAGAAGTGGGAGGTATGTCACCAGACCATTCCGAAGCTGCTAGAACCTGTAACATTGCTGTGTGGAACTGAACACAGGTAGTCCACCATCTTACCATCTAACAGGTCGCAGCAGAAAGAGCTCTGTCCAGGTAAACTACTTGGCCCTCATCTACACCGTGTACTACTGGAATATCGGACCTCCTACATCGGTGCCTATAAGACTCATTCATCTCTATGCACCTTCTTCCATCTTGGAAGTCCTCACTTCTGGAAAGGCAGATCACCCTAAAACAGTCAGCCTGCCAACCTCTGAAGGAATATGCCACTGGACATTTGATTCTGGACTCTGGACTCATATGAAACCATAACTCTTATTTTTATTGTGGTCTTGCCCCGTACTCCCTTCTTTCCCTTACCCCTCTTTTATTGTATGAGTGCAAAGAGGGGCAGATGTTGCAAAACCTCTATCCATGTTTTTTGTGTGTGCAAAAATAAACCAACCCTCTTGTTTTACCTTATTTCGAGTTTTCTGTGGGGTTATTAATAGAGGATTGGATCACTCCAAACTGAAGAGTTAGGGAAAATACACCACCACTTATAAAAGGGGGAAATCAGAAAACAGAAACACCTTTCTGTTTGCGGATGGGTAGTGAGAAGAGAAATCAGAACTGTTTAAATGAATCCCCCTCCTGTCCGTAACATTAATCATATAACTGACAAAAATTACTCAATGCTTTGTTCATGTTGTCCCCAGTATTCACCTCTGTAATGCTTGGGAATACTTGGGCTTGATTTTAACTCCGTGTAAGTGAATGGAATTTAAGTGAGTTTCCAGTGACTGAATAAGCTAATGTTCGGCTCAAAATAAGCATAAAGATTTTGTCAAGGAACACATCACTGCGACATTCATAGAGAAATTGTTTCTGTGGTAGCCGATAATTGAATGTGGGGGCAGTTGTAGGATAGAATTGGGAAGGTTTCCTTGCTCTGGGAATAATGAGAAAGGTATGCAAAGATTTGGTAGGGCTGGAGAGTGATTATAGGGTGTGACAGTGATTAGAGGGTAGTTCAAGGATGAGCTGTGGGAGTTTGGAGTAGTGGGGTTGATTTTGTGAAGTGACATACTGAGGGGGACTTTGTGGAAAGTGGTAGTGCAGAGGGTCTGGATTGTGGAACATTAGACAGAGGGAACCTCAGGATATAAGGAGAAGTGGGAAAGTTGAGTTGTCAAAGCACTGGGAATGGTTCCTAGTATTTATGAGGAATGGGAAAGAAAAATGAAGGTGCAGGATGAGATATTGTGCTTAGGGAATGTGACAACTAGTTTTTGGCTATCTCTTTAAATCCAATCTGTCCATATGCTGCTTTAAGAATTTGACATAATCAGATACTGTAAGTTAGTGGCCCTGATAATACAATGTACATTACATGACAAAGCTTGCCCCAACTCCTTGTGGGCAATGCTGCTTGAGAACCGTGTAAATGAATACATAAATAGACAGGTTACGCTTTGGAGACTAAAGGACCGTTGCATTTTAGGTTGCTGATATTTAACCACCTCTACCTCTAAATTTGTTACCTGTTACTTCCAGAATTGACAACAAAACAAATGCAGTAACTGCAGGAGTTTCCTGGGAAGGGTTCTTTGTCCACTTATTTTTCAATGCTTTAACGTAAGGGAAAGAATAGACTTGTTTGTAAATGACTTTACGGTGTTGGTTCTGTTTACAATTCCTCCTATAATGAAGCTTGATAGCCCAATGCCAGGTTTCAAACAGATCTTGGACAGCAATTGAGCTTAGGTTGACAAATGACACACAGGTCACTTAATGACCATCCCCAACAACAAAAAGCCTAATTACCCCCCTTAAGCTTTAGCAACAGTCCCTTTGCCAAGTCCCCCATCATTAATACCTGGACGACGGGGACCACCATTGATTAATAAGTTAACTGACAAGCCACATCGACAGCATGGCTACAAGAGCAAAGCAGAGGCTGGGAGCATGTCATCACTGGCCCAACTCCTGATTTTCAAATGTTGCACCATTTCCAGTAAAACATCTAACATGCACCACATGGGAAAAAATAGCTACTTTGGAGTAACATACCTCACCTCTTACGTCCTAAAGCATAACTTTAAACAAAAAAGAGTGATAAATAAACTATGGATGGTGTGGTACTGGCTTTTGTTTACAATACATTCAAAAGAAAGATCTAAATTTACTCAGCTCATAAACCAACAGCATAAGAAACCTGTTATTTCTTAGAAGTGCTGCTTGACATGCCATCAAGCTTCTGCACAACACTAGCTGAATAAGCTTAAAACCTCTCAATATTTTCAGTTAAATAAAATAATAACCCATCTTTCCTGGAAATCAAGGAGCCAGTGTTAGGTGCAACCAGCTGTTCTTTGCTGGATTTCACAATTGCGTAATTGTTTCTTACTACTGTGTTGAACAAGCCTTATCACACTTTTTCTTTGCACTAGTTCAGCCAGAGCAGGCACAGTGGGCTGAATGGCTTTACTATGGTTCTATGATTCTAGAACAGAAGTAATGACAGCACCTTCGTGACCCTCACAAAGACAAGCATCACCTGTGCACATGATTTTATCTTGTCCATTTGTATCAATGAAATTTTAATGTTTAGTAAGTCCTGTGAACTGCAAAGAAAACATGGCATATTTGCACTCATGCATGGGCATGTGGCAGTGGTGGTGGTGGGGGTGGGGGAGGGGGGGTGGTGGAATAGGGTGATGGTAGTCTGGGAAACCAAGGAGTTGAGGAGACAGTTGATGCAAGAAATTTGGTTGCATTCTCCATTCAAAGGTCACAGCTAGTGGAAAATATAGATGTAAAGAATAGTTTTAGAAAACATAATTCAATTTGAAAATTGATGAAGCCAGGACAATTAAAAAAAAACTCTTTGTACAATGATAGTACAGTCTCTTCTAAAGCATAGATACATTGCAGATAATAAGCTAAATAAATGTATGCAAAGAAAACATAGGATTTTGTGGAGATAACTGCGATAGAGTATCATCATTTTGTTTGTTTTGTGCTGTAGCTATGAAAATGTATGAGTCTGTCGTAGATGCACATTCCTATTTCTACAATTATTATGAATACTGTCTTACATTCAGAATGAGTCGTAACCTCATCTACTGTCAGCATAAACAACTTCATAAAGCTCTCTCAATCCTTAAGATCAGGAAAATTGTCACTGTGTTAAAGAAGTGATTTAACATCTCCAGGCGCATGAACTGACTGGAGGGCAGTCATTGAATTGAGCTCAGTGGGACTGGATTCAGCTCAATTCATCATTACTCATACTGTATGTGGTCACGTGAGACTGAGAATTTACAAAAGGGTAAAGCAATATCAATGGAGGTTTGTTTTAAAAATGCTTAAAAACAGATTTGTGTAACTATGGTGAGAAATAATATTTCTATTTTTCTATCATTTTCCTACCGCAAAGTTGTCCTTGTTAGATTTAATATGCCTAAGCATCATAGAATCATTTGTTATTCATAGTATGGTTACACAGCTCATAAAATTTGAGTGATATTATGGGGACATTACATTTTTGAGCAGCCATTAAATTTATGTTATTTCACATTCTTACGGATACAGTTTTAAAATGAAAATCTATTCCTCACCTTGATGAACACAAAACTCACAAAAAGCCAGTCTTTTTGCTTTAATGATGTCATTTCAAATGGTCATGAACGCTGCCATTGCCACAGTTACTACAACTTCCCCAGATACTGCATTTAAAATACCAGACTCAACCTGTTAAAGTCATTAGTACATTCAAAATCAATATTTTTGTCAACAATGAGTACATTGCTCTGTTCAAAAAAGCACTACATAAATTATGTAGCTGATTTCAATTTTGTTAAAAAAAATTACTCATCAATGCCAAGGGGCTGACAGTTGATGATATTGTTTTACTACGAACCACACCAAGCTACAAACCAACAGAATTATTACTGCAAGGCAGACAGCAACATCTACACTAGAAGGAAGACAAAAAGCTCACCAAAAAATCTCCGCAAGGTCACTTTTTCCACTCACACCTGCTTAGTTACTTATCCTTCAGGCTTCTTTGGGCATTTGCTACAGCATGTATTCACAAGCAACTTGAGACATGCAATCTCAAGGGAATAAAAACAGGCAACTCAGTTAAGTCAGAAATCTTACCCCATTTACTGCCCACAGGGCAATTTCCATATTCATTATTTGACAGATTTGCTAGAAGATGTATAAAATGGGTCTAAATCAATTATGAAATGTCCTATATCCATTTGTCTAACAGGATACTAAGTTTTCTGAAAGGACATTGAGAATTACACATAATTAAAGTCTAATTATATCTTAACTAGAAGCAAATGGTGGATGCAGTCCTAAATAAACTCCAGGAGTTAATTGTAGAACTTTTATTCATAGGTTTCAGGACAAATTCCTTGTCATGCCAGTTTAACTTTTACATCAATATGTATCAATGCACTGTTTTTTTTTCAATTCTTGAGCTTAATTCTGAGTCTTTGTCAACTGTGTAAAAACGTAACTGCTTTCTGCAGGGGAAATTACAAGTAACTCAGATTAAAAGATTATATGCCACATTTTGAGCTCTTTGCTACAATGTTGGTTTCGTGAAAGATTTAAGTAAGTCTTTTTAATACCTGGAAATTTCCAATAACCCACAAAAATTTACAATTTTACATTTTTAGATCAAATTGAATGTACTGGTAGCTAACATCTCTCTGTCTCTGCAGTTCTTTCAACATCTTTGCTCGATTTAGCTTGAAAAATTCAATCTAATATTAAATATTGATATTGATTTTAGAAACTCTCAATCATTTCAAACATAATTAAAATAATGAGTTAAGTTTACAATCTATGTGAAGTTTTTCCTTAGTTAATAACTATGCAGTATCACTGCCACAAAACTATGCAGAGCTGTGAATCCAGAAAAACGAAACTCTGATTGTAAAGAAAATGAAAGAGAGATGTATCAGCAAACAAAAAATCAAGAAAAATGTAGTGAGTTAGAACAGATGAAGAAAAATGAGAGAGAAAGCAACAAATCAGAATGCAAAGGATTTATATTAACACAGTTCCCATTACAGAGAGAAATACAAGGAAAGACAAAAGGAAGAACATTAAAGAATAAATGAAACCTGTAGAGACAGGCCTTACCATTAACAGGCCTTTATCCAGGTTATTTCTAGAAATACCTTATTCTCAAAAATATTTCACAATTGCAGCAAGTATAGTGTAGCGTGCCGAACTTAACTGTGAACAGACGCAATACAACAGAAATATGCAGAAGGAGGGCACAGTGAGTTATGAGGTCCAAATGCTTACAGATAATAACAGTGTAAGGACCGTTAGCACTACGCATGACCATTCATGTTTCGGTTAGAAAGCAAGTAATGCAGCAAGGAAGGTTGGGGTGAAATGGAGGTCAGTGACACCAATTAGATACAGATAGTGGTCACAGTTCTAGACTTGTTATCAATAGGTGTGTTCATATTTTTACATTCTTTTTACTGCAAATATTTTTTGGTAGTATATTCACCCCCAGGGTGTCAGATCATAGTTTTCTGTTCAGAAACTGTGTAATAGATACACCAATTAAATTGTATCTGGTTGTGTTCAAATGTACATTTTCCTGTTGAGAATTATATCCCCATTTGATGTGTGAAACAAATATGAAATAGCAATTAGGGATGGGCAATAAATGCTGACCTTGTCAGGGATGGTCACATCCCATGAATGAATAAAAATAAATGAAACCCAGCCCACCCCCCCATCCCCCCTCCCCAAAAAAGTTATTATGTTTTAAGCCATTCTGGTCATTTGCGGCAATATTTTGCAGGCTGTGCATTGCTAGGCTTAGAGACATTGGGGGAAAGTGGGTTGGTGGTGGGGACCGCATTTCCAATGGTTCCTTGACACATCCTTATCACTGAGGGGCTTTCCCAGCAGCAGGCTGGAAAGCAGATTAGCTGCCGACACCACGGAGGTAGGCAGCCAATTAAACTATGTTAAGGCAATAATTAGGGATGGTTTTGCAGCTTTACTGGCATTTTACCAGCAGCAGAGCGATCCCCACTGCATACAAAGGCTGCCAGCTCAATGAAGGTGGCATCTCTCCAGCAAGCCAGTGGGCCTTAACAGGGCAGCAAATGAGGAGACAGTCAATTAAGAAGTCTCCTCTCAGAGGACTATGTTGTCAGCTTTCACTGCAGGCAAGTGTGGCCTCGGGACCTCTATTTGGTCCTGACATCATGATCCTGAAGGCCACATGAAAGTCCTGCCCTTGGTCTGGATACTGAATGTTATATTTTGAAATACCTGAAAACTACTTTATCAATAACATCTGTGCTGACAGCGGTCACCTAGAGTATTAGCTATGTGATCCCAAGCAACCACCATTTGTGTGGTTAGAACAAACTTGCTATACATTTTCTCTTGTACATGCACTTAGCTAATCAGCCTTAGACAACATAACTCCAGTAGTCTTTCACTTCTTTGTTGTACATTGTATGTTCAGTAGGTCTCATGAAGAGGTTCTGAGTCTTGTATGGTTGAACACTAAGTATTTCTTGGTCACACATAGCTACACGCAAATGCACAGGATATAACTCAAACTATGAGCTAACTCCATGCTTGCTTCTACACAGGTCTCTGTCCAGTCCACAGCTGACTGTAATCTCAGGTCATGTGTGTCTTTACATCATACTTTGGGCGGTACTGTTTCCCAGTCCCACATTAACCCTTGCTATGCAAGATACCCTTATACTATAATCTTCTCATGGTTTTTCCATTTTTATGGCTAAACATCAATCTGTATCAGAGCAAACAATAATTCAGGGAAGCCAATTTGCATCTATACCTGACTACGTTCAATGATTTGGAGTAAATAAGTTTTCAATCTGTGTCCTGTACAATAGATTCCAAACAGGAAATTTGATTTTACTTGAGAGAACAGTTATGCAAGAGTTAAATTCAAACTGTTCATTTGTGTAAGGAATTAGCCTCATTCGATGGCGCAGAATTTGTTGGAACAGAGCATGTGACATGTAATATAAATTATTGGTTTATGCTGGTGGTGTAAATTTATAATGTGAGATTAATTGGCATCTGGGACCATGGCAAATGATAGGACCACTGGTCTTTCTTGTTAACCAATTAAATCGAAGGGTAGCAAAAGATACAGTGCGAAAGATGGAGAAAGAAATAGGATAAATTAGAATCAAATCAGATACAGAAACAGAAATAAAGGAAGGGAAAAATATGATTGGGCTAAGAGAGAGCAGTGTGTACCATCTACAAGATGCACTACAGAAACTCTCCAAGGCTCCTTAGGCAGTACCTTCCAAATTCATAACCACTACCATGTAGAAGGACAAGGGCAGCAGATACATGGGAACACCATCACCTGGAAGTTCCCCTCCAAGTCAATCACCATCCTGACTTGGAAATATATTGCCATTCCTTCACTGTCGCTGGGTCAAACATACATAGAAACATAGAAAATAGGAGCAGGAGTAGGCGATTTGGCCCTTCGAGCCTGCTCTGCCATTCATAATGATCATGGCTGATCACCCAACTCAATAGCCTGCCCCCGCTTTCTCCCCATATCCTTTGATCCCTTTCGCCCCAAAGTCCGAGAACACCTTCCCTAACAGCACTGTGGGTGTACCTACACCTCGTGGACTGCAGTGGTTCAAGAAGGGAGCTCGCCACTACCTTCTCAAGGGCAATTAGGGATGGGCAATAAAGGTTGGCCCAGCCAGCAAAGCCGACGTCCTGTAAATGCATTAAAAAAAAATTTAATTTACTGTATTTGTAGTCTCCTGGACAGTGGGAAAACCAAGGTGAGATTAGACAATTGCTTTAATGAACGCCTCCTCCATTCAGTCTGCAAGCATGACCTGCTTGTTAATTCTCTACCTCACTCCCACTCTGGCCTCAGTTCTCGACCTCCTACACTGTTCCAATGAAACTCAATGGGCAGAATATTGTGCTTGTTGGGCGGGCGCATGCCCAACTTAAACAAGTGTAAAATAACCTGCGATGGCATCTGGCGAGCGTGCGTCCCGACGTTGTCATAAACTCGTGTGATATTTCAATTGGTGGGTGCGCGCAGGAGTCCGCAGCGCGCCTGCCGATAGTTAAACGGTCTATTAAGGCCCTTAATGACGTAATTGGTAAAAAAATTTTGCTGCCTGTCCATCCGCTCGGCTGGTGAGCGGGCACAAAGGCCAGGTGGCTTTACGTTTTTGGCAAAACTTCATCCACAGGCGGGATGAGGTTTCAACCAGTGATTTTACACTCATCTCTAGCATGTCACTGCTCATCTGACAGAGTCATGTTTTTTAAATATTTTTAATAACTTTATTTTTTATTTGGAAAACCTTCAGCTTCCTGAGGCAGCTGTGTACCTCAGGGAGCTTTCACTGTGCACACCCGCGTACTTCCACGCTTATGCTCCTTTGGCCCTCCCAGCCCCCACCCACCCCAGTGGCACTTTGCGCTGTAGCACGCAATTCATACTGACTGGCTGTTAATTGGCCAGCCGGTGTGAAATCGCGGTTGGGGCTCAATTGCCGGCAGCGGGCAGCTTCCCGATCAGTCCGGAGTTCGACCACCGGAAAATCCTGGCCAATGAAAATCCAAGGAGCAGCAAATCCTTTGGTTAAGCATTTGACAACCTTCTGGACTCAACATCGTGTTTAACAATTTAAGATCACCAATACTCCAATTTTGGTGTGGACAGCAGTTGTTGATGATGATTCTGCCGTTGCCATTTACACCTCCTCTGGATCTATCTTTTATTTCTTTATTTGCTCCATTACCAGCCCAACTTTGATCATTTAGTCCCTCTTCAGCTTTCCACCCTCTTACAGACCTTCTCTCTTGTTCCTTCCTCCCCTCCCTGTCCCTTTTCTAGGCCTCTGTACTTGCTTAAAAACTATTACATCTGTAACATTTTCCAGTTCTGACAAAAAATCACCACTGATGCTGAGTAGATCCAGCCTTTTCTGTTTATATTTCAGATTTCTAAAGTATTTTGCTTTGTAAAATGAAACCAATATGATTACACTTGGCTTCTCCAAACCCAATTGCGTTGGAGCTTTTTATTTTGAAATGTGTAAGTGTACACTTCTCTGAATGGTTGAGAAAGACACCATTCAGTTTCTTTTCTGAGAAGTGTTAAGAGCTTCAGTTCTAGCTTTCCAGCTTTCATTCCAGGGAACACAGGGCTTTCCTATCAGAGAGAGTGAACAGAACAAGCCAGAACAAAAACAAAAATTCCTGGAAAAACTCAGCACGTCTGACAGCATCTGCGGAGAGGAATACAGTTAACGTTTCGAGTCCGTATGACTTTTCATCAGAACTAAAATGGAATAGAAATGAGGTGAAATATAAGCTCCCACAACTCTTTCTCCAGTACATCGGTGACTGCTTTGGTGCCGCTTCATGCTCTCGTCTAGACCTGGAAAAATGTATTAATTTTGCTTCCAATTTCCACTCCTCCATCATTTTCACATGGTCCATCACTGACGCTTCCCTTCCCTTCCTTGACCTCTCTGTCTCAATTTCTGGTGATAGACTATCCACCAACATTCATTGCAAGTCCACCGACTCCCACAGCTACCTCGACTACAGCTCCTCACACCCTTCTTCCTGTAAGGACTCCATCCCATTCTCTCAGTTCCTTCACCTCCGTCACATCTATTCCGATGATGCCACTTTCCAAAACAGTTCTTCTGACATGTCTCCTTTCTTCCTTAACTGAGGTTTTCCACCCACAATGGTTGACAGGGCCCTTAACCGTGTCTGGCCCCCATCTCCCGCACATCCGCCCTCACATCTTCCTCTCCCTCCAAGAACCATGATAGGGTCCCCCTTGTCCTCACTTATCACCCCACCAGCCTCCGCATTCAAAGGATCATCCTCCACCATTTCCGCCAACTCCAGCATGATGCCAGCACCAAACACATCTTCCCTTCGCACCCCCTGTTGGCATTCCATAGAGACCAAACGCTCTGGGACATCCTGGTCCACTCCTCCATCACCCCTACACCTCAACCCCCTCCCACGGCACCTTCCCACGCAGTCGCAGAAGGTGCAACACTTGCCCTTTACTTTCCCCCTCCTCACTGTCCAAGGGCCCATCACTCCTTTCAAGTGAAGCAGCATTTCACTTGCACTTCCCTCAATTTAGTCTACTGCATTCGCCGCTCCCAATGTGGTCTCCTCTACAGTGGAGAGACTAAACGCAGACTGGGTGACTGCTTTGCGGAGCACCTTCGGTCTGTCCGCAAGCATGACCCAGACCTTCGCTTGCCATTTCAACACACCATCCTGCTCTCATGCCCACATGTCTGTCCCTGGCTTGCTGCATTGTTCCTGTGAAGCTCAACGCAAACTGGAGGAACAGCATCTCATCTTCCAATTAGGTACTTTACAGCTTTCTGGACTCAACATTGAGTTCAGCAACTTCAGATCGTGAACTCTCTCCTCCACCTATTCCTTTCCCATCTATTTCTATTATTATTTTTAAAATTTATTTCCATCCGTTGCTTTATCTCCACCTTTTAGCCTATTTCAATCCCTTCCCCCCACCCCACCCTCACTGGGGCTATCTGTCACCTGCTCATCCTGCTTTCTCCCCTTAATGTCACCATTAGCACATCCTTTAGCTAATATGACCACCACCAACACCCCTTTGACATTTTGTCTATGACATCTTTGGCAATCTTTCCTTTGCTTCCATCTATCACTGACCCTCTATCCAGTTTCACCTGTTCAACCTCCTTAAACAGCTTATACTTCACCACATTTCTATTTCTCTTTAGTTCTAATGAAGAGTCATACGGACTCGAAACATTAACAGTATTCCTCTCTGTAGATGCTGTCAGACCTGCTGAGTTTTTCCATCAATTTTTGTTTTTGCTTCTGATTTCCAGCATCCGCAGTATTTTGCTTTTAGAATAAGCTACATCTGTTTCAAAGAGTTTAACAGAATGACAGGTGATCTCATTGAAATGCATAATGTTCTTAAAGGGCTTTACAAGGTACAGGCTGCGAGGCTGTCCTCCTGGTTGGAGAGTCTAGAACTAGGGCCGGAACCTCCTGATCAGTGTGAAGGGATGGGCCCCGCTCGCTGACACGAAAAATGACGCAGGGTGACGTCAGGCATGCATGCTGACGTCACTGCGCGTCATTCAGATCTTCAGTTCAGCGGGTGTGCACCGGAGTCGGCTGCGCGTCTGCCGAACTGTCAAAGGTCCATTAAGGCCATTTAAATGCCAATTAAAAGGATTAACAGAGCTGCCTATCCAACCTTAAGGTTGGCGGGCAAGCGAAGAGCCCAGGCGGTCTTCGCATTTATCATGAAACCTCATCCACAGGCGGGATGAGGTTTCATGAAGGCCTTATAAATCAAATGAAAATTATTATTAAAAATCAGTGACATGTTCCAGCTCATGTGACACTGTCACATGAGGGGACATGTCTGAATACTTTTTTTCTCTTTATTTCAAATAATAATAATCAAACTAATCTCCCTGAGGCAGTTCTGTGCTCAGTGCTTCCAGGTGCACGTCACAGTAGGCGGGCCAATGTAAAATAGCAGCATGCAGCCGATCCAGCTCCAGCTAAGCCCCCCACCCCCCGACGGGGAGAAAATTCTCCCCTCAGAGTCAGTCTCACAATAAGAGAGTCTGTCATTTAGGACTGAAATGAGGAAAAATGTTTTCATTAGGGAGATGTGAACCTTTGGAATTCCCTGCACCAGAAGTCTCAGTGGATGAGTATTTTCAAGACTTGAGATCGACAGATCTTTGGACACTAAGGGAATCAAGTAAGAAAGGGATATGACAGGAAAGTGGAGTTGATGTAAAAGTTCAGCTATGATCTTGCTGAATAATAGAGCAGATTTGTTGGAGCATATGGTCCATCCTGTGCCTATTTCTTCTGTTTGTTGCACATACTCACAGAGAGCAAGGGCACCCTGCAACAAGGAGACAAGCAGAGCACTCTCTACTTCTGTAAGAAGGTGCATGCCCCACTTTGGCAGAATTCGCCCCACAACAATTGCAGCTGAAGCGCAATTCTACCCCAATCAGAAAGACTGATGTTTGGTCTCTGCCTGCAACTGCAGAAATATCAGGTAATCTGGGACCCATTCTTGGTGACTCATTCCATGCAACCCCAACAGCCCTCTCCTTACAGTGGCTCACTCATTGATAGTGAAGCTCAGTGGCCCACTGATCATTACTAACAATAAATGGAGTCTCTTCCCATCATGTTCGAACCTAACTCCCGTTTTAACTCTGTTGAACTAAATTGGCCGTGTGGTCAAGAACAAATAGAGTGCTATAACCCCTAAACCCACGTTACTAGCTGTGCAAGCACAACCTGAACATATCAATGTACTCTTCTCACAAGCTCGGTGTAATCAAAATATACTGAAAGAATTTGGAAACTAAGATGCTACACTTCCAGAAAAGTTCTAACAAAAAAATTACATAAGTTTATTTGGAATGCAGTTAAGGGTAGTGGCAGGGTGAGTCATGGTTGCAAGGACTATATAAGTGTAAGTTCACAATTAAGAGACCATAAGCATTGCAGAAGAGTAAAAGTCAAACTCAGTACAACAACTGCAATAAAATTAAAAACTGTAAATTTCTTCAAGGCAGCTGAAAATAGGACAGAATTTCTACAGGAGTTCCCTGATCTCCTACCAGACTTCAAACAGGGACCTCAGGGAAATGGTGTAAAACAGGGAACTCAGTGAATATTCCAGCCAATTTATATTTTATTGCATAGAATTGTTCTATTTTCCCTCCAGTCCTCTAGTCTGCCAAGAAGCTGCCCTGAGTGCAACCTGCTACTTGGTGGGGCAGCCTTCTCCAGGCCAGAGCCAGTGCCCTTCAGAATTGGTGGTGATAGGGCTGGTGAGGTTAGCACACAACTCTTCCTTCAATTTTGTTTTTCTTTCCCTATGGTAAGATATTAAACTCACGGGGGTTACCTGTGATAATATAACTGCACTAACTGTATTTCATTTCAATCACTCCACCTCAACTCAGCCCCAGGCTACAACACTCTCTCAGCTGGTGAGTTTACTGGAATAAAGCTCAAATCTGCTTCCCACAACATTATGGTGTTATGCACTGGAACTCTAAACTGTTATTGGGCTGTAGGGGCTTTTTCAGCTCATTATGTATTTTTCAGCTATAATTATTCATGTAACTTGTGAATAATGTTTTTTGTGATGGGTCAATATTTTATGCCAGCTAATATTTCTATTTCCTGAAAGGTAAATCTGATTGAAATATTTCCGCCCTTGTAATATTCCCAGATCTCGTCCATACTTAACAAGTCCAGAGCGGCACTCTTTTCAAAAAAAATTTTAAAATCACCTGCACTTCCAATAGGATGATATTCAGAACAGAAAGTGTAGATGGATACAGGGAAGACAAGTATGAAAAGAATTATAATGATCAAAGCCTTGACTCTTATAGAGATTTGCCTTTCCCCAAAGAGCAAGTCCAAGAACGGCTAACATTCGTTTTTATTGCATGGCAACACACATAGGGGAACTTAGACTCATGTCTCTCCTGTTTTATTTCTGACATTTTTGGGGACAGGGGTGGAGTGAGGGGTTTAAACTGAAAAGGTGAGTGGGTCTGCGCATGGATGGTTGCCTAAAAGGGTTGAAATTGGTGGTGCATCGGAAACACGGCACCAGCTGCTGGCTTCGGCTCCAACTGTATTGTGATTGGCTGCACATAGGAAACCCTGTGGAAGAGGCAGGCTGGCAATTATGATATGCAAAGAGTTTTTAAACAGTATTTGTGCCTGTTGCCTGACAAGTGGTCTTCTCCCTGAGAGAAGGCTTGCTGCTGTTCCTGCTGGTACTACTCCTGATGCTGGTGTTGTTGCTGCTACTGCTGCTCATTTTGTTCCTCATCTGAGGTCCAAGCAAAAGTTCCATATGGAGCACCCATGATGAACTGAGTGTTGACAGATTGGAAGTGTCCATCAAGCATGCTAAATAGCAAATCAGTGGAAATGCAGCAGTGAAAGCACACTCAAACCAAGGCTTTGAGCAAAAGCCTTTTGCCTAGACAAGGTGTGATGTCTCAGTGTTTAATGGATTTTTTTGCCTGTCACTTTAATTGTGGATTTCAGATTTAACTGTGTGCACTGGTTTCTGGGTTTTGTGGAATGGGCCATGGAGATCAAGGCACGAGGACAACTGTATTTGGTGACGGGCAAGTGACGGGCAAAAAAATCCATTAAACACTGAGACATCACACCTTGTCTAGGCAAAAGGCTTTTGCTCAAAGCCTTGGTTTGAGTGTGCTTTCACTGCTGCATTTCCACTGATTTGCTATTTAGCATGCTTGATGGATACTTCCAATCTGTCAACACTCAGTTCATCATGGGTGCTCCTTATGGAACTTTTGCTTGGACCTCAAATGAGGAACAAAATGAGCAGCAGTAGCAGCAACAACATCAGCATCAGGAGTAGTACCAGCAGGAACAGCAGCAAGCCTTCTCTCAGGGAGAAGACCACTTGTCAGGCAACAGGCACAAATACTGTAGGCAATAATAGTAATCATGCAGAAAAATAAGCAGCAAATTAACAATTTCACATTATGCCAAACACCCATGTGCATACTCCTTGTGCAGTTACAATTCCTTATTCTCCCTTTTTCTACTATCTCTATGTAGTGCAATCCCTTTGGCTTTAGCAGAGGTGGAGGCAGCTTGCTTAGACTCCTGCTCCATCTGCTCTTGACCAACATCTTTTAATTTTTGGAATATGTGTTGGCCTACCAGCACCTGTGCAGGGGCAGACTCGGCCACTGGGAAGGGAGGCAGCATGCTCTGGCTGAGAGGGGTAACAGTTGATAAGTTACATGCTTTGCGCAGAGCCCCATTTCCATGTGCCCTTTTCACCATCTTCTCTCATCAAGTCGACAACATGAGTGAGTGTTGTATGTGAAGTGGCTGTGTGTTATTTAATTCTGTCACCAGGTAGCTGAGAGACTCCCATCTCTATCTGCGATGGTCAGGCACATTGAGACTCAGCTTATCTCCTCCTCTGCAGCTGTCATTATGGAGATGGCTGGGGGGTGGAGGGAGGGGGGGTCACCTGTGATTCTCTGCCTCTCTCTAGTACTCTGTGCTCACTTTTGCAAGGAAGGGAAAACGCACCTATGAGTGAGATTAATGGAATTTGTTGAGTGGACAACATTTGTAGAGCTTCACTGGGAGACATTGCATTAGAATGAGGGAGCTGTGAGAGGGTTGGCTGCACCTATAAAGTAAGGCGAAGAGTGATTTGCAGGAGCTAGCTTGGGAAAGCTAGAAGCAATCTGGATCAGAATATACTTAAATGTGCATTGCCTCTCACCTTTCCTGACCCAATATGTCATTAAACTTCTTCTGACATTTATCTAAGAGCGTGGCACCACACCTGCTGTTCACCTCCTCGGCAATTTCCAACTATGTATCCTTGATCTCTGTGGCAGGCTTCTTCCTCCCTTCAACACAGTTCAGGATCTTCCTGAGGGCACTTATAGGCCATATCAGCATTTCTAGGGAGGGATTAGTGAAGCATGATGCTGCCTTGCAATGTTGAGTCCATTGCTGCAGGTTCTGACTCTGATTAAACATTTGTACAAATCCTTCAAGTTTTATCCTAGCAAGGTTCTTTTAAATAGCTGAGATGAAAAAGACTGATGAGGATCATAATCTCGTTCACTTGCACTAATTGGTCAGGAAACTCCAAGCTAGATGCAAATGCAGTGGCTGGGTTTAAAGAAGCATAGACAAATGTGCTTCTGAAATTTCCAGGTTCCCCACATGCTCCTGAGTGTCCCTGCTGCCAGCAGGTAGGACAGTTAGAATCCTGCTCTACATCATTATATCCTTCACAAGTTAACAGTACGTTTTTCTAACTTATGATGGGGTTCAATGGCTCACTCGCACAGTAAATGCTAGCACAGGTTTAGTCTATCGATAGGCTGTTGTGAGAAAACTTTACTGCTAACCTTAAAAAAAGATAGTGCACATGTAAGACAACAATAATACTGGCTACTATAAATACCTAAAAAGAACAAGAGAAAGAAATGGAAAATAATCAAGTAGGAAATCAGATGGATACCAACCTAAAGGAGGATTTTGTTTTGTTAGTGGTTTCAATTTGTTGCATTAGTTTCATCTCCCATTTCTTATTTCCTTAATGATCTTTCATGATATTGTTATTCTCTTGTTCTAATTAATTCAATTACCACTTTTCATTGTATACTTTAGTTATGTTTATATATTTATTGTATTTATATTTTTCTGCATTCTTCAGTTTTTTGTCCCATCTCACTTTTCCCCATTTCTTTCTTGTCGCCTTTTTATCCTTTTTTGTATTTAAGTCCATCTGACACACTTTGTTATTCTCCCTGCCTCCCTCTTAATCCTTTCATCTTCTTCCTGAGGGCACAAGCCCTCAGGACTAACCTCATAGTGGGAAGAAAGACAAAGGTGGCTGATTATTTTAAATATTTGTTGGCATGACTTGAAAAATCACTAAGAACAATGAGTGCAGGTATTGCAGCCTGCAAATGATGTACAGGCAAGCAAACATGCCGATGAACTCCTTTGGAATTAAAACAGTCTTCTCAGTTTTTGAATTACGTAACTCGCTGAGCTTCAAAGTATGAATATTTCAGAAATATACAGTCCTTTAATTCAATATACTCTTGAAATAACATTTTTAAAAGTCATTGGTACACTTTTGGTGGAGAAAATTCACTTCTATCCCTAAAGAATAGACCACATTCCAATATTAACATACATCAGGATGTGATTAGCAGATCAAGTACTAAGTGAAACAGTATTTCTAATTATTAAAAAAATAAAATATGAAATACATTTCAATATATTGCTGATGGAGAGTCTGAAACTCCTTATATCATATCACTTCAAACAGTATTCTAACTATAAGACCAGAAGAAATAGAAGCAGAAGTCGGCTATTCAGCCCTTCAAGTCTGTTCTGTCATTCAATAAGTATGTGGCTGATCTTCTACTTCAGTGACACCTTCCCACATTATCCCCATATCCCTTGATTCCTTTAGTACCCAAAAAATCTGTTGATCTCTAACTCACTAACTGGGCATCCGCATTCTCTGCAGTCCTCCTTCAGGAACCATGTCCTAAGAGGGCATTGGCGACCATGGACTTCCATTGGATTAGTCCATGATTATGCTTGGCAAAGCATTGCAGTGGTTTGCCATTGCCTTCTGCAGTATGGGTGACCAGGAAACTCCCACTCATATCACCTGCCATCTGGCATATTTGCAGGATTTACAGGCCAATAAGCGAGCTGTTTGGCCATGTTATGTGTGCACCTTCTGTGGCTATCAAGTCCTGAAGTAGGACTTGAACCCACAGCTTCTGGCCCAGGGTAAGGATACTATCATAAGACTCCCTTCTCTACAGTAGAGAATTCTAAAGGTTCACAACCCATCCAAGTGAAGAAATGTTTCCTCATCTTGGACCTAAATGGCTGACCTCATACTCTGAGACTGTGAACCCTAGCCAAGGAAAACATCCTCTCAGCATCTACCTTGTCAAGCCCCTTAACAATTTTATATGTTCCAATTCGATCATCTCTTATTCTTCTAAACTTTAGGAATAAAGCCCTCATAGGACAATCCACTCATCCCAGGAATCAGTCTAGTGAACCCTTGGTGCACTCCCTTTAAGACCAGTATATCCTTCCTTTGTAAGGAGGTCAAAGCTGTACACAGTACTCCAACTGTGGTCTCATCAAGGCTCTCTATAATTGTAGTAAGTCTTCACTCCTATACTCCAACCTATTTATTTGCTCTCCCTAATCTCTTCCTTTTTACACACTTATAGAAACTTTAACATTCGGTATTTAAGACCTAGCCAATTTACTCTCACATCCTATTTTCTCTTTCCTTGTCAGTTTATTTTTCACCATTGCTGAATTTTAAAATCCTCAGATTCACTAATCATTTTGACAACATTATAAGCCTATTCCTTTAATCTTATACTATCTTTAACATCTCTTAATAGCCATGGTTGGGATACTTTCCCTATGGGGTTTTTACTCCTTGAGGAGATGAATAATACAAATTTTGAATTCATTTTCAAATGCTTATCAATGCCTATCTGCTGTCATATTTTTAAATTTAGTTTCATACTCTATCTTTGCCAAATCACCCCTCATATCTACTTAGTCTGCTTTGTTTAGATTTAAAACCCATTTCCAACTTAACTAAATCACTCTTAAACTCAATATAAAATTCTTACATATTATGATCGCCCTTCCCCGAAGACTCATTTACAACAATGTAATTAATTAATTCTGTCTTATTGCACAAAACTAGATCTAAATTATCCTGTTTCCTAGTTGCTTCCTTGACATACTGATCTAGAAAACTATCTTGAATTCAGTCCATGGACTTGCCCCCACACTGTTGCTGCAAATTAGGTTTGCCCAGTCTACATAAAGATTACTACAAATTAGATTTTCCCAGTCTACATGAAGATTAAAGAGCCCATTAATACTGTGTTACACTTCTTACATGCATCAACTCTAACTTCTTTATTTATACTCAGCCCAACCCTACAACTTCTGTTGGGGGGGCCTATAAACTACTATCACTGTTGTTTTTACCCCTTATTGTTTCTTAACTCCGCCCAAACCATTTCTAGGTGTTCATTGATGATTGCACAGTGTTCAGCATTATTTGTAACTCCTCAGATACTGAAGTAGTCTATGTCCATATGCAGCAAGACATGAACAATATTCAGGCTTAGGCAAATAAGTTGCAAGTAATAACTGCACCACAGAAGTGCCAGGCAATGGCCAACTCCAACAAGGGGGAATCTAATCATTTTCCCATGACGTTCAATGTCATTATCATTGCTGAATCTCCCACCATTAATGACCAGGAGCTCATCATTGAACAAAAACTTAAATGGACCAGCCATAAATACTGTGGTTACAAGAGACAGGTTAGAGGCTGGGAAGTCCGCAATGAGTAACTCATCTCCTGACTCCCCAAAGCCTGTCCACCATCGACAAGGCTCAAGTCCAGAGTGTGATGAAATATGTTTCACTTGCCTGTGTGAGTGCAGTTCCAACAACACTTGAAGCTTGATACCATCCAGGACAAAGCAGCCCACTTGGTTGGCATCCCATCACCGTCTTTAGACATTCACTTCATCTACTACTAGTGTACACTGGCAGCAGTGTGTATCATCTACAAGGTGTACTGCAGCAACTCCCCAACGCTCCCCAAGGCTGCTTCATTAGTACCTTCCAACCACATGACTCTACCACCTGGAAAATCAAGGATAACAGACACATGGGAACACCACCACCAGCAAGTTCCCCTCCAAGTCACACACCATCCTGACTTGGAACTGTATTGCCATTCTTTTACTGTCACTGGGTCAAACTCCCCCCTTAACAGCACTGTGTGTGTACTTACACCACATCGACTGCAGCATTTTAAGAAGGTGGCTCACCACGAGAGCAACTACACCTTATATTTATATAAAGCCTTTAACATAATGAAACGTCCAAGGCCTCATAAGAATATTACAAGACCAAGTATAACACCGAGCCACAACTGGAGATACTAGGTCATATGAACAAAGCTTGGTTAAAGAGGGAGGTTTCAAAGAGGGTCGTAATGATAACCCTTGAGGTAAACAAAAAGCTATTGTAACTCATCACGTGCAATGTCAGAGGAGATCTGCACAGAAAAATGGAAATAATTAGCATGTATTGTGTCTCCATCATGCTCCAAAATTGAAACTGTTTTAAAAAAAAGAGAAATAGTAATTCCTTACCTGTGTTTTCTGACCTGGACCTGGAAACTTACAGGCGCCTCACCAACCTGTACTTAACCAAAGGCTATGTCTAAGTAAAATTAGACTTTCTAAAACTGATGGACGGATTAAGTTGAATACAGCTGAAACCTAGCAGCAGAATATTAAATTGTATGTTGTAACACTCTTTTCATTATGAAACAGATCACTTGTGCATCTATTGAAACTGACACCTCAAAATATCACAAGGCAAAGTATCATACCTGTCGATGATTTACTCAAATTTCATAGTTATAAAACAGCAACAAGTAATAACCAAAAGATAGGAATTCCACCAATGAAAATATAACATCCCAAAAAAAGGCATCCAGTCATCTCTTAGTGATTTCTCCTAACATCAGTAACTTGGCCTTGTCCCAAGAGATAAAAATTTACCAACAGCTGCCGACCTCACCAATAGCAATTAACCTCTTATTGAATTCAGATTTTGTGAGGTGTTGAGTTAAACATGGGTCCACTTAAGCAGCAGGGAGGTTTCCTTAAGTCAGTCTCTTTATACTTGTGCATAAAGCATATGCTATATTTTGTGTTAAATGGTGAAATGCTCCTGTTATTATGAAACTCTGTCCTCTGACATGCCATGAGCAATGCCAGGGGAAATCTATTAGCAGTATACAAATAGCAATTGGCTGGAGGACAAATTACAAAGACAGACTGCTGTTAGTTTTAACATTGCAGTGTATGCATAATTGTGATTGCAACATTCAACTGAAATAATGACAAGTGACAGAATTGATTGATTGTTATTTTCTCCTCTTGTCTGCTCTACACAGTCAATTCCTCCCTTCCTTCCTCATTTGGCTCTGATTAACACTCCTTGGCTGAAATTGCAAATTGCTTAGACAGTCTGTGCCTGTATTTTCCCTCACACTTTGAGTCTATAGCATCTCCTATTTCTGCCTTCACTCCAAGGATGATTGCACCAGTAATGCATTCATATAATGGTGGAAATTCAATTCAGGATAATATATAAATACAGAGCTAACTTTGGATCTCCTACTTGGTGCTTCTAGTTCATGTACATTTTCTGCACTTTCTCTCACATTTTCTTACAACGACACATAAAAAGAAAGCTGCTAATACTTTGGAATCACCTGGAAATAGTTTCACATCACAGTAAATCTGGTTGGGTACTAACCGTTAAACATTTTGCAAGTTAATATTATACATAAATCAGGAATTACACTGAAACACTGCTTGAGGCTTGATATTAGAGAGTGCCAACAGATCCCAAACAACAAAAGCATTAGCAGTAATTTGAAAAAAAATTCTTTTCCCAATTTGCTTCTGAACCATCTTTCCTATTCTCATGTGCTTCCAAGTCCACATTTCAACATGTTCTCACAATATCTATTTGTGCTTTTTGCTCCTGCTGTCACAGTGTTAGAGACTCAAAGAACACTACTGCTTTCTGAAACAACTTTGCTCTTCTTTTCTTTTGATCTTTTCTTTGCAAAGGGAAATAACTGCGTTTAGGGCAAGGGGAAAGCTGGAATAGGCCCAATTCTGAACATCATTTCCTCAACATCTCTTTCTGTACAAAGAAAAAGAGGGAAAAGTGCAAAGAGGCACATAAAGGAATGGACAAGGTGAAGATCTAGTTGTTCATTATTTATTACTTTCCCTAAGGAATTACATTTTGGGGCTTAAACACTCTAATCTGTTGCTTTTGCACTTTGGGAGCACTATGTTGATATTCATCAGTTATACTGCAATAGTTTGATTCTTGGTTAACCTTAAAGCAACTCTTGAGAAAAGCTTACAGGTATTATCCAATAGATTACTAATATGTACATAACAAAATCTAATATGATGTACTGCTTGTCAAACTGAAGTTCCAAAAAATCACCTATTTACCCTAATTTTTTTATAAAGAATATCCTATTGACTGTCTGAAATGATCCTGCACCACTAATCCAAAAAAATCATGCATCTGCTTGTGCATGACACACTTTTTCTACTTGCTTATGTTCAGCTGTCAGCCCTCAGCTGCTCCCAGTTTAACTCTTTCCCTAATAGAGTAGTCAGAAAAAAGTGTGAATTCCTATTAAATCAGAAAAAAAGTCATTACTGGCTGCAAAAGGTGAAATGAGCTGAATTGTTTGAATTGTAGCTTTCAAGAGAATAACTAATGTTTGAAAACAACGTTAAAGGTAAGTGCCTGGGTATTCCAGGTATGCTGGTGCATACAGCTGGGAAGTCAAAATAGGGCCTTTGACAATTATGTCAATGCAGTGACTGACATTCCTAAAAGCATATTTGCAGTGATAGGGAGTGGTGTTCAAAGCATAAGTGACATTTACTACAAAGGCCAGGTATGAATACTGAAATTAAAGCTGTACAGGCATGAGCAGCAATGGCTAAGAAGAAGATGGTCATCTTACTGATAGGGGCAAAAACGTTACCAATGGAGATTTTGATCTTGGCAATAGGGATGTAGGCAGCCTTTATCTGCTGTGTACAGAATGCTGCTTTGGTTTTTTTGTTACTTATGCTCTGGTGTTTAATTTAGAAATCTATGTGCAATAGGATACCGTGCGATGAAATAAATGAGCATTACATATAAACTGTAGGTGATTTTGCTATGCAGTTGCGAAAGCCAATGATCTGGCGGAGCATTCCAACAGAAATTCTAAACTCCAAAACTCATCTTACAGTACTTCAAGCTGGTTTTTACCTATGTTATTGGCTCCCAGATACACCACAGTAACTTATTTCTAATTCTCCCCTTGCACAATCCTTAAGTCTATTCAAATTGTTCCTGACCGAACACCTAGCTGGCAACAAAGCCGGAACCGCCAGTTTGGACTGCCAAAATTCAAATCACCTCTTCTAATTAGTGAATTGCCCATCACTACTGCATTTCCAGTTGCGTTGCCAATCTCCACCACTAGAGTCATCTGTCATTCATTGATACCAGTGATACTGATTTGATGATTCTGCCAATGTCGTCTTTCTCTGATCAGGAAGTCAGGGCTTCAAATCTGTTTGAGAGCGTAAGTTAATCTGGGGACTCCTGCTCTAAAAGTTCTCTTCTGCCTTTCCTTTTCCCTCATATAGTCATCCATCTTTCCTTCTCCATTGTCTTCTCCCTGATAGTGTGACAATCTTTTCAAACTTTTGCTCCAAATTGCCCTCCTTCCCAAGTATTCAATTGTCTCCATCCCTTTTGCAATTTCTGAGATTTTGAGCTTGAGAAATGTAAGCTGGAGAAATTTGTCACAGACATGGATGCAGGGTTGCACTGAGTTGTAGAGACTCCACGGAACTTCAAAACTGATGCGTGGGACCCAGATCCGAAAGTCCCACCCCCCATTTCCAACAGATCCAATTTTTGACAATGGGGGAAAGAGGACGGGACTGTGGGGTTGGCTCATACAGGCAGGAAACCCGAACTCAGCACAGCCATTTGAAACATACCCCATTTTCACTGTAAGAAGGGCCTTACCCAGGGTGTGGGAGTTACAAATTTTTAGAGTAGTCATAAATGCTCTTGATGGGCCAATAAGGTCTGCAGAACTGTCATGATGTGAAGTTTTTAAATGACCAGACCCTCAAAAGTAAAAAAAAAGATTGCTTGTGTCAGCAAGATTTGGAAAAAAATCTGATCTAGCAATTACATTAGCTGTTTGTGGACATTACCTCAAGCACTATCATTATTTCATTAATAATGCTTGGCTGTGTTCCACATCCTATCATGATTTCAGTGGAAGATCCCAAGTCCACAGTTTGATTGGCAGCTCAAAGATTAGCTGTCTTTGATGTGGAGTTATGAATACAAGACTGTTCGTTTTTATAAGGTGTTAAATAGCTGAGGGGATTTAAATGTTTTGAATGGGCTTTCATGAATATGTTTTTACTATAATAAAGGCTTTAGTAGATGCTTAGAACTTTATTTTATTTAATCTTAACATGGCTTCCAAGGTCTGCCCATGGTGGACACTGGGTGAGTTGGCATTGAGGCTGTAAGGGCAAAGGGTGGTAGATGGGTTAGCACAAGTTGGCATTAATTTGGCCTGGGACAATAAGGGGCTTTGAGAGTGGGTGGGAGCGGGGTTTTGCAAGGAGGTTAAGTGGGGCTTTTGGTGATGGGTGGCGGACATGGGCTGGTATGAGTTGGTATGGAATGGATGGGAAGGTGTGGGATATGAGGGGTGAGGACTAGAGGGCCTAATATTTAACAAAATAACTGGCATGAAGTCCCAGAGAACTGAGATTGGCCTTTTAAATAGCCTGCCTCAGCACTCAGCAGCTCCCTTGGCTGCCTCCGACCTGTGTCCAGGGGCGGCAGGCTACACTTCAGTCCGCTCCTGGAGGGGGCAGGTGTGGGATGCAGAAGGGCTCGCTGCTCCTAGACGCAGATTTGAGCTGGCCAAAGGGGCTGCCAAGTGCCAAGGCAGCAATTCAAAAGGCCCACCTTGGTTCTCTGCAACTTCATCCCAGTTGTTTTGTTAAACATTAGGCCCTCCAGTTCTCAACCCTCGCACCCCCTCAAACCCTAGCCACTCCCATGCCCAAACAGGCCAACTTTTGTCAACCCATGCCTCACCCACCCCACATTGCCCTTTATAGCCCCTCTGCCAACTTAGTATCAACACATGCCAACCCATGCCCCTACCCATCATTCTTTTCCCTTACGCCCTCCATGTTAACCCAGCCAGCATCCATCATAGGCAGATCTCAGGAGCCATTCTGAGATGAAATAAAATAATGTTCTAAATATCCATTGCAGACTTCACTATATAAAAACACTCCCATTCATGAAAGCTCATTCAATAAATTTAAATCCCCTCAGATATTTAATTCCTTATAAAAACATTTGTATACATAATCCCACATCAAAGACAGCCAATCCTTTAATAACCTATTTGAGCTGTCAATCAAACTGTGAACTTATAACCCCCACCACCCCACCCCCCCATCTCTGTGATAATGATTGGTTGAAGAAAGCAGTCAAGCATTGATAATGATATAATGTTGACATAACCCTAACTGCTAGAGTTTTTTCAACTGTCATAAACACAGGAAGGCAGTTTTTTAAATTCTTAAAGGGCCAGCCATTAAATAAATTGACAGCTTGACAATGCTATCTGCCCTTTAAGATCATTTCTGCCCTCTCTAAGGATTCATAACTCCCATGCTGTGGGATAAGGACCTTGATCCAATGAAAATGAGTCTGTTTGAACTCAGCATTTGATGGCAGGAAAGGGGGAACAGGGAGAAAGTCATGGGGGAAGTAGATCAGCAGCAAAAGCAAGTCCAGTGCTGGGTCCCACAATCAGGCACCGAAGCACCTTTGAACGATGGGTTTGCTCATCATACTCCCTGCATGGTGATCCCCCTGCCTGCTATTGAGTTAATAACAGTGGCAAAGGGATGAGGCCTTTAATTGGACATTAATTGCTCATGTAAGAACCCCAATTGGTGGCGGGGTGGGAAGGCCGTGGACTAAATCAGGGTGGTGGTGAGAAGGGGATGAGGTCCCCACCTGCCCCCCCCTCCTGCCTGATTAAATGTTCTTGTCACCAAATTTGCCACGGGGGAGGGCATTAAATTACACTCAGATTGTCATTTATGAATTTGATTAGAGCAGTTTCATTATTGCATTACTGTGGCAGGGGTGAAAACCTGATTGGAGGGATTCAAACAAAGAGTTCTGAGAAAGACAGGAACAGACTGAGGAAATGACCACATATTCAAGGGCTTTGGATAGGGAAAAGGAGGTTGGAGATGGGCCAGTAGTTTGCAACGAATGTGCGTTGAACAATTGGTTTTTCGATAAGAAGGCTAATGATGGCAAATTTGAAGGAGAGAAGGACAACATCTGAAGAGAGAGAACCACTTACAATATCGGCTAACATGGGGACCAGGAGTAGAATTTGGGTGCTGCCTCTTGCGGGGACAGGTCGCTAGACCCAGTGGTCGCCTGGAGGCTCTCGCCAATAGAACTTCAGTGCAGAGAAAAATAGACCCGGAGTAATCCTTCTCGTCTTAGCCTCTCAAGTTTCCAAATGCAGACAAGTTCCCTGAGATGAGGATTCCTAGCTGGATACTGATAACCACACTGTATTTCAAGCAAGATGAGGTGAGTGTGAGCTGGGCAGCTTTTCCTCTTCTCAGTTCATTTCCAAATGAGTTCAAAACAACAAGTTCAAAACATAAAGCTCCTCGATCAAGTGATTACCAGTGAATCATCAGGCCTTTGCTTATAAAACAGTTTTTTTTCTTCACCCCCTTACACCTACCTCTCCAGTTGCTGTCTTCTCCCTTCTTACCCCCTCCTCCCCCCACCCATACTCCCTCCCCTGAAACCTTCATTCCCAGCCCCCCACCTCATCCCATGCTGACACCACTTCCTCTCCCAAACCTTCCTCTCCCACCCCCCTATACATCTTCCTCTCCCAAACACAGCTACATCGTCCTCCCACCCCCTTGACCATCATCCATTGTGAGCAGACCCTCAACGGTGACTTTGCAACTTCTGTGAGCTGCTTCACAGTAGAGCCATGTCCTTGAGAATCTACCCAGCATGCCATGGATGTTCCTTTAGTGTGTCATTGCTGTCAGGCTCCAGCATCTTCTGCTCCTCGGATGTCTGTGATGTGAGCAAGACCCTGGAGGTAAGCCCTGACTTCTGCACGTCACACATGTCAAGACCTGTTCTGCATTGGCACGCAATAACGCCGACATGAACAGACAATGGTGTGGTGGTGATTCTGGCGGGCTGGCCTTATAATAGTATGCAGGTGTATTACAATAAAGTTCCCGACATCCAATGGCAGAGGACACAGCCTGCCATTGACGGGCTGAGCGGATGATTGCAAACTGGTTTCACAATGTCATGAAACCGATTTTTGGCCTCCTCGCCATATTGTCCGCTCACATTGCTGAGCACGTCTGACACGCGGGCACGGACAATTCCGTCCAATGTCTATAGTTTTCTTTTTCTCTGCAATTTCAAAATAATGACAACTTTGCATTGAATGTTTTTGTCATATGGTTTAAGTTGATAGATAGCTAAATACTTGCAATGTAATTCAAGCATTTACTGACATAAGTACACGTATTCCAACATATGCCAATTATGCCTCATCTGTCCAAAAGGTGTTTGAGGAATGACGCAAATGTGTAAAGAAAAAAATTAAACAAAGTCTACATGGTGCACGGTCAATAGAAATTACCCCTGTGAAACATCTGTGAATGCCTTTAAAATGAGTGCTCATCACTTTCTTGAAACAGAAAAAGTCCAAACTTATAAAAAAGTAATGGAAAAATATTTCATAATTAAATAATCCCTGACATTTTTGCTTAGGAAAGAATGGGAGCAGCAACAGCTTACTTTCTTTCTTCATGCATAAAAGCATTATCATCATCCTGACAAGGGAAAAACATATTTCCAAGCTAAGTGATGGCACTGTGGAAGGTCGAGTATACCATATACTAATGGTAGGCATTTTAGTTCCTCACCAGCCTAAACTTCCTCTGCTCAGCTAACAAAGGCTAGGCAGCTTTTGGAATGAGTATGTGACCTTAAATAGGTTTGATTACACATAATGATGCAGAACTTTGTCAATTCATATTTGTTATTTTAAGAAAATACCAATGTTCTTGAGCAGAGCCATTAACATCACAAACTTGCGGTCGCAAGTCCATGGGTCAGTACTGCCAGAAAATAAAACAAACACTAATCAGTGTAAGGAACAGATTAATCTGTGTGACAACAGAATTAGAACTCGGAAATGAATTTGCAGTGATTTAATATTGCAGTAATTTTAACTTATGGCAGTTGTTTCTTCAGTAGGGAAGCATGATACTTAAATCAGAACATCTTACAATTGCACAACTACACAGCAATTCAAGAATGATGACCACTGGACAGATAAACTGAGGTTGTCGCTCACAGCACTGGCTCGTTGTTAATGTGAAGTAATCACTTGCCAATGGGATATGTTCATTGGGAATGAGCCAGTGTGTGTTGGTCTCAAGCTTGAGAGAATTGTAAGCCTTTATATCATTGCAAGGCCAAAACATCTGTGGAAAAGCTAATCTTTTTAGTTAAACTCCCTGCAATGAAACTAGACCCTGCTGGAGGGTAAAGAGTCAAGGATAGACTTAGAGTTAGCTATTTCAATTAGTGGGGCAGCAATTCACAAAATCACAGAATTATTACAGTGCAGAAGGAGGCCATTCAGCCCATCATGTCTGCATAGGGTCTCGAAATGAGCAATTCACCTGGTGCCATTCTCCCTCCTTCATCCTGTGACCCTGCACATTCTTCCTTTCAGATAACATCAAATTCCCTTTTGAAAGCCTCAACTGAACCTGACTCCACCACACTCTCAGACAGTGCATTAACCACTTAACCTTAACCACTCATTGCTTGACAAATGTTTTTCCTCATGTCACTTTTGCTTCTTTCACCATTTACTTTAAATCTGTGCCCTCTCTTTCTTGAGATTTTCATGAGTGGGAAAAGTTTCTCCCTAACTATCCTGTCCAGACCCCTCATGATTTTGAATACCTCTGTCAAATCTCCTCTGTCTTCTCATCTGCAAGGAAAATAGTTCCAACATTTCTAATCTATCTTCATAACTAAAGTTTCCCATCCCTGGAATTATTCTTGTGAATATTTTCTGCACTCTCTCCAATGCCTTCACATCTTTCCTAAAGTGTGGCACCCAGATGCAATATTCCAGCTGAGTCTGAACTAGTGTCTTAAACAAGTTCAGCATAACCTCTTTGCTCTTGTACTTCATGTCCCTATTTATAAAGCCTATTAATGAATACTGTATTATTAGCCACTTACTCAACTTGTCCTGCCACCTTCAATAACTTATGCACATATACACCCAGGTCCCTCTGCTCCTGCATCCCCTTTAGAGTTGTACCCTTTATTTTATATTGTCCCTCTATGTTCTTCCTAGCAAAATGAATCACTTCATATTTCTCCGCATTGAACTTCATCTGCCACCTGCCCACCCATTCCACCAGCTGGATACTGCAAAAGTTATGGGCTCTGACAATATTCCAGCAACAGTACTGAAGACTTGTGCTCCAGGACATCCTGGGGGTTACCATTGATCAGAAACTCAACTGGACTAACCATATAAATACAAAACTACAAGAGCAAGTCAGAGGCTAGGTATCATGTGATGAGTAACTCACCTCCTGACTCCTCAAAGCCTGTTCACCATCTACAAGGCACAAGTCAGGAGTGTGATGGAATACTCCCCACTTGCCTGGGTGAGTGCAGCTCCCAAAACACTCAAGAAGCTTGATACCATCCAGGACAAAGCAGCCCGCTTGATTGGCACCACATTCACAAACATTCATTCCCTCCACCACCGACGCACAGTAGCAGCAGCATGTACCATCTACAAGATGCACTGCAGGAATTCACCAAGGCTCCTTAGACAGCACCTTCCAAACCCACAACCATCTAGAAGGATAAGGGCAGCAGATACATGGGAACACCCCATTCTGGAATTTCCCCTCCAAATCACCCACCATCCTGACTTGGAAACATGTCACTGTTCCTTCACTGTCACTGGGTCAAAATCCTGAATTCCCTTCCTAACAGCACTGTGGGTGTACCTACACCACATGGACTGTTATAGTTCAAGAAGGCAGCTCACCACCACCTTCTCAAGGGCAACTAGGGATGGGCAACAAATGCTGGCCTAGCCCCCTAAGCCCACATTCCCTGAATGAATAACAAAAAATAAATTTGCCTATGTCCTTTTGAAGTTCTACACTACCCTCCTCACAGTTCACAATGCTTTCAAGTTTTGTGTCATTCGCAAACTTTGAAATTGTGTCCTGCATACCAAGATCTAGATCATTAACATCAGGAAAAGCAACGGCCCCAACTCTGATTCCTGAGGAACTCCACTAGGGGGGGATTGGAAAATTATGGCCAAAGCCACTGCAATTTCCACTCTTACTTCCTTCAGTATCCTTGGATGAATCTCATCCAGTCAAGATGCTTTATCAGCTTTAAGTGTAGACAGCCTAGCCAATGCCTCCTCCTGGTCAATTTCAAATCCTTCCGGTATATGAATTACCTCCTCTTTCATGCAGCCTGCAGAGCATCTTTTTCCTTGGTAATGGCAGATGCATAATATCCAGTTAATGCCTCAGCTATTCCCCTGCCTCCACGTGTAAATCCTCTCTTTGGTCTCTAATCTTTTTCTTCTTCATCTTAATTTCTATCTCTTTTGACATCCAGGGAGCTCTGGATTGTTTTCCCTGCCTTTCCCTTTTGAGGAAATATGCCTTGACTGTGCCTGAACTCTCTCTTCTTGCTCACCTATTGTTTTTCTGGCCAACCTTTGATTCTAATTTATTGGGCCCAGATCCATTGCGGTTGGTTTTCCCCAGTTATAATTGTTACTCCAGATGGTTCTTTGCCCTTTTCCATAGCCAACCCAAACCTTACGATACAAGGATCACTGTCCCCTAAATGTTCTCCAATTGATATCTGATCCAATTGGCCAGCCTCGTTCCCAAGAACCAGGTCCAGCTGTACCTCCCCTCTCATTGGACTCGAAACATACTGCCGTAGAAAATTTTCCTGAACACACTTTAGGAACTCTTGCCCCTCTTTGCCCTTTACACTACGCTATCCCGGTCTATATTTGGATAATTAAACTCTCCCATTCTAACTATACTATAATTATCTTACCTCTTTTTAATTTCCTTGCAACTTTGTCCCTCTACATCCTTTCCACTAGTTGGTGGCCAATAGGCCACAAGCAATATAATTGCACCTTTTTTGTTCCTCACCTCTAGCCAAATAGATTTTGTTCTCGACCCTTCTGGGATATCCTCTCTCTCCAGCACTGCAATGTTCTCCTTAATCAATACAACCACTCCTCCCCCTTTTCCTCCTTTCCTATCTTTCCTAAACACCTTGTATCCAGTTTAACACCCAGTTGCTTTATTTGAACCAGGTCTCTGTTACAATCACAAAATCATATTTCCACACATCAATCTGCGCCTGTAACTCACCAACCTTATTAACCACACTCTGTGCATTCACAATTAAATCAAGAAGCATGCAATAACAGAACAAAACCGGGTGTTTTACCAATCTCATTATCACAACAGGGAAGGACTTTATGAGTGAGGAATTCAGTTAATTAGTTAATTATTGGTAATGTATAGGTATTGATAACTGGCATGCAATTCCTCCTTTCTTTTGATATGATTGTATACTGTGGAAAGATGCTGATGGTTATATAGGAGGGGTAAGGTATGGAAAGCAGTGGACTGTAATGAAAATTTAGATTTGAAGGATCTGACCAACCTGAATACTCAGAACTGAAATGCATTTGAATACACCTATCACCAGATATCACTGTGAGCACTATATAATTAAGTGAATACCTAATTATCATTGCAATATTACATACATAATACATCTGTCAACTTAGCCTTAGTGTTTCAAAAGCATTATTGATTCCATTAATAGTTAGAACATCTTACCACTAAAGAAATGTAACCACTCATATAAACTTATGGCAAAAATGTAATTCATGACAATTTATTGTATCAGACATGGTTCTGAACTCACCTTCTGCAATGCAGGCTCAAACAAAAAAGATCTACATTGGCATTCCACTCACTCACATTGCACTCAAAAAAGCAGGATTGCGAATCTGCCACATTGTTAATACCTGCAAACATAACAAAAAGTGAACACTTCTGCCTGCACCGTATTTTTAACAGGAGGTATTTAGACTTCACTGCTGTTCCAGCGACCAGCACATATTCACAACTGTTCCCCCACGATTTTATTCATAGGTGCAAAATCCAAAATCCTCAGTTCCCAAATTACACAAAGGAAAAAGCAAAACAACCAAAACTTAGCAAATGTAAAACCAAAAAATGTCATCCACAAAAGAAGACAATACAAGGGAAAAAAGCAAAAGAGACAATCAGATAAAACACACAGCCAGAAACATTGACATGAAGATACATATGTAATATATACATAACAGAATAGACCTGTAATGTAATACTCACCATGACCATTTGCTAGTAAGGTACATTTTAACAAGCCTTATGCAGCTAGTACACATTGGAAAATTGTAGGTACATTAACGGTGATTTTCCATTAATTGATATCATGGACAACATTTTCTAATTGACTCTGACTGCATGTGAGAACCCACTGTGAGTGTAGTCTCAAAAAATGCACCCCATGCACAAGCACAATTCCTGATGGGCACCTGCATTACAGTGAAGGAAAAAAAAAACCCTGCTATGTCTCAGAATTCCGTGCTAGAGCACATGTCTTTAAATGTTCAGTCAGATCTTGGACCTACCATTTTAATTCATAAGAAATTCTATATAAATTCTTTCCATTTAATTTGTAGTTATGTGGAGTATTGTAATAATGTAAAATAGATTCTGTTAACTGCTTTCTGGAAAAGAATTCTGTTGCCTTGGGGGTGAGTTGAGCAAATATAAATACGTGTTTGATTTAAAAATCTAATAATCCTTGAACTGTAACTAATCAACCGGTGAATCTTTCCAAAGGTCAATTCTTTTTTTCTCTAATATCTTTTATTACATGTAAGGTAATGGGAATGACTTCGACCTTTTCTTGCCCTGTTTTAACAACATGATGCCGGAACCATAACGGTCTTCACAACATAAACCGGCTGCTTTGATCTACAAGTCAGGCTAAGCTATGCCTGGTCAAAGCATTGATGAGTACATAAGGCCTGAACAAGGCAGCACCTGGTATTCAAACAAAGTAATGCCATGTACATGTCCATGTGCATCAACAAGTCTCTTATAGTAGTTTTGATTGACAAGCCCATATCCTGAGGCCTTTCAGACTGAGAATAAATATAGAACAACAGCAAATTGTATTTATATAGCATCTTTAATAGGATAAAATATCCAAAGGCACTTATAAATTATAGCAAAATTAGGGCAAATGGCCAAAAGTTTGGTCAAAGAGGTAAGTTTTAACTAGCGTGTGAACAAAGGAAAGAAAGCTAGAGAGGCGGAGAGGTACATACAGGAAATTACGGAGCTCAGGGCTTAGTCAGTTGAAGGCATGGTCACCAATTGAGGAGCAATTAAAATCGAGGACACTCAAAAGGCAAGAATTAGAGGAGCACAGATACCTCGGATGATTATGTGGTTGGAGGAGATTACAGAGATAGGGAGGGGGTGAGGCCATAGAAAGATCTGTAGGTCAGTGATCACAGGGGTTGACATGAGTAAGGACATAGGCAGCAGAGTTTTGGATGACCTCAAGTTTACCGAAGATAGAATGTGGGAAGCCGGTCAGGAGAGCATTGGAATAGTTATGTCTAGTGGTAAGAAAAGCACGGATGAGGATTTCAGCAGCGGATCAGCTGAGAAAGGGGCAGAGTTGAGTGATGTAACAGAGGTGGAATAGGCAGTCTTAGTGATGATACGGATATGTGGTCAGAAGCTCATATCAGGGTCAAATATGATATCAAATTTGCAAACAATCTTGATGCGCTGACCAAGTGTAAATAATTGTTTTAAAGTCAATGGAATCAATTTTAGGGTAATTTATGATTTTAACCCCACCATCATAATCACCACACCCCCACTTATGCCAGCACCACCACCCTACCTTAGCAATGCTGACTTTTGGAACAAAGCTGCAATTATTGTTTGGTGTATTATGGTTAACATGCCATTTAAATGCATCTGCCCAAATATAGGTAAGCATTTCAATGCCTGCCATCAGTTCCAGAGGAAAATCTCCGGAAGGGGCACTGACTGGCAGAACTGCGCTCCAGCCGAGTCTCTCTCCTATTTTGCCTAGTATCCCTGAAAATGGACGGTAAAAGAGAGGAAAATCTAGCTCATATTTTCCACAGTAAGATATGAATTGCACCTGCAAAATTCTATGAAACAGATTTGCAATTTGGTGCATTCATGCAGCACAAAAACAACTATGTGCAATGTATTTGATTACATGGGAACATAATATATAATATATATATAAAATCAGTGGTAACGTAAGGAGAGGACTTTCCCTGCCAGCTTCAGAATCCTGCTGTCACTGTCAAATCAGGATCAGAAGAACACATACTGTGGGCAGAATCTTGTGCTCTCCTCTGTGACGAGTTTGATTGTGATGGGGGACTTTAATCAGGTTGGAAGGTGACGGGTAGGTGATCCTGTCATCTTCCTCCCTCCACCCCAATTAAGTCCATGGTGTGAAGACCCGTGAATGGCCTTCTCCACTCACTACCGACTGAGGCCCTTAAATAGGCGATTAATGCATACATAAGGGCCTCATCCTGGTATTAATCCAATAGTGGCTGGGTGACTCGCCAGCCAAGGAGCACGACATGCAGACCAATGCTGGTTTGCTTGCTGGAGTGATGGGGGTGGGGAGGCCCACTGAGAGCCAAAATCCTGTCCTTGTTGCTGACCCCTCTACCCAGTGGCCTCATCCCCTCCTCCACAAAAGCCAACCAATCACCCCACTTCCTGCCATCACCCACAACTGGCCTGGGATCTAGTGACGATCCTGGGCCTCAGGTGGGTGTCATACAGGAAGCAGTCACCACTTGCCTGGAGGCACTGCCATTTGGTAGAGCTGTAAGCCTCTGATTAGCCGGCAACTCTCAGCAGGCGGGACTTCCGCCCCTGGTGTCCTTCAACCTGGGTAAGGCCTGCTACTGACCTGTCAAGAGCGTCAGTCGCATTTAATACACCGGGCCTTCCCTGAAAGAAGTGGCGCCATCGCCTCCATTAAATCCAGCCTTCTGTGAATAACAGTGGGCTGTGATTTTCTTCAAATTGGCCAATTAATGGCTAGAGGGTGGACTTGCTGTCCAATTATGGAGACCCTCCAGCACTGAAGAAGCAGCAGGTAGCCTTTTCAGAGAGAGAAGGTGCTCCAAGGTAGACGGGCCCTCTTTCCAACTTGTTTTAACTTTAACTTAGAAAATGGCCTCAGTAGTGGGTCACTATTGTGGTTGGGGGATTTCCAGTTAGCTTCTGACAATAGGCCTTAATCAGCCTTTAACAAACTGAATTGGCTACCCGCTGCTTGTGGGCAGGTAGCCCGGCTGTGCACCCCACCACTCCCCCTCACCAATCCTGCCTCTGGAAAAATGGCCCAGGGGGCGGGATGGAATCAGGGGACCGGCCTGTTGACCAGGAACATGAAATTCCACACCCACCCAACTCTGAGCCCGACCCCATCAGGGCCTAAAAATTCAGCCCAAAGTGTCACAATTTTTAAGGCTCTGTGCTAAATAATCTCAGTGTCACTGGTCATTCTCATGAGAAAATCTCATGATGCTTACCATCTGAAGTTTAGCTTTTTCTGCCCAATATCTAAGTAAACAACAGCATTTCTCAAGGATAGTAACAGAGAAGCCTTCTCTGTACACCAACTACCTGGACACATCAAAAGCTGCACTATGAATTCTATCATTAGGGAAGGAGTACTGATTTTTTTTATTTGTTCATGGGATGAGAACATCCCCAGGGCAATGCCTTGATCAATCAGAGTCAAGCTGTCTAGTTTAAATTTCAGACAATGCTTGGCAGTTAACTGTCAGTCACCATCACTGGTGCATTCTCCATGGCAACACTATTTGACAATCAATCAGCACTCTTCATATAGAGTACAAATTGTTCTTTTCCCCCTTATATTGGTAGCCTTGTGAAGTATCCTGGTGAGTGCAAGCTGAAAAACTTAGGTATGTCTCTTTTTTCAGCAATACTCACATCCTGTACTACCAAATGACTCTAAAATGTTTACATTAGCGTTAGTAAGTTGATCACCCGCCCCTGCCCTGCCTCTCTCAAAACTGGAAATGCCTGGGTTTGTGGTGGAATGGGTATGTGTTTAAGATTTTTTGCATTTTTGTTTCAAACTTGATACAACACACCTATTTTGGGGGCATTAAAACTCCCCCCATTCTAAGGTAAAAGTTCAACACAGGCAATCAAAGAAAAATCTATTTTGCCACAATAGGTTGATCAACAAATTAATTTTAACCCTCATAGATGTGCAAAACAACGTCTGCCATTCAGTAGAAAAAGAATCTCAAAACTTGATACTAACTTCACTGAATTTAATGCCTGAGATTAGCAAATTTTCTACTGAGGATTGACTCAACAAACCATATTCTGATGAAAAGCAGGTGATCATATGTTGTATATTGCTGTTATGAACCTCTGCACTGTTACTTTGGGAGTTCCTAAGGATCCATCCTTGGCTCCTTCTTCTTGCTGCTCTATATGCTAACCCTTTGACAGCATCATCTGAAGACATCACAGAATCACACAGTGCAGAAGAGGCCCTTCGGCCTATCGAGTCTGCACCGACATGTGAGAAACACCTGACCTACCTACCTAACCCCATTTACCAGCACTTGGCCCATAGCCTTGAATGTTATATGATGTGCCAAGTGCTCATCCAGGTACTTTTTAAAGGATGTGAGGCAACCCACCTCCATCACCCTCCCAGACAGTGCATTCCAGACCGTCACCACCCTCTGGGTAAAAAGGTTTTTCCTCACATCCCCCCTAAACCTCCTGCCCCTCACCTTGAACATATGCCCCCTTGTGACTGACCCTTCAACTAAGGGGAACAGCTGCTCCCTATCCACCCTGTCTATGCCCCTCATAATCTTGTACAACTCAATCAGGTCGCTCCTCAGTCTTCTCTGCTCCAACAAAAACAACCCAAATCTATCCAACCTCTCTTCATAACTTAAATGTTTCATCCCAGGCAACATCCTGGTGAATCTCCTCTGCACCCCCTCCAGTGCAATCACATCCTTCCTATAATGTGGCAACCAGAACTGCACACAGTACTCCAGCTGTGGCCTCACCATGGTTCTATACAACTCCAGCATGACCTCCCTACTTTTGTAATCTATGCCTCGATTAATAAAGGCAAGTGTCCCATATGCCTTTTTCACCACCCCACTAACATGCCCCTCTGCCTTCAGAGATCTATGGACACACATGCCAAGGTTCCTTTGTTCCTCAGAACTTCCTAGTGTCATGCCATTCATTGAATACTTCCTTGTCAAATTACTCCTTCCAAAGTGTATCACCTCACACTTTTCTGGGTTTAATTCCATCTACCACTTATCTGCCCATTTGACCATCCTATCCTCCTGTAGTCCAGGACACTTAACCTCACTGTTAATCACCCGGCCAATCTTTGTGTCACCCACAAATTTACTAATCCTACCCCCCACATAGTCATCTATGTTGTTTATATTAATGACAAATAATAGGAGACCCAGCACAGATCCCTGTGGTATGCCCCTGGACACTGGCTTCCAGTCACTAAAACATCCTTCTATCATCACCCTCTGTCTCCGACAACTAAGCCAATTTTGAATCCACCTTATCAAATTACCCTGTATCCCATGTGTATTTGCCTTCCTTATAAGTCTCCTATGTGGGACCTTGTCAAAGGCTTTGCTGAAATCCATATAAATGACATTAACTGCACTATCCTCATCCACACACCTGGTCACCTCCTCAAAAAATTCAATCAAATTTGTTAGGCATGACCTCCCTCTGACAAAGCCATGCTGACTATTCCTGATCAAACCTTGCCTCTCCAAGTGGAGATAGATACTCTCCCGCAGAACTTTCTCCAATAGTTTCCCTACCACTGACGTGAGACTCACTGGCCTGTAGTTCCCTGGCTTATCTCTACAACCATTCTTAAATAGCGGAACCACATTAGCTGTTCTCCAGTCCTCTGGCACCTCCCCCATGGCCAGAGAGGAATTAAAAATTTGGGTCAGAGCCCCTGCGATTTCCTCCCTTGGCTCCCTCAGCAGTCTGGAACACAAATCATCTGGACCTGGAGATTTGTCCACTTTTAAGCCTGCCAACACCTCCAATACCTTGTCTCTCCCTATATCAATTTGCAGTCTCTCTCCCCAAGTTTGATACCTTCATCCTCATTTTCTTGGGTGAAGATGGATGTGAAGTATTCATTTAACACTCTAGCGATGTCCTCTGGCTCCACCCATAGATTGCCCCTTTGGTCTCTAATGGGCCCTGCTCTTTCCCTGGTTATTCTCTTCCCATTGATAAACATAAAATATCTTGGGATTTTCCCTACTTTTATCAGCCAGAGCTTTCTCATATCCCCTCTTTGCTCTTCTAATTGCTCTCTTAAGCTCCACCCTGCACTTTCTGTACTCCACTAATGCCTCTGCTGATTTGCTTCCCTTGTACTTGCTTAAAGCCTCTCTTTTCCTTCTCATCATAACCTGAATATCTCTGGTCATCCATGGTTCTCTGGGATTGTTACTCCTTCCTATCACCCTAGGCGGAATATGTTGAGCCTGTACCCTCCCCATTTCCTTTTTGAACACCCTCCACTGTTCCTCTGTAGATTTCCCCACAAGTAACTGCTCCCAGTCTACCTTGGCCAGATCCTGCCTTATTTTACTAAAATTCACTCTCTCCCAATCCAAAGCATTTTTTTTGCAACTTGTCAATTTCTTTGTCCTTCACAAACTTAAACTGTACCATGTTGTGGGTGCTATTGCTAAAATGCTCACCCACCACCACCTCAGCCACCTGCCTGGCTTCATTCCCCAGATTCAAGTCCAGTGCTGCGCCATCCCTTGTTGGACCCTCTACATATTGACCTAGAAAGTTCTCCTGTACACATTTCAAGAAATCCACTCCATCCAAGCCCTTAACACTATGTCTATCCCAATTAATGTTGGGAAAGTTGAAATCACCTAATATAATTACCCTATTGTTATTGTTTTTACACACCTCCACAAATTGTGCACATATTTGCTCCTCAATTTCCCGCTGACTATCTGGCGGTCTATAATAAACACCTAACAATGTGGCTGCCCCTTTTTTTATTCCTAAGCTCTACCCACAAAGCTTCATTCGATGCCCCCTCCAAGATATCATCTCTCCTTACTGCAGCAACTAACTGCTTAACTAATAATGCAATGCCACCTCTTCTTTTACCCCCTCCCCTGTCCCGCCTGAAGATTCTATAACCCGGAATGTTGAGCTGCTAATCCCGCTCTTCCCTCAACCATGTCTCAGTGATGGCTACTATATCACAATTCCATGTGTCAATCCTCACCCTTAACTCATCCGTTTTACCTGTAATACTCCTGGCATTAAAGTAAAGGCCAACCAGACTTGCCTTACTCCCTTGAAGCTTAATGCAGCTGTACTCCCTCTGACATGATTATTTTACTGTATTATGATGTGTCTCTATTCTGCTAACATTCTGTGTCCCCTCCCCCTGCCAAATTAGTTTAAACTCCTCCCAACAGCACTAGCAAACCCGCCCGCAAGGATGTTAGTCCCGCTCTGGATCAGATGTAAACCGTCCCGCTTGTACAGGTCCCACCTTCCCCAGAAACGGTCCCAGTGATCCAGGAATCTAAAACCCTCCCTCCTGCACCAACTCTTAAGCCACGTATTCATCTGCGCTATTCTCCTATTTCTGAGCTTGCTAGCACATGGCACTGAGAGTAATCCAGAGATAACAACCCGAGAGGTCTTGCTTTTTAGTTTACCTCCTAAGTCCCTGAATTCTTGATGCAAGAACTTATCCCTCTTTCTACCTATGTCTTTAGTACCAACATGTACCATGACCTCTGCCTTATCACCTGCAGCCGTTCAGTGACATCCCGGACCCTGGTACCAGGGAGGCAACATACCATCCTGGAGCCACGTTGACGGCCACAGTAGCGCCTATCTGTTCCCCTGACTATAGAATCCCCTATTACTATTGCTCTTCCTCCCCTCCTGTACAGACAAGCTGCTGTGGTGCCAGAAGCATGGCTCCGTCTGTACTCCCCGGAGGAACCAGCACCCTCCTCAGCCTCCAAAATGGAATACTGATTTGCAATCAGGACCCCAGGGGACTCCTGAACTACCTGCCTATTTCTCTTGGACTACCTGGTGGTCACCCATTCCCTTCCTTCCTCAAGTCCTTTCATCTTCGGTGTGACCTCTCTAAACCTGCTATCCACGATGCTCTCAGACTCGCAGATGCTCCAGTATCCCCAGCCACCATTCCAGCTCTGAAACCCAAACTTCCAGGAGCTGCAGCTGGACACACTTCCTGCCCACATGCTGGTCCCGGGCACTGGAAATGCCCCTGGCTTCCCACATGGAGCACGAGGCGCACACCACAGCTTTGAGTGCTCCTGCCATGACTTATCCCTTTAAATTAAACCTTTTAAGTCAATTATCCTAGGGCCCTTCTTTCCTAATCTTTGTTACTGTAAAATATACAAACTGTAAACCAAAAAAAGACCTTAAACTATAAGCGATTAAAGTAGTAAATACTTTACCCACTACTTACCAGTGATTCCTTTCCCTTGTAGCTACTGCTGCAGCACACTCTGAAGATTTAAGAAGTTAGATAGTAAGGAAAAAATGCGAAGAGCACCTCATCCCCTATGCACCGAATTCCCGCTTTGCACCAAATTGCCAATACCCACTCTGGCTGTGCCCCACTCAGGATGTGTTCTCTCTCCTGTTCGTGTGCAAGCATATGGAGGCAGCTTCCATCAAAAACATCTGGCTCAATCTCCATTTTAATGTTTTCCTTGCTTCTGCAAGGTTGGAGTGCTGGTCCAATATAAAGTCTTGCATAAGCCATAATTTTCCCCCATTAAAGATTAGGAATGGGGGAGCTGGTTAACTCAGTTGGCTAGACGGCTAGTGTGTGACTCAGACTAACACCAACAACACGGGGTTCGATCCCTGTCCCAAATGAGGTAGATTTGGGGCCTACCTCATTCCTCTACCCATGGTAAAAAGCTGTGGTTTGGTGAATAATGGCCAATGATCTGCCTCCAGGCAGAAAACTCAAGAAGAATAAGAAATATTAGGAAGCCCAAAGTCATTGAGTTTGGCCTCTGCCACAAATTCTGTACCCAAGTTATAACTCAATCCCTCTCTCTGGCCATTGTCTCAGGTTGAATCAGCATGTTTTCAGTCCTGATATCCAATTCAACCCAGAGTAGCTTCTGACTCCACATTCTTCTCAACATTAAGATCATCTGCTTCCATTTCTAATAAAGCCTATGCAGGCCCCTACCTCAGCCCATTGGCTGTTGAAACTCTTACCATGCCTTTGTCATCTGCAGACTGAAGTATACCAATGCTCTGTTTGCTGGCATCCCATCCTCCATGCTCTCTCAACTTCAGTTCATCTAAAACTCCAGTACCCCCTTTTTATCCTGAACCAAATCCTCCTCGCCCATCACTTCTGTTCTTGCTGCACCACACTTTCTCTGGTTCTCCAATGCCTACTATCTAAAATTCATATCTCTTCACTGTCTTGTCCATCCCCATTTCTTAGACTATTCCTGCCCTATAACCTTCCTCCCCTCAATCTCAGTGTTCCTCTGACTCCAGCTTTGTGCACTCCTTCAAACTAATGCCCCACCATTACCAGCTGTTCCTTCAGCTATCTCAGTCACAGAATTTGGAATTACCTCTCTGATCTACCCTGTATATTCATCTCCCACTCCTGCTTTAGGAACCTCCTTTAAAATACACCTCTTTGACCAAGCTTTTCGGTTGTCGCTTCTAATATCTCGTTGTTTGGCTAAGAATACATTTTTGACTGGATATGCGCCTGTCAAATACCTTGGAAGATATTTCTACATTATGTACACTATATAAATGCATATAATTGTTGTGAAAATAACTTTCTTTTTGAAATCTTTTATACTATTCATGCCCATTAAAATCCACCCGTTGTTACACTTTCAAATTATATACAAACGTAGCTGCAGAACATAGGATGCATTTTAATAATATCAACAAAAACAACACTGGACTGAAGGGATCTATACATCTTTCTTTATAAATATCAAAGTACTTTACTTGGACCTGTAATTAATCAAACCTGGGCAAGTGGTACAAAGCTGCAAGCTACTTACTTGATAAATAAAAGATAAAACAATAGGATTTTTCTCTTTATTTGGGTTCTGTTATCTGTGCTAGTTATTTGCGTACTTGTATAATCAACGGATGTGAATAATTTAATTTATTGTATTGAATCTTAAATTTGTCTGTGTCTGCTCTAGATATTTTAAACCATTGTTACACATTTTCATAGGTTTCAGACTGCTCCGCTCACACAATGCCTGCGTGTTATTTTTTTTCTTTTAGGTATGGTCAAGCACAGTAGCACCAGGCATGCATGTACTAACGTTTCAGACCACTAAGTATTTGGATATAGCTTTTCCAACTTCAACCACATTGTTCTAGGAAAACAGTAAGTTGCGGTTTATACTTCTTTTTGCAGCAGGGGACACAAAGGAAAATAAAACAGAAATCCCCCCAGGTTATTCTTCTGTGCCTCTTGGCAGCTAGTTAACAACAGCTTTGTAGAAGTTTGAGAGCAAGAGGCCCATATTTCAGATGCAGGTGTGTGTGAGGGGAAAAAATGTAGAAGAAAGGGTACATGTCTTTACAGGAGGGTAACATACCCTTCATCAGGTGAAGAAACATCACAATACTGTGCAAGTTTCTCCTGGCCAGTGGAATAATCATTGTGACAAGCGGCTCTTGTGCAACTTCATTTTAGGTGTCCGAAATACCTTTTTTGACGTGGAGAGAATTATGAGCACCAATCATTTTCCAAGAAAAATGACATATTAACAAGCAGCAGCAGATCCAGGAATTAAAAAAAAATCTATGGAATCTGTCAGTTACTTCTTTCACATTGAAATGGCAGATGCAGCAATTTTCCAATAGAGCATATTCTGCTCTTTCCTTTACAGACATCAAAAATTGCTGAACACTTGTTGAGGTTCAAAAATACAAATGCTGGAGATTTTTCCTCATTATTAATAAGGCCAAGAGGAAAGCAGAAATGACTAGCTACAGATGTGCTCCCCTGTCCCTCTTATGATCTTATACCAGGTGGATGAATTATAAATGCCATTTTCCTCCAGTCAGACTACATTGCAGAATCATGTACGCTCATTCGGCAATAAGGCAGAAGTGCAGCTTAATGTCACCAACATCTTAACAAGGCTTCAGCCAAAATACACCCAATGCAATGTAGCTCCATGATGCTTGTACAATTATTTACACTCATGATGGGCTGTAGGATGGGCGTGTACAAAATTTCAACACTCCACTGCTTGCCCGTAACTGAATGAAATAAATGGTGTGAATGCTCAGACTGCTGCTAAATAAACCTTGGGCTCCAATCTTGCTTCAACGTTGTGGGAGATTAGATAGATAGAACTTTACACTGGGTTTCAATGCTTTCATAGCTGACCAGAGGTCCTCTCCCAGGTAGTTAAGTGGACATTCTGAGGGACTGTTTCAGTAAAAAAAAATGTATGTTCATGAAAAAGCACATAATTTCCTTCTGGGCAGGAAATGAGCTATTTTTAGAGATGGCTCACACGTGCACCTTTTTTGCAGATGGTTGACCAGATGCTATTTTCATACAGCAATTAGTGAATTCATTCTGCATGGAGTATAGTGGAAACTATTTGTACGTGACTGTATTGGTTCATTATGAATGAGCTTTTACATGCAAACAGGTGCTTACATCTGTGCAGGATGAACAGAGTACTACAATTGCAATACAGCTATTCGAAGCACACCAAGCAACAGGGCACATGTTTAGGGAAAAGGTTAAGTTCATGCATTTCATCTTCATTGATAGTAATGTGACACACATGATCTTGATTTTAATTAGAAATGCTGAGTGGGATCTGGGTGGCCAACTGGTTAAAATTGAGAAAATCGGCTTGCGGCGCTATTCCCATCAGCAACCTGCTGAGTGCCATTTTAACTCCAGAGGTGGCAAAAACACCTGTCAGAAACAAGCAGATGTCTCATTAATAAATTCAAGTTGCAGTGCTATGACATCATTGGGAGCCTAATGTGGTCTGAAGCCCAGTCTGACTGGGCTTCACTTTTGAAACTGACTGACGTGATTGGAAGGGGTACTCAGGTGCAGGCACTCAGATCATCAGGATCTGTGTTCTACTGTGAATAGTGAACTTCCAAGAAAGATTTGTGTTTGCAATTTTCCCTTTTTGTATTTTCTTCCCCCTTACTCTGATTAAGCACTCATAGCAGCTGGGGTCCTGTTAGAACACAGTACATAAGCTCCATAGGCCATGAGTCCTGGGATTTGCAGCAGTGGTTGGCTTCCCTTGATTTTAGGGCATAATAGACTGCACTCATGTACCTCAGCACCAGAAATCAAACCATCAACTTTTGTCAATAAGAGGAGCTCCCACCCTGCCACCCTGTTCAGTGAAGGGCATGCGAGGATACAGACAACTATGCCAGACTGAGACGGAGACTGAGTGAACTGTGAGCTAGGTTCACATGGTAAGTTCTGGCAAGCCCTTTTTGGGTTTTAACCATAGATTAAGAATCAAGCTCAGATATAGTACTAACCTACAAGTAAGTTCGGTTATCTTGTTAAACAGAGAACTACCTGGAGTGGCAGTTATCTGTAAATCATCTGAAAGCAATTTTTTCAAGTCATGTTAATTATTGCAGCAGGAAGCTAAACTAGCTAGTGACTCATCAGGTTCTATAAAAGAGACAGGCTTTTCAAATTGCACGGTCAGTAAGGGGCAGACGAAGAGAAAGGTGACTACACCAGAGTGAGATGGAGTGAGTAGCGAATTAGGTCACATGGGAGTTCAGTACAAGGGGTAAAGAGGTGCGGTATAGATATGAATTATTCTAAGTTAATTAAGTGAGTAATTACAAAGTTAACTAAATAGCAGAAGTAACAATGGAAGGACAGATGTTATATTGCAGCTGTGGAATTTAGCAGCTTTTAGACACCAAGGTGATCCATGACAAACATGTCTGCATAAGTCCAAGAAGCTAGAGGAATTCCAGATCAGGGTTATTGATCTGGAAGCTGAACTGCAGACATGTGCAACATAAGGGAGGTGGAGAAATGCTTGGACACTTTGATCCAGAAGACAGTCATGCCTCTTAGAATTTGATTTGTTTAGCAGTGAGGGACAGGAGGATGTGACCATCAGTGAGGTCGGTAAAGGGACCGAGCAGACAATAGTGGAGGAACCTCAGACTTTGCAATTGTCAAACAGATGAGATATTCACAACCTGTGTGGACAAAAGGGAGGCCTGCAAGGTGGATGAGCAGGCTGGCCAATGCACCATGGTACAGGAAGTCGTTCAAGCTAGGGGAGCAAACAGGAATGTAGTGGTAGCAGCAAAGAGCAAGAGTCCACGAGGCTGTGTTGCCTGCCCAGGCCAGAGTTTGGGACATCTGCTCAGGGCTGGAGAGGAACTTGCAGTGGGAGGGGGAGGATCCAGTTGTCATGGTCCATGTAGGTGCCAACAACATAGGCAGGACAAGGAAGGAGCTTCTGCATAGTCAATATAAGAAGCTAGGTACCAAATTAAGAAGCAGAACGTCAAAAGTAATAATCTCTGAAATATTACCTAAACCACGTGCAAATTGGCATAGGGCAATTAAGATTAGAGGGATGAATGCATGGCTCAAAGACTGGTGTGGGAGAAGTGGGTTCCAGTTCATAGGGCACTGGCACCAGTACTGGGGAAAGTGGGGGCTGTACCGTTGGGATGGTCTACACCTTAACTGTGCTGGGACATGTGTTCTTGTGAATTGCAAGACTTCCAATTGGAAGTAGAAAGGATTTTAAAATAAATTTGGGTGATGCGGGATCGAGCTTGGGTAGATGTGGCAAATCAAGGGGTAGATTCAAAGCAGGAGACCATTATAATAATATGGGAAATGAGAATTACAGAATAGCAGGAAGGGACAGAGAGATAAAACCTAAGGATATACCAATAGTAATGGCTAGGTGTTACAAAGATAGCAAAAAGACAAAACTAAAGGCTCTGCATCGGAATGCACGTTGCATTCATAACAAAGTAAATGAATTGATGGCGCAAATTGACATGGCTGCAGGATGACAAGGATTGGGTCCTGAATATTGAGGGGTATATAAGATTCAAGAAGAATAGGAAGCTAGGTAAAGGTGGAGGGGTAGCACTGTTGATCAAGGATAGCATTGGTGCAATAGTTTGAGATGACCCTGATTCAGGAGATCAGGATGTAGGATCATTTTGGGTGGAGATGAGGAATGGTAGGGGAAAGAAGTCACTAGTGGGAGTGTTCTGCAGGCCTCCTAACAGCAACCACAATGTAGGGCAAAGTATACAAGAAGAAACAAAAACAGAAAATGCTGGAAAAACTCAACAGGTCGAACGACATCTGTGGAGAAAAAAACAGTTAATGTTTCAGCTCCATATGACTTCTTCAGAAGAAATATTAGCCTGAATTTTTAGGTCGGTGGGCAGGCGCAATCGGCGGGCCTGGGATCAGCTGGGGAATCTAAATCCCTCCCTCCTACACCATTTCTCCAGCTACGCATTCATCCTGTTTATTCTCCAAATCCTGATTTTGCTAGCACGTGGCACTGGGAGTGACCCTGAGATTACTATCTTTGAGGTCCTGCTTTTTAATTTATTTCCTAGCTCCCTATATTCTGCTTTCAGGACCTCATTTCTCATTTTACCTATGTTGTTGGTACCTCTGGCTGTTCACCCTAGCCCTTCAGAATGCCCCTAGCCCCTCAGTAACATCCTTGATCCTGGCACCCGGGAGGCAACATACCATCCTGGTGTCACATTTGTATCTGTTCCCCTACAATAGAATCTTCTATCACTATAGCTCTCCCACTCTTCCCACCACTTCTGTGCAGCTAGGCTATTCATGATGCCACGGACTTAGCTCTTGCTGCATTCCCCTGAGAAACAACTTCTGCCAGCAGTATCCAAAAGGGAGATGGGCCCAGGGGACTCCTGCACTACCTGCCTAGCGCTTTTACTCTGCCTGGCAGTCCCCTATTCCCTTTCTACCTGTGCACTCTTTACCTGTGGTGTGACCACCTCACTGTACGTGCTATCCACAAAGGTCTCATCCTTGCAGATGTTCCACAGTGACGCCAGGCGCAGCTCCAAAGCACGGAATTCGAGTAGCTGCAGCTGGAGATACTTCCTGCACACATGGTCGCCCTGGACACGGTAAGTGTCCCTGACTTCCCAGATTACACAGGAGAAGCATTCCACTTGGCTGAGCTGCCTTGCCATGAATTACCCTTAAATTACTTCCTTTACTTTTATTTCCTGTGGTTTAGAGAATATTAAGGACAGAAGAAATACTCACCAGGTCCTACTTACCAAGGTCGCCACTCTTCTTACTGAGGAAAGGTAGGAAATGAAAGGATCACCTCCTTCCCTTTTCTGCAATCTCTCTCACTCACCAAACTCCAACTGAAGCACTCTAATGCAGCCCAAAGCAGCACTGTAGATGGCTTGCTTTTAGCTGTCTGAATCTAGCTTCTGAAAACCTGTTTAAGCCAGTTAACTAATTTACTAGCAGCAGCTGCAAACAGAGCCTGTATAGCCCCTCTTTTACAGCTGTACTAAAACTGACCTTCTCCCAACCCAAAGAGCAACTTATAGTTAGTTGCTAAATTAAAGAAAGATTAGACTTTAGATAGAAATTAACTCTTAAAAGCACCTCTCTTACCAAACTCCAACTGTAACGCTCTAATGCAGCCCAAAGCAGCACTACAGTGCAAACCTTTGATTTCCAGAAAGCATTTAATAAGGTGCCATATCAAAGGTTATTGCGAGAAAAAACTCATGATGTAGAGGGGAATGTATTAACATGGATAGAAGATTGGCTGGCTGGCAGGAAATAGAGAGTATGCATAAATGGATCTTTTTCTGATTGGCAGGATGTGATGAGCGGAGTCTGGCAGGGGTCTCTGCTGGGGCCTCAAATTTTGACAATTTATATCAATGATTTACATGAGGGGAAGTGAAGGCATGGTAGCTAAATGTGCAGATGGCACAAAGATAGCTAGGAAAATATGTTGTGAAGAGGACATAAGGAGATTGCAGGCAGATATAGGTTGAGTGAGTGGGCAAAGATCTGGCAGATGGGATATAATGTAGGAAAATGTGAAGTTGTTCACTTTGGCAGGAAGAATTAAAAAGCAGAGTATTACCTAAACGGAGAACGGCTGTGGAATTCCGAGTTGCAGAGGGATCTAGGTGTTCTAGTGCATGAGTCACAAAAGGGTAGTACGCAGGTACAGCAAGTAATTAAGAAGGCTAATTGACTGCTATCCTTCATTATGAGAGGAATTGAACATAAAAGTAAGGATGTTATGCTTCAGTGCTACAGGGCATTGTTGAGACCACATCTCAGATATTGTGCACAGTTTTGGTCTACTTATTTAAGGAAGGATGTAAATGTGTTGGAGGCAATTCAGAGGAGGTTTACTAGATTGATACCTGGAATGAGCAGATTGTTTTATGAGGAAACGTGAGACAGTCTGGACTTGTTTCTACTGGAGTTTAAAAGAGTGAGGGGTGACTTGAGTAAAGTATAAAAGCTCCTGAACGGTATTGACAAGATGGATGTGGAAAGGATGTTTCCTCTGGTGGGTGAGTCCAGAACTAAGGGGCACTGTTTTAATATTAGGGGTTATCCTTTTAGGACAGAGATGAAGAGAAATTTTTTCTCAGAGGGTTGTGCGACTTTGGAACTCTCTGCCTCCGAAGATTGTGGAGGCAGTGTCATTGAATATATTTAAGGCAGAGGTAGATAGATTCTTGTTAGGCAAGTGAATCAAAAGTTATCAGGGCTAGATGGGATTATGGAATTCAAAACACAAACAGATAAGCCATGAACTTATTGAATGGTGGAGCTGGCTCGAGCGGCCGAATGGCCTACTTCAGCTCCTATTTTGTATGCCTGTATGTATGTCTGAATAACAGAGTTATAATCAGAACAATGGGGCCACCTGGCATAGCATAGTGCAGACTTCTAAGGTCTTGAAGCAAAGTTTCAGATGCTTTGGTCACTCTGAGGGCTCACAAAATGCCCAGGCAAAATGGATTGTATCATTGCAGCTTGTTGCATTCTGCACACACCAGAAGAGGAGGAATTTTCAATCAGGGAAGAATGGGATGAACATGAGAGGAGAACACAATGCAATGTTTTGTAGTGAGTGGCTCCAGAGAGCAGATGGTAAAGGAACACTTTTAGCGACTCACTCAATCTCCTCAACTGAAAAGTGACCAAAAGAAAAATGCTTGGATTTAATGGTTCTTGTTACACCTTCACTACCTCCTTCATACCACATTAAAGAGCATTGAAACCATTCATCCAATCTCCATATTAGTTATAGGCACAAGTGTCAACAGTAACAAAAATATTTACAATAATTCTAAACACAATACTGTGGTGAATATTTTTAACACCCAAGTGATCAATCCATTTTTCATTAAAGGTTTACTAACTGCTATTCATATGAGAATCTCCTCTAGTGGCTTTCAGCAGAGCTGATGGAAGGCTTCTGTTGCTCATCGTGCTCATGATCAGTAACTCCTGGGAGCTGCAGCCTCTGTGGACCTCAGCACTTCAGCTGCTGCAGGGGCAGTCTGGATGTGTTGAAGGGGAGGAAGCTGATGAGAGTGGTGAAGAGGGGGTGATGTGAAAACACTGTTGCCATAGATTGTGGAGTGAGATGGAGAAATGAAGAGCTGCGCAAAACGTTGCTACTCCTGTCAAATTATTGAAATGTCACCTTCACTGCATCCAGCTCCTGAGAACAATGCTTCTGGAGCTGATGATCTCAGAAATCTCTCTCCACTCCTGGTGCAATTGGATCCTCGCTTCATTGGCTGGGAAGATGACTTCCCTCCTCTCCCTGACCTCTTCCGGCAAAACCTGCAGGCTGGCTTCGGAAATACTGGTGGTTTGTCTGCGACTTACACAGAGGCACTGCCTTCCTCCACCATTCCAAAGTGAAATCTTGCATAAGAGAATACAGCCTCCCTTAAAAAGCTACATTCATGCTTTTGGTAGGCCTCTAGTTTACCTGCCTGAGGTTGCGTCCTGCAAGTGGGTGGGATCCACAGAGTTGGCCAGTCAGGTGGAAAACCCACCCATGAAATTTTAATGAAATCCAGGATTTAAAATACCCGGGCCCTCTTGAACGGTGCAGCAGACGATTTTCTGACTCACCCTAATGCCCATCCGCCCCAAATCTGCCTGGAGTTCACATTGGTGCTCAAAGCATTTAATATAAAAATCTATTACCTGTATTGTATTTCTTCAATTTTTGATCATTATTGCTCAACTAGAAAAATGTTGTCTTTAAATTATTAGGTTCATATATGGTTTGCAAAAAAAATTTCTGTCCAGAATTCAATGCCAATTCAACATGTATATCGTTATCCTGCTTTCTGAGATGAATTAAATTTTATGCCTATGTGGCAATGCAGATGGAATTGTAACACAATCTATAGCTAAAATGGAACAGTCGTTTAAAAATAAAACTTTATATAGCCTGGAAATTCCTGCCAGTGAAAGCCCCTGAGTCAGCATGAACTCTCTGAGTTGGGTCTGGAAAATCCAGGGTTATCAATTCATTCACCCTGTGCTTCATGTAACTTTCATGACCTGATTGCCTGCCAGTCTTACATCCTCAATCATAGAGGCCCGGATTTTCATCTGCGAGGCAGGAATCACAGGTCAAGCCATTCCCAACATCGTAATCCCTTTTCCTGCCTGGGAATGCCTGCCCACAGTATTTTTGTCGCAGGTTGGCGGGGATGGGCTGGAATTGGGTCTGCTACTTCCTGAATTAGGGTGGAAGCCAAAAAGAAGGTGGGTGAATGCTGATGTGCACGTGTTAGAAGGCCCCCTATCTTCACTTGGACATAGACCCAATTGTGTACACAAATATTGGGCATCCGAGCCTTCAATCCCTCACCCACTATGTCGCCTCCATAACCCCCTTGCTCCCTTCATACCCTCTCCATACCCCCTGCCCCCTCTATATCCCCCTGCTTCCTCCATTCCCCATGTCCTCCCATGCCCACTCACCCAGAATCCACTATGGACAAAACTCATGAGCCCTATAATAACATTGGGAGGTCTTTGAGATGTTCATGAAACTGTCAAAACACTCATTTAAACTCCACTTTGAGAAAAAAAACCTTAATCCTTTTAGGAGCTTCTAAAATGGTCAATCAAACATACAGCCATTTAAATTCCACTTGAAAAAAAATCATAAGTGGTCATAAAACTGTCAAAATAAACAAACAATCATTTAAAATATCTCTTCTAAAACATAATCCTCTGAGGAGCTTCAATTAAGACAAAGCCCACAGTCAGCAATATAAACAACCCCTGCTGAGCTGTATCCATTAGTGAGGTTTGGAGCTCACCAAGCATTCTTAATGCGATCCCATTGCATAACCAATCCTCCAGAGCTGAATATATTAAAGCCTTTGACATAGTGGAACAGATGGCCATCTGTTGTACAGCTTCAAAAGCTGAACAGATAGTTGACCTGTCAATCAATTTAAAGCAGAGGGTGTAAATGATACTGTAAAATCTGAATAACAACACTGTTCAATGCAGAAGAGCACTTCCTCCAATGGATAATGAACTCTAATGTATCCGAAGACTTTTGCACTTTCACGGTGCTGGTCAGTTTAATGGTCACTTACCTTTTCTAAATGAAACCATATTATAAATCACTGTATTAAAAACATATTTAACTTATCATACACCAGTACATTATCATGTGAAGTTGGCAACACCTTTTGAACTGAATTCAAAAGGGTCCTGACTCTAGATTAGGGTTTATCTATCATTTATGACTCTTCTGAGGGTGCCATGAACCACCTCATCTGCCAAAACAGGCCTGACTCCATGAATATAGTGGGGAGTCTAAAATGCCAAACCCTGCAATGGAGTCGGCAAGGTCAGCAGTGCCAGTTCGGTACCCATATTCTGTACTAGGTGAGAATGCCAGAGTAGGATCCCACCCGCCATTTTTAAAGTCTGGCCACCTCCGTTCTGATACAGTCGGAGGCATAGAAATCCAGCCCAGAATGTGAAAGGACTTCATTACACATATAAAACTGTTTCCAAATTGTGAGTTTCTTGCTTTCATGTATAGCCCGTGCAATGTGCTAATTTCAAATGAAGGAACAGCAGTCTACAAAAAACAGGACAAATCCAACCCAGCCAATTACTGCCATATCAGCCTACTCTCAATTATCTGCTGCACTTAATCACCAATACTCACTTTGTTTTCTACTTGGAATACACGGTTCCACATCTCCTTACAGCCTTGATCTAAACATGGACAAGAGCTAAACTCCCAGAGGTGAAGCGAAATTGACTATCCTTGACATCAACCAAGTATTTGGCTATCTGTGGCATCAAGTAGCTCTACTAAAACTGAAGTCATTAGTATAAATGGGGGAAACTCCCCACTGATAGGAATTATACCGAGCACAAAGGCTGTTGTTGTTGAAGGCCAATAATTTCAGTCCCAGGACATTGTTGCTAGAGCTCATCAGGCTAGTCTCCCAGGCCCAATGATCTTCAACTGCTTCACCTTCACTCCATCAGAAGGCCAGAATTGTGGATTACACAGTGCTCAGTTCTATTTGCACCTCCTCAGATAATGAAGCAGTCCATGCTCACATACAGTGAGACATGGAAAACATTCAGGCTTGGACTGATAAGTGCCAAGTAACATTTGATCCACACAACGATAAAGTCTAACCCTCCCAATCCTGTGGGTTTCCATTGATCAGAAACTTAACTGGACCAGCCATATAAATACTGTGGCTACAGAAGCAGGTTGGAGGCTGAGAATTCTGTAGTGAGTAACTCACCTCTGGACTTCAAAAGCCTGTCCAGAATTTACAAGGCTCAAGTCAGGAATGTGATGTATTATTCTCCATTTGTTGGAGCTAGACTTATCCAGGCAATACACAAGAAACTCAACAGCATCCATAACAAAGCAGCCCCCTGGATTGGTGCATATCCTTATCTCACTATAAACATACTTTGAGGAAGTAAGATGTGCTGTGGATAAAGGGGAACTGGTGGATGAACTGTACTTAGATTTCCGGAAGGCATTTGATAAAGTGCCACATCAAAGGTTACTGCGGAAAATAAAAGCTCATGATATAGGGGCTAACAGTTAGCATGGATAGAAGATTGGCTCGCCAACAGGAAGCAGAGAGTAGGCATGAATGGGTCTTTTTCAGGTTGGCAAGATGTAACGAGTAGCATGACGCAGGAATCATTGTTGGGACCTCAACTGTTTACAATTTATATAAATGACTTGGATGAAGGGATGGATAGGATGATTGCCAAATTTGCTGATGACACAGAAGTAAGTAGGAAAGTAAGTTGTGAAGAGAGCTACAAGGAGGCTACAAAGAGATATATATAGGTTAAGTGAGTGGGCAAAGTTCTGACAGATGGAGTTTAATGTGGGAAAATGTAAAATTGTCCATTTTGGCAGGAAGAATAAAAAGGCACATTATCTAAATGGTGAGAGATTGCAGAGCTCTGAGGTACAAAGGGATCTGCGTGTCCCAGTGCATGAATCACAAAAGGCTAGTATGCAAGTACAGCAAGTAATTAGGAAAGCTAACAGAATGTTATAATATATTACAAGAGGAATTGAATACAAAAGTAGGGAGGTTATGTTCCAGTTCTGCAGGGCATTGGTGAGACCACATTTGGAGTACTGTGTACAGTACTGGTCATCTTATTTAAGGAAGGATGTAGATGCATTGGAAGCAGTTCAGAGAAGGTTTACCAGACTAATACCTGGAATGGGTGTTGTCTTATGAGGAAAGGTTGGACAGGCTAAAATCCTGGAATGCCTGAGCTAACTGCACTACCTGCAGGATTCCCTCCAAGTCACGTGGCATTCTGGCTTGGAAATATATCACTCTTCCATTATCGTCACGGATCAAAATCCTGGAATGTCCTAACTAACAATATTACGGGAGTACCTCCCAACGTGGACTGTAGCAGTTCAAAAAGGCAGTTCACCAGCACCTTCTCAAAGGCAGTTCATGATGGGTAATAAATGCTGGCCCTGCTAGCAACTCCCACAATCAACAAATGAAGACAATGAACCAAGTTCTTGCATGCTGTCATGTAGATGCCAAAGACATCAGCAATGAACTGCTACTCACCTTTATGCCAGCAACTGTATCTTGTAGATTCACGCACAGTTTTCTGTCAGTTACTGAGACTTTACACTCCAGGCAGTTTCAGAAGGAAACACCATACAGCAGTATTCCCAGTGGAAGTTAAGGTAAGCATGACCCTCAATGTTTATGCCTTTAGCTCTTTTGGTGTTATAATTGGGTATAAAAACCTACAAAATCAGCCAACCTGGTGCCCAAAGCTACCAAAAATACTCAAATAATAGTCAACTCGTGTAAAAGTCAGCCTCCAACTTTTAGCCAAAAAATCCTATGTCTTTCTACTTACCATCCGCTCACTGCCTCTCCTGCAGGCTGTCCCTCTCCCTCTCACTGACTCTCCCTTTCATCACTTCCCCGTCTGACTCTCTTTCTCTCTCATCGCTTCCCTTCCCGACTATCCAGCCTGCTGCTTCTCTTCCCGACTCTCTGGGAAGAGCAGTCAGCATCATGGTGAAGCAGTCTGGGAAGAGCGTCCTGCAGTCAGCATCGCGGTGAAGCAGTCTGGGAAGAGCGTCCTGCAGTCAGCATTGCGGTGAAGCAGGCTGGGAAGAGTGTCCTGCAGTCAGCTCTTGTTGAAATAACAAAAGTGACATCACAAGACAGCACGAGCGAGCAGCGGAGAGATCAGAACCAGTGCCAGTGCGGAGCAGCTTCAAAATGTGACATCAGCACAAAGGTGAGAGCTGATTGTTGAGGAGTGGGTAAGTGTTTTCCCCCAGTTTTAAATAGATTAAGCCAAGGAAAGGTAAGGCTTCTAGTTTTTATTCAAAGTACATCAATAATTTAACTTTTTTTTATTGTATTTAACTTAAAGGGTATTTTTCAACTAGAAGCATGGCAGGGCAGCTCAGCCCTGTGTTATGTACTGCCTGCGACAATTGGGGTGTCTTAGATGCTCCTTGCGCTCTGACCGACCACGTGTGCAGGAAGTGCCACCAGCTGCAGCTACTTGAGCTCCGAGTTTCGGAGCTTGAGCGGCAGCTGGAGGCGCTGAGGTGCATCTTCGAGGCTGAGAGTTTTGTGGGTTGCACATTTTTCGATGTGGCCACCCCACAACTTGCGGAAGTGCAAACAGAGAGGGAATGGGTGACCATCAGGCAGGTAGTCAGGAAATCCCCAGGGTGCATCTCGCTTGAGAACCGTTTCTCTGTGTTGGAAAACGGTGAGAGTGACGGTTCCTCTGGGGAGTGCGGCCACACTCGTGGCACTGTGAGTGGCTCAGCTGCACAGGGTGAGGAGAATAGTGGTAGGAGACTCGATAGAAGGGAACAGACAGGCATTTCTGCGGCAGTAGATGTGACTCCAGGATGGTAAGTTGCCTCCCTGGTCAAGGATGTCACTGAATGGCTGCAGGACGTTCTAAAGGAGGAGGGAAAATAGACAGAGATTGTGGTACATATTGGTACCAACGACATTGGTAGAATGAGGGATGAGGTCCTGCAAGCAGAATTTAGGGAACTAGGAAACATATTAAAAAACAGGACCTTAAAGGTAATAATCTCTGTATTACTTCCAGTGCCACGCGCTACTGACTATAGAAATAGGAGGTTAATCCAGATGAATGCGTGGCTGGAGAGATGGTGCAGGAGGGAGGGCTTTAGATTTCTGAGGCATTGGGACTGTTCCTGGGGGCAGTGTGACCTGTAAAAGGTGGACTGGTTGCACCTGAATCGGTATGGGACCATCATCCTTGCAGGGAGGTTTGCTGGTGCTGTTGGGGAGGGTTTAAACTAGCTTGGCAGGGGGATGGGATCCTGATAGGAGGTTCAGCAGGGGGAGATGCACAGCCAAAATTAGAAGAGAGAGCAAGTGAGCCTGGTAGGCATAGTAATTGTAGGCCACTTAAGGCACAAGGGAGTTTGGCAAGGTTGGATGGTGTTTATTTTAATGCAAGGAGTCTGACGAATAAAGCAGATGAGTTGAGGGCACAAATTAACACATGGAAGTATGGTGTCATTGCTGTTACAGAGACATGGTTGAGAGAGGAGCAGGATTGGCAGCTCAATATTCCAGGATATAGGATCTTCAGACGAGACAGGGAAGAAGGTGAAAGAGGAAGGGTATTGCAATATTGATCAAGGAATCAACTACAGCAGTAAGGAGGGATAACATCTTAGAAGGCTCCTCAAATGAAGCCATATGGGTAGAACTGAAAAACAAAAAAGGAGCAATCACATTGCTGGGAGTGTACTATAGGCCCTCAGTCAGAGAGAAAAAGGAGATCAGATATGTAGGCAAATTTCAGAGAAGTGTAAAAACAATAGGCTAGTAATAGTGGGGTATTTCAACTTCCCCAACATTAACTGGGTTAGTCATAGTGTGATAGGTTTAGAGGGAGCAGAATTCTTAAAATGCACCCAGGCGAGCTTTTTAAGCCAGTATGTAGAAGGTCCTACAAGAGAGAGGCCAGTCCTGGACTGAAATTTAGGGAATTTTAGGGCAAGTGGTAGAGGTATCAGTGGGGGAGTATTTGCAGATAGTGATCATAACTCTGTTAGATTCAAGGTTGTTATGGAAAAGGATAAGGATGGGCTAGAAATCGGAGTTCTAAATTGGGGGAAGGCCGATTTTAATAAGATCAGATATGATTTGGCTAGAGTGGACTGGGAGCAACTACTTTTAGGTAAATCTGTACCAGAGCTGTGGAATTCATTCAAGAAGGAAATAAGGAGAGTACAACATATTCCAGTAGAGACAAAGGGTGGGGCCAACAAATCCAGGGTACCCTGGATGTCGAGGGATATACAGGATTGGATAAAGAGAAAAAGGGAGGCGTACGGCAGATACCGAGGGCTCAAAACAGTGGAAGCCCTAGAGGAGTATAGAATGTGTAGGGGGAACGTAAAAAGGAAATTAGGAGAGCAAAAAGGGGGCATGAAAAAACATTGGCAGAATTTTGCCGTCGGCGAGCAGGGGCTCGCTCGACACGTAAAATGACACGGGGATGATGTCAGGCGGAACGCCTGATACCATCCCACCCCATTTAAATTTTCAGGAAGGCGGGGGTGCAGCAAAATCAGCTGCAGGCCTGCCGACTTGTCAATGGCCAACTGAGGCCATTGACAGGATCATTTAAACAATTAAAGGACCTGCCCAACCAACGTTAAGGTTGGTGAGCAGGCCAGGAGCCCCAGTGGCAAGTAGAAAAAACATGAAACCTCATCCATCGGCGGGATAAGGTTTCACGCAGGGTTTTAAAAAGTTTAACAAAGTTATAGTGTAAATTATGAACATGTCCCATCTTGTCACATGAGGGGGACATCTTAGGGAATTTTTTTCTTTCTATTTTTAAACTTTTTCAAAGTGGAAGTGATCACTTAGCCTCAGGGAGATGTGCACTCTTTCGTGCGCATGCATGAAAGAGTGCACTCTCGCTTTTGGGGGGTCCCTCCCGACAGCACAGCCCACGTAAAATGGCGGTGCGGCCTGCTTCTCCAGCGGGGGTCAGCTCCCCACCTGCTGGAGATTGGGTTGGGCCCGCCCGCCATGCAGAAAATTCTGCCCTAAGAATAAGAGTAAGAGGATAACTAGGGAAAGAGTAGTGGCCATTAAGGACCACAGTGGTAATTTGTGTATGGTGCCAGAAGGCATAGGTAGGGTTCTAAATGAATACTTTGTGTCAATGTTCACAAGTGAGGGAGACGATGTGGGTATGGAAATCAGGCAGAAGGACTGTGATATAATTAAAGAAATTAGCATAGAAAGGGAGGACAGTCTAAGTGGTTCTGGCAGGCCTCAAAGTAGATGAATCTCCAGACTCATATGAAATGTATCCAAGGCTGTTGAGTGAGGTCAGGGAGGAGATAGCAGGCGCGCTGGCAATAATTTTCAATACTTCTCTGGCCACTGGAGAGGTGTCAGAGGACTGGAGGACAGCCAATGTGGGACCGTTATTCAAGAAGGGAGGAAGGGATAAACCAGGTAATTACAGGCCAGTCAATCTAACCTCAGTGGTGGGGAAACTATTGGAAACGATTCTGTGGGACAGAATTAATCTACACTTGGAGAGGCAGGGATTAATCAAGGATAATTAGCATGGTTCTATGAAGGGGAGGTTATGTATCTCCAATTTGATTGAATTTTTCAAAGAGATGACCAGGTGTGTAGATGAGGGCAATGCATTTGATGTGGTCTACTTGGACTTCAGCAGGGCTTTTGATAAAGCCCCACATGGGAGACTGATAACGAAGATAAGAGCCCATGGGATCCAAGGCAATTTGGCAAATTGGATCCAGAATTGGCTAAGTGGCAGGAAGCAGAGGGTGATGGTCGAGGGGTGTTTTTGTGACAGGATGCCTGTGTCCAGTGGGGTTCCACAGGGATCGGTGTTGGGTTCCTTGCCGTTTGTGGCATATATAAACGATTTAGACTTGAATGTTAGAGGGTTGATCAGTAAGTTCATGGATGACGTGAAAATTGGCGGGGTGGTAAATAGTGGGGAGGATAGCCATAGATTACAGGAGGATATATCCAGGCTGGTCAGATGGGCTGATCAGTGGCAAATGGAATTTAATCTGGATAAGTATGAGGTGATGCACTTGGGCAGGACAAACAAGGCACGGGAATACACAATGAATGGGAGGACCCTGGGAAGTACCGAGGATCAGAGGGACCTTGGTGTACATGTCCACCGGTCCCTTAAGGTAGATAAGGTGGTTAAGAAGGCATATGGGATACTAGCCTTTATTAGCCAAGGCATAGAATATAAGAGCAGGGAAGTTATGCTGGAACTGTATAAAATGCTGGCTAGTGTATTGCGTGCAGTTATGGAATCCTCATTGTAGGAAGGATGTGATTGCACAAAAGAGAGAGTGCAGAGGAGATTTACCAGGATGTTGCCTGGGCTGGAGAGTTTTAGTTATGAGAAGAGATTGGATAGACTGGGGTTATTTTCGCTGGAGCAGAGAAGATTGAGGGGGGGACATAATTGAGGCGCATAAAATTATGAGGGGCATAGATAGGGTAGACAGGAAGAAACTTTTCCCCTTGGTGGAGGGATCAATAACCAGTGGGCATAAATTTAAGGTAAGGGGCAGGAAGGGATGTGAGAAGAATTTTTTCACCCAGTGGGTGGTGGGAATCTGGAACTCACTGCCTGAAAGGGTGGTATAGGCAGAAACCCTCATAACATTTAAGAAGTATTTGGATGTGCACTTGCAATGCCATGGCATATGAGGCTATGGGCCTCGTGCTGGAAAATAGGATGAGAATAGTTAGGTGCATGTTTGACCGGTGCAGACTCAATGAGCTGAAGGGCCCTTCTCTGTGCTGCTTTCCTTCCTGACTATCCGGTCTGCAGCTTCCCAGCCCAACTCTCCCACCTGCCACTTCCCTCTCCGACTCTCGCCACTTCCCTCTCCGACTCTTGCCACTTTCCTCTCCGACTCTCGCCACTTCCCTCTCCGACTCTCGCCACTTCCCTCTCCGACTCTCGCCACTTCCCTCTCCGACTCTCTCTCTCGCTGCTTCTGTTCCCAACCCTCCCACTCATCTCTTTCTCTCCTGAATCTTTGCTGTGAGTGAGGACTCAGGAAGGGGGCAGCGAGAGGAAGTGAGCGAAAGGAGCTGCAAGCCGGACACTGGGCAGGGAAGTGTCAAGAGAGAGTCAGGGAGGGGAGCGGCAAGAGACAGTCAGGGAGGGAAGCAGCGAGAGAGTTGGGACGGAAGCAGCGAGAGAATCGGGGAGTGAAGCAGCGAGAAAGAGAGTCGGTGAGTGAAGCAGCGAGAGAGAGAGTCAGGGAGTGAAGCGGCGAGAGAGTGTGTCAGGGGAGTGAAGCGGCGAGAGAGAGAGTCGGGGAGTGAAGCGGCGAGAGAGAGTCGGGGAGTGAAGCGGCGGGAAAGAGAGTCGGGGAGGGAAGCGGCGATAAAGAGAATCAGGGACGGAAGCGGTGAGAGAGAGAATCAGGGGTGGAAGCGGCGAGTGGAGAGTCGAGGAGGGAAGTGGCGAGTGGGAGAGTCGGGGAGGGAAGCGGCGAGTGGGAGAGTCAGGAGGGAAGCGGCCAGTGGGAGAGTCGGGGAGGGAAGTGGTGAGTGGGAGAGTTGGGCTGGGAAGTGAGTCGGAGAGAGTTTTTGCAGGCAGAATTTAGCCCTTGTTGGGTGGGCTCAGCAGAGGCGGGCAGGGGTGGTTGGGAAACTGAGTGCCACCGGCAATTGAGGCTGAAAGGTGATTTCATACTGATGGGCCAAATAAGGCCTCTCCTGCATGAAATGCAAACGACAGCGCTCAACGGTGGGTGGGGGTAGGAGGGTGAGCAGGCAGAGCGCAAACTTCATGTTTACATACATGTGTGCGCTTCAGAATTTCCGAGACACAGAGCTGCCTCTGGGAGATGAAGAGTTGCTTAAATAAAATAAAGAATTGAAAAATGTAATAAAACATGTCCCCTCATGTGACCCTGTCATATGAACAGGGATATGTTATTTATTAAATTCTAAAACTTATGTTTTATTTTTATTCGATTTATGAAACCTCACCCCGCCCTTGGATGAGGTTTCCTAAAAAGTGTAAATGTTGCTTGGCCTTTTCGCTGTAATGTTGGATGGGCAGCGAAAAATTTCTTTTAATAACCATGTTAATGGCCTTAATAGGCCTTTTAATTGTTGGCGGGCGTGCTGCTGACTCTGGCGCATGCTCATCGACCAAAATCTCACGCGACTGCATTGGCATCAGGACACTTGCCTAACATCAACATATGTCACTTTACGCTCGAGTGGTTTGGGCACGCACCCACACACTGAGCTAAAAATTTTGCCCGGTGAGTAAGAGAGGCCACTTCAAAACAACGCTGATCGGGTCACACACTCCCCGTTGGCCCTAGCATAAAACGATTTCAGCCCTTGAAAATATTACTCGTACATAAGTCAATCCTTTACTTTTTACCTAAAAATTTGGTCTCAATAACTCAACTTTTATGAGTATAAACAGTACATCAAAAATCTAACTGATTGAATGTTAAAGGCCAAAACCTTTGTTTCTTATCCTACAGAACAGAAATAGCAGCATAATTAGGCATGTCCAATATCATTGTACTACTGCATTTTCCGAATAATAGGGAGCCACTGGTGGCATCCATGAAGCTATAGATTCGCCCCGACAAAATTCAATGTGCTACATAAACAAAAATTCTACCAATGTACAGCTAGTGAATAATCACCATTTCACACAAGTCAATTTTCATTTCCTGGATAACGTAATTAAAATAATAGAGCTTAGTTGATGCTGAAAGCAAACAGAAAGATGTTTCCATGGAGTCCAAGGCTACCTCCATTTTTTTCCTCCATTTTATGGCTAACAACATAATTGCAGCAAGAATGAATAGAATAGGCAGGTTCAATGAGGCCCATGGAGACACAGGGCCATTACAGAGCGTACCAATGGCATCTTGAAGTAGCAAGATATCTCAACAGATCAGGAGGTACCTCACAGTACAACTCTGCTAGGGTCTCAGAGATCACCTTTACTCAGTTTCACAACTTTGCAATACAAAGAAGCCTAATTATAGAGGAGGACGCCAAGCCACAATGAAAGCCAGAACCACATGTAGACACTAAGGGCTGGATTTTGTGGTACTAGTAGAGGGGATGCATTCAACAATTGCCACAATTGGATGTTGCAAAGGCCCCGTAAATTGCTGAGTACACACAGACTGCAGTGTGTTAATTTGAAAGTTGTGGTGGGGCTACCAATGCTTCGCCTGAGGATTCAGTCTTACAAATGCCAAGTAAGGAACCATGCAGTGTGGATTTAAGCTAATTGGAGAGGCGATGGCGTAGTGGTATTGTCACTGGACTAGTAATGCAGAGACCCAGGGCAATGCTCTGTGGACCCGGGTTCAAATCACGGCAGACGGTGGAATTTGAATTCAATAAAAATCTTTAATTAAAAGTCTAATGATGACTGCGAAACCATTGTTGATTGTTGTAAAAACCCATCTGGTTCACTAACGTCCTTTAGGGAAGGAAATCTGCCATCCTCACCTGGTCTGGCTGACATTTGACTCAAATCCGCAGCAATGTGGTCGACTCTTACATACCCTCTGAAATGGCCTCGCAAACCACTCACTCATATCAAACTGCTACAAATTCACAAAAAAGGAAGGAAATTAGACAGACTATCCAGTATCGATAACAGCAAACTCAGCCCTGTCGACCCTGCAAAGTCCTCCTTACTTATGGGGGCTAGTGCCAAAATTGGGAGAGCTGTCTCACAGACTAGTTAAGCAACAGCCTGACATAGTCATCCTCACGTAACATATCTTACAGATAATGTCCCAGACACCACCATCACCATCCCTGGATATGTCCTGTACCACTGGCAGGACAGACCCAGCAGAGGTGGTGGCACAGTGGTATGCAGTCAGGAGGGAGTTGCTTTGGGAGTCCTCAACGTTGATTCAGGACTCCATGAAGTCTCATGGTATCAGGTCAAACGTGGGCAAGGACACCTCCTGATTACCACGTGCCAGCCACCTCAGCTGATGATCCAGTGCTCCCCCATGTTGAACATCACTTGGAGGAAGCACTGAGGGTGGCAAGGGTGCAGAATGTACTTTGGGTGGGGAATTTCAATGCCCATCACCAAGAGTGGCTCCGTAGCACCACTACTGACCGAGCTGGCCGAGTCCTAAAGGACATAGCTGTCAAGACTGAGGCTGCAGCAGGTGGTGAGGGAACCAACATGAGGGAAAAACATACTTGACCTCATCCTCACCAACCTGCCTGCCACAGATGCATCTGACCATGACAGTATTGGCAGGAGTGACCAATGCAAAGTCATTGTGGAGACAAAGTCCCGTCTTCACATTGAGGATACCCTCCATCATGTTCTGTGGCACTACCACTGTGCTAAATGGGTTAGATTTCAAACAGATCTAGCAACTCAAGACTGGGCATCCATGAGGCACTGTGGGTCTTCATCAGCAGCAGAACTGTACTCGAACGCAATCTGTAACCTCATGGCCTGGCACATCCCCCACTCTATCATTACCATCAAGCCAGGGGGTCAATCCCGGTTCAATGAGGATTGCAGGAGATCATGCCAGGAGCAGCACTAGGCATACCTAAAGATGAGGTGTCAAGCTGGTGAAGCTGTAACACAGGACTACTTGCGTGCCAAACAGCATAAGCAGCAAGTGATAGACAGGGTTAAGTGATCCCACAACCAGATCAGACCTAAACTCTGCAGTCCTGAATGGTGGTGGACAACTAAACAACTCACTGGAGGAGGAGGCTCCACAAATATCCCCATCCTCAATGATGGAGGAGCCCAGCACAGCAGTGCAAAAGATAAGGCTGAATCATTCACAACAATCTTCAGCCAGAGGTGCCAAGTGGATGATCCATCACTGCCTCCTCCCCAGCATCACAGATGCCAGTCTTTAGTCAATTTGATTCATTCCATGTGATATCAAGAAACAGTTGAAGGCACTGGATACTGCAAAGGCTATGGGCACTGACAATATTCTGGCAGTAATACTTGGGCTTCAGAACTTGCCGCACCCCTAGCCAAGCTGTTCCAGTGCAGCTACAACACTGGCATCTACCCGGCTATGTGGAAAATAGCCCAGATATGCCCTGTACACAAAAAGCAGGACAAATCCACCCAGCCAATTACTGCCCCATTAGTCTACTCTCGATCATCAGTAAAGTAATGGAAGGGTTCATCAACAATGCTATCAAGCAGCACTTGATTAGCAATAACCTGCTTACTGACATGCAGTTTGGGTTCCGCCAGGTCCACTCAGCTCATGACTTCATTACAGCTTTGGTTCAAACATGGACAAGAGAGCTGGACTTCCGAGGTGAGGTGAGAGCGACTGCCCTTGACATCAAGGCAGCATTTGACCACATGGGCATCAAGGAGCCCTAGCAAAACTGGAGTCAATGGGAATCAGGGGGAAAACTCTCTGATGGTTGGATTCATACTTAGCATGAAGAAAGATGGTTGGAGCACAAGTGCCAGGCAATGACTATCTCCAACAAGAGAGAATCTAACCATCTCCGCTTGACGTTCAATGATATTACCATCACTGAATCCCCCACTATCAACATCCTGAGGGTTACCATTGACCAGAAACTGAACTGGACTTGCCATATTAATATTGTGGCTACAAGAGCAGGTCAGAGAATAGGAAAGTTGGGATGAGTAACTCACCTCCTGACTCCCCAAATCATGTCCACCATCTACAAGGCACAAGTCAGGGGTGTGGTGGAATACTCCCCACTTGCCTGGATGAGTGCAGCTCCCGCAACACTCAAGAAGCTTGAATCAACCAGGACAAAGCAGCCCAATTGATTGGCACCACATACACAAACATTCACTCCCTCCACCACCAACACACAGTAGCAGCAATGTGTACCATCTATAAGATGCACTGCAGGAATTTTTCATGGCTCCTTAGACAACACCTTCCTAACTCACAACTACTGCCATCTAGAAGGACAAGGGCAGCAGACACATGGGAACACCACCACCTGGAAGTTCCCCTCCAAGTCACTCACCATCCTGATTTGGAAATATATCGCCACTCCTTCACTGTCGCTGAGTCAAAATCCTAGAACTCTCTTCCTAACAGCACCTTGGGTGTACCTACACCACAGAGACTGCAACGGTTCAAGAAGGCAGCTCACCATCACCTTCTCAAGGGCATTTAGGGATGGGCAATAAATGCTGGCCCAGCCAGCAAAGCCCACACCCCATGAATGAATAAAAAAATAATTGCCCACTGATTCCAAATTACCTATACTTCTAAACTTTATACTAGTATTTTTAGGCATAAGGGGCCGCCTCTCATTTCAAAGTAGTTAATGAGAAGGCCTACACATTTTCAAAAGTTAAAATGGTTTTTTTTCAACATGAAACTTTCTAAAGTCAGATAACTTACTTAAAATGTAAAATCAATGACTTATTAACATGATTTATTAGATTTTTTAAATAACACTTTTAAAGTGATATATTTGATCAAAATGATTGTAGTTATAAAAAATCTTTAAATTGTCAATTCTGAAAAACGTTTACAGTTTTGTCATTTTGTAAAATTAATTGTGTCTACTAAAGTGTGCTTTTCCATTGCCTTTTTAATGTGCTTTTCCAATGCCTTTTACTGCAGCAGCCTTTTTATTCATCTTTTGTGGTACAATGACTTTAAGCCATGCCCAACTGCCTTTCATCCACACTAGCCTGTGCTGCTGGGCCTCAGTACAGCCCATATCAAAAGGGAATCTTCCCTCAAAGCAGCTGAAATTCTCTCCACTGGGATTGGGGTAGGTTTGTGTGGAGATTTATCCACTATCAATAGCAAACATCTTTGCAGCACTGCCAACTGCAAAACCTGGCACTGAATGTTATGCCTTCTGGTTCTCAAAAGTTCGAAAATAATCATATGTTAGACTGAAATGCTGGAGCTTCATTGTGTATAATTTGCAACCCTCTACATGGCTGGTGAACTGATACATTGTTGTTCATTACCTGATTGCAATGCAGAAATAAATGTACCACCCCAGATGTTCATTCTCATGACAATTGATGGAAAGGGCCATCAACAGTGCTATCAAGCGGCACTTGCTTAGCAATAACCTGCTCACTGACACTCAGTTTGGGTTCCACCAGGGCCACTCAGCCCCTGACTTCATTACAGCCTTGGTTCAAACATGGACAAAACAACTGAACACCCAAGGTAAGGTGAAAGTGACTGCCCTGATATCAAGGTAGCATTTGACTGAGTGTGGCATCAGGGAGCCCTAGTAAAACTGGAGTGAATGGAAATCGGGGGGAAAACTCACTGCTGGTTGGAGTCACAGCTAGCACAAAGGAAGATGGTCGTGGTTGTTGGAGATCAATCATCTCAGTTCCAGAACATCACTGCAGGAGCTTAGCTGCTTCATCAATGACCTTCCTTCCAGCATAAGGTCAGAAGTGGGAATGTTCGCTGATGATTGCACAATGTTCAGCACCATTCACGACTCCTCAGATTCTGAAACAGTCCATGTCCAAATGCAGAAAGACCTGGATAATATCCAGGCTTGGACTGACAAGTGGCAAGTAACATTCGTGCCAGACAATTACCATCTACAACAAGAGAGAATCTAGCCATAACCTCTTGACATTCTATGGCATTACCATCACAGAATCCCTGACTATCAACATCCTGGGGGTTACCATTGACCAGTAACTGAACTTGACTAGCCATATAAATACTGTGACTACAAGAGCAGGTCAAAGGCTAGGAATCCTGCGGTGGGTAACTTGCCTCCTGACTCCCCAAAGCCTGTCTACGATCTACAAGGCACAGATCAGCAGTGTGATGGAATACTCCCCACTTGCCTGGATGTGTGCAGCTCCAACAACACTCAAGAAGCTTGACACCACCCAAGACAAAGCAGCCTGCTCAATTGGTACCACATCCAGAAACATTCACTCTCTCCACTACCGACGCACCGTGGCAGCAGTGTGCACCATCTACAAGATGCGCTCAAGAACTCACCAAGGCTCCTTAGACAGTACCTTCCAAAACCATGATTGCTACCAACTTGAAGGACAAGGGCAGCAGATACATGGGAGCATCACCACCTGGAAGTTCCCCTCTAAGCCACTCATCATCCTGCATTGGAAATATATTGCCGTTCCTTCACTGTTGCTGGGTCAAAATCCTGGAACTCCCTCCCTCAAAGCATTGTGGGTGTACCTACACCACATGGACTGTAGTGGTTCAAGAAGGCAGCTCGTCACCACCTTTTCAAGGGCAATTAGGGATGGGCAATAAATGCTGGCCTAGCCAGCAACACCCACAACTCATGAATGAATAAAAAATTACTTTCTCTTTCTTTGCAAATAATATAAAAAATGCCTCTATCAATATCACTGTTCCAATCATTAACTGTTTTTTCCTAAAGTAAAGATGATTAACAACAACTTTTTTAAATAAACAGAGCACTTTAAGAGCTTTTATAGCTTGTTTTCTTTTCTAAATAACATTATTCACAGTATTGCTCAGGTGGTAAAATGTGCCTCTTCTTCTGAGCTAAAGCAGGATGCTGCAGTCGGTCTTTGGCAGTACTTCTCAGGCTCTGCATTATGATTCTGCAGCATATGTTTCTCTTCCAAACCTCTATGTGCCTGTCTACCACCAGTTTTTCAGCTTCCTGCTGTGCCCACTCTGCTTGGCTTCTTGCATTTCATATTTCTTCTTTTAAACTCTCCAGCAATTTTCTCAGTTTCTTATTGGTCTCCAGTAAATCACTCTCCAACTGTGATGTACTGTTATTCTGCATCTGGAGTTCACTAATTTGCTGTCTGAACTCAATACCATCATTCTTTTCTTTTTACAAGTTCTTCTGTTTGAAGCATGTGCTGTTGAAGTTTCGACCTGAAATCCAGGATCTCCCTCTTGGATGCCTCCCTCCGCTAACTCTACAGATTGCAGTTTCTCTTCCATATGCTCCTTTTCAGCTTGTTACGTTATGTCCTGCTCAGTCTTCAGTCTTTCCAGGTCAGTGACTATTCTTTAGTTCTCAATTTTTATCTTGAAGTGCTGTAAATTTCTAGAAATATTCTTCAGCTTCCTGAAGTTTTCGAATTGGCTCTCATAACTATTCTGTCAAGAACTCTTCATGTCTAATATTGGCCTTGAGAATTTCAATATCTAACTGCAACCATATCCAAATACAACTGCATTTGGCTTTGCATGTTATCGCTTGTAACAGTGGGATTTACCAAATCTGTAGGGTCTGGCAATCACTTTCTTGCTTCTCAGCAGAGAGTATTCTTCATTGGGCTTACTACCTTCAATCCTCTGTGCTGCCCCCTTCATCTCATGGTTTACACTGCTCAACTCCAGGATAGTAGGATCATCTGTTTCAATGATGTAGAGTATACAGTTGATATCTTTTTTTTTGTGTGTGGTCCCTCTGATTGGGGTTGTTCCTAGCTGTCGAATCTCAGTTCCCCCACATGCTGTTAGTCTGATGTTACTTGGTTTAAGAGCGTCTTCCCTTGGGTAACCATTTTCTTTCAAATTTTCAGGGAAGGTCTTATGGTATAGTCCGAGCAGGGTTATGTTACTCTGTTTGCTCTGAAGAGTCATACGGACTCGAAACATTAACTCTGTTAGACCCGCTGAGTTTTTCTAGCATTTTCTGTTTTTGTTTCAGATTTCCAGCATCCGCTATATTTTGCTTTTATCTTATGTTACCTCTGTGCTCCGGTATTAAGCTTTAATTTCAGATTTATGGTTTTGGGCTTATTTCTCACCCTCTACTGATCGGAATGGTTGTGTGAATGCCTTTTTGCTGGGAATTGTCACATCTAGCTATTTTATGCAGTTGTATGATTCTTATGTCTATTGTGTTTTCAAACTCATCGTCATCTTCCAGGGTATGCATGTTTTAGTTTATTTTCCTTCTCATGCCTGGGAGAGACAGAACCAAAGACAGAGTCCTGTTGCTCTAACAACTAGTTTACCATCTTCGTTGTTTGTTCTGCAAATCTTTTCCAGTGATTGGGCTTTCCACAAGCTCTATAGTTTGATCCATATGTGAAGCATTTCCTTCTGTCTGTGAACTCATGTGGTCATCCACAGTTCCTGCACATCTTTCTCTCTGTCTGGTGTGCATTTTTTGTTGCTGTTTGACAGCATCAGTCCTGCTACATTTCTCTTAACTGAAGGCTGACCATTTGGGTAGCCAACATCTTTATCTGTTTATTCCTGGCTTCATGTCAGCAGTGTTTACATCATGTAATAATGTGAGCTTGCCTTTCAGTGTGTGCAGAGCCCCAAATAAGCTGATCTATCAGCCTTTCTTCTGTTTCCTTGGATTTACATGTTCTGGCTGCATTTTTCAATCTTAAGAAATTGTCAATAGGCTCAACTTGTTCCTGCCTCAGATTTTGAAACTCACATCAGTGGATCTGATGATCTGACTTTGGCTGGAGATGTGTGCTGAAGTTTCTGAAAAAATTTTGTCTGGGGTTTTACTTTTGTCCTCAGTAGCTGCTAAAAAATTTTAACCCTTTCTCTTCCTGCCTACATAAGGATATAGCTGACCCTTTCCTCTTCACTAGCACCTTTTAGAAAGCTATTGAATGTGTCCCAATTGATTATGGGCTCTAGCTGTGCGCTCATTGTTGTAGCGGTGGCTATTTCATTTTTGCATGATTCACAGCTTTTCTCTCTCTCTGGCCCTAACTAGGGTTGATTTTCCTCAATTGAATTTAACATTAAATCCATCTATATGTTTGAGTCTTACTTACAATCACACTTTTTAGTGAAATGCTGGAGCTTCATCAAGCGTATTTCTTGCAACCCTAAATGTGGCTGATGGACCGATATATTGTTGCCCAGCACCTGACTTGTAGCAATAAATGTGGCATCAAGGATGTACATTCACAGTTACATACACAATAACATATACAATTACTTCCCATTTCTTCACAAGTAACATAGCAATATAACATTGCTGCTGTAACGTTAGTACATCGAGTACTCATCTAAGAAGGCAGCTTCCTGATACCAGGCTTGCCACATCAAGTGCTTTTTAGTCCCAAGACTTTCTTTCCCTCACTTATCCAGCATGAGATCTAAGAACAACCAGTGATTTGGGTATGAGTAGGCTACAGCCTTCCATTGTGAAGATATTTGACAACTCAAAACCTCTTCATTTGCTTTGCAGGCAAGAATATAACAATTTAAGTGATCGCTGGAGCCCTTTAAATTACTTTCAACTGTGCAACACTCTTTCAGGCAGCCTCTGTGCAGTTCAGACGTCACACAGAATATGTGCTGTATTCAAATTCCATATATATATATATATATAAAACGAGCAAATTGCAATGTAATACAGGCTATAGAAGCACTTGCAATGTACCATTTACATCTAACTTGCACGCATTCAGGAATTTCAAGGCCAATGTATTTTAACATAATTTAAACCAAAGCTAATTTAATTATATATATTTAAACTTTTTAATTAGGTCATTTTCTTGGCAGTGTATCTTCAGTACCACTAATCCCATACTGATAAAAAGATACTCTTGGTTTACATAGGATGTTGGCTATCTACCAAAAAAATTTGGCTTGGCCACTAGAAAAAATATTACCACTCCCTTTCTAAAGTGAAATCATATTATTCTTCTAGGATCATCCTGCAGAATAAAGGAAATCCCAAACTCTATTCTCAAATAAAAGCCACCTCCTTTGGCCCCATCCTTTCCCTCCAACATCCTCACATCAATTCTGGTTGCAAGTAATTAATGGATTTACTTTGCCCTTAAGCTGCCCAATTATCTTCCTCAGCCTCTTTTTTTTTTAAATACTCCAACTTCATTCCCCCAACCCAATTCTAACTTACAATTCTCTACAGCAACTCAATTTCTCCACTGCATCCCTCAGAAAATTTATATGTTCCATGCAACCCATACCTAACCCCTTCAACCCTCCCTAACTGACCATTTACCTGCTCCTCTCTGGTCTAATATTTACAGACATTGTCTGCAGGTCCTCTACTTCTGCAGTGTTCTGCTCCTTTTAAAATTACCATAATGGCCACATTCCTTAAAATTCCAAGTTTTGTGCCCTGTCTTCTCCAGCTACTGCCACATCTTCACATTCCCAATCCTGATTAATATTTAAGCATGTAACTCACATCCAACCTGTTTTCCACCTCTTCCATCTTGTCCTGTTTGAATCTCTTCAGTCTGTCTTCCATTCTACCCACTGCATTGAGACTACTATGGTCAAAAGGTATTGACAGTCACAGGAAACACTGAAACAGAAGTTAGTTACCTAATCCCTCAAGTCTGTTCCAATATTCAGTGAGGTCAACATGATTGATATATAACTGAATTCCCTGTACCCAACCATTGGCCCATATCCTTAATAACTTTAGATAATAAGAATTTATCATTCACAGTTCTAAAATTAGCAATTAACCTAGCATCCATTGCCTTTTGCGGAAGGGCGTTCCAAACTCCTATCACATCCTTTGCGTGAAATAATGTTTCCTAATTTCATTACTGTGCCCTAGTCCTGGACAACCACCACCACCAACCCCAACCACACACCCCCTCCCCCAACCCCCCACCACCCCTCTGCCCCACTTGCAGAAATAGTTTCTCCCAATCTACCCTGTCTGTTCTCTATATCTTGAAAACTTTGATCAAATCATCCCATAATCTTCTAAATTCAAGGGAATACATCCCTTGATGTCCAAATATCATTCCACACTGCACTCCCTCTGAGTACCTTCACAGTCTGTGAGCATAATGTGATTTCCTGTCCTGCCTATGCTTTTGACATCATCAAGCATATCACTATCTTCCACAGCTTCTCCTCTATGCCCAATCTCTACTATGATTATATGGTTCTAATCCAATGTGTCCCAACATTATGCGAGTTCCTTTAATGGCTTTGCTCTCCTTGCTAGCTTTCAACATGATATTCAGAACTGTATACATTGGGCAGAATATTTGGCCTGCTTTGATGGTAGGAATGGAAGCAGGTAGACGACACAATTCTGACAATCAGAACTTGTGTTCAGAAGTGGAAAAGGCAAAACATAGCAATCCAATTTGGGACAAAGGCCAACTAAACATGTCAATGAGCTTTTCTCCTCATTAAGTGCCAGTTTGCTATTTTTGTGGGGAGGTATGGATTTCATTTTGGATCTGGAGCGGGCCAAGTAGAAGGAGATGAGAAAACAGTGGGAGCCAGTCATGACAGTGCCATTTAATTAGGTGGACTCAAAAAAGGGTGCACAGCTGACACAGGTTCTCATCAATTGACAGACTGTTGCCACCGGGTGAGCAGAGTTAGTGAAGTAAGTGGTCTATGCATGCTCTGTCAGTGGAGAGGCCTCTGACCCTCCATGGATCATGGAACCATAAGGGGGTACAGTAAGCATTGAGAGTGTAGCTAATAGGGGCAAGGCAACAGCTGGACATGGGGTTAAGGTACTCAGAGATAGGGATGAGGAGCAATGAGGGTCCAACATCCCAAGGAACAGCTGCAGAGCCCTGTGCAATAGGAGGGCAGAGGAGGGGAAAGAAGGGCAGCAATGCAATGATGGTCATACCCTCAGCATTCGAGTGCACCATTGAAGAAGCTGCTACTTGGACATGTCAAAGAATCAGGGCTGCAGGACTGAGCCTACCTAGGCAGATGATAACTGAGATTTGTTCCTTCATTGCAGGAAGACCTCAGATCTTGCAGTACTACTGACATGTGCTCCCAACAGTTGTTGAAGTCACTGTGGCTCATTCCAAGGATAAGCTGCAGACCTTGGTTGGCACCTTGCAAGCAACAGCACAGCATCTCGTGGGTCACTGATGCCCTAGGCAGTACAAACAATTTCTAACAGTTGGGGCCTCGCAGGCACAGAGGCAGTTGTATTTGTCTCTATCGCTGGATTCTATCAGGTGTAAGGCATTATCAATTACTTCCATGTGGCACAAAGGCTCTGATTGAGTGGCCAGTGAGATATACCAGCTAAAAATTTAGGGAGTGGGTAGAAGGCCTTCCACTCTCTGAATATTCAGCTGGTCTTTGACCACAGCAAGAACTTTATGCATGTGTGCATTTGCTATCCACCAGCTGACATGATACCTTCATCCTTCAGCAGTCCAGGGTGGTGCAGCTCTTCATGTCACCATGGATATTTTCTAGGGACGAGGGATATATCCCTTGAAGAGTGACCACTAATCCCTTTACATGACCCCAAGATGGAGACTCAGAGGCATTATAGTGGAAGCCATCAGCTTACATGGACCATCATTGAGCAGGCCATCAGGTTTCTGAGGATACGGTTCCAGTGCCTCGACTGGTTGAGCGACACCCTGCAGGATACTCCTGAAAGGGTCTCACACATTGTGCACCCTCCAATAACATAGTCCTCCAGAAAGGTGTGGATCCCGGGGGGAATGAGGCGCTAGTTTGATACAGTGAGGAGGGGGGTAGTGGGGAGAGAGAGGACAGAGGAGGAAGATGCAGAGCAGAACAGTGCCAATGTATGCAGAGTGGTGGTAGGAGCCAACTCTCTCATTAGATTATCCTGAACATCAGGGAACATCTGATCAAAGCACGTTTCATCTGTGTGCTACTCAGCCAGCAGGACTATATGCTCTGGCACCACTTTGCTCTGTCTGTCAGACACTAACATTCATGTCAGACAGTCTAACTGACAATACATAGTCTACATCTCTTCAGTGGTCTCAGTGTCCCAGTTCAAAGACCCCTGCTTCCCTTCACCACTTTTTCCCTCTTTTCATTAACATGTCTAGGATCATGGCTCAGCATTCCCAATATTATCAATAAGTTACAGTGTACACAGTCACAAATAGAATTAACCAAAGTGAGCCCCTCTTGCAATGACCAACAGGGTGGCATTTGCTCATGGGCATTTCTATGCAATGCTCCCCTTGTGGCCTTGGTGAGGTGGTGGCAGCCAACTCACATTTCTCTGCTTGCAGCTGAGATGTATGTGGCGGTTATCTTCAGTGTAGAGGTGCCAGTGAAGGTGCTGTGGCACCAGCATAATGCAGAGGCAGCCACTGTCACAAGGCCCTGCTACTTAGAAGGTCCCTCAGACAGAGGGTACAAGGAAGCCAGTAGTGATTATGATGGCACCCCATGGGGGTGGCACCCTCATCCTCTTTGGTGACTGCCTCAGACCTTTGTTGGCATATTGGATTGCTGGAGGGGACCACAATCTGGGGTGCAAGTGACATCCTCTCCATATCTTTGGTGCCACTGACGGGGTCAATGCTACAGAACATTGCATGTATTCTATGCATGTCAGTGCACTGTTCCTGCATCCAACATCACCTCACAGGCTGCATTGCTAAACTGTTGGGCAGCCCAACGACAGGTGACAGGCGTTTGCCTCTCCCTCCTGCTGACTTTCATTTTTCATAATATTCAAGATGGCTACCACTACACTCACTAATGGTTGCCCTCATGCCTTTAAATTAAAAAAAAGGGAATGGTGGAAATCTGTAATATAAAGAACAGCCTAGGTAGCAGATTAGCAACCTCGAGGCTTTCAGTTCAAAGGTTATGGACTGAATGCAAACAATCCGGTAATTTGTGGTCTGACGACAGGAAAATCACTTTGAAAACTGTTGGTATTTGTGAACACCCAAGTGATTTCATAACGTCCATTAGGGAGGGTCCAGTCTCTTTTATGTGGTTGGTAAACTTTGCGTTGACTTTAATGCCCTTGGGCCAATTTGTTTTAGGCAGTAAATATTATTGAAGGAAAAGCACCAAGGACTTGATGCTGAACACACAGTCTGAGAATGACGTAGCAGCCATGGAGTTGATAAAGCCTAAAGGCAACAAGTAAATGATAGAGTCATACGGACTCAAAACGTTAACTGTGTTCCTCTCTGCAGATGCTGTCAGACCTGCTGAGTTTTTCCAGGTATTTTTGTTTTTGTTAAGTAAATGATAAAACAGAGGGTAACAAGAATGGAGCCTGAGGGCATGCAGAGGTTACCATGTGGGCTTGAGAGTAAATCCTATTGGGGGGGATGTAGTCACTGCGTTGGGGGAGATATGAGTGGAACTGTAACAATGCTGTGGTAGAAAATGGACTGCAGATGAGAGAAGGCAGAGGGGAATGGAGTGATCAAGAGTGTTGAAGGCAATGGGAGTGGGGCTGTGGGTCAGGGAAGATAAGGCACAGTGTCACAGAATATTAGCATCATTAGATCCTTTCAAATTTATGGTTAGAGTGAAGTTCACTATCACAAACATAACGCAACACTGATGCTTACTGCATACTAGGAGACTGCCTTCCAGGTCCACCATTAAATGTGTCACCATAACTTAAAATCTATAACAGGAAGCAATCCTTGTAATTTACATAGCAACATATCACATCTGTCAGAAACATCCTGAGTTCTTCATGTACAATAAAAACCTTTAAACTGATATGACAGTTGCTATAGAGACAAGCACAGCGGTTATTTTATGCATAGCATGATCATAAGAAATAGGAGCATGAGTAGACCATTTGGCCCCTCAAGCCTGCTCTGCCATTCAATAAGATCATGCCTGGATTTGATTCTGGTCTCGACTCCGTTTTTCTGCCTGCCCCCCATAAACCTCCAACTCCCTTGAAGATCAACTATCTGTCAGACTCAGCCTTGAATATATTCAATGAACCAGCCTCCATTGCTCTCTGTGGAAAATTCCAAAGACTGTTGACCCTCTGAGAGAGGAAATTCCTCCTCAGCTCCATGTTAAATGGGAGACTTCTTAATTTTAAATGGTGGCCCCTAGTTCTAGTTTTCCCCTTGAGAGGAAACATCCTCTGAGCATTCATCTTTCAAACCCCCTCATAAACTTATATGTTTCAGTAAGATCATCTCTCAATCTTTTAAACTCCAATGAGTACAGGTCCAGCTTGCTCAATGTTTCCTCATAAGCCAACCCCTTCATCCCAGGAATCAGCCCTAGTGGACTTTCTCTGAACTGCTTCCAATGCCAGTATAATCACGGAATCACAGAATTGTTCCAGTGTAGGAGGCGGCCATTTGGCCCATCATGTCTGTACTGGCTCTCCAAATGAGCAATTCATTTAGTGTCATTCTCCTGCCTTCTCCCCATAACCCTGCACATTATTTCTCTTCAAATAACAATTTAATTGCCTTTTGAATGCTTCAATTGAACCTGCCTCCACCATACTCTCAGGCTAGACCACCACATCCAAACCTTAATCACTTGCTGCATGAAGATTTTTCTCATATCGCTTTTGCTTCTTTTGCAAATTATTTACATCTGTGCTCTCTCGCCCTTGATCTTTTCACAAGCGGGGACAGTTTCTCCCTATCTACTCTATCCAGATCCCAAATGATTTTGAATATTTATATCGAATCTCCTCTCAGCCTTCTCTTCTCCAAGGAAAACAGTCCTAACTTCTCCAATCTATTTTCATAACTGAAGTTCTTCATCCCTGGAACTATTCTCATGATTTTTTTCTGAACTCTCTGCAATGCCTTCACATCCTTCCTAATGTGCAGAGTCCAGAACTGGATGCAATACTCCAGCTGAAGCCAAACTAGTGTCTTATACAAGTTCAAAACAACCTCTTTGCTCTTGTACTCTATGCCGCTATTAATAAAGTTTAGGATACTGTAGGCTTTATTAACCACACTCTCAACCTGTCCTGCCACCTTCAATGACTTATGCACATGTACACCCAAGTCCCTCTTCTCCTGCAACCCCTTTAGAGTTGTACCCTTATATTTTCTCTCCATGTTCTTCCTACCAAAATGAATCACTTCACACTTCTCTGCACTGAACTTGATCTGCCACCTTGTGTTCTGTTGAAGAGTCATATGGACTCGAAACGTTAACTGTGTTCCTCTCTACAGATGCTGCCAGACCTGCTGAGTTTTTCCAGGTATTTTTATTTTTGTTTTTGATCTGCCACTTGAGTGCCCATTCCACCAATTTGTCTATGTCTTTTTGAAGTTCTACACTATCCTCCTCACAGTTCACAGTGTTTCTAAATTTCATTTCATCCACAAATGTTGAAATTGTGCCTTGTGCACCAAGGTCTAGGTCATTAATATATTTCAGGAAAAGCAAGGGACCCAACACTGACTCCTGGGGAACTCCGTTACAAACGTTCCTCCAACCAGAAAAAATCCATTAACCACTACTCACTATTTCCTGACACTCAACTAAATTCATCCATGATGCTACTGTCCCTTTTATTCCATGAGCTATACCTTTGCTCACAAGTCTGTTGTGTGGCACTTACTCTCCTTAAGTAAGGAAACCAAAACTATAAACAGTGCCCTAGGTGTGGCCTCACCAATGCCCTGTACAGTTGTATCAAAACTTCCCTAATTTTGTACCCATGGGGCCAGAATTTTTCATATGGTAGGCGGGCTGGGCAGGAGCTGGTGTGGGTGGTTGCGGAGTCATTCGCTGCCCGCGATTGGCTCCGCACCATCATTTTACGTTGGGCGGGCCAATTAAAGCCCGCCCAGTGTAAGACGCAACCAGTAGCACTCAGTGCTACCTGTGCAGGCGGGGGAAAGAGAGAGAGTCGGGGCCAGTGCTCTTTTGCATATGTGTGCGAAACAGCACTTCAATCTCCAAGGCACAGAACTGCCTCAGGGAGATTGAAGGGCTTCTGAAATTATTGAATAAAAGGTTTCTAAATTTATTTAAACATGTCCCCTCATGTGACTGTGTCACATGAGATGGGACATGTCTTTAAATTTATGAAAAAAATTTATTTATTGAATAAAAGCTTTAGGAAACTTCATCCCACTCGTGGATGAGGTTTCCTAAAAAATGCGATGGCCGCTTGGCTTTTTCACCTGCCCGCCAATCTTAAGGTTGGATGGGCAACATTATCAAGAGCTTCAATTAATTTCTAAATAGCCTTAATAGGCCATTAACATATCGGTGGGCATGCAGCCAACTCTGGCACGTGCCCATTGAACAAAATATTGTGGGACTGCGCAATGATGTTGGGAATCATGCCCGACGTCATCATGTGTCACTTTATGCATCAGCGTGTCAGGCCTGCCCCCGCACGCCGACTGAAAAATCCTGCCCATGAAGAACTTCGGTTATGAAGATAGATTGGAGAAGTTAGGACTGTTTTCCTTGGAAAAGAGAAGGTTAAACAGAGATTTGATAGAAGTATTCAAAATCATGTGGGATCTGGAGAGAGTATATAGGAAGAAACTTGCAATAAAGGCCAACATTCCATGTGCCTTCCCAATTACATGCTGTAACTGCATGCTAACTTTTGGGATTGATGTACAACAATACCAGGATCCTTCTGTACCAAAGCATTCAATTCAGTACCCACAAACAATAATGAAATTATCTGTTTATACTGATGTTGTTTGTGAGAGGGGTATTTGCTTAAGATATTAGCAGGACTTTTTGCTTGTATTATAAAGATTATTGTTAATTATGTAAATATATAGTCTACATCATTAGTGATGTAAGATCAAATGACAACAAAGCATGGAGAGAAATAGTTCTACGTAGAACCTCGTGCTAAGCCTGCATTGTACATAAACTGGAGAAAGAGTGAAGAGGGCATGGTATCCACTATTATTCAGTATTCTCATTGTGGCGGGAAAGGGCTGCACTGGCATGAAGAATGGTTCATCAAAAATGTGGAGACCAACTCCTGCAAGAAGAGAGACCAAGTTGAATTGGTATGCTGCAGGAACAAGCTCCCAGACAAGAGGTAAAAGAGAAACAACTAAGACCATATACCATTCAAGAAGTTAAAGAAGAAAAAGATAATGGATTGCTATTCTTGGGAGAAATTACAGGGTCAAATGGGAACTATTGGAGCACAGGCATTATGGTCAATGGACATAAAACAAACTTTAAATTAGACACTGGAGCAGGAATTTCAATTCTTTCAGGCATAGGACAGTGGTTAAAACAAAACCTCCTTCAAACATTGACCACTAGGCTCCATGATCCAGGAGACATTCATCTGAAATTCAAGGAACAGTTGACAGCTAAGCTACAGTACAAAGGAAGAGAAATCACACAAACTTTGTATGTGATCAACAACCAAGAATGTTCACTGTTAAGTCGAAAAGTTTGCACAGATCTACAACTCAGCTATAAAGCTGATAAATTGGAAGACCTTGAGAAAACCAGACAGAAAGTTTCCCTGGGACGGCAGGTGAAGGAACCGAGCAAACATGACCAAGGCAAACTACAAACACAGATGCATTGTCATGCATTCCTGCTGAAAAGGCTAAATAGGAGGATATAAATCTTGCTGAGGATATAGAGTCACATACTTCATTGATTACAAAATTCGTTCCAGTATTAAAGCCAGGGTGGGAGAAGTGCGTGAATTATCCAGCCCCACTATTCTGCAGTCCGTACCATTAATTTAAATGTTTAATTTTCTCACTGAAATGGCCGATTGTTTACTATGCCTCTACTACCCAGAAGACAAGAAGACAGAGACTTCCAAGGAAATGCAGTATAAAGAGTTATTGTTAAATATGTAAATATATAATCTGCATCATCAGTGACATAAGATCACATGATACAATACATGAAACATCAAAGGTTACCAACAGCCTTGCCTCAAGCATTATCTGCATATTCAGATCATGAACAACCCCCTCTAAGACCCCCAACAATGATAACAGACTGCTTATCTTCAAATAATGCCTTGCAATATTTAAAATCTGTCTGGCCCTTGGATTAGTGTTGCATTGCAAGCACAGAGTGCTTGACAATCCAACATTCTGGCTGCACTGTACTGGAAAGATATTGGGAGAAAGGGTGTCAGTGAATTTCAGTGGCCCCACTCACCCCATGGTCATAAATTTGAAAAATGTAGCTCACAAAGGCCATTAGAGAAACTCATGATTCCTACTATAGCTTGCCAGCCCTAATACAGCATGCATCACACTGTCAGTCAGTTTTACTTCAGTGGAGTAAACAGATGCATTCAGCCACTTCAATGTCATGACAATGACACAAGCATGTCTGTAGTCCAATTTTCTCCTCCCTTGGCTTGGAAGAGGAGACTTGTAGTTGGTAAAGACTGTACATTTGTGTTACATTCTAAAAGAATCCATTGCACAGTTCTACAGAGTGGCACATTTAATGCTGGATCTGGCAGCCAGCTCCTACTGTGTGTTAGGAGGTCACAGTTGTGCTATATTGGTGCAGGGTTCGATACTGCATCTTGTTCAAGTCCTGATCTAAGCCATGTCGCTAAGCGAGATGCAAAGTGAAGACTAGGCATTGCCTGCAGGAGTAAGACCATCCTCATGGTGGTTTACTAACCAAAGAACAGAAAGCTGGTGGTTTGGAAAAAGGTAACATATTTGTATTTCAGTGCAAAAGGGTCGCCTTCCAAAGCTGTGTGCACTTCACAGAATGTCAGCACCTTCACCTTCATGGTCGTTTAATAAAGTGGTTAAATCATGTCATTTTTGCATTATTGGTATGGACACTCAGTTAATAAAAAAACAAATATACTAAATGAAGTATTTTGCTAATGTTGTAAGACTCTTGTCATGGTTAGCCTTTCATCACATTGAGAAGATCTACGTATCAAGATTTTCTTCCTTAAAATAGACACCATTGCATGTTTGAAAGGAAGTAGGTTGAGAAATCTTACTGTTGATAGGGCAAGGTTATACTCTCACTTCAGAAGGCTATGGGATGATTGTGGGTCCGGATCCTGGTGCCAAGGTCAAATGGCATTCCCCACCCCACTCTGTGTCAGAAACAGTGACCTGGCAGTTATTTTCCCTGAATTGGCCAATTAGTGACCAGAGGATGTGCTCACCAATAGGAGGCACTCCAGCAAGGAGGCAGCTATAGCTTCCAGGTAAGAAAGAAAGAGGGCAGCTCCACCTTGAGGCACCTTCTCAGCACTTTTAAAACTTTTGCAATAAAAACTGACACAGCTACCGGATCACCCCTCAACAGGGCAGCTGCTGGCCAAAGTTGTGACCAAATAGATGGGGAGAGCCCCAAAGCTTGCCTGGAAAATCCTAGTCAACTTGTGATAATTGGCCTTATTGGCCATTCATCTACCTTAATTAGCTACACGCTACTTGTAGGTGGGTAGCCATTCAGCCCCCAATCCTGCCTCTGGGAAAATGCTACGGGGCAAGATGGTGCCTGCATATCAGCACAGCAGCCAGTGATGCAAAATGATGCATCACCTGGATGCATTCTCGCCACCAAATGGGGCTCTGAAAATTCTGCCCTAATGTGCAGAGAAAGTACTTCAGAAGATCAGACAAGCCAAAGTAACATTTTAAAAAGGAAATTTGTTTTCCTTAAAGTTGCTTCAAAACTGAAAAAACTCAAATAATTTTCTTTCAGCAGAGTCGCCAACAAATGCAGTTCAGTTACTTCCAATGTATACTTCAAATGGAACAGGAAAAAATTTGTTTTGGAAAAGTAAAGCTGGTGAAGGATATTTCTTCAGGCAAAAAACTTCAGATTTAATTTATTGAGCCCATTCCCTTACAGTTTGTCAAAAGAAAACATTCCAGCATCCAGTGAAAGTAAAGGCATGAAGAAATATTCTGTCCACCACAAAAGCTAGTTCTACTAAGAATTTGAACACATATGTTAACTATTCCTTATGTTCTGTTCCCTTAGCAAAAGGCAGAGACATGCCAAAGGCCTTTAAAAAAACCTTCAGGAACTGGACAGTCATCTTAAATGATGAGTGATCACTAGTACCATTTTTGAGAGAGAGAGAGATATTATAACAATTCTTCACCCAGAAACATAAGCTGAAGCATATGAATAAAAGGGAAACACACAAAAAATGTTTTAAAAAAAATAAAAACATGAGCTTGAGAATCTGTGAGCAGCAGTTGTTAAACCACAACATTCTCTTTCACTTATTAATGCTATGTCCTGAGCAAATGGCTTCTTTGTAATTAGGGAGAACACCTCACCACATGTACCAAAGTATTGCTAATGGTAATCGGTATAATCAATGATGATGTTCCCAGATTAAATTAAAGATAGCTTTTTTTAAAAATAAGTCATTATTTTTATGTATGTATAAGCTACTGCATAATTCTCCTCTATGTACTATAGTACATCGTACTATACTAAGTACTTCATAGTATTTCATAGTACTTCAAACTAACTTTGAAACTAATTTCAGTAGACAAAATAATTTTTTTTCTATCACTTTGGATTCCCTCCAAGCCGTACACACCTTCCATAAGAGAGTTGGCAGGAGTCTGTCTCTTCCACAATTAATCACCAATAGAATGAACACAAGTTGCCTTGCTCTTCATTTTTTTTCTCACTCCAATAGGTTTGCACTCATCTGTGCCTTTGGGGAAGAACCTTTTTTCCACTGAGCATTTTCACTAAGAATTTTGACTGGTATACAGAACTCAGGTTGTGGGGCAATCCCTAAGGAGAATCTGCATTCTTCCACTCTAATGCAGATCATCTTATTTCTATACAAACAAACAGCTTCATTGATAATAAAAGAAAGTACACCAATGCTGGCTAGGTAGCTAAGCAAACTGTTCTGCTTTTCTTTAAGTAGTGGTATACCATCTTGTACATTGACCAAAGCAGCAGGTAAGGCTTCAGTTTAACATCTCATCTGTAAGATGACAACTCAATGCAACACTACCCAAATATGGTACTCAAGTGTCAATAATCTAGATCATATGCTGACGTATATCAGTGGAACATGATTCTATGACCTTCTGACTCATAGCCAAGTATGACACTCCTTCAGCAACACACAAGTGTCAGGATAAATTCTAGTGCCCTCAAATTCTAGTATTGGACTCAAGCTCAATGTTCTGGCTCAGAGTCAATAGCGTTATCAATCAAGTCAAACTGTATTACTACCATAATTAAAATGTGCATGAATAACTCCAATGTGTAAATTGGCACAAGCTAAATTATTTTTAAAACTTTACTTTCACCACATGCCTGTGCTTGTGTTTGTCTATCTGTAGCGGTGCCCAAATATTCAAGAGGTTCATTTGAAAGAACAGATTACAGGGGTGGACTTTAAAGAAAATTGTAAAAGCTCAGTATTCAACAGAAAAAGTTGAAAGGAAATATCACAAAACAAACACGGTTACAATCATTAGCACAGCTGTGCTGAAATGAAAGTTGATTTGGGTTTGGTAAATTCAAAAGTAAAAACACTTAGAATCATAGAATGAATCCTAGAACGTTACAGCACTAAAACAGCCCATTTGACCCTTCAAGTCTACACAGTGTTTTTCTCAAGTCAAAATCTTCTTCTGCTCGCTCAAAGTAGCCTTTATTGTTCTTCTTTCTCAAGCAGCAATCAAATTATCTTATAAAAGTACAAATGGAATCGATTTCAACATAAAACACCAATTATTTTCTCATGACCAATTCCCCACCCCCACCAACCCCACCCTCCTGCACCCTGCCTGGCCAAGTCTCCCACTCTTCTCTGAGGCTTCATAACCCATTGTTTAGTATCATCTGGGTGTTATTAGAGGAGTGAGTTAAGAACACCATTGAGTCCTTTAACAGTAATTATCTTAAAGGCATAGCAGTAAAGGTAAATTCAAGATCAACAATTTGTGGATATCACTTCAGCAGCAGCTCTTGGAATGCACACACAAAAGATTTCTGATTACTCCAGAATACAATAATGGCAATTGAACTTATTCTGTCCTGTCTAAATGAATGTTTACTGCACGCATCTGTAGGCCGGTTGTTCATGAGACGCAGAGTGTTAAAACAGAAGCTTTACAGACAAACTCATGCCAGTGATAAAGAATCAACAGTAAAAGTGAAAGAAAGTGGGTGAAATTAGCAGTCTTGCGAAGAAAATGGTTATTTGAAATTATTTACTTTGATAAAGAAATTTAAATCTCTGAAGACAATTTTATATTGTATTTATTGTTCAATAAAACTTTGCTTTAAAATTTCATTCCAAAGCATCTGCCAGATCAGAATAGCCTTAGTGTGTTTGGCTATCAAATTCCATAAACTCACGTTTTACAATTATATTATGAGAACTTAGTACATCTATTGCCTTGGCTCAGTGGTAGAACTCTCTCCTGTGTCCAAAAGTTGTGAATTCAAGTCCTACTCCAAAACCTTGAACACACAAACTCAGCTGAAACTTCAGTGCAGTAGAACGAATGCTATACTGTCCAAAGTGATGCCTTTCAACAGATATTAAACCAAGGCCCTATCTGCCCTCTCAAGTGAATGTAGTAGATTCTGCAGCACTGTTCAAACAAGAACAGAGGAATTCTCCTGGTGTTCTGACCAATATTAATTCCTGAAACAACATCACTAAAAACAATTGTTTACGGGTCCTTGTTCTGTGCAAAGTGGCTGTTGCATTTCCTTCATTACAACAATGGCTTTGGTTCAAATCCACTTCATTTGCTGTGAAACAATTTTGGGATATCCTGACATTATGAAAGATGCTATATAAATGTAAGTTTCTTCTTTCTTTACCACAGAAACTAAGCAATCTGTTGAATTTAAAACTCCTAATTGCACAGTTCTATTCAAGTACGTTGACCGAAGATACAAAAATAACTGAACTATTGTAATTAAGATGGTTCATGTATTTCACAGTGGAATTGGTCGGAAGATGTGGGTGGGAATATGATACTGCAGTTTTGGCAATAATACACTGGGCTGAATTTTATGAGGGGGGGCGGTCCTGGAAACCATGTCAGTGTGAAACCAACGCGGAAAGACACATACTTGTTGGATCCAGCAGTCCTCAATTTATTTTAGCTGCTGGGTTTCCCGAGACCTGGGAAGCTCAGCCAGCCAGGGGTAAACCTAAAATGAAGAAAAAAATGTGTACAGAACCTCATTAATTGCATATTATTTAAATTAGCCATATTCCTCTTGAGAATGGATTGACTACCTGCCCTCATCTATTAAAATTAAACTGGGTGGGTTCTAGGTAGAGCAAAAACAGAAAATGCTGGAAAAACTCAGCAGGTCTAACAGCATCTGTTGAGAGAAAGACAGAGTTAACGTTTCAAGTCCGTATGACTCTCCTTCATATGGACTCAAAACATTGGGCAAAATTTATCTGTCGGTGAGCTGGGGGTGGGGCCCGCTCGCCAAAGCAAAAATGACGTGGGATGACATCGGGGGGAAACCCCTGATATCATCCCGCCCCATTTAAATCTTCAGGAAGGCGGGGGCACAGCGCGATCAGCTGTCCGCCCACCAACCTGTCAATGACCAATTGAGGCCATTGACTGGATCATTAAAACAATTAAAGGACCTGCCCGTCCAACCTTAAGGCTGGCGGGCAGGCCAGGAGCCCCAGTGGGCTTCTGAAAAAACATGAAACCTCATCCACCGGCGGGATGAGGTTTCATGTTGGTTTTTAAAAACTTTAATAAAGTTTCTGTGATATTTATTAACATATTCTAACATCGCGTGACATTGTCACATGAGGGGGACATGTTAATAATATTTTTATTTTTTTATTTTTAAACTTTCAAACGCTGTCAGCGATCTCCCTGAGGCAGCACTTAGTCTCAAGGAGATGTGTGCTCTTTCGTGCGCATGTGTGAAAGAGCACACTCTGGCAGTTGGGGAATCCCCCCCCCCCCCCCGCCCGTTAGGTGGGCCTTAATTGGCTCGCCCACTTAAAATGGTGGCAGGGCCTGTTTCAGCGGCGGCAATTGGCTACCTGCCCACCGCCAAGCCAGTGGGGCCCGCCCGCCCATCAAGGGCAAAATTCTGCCTGGTGAGTTTTTCCAGCATTTTCTGTTTTTGTTTTTGACTTCCAGCATCCGCAGTATTTTGCTTTTTATCTTTGAAGAATTTTCCCCCTGTCGGGAGGGAAGTGCAGGCACACCTCCAATTGGGGGCGCGTCACCATTTTATGTGGACAGGCCGATTAAGGCCCGCCCAGCGTGACATCTGCCAGGAAGCGCTATGAGGTCCCTGTGCAGACGGGAGGGGGATTCCCTCAGCCGGGAGTGTGCTCTTTCGCACATGCACGCTTAAGAGCGCACTCATCTCCCTGAGGCTAAGTGCTGCCTCAGGGAGATCGGCACCAAATTCAAAAATGGTAAATGTACAAAAATAAAATTTCCTTGACATGTCCCCTCATGTGACGCAGTTACATGAGTTGGCAAATGTCCATCACTTTTAAGCAAACTTTTATTTAATTTTTAGAAACCCTCATGAAACCTCATCCCACCTGTGGATGTGGTTTCATGTTTTTTCTGAAGCCCACCAGGGTTCCTGGCCTGCCCACCAACCTTAAGGTTGGACAGGCAGTTCCATTAATTACTTGAATTACTTTTTAAATGGCCTCAATTGGCCATTGACAGGTCAGCGGGCGCACAGCTGAAAATTGAAATGACGCGGGGGTGAGGTCGGGAGTTCCACCCAACATCATCCTGCATCATTTTACATGTCAGCGAGTGGGCCCTGCCCCCCACTCGCTGACCTAAATATCCTGGTCCATGAGTTCTAAGTGGATTGAGTCTGGGTTTTGGGATTTTTAACATGTCAGTCAATCCAAATCAACCCATTCTTAGGGGTTAAAGTTCTTCCAAGAAGCATAATTTCATTAAAAATAATGAGAACTATTGCTGGCTTACTACTTATTATTAAAATTTCATGACCCAGATATTTTTATTGTTTTTAAGCATGTGGTTCTAACAACCAGAACAAAAAATGCTCAATATATGTTTGTACTTTGAACAAATCAGTTACATATTTACTGCAGCAGGGAAGATATCTGAACCATAATTCAGTTTTATGTTGAAGTGGCAGTCTTAATATTGCAAATCCAGTACGAGAACTGTGTCACGACTATTAATCACATTATATGTAAGTGATATATTCTTAAACCAATTTACAACAGTACGCTGTTTGATTACAAATGAAATTAAATGTCTCAGTATTGTTTTATTAAGACAGAACAGCCTTAAAAAGTTACTGTACACTCACTGAGGCACATAAAACTGAATGTTTAAGATACTTGATATCTAAAGATTGTGGTTCAAAGCTTCAATGAAAGGCCAATTTGAACAGACTAAAACTACAACTTCAAGAAATTAAAATACTCTTTCAGTGCTACTAACATACTTTACATTCTCACTAAGCATTTTACAACCCATTCAACAGGATTAAGCTTTGCATGTGGCAATAAACTAGTCTTTTCAAAGTATGTAATCTCTATGGATGCTGATTTCCCATGAATTTAGCTGCCTTTTAAATGTGCTGGATTGAGAATTCCTAGAACACCTTTACTTCAGCCATATTTCAACTTCTTGCCCAGTGGGACCAGAACCAAACCTCAGCCCTCTTCCCTCCACTTAAACCACAAATTTAACTGAATGCAGCAGCAGCTACTATCAACTCATTCCCCAGGCAGGCTGTAACCTCTTGAGGGCAATGCCAAGGAAAGAAGTAACCTGAAAGAGAAAGGGCGCAGCCACATTAAAAAGTTATCAAAAAAATAATGGTTGTTTTCACAGTCTTCCATTGTCAGTATAAATGCCACTAACATCATTAGTGGGGAATCCAGTGCTATTACACCTGGAAGTACTAACTAGACTCCATTGGGGTGGGGGAGTGGGGAGGGAGGGAGGGAGTGGGGTTGGATTTTAACCTCGCCCAGGATGGGTGGTCTTGAAATTCATAAAAATCAGAAATCTGACCACTAGCTGATTTGAATCATGTGAATTTAATGACTGCATAGAAGCGCATGAGAAGTGGGAGCGGAGGTAGGCCATATGGCCCCTTGAACCTGCTCCATCATTCAATAAGATCATGGTTGAACTTTTACATCAACCCCACTAATCCTGCTGAATCCTATTGGGACGGAGTTGGTTACAGAATGTGTCTGTTAAAGAACTCTTTGTCATCTGCATGTGAACAGCAAGTCTTTGTTAACTACTTGTAACTACACACAAATATACAGTAAAGGGTACAGGCATGGAGCTATCCCAATCCTAGGTCTTAACATGTCGCTGGCCAACACCACACGGACCCTAGGTCTAGGTCATGTGCCTTCTGACATGTACTGTACTCATCCCATGTTAACCCCTTCTGTTACAAATCCAATATCACTTGATCCCCTTAGTGCACAAAAATGTATCAATGTTCATTCAGAATATACTGATTGACTGAGTATCCACAGCTCTCTAGGATAGAAAATTTCCAAAGATTTACAAACCTCAGCGAGAAGAATTTCTCCACACCTCAGTTATCCATGGCTGACTCCTTATCCTAAGTTTTGAAATCTGCAGCTCGGGGAACCAACCTCTCTGATGGCCAGGTTTTCCAGGGCTCAGGCATCCCAGCAATTAAAGGGAGATGAGAAGGGCTGTATCCGGTAGCCATGTGCTTTTCCAACATGTTTTGTGGGATAGGAGAAGAAGGAATGCTTCCCTCCCGCCCCCTCACTAACAAGCTAATCTGTTGCACTCTGCCTCCTTCTCACAATTTCCTTTCCACCCTCAATCCCAGACTCACTCCCTCCCAGCCATCTCCCCCTGCAATCTCTTCCTGTCCCTTTTTTTCTGCCCCATCCACCAACAATCTCTTTTCTCTTCCATCTCAAGATCTCTATCTGGCCAGGATTCCCTGCTCCCCACCAGGCCTCTCTTCCGCTCCACTACTCATGATCCTTTTTTCTGCCATCCCCTTCCCCTACAATGAGCCCAGCAATCTTACAGCCCCATCTCTAATCTCACTTCTCCCCTCAATCACAGCAATCTAATTCTCCCCATCCCTCTCCACCCCCTGCTATCTCTTCCTCCATCCATTGCCATGATCTCTTTCTCTCCCCCCACTCCACCACAATTTCTCTCTATCCCATCTTGTAATCTCTTCCTCCTTCTCCCTGGAATCTTTCTCCACGTCCTCCTCCTGCCTGCCATCTTTTTCTCTTTCCTGACGAACATTTCCTCCTCCTACTCTCAAACTCCTCCTCCTCGCAAGCTCTTGCTCCTCCTCCTGCTCAATCTCTTCCTCCTCCTCAATCTCTTCCTCCTCCCTGAACTCCCTTTATTTGCCAGGTTTCCCAGCCAACCAGTGTTAAAGTTAAATGGCTGTCAAAATTTGAAGATAATTATTAACACCGGCTTGTCTCACCGGAGCAAGTTAGTTTGATACACCTTAACCCACCATGGTTAAACCAGAAATAGACACGTTCACACCAGGTTGAGTCTGATTTCACATATTTATCCGTCTGGGAAGCTTAAGACTCCACCCTTATGTTTCTGCCTCTGTTTTCAGATTCCTTTTCCTAAACCTTTTAAAGGTAGCTGTCTATGATGTATTAATATTAGTGCAGTAATATCCTACTATCTTAACAGATTTAGAGATAGCTGGCAACCTACTCAAAACTCATCATCTATGTGAGCTGAATTGCCCGAAGGTTGCCAAGTTCACTACAGTAATTAGAATGACCTGAGTTAATTAACATTGCATCAGCTCCAAAACAACATGACGAGTGCAGTCAAAACACATTTCCCAAGGGTCCCAAGTTGGTAATATTAAAAAAAAGGTAACATACGATTGAGGATCTCTGCATCATTATGCCTTTAATCTGCTAACTATTACAATCTGAAAGGCAATCATTTCTGGTATCATATTTTTATTAACATCGATGCATTACTTTTGGAGAAGAGTGTTATATTGGTATGAAGCTCACCAACATTCTATAAACATGATAAAACTCAATTACCAGAACTATAATTTCAAAATAGGGTACAATTTTTATTTAGGGCTGTCATACAATAAATACAATGTTATTTTGAGACTCAGATTATACACTATATCATTATTATTGATCAAGGTCTAGTGCTTCTGTGCAGATAACAATGTAATAAAGCAATTTATAAACATAAGTTTATTCAGTTAGAATAAATTAATTAGGCTTTGTTTCTTGGCATCTAAGACTGAGTTTTAAACATTATTTTTTTCAAAGTTTAAGTTGAATATTGATAAACAGAACAGGGATTTTACCATAATATTTGTGTCCAATGTGCCTTTTGTAATACAAAAAAGCCGTGTAACTAAAAAGGACTTGCAGGTGCAACAACTTGCAGGGATACTCAATTGACATATGTCAAAAAAACTATTGTCATGCCAATTGTTGTAATTAATATGCTTTCATCAAGTGAACAGTAAATGAAAAGTAAGAATTTGATCATCCTATATGCAACAAAACGAACGTGCATTCATTTATATAACAGCTTCAGCAAAGAAAATGCTGAGCCAAAGAAAAAGAGATTATAAGGGTGACCTCAAAAGGTGAGGTAAGAGTAACTGCCCTTAACATCAAGGCAGCATTTGACCAAGAGTGGTATCAAGGAGTCCTAGGAAAAGTGAAGTCAATGGAAATCAGGGAGAAAACTCTCCTCTGGTTGGAGTCATACCTAGCACAAAGGAAGATGGTTGTGCCTGTTGGAGGTCAATCATCTCAGATCTGGGACATCACTGCAGGAGTTCCTCAGGGTAGTGTCCTAGACCCAACCATCTTCAGCTGCTTTGTCAATGGCCTTCCTTCCACCATAAGGTCAGAAGTGGGATGGTTTGCAGGTGATTGTACAATGTTCAGCAACATTTGCGATCTCTCAGATGCTGAAGCAGTCCATGTCCAAATGCAGCAAGTCCTGGACAATATCCAGGCTTGGGCTGACAAGTGGCATGTAACATTCGTACCACATAAGTGCAAGGTAATCATCATCTCCAACAAGGGAGAATCCAACCATCTCCCCTTGACAATCAATGAAATTACCATCATTGAATCTGTTACTATCAACATCCTGGGGGTTACCATTGACCAGAAACGGAACTGGACTAGCCATATACATACTGTGGCTACAAGAGCAGGTCAGAGGTTAGGAATCCTGTGGTGAGTGACTCACCTCCTGATTCCCCAGTGCCTGTCCAGCATCTACTAGGCACAAGTCAGGAGTGTGAGGAAATACTCTCTACTTGCCTGGATGACTACAGCTTTAACAACACGCAAGAATCTGGACGCCATCCAGGACAAAGCCGTGTAACTAAGTGTCACTGCACTGGAGTGTCACCTATGATTTTTGTGCCCAAATCTTTGGAGAGGAACTTGAATCTATAAATTTCTGAGTCAGAGGTGAGGCTGCTACCTTCTTCTTCTTAGACAGAAGAAGAAGGTAGCAGCCTCACCTCTGACTCAGGATCAAGGATGCCTTGCTTCCAATCCAGTTCAATGGGTTCTGTGATGACTGATAAGTCCAGTGCATGATCTGCAGATTCTGCTACATGCAAGGCAAGCAGTGCTTGGAGGGTTGGGTAGATGAGTTGGTTGGAGGTTTGTGCACTCTCTGCGTGCTCCCAACCAAGTATCTTGATGTGTTTGGTGCCTTCCCAAATGAACCTTCTCCATTTTTGTCCAATTACCAACTAAACCAAGACTGACACTACTAAAGCATTGCTAAATGAATATTCCAAAGTCTATTGATATTGTTGGTGGCATCCCAGTGGATGCATGATAACAGTTGGCTGTCAATCATCCAGACATGATTTCTTCAATGCTTTGCCCCTGAAAATAGGACAAAATATGACAAAGCGGGATATTTTCAAGGAAATAGCTGTCAGCCAAAGCAAGGTTCATTCCTATTTGTATAAATGGATCTGTAGGCACCAGTACACATTGAGAATGGCTCATACAAACTTGCCTGCTTGTCATTCCTCCATTGGTCCTCTTCCTCCTCCAAACACCCCAAATGGGGCAAAATTCCATTGGAAAAGCCATTGGTACCACAATGGTGATGGCTCAAAAAATTAAAATAATTGTAGTAAGGGACATGAAATTTAAGTGGCAGTAGATTAAAAAAAGAAAATATTTTTAAAACCAGCAGAAATACACATTATTGTATTTTTTCCAAGACATTTTGCACATGTACAATTACCTAACAAAACCGAAACTCCCATTTCTAGTGGACGCAATTTAGAAATAGCAGCCTGCATGCCAGGAAGCTGGTAAATGGTAGAGAGGATACCCCAACTCCCAAGTTAATATTAAATAAAATCTCACTGTTTGGCAAGAGTTTGTTACACTGGTGTTCCCTGCCTTGTAACACAAAAATGGACAGCAATCCAATGTAATGGATTTCCACCCACTTTTCAAATTGCGATTGCCTAATGTGTTCACAGACAAATCTTTCCAATTTAAATTTTCTAATTTGTGCATATTCTTAAAAAATCAAATACACACTGAAATAGACAGATCAAGCAGATAATTTGCTTCAAATTTAATACATTTTATTCTAACACTGTTACAGTGCTACATAGTAATATGGGACAGAGTTTCTCATATGGCTGGCGGGCTTGGCAGAAGCGGGCTGGGGCAGGCGCGGAACCGATCACGGAACGATCGGCTCAGTGCCGCCATTTTATACGGGCTGCCCACCCAGCGTAAGGCGTGAACAGTAGTGCTCAGCACTACCTGTGCGGGTGGGGGGGACAAGGGAGAGCGAGGGCCAGCGCTCTTCATGTGAAAGACCGCTTCAATTTCCCTGAGGGACAGAGCTGCCTCAGGGAGACTGAATCGATATTAAAATTATTAAATAAAAGGTGTAAAAAATTATTTAAACATGCCCCACCTCACGTGACTGTGTCATGGGATATGTTTTTATATTTATGAAAATGTATTTATTTATTTAATGAAAGCTTTAGGAAACCTCATCCCGCTCGTGGATGAGGTTTCCTAAAAAGCATGAAGGCCGCACGGGCTTTTCGCCTGCCTGCCAACCTTAAGGTTGGATGGGCAGCGTTCACAAGTGCTTCAATTAATTTCTTAATGGCCTTAATAGGCCATTTATATTTCGGCAGGCCCGCAGCCAACTCTGGTGCGTGCCCGCCAAACGAAATATCTCAATGGCACAAAGTGATGCAGTGACACATGTCATTTTATGCGTTGGCGTGTCGGATCCGCCCCTACACACCGACTGAAAAATTCTGCCCATGGAAATTTACCAGATGCCAGTTAGGCATATAAAGCTGTTCATAAAAACCCTCCAATTAACACATGCAAAGTTGTTTAATGAGCATTCAGAAAAGTAGCCAATTTTCTCCTGCAATTAATTAACAATATAGGAAATATGTATTGCAAATAGACCTGAGGTCCCTCTCCCACAACTATTTGGTTTGGTTTTTAAACTATAAGTAGATACAACCCCTTTTAAAAATTGCTTCAGGCTGTATTGCAAAGCTTTACAAGTAGTAAAAGAGACATTTTTTTTGAACAAGGTATGTTTATAAGAACAGGCTTATGCCGACATGTAAATTGAATAGGAGGCAAATGCACCTGGAGATATTATTTTGTTTGCTGTGCCCTCTGGCTGAACCCCAAATATGACAGCTGATTTGGCTGGATGTTCAAATTGAAACTCCTTTCAGCCAGGAGGAAAGAAATTAATAATAATGTTCTGTTTAGTTTTATGGAGGAATCATATCTTCTGAAAGAAAGGACACTTACATATTTCGACCATTATTTCACGACGCTTCTAAAACAATTAAGTAAATGTCCTAACATTCAGATTTTGACCAAATAGTTAAAATACATTTTAAACATGTTACTATCAATTTTACTTTATATGGTTATTGTTTAAGTACTGTACTTTTCATAAAAATGACTTGGATTCTGCCTCTGATTAGTTACCGTTGAGCTGTCACTCGGAGTAGAATGAAAAATGAGCTCTGTCCTTGGGTGTTTCAATAGATGCACAGAGCTCTGACCCATCCATGCCCAATTATGAATTTTTAAATTTAGGAGCAGAGCATCCACTTATCCCTGATATTAATGAGTAACTATGTAAAATGTCCAAGATGGCTTTGAAGCAGGCCAGGGTTATACTGTACAAAAACAGAACTCAGTTCTGAGGGTCATGAGGACTCGAAACGTCAACTCTTTTCTTCTCCGCCGATGCTGCCAGACCTGCTGAGTTTTTCCAGGTAATTCTGTTTTTGTTTTGGATTTTCAGCATCCCCAGTTTTTTGTTTTTATCTCAGGGTTATACTGTTACTGGTACACATTCCAAGCTCTTTCAGTGAGTCTAATACCATTGGTTTTAGTGTGCTTGGGAATTAAATTGGGACCTTAATCTCAAGTTGTGTTGCCAATTTGAACCAACACAGAGCAGTTTTGGATGTTACTTTTAAGTTATCCAGCCATTTGTATACTAGTGTCAGTATAACTGCAGCCTTGGTAAACCAATGCAATGAGCTAATATATAATAGTGGCCATTGTACTATCTATTTTACTCAAAGCTGGATCATTTCTGATGAATTAGTGCCAATCCAGGGCATATATTAAAACTAATTTAGGTCTGATCAGCTAATCTGAAAGAAAACAACTTGAGGAATTTTTGCTTTGTAAATTTTGTGTTTTATTGGACAGCCCATTAATTACAATAAACATACTCAGCAAACACCATATTGGGACAATTATATTTGATAGATGCTTCAGTTTTATATTCATACTCAATTGTCAGTGTTTGCCAAATTAAAATATTTTCAAATCATGATTTTCTATTGACTTAAACATATAAAGCATTCAGTACAATCCTGGATTTGTACACTGGAAGGCTGTAACCATATAAGGATTTTCCAGGTCATTATCATTAAACATGATACTTTGAACTACAATACCACAAGTTTATCTGATTAAGTCATGCTCACACTTGGCTAGTAACCTAATCTAATATAATATTAAATAGTAAAAAATATACATCTCCACGTTTTGGATGAGATGTTAAACTTTCTTCCATCTCAGTGGGACATAAAAGATCCCATTGCACTATCTGAAGATTTGCAGATGAATTTTCCCTGGCGCCCTTGGCAATATTTATCCCTTAATTATCAACAAAATGGATTATCTGATCATCATTATATTTGTGAGGCTTTGTTATGTGAAAATTAGCTGCCACTTTTCCAATGTTAGTTTTGAGATCATGAAATACAGTATACAAATGAGAGTTCTTTTTCTCTTTATTAGTTTATATCAGAATATGAGGGCTGAATTTCCCCCCCTCAGGCTTTTGCTGGATGATGGGATTATGTTCAGGTCACATAATCAATTGTTGCAGCAGCTGGAGTGTTGGAACAATTTTCTGGGAGGTGACCAGTTAAGAGGGCAGCTCCATAGTCGCTGTCTAACTAGGGAAGTCGGGTGGATTGAGGAGGCAGGAAGGTGATTCAGTGCACGTGATTACAAAGGCAACCAGCAGCCTGGTTGCTGAGATGAAGGGAATGAGAGCGGTGGGACAAAATGGAGGTGCGATACAGCTGGACGAAACAACAGTCACTTCTTCACAACCAGCATAATCTGTGACATCAGCCTCCAATCATGCAACAACAGCCCCTGTCTGCGGATGATCTCAGGCTTGCAGATTTGCCCATTGCCCCAGGGAAATGCCTTCTAATTACTTCATTAGCAACCTCAATTGGCTTCCTGCAGGTTGCTGTCAGCACATACAAGCCACCTTTGGCAAAAGTGGGAAGGCAGGAACATTTTCTTCGCTTGCCCCACCCCACGCCCGCAAACCCATCTTCAAGGGACTGGTAAAATTCTCCTCCCTAAATCTTTTTCACTTTCTGTTCTAAACAGCTTTAATATGGGATTTTTGGTCCATCATTTTATCAGCTATGGCTCAGTTAGTAGCACTCTCACCTGTGAACCATAAAATTCGAAGTTCAAGTCCCACTCCAGGCCTTGAGCACAAAAATTATGGCTGATACTCCAATGCAGTGCTGAGTACTGTTGGAGGTACCATCTTTTGGATGACATGTTAAACTGAGGCCACTCCTGGCACTATGTCAAAGAAGAGCAGGGAAGTTATCCCCAGTGTCCTGGCCAATATTTATCCCTCAATCAACATCACAAAGAAAAGATTACCTAGTCGTTATCATATTACAGTTTGTGGGAGTTTGCGGTGAGCAACTTGGCTGATGTGTTTCCTAAATTACAACAGTGAATTCACTTCAATAGTATTTCACGAGCTGTAAAGCACATTGAGACATCCTGTGGTCATGGAAAGTGCTATATAAACACAAATCATTCTTTCTTCCTTTTTAGTAACTATCACCTATTGTAAACCCTGTATTTTTGAGCTCCATCATTCAAGGATCAAATTGTATGCTAAAATCAATGGTAATGTGGGATTCCTATATTTAAAAAATGGAGCTACAACATATCCAGGGAACTATAGAACAATCAGCCTAAAATCTGATATTGTAATTCTTACGTATGTAACAAAAAAACTGAAATTGTGTCAGCACATATTTCAAAAAGAAGGCCATGCTTGACCACCTTCTTTGAATTCTATGAAGAAAGAGCAGAAACAGTAGATACATGTAATGGAGCAGATGTAATATATTTAGGTTTCGTAAAGGCCTTTGATAAGGTCCTGCATTATGGACCCAATCAAGTCCACACCGTCATTTTACCATCATTCATGAAACCTCATCCCACCCGTGGATGAGGTTCCATGAAAAATGCCAAGGCTGCCTGGGGCTCTTCACCTGTCCGCCAACCTTAAGGTTGGACAGGCAGCTCTGTTAATTATTTTAATTGTTAGTTAAATGGCCTTAATAGACTGACCTTAATAGGCCTTTGACAGTTCGGTGCGCATGCAGTGGACTCAGCTGCGTGCCTGCCGAATTGAAAATCTAAATGACGCGCGGTGACGTCGGGACACATACCCAACGTTACCCCGTGTCAGTTTACACCTTGACGAGCAGGCCCCGCCCCCACTTGTCGAGCCAAAGATCCTCCCCCATCAAACCAATGTCGATTGTTGTAAAAATCCATCTGGTTCACTAATGTCCTTTAGGGAAGGAAATCTGTCGTCCTTACCTGGTCTGGCCTACATGTGACTCCAGACCCACAGCAATGTGGTTGACTCTTAAATGCCCTCTGAAATGGCCTAGCAAGCCACTCAGATGTAACAAACCACTACAAAGACACAAAAAAGGAATGAAACCAGACCGACCACCCGGAATCGACCTAGGCACCGGAAACGACAACGGCAATCGCAGCCCTGTCGACCCTGCAAAGTCCTCCTTTCTAATATCTGGGGGCTAATACCAAAATTAGGAGAGTCGTCTCACAGAATAGTCAAGCAACAGCCTAATGTAGTCATCCTCATGGAATCATATCTTACAGATCATGGGCCAGACATCACCATCACCATCCCTGGATATGTCCTGTCCCAACAGAGGTGGCGGCACAGTGGTATACAGTTGGGAGGGAGTTGCCCTGGGAGTCTTTAACTTCGACCCCGCACCCCATGAAGTCTCATGGAATCAGGTCAAACATGGGCAAGGAAACCTCCTGCTGATTACCACCCACCACCCTCCCTCAGCTGATGAATCAGTGCTCCTCCGCCTTAGGCATCACTTGGAGAAAGCACTGAGGGTGGCAAAGGCGCAGAATGTACTCTGGGTGGGGTACTTCAATGTCCATCACCAAGAATGGCTCGGTAGCACCACTACTGACTAAGCTGGCCGAGTCCTAAAGGACCTATCTGCTAGACTGGGTCTACAGCAGGTGGTGAAGGAATCAACAGGAGGGAAAAACATACTTGACCTCATCCTCACCAACCTGCTGCAGCAGATGTATCTGTCCATGACAGTATCGGTGGGAGTGACCACCGCAGAGTCATTATGGAGTCGAAGTCCCGCCTTCACATTGAGGATGCTCTCCATCATGTGTGGCACTACTACCGTGCTAAATGACATCGATTTCGAACAGATCTAGCAGCTCAAGACTGGGCATCCACGAGGCGCTGTGGGCCATCAGTAGCAGCAGAACTGTACTCAAACACAATCTATAACCTTATGGCCCAGCATATCCCCCTCCCTACCAATACCATCAAGCCAGGGGGTCAACCCTGGTTCAATGAAGAGTGCAGGAGGCCATGCCAGGAGCAGCACCAGGAATACCTAAAAATGAAGTGTCAACCTGGTGAAGCTATAACACAGGATTACTTGCATGCCAAACAGCATAAGCAGCAAGTGATATACAGAGCTAAGTGATCCCACAACCAACTGATCAGATCTAAGCTCTGCAGTCCTGCCACATCCAGTCATGAATGGTGGTGGGCAATTAAACAACTGACTGGAGGAGGAGGCTCCACAAATATCCCCATCCTCAATGATGAGGGAGCCCAGCACATCAGTGGAAAAGATAAGGCTGAAGCATTCGCAACAATCTTCAGCCAGAAGTGCCAAGTGGATGATCCATCTCGGCCACCTCCAGAGGTCCCCAGCATCACAGATGCCGGTTTTCAGTCAATTCGATTCACTCTACGTGATACCAACAAACGGCTGAAGGCACTGGATACTGCAAAGGCTATGGGCACTGACAATATTCCAGCAATAGTACTGAAGACTTGTGCTCCAGAATTTGCCACACCCCTAGCCAAGCTGTTCCAGTACAGCTACAACACGGGCATCTACACGGCTATGTGGAAAATTGCTCAGGTATATCCTTTACACAAAAAGTAGGACAAATCCAACCTGGCCAATTACCGCTCCATCAGTCTACTCTCCATCATCAGGAAAGTAATGGAAGGGATCATCAACAGTGCTGTCAAACGGCACTTGCTTAGCAATAACCTGCTCACTGATGCCCATTTTTGGTTCCACCAGGGCCACCCAGCTCCTGGCCTCAAACAAGGACAAAAGAGCTGAACTCCCGAGGTGAGGTGAGAGTGACTGCCCTTGACATCAAGGCAGCATTTAACCGAGTGTGGCGTCAAGGAGCTCTAGTAAAACTGGAGTCAATGGGAATCAGGGGGAAAACTCTCCACTGGTTGGAGTCATACCTAGCAGAAAGGAAGATGGTTGTGGTTGTTGGAGGTCAGTCATCTCAGCTCTAGGAATATCATTGCAGGAGTCCTAGGCCCAACCATCTTCAGCTGCTTCCTTCCTTCCAGCATAAGGTCACCATGAGTCATTCAGATATTCAGTTCCGCGGGTGCGCACCGGAGTATGTTGCACGCCCACTGAACTGTCAAAGGCCTACTTAGGCCATTTAAATAACAATTAAAATACTGAACTGAGCTGCCTGTCCAACCTTAAGATTGGTGGGCAGGCAAAGAGCCCAGGCGGCCTTAGCATTTATCATGAAACCTCATCCACGGGCTGAATGAAGTTCCAAGAAGGTTTTTAAAGTTAAGTAAAATTTTTCAATAAAATTCATTGACATGTCCCAGCTCATGTGACACTGTCACATGAGTGGACATGTCTTAAATTTTTTTTCTGTCTTTATTAACATTTTTAAAGATCAAGCTAATCTCCCTGAGGCAGCTCTTTGCCTCAGGGAGATTTCTGCACACTTTCGTGTGCATGCACACATACATGAAAGAGCACAGGCGCCGACTCAGCCTAATCCCCCCTGCCTACACAGGGAGCGCACAGTGCTTCCAGATGCACATCATGCTAGTTGGGCCTTAATTGGTCCTCCCACGTAAAATGGCGGCATGCAGCCGATCACGGGTGGCTGCGCGCCCGCTCCTGTCCAACCCCCCCGACAGGGAGAAAATTCTCCCCAAAGAGTAGGGTTAAGGGTAGTAACTCAGGCTGACATCCAATGAATTATTTTTTTTTTAAATTACCATTTATATAAACGATTTGGACTCAAAAATCAGAAGAACAATTTCAAATTTTGCAGATGACACCAAATTGGGAGGATAATTAATACAGAGGAGGACTATGACAAAATGCAGGAAGACATTAATAAATTTTCAGAATGAGCATGTGATTGACAAAGTAACTCCAATATAGATAATTGTGAGGTGGCACATTTTAGTAGGAAGAATAAGGAAGCTGCATACTTCCTGGAAAATAAATGCCTAAGTGGGGTTGAGGAGCAGAAGGATTAGTGGGTGCAGATAACACAAATCACTTAAAGCAGCAATACATGTTAATATGATTATTAAAAGCAAGCAAAGTGCTGGAGTTCATTTCTAAAGGGATAAAATTGAAGAGAGAAGTGATGTTAAAACTGTACTGAACCTTAAATGATGCTGCATTAGTTCAAGAATCTTCAGCTATTTTTTATTCAGTCATGAGATGCGAGCATCGCTAGCAAGACCAGAATCTCTTGTCCATCCCCAAATATCCTTGAGAAAGCAGTGCTGAGCCACCTTCTTGAACCACTGTAGTCCATGTACACAAACCCACAGAGCTGTTCAGATGGGAGTTCCAGGTCTTTGACCCAACAGCAGTGAAGGAAAGGCAATATAATTCCAAGTCAGGATGGCATCTACCAAACAATGTGAAAAATTGCCCAGATATGTCTGTCCACAAAAAGCAAGAAAAATCCAATCTGGCTAATTACTACACCATCAGTCCATTCTCAGTCATCAACAAAACGATTGAAGGCATTGTTGACAGTGCTTTCAAACAATACTTACTCAGTAATAGTCTGCTCATTGATGCTCTGTTTGGGTTCCACAAGGGTCACTCGACTCCAGGCTTCATTACAGCCTTGATCCAAAAGTGCACAAAAGAGCTGAATTTCAAAGGTGAGGTCAGAATAGCTACCCTTGACATCAAGGCATCATTTGATCGAGTGTGGTATCAACGAGGGCTAGCAAAATTGAAGTCAATGGAAATGAAGGGGAAACTCACCAGTAGTTGGAGTCCTATCTTGCACAAAAGATGATGGTTGTTCTTGTTGGACGCCAATGATTTAAGCCCCAAGACATCACTGCTTCCTTAGGGTAGTGTCCTAAGCACAACCATCTTCAGCTGCTTCATCAATAACACCCCTCCATCATAAGGTCAGAAGTGGGGATGTTTATTGATGATTGCACAGTGTTCAGTACTATCTGTGACTCCCTGCTTTTTGTACTCAATACCTTTATTTATCATGCGCAAGATCCCATCTGCTTTGCTAACTACTCTCCTAATATATATTGCCACCAAAAATCCATGCATACGGATCCCCAGGTCCTTCTGTTCATGCACATTCTTCAAAACTATGCCATTAAGTGTATTCTGCCTCTCCCTATCACTTCTACCAAAATACATCACCTAATGCTTCTCTGTATTAAATTCGATCTGCCACTAGTCTTCCCATTTTGCTAGAATATCTATCAGTTGATTGGTATCATCCTCAGTGGTTGCCACACCCTCATTGGCAAATTTTGAAATCTTGAAATTTTACTCTGCTTTCCAATATCCAAATCATTTATATATATCAAAAATAGCAATAGTCGCAGCAATGACCCTTGGAAATACCACTGTCTACCATCCTCTAAAAAAAGAATCATTTACAATGACCCACTGTTTTCTGTCCTTAAGCCAACTTTTTATCCAAGTTAACATTGACCTGCCTCACGCAAGTTCTGTCGAAGGGTCATGAGCCTCACGCTTGTTAACCAACCTTTTATCTGGCACTTGGTCAGCACTTTCTAAAATTCATAAAAGCAACATCCACTGAATTCCCTTCATCAACCTTCTCTGTTACTTCATCAAAAAATTTGATTAAATTAATCAAACATGATTTGTCTTTTACAAAGCTGTGCTGGATCTACTTAATTAAATCAAACCTCTTTGAATGCATGTTCATGTTTTCCATGCTTATTTTTTCTAAAACCTCACACACCACTGATGTTAAAATGACTGGCCTATTGTTACTAGGAATGTCCTTATACCCATCCTTGAACAAGGGTGTAGCATTTGCCACCTCCTAATACTCTGGTATTTTTCCCCATTGGAAGTTTGGAAGATTACAACAAGCCCTTCCAATATCTCCTCTCCCACTTCCCTTAGCAGTTGGGATGTAGGCCACCTGGACCGGACAATTTTTGCACTCTAAGCATAGCCAACTTTTCCAGCACATCCTGCTCATTCATTTTTACTCCATCCATTACGTCCACCAACTCTGCTACTACTGATGCTTTATCAGCACCCTCTTCCTCAGTAAACGAAGTACACATTAAGTAAAAAACAGAGATAAAAACAAAAAAACTGCGGATGCTGGAAATCCAAAACAAAAACAGAATTACCTGGAAAAACTCAGCAGGTCTGGCAGCATCGGCGGAGAAGAAAAGAGTTGACGTTTCGAGTCCTCATGACCCTTCGACAGAACTTGAGTTCGAGTCCAGGAAAGAGCTGAAATATAAGCTGGTTTAAGGTGTGTGTGTGGGGGGCGGAAAGATAGAGAGACAGAGAGGTGGAGGGGGTTGGTGTGGTTGTAGGGACAAACAAGCAGTGATAGAAGCAGATCATCAAAAGATGTCAACGACAATAGTACAATAGAACACATAGGTGTTAAAGTTAAAGTTGGTGATATTATCTAAGCGAATGTGCTAACTAAGAATGGATGGTAGGGCACTCAAGGTATAGCTCTAGTGGGTTTTTTTTTTAATAATGGAAATAGGTGGGAAAAGGAAAATCTTGGATCCTTTTACCCATCTCCAATATTCTGGCTCCACCTGGACCCCTCCCTCTGGATTCTTACCTTCTCTCGATCTTTTCATTGAGAACTGTCGGCGCGACATTAGTCGTCTCAATTTCTCTGCTCCTCTCACCCATTCTAACCTGTCTCTCTCTGAACTTACTGCACTCCATTCTCTCAGGTCCAACCCTGACATTGTCATCAAACCCGCTGACAAGGGTGGTGCTGTTGTTGTCTGGCGCACTGACCTCGACCTCGCGGAGGCTGAGCGTCAACTCGCAGACACTTCCTCCTACCTCTCCCTGGACCATGACCCCACCACTGAACATCAAGCCACTGTTTCCAGGACTGTCACTGACCTCATCTCCTCTGGGGATCTCCCTCCCACAGCTTCCAACCTGATAGTCGCCCAACCTCGGACGGCCCGCTTCTATCTCCTACCCAAAATCCACAAACAGAACTGCCCCGGTAGACCGATCGTCTCAGCTTGCTCCTGCCCCACAGAACTCATTTCTCGTTATCTTGACTCCCTTCTCTCTCCCCTTGTCCAGTCCCTTCCCACCTACATCCGTGATTCCTCTGACACCTTACGTCACATCAACAATTTCCAGTTCCCTGGCCCCTACCGCTTCCTCTTCACCATGGATGTCCAATCCCTCTACACCTCCATCCCCCACCAGGATGGTCTGAGGGCCCTTAGCTTCTTCCTCGAACAGAGGCCCGAACAATCCCCATCCACCACTACTCTCCTCCGTCTGGCTGAACTTGTTCTCACGCTGAACAATTTCTCCTTCAACTCCTCTCACTTCCTCCAAATAAAAGGTGTGGCTATGGGTACCCGCATGGGCCCCAGCTATGCCTGTCTCTTTATGGGGTATGTGGAACATTCCTTGTTCCAGTCCTACTCCGGCCCCCTTCCACAACTCTTTCTCCGGTACATCGATGATTATTTCGGTGCCGTTTCATGCTCTCGTCAGGACTTGGAAAAATTTATAAATTTTGCTTCCAATCTCCACCCCTCCATCATTTTCACGTGGTCCATCTCTGACACTTCCCTTCCCTTCCTTGACCTCTCTGTCTCAATCTCTGGTGATAGACTGTCCACCAATATCCATTACAAACCCACCGACTCCCACAGCTATCTCGACTACAGCTCCTCACACCCCACTTCCTGTAAGGACTCCATCCCATTCTCTCAGTTCCTTCGCCTCCGTCGCATCTGTTCCGATGATGCTACATTCAAAAACAGTTCCTCTGACATGTCCTCCTTCTTCCTTAACCGAGGTTTTCCACCCACGGTCGTTGACAGGGCCCTCAACCGTGTCCGGCCCATCTCCCGCGCATCCGCCCTCACTCCTTCTCCTCCCTCCCAGAAACATGATAGGGTCCCCCTTGTCCTCACTTATCACCCCACCAGCCTCCACATTCAAAGGATCATCCTCCGCCATTTCCGCCAACTCCAGCATGATGCCACCACCAAACACATCTTCCCTTCACCCCCCTTATCGGCATTCCGTAGGGATCGCTCCCTCCGGGACACCCTGGTCCACTCCTCCATCACCCCCTACTCCTCAACCCCCTCCTATGGCACAACCCCATGCCCACGCAAAAGATGCAACACCTGCCCCTTCACTTCCTCTCTCCTCACCGTCCAAGGACCCAAACACTCCTTTCAAGTGAAGCAGCATTTCACTTGCATTTCCCCCAACTTAGTCTACTGCATTCGTTGCTCCCAATGTGGTCTCCTCTACATTGGAGAGACCAAACGTAAGCTGGGCGACCGCTTTGCAGAACACCTGCGGTCTGTCCGCAAGAATGACCCAAACCTCCCTGTCGCTTGCCATTTTAACACTCCACCCTGCTCTCTTGCCCACATGTCTGTCCTTGGCTTGCTGCATTGTTCCAGTGAAGCCCAACGCAAACTGGAGGAACAACACCTCATCTTCCGACTAGGGACTTTACAGCCTTCCGGACTGAATATTGAATTCAACAACTTTAGGTCATGAGCTCCCTCCCCCATCCCCACCCCCTTTCTGTTTCCCCCTTCTTTTTTTTTTCCAATAAATTATAAAGATTTTCCTTTTCCCACCTATTTCCATTATTAAAAAAAAACCCACTAGAGCTATACCTTGAGTGCCCTACCATCCATTCTTAATTAGCACATTCGCTTAGATAATATCACCAACTTTAACTTTAACACCTATGTGTTCTATTGTACTATTGTCGTTGACATCTTTTGATGATCTGCTTCTATCACTGCTTGTTTGTCCCTACAACCACACCAACCCCCTCCACCTCTCTGTCTCTCTATCTCTCCGCCCCCCACACACACACCTTAAACCAGCTTATATTTCCGCTCTTTCCTGGACTCGAACTCAAGTTCTGTCGAAGGGTCATGAGGACTCGAAACGTCAACTCTTTTCTTCTCCGCCGATGCTGCCAGACCTGCTGGGTTTTTCCAGGTAATTCTGTTTTTGTTACACATTAAGTAATATGTTCCAGCCTTGCCCTGTGCCTCTAAGCAGATATCACCTTCTTTACCCCTAATAGGTCCCACTCTGCCTCTTACTACCTGCTTATTATTAACATGGTGGTAGACGATTTTTGGGTTTTCTTTTATATTAAGTGTCATTCTATCCTCATATTTTTTTCTTTGCCAGTACTTCCCCTCTCAATTTTATGAATTTGGCCTGGTTCTTGCTTGAACAATTCACCTGATATACATCACACACTCTCTCTTTTTGTTTGATCATATTCTCTAATTCCCTTGTCATATAAGGTTTTGGTTCCCCTGCCTTTCCCTCTTGGTGTAATGTCTGTACCTGAAACATCACTTCCTTAAATCTGTGGGAACCATAGCCCTGATATTTACAGGGAGGGAGCACTTGCAGCCAAGAAATCTGGAAATATGGGTAATGTGATGTCCATATTTAATGGCAGGATCCCATTTAAATGTTTTCTTCAGGTCGGGCAGTTAGTCAGACTGACAGGCTGACTAACAGTCAGATTGTGAAGCTGCAAACCAGAAACGACGAGGAGGGAAGGAAGAAAAGATCATAGGGTTTGGGGGGGAGTTGAAGAGATGGCAGGCTGGGAGGAGATTGAAGAGATCACGGGGGTGTGGGTGGGGGTGGGAAAAGATAATGATGAGTTTAGGGTTCAGGGGACATCAGGGAAAGTGAAGAAATCACAGGTCAGGGGGTAATCAAGGATTAGGGAGATTGGAACAGGGTGCTGAAGAGATTGCAGGTCCAGAGAGTCTTCCAATCTACGGGTGGGGCCATTTAGATCATAGGAAAGGTAGCAGGGCTTGATTGTGAGGCTGGGGAAAAGCCCCCACAAACAGTACTGGCAAAACACATAACTGCTGGATCCAGTCTTTCCAAACCCCTGTCACCTGCCAGGTTTCTTGAGCTCTGGGCAGTCTGGCCTGCAGCCATAAATTGAAAAGTTAGTAGGCACCATGCCGACTTTAAATCTGGCCCAACCACAGCAATAATACATAGGGATGGCCTTAATGAGTTAGGAGTGGGAATTTCACCCTTCTGGGACAGGAAGTCCTGACCTCAAGAGCTGCCAGCCAATCAACTCTGTAGTCCCAGTAGGGCCAGAACACTAGGCACAGGGGACCGCCCCAAAGGAGGTATTGCCTCTTCCTACCCGCCTTTAGCCCATGCAGTGAAATCTGCCAGGCTACTCGGCTTTCCTCCACCTTCCCCAGCCGCAAGTATTACAGTGGCCTCAATAGACCTAAGGGCAGGCGGGCTTACCTGCCCCCATAATATAGGGAACAGGTCAGGGATGGTGGGTGGTCCCCCACATGGCGGAGGGCCCACACGCCACTGATAAAATGCCGGCTGCGGCAGGAAGAGGACCTTAACTGGCCACTTAAGTTGAGCCTCTGGGTGGGTGGGCAGACCTCCATCTTCCCCATCGCTGGCAAAATGCTATCGCTTGGTGAAGGTGACAGGCACAGTGAGCTGGTTTTATTTTATATTCTAAAATATTACATTGGTGTTATCTGAAGCTCTGCCTCTAGATTTGGGTTGCAATGGCTGGATTTTGTTGAGGTGGCGGTGGCGCAATAATGAGTTGGAAAGCTGGGTAATTACTCCACCTCAGGAATTTGGTGGAGCAACAGCCAAATCCTAAGCTAGTCAAACAGCTAATGAACTGCTGCTGGGGCTCCCATCCCTTTAAGAGACAAGAACCCATTTCTAAAAGCTGCCGGCCCAGCAGTCAGACCAGCAGCCTTGCTGGAATTGCACCCAACTGAGAAATATAGCAATGGACACTGGACGCTGGCCCACAACAAGGTAAGTGAAGTCAGGGCTCACAGGTCCCAGTGAGGTGGCGGTTGGGCGGGGGTGTGGGTGTGGTTGATGATGATGGGGTGGAACAGTCATTGTCGCTGGGGGTCCCTCAGTGAGCCAGTGGTGCCTAATGGCATGCATTCAACCCCCTCATCACAAACACACAGGGAGGCTGCCAGGGTTCATCAGAAAGGCCCACATGCCTCTGGTACAATGCCGGCTGCAGCAGGAAGAGGACCTTAATTGGCCACTTAAGTGGTACATTTAGCTTCTGGGTGGATGGGCAGACCTCCATTGTCCCCGTCACTGGCAAAATGCCTTGGCTTGGTGAAGGTGACAGGCACGCCGCATTAGCAAGTTACATGAAGGCTCCAGGGTTGGGAAACTCATGTTGGGACCATTTCTGTGTTCTGGCGCTGTCACGTGGGGGGAATAGTTACAGTCCGTGATTTATTTGGAGGTAGACTGCAAATTAGCTGGAGGGTTGGTTGGACAGCCAGTCAGCAGCTGTCAGTGCAGGAATGAAGGCAGGAATGGAAAAAGTCCAGGCCCCATTTAAACACATCACAGAAGCCATTGCAGTGTCTGCTATTTGTAAGGGAAAATGGAAGCACTAAAGACCGAGCAAGAGAGAGGAGAGGCCTGGCATCCAGGTCAGAGATGCCCCTTTGATTCCCCAACCCAAATCTCAAAGTTCTTCTGGAGGGGGTGGGAGGGGTGAAGGTTTTCTTTCCAGAAGGTGGAAGGAGCAGGCCAGCCTCCCAAACAAAGTTGGCCTGATTGCAGGCAGCTGAGACTGTCAGCAGCAGGTGTGCTCTGGAGCAACTGGGTCCAGTGCTGGAAAAAGCTCAATGATCTTCTTCACTCTGGGAAGGTGATTGAAGCGCTAGACCCTTATGATAGGCCTCTGGGTATTCAACCTCTAGCAGATGCTCCAGCTGAGGAACCTAAGGGCCCATGTTGCTCCTGAACATGGAAGGAATGTGTGCCCAGGGTACTTACTAACCCCTTGGCAAGGTTCAGAGCTATATTGCTGTTGGGGACTTGCCAGCTATGAGTCATGTAGTTTCCTCCATCAATGAGCCAACTAGCATTGGTCACAGGGGCCAGCAATGCTTTATCTCTCTCTCTCCTTTGACCTTGCAGGAGAAAAGGGATGCACAGTGCCAGAGAAAGGGCTCTGACAGGAGGAGGAGTGCTCTGTCTCCATATTGTCACTGCCATGAATGAGGGGGCCATGGAGATCACAGGGGCAACATGCAGAAGCAAGTCAAGGAAGGAGCGATGGGCATTCTTGGTGAGAAAAGATGTGTTCTGCATCTTCCTCCTTTTCCACCAACTATTCCTCCTCTTCCTCCGATGAGCTATATCACTCCATTGTCTCACCTTCTTCAAGGTTCACACCCCTTTGGAAGGCCTACCATGGAGAGCGCATTTGATCCTTGGAAAGTGCCAGTGGTGAAGAAGTTCAGGGCCACAGTGACTTTGATATCTACTGGCAGGGCATGAGCAGTGCTTCAAGGTGTGAGGTGTAGCGTGACAAGGGCTCTGTGTTTATCTGCCTGGGTAAGTGTAATCTCCTGCAGGACTGGTTCTCTGACATGTCCAGGTAGCTACACCTTCAGCAATAGACCCTATGCTGATGGCATGCCTCCATTGCCTTCCTGCCCCTTATCCCTCTCCTATGCCCTCCTCATGCCTGGGCTTTGTCTCTGTTGCTGAGGATGTTGCTCCTCATCACCACTGACCCAGTACCTGAGAATCGTGCTCCCATTGCCAACTGCTGCCTTCCTTGGGCTCAGCAGGATTCCCAATAATGTCTGGAAGCTGTGATGATCTATGTGCTGGGAAAAGCCCATATTTTCTTTTGTGCAATGTCCCTTTAAGACCAGGGTGAACTGGGGATAGCCTGAAAAGACGGTGAATTGGCTTCCTGATTAGGACATCATCAGGTTCCAAGAAATGCAGGGAGTTGTCACCCTCCTGGCATTGTGGGAGCATAAGAGGAGGGGGCACAGATTTTTTTACAAATCCTGTAGAGACCTTCTTTTAAAAAGAAAGGTATCTCCATGATGCCAACGGAAAAGAAGCCACTGGACAAGATTTCACTTTCTAAAACTTTTACTGTAACAAACCACTTAAAGTCAACAAAATTCAAACATTAATTAACAGTCTGTTTAACAACTGCCGGGTTGGCTGCTCAATTTCAGATACAACTGTGCAAAGCCAGTATCGTACATGTTCCATCCATTTATACTTGATGGACTTCAACTGGCTTGGGACCCTAATTTGCATTCTGATAGATTTATGTGTATTTCAGGTTGCTTATGTATTTATAGGCCCACCTGATTATTGCATCAGAGGGACCCTGAGTGACCAATGGATCGCCGAGATGGCCCATCAGATTTTCAAATGCTGGTCTGTTTCTCAGATACAAATCGGGCAGCTGTGAGGTGAATTCTCTCCTTTTTCCATATCTTAATCCAACAAAATGAACTGAAAAGTTTTGAAACAGTTTACTGTATCCTTTCCATGTCCATATCAGAAGGAAGAGAAAAACTATACTGTAATATTAACTGTTGAACAAAGACTAATAGGCTAAGCTACTCTGCTGATATAATGTACAAGCTTCAACCATCTGTTGTCCATATAACTCCTCAAAGCAGATACTTTACAAGCTATCTTAAAAGTACAGCTTGTGATTTAATACTGACCATATTTTAGTGAGTTGCACAGGCCACGAAGATGGAGTGTAGACACTTCCGGAACTTTCCAAATATGTAGCTGGTGCATCGCTTCTGGTTTGGACTCAATTCAGTTTCTTTCCAATTGAGATGAATTGATTGGACTGACATGACAATTCAATCAGCAAAATTTGAAGTAAATTTACTGTATTTGCAGAGTTTCAGAAAAAGTTACATTTAAAAATAAGCTCTGCTCCAACTGCAGCCACACTACAACCAGTTCCGGTGAAAATGAATCAAGAATACTTTTATTGGCTTTCTTTAACAGCAATCTGCACAGCATTGGCAGTGAAGTTGCATTGCAATGAAAATCCAAGTTATTTTCAGTTACTTTGGAACAAACCAACTAGGGCAAGTGCTTTGTGTTATTCAGAGGACAGCTCTCAATTGGCTTATTTTTTTTATTCACTGCAAGTTTTATTCTCCTTGACTTGATCTGCAAAGAATTATTTCCAAAACATCATTGCTTTGGTGGTCTAACAGTGGCTGTAACGTCTTTATAGGGTATAAACTGCTAAGGTGTGTGTGAGGTTATAGACAATAAGACCATAAGACATAGGAGCAGAAATTAGGCCATTTGGCCCATCGAGTCTGCTCCGCCATTCAATCGTGGCTGATAAGTTTCTCAACCCCAGCCTTATGCCTGCCTCCTACTAAAATACCAATATTTTTATTCCTTTTAGTTATTAGTTTCATTAACAATGTAAGGAAAGTAAGCATTCAAATAATCAACAGTGTGCAAAATAACTAATAAGGAATATCTCAGTAATTGTGAAATGGATAGTACTGAGAGGAAATCATTTTAACTTGCACACTGAATGCAAAACATGATAGAACCTTAAAATTAATATGCATCAAAGTAAAGAGCTTATATGGAAATCTTTACCCCCAATTATGTTTGTTTTGGTGAACCCATTTGGAATCAGAAAAAAAATATAATTTGGAATATTTTACAGAATACTGAGCCTTGCCAATATCTGTGGAGGGTTCATTTTAAAAGGGAGCAGGAAATGCTCCTTCTCAAAATGATTAGAATTCTCTATAGCAAGATTCCAAAACTTCAATTTTTATTTAGGGTAGTAGAGCCAACATCTATTTAATCAATTCTCAATTGTATTAGCTTAGAGAATAAAGAGCACAACCTTGTGTTTACAGCTAGGGTGAATGTAAGCTCTGAACAGTGGTTACAAATTCTGATAATTCACCAGTTCAATGGTTACTTGGGGCTATATCAAATAACTTGTGGGTATAAGGATGCCCATGTGTCTGTGTTTGAATTTGTACATATCATAATGCCTTGTTTATAGCTTTGTATATTGCCTGAGCAGCTGGACTGGTGTAGGTTTTATTATGAGTTGTGGATCACTGCTTCCAGATGTATTCAATATCAGAAGACACTAGTTCAATTTTGTTTTGCAACAAAATCAATGACAGAGATTAGAGGAAAATAACTCTTTGGTTAGCTCATGTACCTTGTAATTTTAAAGTATTAAAAACCATATGAAGCCTATGCAAGGCTTCATTTCAAAATGTTCTAAATACCAGGTTACATCGCATCATTTTGAAAGCATATGAATTTGATACCTGACTTCTTAATTGTTTCTATCCATGACTATTTCAAACACCACAAGTTTTAATTAACAAATGACATACCACACAGGTTAAGATAGGCAGTGAAAGATAGAACATAGGAAATAGGAGCAGAAAGGCACTTGCCCCACGGACCTGCTCCGCCATTCAATTAAATCGTGGCTGATCTTCCACATCAACACCATTTTTCCACATTCCGCCCATATCTCTTGATGTTTTTACTATTTAGAAATTTATTGTTCTCTGCCTTGAACATATAGGTGAGCCTCCACAGCCTTCTAGGGTAGAGAATTCCAAAAATTTACCATCCTCAGTGAAGAAATCCTTCCTCACCTCAGTCCTAAATGGCCTATCCCTTAATGTGAAACTGTGTCCATTGGTTCTAGACACCTCCAGCCAGGCGAAATACCTTTCCTGTATCTAACTTGCAGAGCCCTGTAAGAATTTTGTTAGAATCAATTATATGACCTCTCATTCTTCTAAACTCTAGAGGACACAGGCCCAGTCTCCTCATTCTCTCCTCATAGGACAATCCTGCCATTCCAGGGATCAGTCTGGTTAACGTTCATTACACTCCCTCTATGGCAACTATATTCTTCTGTAGGTAAAGAGACCAAAATTGTAAACAATACTCCAGGTGTGGTCACACCAAGGTCCTGTACAGTTGCAGCAAAGCATCTTTAATCCTGTGATTAAATTCTCTTGTACTAAAGACCAACATACTACTTGCCTGCCTAATTGTTTACTGCATTTGTGTGTTAGCTTCAGGGACTCATGAACAAGGACAGCCAGGTCCCTTTGGACATCAACACTTCCCAATCCCTCACCATTTAAAAAATACTCTGCATTTCTGTTTTTTCCTACCAAAATGGGTAATCTCACATTTTTTCACATTATATTCCATCTGTCAAGTTCTTGCCCACTCACTTAGCCTGTCTAAATCCCCTTGAAGGTTCTTTGCAGCTTCCTCACAACTCACATTCTCTTCCACTTTTCTGGGATTAGCAAATTTGGAAATATTGCATTTGGTCCCCACATCCAAATCATTGATATAGATTGTGAATAACTGGGGCCCAAGCACCGATCCTTGCAGTACCTCAACTAGTCATAGCCTGCCAACCTGAGAAGGACCTATTTATTCCTATTCTCTGTTTTCTGTTCATTAACTAATTCTCAATCCATGCCAATATATTATCCCCAATCCCTGTGATCTAATTTTGTTTACTAACTTCTTGTGTGGGACCTGATTGAAAGCTTTCTGAAAATCCAAATACACCACACCCACTGCTTCCTCCTTATCTATTAAGCTAGTTACATACTCAAAAAATTGCAACAGATTTGTCAAACATGATTTCCCTTTCATAAATCCATGCTGACTCTGCCCAATTCTACCATTATTTTCCAAGTATTCAGTTATCACACCCTGTACAATAGATATTACTAATGTTAGGCTAACAGGTCTGTAGTTCCCTGCTTTCTCTCTCCTTCCTTTCTTAAATATTTGGGTTACATTTGCTACCTTCCAATCTGCAAGAACCATTCCAGAATATTTAGAATTTTGGAAGATGACCATCAATGGATCCATTATCTCCACAGCAACCTCTTTCAACACACTGGAATGAAGATCATCAGGTCCCCAGGGGTTTATCAACTTTCAGTCCCATTAGTTTCTCCAGCACTACTTATTGACATACTAATTTCTTTCAGTTCCTCATTCCCACTCGTCCCTTGGTGTTTTCGGGAGGTTTTTTGTATCTTCCCTCATGAAGACAAACAAAAAGGCCTGGATTTCCACCAAGCTGGGTTGACTCCAGAGCCCTTTAAAAATGGCGAATGGGTCCCGATTCTGGGCTTCCCGACCCCATTCCTGGTCTGTCTGGTTTTCAGGGGTGTATTTTAAGGGTGTGGGCTGTGTCCTGTCAAAAGCCCAAACCCAGCATTCCTAACCTGGCCAGCAACTTTGCGGACTTAGGCATGTCTTACTCCTCCACAATTTTCATGGAGCTGGACCAGGTTTTTAAAGACTTGTGGTTCACAGCCACTCAGAGGGGTTGTGAACCTTAGTCTGAAAGAGGGGACCATTTAAAAGTTAAGTTCAAAAGGTCATGCCCCCTCATGCCCCCATGCCAATCTTTGTCCTTCCACCCACTCCCTATGTCCTCCAACGCTCCCTATGCCAAGTTCCTCCCTTCCACCCATGCCCTATGTCCCATAATGCTCCCTATGCCAAGCTCTGCACTTCCACCCACCCTCCTATGGCCCTTCATGCCCCCATACCAAGTATGGCACTCCCACGCCTATTCACCCACTGTCCACTTTCTAGAGCCATTTAACCCAATAGTCTATTGTTGTATATGTAAAAAAAACTTTGCAAAATATAATCCTTTCATAGCTTCTCCTATGTTGAAAACAAAGTCTGCACAATAAGCTAATAGAAGTATGATTCATCTAGACTCTTTAAAGTATCAATGACAAAAGTCAAAAAACCTTGACATCACTTAACATGTGTAAACAAACATTGTGAAATTGACAGCAGAGATCAGAGAGCCTGAGCTGGCCATTAAACAATGTTTCATCTGGGATTCTCGACTCCATTCCTGGGCTGTCTGTCTGTTTCAGCTGTTTCAACAAATTTAAACAAACTCAAACAAACAAACTACCACAGTCAATTTTCCCCGCAAACATTTGTAGTTTTCTTTGTTTATATTTAAGACCCTAGTTTCGGATGGAACTACATCACTTTTAAGATTAATCTAAAATTCCTCATATTACGGTCAGTCTTCCGTAAAGGTTCCTTTATGACAAGATTATTAAATGGCCCTTCCTCATTGCACAATACTAGATCTAAAATGACCCATTCCCAAGTTGGTTCTTCGACATACTGTTCTAGAAAACCATCTTGTTTATATTGCAGGAATTTGTCCTCCACAGCATTGGTGCTAATTAGGTTTACCCAGCCTATGGACTGAATCTTCGGCTCGGCGAGCAGGGTCGGGGCCCACTCACCGAGGTGTAAAATGAAGCATGGTGATGTCAGACATGTGTTCCGACGTCACGGCCTGTTATTCAGACTTTCAGTTCGGCAAGCACTCACCCGAGTCGGCTGCGCACCCACCGAACTGTCAAAGGCCTATTAAGGCCATTTAACTCTCAATTAAAGTAATTAATGGAGCTGCCCGTCTAATCTTAAGGTTGGTGGGCAGGTGAAGAGCCCAGGCGACCTTCGAAACTTTTCATGGAACCTCATCCACGGACGAGATGAGGTTTCATGAATGATTTTAAATTTTGACAAAAACTTTTATTGAAGTCAATGCACATGTCTCAGCTCATGTGATAGTTTCACATGAGGGGACATGTCATAAATATTTTCTCGCCGCTTTATTAAACTTTTTGGACTTAAAACTAATCTCCCTGAGGCACTTCTGTGCCTTCGGGAGATTTCTGTGTTCTTTCACATGCATGTGCGAAAGAGCACAGACTCTGACTCAGCCTATCTCCGCCCATCCGCACAGGGAGCGCATAGCGCTTTCGAACGCGCGTCATGCTGGGCGGGCCTTAATTGGCCTGCCCACGTAAAATGGTGGCGGGGACCTGATCGGGGCGCTGATCAGGTCCATGCCTGCTTGAACCCGCTCCCGCCCAGCCCACCCGACAGGCAGAAAATTCTGCCCCCTATGTAGATTGAAGTTCCCCATGATTACTATATTACCCTTGTCACATGCACCTCTAATTTCCTGACCAAAGTTTATTGCCCCTTGCTGTTTCTTAGTCCTACCTAAACTGATTCTACATCTTGATCTTCCGACCTAAGACCCCCTCTCATTCATGTACTGAAGTTGAACTAACATGCATACAAAGCATTTAGCTTTTCAAATGTCTAATAAAAGATTGGCCTAAATAAAACACTGCAGTGATATTTTATGTAACAAATATTGTGACAGCAGAGGACAATGTACAAAATGTTATTTAAGTCTTAAACTTGGCAGTTTCTTCACAGTTTCAAGCATCCTAGTCTAGCCAGATTTTCCATACTTACAGTTAACATGTGTGATATTGAAATAGGCCCCATTTATAATGAAAATAATTTGGTTAATCACCCACTGTATTACTCCTGTGAGGTCAAGATGAAGTGTAATATTTGGGTCAAGCAGAGCTGTAGATAATTCGACCCAGGAAGGGGGAGAATGGCAGGAGAATTAAAGATAGAGGCGGGAGCAAAGAAGAGAGGTGCAGGAGAGAATACTGGAGGGGCAGGTGAAACATCTAATGGTGGAAGGAAAGGCAAAATGGGGAGAAGGAGACAATGAAGGGAAAAGGGAAAGGGAAGGGGAGAGAGGAAGGTGGGGGAGAGGAGGGAAAGGGAAACAAGTGGAGTGGAAGGAGAGAAGTGGGAGGAGAGAATAGAGAGAAAAGTGGATGGTAAAGTAAGGAGTAGGGAGGTAGGGGAGAGAGGAGGAGGAGAATGGAGGTGCTGGCAAAAGGGGGAGGAGGAAAGAAATAGATGAAAACAAATTGGGGAGGGAGGGAGAGGGATAGGAGGAGGACAGTTGGAGTGTGGGGCAAACTGGTCGATAGAAACTGGCAACGTCTCTCTGTCAGGCTCAGTTGTGAAATTTCACCTCAAGAAGAGGGAGGTAGAGTGGTGGGGGGGCATGGGTGAGGTGGATTGGTGGTAAGGGTCCAGGATTAATGCATAGCAAGGGCATGAAGGTGAGTTGATGTGGATATTTGACTGAATAGGTATTAAAGGTCCAAATGATAGGTATCTATACAAAAATTATACATCCCAAGCAACTAGCACTAGTTTCTATTTTCAAGGTTTTAAGATTCTGAGACCTTCAATGTGTTGACCTGTATGTAGTCTGTGAGTAAATCAAGAGCCACTCCTAGACTGGAAGTAGCAATCAAATCCTATTTCAAGCTATTTCTCAAACAAACACTTTCTATTTCAGACCATTCCTGAATTCCAACTCTAAAATTATAACTAATTTGGTGTGGTCCTAACTCTGCCAACTGAAAATTACCAAGTGGAGTTTTTTGTAAACAAGATCTTCAGTCAAAATTCCAATTCTATATGAAACATACGCATATTTTCATCTTTGAGTTATGGACAGATTTTGTCATTTAGAATAGAAAATTATAAAGAAAATTGAAAGAAACAATAAACACCTTAGATTAGGTCTACCTCGCACACTTGGGGCTGAATTTTCCAGTCAGCGTGCAGGCGACACGCGACACACTCAAGCATGAAATAGCGTGCGATGACATCGGGCGAGCGTCCCAGTGTCATCGACCACTCGCGCGATATTTTGGTCAGCTGGCACACACGAGAGTCGGCAGCATGCCCACTGGCAATTAAGCTTATTAAGGCCATTAAAGTATCAATTAACAGGGATTTTTCGCTGCCCATCCAACCTTATGGTTGGCGGGCAGCCAGATCAGCCAGGTGGCCTTTGCATTTTTCAGGAAACCTCATCCAAGGGCGGGATGAGGTTTCTGTAATTAAATTTTTAAAAACCTATGCGCAGAATTTTTATACCATCCACACACAGGTGACTCATTCTAACGTGAGGACATTTTTTCCAGATTTTAAATTCTGTCTTTATTGATTTTAAAGTCGTCAGGCCTCCTGCCTTCAGGGAGCTTTCCTACTTTGCTTCCCCTACGCCCAATCCCCCGCGCCAGCCCTGACTTCAGCGCTTGCCCTCTTCCTGCCCACGCCCCTGGCTGTTAATTGGCTAGCCAATATGAAATATCGGCAGAGGGCCGATTGCAGTTAGTGGTCCATTCCCTGGCCAGCATGTGTGTGTGTGTGTGTGTGTGTGTGTGTGTGTGTGTGTGTGTGTGTGTGTGTGTGTGTGTGTGTGTAGTTTAATTAAACTGCAGACAGTCAGGCTGCAAGGTTAGAATCATCAAAAGGGGTTGGGTGTAAAACAGGCATTTGAAATGGAGATGGGTAAGCTAGGCAGATACAGTGTCTCGTGATATTTCGTTCGACGGGCGCGCGCCAAGGTCGGCTGCATGCCCATTGATAATTAAAAGGCCTATTAAGGCCATCAATGTACTAATTAACTCCAAATTTACGCTGCCCATCCAACCTTACGGTTGGCGGGCAGGCGAAAAGGCCAAGCAGCCTTTGTGTTTTTTAGGAAGCCTCATCCACGAGCAGGATGAGGTTTCCTAGGCCAGGATTTTACATTGGTCGGGCGGGCTCAGTGGGAGGGGGTGGGGGGCGAGGGCGAAAGAGCGCTTCAATCCCCCTGAGGCCCTTAGCTTTAGGAAACCTCATCCTGCTCATAGATGAGGTTTCCTAAAAAAGGCATAAATTTGGAGTTAATTAGTGTGTTAATGGCCTTTCAATTACCAGCGGGTGGTCGCAGCCGGCTCTGGCGTGCACCCACCAAACGAAATATTGCGAGACAGCGTGATGATGTCGGGACGCACGCCCGTCATTTTATGTTCCAGCGTGTCGGGCGCGTGTCCGCACACTGAATGTAAAATTCTGCTTTTTAACACGCATGCCCATGTGAAATCACAGTGCCGAACCAGTCACGGGCAGTGGTTGGCTTCCCGCCCGCCCCCGCACTCTCCCACCGAGCCCGCCCGACCAATGTAAAATCCTGGTCTAAGTGTGACTGTAGTTTTGTGTGTTTAAGTTTCCTTTTCTTTTAACATTTTAATGTAATCTTTAAAATCTCAAAAGGTGGTAGTGGCTCATTACCCCTGACTTCAGTGCACAAACTTTCTCATAATAGATGCAAATTGCAAAATTATTGTGATAGCGTGGCCAAGTTTCCCTTGGGATTTGGTCATATCGTAAAATGCTACACTAATGTTTCTGGATAGGGAGAGCAGAACCTCTCTTAGAAGAAGAAGAATTATTTTCTTTGAACATTTGAAGTGATCTCATTCACATAGAGAAGCCTCGATGCAGCCTCAGGTTTCTTCGAGACCCAACACCCCAGTTCGGGATTCTTCCATTAGACTTTCTGTCATCATCTCTTTGTAGAATAGAACAGGGATGTGATTTTGGTGAGGTAGGGGGTGAGGATTGAAATGGCATGGGAGGGTCGAGAGTGGCGATGTCTACCAGGGAACTACACATACTGTGCTTGTGCTAGATGTGGGATAGAAAAGGTCCAAGAATCTGCAGATGTAGTTAAGGGTAGAAACTGCTGACTCTTATCAATTATGATGCCTGAGGAATATCGATCTTGAGAGGGGTGAAGAATATTTGATCTGTGAGGAAGGGCTATGGAACAACAAACAAGAGAGTAAGAGCTAACACTTAGTAAAGAGGTCTGGATGAAAGAGAGAGCAGTTCTAGGACATAAAATAACCAATAACACAATTTAAAAAGGCAGCTTGTTGCAATCAACATTATTCTTCACTCAACAGAATCATTTATCTCATCGTTGTTTGTGGGACTTCGCTGTTTGCAAATATATACCCAATCTGGCAACCATGTTATAAAAATTGCTTTGGATCAAACAACATTTTTTATTTATAGCGCAACTTCGAAGTTATAAAACACCTTAAGGTGATTCACAAGAGCATTATTAAGTGGAATTTGAAACTGTACCACATAAGGAGATATTGGGTGGAATTTTCTGTGCCCGCTAGCGCAGGCATGTTCAGCAGCGTGAGCAGACAATATGGCGAAAAGGCCAAAAATCGGATTCATGACGTCATGAAACCAGTTTGCAATCGTCTGGTCCACCTGACAATGTTAGGCCGCGTTTCCCGCTGTCAGACGTCAGGAACCTCATTGTTATACATCTGCATCTCATTATAAGCCCAGCCCACTGGAATCATCCCCCCACACTGGATCATTCGAGCACGTGGGCGTGCAATCACACCAACATGTTTCACAACAGCATGCCCAACAGCATATATAAGGTGTGCAATTGGTAGGCTGCACTATAAGGGGAACTTGGAGGTGAGTGCACAGTAAGGTTGAGCAGCGCTCGCCAGGGTCAGCTATAAGATTTCAAGGTTGGAGCGACTTGGGGAGACAAGGGTTGCACTGTGGTCGAGGTGACTTGGGGGAGGGGGCAAGGACTGCGCTGCGGTTGAAGACAGTGCACAAGCATGTGCAGGGTAGGTGGTAGGGAAGCAGCCACACATTAGGGAAACCTTGTGTAGAGTGACCATTCCTCTGCAGCTGAGACAGTTCAGATGCAGCTACATTGATATGCTTGGAGTCAGGCCTCTAGATTATCTGCCCATTCAAACAATGCAGTGACCTGAAAGTGCCACCAAGTGCTCCACAGCTTCTCACCCCTCGGGCACAGACTGCAAACTAATGAGGATTTTAGTGGACTGCAGAACAATTGGATGACTGGGCACGTTGTACAATCTCTTTGCTAGAGCTGGCCATGGAGCAGTGGAGGTACTCACAGCTCCTTGCAATGTCATCATTCAGGTTTGGACCAGTCTCTCCCATGGTTCCAGCTAACAGGGCAGCCTTGCAGTGTGGGTTAGGAGAATGACTGCGCCTGAGCTGAGAGCACAGCATGCAGTCTAATGAGCAAGGCGAATCGGTCAGATGAAGTGGGGCAGAGGTGGGTGGGGTCTCAGGCAGCCATGCAGTGCACTAAACTCTGGCCATCCATGTGGTAACCAGCACTCTCCGGGATGCGTTAAGGGGCCTTTCAGACTTAACCAAGAGAGATTCTTAGTACACCCAAGCTAACCCACGCACCTCTCTTTCATCCTGCAGGAGGAATACATCAGGAGCATGGAGACTGGTGACCTAGCTGCATGCCTCATAGCTACAGAGATCGGAGATGAAGGAGAAGAGAGTAACAGAGGTGCCTAGCTGAGCAGAGGGAGGAGCAGCACCCTCAGGAAGAAGGGGTGGCTGGGGCTCCCACACAGTGAGCCGTCACTGGTTGGCACCTAGTTAGACCCAGGGTCTATAGAACCCGCCTTTCTTTCCTGCAGATGACTGAGAAACAGTGTCGCTGAAGACTGTGTACGTCTAGGAAACTTGTCGGTCACATCTGTCAGCTACTGCAGGATTTGGTGCCATGAGGACATGGAAGGCATCCACTGCCAGTGGCCGTGAAAGTGACCGCAGTGCCTAATTTTTACGCCAGTGGCTCCTTTCAGGGTTCCACAAGCCACTACCCACAAATGCATCCATGAGGTCACAGATGCCATCTTCGAGAGGGCACACAACTATGTGCATTATACCTGGGACCAGGAAAGCCAGGATGCAAAAGCATTGGGATTTGTCCAGATCTCAGGTTTCTCATAGGTGCAAGGTGCCAGCGATTGCACTCAGGTGGTGCCCAGATCTCCTTGGCAACAAGCAGTCAACTACGTCAACAGCAACGGCTTCCACTCGCTGAATGTTCAGCTGGTATGCAATTACCACAAACGCATAATGTAGGTGCCCGCATGGTTCCCAGGGAATATCCATGACTCTTACATCCTCAGTCAGTGTCAGATCCCTGATGTCTTCCAGGGTCCACAGAGGCTGCAGGGTTGACTCCTTGGGGACAACGGCTACCCGCAGAGGACGTGGCTGATGACACCTGTGAGGCGGCCTCAGGCTGCAGCAGAGAGAATTTATAATGAGGCTCATGCTGCAACTTGCAACTTGTTGGAGCAAGCCATCAGGATGCTGAAAATGAGGCTCCAGTTCCTGGACCGGTCTGGTGGAGCCCTGCAATATAGACCACAGAGGGTGTCACGCATCATCATCGTCTACTGTGCCCTTTACAACCTGGCGCTGCAACGGGGAGAGCAGCTGGCTGAGGAGGAGATGCAGGAGCTGGAGGTCTCCCCTGGTGAGAAGGACGTCGATGAGATGAGGGTGTGGAGGCCCTTGAAGGTGATGATGAAGGCGATGAGGCCCTCACACTGGCCAGACAAGGCAGGCGCACTTAGGAGAGCCTCATAGCTGCTAGATTTGTGAAGGATGATGACGACATGCAGGGAGGAGATACCATGGATCCTGACATTGCATCGATGAATGTTTGATTCCAGTCTGGCTGACAGCAGTGCACATACCCTCTGTCATAAGGCTCCTGTCATGGAGACGCAGTGGAGGCCCTAATAGTTGCTCGATTCCAGGAGGATGATGACAACATGCACTGAGGACACACCATAGATCTTCACATAGCCTCTGAGAATGTCTGACTCATGTCTTGCTTGCACTTTATGATCAGGGTCATATAATGGAAATACAGCTGTGAAACTTTAAATCTGATCCTTTGTCAGCCTTCAGCACCTGACCCCTTCAGGAGCACAGCATCACTGGTCACAGATGCTGAAGAGATGGGGGCCAGCCCCACCTTAAAGGTGCTGAGAGCACACAGAGAGAATGACGGAACTCTGTGATGCCTGCCAATGACATTCTGGCAGCAATGACAAGCACCATCGAGGTGAAGGCATCAGTAATGTGTCGAGGGAGTGTGAGGCTGAACCATCACAGAACACAGAGAAGAGGCCCTGGATTGAGACATCTGCCTTTATCTTATGTACAGAAAGGTTTCACACCTGAGTGACATGAACGCTGCTCATCAGAACAAGGAGCCATAGGCAGGATGACATTCTTGGGAATTTATTGACAATAGTGATGAACACCCGTGCCCAAACTGTGCAACTGCATCTTCTTAATTTTCCTAACCCTGCCGCTGCATCTTGGTGCTCCCCCGACATTCACGGCAGAGGTGGAGGCACCCTGCTGACAGCTGCTCCCTGTCTGTGATGACCTTGACTGGCGTCCTCTGGAGGGCCAAGAACTGGAGGCCGCTCACTCCCTGATTCACCTGAATGGATGGCCCCGGGGTGTTGAGCTGCTGGCCCTCCTCCCTTTGGGTGCCCGACAGCCCCTGGCTAACTTCTTGAGGAGAAAGGGAAGCTGGAGTGAGATCGAGCTGCCCCGCACCCCTCTTGCGTACACTCTGTTGGAGGCCAACTACGGCATCAGTGATGGAGTTCAGCCCACCCAGCAGTGCAGCACCGATGTCCTGGACCAAGGTTTCCCATGGTGGCTGCCATCCTACCAGTGTTGACTATGGTGTGTTGGCATGCCGGTGATATCACCTCAGCCTGAAGGAGACAGACTCCTCCATCATGCCTTGCAATCTGAAGAATGCAGCGGACATCCCTTCCTGATATTCCTGAGCTTGCCTTTGCAGATCCAGCAACTGAGATATGAGCGAGTCCAGAGACTTGTTATCTGACTCGGACTTGGTAGATTTCTGGTCTCCACTGAATCAGAAAAAAACGATATGCTCACCAGATTGCAATCCTGAGGCTACTCTAAAGCTTGGTCCCACCAAAGTGTGTCTCTCTGCATTGGTGGAGGGTGTGGGTGAGCATTGTGATGGGTCTTCAATGAAGGTTCCTTCAGATTCCGCTTCAGAAGTTTCTTCGGGGCTTAATTGGAGGCCCTGGATCATGGATGCCGTCAGCTGTCTTCCAGATGTGCCTGCGAAAGCAAGGGGAGATAATTAGTGCATGGCAGGGGACTGCAGAACAGAAGAAGTGGCTCACAGCATGGTTGTCTAATGGATGTTGTAATGCTGGATCCTCACTTGGTAGAGCATCGCCAACCTCACCAACAGCACAGGAACAATCCAGATCTTAGTCAACCAGCTGAATGATTCAATTTTCAAAGTTCGTGAGTACCTTGATTTCAAGCATTCCTCCACCAGTCACTTTGTTGTGTGCCAGCTTGCCCTGCATGAATAGATATGGAAGGAGTGTAAGCTAGACACCTGCTAGGCCAGATTATAAATATGCCTGGCATCTGTGGGCGGTGAGTGGTCCCATGGACGGGATGAGGACAATGAAGTTGTGTGTGAGAGAGTGAATGGTGATGTCCCTTGAACTGGGAGTGAGGGAGATTGCTGTAGATGTGTGATGGGTTTGTGACTGTGCAAGTTGGAAGTGATGAGAAGAGTCACTTACTCTGGCAGAATGGAAGAGATCATTCATCCTCTTTTGGCACCGGGTGGCTGTCTGCTTTTGCAGGACACTGACCACCACTGCCACCACCACCCAAGCCAGATTGGTGATGTTGATGGCCCTCCTGTGGCCAGGGCATGGGTAGAGGACATTATGGCGGGCCTCCATGCCATCCAAAAGGCACTCAAAGGATGTGTCATTAAACCTGCGAGGGAGGGGTGGGCTGCAGTCTTCCTGCCTTTCAGGGCCATGTCTTCTGTGCAGCAGTCTTGGGCTAGAAGCACTGAGAGGTGTGAGCGTGGCTGCACTTTAAATATGGCGCCCTGCATAAGGAAGCAGTGAGGTGACAGCCTGACCAGCAAATGAGACCCCGCCCACCATTGAAACAGCGTGTTTCCCAGGAATGCATGATTAATGAGGCGGGATTGGGATGATATGGTGCGAAAACCTGCCATTGCAGCCAGCGGGAAAAACATTTATTTCAGGCCACTGCTACACTTAATGCAAATCTGGGACGATTCCACCCTTTGGAGTAGCTGATTAAAAAATCTGTTCAAACAGGTAGGTTTTAAGGAGCATCTTAAAAGAGGAAAGAGAGACAGAGAGTTTTAGGAAACAAATATAAGACCTTACAGCCTAGGTATCTGAAGACATGGCCACCAATGCTGGAATGATCAAAATCAGGGATGCCCGAGAAGTCAGAATTTAAAGTGCCCAGATATCTCTGAAGGATGTGGGGCTGAAGAAGAGTACAGGAATGTCAAGGTCATGGAAAGATTTGAAAACAAAAATGTGAATTTAAAATTGAGACGTTACCTAACCAGGAGCCAAGGTAGGCCAGCGAGCACAGGAGTGTTTGGTGGATGAGACTTGGAGCAAAGTTAAGACACAAGCAAAGTTTTGGATAATCTCAGCTTTATGGAGGATAGCATGTGGGAGGCTGGCTAGGATTGCATTGGAATAGTCAATTCCAGAGATAGAATAGAGATGAACTGAGGCAGGGGCAGAGATGGGCGATTTTACAGAGATGGATGTAGATGGTCTTAGTGATGATATGGATCTGTAGCTCATCTTGGGGTCAAATATGCCTCTAATGTTGAGAACAGTCTGGTTCAGCCTTGGCTGGTAGAGGGATGAAGTCAGTAGCAAGGGAACAAAGACAATGGCTTAGGTCTTGCCCATATTTATTTGGAGGAAATTTCAACTTCTCCAGCACTGAATGTTGGGCAAGCAATATAACAGTTTGGAGACAGCTGAAGGTGAAAAGAGGTGGTGGTGAGGTGTCCGGTACATTTAAAAACTGTCGCTATTTTTTAGGATGAAATCACCAGGGGGTAGAAAGGCTCCTATGGCATAAAAGGTACTACAAACTTGCAAGTTAGTTCTTTCTTTCTTACTGTTTTTGCATAAAGAGGTAGCGTAATGCAATAGAGAGTGTCAACCCAATTACTCTCATGCTGTGGTTAACTCAGAGGTAAACATGGATTCAAGGAGCTTTATCTAATTGTTGACCAAGTATAATGATACATAAGAAATGGATTCCCATGTAAAATGTATGTGTGGGCATCACATTAAGAGCAGTAAGTTGCTCAAATTTAAATTGAAATGATAAAGTAGCACATTTGTCACACCAAATGAATTGTAAGTATTATTCCACAAAAGCTAATGATGTTCAGTGGGCATCAGGAGAGAATTTCAAGGCAGAAACACATGTAAGTGCTTTTCATGATCCAAAATCAAATTGTTGCTCGGAGTTGGGATCAATATGAGACTGCCCAAACTAATTTCAATTTCAGAAATCCTTTGTTACCTTTAAAAAAAGGGGGAATTTTCACTCAATCTTCCCAATGGGAGTGGATTGAACCTTAGTTAAAAGCAGTTCTGATAGACGACATAAGAAAGAAAGAAATAGGAGGTGCCTTGAAATTCTCTCCTGATGTCCACTGTATATCATTAGATTTTGTGAAATAATACTTACGATTCATTTGGTCTGACAAATGTGCTACTTTATCATTTCAATTTAAAATTGAGCAACTTACTGCTCTTAATGTGATGCCCACACACATGAATTTAATGTGATGCCCACACACATGAATTTGCTCCACCTGATCTTCACATCCCTTCATTCTGTTACAGTTCAAAAATCTATTGATCTCAACTTTCATTGTGCTTAGTGACTGAGCACCCTCAGCCCTCTGGGGCAAAGATTTACAACTGTCTTCTGAGTGAAGAAATATCTCCTCATCACTGTCCTAAATGGTCGACCCCTTATCCTGGCACTATGCTCCCCCCCCCCCCCACCCCCCCCCCCCCCCCCCCCTCCCCCCACCTCATTCTCCCCCCTCCCCAACCCCAGTTCTATTCTCTTTCTTTGAAAACTTAATTTCACACCTTTTTATCAGTATTGATTAGGTACAGAGGAAAGGTACTCCAGCCCAACAGTATTCCTCTGTCCCAACCTCAGAATGTTTGCTATATTGAACTAGTGTGCCAATTTCCTTGTCAAAAATCAAATGTGCCCTGGCTTTTCAAATAAGATAGCCAATTTAGTGCCAGTTAGGGGGAAATTTTGCTCTGTGCGCCTAAACTCGCTAGAAAGTGGATTCAGACTGCACAAAGAATTTTTTAATGCAGGCTCGTTACATTGAAAATGTAATACAGCTACTAAAGTAAAGAATCATATCTATTGTAATCATATCTCATTTGTCAATATAGTTAGCATTTCTATTACACTGTGTTATGAATAGGTTATTGCAGTTATTAAGGTTTTGGTCCTGAGCTATGGGAAAATTTATGCCAAAGGCAAAAATTAACATTTCTTAATAGTCCATGATTACAATTCCATCGGCTTCTCTTTTCATTAAATTCTAAATAATCTCACAGTACTTTACACCTCACAGTTCTTTACATCCATGTCATTTGTCCTTCGTAATGGGTTTTGCTCGGTCGCCACCAAGGAGGCTACTGTCTCTGCGGTATTTAATCTCAGTAATACAGTGATTAAATGGTTTTCACATCAAAACTTGATTTTGCATCTTAGTTAATCTGTCATGATTTGACAGCCATTTAGAAAAGTTCACCTTAAATACACATACTGCAAGAAAACCCAAAATTCCACACCACACCTGTGATGCCTTAAACAGGTCTGAAAAGGCTACAGGCCTCTCCCATGTAAATAAATAAAAGCAATATTATGTTCCAGACTCAGCACTGCCACAGGTCATTTAAACCAGTTGCTAGCTGCCTTGGCAGTCCTTACTGGTACACATTACAAATATGCACCTTCACCTATCTGTTACTTTATTTAATCAAAATAATCAATTATATCTAAATCAGAAGCAAAGTTATTACTTTCCCTCCAATTCCTCTGAAGCTTTAGGGTCCAAGCTAGATCTCTAGGTTTCCTTATAGACTATTAAGACTTGTTTACCTACTGGGGTGTAGCTGGCAGTAGATAATTAGTCCTACCCTCCTTAATATCTGAAACAAAACCAAAAATTGCTGGAAAAACTCAGCAGGTCTGACAGCATCTATGGAGAGTAAGAGTTAATGTTTTGAGTCCAGATGATTCTTCTTCAGAACTAAAGAGAAGTAGAAATGTGGTGAAATATATACTGTATAAGGGGGGTGGGATAGATGAAGATGGATAGAAGGTCAGTGATAGGTAGAGGCAAAGGAGAGATGGCAACAAAAGGTTGAAGGGGTGTTGATGGTGGTGAGACTGGCTAAAGGAGGTGCTAATAGTGACATTGCTTTGCTTTTATCTCCTTAATATCTGTATAGTTCTGAGTCTGCCATTACCTGAAGGCTACCAGCCCCTGTAAATTAAGTACCCCTCACCTCACAGCCACACCACATTTTCACTCAATGAAGCAATTGGATTTCCATATAAAACATTTAAGCCCATCAGCAGTACTGAGATCTCCTCTCCACAGAATGTATAGAAGGAAAAGAGCAGCACATGGATGTGTCAATGCTGAGGCAAAAACAACTTTTAGATTGTGTTATGAGCGCCTTTAAATCCCTTTTCCTTTAATTATAATTCCTTTTAAACAGGTTTTCATATAGGAATTAATTTCTGTTACCATAATCATGCAGGAATTAAGGACTAACTCAAAAATATCAACATGCTTCTCATAGTGATATAATTAATGCTTTACATTCAAATTCATGGCTTGCAAAATGATTGTTAAAGTGTAAGAGAAAATATAGAACTGCTTTTTCTCCATGGCTATATAAAACACATAATCCCGTAACTCCAAGTGTTGTAACTGAGGGTACCCCAAAGATGCGCTAGGGAACATCCCCTCTCCCAACCCCGTAAGTCCCCAGATAAGCACTGCATGCCAATTGCCCGGGAAATGCAAACTTCTTTTGGGCAATTGCCCTGCAATCAGAACCATCCGAAAGTACAATTTGAATCACAAACTTCAGACGGTTCTGACTGTCTTACCAGAAGAGTAACCCAGGAAAAGTTAGAAGAATTAAAACCACTTCTGGCTCCTATAGTGTAGTAACTAAAGTACTGATTCCCCGTTGCCACTCCCAACAGTCCCCCACTGAATTCAGTCCCTGCCACTGACCACTTGACCCCTCCTACCCCTCACTGACCACTCCGCTCTCACATCCTCACTGACCAACCAACTCCCTAGCCACCCCACCACCCCCCCAATCCTACCCACTTACCTTACAAACATACCTTCTCCCTGGCTTCTCAAAGTGGCTAGGCCTTTAAACTTACCTGCTTTAAAGCAGCTAGTGCCATAAAAAAGGGGCGCATGGCTTCCTTCTGCTGCCCTCAACATAAGGCCTTGGGAATCCACTGCATTAGACAGTTCTAGCCCAGCCACCCGTAGGAAGGTCAGGCGAGAAAGGAGTGGCTGGATTTTAATGTAAGAAACTAGGAACAAAGTGGCAATCCGACTCTGGCTGCAGTTTCACGGAAGTTCAGGGCAATAGTCTCTATGTGTTACAATGCAGTAATAAAGGGGTAGAAATGTCAAACTGCAAGAGTGAAACTAAAATTTTACTTACTACACAGTGCTTACCACACTGTAATGTTTTTGCCTGAGGAGGGGGAATGTTATGGGCAGCAACAAAATGGCAGCACCCCTCAGGCCAGTTATATAAGGGTCTGGCACATACAGGGATAATGTGAAACTGAGTACAGTACTACCCACACATTGATGTAAGAATGCACATGACCCAAACCCAGAGTCAGTGCGGTGTTGAGCAGAGACATGTAAAGACCCAAGCACGGAGTTAACTCCTAGCCTGTACCCTTTACTGTACTTGTCAATAGTTCTACTAGTTAACAAAGACTTACAGAAGACGACAAAGACTTATTTAACCAACACCCTCCCAACATGATGGCAGCAGGAGATCAAAAACCTTCAATCTCACTAAAATGCTGAAACAAACCAAAATGCTGGAAGACTAAGGAAGACTTCAACAAAGCTTTCTGACCTGCAAAACGCTTGGTGAATGTGCTGACAAAATCAAACTTACGCAGTGCGCTGATGTCACCTCAACCAGCTTCAATGAAATATTAAATGCTTTTGACGAATATGTTAATCTTTAAATTCTAAGAAGGAATAGAAAACTCCCAGTAAATCTACGAAAGAGAAAAAGACATCACCGAGCAAACCACTCAAGGGCATCAGAGAGGTTGAGAGCTATGCAGAAGTCCCAGGAATATATCTTTTGGGGAAGCTTGAGACGTTATCCGAACTGCAACAGCAGGTGACAGTGCAGAGTGAGCAGCTAACTGTGAATGATGGAAGGCTATCTGATGAAATCCAAAATAACCCCCGCAGAAGGAAAATGAGATCAGGGTCAAAAATGTATGTACCAAAGCTGAACTGGAAGATTTAAAGTGCAAGATTCAAACTGAGTATGTACCTCTGAAAATACGGAAATGTTCAATCAAGATGTAAACAAACAAATTTTGGAGATGTCACAAAGGTACCAGGAGGAAACATCAACCCTCAATTCCATGGTTGGAAAGTCGAAGCAGGACTCATAGGGGAGAATTTATTCCCTGTTGGGAGGGTTGCACGGGAGCAGGCACGGTCGGAAGCACAGCTGATCGCCACCTGCGATCACCTGGGCGCTGCCATTTTACATGGGCGGACAATTATGGCCCGCCCAGCATGATACACACCAAGAAGCGCTCAGCACTCCCTGTGTGGGCGGGGGGAGTAGGCTGAGTTGGGACCTGCGCTCTTTCGTGCATGCGTGCAAAAGAGCACAGAAATCTCTGAGGCACAGAACTGCCTCAGGGAGATTAGTTTGATTTTCAAAAATTTTAATAAAGAACAAAAAACATATTTAAGACATGTCCCCTCATGTGGCAGTCACATGAGTTGGGATATGTCAATGGACTTTAATTAAAACTTTCATTCAACTTATAAACGCTTCATGAAACCTCATCCTGCCCATGGATGAGGTTTCATGATAAACGCAAAGGCCACTTGGGCTCTTCACCTGCCCGCCAACCTTAAGGTTGGACAAGCAGCTCTGTTAATTCCTTTAATTGATATTTAAATGGCCTTAATAGGCCTTTGATAGTTTGGCGGGCATGCAGTTGACACCGGTACGCACCCGCTGAACTGAAAATCTGAACGATGCGTGGTGACGTCGGGATGTCACTGCGCGTCATTTTATGTGTCAACAAACGGGCCCCACCTCCACTCGCTGACCCAAACATTCTGGCCACGGACTCACAGACATTTACAGCACAGGAGGCCGCCTTTCAGCCCATCGTGTCCACGTCAGTCAACAAAGATCTGACTATACTAATCCCATTTTCCAGCACTTGACCCATAGCTCTGAAGGCTATGATAATGCAAGTGAATATCTAAATACTTTCTAAATGTTAAGAGAGTTTTTGACTTAACAATCCTTTCAGGCAGTGAGTTCCAGACTCTCACCACCCTCTGAGTGAAAAATATTCTCCTCAACCCCCCTCTTAGCCTTCTACTTCTCACCTTAAATCTATGGCCCCTGGTTATTGACCCCATCCACCCTATCTATGGCCCTCATTATCTTATACATCTCTATCGTGTCCCCTCTCAACCTTTGCTGCTCCAAGGAAAACAACCCCAGCCTATCCAATCTTTCCTCAAAGCTCAGACTCTCCAGCCCAGGCAGCATCCTGGTAAATCTCCTCTGCACCCTCTCCAGCACAATCACATCCTTCCTATAATGTGGTCACCAGAACTTCCATGCAGTATTCCAGTTGTGGCCTAACCAGTGTTTTATACAGTTCCAGCATAACCTCCCTGTCTTGTATTCCATGCCTCAGGAGTTGTGAAAATTCAACCAACTATACAGCCGAGCACAGCAGCAGACAGAAAAGATGCTCAAAAGAAGTTGCAACCTTGAAATACTCTTTGAAGAACCAATGCATGTCCCTGGAGAAACTCGAGGTATTAATAAACATGTTGGATGCAACTTCAGGAAAAGCTGCGTTGGAGCTACCAGTAGTGACAAAGCAATACACTGAAGCGCTGCGTGAAAAAAACAAGAACTGAACAAGAAAATAAACAGTTGAGTTGCCCTTCAGGATCAAATTCAAAAACAGTACATAACCCTTCAGCAACGTGACGGAATAAAAACTATCTTGAGGAGCAGAACAGCAGAACAAGCTCAATAAGACTGGTAAATTACAAGAAAAATCAAGATGAAGTAATTGAGTTTTGTAATGAAAGGGAAAACTTGTTGAAGGACCTTCACATGCTGCAAGGATCCCTCAGGTCAGAGTTTGCATTACAAAATGAAACAAATTAAATTTAATGCCGCTCTGAAAGAATTGAAGAAAGGTTGGCAGAGAAGACTCAGAAATATTCTACATTACAGGAGGAAACCAATAGGTACAAGAAAGATCGCTGAAGAAAATAGGTGGACATTTGGCAGGAACCTTGCTAAAACATTACGTTCCCAAAGAGATACACGAAGAGATGAAAATCAAGAACATAGAGCGGCAAGCGAAAGTAGAAGTTCTCACAAATGAACGTGAGGTGTCTCAAAAACAATTGGCAGAAGTGCAATAACAGAATGTGAGTTTGAAGGTTAGCATGGAGGAATTGTGCACTGCCAAGGGAAATCTGATAATTCTAGAGAATCAACTTTTACATATGAATGCTGAGTTTGTTAAGGAAAATGAGAGCGGATGAGAACACTGGGGTATTGCTCACTAGAAGAGGGCTTGAAACGCTTAAATGATGAACTTGTACAATCAAATTCAAGAAAGATAGATCTTCAATTAAAACATGATGAACTTCAAGCATCAGACATCTCTAGGAAACATCATGAGAAATGTCTGGAACAGGAGTAGCAATTGCTGAAGACACAGAACAGTTGCTTGAATGTAGAATTAATAACAAAAACTGACAAAATTGTTGAACTCCGCCCCAACCTGAACAATATCATGAACGAAATGTGTAGTATGGAGGAACAAATCCAGACTTTGAAAGCAGAGAAGGAGAGTTCTAAGAAATGCAATGAGGATCTAAAGAGTCGAAACAGCGGTCAGTGACCAGGTAAGAAACATTCCAAACAGAACTGAATGCCCAGGTGAAGTTGTCAAGCTTTTATAAGAGTTCTGTAGATAACTCTGAAACAAAGACAATTCAACTTACTGGAGTAGTTCCTAAGCTGAATGAAAAGACATGTAAGCTTGAAAAACAACTAGAAAAGAAGGAAGTGATCAAAAATCTGGCTAAAATTGTGAAACTGGTGAAAATGAAGGTTCCATTGTTGAAACATGAATGTCCATATGCATCAAGATGGTCCACATGACAAAAGAAAAGAAAGAAGCGCCAAGGAGATGAATATAACATCCATCCACACCGCAGGAAACGAGTTAGAATAGCAGTAATCGTCATTTAACATAACAGCTGAACCCACCAAGCACAGTTCAACTTGAAGGAATGGAAGAAAAGAATGAAAGTATACCCAGATGCCAGCCAAACCTCAAAGTCAACAGGAAGAACCAGCAATAACAGAACCTACCACTCCTCTGACAGAACCGCAAACAAGATCTGGAAGGGTTATAAGACCTTCAGGCCGCCTGAACCTATAGATTCAAGGACTTGAAGGAGGGAGATATGAAGTGATAATGTTGTAATAGTACTAACGCAGTAACAGCAATAACGTAGTATCAACAATGTAAATGTATCGGACTGATAACAATTTAAGACATGAAGTAAGCTAGTATAACTCCACATACATTGGATAAAGACTTGGGGGGAGGTATAGTATAAGGGTCTGGCACACACAGGGTTAATGTGGGACTCAGTACAGTACCACCCATAGAGTCAGGTAAGAAGGCACATGACCCACACCCAGAAGGCACAGGATCAGTGTGGTGCTGAGCAGAGGTGTACAAAGACCCAAGCATGGAGATAGCTTCTAGCCTGTACCCTTAACTGTACATGTGTAAATAGCTCTAGTAGTTAATAAAGTCTTACAGGTAATCTACTGAAGTTTACAAAGATTTTCTTAAGAACATACTGATCTGTAACCAACACCCTCCCAACAACCCTTATGATCAAATTATAAGATTTGATTAGAAATGACACTGTATCAAACAATTTGACAAGAAGCAACTGTGGCATGTATTTAACCTGATGACAGAGGGGAATATCACAACTTCGGTATAAGAAAACTAAGAAAAAATTTTAGAAAGGGGACACAGTACTTAACAATGCAATTTTCAAATAAATTTGAAGGATAAGTTTAGAAATCTGTTCCCAATACTTTGTAACCGCTATATACGAATGGTACACATACTTGGGACTTTAGTGTACGCAATCATCATCACTAGATATGGAGCATGCAATAAATAATTCTTCAGGATACAACTAAGAAATGTAGCACTTCTTACCCACGTAGTGAATGCATATGGTGCAATCTGGAAATCAGGCAGCCAGCTATTTCATACTCAGATTAGTAAACCCTCCTGGATATTCAAGCAAGTAAAGTGGTTTGGATGACAATGAAAAAGCTGAAAAAAGGAGATATAAAGCTTAATATCTAATAATACATAGTTAGTTATTTGTCAAATTTATATTTTCAGTTTTGAATGATTAAATAACCCATATTTTTTTAAATTCATTCATGGGATATGGGCGTCAGTGGCGAGGCCAGCATTTATTGCCCACAGCTATTTGCCCTTGAGAAGGTGATGGTGAGTGGCCTTCTTGAACCGCTGTAGTTCATGTGGTGTAGATACACCCACAGTGCTGTTAGGGATTAACGTGTGACTCCAGGATTTTGACCCAGTGACAGTGAAGAAGCAGCGATATATTTCCAAGTATTCAAAAACAAAATGTCTATTTCATGCATAATTGGGATGGGTAACATATATCATTCATACTTAGGAGTTTGAATCTAATCTGGAACTGTTATTGTGATCTCCAGTACTCCACCACTAAACTGGTCAAACCTTCCACACTGAGAAATTCAGATAAATGCATGGATAATAAAAAAATAAATAGAATATTCGTAGATAGGTAATAGGTTTCATCTGCAAACTTTAACAATTTGCCTACCAGCCATTCAATTGATTGAATTTAACTGTTAATTTTCTATGTTTGATGTTAATTTAGTGGCATTAAAAATACTAAAAAGTTACACAAACACATACATTTTTCCCATTAACTTTGCATATTCCCAGCAGATGCAGGAGCAATAGAAATTTTAAGATTACAGCCACAATCAAATTCAGCAGTTATTAATAAAACAACCTGAAGTGTTTAAACAAATGTATATTTTAATCATTGGTTTTCAAAATCACCCAGCATTCTTTGTTGTGATTTTCTAAAGAACGTTAGAGACAGGAGAGAGGTGATAGGGATGGCTGCCCCTTTCTTTAAAATCTCTCGACTGAATACAACTTGTTTATATTTTAGCCCTCCCGAGTGCTGCGACTGTCAGAAACAGGCAAGTGACAGATTTCCTCAAAAGTTTTAAAAGAAAGCTAAAATATTTATTGCTCGACACCTGAATATATGCAACTGCACCCACTCTCACACTCACACAGCGATCAGGAAAAGATTGAGATTACAAAAATAGCGTGCATTTAGGTCTTAGGATTTCAAAAGTTTTCTGGTACCCTTGCTTTTCCCTGGTGTGAAGGCTTAAATTTTTGCAGGCATGTAATTTTTTTCTTGGTCCAAAAATGCTCTGGTAGTTTTAGAAGGATGGATCTGCTGTTGTTTTATGCCAGCAATGGCAAATTTCTCTTATTCCACTCCAGCCAAGGTGTTATGGCAAATGCTGTAGCAAAGCTCTGGTACAGTTCTTCAGGTAGAGAGTTCAAGGTCAACTCGAGTCACTGCCTACATGTGACTTAAATTTGCTGTTTCTTAGGTAAGATCTTTTCTCTTCACTGGAAGAGATGTTTCTGCCTCTGCCTCCTCAGGATATGCTTTATTAAGCCCCCTTATCAGAAACCTAGTTTCTGTCATGTGGCCAGAGCATCTCTTTCCATTGTCTTCGTAAATAGTTTCTGATGTTAGACCACTGTCAGACAATGGAGTCTGGGTATCCGTCATCCACATGCCATCGTGATAAACTAGGGGGCAGGATTTTCCAGCCCTGCCTGCCACTGGGATCATCAGATCCCGCTGAAAGTCGATGGGCTTTTGGCTGACCTGCAGCATCTTCCGCAGCAGGTCCCACCAAGACGGGGCTAGAAAATCCCGTAAAGAGTTTTTCACAACCATTTTCTGGGTTTCGAGCTTGGAATTAAAGGGTGGGATCATCCCAGATTTGCATTAAGTGCAGTAGCCGGTGGGGAAAAAGTTGTTTTACCCACTAGCTGCAATGGGGGGTTTTCATGCGGCATTGTCCCATTTCCAGTGCATCCCATCTCATTAATAATGCATTCCTGGGAAACATGCCAGATTGCTGGCGGGACGGCTTCTGATTCACCTGCCCCATCATCACCTCAGGCCTTCAGCAATCCAGGTGCCATATTTAAAGGGGCACCTGCACAGAGCGTGCACTCTCTAAGGGGTTGAAAGCTACTGGAGATTCATGGTTGCCAAAGGGAGGAAACATGCTGTCCCCAAATTTAGCAACACCTCCCTTGGGTGCCTACTGGACAGAGTGGAGTCCTCTACACTCACTCTTGATGAAGACCAGCAAGCAAGGTCACCAATCCACCACGGGCGGCAGTGGCAGCAGTGGTCAGTGCCAACACGATAGTTGGCCTCCAGCAGTGTCAACATGAGAGAGGTGCGGGGCAGCTCGATCTCACTCCAGCTACCCCTTCTCCTCAAGGAGTCAGCCAGAGGCCCTCAGGCACCCATAGGCAGGAGTTTCAACAGGTCCACCTAGGTGACTCCGGGAGTCTCTGGCCCATCCAAATCCACTCTTTCTGTGACCCCAGCAGCTCCACAGGCCAGGGAAAGTGCCACTGCCACTCAGCAGGATCCCGAACGCAGACCGGGGCCCTCCAGGTCTCGGCCCTCCAGAGGGCGCCCACCAAGCTCATCACAGACAAGGTGTAGCAGTCCACTGTAGACATTGGGGGAGCACCAAGATGTGGCAGCTGGGTTAGGAAGGTTAAGAAGATGTAGTTGAGCAGCCTGGGCACAGGTGTTAATCACTTGTACATAATGTTCACTATTGTAAATAAACTCCCAAGAATGTCTCATTGCCCATAGCTCCTTGTTCTGATGAGCAGTGTTCGTGTCACTCAGATGTGAAACCTTGGTTCCTGCACAAGATAAAGGCAGGTATCTCAGTCCAGGGCCTCTTCCCTGTGCAGTGTGCAACCTTCAGACCAAAGTGATGATCCGGCTTCACACTCACTGGACACATTACTGATGATTGCACCTCGATGGAGCTTGTCATTGCTGCCAGAATGTTGTGGGCAGGCGTCACAGAGTTCCATCATTCTCTCTGTGCTCTCAGCACCTTTGAGGTGGGGCTGGCCCCCATCTCTTCAGCACCTGTGTCTGGTGACAGTGTGGTCCTGATAGGGTCAGGTGCTGAAGGCTGACAAAGGATCAGGCGCATTTAAAGTTTCACGGCTGCATCTCCATGATATGACCCTGATCACAAAGCATAATAGAGCTGTCCTTAGCCAGACAGGAGTCAGACATTCACTGGGGCAACGTGAAGATCTATGGAGTGTCTTCCTCACTGCATGTCATCATCATCCTCCTGGAATCTAGCTTGTTAATAAAGCATAATAATTTTCATAATATTTTTCCAGTTTATGGTAAAGTAGGTTCATGGGTGTGAGTGTAGATGGTTCTGTCTGTGTGATTTAGTTACATTTGGAGTCAGGTAGACTGCAAGCTTGAAATTATCAAAAGAAGCTAGGTGTAGAAATGTATTTGAAATGCTAATGAATAAACATGAATGTTGTCTTAGCAGATAAGGTGTGAAGGAAATGTGCATTTTTAGATAAGTGAAGGAATTGTTTGGATTTCAAGGAGATGTTAGTCTGTTTCCAACTACCCAGATAAGTATGGGTAAGGAATATTGGCAACATGAAAGTTTTTATATTATGGGAAAGGTACATTTCCAAAGATATATGGAACAATTGAATTTACATGTTAAAAAGAGAGAAACATATATAAAAGGAGAATGAAAGGTTATATTTAGGGCCTTGTAAGATCTAACAGAAGTGTGTGAGACAGCCTGGAAGAAGCTTCCAGCCATTTGGGCTTAAGTCTGCTATGTCTAGTAGCTGAAGTTGGAGAAAACCATTTGGAATTCCACTGTCAAGTGGGTACTGTGTTAACTTGCTGTTTTCTTTTTAAATCTAAAATCTATTTTGCACTGTTGCCTTAAAGGGGTGTGTAACTGGGAGTCAGGTTAATTAGGAATTTTAGGATTTGTTATAGTATTAAGTAATTGTAGTCTAATGTATGTGCTTGAAATCTTTTATTTTGTTAAAAATTACATTAAAATTTTTATTAAAACCTTTAAAAGGTGTTTGTGGACTCATTACTTCTGGATTCAGTGCACACATTTTCTCGTCATAAATACAAATTGCAAAACCGTTGTGATAGTATGGACAAGTTTCCCTTCTGGATTTGGTCTGCCTGACACATCATCTGCCGTGTCATAACAAGTGACTATTAGGGCCTCTGCTGCTTCTCCATGACATGAGCCTGAGCACCGAGGGTATGTGCACTGCTTTCAGCCACACTGGACTCAAAAGTTCACAGATGCAAGGTAAGGATGTCAGGTCTGTCCTCACGGTATCTTGTCATCATCCTCCGCGAATCTTGCGGCTATAAGGGCCTCCCGAGCGCACCTGCCTTGTCTGGCCAGTGTGATGGCCTCATCTTCAGCATCCTCACCTTCGAGGACCTCATCACCATCATCCCCTTTGACATCCATCTCATTGGAGGAGACGAGCAGCTCTTCCATTTCCTCCTTACCAAGGTCCTCCCCTTGTTGCAGTGCTAGATTGGAGCATGCAGCAAGCGACAATGATGCGCAACACCATAGGTTGACTTGCATTGCAGTGCTCACCAGACCTGTTGAGGCACCAGAACTTCATTTTCAAATGCCTATCATTTGCTCCACCAAAGTCCAGGTAATGGCATGAATCTCATTTATACCATCACTCTGTTGCAGTCTGAGGCTGCCACATGGTATCATCAGCCACGTCCTCTGCGGGCAGCCCTTGTCCCTGAGGAGCCAACCCTGCAGCCTGTCTGGACCCTGGAATATGACAGGGATCTGAAACCTGCTAAGTATGTAGGAGTCGTGAACGTGCCTCAGGAATCATGCGCAGACATGCAGGATGCATTTGTGCTGGTCACAGACCAGCTGAACATTCAGTGAGTGGAAACCCTCACAGTTTATATACTTGACTGCTTGTTACCATGGGGATCTAGGTGCAATGTGAATGCAGTCGATAGCACTCTGCACCTGTGGAAAACACAAGATCTGCACACACGCCAGTGCTCTTGTTTCCTGCCTTTCCTGATCCCCTGCACAAATTTCTGTGCCTTTGCAAAGACTGCTTCCTTATGCGTGGAAGCTTTTGAGATCCCAGAGAGGTCACCTGTGGAGCTCTGGAAGGAACCACTGGAATAAAAATTGAGCACTGCGGTCACTTTCATGACCACTGGCAGTAGATGCCCTCCATGTCCCTGTGGTGCCAAATCCTGCAGCAGGTGGCATATATGACCGACCATGATTTCCTATACATGCACAATCTTGGGTGACACTGGTTCTCAGTCATCTGCAGAAATGATAAAGGCTGTATAGACCCTAGGACTAGCGAGGTGCCAATGAGCGATGGTTTCTTTTGGGTTTTCAGCTCTATGCGCAGCAGATCCTGCTGGCCCTTCACCTTGAGGGAGGTGCTCCTCCCTTTGCCGAGTCAGGCATCTTCACCGCTCTCCTCTTCTTCTCCTCTGCTCCCTGCAAGCCATGAGGTATACCAGTAAATCACCAAGCTCCATGATCCTGATGTTCTCCTCCTGCAGGATCAAAAAGAGAAATGCATGGGTTAGCATGGGTGTAGTAAGGACCTCTCTTGGTTTAAGTCTGAAGGCCCATTCATTCATGCAGGACAGTGCTGGCCACAACTTGGATGGCCAGTGTATAGTGCACTCATTGGCTGTCCGAAACCCCACCCACCTCCACCCTACTCCACAACTCAGCCACTGGACTGCATGCTGTGCTTTCAATTCAGGCGCAGCCATTCTCCTAACCCGCACCGCAAGGCTGCGATATTAACTTGAACCATGATGGATACTGGTCCAAACCTTAATAAAGACATTGCAAGGGGCTCTGAGCATCTCCACCAGTGATGATGCCATGGCCACCTTTTGCAAGGCGATTGTACAACTTGCCCAGTCGGCCAATTGTTCTGCTGCCCCCCCCAAAATGCCCATTAAGTTGTAGTCTATGCCCGAAGGGTGTAGACTGGAGCATTAGGTGATACTTTCATGATTTTTTTGTTGCTTAAGTGAACAGAAAAGCTGCAGAGGCACGATTCCAAGCGTGTCAATGGAATTGCAGCTGAACGGTCTCAGCTGCTGAAGAACGCTGCTCACTTTTGACAAGCTTTTCAAAGTGCATGGCCGCTTCCCTCACCCCTCTTTCCCCAACATCCCCAGCACGTGCTTGTGTACTTTCTTCACTTAGTGCTGTCTTGCCCCCCACCCCCAACCCCAAGCCTGACCTACACTGGAGCCCTTGTCCCGGCACAACACTGAAAGCCAGCAGGGAAAAAGCAGCTTGCCTGTGCCCCCCTGAGAATGTGCGGTGCCTCTTCCTTGATGTCCTACGGGCGATGCTTGCAAGTGCTGCACAAGGTTGTGTGCACTCACCTCCGAGTCCCCCTCGAAGTTCAGATCACCAGGTGCACACCTTTTAAAGGCAGTGGTCGTGAAGCACACTGTTCTGAAGTCACACCGATGTGGGCTGTAAATTTGACGTTGGGGCATGATTCCGGCGAGCAGAGCTTATAATGAGATGCTAAAGTATTGATATTAGACTCCCAACATGTGGCGTTGGGAAACGCGGCCCGCCATCAATGGGTGGAGCGGACGATGGCAAACTTGTTTCACAACGGTGTAAAACCGGTTTCTGGCTTCTAGAAATATTGCCCCCCCCCCACCCTGGCTGCCTGCCATAGCGCCCGGTGCCAAAAAATTCTGGCTGAAGGGTCTGCAACAGCTTTGTGAAACCTGCCTTTGTAGCTAGTTTAAGAAGTGCAACAATTAACCACCGGAAGGGTCGTTTGCATTTTCATGATTTCTCAAAAAATATGTCCAGAAATGTCTTTTGCATTTTAATGACTTCGTCAAGACTCATCCAGACAAATGAAGATTAGCTCTTTGTTGCTGCAGTATTGGCAGAAAAGAAAAATGACCTCTCAACTCAATTTTGTTTTACAGGGAAGTTTCCATTTCAGGAAATAAGTTCATATTTATAGCTCGTTGTGAGAGTGCAGCAAAGAAGTATCTCAAAAGAAATGATACACCAGAGAAAATAGCCCAATCTTGTTTTCAAAACAAAGAAATCCTTCTGGCAAAAGTCAAATGAGTATTGTGCATTTTTTTGGGTGCTACAAGTGGCCTTGGAGGCCTACAATGGCATCTGCAGCACACACGCACATTTCTAGTGTGAATTCTCTGGATGCCATTTTTGTGAGAGTGTTAGTGCATGTAGAGTGAATACTTGCTGGAAGTATGTAGAGTACACAGATCATGGCATCAGTCAACATGTAATGGATATTAGCCCTGTCATTTTGAACTCAAAGTTCAAGCTAAAGGTCTCTCTTAATCACACACAATTGAACCCCTGTTTAACACAGGAAGGATCCCCACATCATTGCTTTTTAAAGATGCCATCAACTACATACCAATTAGTTACTGATTGATTCTACTGGCTGTTGCTAGATTGTACAAATGTTTGGTGCCTTCTGGATTTCTTTAAAGTTTTTGAAGCTCAGAGGGAATAGTGTGGCAGGTGGCAAGGCTTCTGCCTTCTACACAAACCAGTTGCTCTCAGACATGGGTGGTATGTTTCATCCAAGCTGTGCACCATCCCAGCTTGGAACTCTCTTGCCATTCCCTCACTGTCTCTGGGTCAAAACCCTGGAATTCCCTTCCTAACACCACATGGACTGCAACAGTTGAAGAAGTTGGCTCATCACCAGCTTCTCAAGGGCAATTAAGGATGGGCAACAAATGCTGACCTAGCCAGGGAGGCCCACATCCCATAAAAGAGCAAAATTTATAAAAAGGTTAGGGTGAGGGGGAAGGGGTGGGTGGGGAATGAAAGAGGGGCACGCTTACACCATATTTAGTTTCTAAATCAGAAGAGAATGTGGGATGAGAAGGAAGTGGGATATGAGAAAGAGGAGTAGCTATGAGGACATCATCATCTATGTTCTTAGCCCTGCTGCTGACCACAGCTTGAGAAACATGTACTCCGGTGATGACAATTACTGTCTCATCCATGAGGATAAGAATATGTAGCCACACCTGACCCACTGCTGTCTCAGGTGCATGCACCACCTTCTCCTGCAAGAAGGAAGTGTGTCAGTGAGTGTGGGGCAGTTTGGGTGATATAGCTATCAAGGTTGAATAGCTGGGAGTGTGTGCAAGCTGCAAGATGTGTGTCTGAGGCTTGCAAAAGTGATCAGTGTGTGAGGACCAAGTGAAACTAGGAATTTTTGGTATGAATTGTGATTGATAGAGATTGTTGATAAGTTGGTGAAGTTTGACAGTGTTTCACCTTTGGTACTGGACTGTGTAGTCTACACGAGCATCCCCCCCCACCCCCAACTATCTCCTCAAAAAATTGCACCTTTCAAGAGCTCATGGATATGAATCTGCAACAATGGGTTGTTGATAGAGAGTGTGGCACATTGTCCAGTGTGTGGGACTTGTGGTGCAGCTGGTAAGACATGGCATTTTAAAATGCATTCACTGACCTTGACTTCGAGTGAGGTCATTGAACTTATTACGGTACTGCATCCAGGCCCTCGGGGCTTGATTCCTGACATTGATGAGTATGGCTATTTGGTCCCACAGTCTTCTGAGAGTTTGTCTTGAGAGCCACCTATCACCCTGTGGATAGAGCACACCTCTCCTCCTAGTACCTCTTTCAGCAAGGCCTCCAGTGCTGCTTTGGAAATTTGGAAACTGCTCTCTCCCGTGTTGTGCCATCATTGTTTCCTAGGTCAGAATTAGTTGTAGAATGATTTCCAGTACCTGCTCCAGTCACAATGCACCTCCCACTTAGGAATGAAAACAGAAAATGCTGGAAACATTCAGCAGGTCACGCAGATCATGATGAAAGGTCAACAACCTGATACGTTGGGCAGGATCTTGGATCATTGGAGAGTGCAGATTTGGGGTGAGCAGTTACTGAAACACATGGTTGGTATGCCAGTTTCACAATGCAAGACCAGCATATTGAGACTTGTTCACTCTGATGGGAGGCGAAAGATGCAGTCCGCCAGCCTTGTCAAATGGCCACATAAAGGCCATTAACGAGCTTGTCAACAGTTCGCTCAAGAGGCAGATTTGAACCTTGTTCAACTTTGCAGTGTCAGAACCATGACATAAAGGAGTAGGCAATGACATAGTGAGGAGCAATCAAATATATCGAGCCCAAGGCAAGTGGCTGTAATGTTAATGGAAGATTGTGAAATGGCCCTCACGACGCTGTCAGCAAAAAGGATAGAGATCTCAGCAGCAGTAAATAAAGAACAGTGGAGAGAGAGGACTCAGTGCAGACCAAAATAAAAGCACAAAATTCTGGTACAAGGCTGGCAAGTCTATCAGTATATGAAAAAAGAAAGGCCAGATTAACATTTAAAGTGCAGACTCTTTTTATGACCATCCTTTCTTATTTTTCCTTCTTTGTTTAGTGCTTAATTCTCCTCACCCCTCTGGTTATGAGGTCTCTCTATGTTAAAGGTGTTATATAAATGGAAGCTTTTGTCACTGTTAGAGCTGATCGGATTTGTAGCTAGAATGTTAAGCTGTCTTTTCCCTTTAGGGAAATTTAAGGACCTTAAGTCTTATTTAGCACTCACCATTGTACTGCTGAATTCCCGTATTTGCTTTTTTTTTTCATGTCACCTCATCAAGTAGTTGTGTTCAGTGATAAGAAGTATCATTCATATCCATGAGCTCTTGAAAGGGGCAATTTATTGAGGAGATGGCTGGGGGTGGGGGAGATGCTCGTGTGGATTACACTATCCAGTACCAAAGGTGAAAGGGCACATGATGAAACAGTGTCAATCTTCACCGAGCAGCATTCCACATGGTACCCAGCTATTTAGAGCCTGCCAACTCAAAATTGATCCATTTGTCTGTCTGCTTTCTGTCCATTAACCAGTTCTCAATCCAGCCTGATGTATTACTCCAATCATACGAGGCCAAATTCTGAGCAAAAAGCCACTTGTATGGCACCTTACCAGATGTTATTTTGAAAAGCCAAAAGCACTACACTCACTCATTCCCCCTTATCTACCCTGCAAGTCACAAGGTCAAAAAACAGATTTGACAAACATGACTTCCTCTTTATAAATCTATGTTGGCTTCCTAATCATATCATGATTCTCTGAATGCTTCATTAACATGTTAGGCTAATTAGCCTAAAGTTCCTATTTTTTCTCACCTTCCTTCAATAGTGGGTTACATTTTCCAACTTCCGATCTCTGGAAACTGTTTCAGAATCTAGGGAATTCTGGAAGATCAAATCCAATGCATCCACTATCCCTGCAGCCATTCCTTTGAAAACCACAGGATATAGCCATTCAGGTCCAGTGGGTTTGCTGGTGTTAATTTAAATTTAATTTAATGAAAAAAAAATTAAGTTTTTTAAAAATTAATTTAATTTTTAAAATTTAATTTTTAAATTTAAATTTATTGCTAATATTTTCCTTTATACATACTTATCGAAGCTTTCACAATCTGTTTTTTTTGCTAGTTTAGACTCATATTCACTTTTCTGTTTATCAATTTCTTGGTCACCTTTCAGTAAATTCTAAAATACTCTCAAGCCTCAAGTTTACTGCTCTTTTTGGTAGCATTATAAGCCTCTTCTTTTAATCTAATATGATTTTTAACTTTGCTTGCTAGCAATAGTTGTACTGCTTTTCTAGTGGAATTTTTCTGAATGAATTCTTTAAATGTTTGTTTACCTATCATCATATCTTTTAGGCTAATTTAAAAATTAGGATGACATTATGTTCTGTACCAGGACATGATTTGGGTAACCCTGGGTAACCTTATGGGTAACAGACTTGAACCAGGGCATCCTTGATCTTTTACATGGCTGTTTCCTTTATGCTTTGATTGCACACAACACTGGACACAAAAACACAGGAAATTCTACCCTATCAATCTATTTGGCTGGTCGGTTCTTAAGTTTAAATCATGAGTTGGAGTATTCACTGCCATCAGAATTCAGGAGCGTTTGCTGACAAATATCCTGATGAGGGAAAATGAATGTGAATGAAGTAAAAATGGTAAACCCTTACTGTAATGCCACATTTTCTACCATGCCAAGAGTGATAGAAGCTAATTGATCAGTCCAGTTTTTTGTCATGTCTCTGCTTCTCCAACTCAGTCGTACTTAAATTGCAAATTTCAATCCTGGTCATTGTTGCTGATTTAAAAATTAAAGGAAGATCAGCTGCGTAAGAGCACAGAAAATTTTAAATCAGCAAGGGGAATTGGGACAGAAGAGGAAATTGGTGCTTAAATATAACAACATTTTCAGGAGCAGTGCAGCAACCGACAGTTACAATTGCATTCTGCAACTCCAGAATAAGACCATCATAGCAGCATTGAAAAGTTACAGCACAGAAGGAGGCCAAGTGGCCCATCTTGTCCATGCCAGCCTGAGGACACCCAGGTGCCATTTTTAATCCCACCTTCCTGCACCCAGCCCATAGCCCTGCAGCTTACAGCACTTCAAGTGCAGATCCAGGTACTTTTTAAAAAGAGTTTAAAGTTTCTGCCTCTACCACCAACTTGAGCAGCGAATTCCAGACTCCCACTCCCCTCTGCATAAAAAAGTTCTTCCTCATGTCCCCCTACACCTTCTGCCTCTTATCTTGAATCTATGTCCCCTGGTTCTAGAATTCTCCATCAAGGGAAACAATTTTATCCTGTCCACTCTATCTATTCCTCTCATAATTTTGTACACCTTAATCAAGTCACCTCAGCCTTCTTTGTTCTAAGGAAAATAACCCCAACCTATCTAATCACTCCTCGTAGCTACACTTTTCTAACCCTGGCAACATTCTTGTAAACCTCCTCTGCACTCTCTCCAGAGCTATTACGTCCTTCCTTGGAATATTGTCCATATAATTTTTATGAGAACATTCAAAATTTCTTTGCGTGTTCCAATTTGTAAAATTTATAACTATGATGTAGATCACCAATCGATTTGTAGAGGAGTTCTCAAGTTGCTTCTCATATATGACTGCAAAAGTATACAAGTTAGATCCTAATTATTTTCCAGTATTTACTGGAATATTATTCTGGCATACTTGAAAGCGATGATAATGCAGCTAAGCATCTGACCTAATTTGGAATTAAAATTGCAATTAGTAAGAAAACCTAATGAAAAATTGATCCAAAAGTTATACTTATGTTCATAAAACAGTTCCATTATAATTACGAAACAGGCAACCACAATTTAATCTGAAAATCTAAAAGCAACAATTTTTCTTGGCTCTTCCACCTTCTAAACCTGCTGTCGCTCAACTCAATTACTCACTACCCAGAAATATAAGCCTTGGCTCTCTTCCCATCTGAAAATCATAATAATTACCATGCACTGAATCCTATTTTCTCAGATTAAAAAGAGTTGTGTAGGATTAAGTACAACCACCTCATTCCTCCTCCAATCTTCCTGATGATGAATCATCAATGTTCTACTGGATCATGTTGCTAAGTCCCACATTCAAACTTTGCACAAGCATTCACAGCCAAGAAGCACTCAAAACATCAAAAAAAGCTACTACAAATTAAAGAAATATTCCCTGGCATATGTAATCAGTGGATACTTTAAAAGTTCTGACAGCTTGGTCCAACAGGTAAAGTTATCTTTAATTTTTCACTTAACAGAACAGACTTCTATTAAAGTTAATGAAACTTGATAGGAAGAAACTGATTCCAAATGCAAAAATTGCCAAATGTCCCTCTTAGTGTGGAGATATACCCATAGGTGTTGCCAACTTTTCTTAAGGCAAATTAGCTTGCTTTCCTTTCTGCCTTGGTATATTTATTCTACCTTATAATTTTAACTGTAGTTTGAAACATTCATCCTTGGAACAAATAGGTTTGGGAAAGCTTCAGGTAAGACGCAGAATTTGGAGCAGCTTTTGATGGTGGATAAGTTCAGAAGTCTGGTAATTATGGTTTTACCTAATGTGTAATATACCTTTAAGAAGAATGCTTGTTAAAGAAGATCACATGATCTTCAAAACACAATAGGAGAGTAGCGTGGGCTACCTCAGTAGTTAGTAGTTGGTTGTTAGTAGTGTAGAGATAAATTTTCGAAGCGAAAGCACACGTGTAGTTGCTGCTGAGTATCTTTGTAAATAAACTAGAAGTTACCCACCTAACAAGTGTCTGCTGATCAACACTATCAATAGTACCAACTCGGCCACCTCTCACAACAAACTGGCAACGAAGATTCATAGGATTCAACAAACTGGTGATGAGGATAAAACAATTTTAACAGAAGAAATCAAGTGAAATGAAATTGGCACTGTACCTCGCCCATTAATTGTAAGTAGTAGTTCCATTCAAATTGAAGAAGTAATTCCCTTTCGAAATGCTGCAAATAGAATGAATTGACCCTTTCGATCCAAAATGGACAATTGGTCTCATTACATTGAATGTCTCACCTTCTTTTTCCAAGTGAATGAGATTATGGGGGAAGAGAAGAGGCAAGCAATCCTCTTAAGTACATGTGGGAATAAAACCTATGGCTTTATTCGAAATTTGATGGCACCCAGTGCCACAGATTCAAAAAATGTTGATGAATTGGTGGACCTTGTGAAGGGTCAGTATCAACCAAAGCCCTCAGTCACGATGCAAAGGTTCAAGTTTAACTCAAGAAATAGAGCCCTGGGGAGACAGTTGCATGCTATGTGGCAAGTCTGAAGCAGTTAACACAACATTGTTAGTTTGGCACATGCTCTAAGATCATTTAGTGTATGGTGTGAATGAGGACACGATTCAGAAGAGATTGTTATCCAAGGCAAATCTGGATTTCAAGAAGGAGCTAGAGATAGCACTGGCCATGGAGAACGCAGTAAGAGATTTAAAAGCCATACAGGGTGCGTAAAATGGTGCTGTCCTCCACATTGGACAGGAAGCCCCAGCCAAAAAGGACACAGAAATGCAAGACTCTGCCAAGAAGTGGGAAACATAAGCCGAAAAATAAGAAAAAATGACTTAGCAGCAAAAACAAAGAATAATTTTAATAGAGGTGGAAACAAGCAGTCTTTTGATGATTGGTAGTTGAAAAAAACTGAATGTGTTTATTGTCACAGAAATGGAAATATAATGAGACAGTGCAAGGAAAGAGTCAAGCAAACTTTTAAACAAAAGAAAAATCCCAATGAGATCTACAATGTAGAAGAGCCTGAAACAACAAATTCAGATATTTACTCATTATTTAATTTGAAGGTTGGAAAGACAGAACCATTATATGTAACAGTGAAAATGAATAGTAGACCTGTTAAAATGAAAGTGGACACAGGAGCTTCCACCACAGTAATTGGCAATCATGCCTTCAGGTATCTGAATAATGGGGGACATCAATTAAATTTAGAAGAAAAAACTGCCCAATTAAAAACTTAACACGGGTGAAGACATTTAAGTCAGAGGCGCAAGTAGATTAACTGTCCATTATGGAAGTCAATTGGCAAAGCTACCCTTGATGGTGGTAGTAGGCGAGGGGCCAAGCCTCCTGGGGCAAAAATGGCTAAAGGAGGTTAAGTTAAAAAGGCTGAACTTTTTCAGTTGACAGCAAGTACTTTGTAAAGTAATTTGAAAGTACGCCACAGGCTTCAAGGATGAACCTGGGAAGGTCCAGAGGCTGCAGGGAAAAATAGATGTGGATCCAGAGGCAACCCCCCCGATTCATGAAGGCGAGACCAGTACCTTACACATTGCAAGAAAAGGTCAACACTGAACTGGACAGACTAGAAAAACTGGGTGTTCTACAACCTATGCAGTTCTCAGAATGGGCAGTGCCCATTGTCCCTGTCCTTAAACAAAGCATCTGAATTTGTGGAGACTACAAATTGACGGATAATAAAGTGGCTAAGCTAGACAGACACCCCATGCCAAAAATCGAAGACCTGTATGCCAAACTGGCAGGTGGAACCACCTACATGAATCTTGATATGTGTCACGCTGATCAACAACTAGAGTTAGATAATGCCTCCCGGGAACTTGTCACAATTAATACCCACAAAAGGTTGTACCAATATGCTCAACTGCCTTTCAGTGTCTCCTCAGCTTACACCATCATCCAGAGAACCATAGAAAGTTTACTACAGGGACTGCCGCAGGTTGTAATTCATTCAGACAATGCTTTGGTGACAGGATTCAGTAAAAAAGAGCATTTGGCAAGCTTAGAAGAGCTCTTAAACCATTTCTTGCAGGCTGGAGCATGTTTAAAAAAAGAAAAGTGCCGTTCCAAGTGAGGGAGGTAATCTATTTGTGTCACCGAGTAGATTCACAGGGCCTTCCCCCGTTCGAGGAGAAAGTGAGAGCCATAAGAGAGGCACCTGCACCAAAGAACGCCTCAGAGCTCAAATCGTTCCTGGGAATGATCAACTATTATGGGCGGTTCTTACCCAATGTATTTACAGAACTGCCCCCCCACTCCACCCCCCCCCCCCGCCCCCCAACATTATCTACTCAAAAAGAACCAATGTTGGTCTTGGGAGGTGCCCCAGAAAGAAGCTTTCATAAAGGTGAAACAATTGTTGCACTCACCCAACTTATAAGTTCATTATGACCAGAAGAAAGAATTGGTGTTGACATGTGACGCATCCCCCTACGGAGTGGGAGCAGTGCTCTCCCTTCGGATGTACGATTGCATGGAACGGCCTATAGGTTATGTATCAGGAATGCTCACCACAGCGGGAAAGGGATGCTCGCGGATGGAAAAAGGCCTATCCATCATCTTTGGTGTCAAGAAATTTCACCAATACATACATGGCCACCACTATAGTTTTAGACCACAAGCCATTGCTAGAATTGTTCAGTGAGGACAAGACTATACCACCCATAGCCTCAGCAAGAATACAACGATGGGCTTTAATTCTGGCAGTATACGAATACTTTCATACATCAGCCTGGCAGTTAAATCACAAACACCAATGCACCTAGTCATTTGCCTTTACAAGAAAATGATGAGGACGTCCCAGTTCCACAGGAACTTGTTTTATCGTTAAATTTCTTAGATTCCTCACCAGTATGCGCTCGACAAATCAGAGACTGGACAGGTCGGGACCCAGCCCTATCTCAAGTACAAGAACAAGTGCTTCATGGTTGGTTACAGGGGCCTGTATCTGATGAAATGAAACCGTGCCTCAACAGGATACATGAAATAACCAGCCAGGATGGTATCTTATTGTGGAGAGCACGAGTGATAGTTCCTCCAAAAGGAAGGGAGCCAGTTCTAAATGAGCTACACAGTGCACATCCAGGAATATCCCGAGTGAAGACCATAATGCGCAGCTACCTATGGTGGCCTGAGATGGATGGTGAATAGAGATTTTAGTGAAGGATTGTGTACAATGTCAGCAACTGCAAAAGTTGCCTTCAACAGCTCTGCTACACCCTTGGGAGTGGCCAGAAAGGCCATGTGTGCAGTTACACATTGACTATGTGGGACCTTTCATGGGAACAACGTTTCTGTTATTTGTTGATGCCCATTCAAATGGATGGACATATATGAGGTGAAGACAGCAAGTTTTGTCATTAACGGGCTACCAGAAATAGTCATTTCTGATAACCTAAGAAATAGGAGCATGAGTAGGCCATTCAGCCCCTCAAGCCTGCCCAGCCATTAAATAAGATCATGGCTGATCTGCCCCAGGCCTCAACTCTTCTTTCATGCCAGCTCCTCATCGCTCTCATCTCCCCAATATTTCAAAAATCTTTCTACCTCCTCTTTAAATACTTTCCGTGATCTAGCCTCCACAACTCTCTGGGGTAGAGAATTCCAGACATTCATTACCTTCTGAGAAAAGAAATCCCTTTGCATCTCAGTTTTAAATGAGTGCCCCTTATTCTGTAACTGTGTCCCCTAGTTCGAGATTCCCCCACTAGTGGAAACATCTTCTCAACATCTATCCTGTCAAGCCCCCTCAGAATCTTGTACATTTCAATAAGATCATCACTCATTCTTCTAAACTCTAATGAATAAAGGCCTAACCTGCTTAGCCTTCTTGATAAGTCAACCCCTTCATCCCAGGAATCAATCTAGTGAATCTCTTTTGAACTGCCTCCAATGCCAGTATATCCTTTCTTAAATATGGGGACCAAAACTGTACACAGTACTCCAGATGCAGCCTCACCAACACCCTGTACAGTTGTAACAAGACTTCCCTACTTTTAAACTCCAACCCCCTAGCAATATAGGCCAAAATTCCATTTGCCTTCTTAATTACTTGCTGCACCTGCATGCTAACTTTTTGTGTTTCATGCACAAGAACATCCAGATCTCTCTGTGCTGCAGTGTTTTTGGAGTCCCCCTCCATTTAAATAATAGTCTGCCTTTTGATTCTTCCTGCCAAAGTGCATGATCTCACATTTCCCTACATTAATCTCCATCTGCCAAGTTTTTGCCCACTAACTCAACCTATGGCATTTACGAGTGCAGAGTTTCAATGGTTTATCAGCCTCAATGGTGTCACTGGTAAAAACTTCACCGTATCATCCTTCCTCAAATGGACTGGCGAAAGGCGGTTCAAACATTCAAGGCAGGCATGAAGAAGCTAACTGGAGATTCCTTAGCAACCAAGCTAGCACACTTTCTTTTTCATTGTAGGACCACCCCTCACACAACAACAGGTGTCACACCTACGAAGTTATTGATGAAATGTTGTCTCAGGACAAGATTGAGCTTAATAATGCTGAATTTAGAGGGGAAGGTGGAAAGGAGTCAGGGAAGCCAGAAAACCAGGCTTCACTGGCATAGTCATGAGAGGATATTTACTGTGGGAGAGATGGTATATGTGAAGAGCTTTGGAGGAGGACCAAAATAGTTACCGGATGAAATAAGTACAGTGACTGGACCTCCATCTTACCACGTGGAGGTGGAAGGCCAAGTCATATGGAGACATATGGATCAGCTAAGGAAGAGAGAAACAATTCACCAAGAATTGATTCTACCAGTGTTCACAACTGAGTCAGTATTTCCTGTTGTGAGTACTCAACCCAATACAGACATGTCTGTGTTCCTGTAAGAGTTGAGGATTCAGAACCAAGGATGCCCACCAAAGCATCTGATATTTAGGCAACTCCAGAAAAGGAGGTTCCTGCAAGGCATCTGAAGCTGTAGAGCTGAGATGCTCTACACACATAAGGGAAACCCCAGGAAGACTGAATTTGTAAATTACTTACTGGTGTAAATATTTTGCTGTCTTGAGAAAATTGTACTTATAAATATAAAATGGATATTCGAGGAAAGGGGGAGGGAATGTGGTAATTATGGTTTTATCTAATGTGTAATATAACTTTAAGAAAAATGCTTGTTAAGGAAGATCACATGATCTTCAATACCCAATAGGAGAATAGCATGGACTACCTCAGGAGTTAATTGTTAGTAGTATAGAGATAGAGTTTGAAGTGAAAGCACACGTGTAGTTGCTGCTGAGTACCTTTGTAATTAAACTAGAAATTTTCCACCTAAGAAGTATCTGCTGATCAATTCTATCAATAGTACTAACTCAGCCATCTCTCACTACAAACTGGCGACGAGGATCCACAGGATCCAACAAAAAGGTAACCAAAATTCATTTTAATTAGTATCTATACCCCTCCTGTTAAGTTCCTGCACATAAGTCAGTCGAACTCTGATGAACTTCTTTTGAGCCAAGATCATTTTGTTTTGCTGGATTAAAAGGAGTTAAATTTTAAGTTGAACATTATGAATGCAATTTGGTGAATTTCCAATTTTCTGTTTTAGGTTGTCCAATTTAGAACTTAAAATAGGAATTTACAGTTGCAAACACTGCACAAAATAAAGCTGCAAATCATAGTCTTGCATCCTCTTTCAAATCTTTGCATTTCAATTGTGTGTTGTTTGTACTGATGTCTCCGTTATTTACTTAGCATAAGTGCTGAACTATTCTCAGGATACGCTGTATTATTCTGTTTCAAAATTTAATTGACTAGCTCCAAGAAATGGCACAGGAATTCTACAAAGTCAATCTTGTTGGGTTAAAAGAGTAAAACATAGGAAACTAATTTAGGCTTGTTTAAAATTTTCCAACTTCTCAGCTCTTAGAGGATAGGTGTGATCTAATGATAATGATGAAACTTGAAGGTGTATGTTTGAAGCTGGTCACTTAAAGGCCAATGTTTCCAGTGATGGGAGATGGAAAAGCTGAGAGGATTTGTTGAAGCTTACACACATAATACATCACATGGCAACAATCTCAAATATTTTGACGCACTGATTTAAAGATTATGGTATAAATGAATGACATTTATACAAATGTTTCAATGCATTTCTTTTCAAATCACTGCAGCCCTGATGCGGTAGTACTGACTATGTGAAATATGACTATGGAAATGCGAAAAGCACATCCAACCCAATCAACCCGACCAAGTCCTGTTCACCAGCATCTGGGGGTTTATGCAAAATGTAGGAGACTAGTCAAGCAAGAGCCGTAAGGCATACAGTCATATTCACAAAATAATACCTTTCCGTCAACGTCCCAGACTCATCCATCATTATCCCTGGGTATATCCTATCCCATCAGCAAGGCATACCCACGGAGGTGGCGGTACAGTGATACACACTTGGTTGGTAATACCTGGGAGTCCTCAACATTGATTCTGGACCCCATGACATTTCATGGAATGAGGTCAAACATGGGCAAGGAAACCTCCTACGCTCAGTCAGTTGATGAATCAGGACTCCTCTATATTGAACACTGTTTGGAAGAAGTATTGATGGCAACAAGGTCACAGAATGTACACTGGGTCAGGGATTTTAATGTCCATCACCAAGGGTGGCTCAGATGTACCACTACTGAGTTTGCTGAGACTTCAAGAACATAACTGCTAGACTAGCCTATCAGCAGGTGGCGAGAAAACCTCCCTAACCTCACCAATCTAGCTGTCACAGATGCATTTATACATGACAGCATTGGCTGCAGTGACCAATGCAAAGTCCTTCTGGAGACTAAGGTCTGTCTTCATACTGATGGCACCCCCCATTTTGTTATGCAACACCACCACTATGTGGAATAGATTCACAACAGATCTAGCAGTGCACTGGCAGCAGAATTGTATCCAACCACAATCTGTATCCACATGGTCCAGCATAGTTTTCACTTTGCCATTATCATCAAGCCAGGAGACCAATCCAGGTTCAATGAGGAATGTAGAAGAGCATGTCAGGAATATAGCTAAACATACCAAAAGAAGACTACATGCAAGCTCTGTAGCAGAAGCAGCATGTGATAGAAAGAGCTAAGTGATCCCACAATCAACAGTTTAGATCAAGGCTCTGCCATCCTGCAACATTCAGGCGTGAATGTGGTGGATAATTAAACAATTAACAGGAGGAGGAAAAGATTCCTTGAACACCCCCATCCTCAATGATGCCTGTGCTCAGCATGTGAGTGCGAAAAACAAGGTTGGATTGTGAGGTCGATGATCCATCTTGGTCTTCTCTTGAAGTTCCCATCATCACAGAAGCCAGTCTTCAGCCAATTTGGATTCAGTGATATAAAGAAACAGCTGAAGACACTAGATAGAGCACAGATTTTGGGTCCAATAACACCCCAGCAGTAGCACTGATCAGAACCAGCCACACCCCTTGCCAGGCTGTTTCAGTGCAGCTACAACACAAGCATCTTTCTGACAATGCAAAAACTTTCCCAGCTTAGTCCTGTACACAAAGAGCAGGACAAATTCTATCTGATTAATTACCACCCTCCCAGCCTTCTCATGATCATCAACAGTGATGGAAGGAATTGCTGTCAATACTATCAAGAAGAATTTATCCACCAGTAGCCTGCTCGCCAATGTTCAGTTTGGGTTCTGCCAGCACCAGTCAGCTCCAGACTTCATGACAGCCTTGGTCAAACATGGACTCCACAGGTTAGTTAAGGGTGACAGCCCTTGACATCAAGGCAGCATTTGACTGAGTGTGGCATCAAGAAAACCTAGTAAAACTGAAGTCAATGGAAATAATGACAAAAACTCTCCTTTGATTTGAGTCATACCTAGCACAAAGGAAGATGACTGTAGTTGATGGAGGCCAATCACCTCAGCCCCAGAACCATGCTGCAGAATTTCCTCAGGGCAGCATCCTCGGCTCAATCTTCAGCTGCTTCATCAATGACCTTCCCTCCATCATAAGGCCAGAAGCGGGGATGTTTGCTGATGATTGCACAGTGTCCAGTTTCATTCACAACTCCTCAGACAATGAAACAGTTTACGCCTGCATGCAACAAAGCCTAAACATCATTCATGGTTGGGCCAAGAAGTTGCAAGTAATACTTGCACCACATAAGTGCAGCTCCAACAGCACTCAAGAAGCTCAACATTATTCAAGACAAACAGCATGCTTGTTTGGCACTCCATCCACATTAAACATTCGCTCCCTCTGCCACTAGCATACCATAGCTGCATTGTGTTCCACCTACATGATGTACTGAAGCTACTCACCAAGGCTTCTTCAACAGCACCTTCCAGACTCACAACCTCTACCACCTATAAGGACAAGGGCAGCAGATAGATGGAAATGCCACCACCTGGAAGTTCCCCAACAAGTCACTCACTGTCGCTGGGTCAAAATCCTGGAACTCCCTTCCTAACAACATTATGCCTACACCACATGGACTGCAGCAGTTCAAGAAGGCAAGCTCACTACCACCTTCTCAAGGGCAATTAGGGATGGGCAATAAATGCTGGCCCAGCCAGCGAAGCCCACATCCCGTGAATGAATTAAAAAAAATATTTGAACTATATCAGCGTTTCTTCACAGGCATGGGGTCAAAGTCCTAGAATTTCCTCCTTAATAGTACTGTACCATACGCATTGCAACAACTCGAAATAGCAGCACACCACCACTTCCTCGACCACAATTAGTGATGGGCAATAAATGCTGGCCTTCATAGAGATGCTTACATGCTGTGAATGAATTAAAAAAAAACCAACCCTGTGTAATTACTGGCTCAGATTTTGTAATGAGCAGTGAAGGATGACGTTTACCACTGATCTGAAAGAAAGGTACCCAAAAGATTTAGTGGGATTTGGAGGTGTTGAATTCCCCTATTAATATTTCGATTTCACTTTGGGACCATCTATAGAGAAACACTGGTATCAACTAACAGTGAAGTCCTCAAAGTGGCTGAGCAGACAATTAGATTGGAGAATTATCACAGACATTAAAAAGCACTGATTATCATTCATATTTATCACTTTACAGTGAAAGAAGGATTGGGACATACAGGTAGGATTAAGGCAGAAACTGAAATATCAAAAGAAACTTTAAGCTTTTTTATTATTTTAAAAATCTGTGGTATTATCATGAAATTGGGAGTAAAATACTACAGACTTATGAAAGTAGTTTTCAGGGCCAGAGGGGTTGTTCTGATGTTAGCTAACAGGAAGCAGAGAGTGGGAATAAATGGGTCATTTTCAGATTGTCAAGCTGTAACTAATAGAGGGATCAGTACTGGGGTCTCAACTATGTACCATCTATACCAAGGACTTGGTTGAAGCAACCGAATGTATGGTTGCTAAATTTGCTGGTGGCACAAAGATAGGTAGGAGAGTAAGTTGTGAAGAGGACATAAGGAGTCTGCAAAGGGATATAGAAAGGTTGAATAAGTGGGCAAAAATTTGACAGATGGAGTGTAATGTGGAAAAATGTGAATGTGTTTAATGTGAGAATAGCATGAAAAAAATTGAAGTTCATGTCAAATCACTAATTTTGTGCCAACTGCAGCTGAAAAGACCACAACAATGCACTCTGCAAAAGAAAAGGATACCAGCATCAACTTCCAGACTTCTGTGTTTAAATGTGCATGTGGGGACGGTGAATTACTGTCAATTTTGCACAATGATAATGGTAAACACTGAAAATATTGCCATCAAATTTAACCACAAGTACTGGACCATTGGAGTTGAGACACATCTGTGCTGCTCACCCACAAGTCTGATCCATGCTCCATTTCCATACTGTACATTTCTGCCAAAAGATTTCAATGCAAATGATATTTTGTCTGGCTGATCAATTCCATGCTGGACACCAGGACATTGCTAAAATTGCGTTTTTGTCAAATTTTGAAACACACCCCATGTGAATCAGTGCAAATAAGCTGTTACTTAATAACAAAACAGTCCCATAGGCCAAGTTAATCCAAGATCGTCATTAAATCATTTTCCAACAGATGTGAAAAGCTGCAGAGCTCATAAGAAAAAGATTACAATGGAATCTTTATTCTGTAGTTCTTGTCTCTAGACCTGTTGGATATCATTTAATATTTTTTAAAAAACAGGAGTACTTCCAAGTCCTCCATCTGCTACATTGAATTTATATTTAAAGTAAAAATCATTCAAAATGGAAAAATAAATGAAATATCACTCAACAGACCGAAAAAGAGAGAACCATTTGTTTCATGTTTTCTTTTATTTCGATATTTATACAACTGTGAACTCTACAATAACATGGTCTAACTACTTCATCACTTGTGTTATTGATTCAGTACAACCATTGGTTTAAAAATGTGGAAGCGTTCTCACTCCTCTCTAGAATTCTTGTGTTATGCACCATTCTCAAATCAGGTAAGTGGGCAATGACCAGACCCCTGTCCAATGCCACTGCTTTGCCATTACTCTGTACAAAGTTTGCATGAAACATGAAGGATAAATCTCATTGATCTCCTACCCCTTCTTTAGAAAAGCACTTTGTCAAAGAGTCTGTCTAACATTTGTACTGCTGCATAGCGAATTGTGAAAATGGATCAGCGCCATCACTCATGGCAAGATATGTCAGCACACAAGTAGACTCCTGCCACAGAAGGTTGTGGATTCAAGTCCCACTCCAGAGACATGAGTGCAAAAGTCCTGGCTGACACTTCAGAGTTGGAGGCACCATCATATGGATAAGACACTAAACTGAGGCTTCATCTACTCTCTCAGGGGAAGGCAAAACATCCCATGGTACTACTTTGAAGAAACGCAGGGGACCTATTCCCAGCCTCATAGTCAATATTTATCTCTCCACCAATATCACAAGAACAGATTACCTGGTTGTTATCACATTGACGTTGGTAGGAGCTTACCATGCACAAATTGGTTTCTGGGTTTCCTACATTTGGGATATCCTAAGTTCTACATTTTGGGACATCCTAAATTGTGAAAGACACAAGGTAAACGCAAGTTCTTGCTAGACTTATGTTTACAGATCTATCATTATGTTATTATATGATAGATACAATTTAATATTTTTTTAAAAACAGGATTACTTCCAAGTCCTCCTTCTGCTACATTGAATTTATATTTTAAGTAAAAATCATTCAAAATGGAAAAATAAATGAAATATCACTCAACAGACCGAAAAAGAGAGAACCATTTGTTTCATGTTTTCTTTTATTTCGATATTTATACAACTGTGAACTCTACAATAACATGGTCTAAATACTTCATCACTTGTGTTATTGATTCAGTACAACCATTGGTTTAAAAATGTGGAATTTGGGCAGAAATAGCAATAGCTAAGGAAAAGATTACAGAAAAACTCATTTCAATTTTTGAGAAGACAATTAATAGGTTTAAAGATATGTGAATAGGCTATCTTTGTACTTTATTGAGCACTTGCAGTTCAGTAGGTAGCACCCCTGCCACTGAGCCTGAAACACGGGGTTCAGGTCCATCTCCATGACTTGTTGGCCATGATGGGGTTCAACAGGTTGTTTGTCATGAAAGTATAATAACTTTCATGATATTTTTCTGGTTTATTATGAAGTAGGTTTATGGGGGTAAGTACAGTTGGGTCTGTCTGTGATTTAATTACATTTGGAATCAAGTAGACTACGAGGTTGAAATCATCAAAAGAAGCTAGGTGCTTGACATGCTAATGAGTAAACATGGATGCTGGCTTAGCATGTAAGGTGCAAAGGGAATTTGCATTTTTAGATAGATGAGGGGAGATTTGGATTTCAAAGAGATTTTAGACTGTTTACAACTAGCCAGATAAGCAAGGCTAAGGAATGTGTTTATTCTTCCCAAAGGTTACTGACAATAAATAGTAGCAACATGAAAGCTTTTATGTTGTGAGGAAGATATGGTTTCAAAGACATATGAAACAATAGAATTTACATATTAAAAGAGAGCAACATATAAAAAGGAGAATGAGGCTGTGTGTCAGGAGAAGGCCCTGTGAGATCTAACAGAAGTATATGAAATAGTCTTAATGAAGCCTCTAGCATTTGTGCATAAACATGCTGTCTACCAAAACTGTTGTGTTAATTTGTTGGATCTGTTTAGAATCTAAAATCTATTTTTGGACTACTGTCTTAAAAGAGGCTGTAACTGGGAGTCCGGTTACCTGGAATTTTAGGAATTATTATAGCAGTAATTGTAGTCTGATGCATGTGCTTGATATCTCTTATTTTGTTAATAAATTTTTTTTAAAATTTCTAAAAGTCTTAGTGGGCTTATTACTTCTGAATTCAATGCACGCATTTTGAAATGAATACAAATTGCAAAACCATTATGGTAGCATGACCAAATTTCCCTCGTGGATTTGGTCCACCTGGCACACATCATCTGCCACGTCATAACATTGATAATCAGCTTGCTGATCCTTCCAACACTTCCCTGCTATTCACCAAAGAGGGAATAAGTGTGTGAAGATACAAAACAAACAAATTGAGCACTTGCATCACTTAAACAAAACAGAAAATGTTAGAATACATAGTGGGTACAGTGAAAATCAACATGACAGGCTAATGACAAGCTAACATTTCAGATATAAACCACTTCCTTGTACTTTCAATCTGATAAATGGATTCAATTCAAAATGTTAACTTATCTTTTCTCTTTTGCATACTGATAGACCTATTGTGGATTTCCAACATTTCCTGTTTATATTACAGATATCCAGTACTTCAGTGTTTTACAACTTGGGGAGAATTTAGTATGTGTTGTGTACATTTTTTTGGTGTAAAATAAGTGCAGCCTTGACCAATTTAGCCTGCTCCCAACAAGCATTTGGTCAACTGCCAAATTTGCTGGGCCCATTTTTTTTAAGTCATAGAATTATACAGCTCAGAAACAGGCCCTTCGGCCCATCATGTCCATGTGTTAGGCAGCACCTAAAATAGGTGTTAGGCCTCTTGCCTATGTTCATTACAAGTTTAATGCCTATGAAAAGACCCCAGTGTCAAATTGAGCATTATGAGAGGATGGTCCCAGGTTTTCCTGGTATGCATGTGGCTCAGCAAATGGCCCAAAATGAAAAGACAAGTTCATTTTTAAAAATATTTTAACGTGGAGCCAGATACAGTCCAGCCCCGTAGAGGCCCTAACAGCCACTACCATCGTAATTACCCTGGCCGTAGCCATCCTCACCACCAGCTGTCCTCAACCTCCCTCGCAGAATATATCTTAGGACCACTGCTGGTAAACTTGAACTCATTGATAGGGTGAGCTGCCTTTGGAGGTGTCACAGGTGCCGGTAGCTTGCTCTGAATATGTAGATGAGGCCAAGGATCAATTTCCAACAATCCTGGGACCTTCACCTTTGGACATTCCTTGCATCCGTTTATAAATAGCCTAAGGAAATTTCTAGGCTTACAGGTCTGTGTTCCTGGCATTTTTGTTGGTCTGATCAGTCCAGGTGGGTCCAACAACAGGAGTGTTTGCATTTGTTTCCCGGTGGGACACAACTGTGCTCTGTGATGGGCCAGACTTATGGGTCACAATCTCTCTACATTGCGGTAAGAACAGTTTTCCGTTAACAGTGGCATAAATTTTCTTGGTATTAATTTGTAAAATAAGCACACTGAATGAAACTCAGTCTGATCACATTAGACCAAATACTTATACTTTTCTAAAATTAACACTTTGCTGGAATCTATAAAAGTTTCTGCAATCAGAAATGGTGTTAAGTTGTCAGCACACTTTATTCTGTATCATTTTTCATCTATTGGTAATTAGTCTTCAAAGTTTTTCACTTTGAAGAATTTGACCTTTTGTCAGATTTGAGTGACAACTTACTGGCAAATAAACTATGTTTAATTATATCTGCACCAAGCTACTGTGAAATCTCCATATGTAGACAAGTCAAACTATACACTCTTCCTCCACAGGGACACATTTCACTTGTCCAAATCAAATGAACTTGAGCAAAGATTGGCAGAGCCCAGCCTTAGGAACCCATAGCTTGTGCAGCAATGCTACTGGACTTTAATCAGCTAAAACTATGCAGCTTACTAACACAAAGTGATACTAAGCTTCCAGTTAACTGACAACTGGGACCATCCTCTGAATCTAGAACAGTCCCAATAGATTGGAATAAAAACAGAAAATGCTGGAGAAACTCAGGTCTGGTAGCATCTGTGGACAGAGAAACATAGTTAACCCAGTGGATTAGAAGTTAGCAAATATAACACTGCTATTCAACAATGGGAGAGAGAAAATTAGAAAATCTGAATACCATTAGACAGAGTCAACTTGGTTTCATGAAAGGGAAATTGTGCCAGATTAAATTTAGAGGTTTTTTTTAGACAGCTAAAGAAAAACCAGTGGATGCAGTAGGCCAGCATTTCCAAAATGCATTTGACAAGGTGCCACATAAAGGCTGCACGACGTAAGGGATTGGGGAGTAATATGTGAGCACGGACAGAGGATTGGTTAACGGACAGAAATCAAAGAGTAGTGATAAACAGATCAGTTTCAAATTGGCTGTAATTAGTGAGATGCCACAAGAAATACAGGAAGTTAGGATGTAGAGACAGCATGCAATTAGGAAGATAAATGGCATGTTGGCATTTATTGCGATAGGGCTGGTGTATAAGAGTAAGGAAGTCTTCCTACAATTTTACAGGGCTTTGGTGAGACTACACCTGGACTGAGCACAGTTATCCTTATCTGAAGAAGAGTATACTTGCCTTGGAGGTGGTGCAATGAATCTCACTGGATTGATTCCTGAGTTGAGAAGATTGTCCTATGAAGAAGTTGAGTAGATTTGCCTATATTCTCTGGAATTTAGAAGTTTGAGAGATGATCTCATTGAAATATAGATAGATTAAGTGAGCAGGCAAAGACCTGACAAATGGAGTATAATGTGGGCAAATGTGAAATCATTCATTTTGGCAGGATGAATAAAAAAGCTTATTTTCTAAATGGTGAGAGATTGCAGAGTTCTGAAGTTCAGAGGAATCTGGGTGCCCTAGTGCGTGAATCAAAAATAGGTTAGTATGCAGGTACAGCGGAATTAGGAAATCTAATAGAATATTATAATTTACTGTGAGGGGAATTGATTACAAAAGTAGGGAGGTTATGCTTCAGCTGTACAGGCGATTGGTGAGACCACTTCTGGAGTATTGTGTACAGTAATAGTCTCCTTATTTAAAGAAAGATGTATATGTCTAATACCAGGAATGGCAAGGTTGTCCTACTTGGAAAGGCTGGACAGGTTAGACTTGTATCCACTGGAATTTACATGAGTAAGAGGTGACTTAATTGAAACATTTAACATCCTGAGGGGTCTTGACAGGGTGGATGTGGAGAGGATGTTTCCTCTTGTGAGAGAATCGAGAACTAGGGGTCATTGTTTAAAAATAAAGGGTCACTCATTTAGGACAGAGATGAGGAGAATTTTTTTCTCTCAGAGCATTGTGAGCCTTTGGATCTCTCTTCCTCAAAATGCGGTGGAAGCAGAGTCTTTGAATATTTTTGAGGAAGTGCTAGATAAATTCTTGATTAACAAGGGGGTGAAAGGTTACCGGGGGTAGGCAGGAATGTAGGGTTGAGGTTACATGGTTACAGCCATGATCTTATTGAATGGCAGAGCTGGCTCGAGGAGGCGACTGGCCTACTCCTGCTCCTAATTCATATGTTTATAAATAACTTAAAAGGTTCTGATGTGGCTTGACACATTAGATGGAGAGAGGTTAGCTGGAGAATTTGAGAACTAGGCGTCACAGTGTCAGGATAAAGTGACGATCATTTAAGACTGAGATGAGGAGGAAATTCTTTAAGAGATATGAATGCTCAGTCATTGAGTAAATTCAAGTCTGAGAGAGATCTTTGAACTCCAGGGGAATCAGGGGATATGGGGATCAGGTGGGAAAGTGGAGTTGAAGTCAAAGATCATCATACTGAATGGCGGGGTAGATTCAAGGAATTGTATGGCTGATTTAAGCTCCCATTTATTTTGTTCTTCTCCTATCTGTCCCTACATTAATTTCAGGGTTATAGTTACATTGAGTCTACAGCACAGAAACAAGTCATTTGGGCCAACTGGTGTATGCTTCACACGAACCTCTTCTCACCCTACTTCATCTAATCCAATCAATATCCTTCTGTTCTTTTCTCCCTCATGCCTTATCTACTCCTTGTAGAAGGATGTTCTATATTCTTACCACTCTTTGGGTAAAAACTTTTCTCCTGAATTCCCTATTGGATTTATTAGTAATAATCTTATATTTATGACCTCTGGTTTTGAACTCCTTACAATTGGAAATATTTTCCCTACATCTACACTATCAAACTCTTCCATAATATTAAAGACCCTAGTCAGGTCACCTCTCAACTTTCTCTTTTCTAGCCTTTCCCAATAAGCGAATTCTCTCAGTTATGGCATCACCCCTGTGAATCTTTTTTGCTATTCAGTAGCTCCAATTCCTTTTCAATAACATGGAGACCAAATCTAAGTGTGATCTAACCAAGTTTCTACACAAGATTAACACAACTTGTCTGTTTTTATGTTCCATCCCTCTAGAGACAAATCCCAGTGCTTTGTTTGTCTTTTGCAATGGCTTTATTAACTTGCCTCTTGACTGTTAGTGATTTCTGTAACTGCACCCTTTTAGATGCGTATCTCCATTTAGACTATTGTCCTAGCAGTACGTGGCCTCTTTATTCTTTCCACCAAAATGCACCACCTCGCACTTTTCTACACTGAAATTCCTTTGCCATTTACTAGCCCATTTTACAAGTTTATTAAATATCTTCTGATATATTGCCATATTCTCATCTAGTTCATGCCAATCAGACCCCTCCATACCCGCTAAGAAGCCTTGATCAATCACGTCTTCAAGGCAGTAGCACTGGAGTCCTGACAAAGCCACTTAACATCCCTTTTTTTCAGAATACTACTGATTCAATTGAGTCCAATGTACATTTAAGCATAAACTTTAGAGGCATAATTAATGCATGTGGAGGGGACACATTTGTATTTTTGTTTAAAAATTATGATGGGGTGGACATCAAGCCAGTTAACACATCCACTGTTAAGAAGTAAAAAATATGGCATTGTGTAAAGTCATTCTTCTAATTCCTATGAGCTTTTCCACATATCAGAGATAATCATGGCTGTGATCAGTTTGAACACACTTCCATACACTCTCTTGGAATGGATTTAAAATAAATCACTCACTTTACTGAACTGTCTCTCAAAGGGGTATGGGTTCCACACACACTGATGCTCACTGGGTATGAGTCCTACAAACACTGACTCTCACTGGATTACAGGTTCCGCAGACAATGACTCTCACTGGGGTACAAGTCCTACATACGCTGACTTTCACTGGAATAGAGGCTCCACATGCACTGGGGTATGGGTTCTGCTCACACTGGCTCTCAAAGGGGTACAGGTTCTACAGATACTATCTCTCAAAGAGCTATGGGTTTCACAGGCATTGACTTACTGGGGTATGGGTTTCCACACATACTGACTTTCTTAGCTGTATGGATTCTACACACGCTGACTCTGACAGGGGGAATGAAAAGGTCTGGCTCTCAAAAATACTGACAATGGAGTACAAATTTGACCAACACTGACTCTCACTGGAGTATGACTTCCACATACCCTGACAGTCACTGGGCATGGGTCCTACACACACTGGGCAGATTTGCACTAAGTGCGGTAGTAGGTGGGAAAAAGCTCGTTTTACCTGCCGGCCGCAACGATGGCTTCTCATGCTGTATCTTCCCAATCCCACTTCATTAATCATGCATTCCTGGGAAACAAGCTGTTTCATTGGTGGGCGGGCTATCATTCACCCGCCACTCCATTACCTTGCTGCCTCCTCATGCCAGGCGCCATATTTAAAGTCCAGCCACACACACCTCTCGGTGTTTGCAGCTCAGTACTGCTGTACAGAAGACATGACCCCGAAAGGCAAGAAGATTGCAGCCTGCTGATTTAGTGATGTGTCCCTGGAGCACCTTTTTGACACTGTGGAGGCCTGCTGTGATCTATTCCTGCTCTGACTGCAGGACGGTCAGCAACATCACCACTCTGGCTTGGGAAGCGGTGGTAGAAGTAGTCAGTGCCAATGGTGCACAAAAGATGTTCACCATCCAGTGCAGAAAGAGGATGAATGAGCTCTACTGTGCCGCCAGGGTAAGGAAACCATCTCATCACTTTAAACTCACACACTCACAAGGCCATCACACATTCATCTCACTCACTGCCAGTTCAAGGGACATCACCACTCACTCTCTCACACATGCCCTCAATTTCCATCTGGCCTCATGTCCTCTGGAGATTGCCTCCTCAGCCCTCACCCACTTGAGGTCACTTTCACAAATCAATATGTGTCTTCACACAGACCCTGGGATATCCCCCTTTCCCAGTGATGCCCGAGCTCTGCAGCCTCTTCCCTTGCCTGAGATCACATCTCCCCCTTCCTCAAGCAAGCCATAGCCATTCAGCTGTTGAAAAGTGAACCCTGCCTTACGACTGGTCTCATAGGTAGAGACCTGCCTGTGAACCCCTTAAAGGTGATGCTGAGCGGCCTGTGAAGCCTGGCGCTGATGACTGCAAGTGCTGCCCAAAGCAAGGTAGGCAAACCAACCTCAAAGTCCCGAGTGAAGTGCAGCTCGCCAAGCACACCTCGCTTGTGTTCAGTTGTGAAACACGTTGGCGTGGTGCTCGGATGATCCAGCGATTCTGGTGAGCTAGGCTTATAATAACATGCAGATGTATTACAATGAAGTTCCCGACATACGGCCCGTCATTGACCAGCAAAGTGGACAATTGCAAATTAGTTTCACAATGTCATGAAACCAAATTTTGCCCTTCCTGCTATATTGTTTGCTCACGCCAGCTATGGTGCCTGACGCCAGTGGGCACGGAAAATTCCGCCTACTGACTTTCACTGGGGTACGAGTTCCACGTACACTGACTCTCAGTGGGGTATAGTTTCCACACACACTGGCTCTCATTGGGATCCAGCTCCCCCACGCACTGACTTTTTCTCAGGGCTGGCTCCCCAAAGCACTGATTCTCATTGGAGTACAGAGTCCACAGACAACGACTCTCACTAGGATACAAGCTCCATTCACACTGACTCTCACTGTTGTAGGGGTTCCACAGGCACCTACTCTCACTGGGGTACAGGTCACTGACTCTAACTGGGGTACATGTTCAAAACACAATCTCACTGGGATAGGGGCTCCACACACACTGACTCTCTTTGGGATATGCATTCCATAGGCACTGACTTTCACTGAGGTATGTGAGCCACACAAACTGACTCTCACTGAGGTACAGCTTCCATGGATACTGACTTTCACTGGGGTACAGGTTTCATATGTGCTGACTGTCATTGAGATATGGTTTCCACACACACTGACTTCCACTAGGGTATGTGCAACACACAAGCTCACTCTCACTGAGGTCTGATTTCCACACATACTGACTCTCGCTGCTTTACCAGTTCCACATATACTGACTCTCACAGGGGAAAGGGTTACACAAACACTGGGGCACAAGTCCCATCCCAAAGAGCTGCCAAGTCAGGAGAACAAAGCACGTAGGGATACAGGATTAGGGTAGGAGTTTGGGTGGGAGGGTGTGGTCCATGCTGTAGGCCTGAGTCAGCGGTGGACCAGAGGGGAACTTACAGTCAGGATCCCGGCAGGTGGTAGACCTGAATAGGCGGCATGAGTGGAGCGGCTGGGGGCAAGGTGGGAACTCTCCCACTTCCAAGCAAGGTAATGAAATCCTGTTAGGAGGGAAGGTGGAGAAGAAGGAGAGGTTGAGTGGGTAGGGGCTGAATGATGATTAGAGGACATGAGTGAGTGAATGGGAATGGGGGGCATGAGTCAGTGAGTGAGTGGAGGCTATGTAAGAATGAGAGGGAGGGCATGAGTGGGTGAATGGGAATAGGTTGGGGGGGGGGGCATGGGGACGGGGCGAGGAGACCCAATGATCATTTTGATGCCCAATGATCACTTTTGATGTCTAGTGATCGCTTTTGATATCTAATAATCCCCTTTAATTTCAAAAGATGGTAATGAATGCTGATGACTGATGAAAAGCTCGTCCCAAATTACATCTTTTGATGTCAAATGATTACTGATTATTTAGCATGCAAATACACTCAAAAACAATGTCTAAATTTTCTTAAAAATACCTGGAAAAACTCAGCAGGTCTGACAGCATCTGTGGAGAGGAATACAGTTAACGTTTTGAGTCGGTATGACTCTTCAACAGAACTAAGGAAAAATAGAAAAGAGGTGAAATATAATCTGGTTTCGGTGGGGTGGGACAAGTAGAGCTGGATAGAGGGCCAGTGATAGGTAAAGGCAAAGAAGAGATTGCCAAAGATGTCATAGACAAAAGGACAAAGAGGTGTTGACGATCATGACATTAACTAAGAAATGTGCTAATAGATGATATTAAGGGTAGAAAGCAGGATGAGCAAGGTACACATAGCCCTAGTGGGGGTGGGGTGGGGGGAAGGGATCAAAATAGGCTAAAAGGTAGAGATAAAACAATGGATGGAAATACATTTAAAAATAATGGGAATAGGTGGGAAAAGAAAAAGCTATATAAATTATTGGGAAAAATAATTTTTATTTTATTTTTCCAATAAGTTATATAGATTTTTCTTTTCCCACCTATTTCCATTATTTTAAATGTATTTCCATCCATTGTTTTATCTCTACCTTTTAGCCTATTTTGATCCCTTCCCCCCACCCCACCCTTCCCCCACTAGGGCTATCTGTACCTTGCTCGTCCTTTCTACCCTTAATATCACCTATTAGCACATATCTTAGCTAATACTAAGCTAATACTAAGCTCAACACCTCTTTGTCCTTTTGTCTATGACATCTTTGGCAATCTCTTCTTTGCCTCTACCTATCACTGGCCCTCTATCCAGCTCTACTTGTCCCACCCCTCCTTAAACCAGCTTACATTTCACCTCTCTTCTATTTTTCCTTAGTTCTGTTGAAGAGTCATAAGGACTTGAAACGTTAACAGTATTCCTCTCCACAGATGCTGTCAGAGCTGCTGAGTTTTTCTAGGTATTTTTATTTTTGTTTTTATTTTGGATTTCCAGCATCCAAGGGTTTTGCTTTTGTCTAAATTTTCTTGTAGGGAGGGTAATCATTTTTAGCACTGTTATTTTCCTTATTTTCCTTCTACGTTGCATTCTGGTAGTATTAGAATTAAAAAATCAAAATAAGACTGCTTAAATATATTAAGGGCTTCTCAGGGACCAAATAAAACAACACGTACCAATTTCATCTGAGCTCTAGTTCAAATTGGTCACTCCTGCTAACAATGGCATATCTCAAATGCTACAGATGAATGTAATCGTCCACATAACAGTTAGTCCACATTCCCATGGCCATGTGAAAAACTCTGAGTATGCCGGCCAAAACTTTCGCTCAACCAAAATTAGACTAACCGGTCCTTCATTTTATTGTCGGATTTTCCTGTGCATAACATGGTTGCTGCATTTGTCCAGGGTTACGTAACTACGGGATAATGAGGATTTGGCCTAACGTTTATTACCCATTCACCAATGGGAAATTCAGAAAGCTCTCTGTAAAGTCCTCACTACAGGCACTAAAAGCCCTTGACAATATAAGATAGTGGCAAATCATTTGGGGGAGAGTGAACACATTGGGACCAATGGCAGGTAGAAAAGGCATGAGGTCCTGAAAGCGGAATTTAGGGAGTTAGGAAGGGAATTGAAAAGCAGTACTTCAAGAGCAGTAATCTCAGGATTACTCCCAGTGCCACGTGCTAGTGAGGAGAAGAATGGGAAGATTGAATAGTTCAACACATGGCTGGAGAAAATGAATAGGAGGGAGGGCTTTCGATTTCTGAGGCATTGGGGCTGGTTCTGGGGCAGGTGGGATCTGTACAAGGACGGATTATACCTTATCAGGACTGGAACTAATGTCCTCGCGGGCAGGTTTCTAGTGTTGTTGAGGAAGGTTTAAACTAGATTGACAGGGGAATGGGATCCTGGGGGGAAATTCAGAGTGCAGAAGAGAAAAACTGGCAGTGGGAAGTAGTGAAGTATCAACTGATAACGAAATTATATCAGAGGTAGATAGAATGCTTGGAGAGATTGAAAGATTTTGAGTTGGCAACAGTAAATCATTAGATGGGGTCAGAATAGGCGGAAAAGTGAAAGAGCCTAAATCAGAGCTAATGTGCACGTATGTGAATGCATGGAGTGTGATTAGTAAGGTTGGTAAACTGCAGGTATAGGTTGACAAATGGAATTATGATATTACTGCTATAAAGATACCTGGCTCAAAGAAGGGCAGGACTGGGCATTAAATATTCCTGGGTACAAGGTGTTCAGGAGAGACATGAAAGGAAGAAAAGGGGGTGGGGGGGGGTGGGGGAGTGGCAAAATTAATTAAAGATGGTATTACAATACTTTGAGAGGGGATGTTCCAGAGGGGTTCATGACAGAATATCTGGCTAGAAGTAAGGAATTGGAAAGGTGCCATAACATTGATTGGTGTAGTATAAAGACCACCAACTAGTGGAAGGGATGTGGAGAAACAAATTTGCAAAGGAATTACAGAGAGGTGCAAGAGCTATAGAATTATCATAATGGGGACTTCATTTATCCAGATACAGACTGGGATGGGAATAGCACAAAAGGGGTGAGAATTCCCGGAATGTGTTCAAGATCATTTTCTGCAGCAGCATGTTTCCAGTCCAATGAGAGGACGTGCACTTTTGGACCTGGTTCTGGGGAATGAGTTGACCCAAGTGGGTCAGATATCAGTGGGAGAGCCTCTAGGGGACAGTGACTTTTGTATCGTAAGGTCAGTCATGGAAGAGGACAGAGAACAATTAAGAGTAGGGATAATTAATTGGGGGGAAAGCCAACTTCAATGGGATGAGAATGCATCTGAGTCCAGTGAGTTGGAATCAAATGTTGTCAGAAAGGACAATAGCTAAACAATGGGCAGGCAATGTCAAGGTAAGTTCCCTTGAAAGTGGGGGTGATAGGTTATTGGAGGTAGGTGGGATGCAAATTTAAGGTTACCATCAGATCAGCCATGATCTTATTAAATAGCGGAACAGTTTCAAGGGGCTGAATGGCCTACTCCTGCTCCTTGTTCGTATGTTTGTATGAAGGAGAAAGGTAGGACAAATAAATTCAGAGAAAGAGGTGAAGATGTAAAGCAAGAAGTGCATGTATAACAAATGTCAGGAAGAAAATACAATGGAGAATCAGGCTGAATATAGAAGGACCAGAGGGGAAGTGAAGAAACTAATAAGAAAAGCAAGGAGAGAGCACGAAAAGTGGCTGGCAGCGAACACAAAAGGAAATCCCAAGGTCTTCTATAAGCATGTAAAATAATAAAAGGGTGGTAAAAGAAAGAGTAGGGCCGATTAGGGACAAACAGGGGACTTGCATGTGGAGGCTGAAGAAATAGCGGAGGTGTTGAACAAGTACTTTGCATCAGTCTTTACAAAGGAAGAACTGCTACCCAGGCTGAGGTGAGAGGGGAGGTAATTAGTACACTAGAAGACCTTACAATCGAGAAGAAGGAGGTGTAGGAAAGGCTACCTTTACTTAAAATAGACAAGGTGCCAGAACTGGATGAGATGCATCCATGGGCACTGAGGGAAGTGAGAGTGGAAGTTGCAGAAGCACTAGTGATAATCTTCCAGTTTCCTTTAGACACAGGGGAGGTGCCAAGAGGGCTGGAGAACTGCGAATGTTACACCCTTGTTCAAAAAGGAGTGCAGGGATAAAGCCAGCAACTGCAAGCCAGTCAGTTTGACCTCAGTGGTAGGGAAACTTCTGGAAACTATAGTATGGGATAAAATTAATAATCACTTAGACAAGTGCAGGATAATTAAGGAAATCCAGCATGAGCTGATCAAGGAAAACCATGTTTAACTAATTTGCTGGAGTGTTTTGAGGAGGTAATAGAGCAGGTTGATAGAGGAAAGGCATTTGATACAGTGCCACACAACAGGCCTGTGAGCAAAATTCTAGGTTATGGAATAAAACGGAAAGTAGGCACTTGGATAAAAAATTGGCTGAGTGACAGGAAATAGAGAATAGTGATAAATGGTTGTTTTTCAGATTGGAGGAAGTTTGTAGTGAAGTTCTCCAGGGGTCAGTGTCGGGACCCCTACTCTTCCTGATATATATTAATGCCCTAGACTCTGGTGTACAGGGCATGGTTTCACAATTTGCAGATGATACGAAGATTGGAATGTTATCAACTGTGATGGGGATAGTTTTGAACTTCATAGTGACACTGATATGTTGATGGATTGGGTAGAAAAAGGGAAGATGAAGTTCAATGCAGAGAAGTGTGAGGTGATTTGTTTTGACAGGAAAGATATGGCGAGACAGTATGAAATAAAGGGAGAGCCTCTAAAGGAGGTGCAGGGACAGAGGGACCTTGATGTATACATCCATAGATCATTGAAGATGGCAGGGCAATTTAGCTATACATGATGTATGTATAGAAATATCATCTTCAATAAGGCAATAACCTTATAGGTTAAATCAGGCAAAGTTATCACAAATACAAAAAGAAAGTGATTTCATGCTTCAAAATTATATCATTGCAGTAATTGGAGTTTGCCTATTGTATGAGTACTGAAACCGGATGAAACACAAAGACAAACCAGTCAGGTGAACGTGGACTATCGAAAGGTGAATGCGGTGACAAAAGTGGATTCATATCCCATACCATGGTTGTAAGATTGCATTGAGAAAGTGGGAGAATCGAAATTTATCACAAAGGTTGACTTGCTAAAAGGATATTGGCAGGTACCGTTGTCGGAAAGAGCAAAGGAGATATCAGCTTCTGTAACGCCAAGTGGACTATATCAGTTTAAAGTCATGCCATTTGGTATGAAGAATGCATCTGTGACATTTCAAAGACTGACAAAGTAATTGTCAATCTAAGCAAATGTGCAGTTTATAGCGATGATCTAATTATTTTCAGTCAGACGTGGGAGGAGCATTTACAGCATCTGGAATAATTATTTACTCCACTACAAGAAGCTAATTTGGTGATGAACTTGACAAAAAGTGAATTTGCAAAAGCACAAGTTACGTTTCTAGGTCATACCATTGGACATAGTAATGTGGCTCTGAGAGATGTATGAGTCAAAGCTATCATGGATTTCCCAGTGCCTACAACTCAATGAGAAGTTTTGAAATTTCTGGGCCTGAGTGGGTTTTCCTGGAAATTTGTCCCAAATTTATAATAAGTATTGGAGATAGTGTGAAATGGGTTACTAAAATGAAGGGAGGGGGATATCATGCAGCTATTAATGTATATAATACTTAATGGAAAATATTTTTCTTTTAAAAGAGAGGTTTAGTCTGTGGGTGTGTCTTAACTGGATTAAAGTTAGCTAGTCTGGGTGCTTTGATGTGTACTAGTTTTGAGATGTAAGAGAGGTAGAGTGCATTTGTATTTTTTGAATGGAGCATTCAAGAAGTGGGATGAAATCTGGCACCTAACTAGCAGAAACCAAGCAATATGTTTATATTACTAATAAAATTGGTACTATGAAAGGGATTTTATTGTTAGAAGAGGTGGAGTTCAAAGAGGCTGGTGATACAACGAGAATTTACATTCAATGGGATGTGCTGGGTATAACCGACAGCAGTTTTCATGTATACAGTGCAGAGGCAATATAAGATCCAGGCAGCTGTAAGCCCCCAACTGTCTCCACAAGAACTAAAGTGAAAATAACCTCATTTTGAATTTGTAAGGTGAAAATGCTTTGCCTGGTGTCTGGTTAAATCTATGGGTTGTTGTTGCTTTAATGGAGATTACTTTGGGAATTTGTTAAAAGTTATGATAGTAGAAATTTGTAGCCATGTGTGTATATTTAACTTGTGTAAATTAATAAAACGTTTCATTTAGTTTAATGTAAAACCTCTTGAGAACTGGTGACCTGGTTCCTGAATTTAGAGTTGCTACTCAAACATACTACTTAAAAATATAGGCTATGACAGTTTAAAGTTTCCCTCTGGGATTTTTAAATAATTCAACTTCGCCAACTGCTGGGTCATAACAACAAGAGTAATGAGGTCAGGTTGAACTTGTGTAACACACTAGTTAAGCCTCATCTGGAGTACTGCATCCAGTTCTGGCACCATACTTGAGGAAGGATGTGAAGGCATTGGAGAGAGTACACAGCAGATTCATAAGAATGATTCCTGAGATGAAAAACTGTAGCTTTGAGGATAGATTGGAGAGGTTGGGATTGTTTTCCTTGGAGAAAAGAAGGCTGAGAGGAGACTTGATGCAAGTATTAAAGATCCTGAGGGGTATGGACAAGGTAAATAATGGGAAACTGTTTCCACTCAAGAGAACAAAAAGAGTAAATGCGATGTGAGGAAAATCTTTTTCACTCAAAGGATGGTTGGAGTCTGGAACAAACTTTCTGAAAAGGTGGTGGAGGCAGGTTTAGTCGAGGGATTCAAAAGGGAATTGGATTGCTACCTGAAGAGAGAGAATGTGCAAGGTTACAGGGATAAGGTAGGGGAATGGGACGAGATGGAATCATTTTTCAGAGAGCCAGTGCAGGCTTGATGGGTCAAATAGCCTCCTTATGCACTGTAAAAATACTGTGATACAACTTGTTCCCCGAATCAGCAACCAAACAGCAAAAAGACCTTCAGTCTGATAGCAGGCTACGTGATGATGTATCTCCAAAATAAATGTCAGGAGAAGGGGTGAGGATGGAACCAGTACTGCTGTGATTTCTGCTTGTGAGAAAGGGTTTCGGAAATTCTATTTGGGGTGGGAAGAGAGAGGACCTTCCATGTGCAATTCATAAAACAGGAGGCATGTCTAGGGAAGTTCTTGGGAAATTCTATCCTGTATACTTAGCGTAGGTTTCTTAATCCTGAACATATATAAGGGGCTTGGCATATGACAAATTACTTTTAGGTATAGATGATGTTACATGGGCAAATGCAGCAACCATGTTACACATAGTAAAATCCCACAATGAGAAGTGGGTCTACAGAAGGCCACAAAATATCTCAACTAACAAAGAATCAACCTAAGAAAGGATCAAGAACCTTGAATAGCCTATCCTGATGTCTCATTTGGATGAAAGGAAAAATTAATCCTAGTTACCTGCTCCATCTTATTAGAACCTCTAATTGGACATGAGCGATAACAGGATCAAAATTTCTAGGCAAAATGGCTGTTGGTGTCTATAAGGCAAAATGACCTTTATCCTGCTGGAGCCAGGTGCAGGAGGACAGTGCCTGAACAAAATCAATCTTGCGAGATACAACAGTCTTGCTGAGGTAAGCGGAGTAAACCAAGGCCACCAAGGAACAAAATCACTGTGGCCCTCTTTTGTAGCCTGCTTTGCAACAAAGTATTTAACAACTGATGCACTTTTCTGCTACATCAATCACATTATGGGATAATTTTTACTCTTGCATACAGCTGGTACAATGCTTCAGAAACCATGGACCACATTATCAGTCCGAGGGAGTTGTTGATAACATCAATATAGAATACAAACCCAGCGAACTGATCTAATGTAGTGAACTCCAGGATTGTAACCTCCTAACATATTTTCATTGTCTTATATTTTACCAGGTACGCACTCACCTCATCCATGTATATTTTATCCCATATCTAGATATTTTGCCTAAAATGAATCCATCCAACATTACTTCTGATCACCATGCATATTTGTTAACTACTGTCCAACTCTAGTTTTGCACAAACACATAACTGCATAAAAATCCACATCGTGCACTACATAATCTGTAGCACAAGCCAAATATATATAATTCATCCGTGTTTCTTTAATATCTTTCAGGCCAAATTACATACATAGATCAAATTTAATGAACGCTTAAATAAATAGCAGGTTTCTCTTGTGTCCCTGAGAACCCTGTAAGCAAGTAACTGGCAGGAGAACTTGGTAGTGTAACAATTTCAATATAAAACAAGATATGCTCGGGAAAAGCAGGGAAAAAATACATTTTTTAACAATACAAATCGGCCGCTGTGCATATTATAAAACTGTCACTAAATTCTCAAAGGGGCCATATTTGAAGTCTACATGGGGAATGTGTTATCCTTATGTTCATTAAGAGGATCCTTGGCCATGGTTATTCACAACAAAGTAAATTCAATAAGAATGTTGAAAACAACTGTGTTTTTGAATCCATTTGTAGTTTGAAATACAGCTATGTAAATCAACTGACATGTTCCTTAACATCCCACAGAAAAATAGCTGATGGGATGTAGAAAAAAAATTGGCAAGTTTCTTTTGCAGCATCCTCTACAGCTGATACATAACAGCATTAGTAAAGCTCATTGAAATGTCCCTGGCTTTTTGCCTGTGTTGGGAGGATACAAAGAGGAGAAAATGTGAAAAAAGAAGATAGTTAATTAAAATCAGGACTTAATAATAGAATGTAAGAAAAGTAAGACATATGAGGGTAAATGCATTTTCCCCTAGCATCATAGCAACATCCAGACATATTTTTGTAACATGTCATTTATCAAGGAAAATTTGATCCTACTATCATATGGTAACAAACTTTAGGTGGCTTCTCAAACATAATTTACTTATATTATGTATTCTAACAACATACAATGATACTGTGGTTCCCTGCTTGCAAATAACTGTCCATTCCCAAAAAATACCAACATATGCAATAATTGGTCTTCATGTTATGAAAGTATTTTTCTGGATAAATTATATGATTTCATTACTGACTAGTAATCATCAAGCACGCCTTAAAGTTCTAGACTGAGGAAGTGAGCATATCTCACCACCATTAAACTACGGCAACAGAGACAAATGGAACTTGTAAAGCTGAAAAAGCTGGACTTCAAAGGATTGATCAAGCCAAAAAAGTGAAATAAAATTAAACAAATAAAACAAATGTTCCTTTCTTTCCAATTGACAAGTATTTCTTAATCAGGCACAGAATCAAAGGCATTATAATCAAATTGGAGTTCTTTCGCCAACTCAATGTAACTGCATAATATGTTTCTTTCAATCTGAAATGTTCCAGAGCAATAAGAGTGGAAATGAAGGAAGAATGCAATACAAAATCTAAAGCCATTGTAATCAACATTATTATGGATTCTAAGGACTGAAAAAAGAAAGATATCCACTGCATAATTGGCTAGGTAAAAGAATCTCAGAATCCTCATTATAGAGTAAAACAATGGTGAAACAGTAGAAATACCGAAAACAACACATCGTTCCAGAACAAAAATAATCATATTTCTGGAGAAGCTGGGTACTCCCAAAGGTAAAGTTCAAAGCCAGATATAATCCTGGCTAACGTAAAGAATCTGGAAACAGATCAGGCTGATGAACCTGACTGCATTCACCCATAGGTGCTTAAAGGAATGGAGACTGTGCTCTGTGAGCCCTTGCTGACATATTTAATAGCTCACTGGGATCTTTGATTGTTCCCATACACTGGAGAGAGGCCAATATTTAGAAAGGGCAATGGTTCAGAACTGAAAAATTACAGGCCAGTGAATTTAACTTCAGCTGTGGTCACAATTGCTGGAAGGGATCATTAGAAATGCTCTATATGACCACCCTGACAGAGAAGAAAACACAGAAACAGAATTTTGCAGCACAGAAGGATGCCATTCAGCCAAAGAAGAATTATCCAGCCTAATCCAGCTCCTGGTCCATAACTCTGAAGGTTATGACACCTACGTGTATGTCCAAGCTGTTTTCTAAATGCAATGAGAGTTTTTGTCTCTACCGCCTATCAGGCAATAAGTTCCAGATCCTCACCACCCTCTGAGTGAAAAAAAAATATCCTCAATTCCTCTCTAATCCTTCTACTAATTACTTTAAATATACCCTGGATGTCGGCATGTTGTTGACCTCTGAAGCCTTGAAAAATCCCTCCAAAACAGGTATGCTGCCCATCCCTAATTGCCCTTGAACAGGTTGTGGTGAGCCACCTACAACTAAAGGCTTGCTAGGCTATTTCAAAATGTACTTAAGAGTCAACCACTTTGGTTTGGGTCTGGAGTCACATATAGGCCAGACCGGGTAAAAATGGCAGGTTTCTTCCCCTGGACAGCATAAGTGAACCAAGTATTTTTTTTAAAACGACAAACAGTAGATTCATGATCATAATTAGACCAGCATTTTCTCCCAGTTTATTAATTAATTGAATTCAAATTCCTCCAGCTGCCATGGTGAGATTTAAAATCATGAATCCAGAGCATTAGCCCAGGCCTCTGGATTACTAGTCCAGTAACATTACCACTATGATACCATCCCTTTCAAGCTCATCCTTTTTCCGCCAGCTGCTAGTTACTTCATCTTTCTTTCACCTTGACTATTTCAAGATCAAATGTCTCCCTCCTATTTTCTCCCTTTGATTATAAAATGTAACATTTATTTGGCAACTTATGTATGTAAAATTCAAACATTTTTTGAAAGGGCTTGCTGCTACATGATCCACTGCTGTTTTGAAATGACATTGAAGGCACCTTCATTCCAGTGTTACTTCTGGTTTTCAATAATTCATATTAAGATGCATTCCCCTTACAAAACTACTTGTTTCAATTGATCTGATATTGTCCTAGAGTCGTAGAGTTATACAGCACAGAAACAGGCCCTTTGGCCCATTGTATTTTATAGTGCATTGTGTTCTAATGGACTATGTAGTTAATACAGAACACAAACGTTAAAACACAGCAGAAGAGTAAGAGAGTCAGTCTAGAGGTAATGAATAAATTATTCTCATATTGGCTCATAAAATTCTATAGGTTGTGGGACAAAAGAAATACCCAAATAGATGAGTGGTTTTGAGGTCCTAGAAAAGTAGGATATGGATTTTCATTTCAATTGTGCCATGCTGCATAGAGGAAGAAAGTTGTGCATGAAGGGAGTTAGTTAGTAGGAACAAGAAAGAAATGTTCAGAAGAACAATTACCATAATTTTGGGGAGAGGGAGTGAGAGAGTGAGGGAAGGAGAGAAAGGAAAGAAATGTCACAACAAAGGAAGGAGGTGTAGGGCAGAGGTGAGAAACTATTTGCTTGTGATATTACAATGGTTCAACTGTATTTTCTCCAGGAATATGAGAGAGGAGCTGGAACTGCTTCTCCAGATAGTGAAGCATCATTCAAGTCTTATTCATGCATTATTTGTGAAGTGTTGCAACTTGTAGAGCAACTAGGTAATAGAGGTGCTTAGGCATAACTTCGCAATCAAAGAATTCAGAAATTCTATTTGAGATCAGAGTAAAAGCTAAGACTTTTAATAGAGAAAGAACCACTAAGAGTTAAACTATTAAAGGCTAGAAATTTTATCTGCTAATTCAGTTTATGAAGAACTTGTAAAAATGTATTCAATGAACTTCACTAACAAAGAAAATGGAAGAGATCAAAATGTAGTGATTCAAAATGGAAGAGATCAAAATGTGGTGTTTCAACTATTGCATCAATGTTGTTCACATGAGTTTGCAATCTGAAAAAAGTTGACAGAAATTGTTAGCAAATGGGTTGGCAGGGTTAGGTGTGGAATAGAGGAGGCCAAAACATGGCAAAAAAACACAGTACAAGAAAAAACAGATCCTTGAAATTCATGAATTGAAGGGAAAAGAGACAGAGGGTGGAAGCATCCCAGATTTGCACTAAGTGCAGTGACTGGCGGGTAAAACAATGTTTTACCCAACAGCCACAATAGCGGCTTTTCACGCCTTATTGTCCCAAACCCGCTGCATTAATTATGCATTCACAGGAAACACGCCATTTCCATGACGGATGGGCTCTCATTCACCAGCCATCATCTCGCCATTTCATCATACCAGACACCATAGTTGAAGTCCAGCCATGCATGCACCTTTCAGTGCTTCCAGCCCACGACAGTTGAACAGAAGACAGGATGGCCCCAAAAGGCAAAAAGACTACAGCCCCAAGGTTCAATGAAGCATCCCTTTAGCGCCTTTTGGACACAGTGGAGGCCTGCTGTGATATCCCCTACCTCCGCTCTTGCCGCAGGATGGGCAGAAACCTCACTAATCCAGCTTGGGAGGCAGTGGAAGCGGTGGTCAGCACCAACGCAAAAGAGGATCACCACCCAGTGCTGAAAGAGGATGAATGGTCTCATCTGTTCCGCCAAGATAACTCACTCTTCTCATCACTCTCAACTCTCACACTCTTAAACCCATCACACATCCACAGGGATCTCACATTTCAAGGGACAACACCACTAACTCTCATACACACCCTCACATCTTCATCAGGCTATACCCTTTCAAGCTCGGGTCCTCATCCTGACCGTGGCTCCGCTCACCACACAAATATTCCACACAAGGCCATGTGTCCTGCTCACAGTCTCTCCATCTGTTTTCAAGTAGGAGAAGCCTGCTCACATCAGCAGGGAGAAGTCCCAGACCAGGGGTGGAGTGCACTTTGAGGAATGTGCCATCGCAATGGCTGGTGAGGATGTCGAGCATGCCTGTGGTGGCAGTGAGGTCAGCGGCGAACACCCTCGTAAAGATCTTGCACCACTTCATCCCTCTCTCGGCGCAACTGTGAGTGCTCTCTCCTGCTTTTGACTCTGCTGCTATGCACTACTTATCTCTACTTTGTTTCACAGGGAGCCCTGCCAAGTGACCGACACCCTCAGCCAGCCATTCCCTCAGCTCCATCCAGGTCCTCATCTCCAGCCAAGAGAACACCTCCTCCATTGAAGAGCTGGAAATAAGCAGCCTGGAAGATCCATCACAGCACTTACCCACACTCTCCCCCAGCGCAGAGACACACACCTTGGTGGAACCTAAATCTAGAGCAAGCTCAGGATCACAATCTGGTGGTCTCCGCATGGACTCTTGTCCGCAGCAGCAGGAGGCAGGTTCATGCAAGCTCCCCGGTACTCAGGGAACTGCTGGGGAATCAGGCATCTATGAGGTCTGAGTCAGATAACGAGCCTCTAGATTTGGCCTTCCAACTCATCCTGGACAGTCAAGAGAAGACATGGAAACATCACGCAGGGCTATTGGAAGCCCGCAACAGAGTGGCACACGAGTTGGAGGCGTGCGTCTGCCTGCTCTCTGATGAAGTGGTGCCCAAATGTGCGTGTATGGAGGTCTCCATGGGGAGGCTGGCAGACATCATAGAGACTCTGGTCCAGCAAAACGGAGAGATGTGTGCAGACCTGCACTCCATCGCGGGAGGCATGGGTGAGTTCCTGCAGTGGCAACACGAAGGGGAAATGGAGCACCTCGGCATCCCTCCTGGTGCTCCTTTCCCTCAAGGAGTCAGGCTGGGGCCCCCAGGCATCCAAATGGAGGAGGAGTGGCAGCTTGACGCCCCTGGGTTATCCACTCAGAAATCTCAGAGGCTGTCCTCTTCCTCCAATTCCCCTTTCCCTGTGAGCCCCTCACCTCATCCTCTGTCACCGCAGAGGGAGCAGCTGGTCAACAAGTGATCCTGGAGGGAGAAGTGTGGGTGTTTTAGAGCTTTGTGCAAGCACTCTCCCATGCACATGGGTCTTTCACATATCCTACTCATCTCAAAGTCCTGAGCATTTTGAATGCTGCCTGCTGGAGTTCATTTTCAGTTGTCCATCTGAGCTGATGTGCATCTCCACCCACCCACTGATCACAGTTCCATGCAGCACCTGATTTCGCTCACCACGAGTGTCATTTCACTTTCAATTTGGACATCATGGTCAGGATTTGCTTTTTCGTAAGCTCCCCTGTCTTTTCCCCTCCCCCAGTCACTGATTTCCTTTCCCCCATAATGGTTGACCCTCCTGGCATCATCTTTCAACTTGCTTCCATGACCTACCAGCCACATCCCTTTTCCGTTCCTTTCCGAAAATCCACCCCCAACCATATTCACCCTCCCGACCTCCTCCTTCACCCCCCCCCGCACCCCCCAACCGCCACCCAAGGGTCCGTGTCTGCCTCTGAGCCCCCACCAACTACCCTCGCCGTCCCTTCTAACATTGCTGTCGATCCCTCACTCTCGAACCCTACCACCTCACTCTGCCCTCAGTCATTCTCAGCATTTCCTCATACCACGCCCACTCTCAGTTTGCTCCCCAGGAGGCAGTCATGGACCCATCAGACCCCTTCCTTGCACATTCACCTGGACATCCCCCCACCCCCGGAAACCCCTTTCCCCTCAACGGTGACTTGCTGACTTCCATGCACTGCTTTGCAGCAGAGCCTTTTCCATGAGAGTCCACCCAGCATGCTATGGACATTCCTCCAGGGTGCTGTTGCTGTCGGGCTCCAGCATTTCCTGCTCCTCAGATCTCTGCAATGTGAGCAATGTCCTGGCATCAAGCCCTGACCTTTGCAAGTCAGTTGTCAAAATTTGTTCTGCACCAGTCTGTTTTCCCACCAACATGAGTGGACGATCCAGCGGGGGTCAGGGGACAGGGGGGTTGAATCTGGCAGGCTGGCCCTAGAATGATATGCTGATGTATTACAATGAGGTTCCCGATGTCCAATGGTTGGGTACGCAGCCCGCCACTGGTGGGCGGTGCGGATGATCACAAACTGGTTTCACGTTGTCATGAAACCGACTTTTGGCCTTCTTGCCATGTTGTCCGTTCATGCTACCGAACACATCCAGCGCCAGCGGGCATGGAAAATCACGCCAGAAGTTTTGCCATTGACAAGAACACATATAAAATGACTTTGAGGAAAGAAAATAATAAGATAACTTTTTATTTAAGTGCAATCTATTAAACCTTATTGCAGTCTCTAACTTAAGAAGAAAAATAAAACCATCAACATGTTCAAGAACAGCGTTCCATGTGTATGCGAACCATTCATGAGTGAAATGGCTATGAAGGTAACCATTGTGGCAATCTTGGATTGTGCCAGAACATTCAAAGCACTGGATGATTTGAGAGTTAACAATAGCTTCCAGAATATAAAAATGCAGATGTAGGGGCAACATAGGCTAGTTTTGGGGGTTTTTTTTGGACCACTGGGTTTCTAGTATGGGCTGAATTTTCCCACTTGGGGATTTTTCCGGACCTCCAGTGATCAGCCGATGGCTGCAGCCACGGGACAGCCAGTACGACCTTCTGATTGGGCACATCTTGGATTTCTGTCCAATTAGGGACAGCGAGTGGGCTGAGGAGGCAGGAAAGCCAATCAGCACGCATGGTGTAATGGGCCGTGGAAGTGCTGCTGCGGCGTCTGGGACATGAGACGGAGTCAGCGCAACAGTCACCGGGTGGGGGGGAACGGAAAGCTTTTCTTTAAGCCGAGCACTCTCTTTAACAGCAGTCTCTGTAAGGGACTGTTGTAATGGCGCGCCCATGCCAAAGGATGCGCCCAGGTTTACCATTTTCGCCATGTCAAGGTCAGATTAGTTGTAAATGTTAAGAAGCTCGGACCTCCCAACTTGCACGAGCCTCCTTGAGCTGACGAGTTACAGACAGAAACAAAAATACCTGGAAAAACTCAGCAGGTCTGGCAGCATCTGCGGAGAGGAACACAGTTAATGTTTCGAGTCCAAATGACCCTTCAACAGAACTAAGCAAAAACAGAAAAGGGGTGAAATATAAGCTGGTTTAAGGGGGGGGGGGGGGGGGGGGGGGGGGGACAGCTGGATAGAGAGCCAGTGATAGGTGGAGATAACCAAAAGATGTCACAGACAAAAGGACAAAGAGGTGTTGAAGGTGGTGATATTATCTAAGGAATGTGCTAATTAAGGGTAGAAAGCAGGACGAGCAAGGTACACATAGCTCTAGTTGGGGTGGGGTGGGGTGAAGGAATCAAAAAAGGCTAAAAGGTAGAGATAAAACAACGGATGGAAATACATTTAAAAATAATGGAAATAGGTGGGAAAAGAAAAATCTATATAAATTATTGGAAAAAAAAGGGTTGAAATCGGAAAAGGGGTGGGAATGAAGAAGAGAGTTCATGATATAAAATTGTTGAACTCAATATTCAGTCCGGAAGGCTGTAAAATGCCCAGTCAGAAGATGAGGTGCTGTTCCTCCAGTTTGCATTAAGCTTCAATGGAACAATGCAGCAAGCCAAGGATGGACATGTGGGCATGAGAGCAGGGTGGTGTGTTGAAATGACAAGTGACAGGGAGGTCTGGGTAATGCTTGCGGACAGACCAAAGGTGTTCTGCAAAGCGGTCACCCAGTCTACATTTGGTTTCTCCAATGTAGAGGACACTACATTGGGAGCAACAAATGCAGTAGACTATGTTGAGGGAAGTGCAAGTGAAATGCTGCTTCACTTGAAAGAAGTGTTTGAGCCCTTGGACGGTGAGGAGAGGGGAAGTAAAGGGACAGGTGTTGCACTTTCTGTGGTTGCATGGGAAGGTACCCTGGGAGAGTGTTGAGGTGGAGGGGGTGATGGAGGAGTGGACCAGGGTGTCCTGGAGGGAACGATCCCTGTGAAATGCCGCCAGGAGGGTTGAAGGGAAGATGTGTTTGGTGGTGGCATCATGCTGGAGTAAGTGGAAATGGCAGAGGATAATCCTTTGAATGTGGAGGCTGGTGGGGTGATAAGTGAGGACAAGGGGGATCCTATCATGTTTCTGGGAGGGAGAAGAAGATGTGAGGGCAGATGCACGGGAGATGGGCTGGACACGGTTGAGGGCCCTGTCAACCACCACGGGTGGAAAACCTCGGTTAAGGAAGAAGGAGGACATGTCAGAGGAACTGTTTTTGAAAGTGGCATCATCAGAACAGATGTGACAGAGGCGAAGGAACTGAGAGAATGGGATGGAGTCCTTACAGAAGGCGGGGTGTGAGGAGCTTAGTCGAGGTAGCTGTGGGAGTCGGTAGGCTTGTAATGGATATTGGTGGACAGTCTATCACCAGAAATTGAGACAGAGAGGTCAAGGAAGGAAAGGGAAGTGTCAGAGATGGACCATCTGAAAATGATGGAGGGGGGAAATTGGAAGCAAAATTAATACATTTTTTCAGGTCCTGACGAGAGCATGAAGCAGCACCGAAGTAATCATCGCTGTACCGGAGAAAGAGTTGTGGGAGGGGGCTGGAGTAGGACTGGAACAAGGAATGTTCCACATACCCCATAAAGAGACAGGCATAGCTGGGGCACCCATAGCCACACCTTTTATTTGGAGGAAGTGAGAGGAGTTTAAGGAGAAATTGTTCAGTGTGAGAACAAGTTCAGCCAGACGGAGGAGAGTACTGCTGGATGGGGATTGTTCGGGCCTCTGTTCGAGGAAGAAGTGGAGAGCCATCAGACCAACCCGGTGGGGGATGGAGGTGTAGAGGGATTGGACGTCCATGGTGAAGAGGAGGCAGTTGGGGCCAGGGAAATGGAAATTGTTGATATGATGTGGGGTGTCAGAGGAATCACGGATATAGGTGGGAAGGGACTGGACAAGGGGAAAGAGAATGGAGTCAAGACAGCAAGAAATGAGTTCCGTGGGGTAGGAACAGGCTGACACGATCGGTCTGCAGGGACAGTCCTGCTTGTGGATTTTGGGTATGAGGGAAAAGCGGGACGTCCAAGGTTGAGCGACTATCAGATTGGAAGCTGTGGAAGGAAGATCTCCAGAGGAGATGAGGTCAGTAACAGTCCTGAAAACAATGGCTTGATGTTCAGTGGTGGGGTCATGGTCCAGGGGGAGGTAGGAGGAAGTGTCTGTGAGTTGACGCTCAGCCTCTGCGAGGTCGAGGTCAGTGCGCCAGACAGCAACAGCACCACCCTTGTCAGCGGGTTTGATGACAATGTCAGGGTTGGCCCTGAGAGAATGGAGTGCAGCAAGTTCAGAGAGAGACAGGTTAGAGTGGGTGAGAAGAGCAGAGAAATTGAGACGACTAATGTCACGCCGACAGTTCTCAATGAAAAGATCAAGAGAAGGTAAGAATCCAGAGGGAGGGGTCCAGGTGGAGGGAGAAAATGGAGGTGGGTAAAAGGATCCATTGAACGGGCAGAGGACTCCTGCCCAAAGAAGTGAGCAAGGAGATGAAGGCGGCGGAAGAAGAGTTCAGCATCGTGCCGAGCCCGAAATTCATTGAGATGAGGGTGTAAGGGTATGAAACTAAGTCCTTTGCTGGGCACTGAACGTTCAGCATCGGAGAGGGGAAGGTCAGGGGGTATGGTGAATACACGGCCGGGGCTGGGATTGGAAGACAGGATGGGGTCAGAGGGACAGGCAGGGGTGGAGGGTCCTGGATGGGTGTTGGTGTCGATGAGTTGTTGGAGTTTGCGTTCCTTTGCACCTGAAAGAAAGAGACAAAGTTTCTTGTTGAGGTGTTGGATGAGACGAAGAATAAAATGAAACTGGGGGCACGCGCAGCTTTGAAAAAGGGTACGGCAGTGCTGCTGGAGGGAGAGGTCGAGTGTGTTCATATAGCGGCGCATGGTACTGAGTGTGGATCTCAGAATACGACGAGAACAATAGTCCGAGGAGCGTTGTATGTCCCGGAGATTACTGTAATCCTGGGTGGGTTCGAAACATGAGGGATGGAACTTCAGTTGAAATCCACATGGGGTAACACGGAGACGGAGACAGTCACTGAGGAAGGAAATATGGCTGTGAAAGCGGGTTTTAGTAAACACCTTGTCAAACACCAGGAGAGAAATGGAAAGCAATGAAGGTGAACAAGGCAAGAGAGAGATACAAAAATCCTGACGAAGAGAAGAGCAATACTTCTTCAAGGTAGGCATTTCTTGAAGAGAAGTGGCAGTCAATTAAACACTAAGATAAAAGCAAAAAACTGCGGATGCTGGAAATCCAAAACAAAACCAAAAATACCTGGAAAAACTCAGCAGGTCTGGCAGCATCTGCGGAGAGGAACACAGTTAACGTTTCAAGTCCAAATGACCCTTCAACAGAACTAAGCAAAAATAGAAAAGAGGTAAAATATAAGCTGGTTTAAGGGGGGGTGGGGGTAGAGCTGGATAGAGAGCCAGTGATAGGTGGAGATAACCAAAAGATGTCACAGACAAAAGGACAAAGAGGTGTTGAAGGTGGTGATATTATCTGAGGAAATCTATCTAAATTTTTGGGAAAAATGGGGGAGATCAGAAAGGGGGTGGAGATGGAGGAGAGAGTTCATGATCTAAAATTGTTGAACTCAAAGTTACAGACAGTGCGGGCGATCTTGTCCAATTATGTGTATTTTTTAAAAAAAGGCAAGCGTCTGGTGAAAATACCTGATATTTGCTTCATGAGCAACCTCAGTTGCCCTCATACTGCTGCTGCCCAGCATCACACTTAACTTACCCCTGGGAAAAGGGCTGGAAGCGCGATCAAAACTAGCCTGATGCACTTGCCCCCCGATTTTCCTGCCTCCCCACCTTCAATCCCTCCCACAATGGTCTGGTAAAAATCCCACCCCCTCCTCCATTCCCCACTCTTGGGCCACCTTAGCATGTCTCCTTTTAACAGAAAGAAGTCTGTTTTGAGTGTTATCTATTTAGCACCATCTATCAAATCTCAGACTTTTAATGAGTTTCATAGTACTTAATGTGAAACACTTTAAATGTTTAGTTCATGTTAGAACTTCATCATACAGAACTCCAGGAGATCATTTCAACTGAGTGCACAACTCATTTTTTACAAAGCAAAGTTACAGATTCCATTCTATAAACAGTTAAGGAACAATTATATTTTCTTTCTTCGAGTAGTCACCCAAAAAACGAGAAAGAACAGGTACTAAGGGAACATTTGACTATCCTGCTGGAAATAGTTCTTCAGTCCAAGAGACAGGATATACTGTTTTAAAAAACGTACCTGAGGCAACTTACCAAGATTACTTCCAATTACTTGTTGGCATGCTTCTCAAAAAATGAGCGATAATAATTTACTAGAAAAAGCTCTCGACAACTTCCCAGAAATGGATGTTTCCTTATACCTCTGGGAGCCCACTTACCGTTTAAATTAAGCCCAGAGTCATGGGATGAAGTCTTTTCTCTCTGCTGGCCAGAATCAATTGCATAGTCTCTGCCCAGTTCCTAATGTCCGTGGCCCACAGCCTGTAATTTCGCATTATTCAGTATTAAATCGGCAATCTCAATCCGATGGAACACAAAAGTGGATAATGCGGAAAGTGGAAAAATTTTCACGTGTAGTACAAGTAGCTCAGGCCTCAGTTAGCATATTGCTTATATGTGGCCTGTAATATATTTGTCATAATTGTGTTCACTGGATGGCAAAAGTGGAAAAGTGTTTCAGAGCACTGAAAGCTCTGAACGTCATGTCAGTTTTCCCAAAGCAGATTGCCTCAGTCCAGCATTTTATGACAACACCTTGCAGCAAAACACAGTTGATTGCTGCAGATCATTTTCACAGTATTTATGAAGTTGGATATGAAAGGACATCTTATAGGCTACACAGTGAAGCCAAAAGAATGTTACATCTAACATCTTAGGGGAAAATTTCTTGTGCTTGTTGCAGGTTTTAGAATTTATAACACATGGTGAAGAGAAGAAATTTTTGCTCTTCATCAGAGAATCCAAAAAATCAACACAATGTACACAAACACAGAAAATACACTTTTTTCATAATTCTGTATTCATCACATATTATTTAGGTCTGCTCATTTAAGATTTGAACTTGTCCTTGTTTTCCCTCAAAGCAATGGCTACAAATGATAGTGTTTCCTGCAACTTTTGTTATTAATAGCAAATTTGCAAATGACCTTTTGACCAACGCTGTTAACATATTCACCCAAGCATAATCTATCACGGATAATGTTTTATTATAGATATGGGCCATCAAATGAAGCAGTGCAAGGTAATTGATAGATTGTTTTTTAACATGATTATAATGATGCAAACCAAATATTAATTTGTTTGTAAGGATTTAGGCAGACGGAGTATTTCATCAATTTATTTAAAAAAGTATCATGTGTTAACAGCTTCATGGATAATAAGGGCTTTATAGTTACAAATCAGTTCTCAGAGAACATAATAAAAATGCGAACAAAAAAACATGAGAAACTAAAGGGCACTGTAATTTGTGACTGCTTTTACTACTGTTCTTCATTCCAACAACGCAAAGGATAGCAAGACTGTCTGGATATACCAGTTATTCTTAGTCAACATGCATCAAATACATTACTTTAAAATTATTGGTAAGAGTTTTACATGCTTTGTCTTACACCTATATATGTGTGCATAGAGAATTTAAATGCTCATTATGCAATCTGTGGGAAATAGCTGCATTTCATCATTTAAAATGTTGCCATAAATCTTTATTAATGAGCATTTAGGAAGGCTTCAGATTTTGCTTGGATCCCAAAACCTCTCTTTGAATCATTGTTAAATAGGGAAGTCTGGAAAGATATATCAAGTGCATACCTTTCAAAACATTGTGTGGGTTTAGTTAACTTTTAAAGTTTCTGTTGAAGGTATTTAGATTTATTAGCCCCTTGTTGAAAGGTACGCCACTGAGTGGCCAATGTCCTAACGAGCCAAGTTGCAGATGATGATTTTCCACTATGGAATGTAATACCTCAGCAATTCTCATCGGCTCTAATATTTACACAATAAGCATCACATAAATACTAGAAGAAACTTTTCAACTTGACAAAACTAAGGAACACAAATTAATGCAGCAATGCTTGTAAAATATTACAAAAGTCAAAACTATGTCACACAGGTCAATGTAGATATCTGAAGTTCATGATTGTGCAAGTGTTATTGCCCAGATCCTATCCAGTGACCAATGAAAAAAAAGCAAGACTCTGCTAATTCCGCAGTGATATTGGGATTCCAATCATAATCTATTTCTTTGTGAAGTCTTCCTTGTTTTGATCACAGCAAAGACTCTCCTGTTAATGGTGAAAGAAATACTGGGCTGAAAACAATAGTTTCCTTCTTGAGATCTGAAATTTAGGTGACTTCAATGACACTGTGTGGGATTTATTTATAGACAAAATCAAAATGACTCCTCCATTCATTTCTCTTAAATCATTACAAGGTGATAATGAAAAAAAATGAATCTATTTTCAGATTTCTGAAGCCATGTCAAAATTTATTCACTGCAGTTCAATGTTCCCACTCAGCTGCACAGCCAGGCAACACATGAAAGGTAACACACAGGCCTTGTTCTGTCACAAATAACAGGTGTGCACAGTTGTGCAAAAAAATTGAAAGGAATCACACACTAAATAAAAGAGGCTATGGGCAGAATCATCCATGCCCACTGGCATGAGCAGACAATATAGCGAGAAGGCCAAAAATCAGTTTCATGACATCGTGAAACCAGTTTACGATCGTCTGCTCTGCCTACTGATGGCAGGCCGCATCTCCCTCCATCAAATGTGTCGGGAACCTTATTGTAACACATATGCATATCATTATAAACCCAGCCCCCTGGAATTGTCCCCACCCTGCAGGATTGTCCGCCCATGCTGACATGTTTCACAACAGCATATAAAAGGCGTGCACTTGACGGGCTGCACTTTGAGGGGAACTCGGAATTGAGTACACAGTAATGTTGCAGGGAGCTCACCCGGGTTGCCTGTTTGACTTTAAGGTTGAGGTGTGCTGGTGGCATGGGGTGGCAAGGGCTTCCCAGCAATTCAGGTGACTGGGGGGGGGGGGGGGGGGGGGGGGGGGGTGGTTTGTGGCATCAAGGGCTGCCCTGCGGTTGAAGGTATAAAGTGACATTCCTCCGCAGCTGAGAGAGTTCAGGCACAGCCACATTGATATGACTGGAGTCCGGCCTCTAGTTTCTTTGCCCTCTCAAACAATGCAGAGGCATAAAACTACCACCAAGCGCACCAAAGCTTTTCACCATCCCCCAGCACAGACTACAAACTAATGAGCATTTTAGTGGACTGCAGGACAGTTGGACAACTGGGCACATTGTACAATCTCCTCGCTAAAGCTGGCCGTGGAGCAGTCACTGGTGAAGGCGCTCACAGTCCCTTGCAATGTCATCATCCTGGTTTGAACCAGCCTTCCCCATGGTTCAAGTTAACAGTGCAGCCTTGCAGTGCAGGTTAGGAGAATGCCTGCACCGGAGCTAAGAACACAGCATGCAGTCCAGTGGGCAAAACTGCCGCCAATCGTCGGACGGAGTGGGGAGGACAGAAAATTGGCACAAGAGTCAAAGAACAAACTATTATGAAAGACGACTAAAAGTTTGATCAAACAGGCTTTAAGAATTTTGTTTTATTTGTGTCGCTCTGAAAGCAGTTATACTCTGATATTGATGTTAACAATCTATTGAACAGCTTCAGCTGAAGCAGTGTGAATGATTGTGATGCCATCCCCACCATGCCAAAACTTCCAGCGTCTTTCAACAATCATTTCACTCAGCCCAAGTTTTCCTGGATCCAATTATCACCAAACAAGGCACACCTCAAAGGGTCCCCGTTCCTTAAATATTCAAGAGTCCTATCTGTTTTCTTCCCTTTCTTTTGAACAGAAATTGAACTTTTAAAAGCATCCTTCTTAGTTAACACAACACAGCTTACGCTGCTTTCTCACAGCAGTAGTTCCTTCACTTCTCTGACTCAAACAGCAGCTATCCTTTTTCCGTGAGATACTGTGAAATGGTGTTAAAACTGCCACCCACCTCAATGGGTTTTTATTTGAGTTTCTCGCCCCATGGCAAACTGATCACATGGGCATGTCTCCATGCTGAGGTGTTTATCTGTGATTCTTTGTTTTACTTTGAGTTAAAAGTAAATCTCAAAACATAACCATCTTATAAAGTTCAGCATCAACGTTTATGACAAAATCACTGAAAAAGTCAATAGGAGTGCGAATATAAGGTGGTGATGTTTTAAACTGTCTCTTTTAATTCATGGTAAAATGGAGCTAGTGGAGCCGGCCATGTGATCTCCTAACTAGTACTGCCTGACAATAAGCCTGTGTGACCCAGTTGCTATGGGGATCAGGGGCCCAGGTGAATTGAAACCTAAGTGCCAGCTCGCACACCTGGACACAATGAAAGGAGTAATTGGCTTTTCTAGGGGCAGACTTACAGAATCTCAGACCTACTGGTTCAGAGATCTTATACAGAAAGAAAGAGTCTTGGAAAGAGAGACAGGAAAACAGCTGCTGCTCTGAACAGAAGGGGAAAAGACTGTTCTCTGTTAGGCATTGAGCAAAATATGGGCGGGAGCTCATTCTCTGGTTGAAGAGACCGCACCTCAGGATTTAAGGACACTGGGAGATTCGCCCTGGAGTGGGCTTTGCTGCTAGAAGCCAGTTAGGAGATTCTCAGAAGACTGAGGGAAGTGACTTTTGACAGACAGTTGACATTAGGACTCAGCGAAATGAGGAGAAGCAAGCCTGTTGGAAGATGGTAGTAATTTTTGAGTAGTTCTTTTAAAGGCTGCAGTTCTACAAAGAGTGCTATGTAATGTGAACGTGGCATGGGGTCTTCGGTCATGTTAGGAAATTAAGGGCGGATACTTTTCTGTAATTTAGTATATTAGTTGCCTACTAGGTAATGTTTACTTGGGTTTGATTTTAGTTTGCTTGTTACAAGAAAAGTCTTAAAGCATGAAATCTTGTGTGATCCCTTGGGTCAGTCATGAGGAATTCAAACCTCTTTTTAAAGGTTATTGATCTCTAGAGGGATCACAACAACGACTTTAAAAAAAAAAGATTGGCTAGTTTCTTGCTGTACACTAGTCAGTTTCTTCATAAATTAAGTATTGTTTGATATGAAAAAGACTTTTAAGATATGCCCACTAGTGCTTGTTCGCCTGAGAGAATGAGTGCAGTTTGAAGAGCCTTCCCAAGTCAGTGAAATCTAAAAGTTCTGATCTGGAAGAATGGCCAATTTGTGGGCAGGGTTTGAATTGGGAGAATTGAATCTAGAACCAGCGTGTTTTGCGCATTTACTTTAATATTCCCTGATCTTACATGCTAGTTATCTTATGCTGATCCAGCCTAAACCACCTTGACAATGATGATACTACTAGAATAATCATGCAAAATATTCTAAGCCACCATATTTACTCTATTAAATAGATTGCTAAGCTAACATATCTAGTTTTTTGAGCAACCCCACTAAATATCATTGGAAAATACACTGCTTTTTTTGGAAATTCATGTTGGGAAAGGAGGGCGGCACTTCTCTCCCCAACACCACCTCCAAATTTGCAGTATATCGGAGAACTCCCGATCTTGAAATACAGAATAGAATTTCAAAATCTGCCAAGGATTCGAAACTTGGAGAAGTGGCAAACAGGATGATAAGAATTGACGCAACAGGTCATAGATAGGCTAGCAGAATGGGCAGACAAGTAGGTGGCAGATGCAAATTAATACAGAGAAGTGTGAAGTGATGCATTTTAGCAGAAGGGAAAGGAAGACAGTATAGACTAACTGGCGCTGTTCCAAAGAGTGTGCAGAGACAGAGGGACCTGGGGGTCACATGCACAGATCTTTGAAGGTGGCAGGACGAATTGAGAATGTGGTTAGAAAAGCATATGGAATCTTGGATATCATAAGCATAGGCATTGATTACAAAAGCAGGAATATTATCCTGAACCTTTATAAAGCTCTGTTTATGTCCCAACTAGATTACTGTGTCAGTTTCTGGTCACCACACTTTAGGAAGGATATGAGGGCCCTCGAGAGGGGCAGAAGAGATTTAGCAGAATGGTTCCAGGGTGGGAGATTTTAGCTATAGGGTTAGTTTGGAAACGCTGGGGTTGTCCTCCTTGGAGCAAAGGAGGTTGAGGAGAGATTTGACAAAAATGTACAAGATTTTGACAGGTTTTGATAAGGCAGAAAAGGAAAAACTGTTCCCATTAGCTAATAGTGCAAGGACAAGGACAAATTTAAGGTTTTGTGCAAGAGGTTCGGGGGGAATGTGACGAGGAATATTTCCAGTGAGTGATAGTAACCTGGAACTCACTACCCATGAGGATGGTAGAGCTGGAAACAATCAATGATTTCAAAAGGAAATTGAATTGGTACTTGAAGTAAATAAATCTGAAGGGTTATGAGGATCAAGTGTAGAAGTGGCACTCGATAGGCCGAATGGCCGCCCCGTGTCATATGTGACTGTGACGCTAAGTGCCCATTTTAACTGTACAGACCGACAACCTGTTTCTAATGTGAAACAGTTTCTACACAAACAGATCTACTTTGAATCATTGTTTTGAAGTCACAAGCAGCAGCTTTCCATATAGGTAGCAAAAGTTCACATAACACAATTTTTGCCACCGCAGACAATTAGCAACCAAAAAATGAGGACGCCTCTAGCAAGCTGCTGCTCCATTTATTTCCTGGATTGTAGTGTGATTATCTGAGGCACTGGTTCAAATTGCTTTGTTCTCTCTATTTCAACAGAAGTCCTTGTGCAGTTATAAAACTTCTATTTTCAGGACAGAACTCAACCATGCTTTATATTAAAAAGAACTCTAAACATTGAAACTGGCTCCTTACATAACTAACTGAAAAATTATTACAAATATTTACACTGAAAAAAGACACCAGGCATTGGTTTACTGAATTCTAATCTGCATTAAGATGTTATCAGAAGTATAATCATAAAAGCAGTTTAATAACCAGAGAGGCTGCCATTCTTAGTTACCATTATAAGATGATGGTTCAGAGGACTAGAAACAATTAGAGACCATCAATTAGTATAATGCACTAAACCGGAAAATACCTGGCACCATTTCAGTTGAATCTTTAAACTAATACCATTCCTGATTCAAAAATCTTTTTTTTCAGAATTTGAACAAACACTTTATAGCATTTAGAAAATATAAATGTTGCACATTTAACTCTTATTCACAAATTACGAATTATGATTTAAGCTTGTTAATATAATGTAGCGTTGCTGTAGGGAGTTGCTTTGAGCCACAAGTAGCACGATTTTAATTCAAGATATTAGCTGCCTCAGGCTGCTGGAAACTGCTCAAACATGATGTGCTTTTGTATCATGGTCTGAACAAGGTTATTTATATGGCTATTAGCTATACGTTTCTCCTACCAGCAAATAGCATCAATGAGTACAAGCCACAAAAAGTGATGTCTCCCAGCAGGTGTCATGAGTCATTAAGTACATCTCAATTAATTAGAGTACTCTTATCAAATATTCAATTATTTTAACACAATGGATAAAAATTAGTGGACTAGTTAGGTTTTTCAGTGGGGTGGACACTGAAAAGGAAGTTACGCCACTAAAGCTGGGCTTATGGAATCCAAAACCAAAAGCTTCAAGTTGCAAAGGAGGGGAAGCACTGCCACAGACCCTGCTTCAGTCATACAGGCCGAGGTTCCGATTCTGCACTGAAGCATTTCTTCTGCCGGACTGGAAGCTGATACGCCTCTTTGACCTTGGCATATACACCTCAAAAACAACACACCGCATCCGCATGTCCAAGTAAGTGGTGGACGTGGATGCAATTGTATCTCTATCAATTTTCTGGAAATTCTGCTCCCACCGGAGTTATGACGAAACACATAAAGAACTGCCAGGGATTTTTGACCCTTGTGCTATCCTTAATGTAACCATAAAATAGAGACAGCTAAAATTCATTGAATAAAATACAGTTATTGCTGTGAATCTAACCTTTTGGACATAACAAACCCATGCTTCATCTAAACATATGAGAACACGAATTAAAATCAGTCAAAAGTATTGAGTGAAATCAAATAGCTGTCCATGCCATCTAGCAAAGTTGTTATGTTACTGGATTATTAGTCCAGAGGCCCGACTAATGATTCACCTTCATGTGTTCCAATCTCACTAATGCAGCTGGGGAATTTAAATTCAATTAATAAATAAATCCAGAATTAGAAAAGCTAGTTGTCAGTAATGGTAACCATTGAACTAAGGATTGTTATAAAAACACATCTGGTTCACTAAAATCCTTTAAGGAAGGAAATCTGCCATCCTTTCCCAGTCTGACTTATACATGACTCCATACCCACAACAATGATGTTGACTCTTAACTGCCCTCTGAAGTGGCCGAGCAAGCCGTTCAGTTAAAGGCAGTGTAGGCAATGAATGCTGGCATTGTCACTGATGCTTACATGCTGTAAGTGAATAAAAAAATCTAGAATATTGTGCTTGATTCTGGTCCCCTCTGGCAGACTGTGTGGAAAAGGTTCTGATCAGGGCCGCTAGATTAATATCTAATTTAAAAGGACTTGAAACACAGTATATCAGAGACCTTGATCTGGAGAGTTTTACCCAAGTATTTAAAATAGTGAAGGGACGAGTCAGGATAGCTCCTGTGGGTGGGAAACATTGGGGATTGAATTGCTTAGTTGCAACAAGGTTCAATGGAAAGTCTTAATAGAAAAGCACAATTTGGTGTATGGGGCAGAATATTACGCTCATTGGGCAGGCGCACGCCCAACCTGAACAAGTGTAAAATGACACGCGATTACATTGGGCGAGTATCTTGATGTCATCGGCACTTGCATGATATTTCGGTGGGCGGGCGCATGCAGGTGTTGGTAGTGCGCCCGCCGACAATTAAGCGGCCTAGTAAGGCCCTTAAGGAACTAATTGATTTGAATGTTTCGCTGCCCGTTCAACCTTTAATTTGGCAGATGGGCGAAAAAGCCAAGCAGCCTTTGCATTTTTGACAAAACCTCATCCATGGGCAGGATGAAGTATTGCCCAGTGATTTTAAAAAATAAAATCTTTTTGCATTCATATTTTACATGTCTCTGCTCATATGACAGAGTCACATGAGAGGACATTTTCATTATTTTAAAATTCTTTATTTATATTGATAAAAATCTTCAGCTTGGCAGAGCTGCAGCGCTTAATTCACGCTGGCTGGCTGTTAAATTGGCCAGCCAGCATGAAATGCATGTCGGGGCCCGATCGCGGGTGGTGGTTGGCTTCGTGACTGCTCCTGGGCCCGCCCACCCAACGAGGTCAAAATTCTGCCCATGGTTTCTAAAGTTAATTTCAAGTGCTTTGGTACACACTGCCACAGAACGCTTGTATTTCGGCTTCTACCTGTGATTCCACGTGTGGTGCATTCCCCACTTGTGTAACCCCATTAGTGAACGTTATGATCCCTTCCAAAAATTTTGGCGTGAAGAAGAAGTAAAGCTAGGTGGTGACCTTGACCCCACTCTGTTTAGTATTTTATTCTCCATGCTCCTGACCTTTGCCTTCCCTGCAGATATGGAAGGAGTCTGCATGAACACTAGGTCAGACAGGAAACTCTATAATCTATCAAGACTGAATGATAAAAACACATCGTGTCCTGATCAGGGAACTCCTTCATATTCATAATGCTGTGCTAGTTGCCCACGTGGAAACAGCTACAAAGACTCATGGACTGTCTCTCTCATGCCTGTAACTTTTTCTCTCTGACAATGTGCGTCAAGAAACCTGTGACCATTGGACAAGGTGTTGCATCTTCACCCTTCACCCTGATCACATTAAACAACACCCCGCTGGAAGTGGTTAGCAAATTCTGCTACCTTGGGTCCACAGCGACAGACAATCTGTCCCTTGATACTGAGCTTCATACACAAATAGGTAAAGCAGATACCAGTTTTGACCGACTTACAAAGTACATAAGGCATAACACCACGCTGATCCTTAGGAGCGAGCTGATGGTTTATAAGGCCTGTGTGTTCTCAGTACCTTGTTGTATGGCTGCAAAAGATGGGCAACTTACAGCTACCAGGATAAGAAGCTCAATAGTTTCCATCATTGGTGTCTGTGGCGCATTCTGGGTATATCCTGGCAGGAAAAAAATTCACAAATGTACCGTCCTCTCAAAGGAAGGGCTCCTAAATGTGCTGGCACGAATCAAACAGAGGTGACTTCAGTTGGATTGGGCATGTCCACAGAATGGAAGACAGTCGCATGTCCAAGGACCTTCATTCTGCTGAGGTAGCTGCAGCCAGACAACTAGTGGGGCCCCCAAGGCTCAGCTTCGAGGATGTTTGCAAACATGACATGAAGGCCCTAAACATCGACTATCACACCTGGGAGACATTGGCTGGTGAAAAAGTTAAATGATGCCATGTCCTGTGGGCTGTCATGCACTACCATGACAACCAGTGGCTACAGCAGCTTGGCAATAGGCGCCAATGTCAAAAACAACAAACCACAACCTCACTTGGCAGGTTCACGTGCAGCACTTGTGGCAGAATTTGCCTCCTCAAAGGATCGGCCTTCACAGCCATTAGTAAAAGTGCACCAAATGAAGACACCCAATTAAATGAACTGTTTGCTGTGCGTCCATCATCTCATAGATGGAGATTGCGAGCCTTCCCAAAGGGTAGGAAGGAAGAACTCAAAAGTTACCTAATTTTGCACTTCAGAAATAGTGCCAAGTGTGGTTCTGGATGAGAATGGGAATTTACCATATGCCTTGAAGTTCACTAGAATCCATCAAACACACCAACTCTTGGTCATCCATCATCCCTGTAGTCACTGACCTACATTGGCTCCCAACGCTTCAATTTTAAAATTCTCATCCTTAATTTCAAATCCTTCTATGGCCTCACCTTTCCCTATCTCTGCAACCTCTTCCAGCTCCATTACCTTCCGAGATATCTGTACTCATTTAATTGTGGCCTCAGGTGCTTCCCAGATTTTAATTGGTCCACAATTGCTGGTCGTGCTTTCAGCTGCCTAGGCCCTCAGCTCTGGAATTCCCTTCCTAAGCTTCTCTGCCTCGCTACCACTCTTTCCTCATTTAACGTGCTCCTTAAAACCATACTCTTTGGGGGTCTTCATGTCATGATTGCAAGCATCCTCGAAGCTGAGCCTTGGGGGCCCCACTAGTTGTCTGGCTCCAGCTACCTCAGCAGAATGAAGGTCCTTGGACATGGGACTGTCTTCCATTCTGTGGACATGCCCAATCCAACTGAAGTCACCTCTGTTTGATTCGTGCCAGCACATTTAGGAGCCCTCCCTTGCCTTTAACACCACGTTATGTGGCTCAGGGTCAAAATTGGCTTTAAAACACTCCTGCCAAGTGCCTTGAGATGTTTTATTATCTTGGAAACATTATGTAAATACAAGTTGTTGTTGCTGAATAAAGAATTAGAAAAAAAGTTTGCATTGTCCCTTAATATAGCCACGTCTTATAAAAATCATTTTACAACTTTATGTATACAGCGTTACAAAATATTTTATTTCATACTAACAATTTCAAAACAAATTTTGTAAGTACAATGATAACTTAATAATTCAGATTTATTTAATCAGAACCTAGTTCAAATGTATTAATATGTGGTTGGATATGCAGAACAAATTCATTGGTGTTAACAAGAGTTAAATGGAAGCTGACCATTTTATGATGAAACATACTTCTACGGAAACACTGGCAGATAGGAAAATAATGCCTAACCATTAGCTAACCTCCTATCATTAGAAAAGTGTTCACTGAGATTTTATTTATTAAAAAAAGGTAAGTTGGTCAAAGGAATGTATTGCACATCAGTTGTATTATGTGGGTGCTGATGCACTCGTAAGAATGATCTGTTACAGAATATTGTTTATTGCTGACAATGTGACAGTCTGTATATTATTTTTAGCCATGTTTATCTGATGTTTCAAAAGCAGATTCAGAAAATGTAAACACAAAAGCAAGATTCAAGAGTTAATAAATGTGGCGTGGATTAAGACATTTTCACAAAATGCTTATATCACAATTGTACATGACAAAATGTTAGATCTTAGATAGTGTTTCGTTCAAGAAAAACATTAAGACGTCTTTGGCAGATGGAAAGGAAGAGGCTACTTTCAAAATCAATATGCCCTTTTACAGCTCCATTATACAAGGTTTGAAAATATCTAATAAGTATTTTGAGAAAGCCTGGTTTAATTGCTGAATTGTGCAAACAGTTAAAAAAAAGCATTTGAATTGGAAATTTTCTATCAAGTCACTTAGCTCCAATTAACAAGGACAATTATAAAGTTATCCTCCTGGCTAATATCTGAATTCACTGCTGACCGACCAATAATGATTTTGCTTATGAGTAAATCGCTTCAATCTACCTAATCTTTCCATTGCCTGCTTTTAAAGTAGCTACCTCAAAACAATGTATGTTTTCCAGTCTTGAAGACTTTCCCAAAATCAAAAAAAAGCAAGTTATTATGTTTGGCAGAGAATAGTACAAAGTTGAGAAGGAAAAACAGGAAAGCCAAATAGAAAAGAAATGGAAAGAAATAAAAGGACACTCAAAAAGTGCAATTTGAAACCTTTTATTTTCTAATATAGTATCACAGGACCAAAACTTTCATTTTCCACTATGGAATTGGATATTTTGACTTGGATGTTCTGTGTTGTGTTTCTGCATATATTTTATTCCCTTTCCTTTCTTGTCACACAGATGTGTACCACTTGCAGTAAGCCACAACAGTCAAGCAAGCATTGTTCTAACAACTAGTTTCTTTCAAGAACACTTAGTTTCGTTAAACATTGCAAGCTATACGATCAAATCTGCAGGCAGTTCATAAAATAGGAATTTACTCAAGCAGTATGAATCACAAATAAATTTTTTAAACCGTCCTATATTACATAAATTGGAGCAGATGCCTCAGCATATAGCTCCCTATTTTTTATCAAGATTGTGTTCTATACAATCACACCACCGTAGATTGATTGCATCTTGTTCATGCCCGCTCTCTGTCAGAGTAACTCAACTAATCTCCCTCCAGCACTTTCTCTCTCCCCTTACCCCAGCTTATTTTTTTGTCTTCAGGTGCTTATCCGATTCCATTTTGAAAACCATGATTGAATTTGCCTCCACTAACTCTCAGGCACTCGCTGCATAAAAAAGTTTTTCTCATGTAACTGTTGGTTCTTTTGCCAATTACCTTTCATTAGTGTTCTCTGGCTCTTGACTCTTCTGCAATGGGAGCAGTTTTTATCCTCAAAGGAAAACAACCTCAGTTTCTCAGAGTAAATTTACTCCACTTTCTTTTCCTACAGTACAACACACATGGACCAACAAGAAATCCTATGATCAAAACAAAAACTTAATGGAGCTTTGGAAGCAATTTTAATCCAATCCACTGGATGAGAAGTAGTCAGGTTAGGATCACCGTTTTTAGAGGACAGAAATGTGAGCATGAGAGCAAGGTGGTGAATTGAAGGTGGTGACCAGGAGGGTGGGGTCATGCTTGTGGACTGAGCTGAGATGTTCCGCAAAGTAGTCACCCAATCTGCACTTTGTCTCCCCAGTGTAGAGGAGATTGTATTGTCAGCACTGAATACAGTAGATTAAATTGAAAGAAGTACAAGTAATTCACTGTTTCACCTGGAAAGAGTGTTTGGGGCCTTTCTTCCCAAGGAAAATCCCACAATGGAACAAGCTGCCAACGGAAATAGTCGCAGCCCCATCACTGGAAATCTTAAAGACCCATCTTTAGATTATTTCCATTTAAAAGGGAGGGGGTAAAGGGGCAGGTGTTACACCTTCTGTGATTGCATGGCAAGGTGCTGTGGGAGGGGGGTGATAGGAAAGTGGGCCAAGGTGTTGTGGAGAGAAAGGTCACTTCAGAATGCTAACAGGAGAGTGCAGGAGAAGGGCCTCAGCCCTTGCCCTTATCTAACAGGTTCGAGATACTTGCTCCCTGTGTGGACGAGAGTGGAGACGGTAGGGAGGGTGAGTAAACTGACATGGTACAGGGAGGCATTCAAGTGGGGGGACAAAAGAGAAATGTAGTTGTAATCGGTGATAATATAGTTAGGGGAATAGATACTGTTCTCTGTAGCCAGGATCAAGAGTCCCGAAGGCTGTGTTGCCTACCTGGTGCTAGGGTTAAGGATATCTCATCTGGGCTGCAGAGGAACTTGGAGTGGGAGGGGAAAGATCCAGTTGTCGTGGTCCACATAGGTACCAATGATATAGGTAGAACAAGGAAAGAGGTTCTGCTGAGGGAACACGAGCAGCTAGGGCCTAAATTAAAAAGCAGAACCAAAAGGTAATAATCTCCAGATTACTAGCTGAGCCACGAGCTAATTAGCAGAGGGTCAATAAGATTAAAGAGGTAAATGCATGGCTCAAAGATTGGTGTGGGAGAAATGGGTTTGAATTCATGGGACATTAACACCAGTACTGGGAAAAGAGGGAGCTATTCCGTTCAGACAGACTCCACTTGAATCATGCTGGGACCAGTGTTCTGGCGAATCGCATAACTAGGGTTGTAGATAAGGCCTTAAACTAAATAGTGGGGGGGAGAGTTCAGTTGTATGGAAATATAAAAAATCAAAGTTTAAGGAGAGGGTAAGAGTGCAGGTTAGTGACGAGGCTGGTTGTTACCAAAAAGTGAAAGGAAGGAACAGAGTGTGTGAACATCATATTGCACCAAAGAATCATATAAGAGTTGGGAAAATTGACAATAGGGTAAACTTAAAGGCTTTGCATCTTAATGCGCGTATCATTTGGAATAAAACTAATGAGTTAACAGCGCAAATAGAGATAAATAGGTATGATTTGGTGGCAATTACTGAGATGTGGTTACAGGGAGAACAGGTTTAGGAGTTGAATATCCAAGGATACTCAGTGTTTCGGAAGGATAGGCAGGAAGGAAAAGGAGGTGATGTCTCTTTGTTAGTAAACGAAGAGATCAAAGCCATAGTGAGGAATGATATAGGCACTGGAGAGCAAGACGTAAAGTCAGTCTGGGTAGAAATAAGAAATAGCAAGGGAAAGAAGTCCCTGGTGGGAGTAGTCTATAGGTCCCCAAACAGTAGTTCAGCAGTAGAACACAGTATAAACCAGGATATACTAGGAGCATGTAAGAAAGGCATGGCAATAATCATGGGTAATTTTAATTTGCATATAGACTGGACTAATCAAATTGGCAAGGGTAGCCTTGAGGGAGAGTTCATAGAGTGTATTAGAGACTATTTCTTGGAACAATGTGTTGTGGAACCAACCAGGGAGCAGGCTATTCTGGATTTGGTTTTGTGTAATGAGATGGAATTAATTAATGATCTCATAGTAAAGGATCCTCTAGGGAAGAGTGATCATAGCATGCTAGAATTTCAAGTTCAGTTTGAGAGTGAGAAACCTGAGTCCCACACTAGTGTTCTGGAGTTAAACAAAGGTAACTACCTAGGCATGAGGGCAGATTTGGCCCTAGTGGACTGGGCGGGAAGACTACAAGGTAGGACAGTTGATGAACAGTGGCAGATATTTAAGGAGATATTCAATTCCTCCCAAGTAAAATATATTCCAAAGAGGAAGAAAGATTGGAAGTGGGGGAAAAAACATCCATGGCTAAGCAAGGAAGTAAAAGATAACATAAAGGCAAAAGCTAAGGCACACCAAATTGCAAAGATCAGTGGCAGGCTGGAAGATTGGGAAACTTTTAAAGATCGACAAAGGGTTACTAAAAAAATAAAAAGAGCAAAGATAAATTATGAAAAAAAACTAGCGCAAAATGTAAAAACTGATAGCAAAAGCTTCTACAAGTATATAAAAGGAAATAGAGTAGCTAAAGTGAATGTGGGTCCCTTGGAGGATTAACCGGGGAGTTAATGGTGGGGAACGCAGAAATGGCAGAGACACTTAATCAATATTTTGCCTCAGTTTTCATGGTGTAAGACACTAGTACCACCCCAATAGTAACAGGTAGTGCAGAGGGTATAGAGAAGGAGGAACTTAGAACAATCACCATCAACAGAGAAAAAGTACTGAGCAAACTATTGGGATTAAAGGGTGACAAGTCCCCAGGACCTGATGGCCTACATCCCAGGGTCTTCAAGGAAGTGGCAACGGAGATAGTGGACGTATTGGCTATAATATTCCAAAATTCCCTGGATTCTGAAAAGGTTCCAGTGGATTGGAAAAATGCAAATATACTGCCCTTATTCAAAAAGGTGGGGGGGGGGCGCGGGGAAGCAGAAAGGAGGAAACTATTGACCAGTTAGTGTAATGCCTGTCGTTGGGAAATTGTTAAAATCCATTATTAAGGAAGTAGTAATGGGGCATTTGGAAAGTCAAAATGCAGTCTATCCAAGTCAGCATGGTTTTATGAAGAGTAAATCGTGTTTGACTAATTTGCTGGAGTTCTTTGAAGATGTGACAGCAAAGTGGATAAAGGGGATCCTGTAGATGTAGTGTATCTGGACTTCCAGGAGGTCCTTGATAAGGTGCCGCACAAAAGATTAATCCACAAGATAAGATCACATGGAGTTAGGGGTAATATATTAGCTTGGATAGAGGATTGGCTAACCAACAGAAAGCAGAGAATCAGGATAAATGGGTCTTTTTCTGGATGGCAAGCTGCAACTAGTGGGGTGCCACAGGGTTCGGTCCTTGGACCCCAAGTATTTACAATCTATATTGATGACTTGGATTCAGGGATAGAAGGTACTATAGCTAAATTTGCAGATGACACCAAAATAGATGGGAATGTAAGTTTCAATGAAGAAATAAAATTACAAATGGATATGGACAGGTTAGATGAATGAGCCAAAATTTGGCAGATGGAGTTTAACGTGGATAAGTGTGAGGTCGGAAGAATAAAAAGGTGATTTATTATTTAAATGGAGAGAAACTTCAGAATGCTTCAGTGCAAAGGGATCTGGGTGTCCTCATGCATGAATCGTTGAAAGCTAGTATGCAGGTACAGCAGATAATATGGAAGGCAAATGGAATTTTGGCATTTATTGCTAAAGGAATAGAATATAAAAATAGGGAAGTGTTATTGCAACTGTACAAGGCATTGGTGAGACTGCACCTGGAGTAGTGTGCACAGTTTTGGTCCCCTTACTTGAGGAAGGATGTAGTTGCATTGGAGGCAGTTCAAGATGTTGAATAAATTTAAGGAGGAGATAGACAGATTTTTAATTAGTACCTGTTTGAAAGGTTATGGGGAGAGGGCGGGAAATTGGAGTTGAGCCGAAATTAGTTCAGCTATAATCGTATTGAATGGCGGAGCAGGCTCAAGGGGCTGATTGCCTACTCCTGCTCCTAGTTCTTATGTTCTTATGTGTTTTGTGGTGGCATCATGCTGGAGTTGGCAGAAATGGCGGAGGATAATCCTTTGAATATGGAAAGTGAGCACTAGGGGAAACCTGTTGTGGGAGGGAAGGGGTGAGGACAGAAGTATGGGAAATGGGTCAGACATGGTTGAAGGCCCCAGCAACCACTGGGGCGGAGGGGGTGTATCTTCAGCTGAGGAAAGAGGAAGACATGTCAAAAGCGCAGTTAATATCATCATAACAGTTGTGACTGAGACAGAGAAACTGGGAGAATGGAATGGAGTCCTTACAGGAAGCAGGGTGCAAGGAGGTGTAGTCAAGGTAGTTATGTGAGTTGGTGGGAAGTGGGGTTCATCACCCACTTGCTAACAATTTATACCAACCACAACTCCTACCTTGCATTTATGGCTTCCTTCCAGTTGCATTTCAATTCACTATCTTGCTCTCGTGCTCCCATTTCAGTCCTTGGCTTGCTGCAATGTTCCAACGAAGCCCAAAGTAAGCTGGAGGAACAGAACCTCATCTTCCATTTAGGCACTTTACAGCCTTCTGGACTTAACATTGAGTTCAACAACTTCAGACCATGAACTCGCTCCTCCATTTTGATTATTTTCTCCCCAGTACCAGTCTGCATCTTGTTCTCATGTTTTTGCTTTCAGACAGTGCTGACATTTATTCTGCTATCAACACATTCTTCTATTTTGCTTTCAGACAGCACTTAATATTATTCTGTTATTAGCACCTACTCTGACCCAAGCTTCGTGTCTTTAATACGATCATCACCATCCCCTTTGCCTGTGGCCCATGACATTGTCATTTTATCTCCCCTGCACTCTAACCTATCCCTGATCTTCTCTTTTACTCCACTTGCCCCTCTGCCCTTTTTCAACAGCATAAAACCCATCACATCCCTACTTCTTTTCAGTTCCAAAGAAAAGTCATATTGGACTCAAAACATCACTGTTTCTCTCTCCACAGATGCTGGCATAACTGCTGAGATTTTCCAGCACTTCCTAGCTTTATGTGGCGTTAGGTTCTCACAATTTTGTACTCCCTGCTCAGATGTGCAGCCACTTGCCCCAAATCACATGAAATTATATGAAATGCACAGTCTTCAACACTACCTAGTTCTCAGCTGACTCTTCTGTTAAAGGCAAACATAGTCACACTTACAGACTTCATCTCTACCTTTTCAGCAGTTCGTGAGAAAAAGTGATTCCCACCAGAAGATTTTCTTGTGCACCCATGGTATTATGGCATGGGACAGGTTTTGTCCCAGTCAATTGAACTGTTAAGTACCTTAATTGATGGTTAATGAGATTTTTACAGATGGCAGTCAGGCTCCAGATTTTGGAGCTCACCTGCCTACTACATTATGACAGACCAGGGTGATGATGTCGGGTTTGTGACCCGAAGACATCATGCCAGATTTAATGCATGGACGGGGCTACAGCAATCCTGCTTTTGCTTTGTAAACTTCAACCCACAAAATACACTACAAAATGCATCTCCTTCAGAACAAATGCAGTTGGCAATTGCTTTTTTTAATTTTAGGCTTTCAGCAACCACCTGGAAGATTCTGTTGATGACTGGGGATGTATGAAGTGCTGATTAAACTGCTGCTAACTCCTTTCAGTAGCCTAACTTTGCAAGACCCTCCAAGCATGCAGAGGGAACTATACCGCGTTCCCAGGAGCCTACAGTATAACACTGATGGTTCAGCTGAGCCTGAGGATACAATTAATTGTTAGAATTTTCTATTGCTGTCTATTATGCTAACATTGAAGTAAACATAGAGCAGAATCATCCCAGATTTGCACTAAGTGTGGGAGTGGGTGGGTAAAAAGACCTGTTACCCAACAGCTGCTACGCGGGCTTTTACGCCGTATCATCCCAAACCTGCCACATTATTCATGCATTCACAGGAAATAGGCCATTTCAATGGCAGGTGGGCTCTTATTCGCTCGCCCACCATCACTTTGCTGCTTCATCCCGTTGGGTGCCATACTTAAAGTCCAGCTGCACGCACCACATCTCAGTGCTTCCAGCCCACGACTGCTGCAGGGAAGATGTCCACAAAAGGCAAAAAGACTACATCACTGGAACACCTTTGCATGCCATGGAGGCCCACCTGGATGTCCTCTATCCCTACTTTGGACATCACAGGATGGACAATGGTATGATTAACCAGGCTTGGGAGGCAGTGGTCAGCGCTAATGTCCTTCAAAGGAGGACAGCCACCCAATGCCGCAAGAAGATGAATGTTCTCCTTCGTTCTGCTAGAGTAAGTCACTGTTCTCATGACTCTCAATTCACACACTCACAAACCCATCAGACATCCACAAGGATGTCATTCACTGCCAGTTCAAGGGCATCACCAATCACTTTCTCACACTCACCATCATTGTCCTCATCCTGTCCATGGATGCCCACACATGCCAGGCATACTTATCATCTTTTTTTTCCTGGACTCGAACTCAAGTTCTGTCGAAGGGTCATGAGGACTCGAAACGTCAACTCTTTTCTTCTCTGCCGATGCTGCCAGACCTGCTGAGTTTTTCCAGGTAATTCTGTTTTTGTTTTGGATTTCCAGCATCCGCAGTTTTTTTGTTTTTATACTTATCATCTGGCCTGGCAGTTGTCCTGCTTACACAATCTCCATCTCTATTCATGCAGGACAAGCTGGCACAAGAGGGAGAGGTCGCAGACCGAGGGAGGAATGCCTGAAATTGTGGTCCTCATGGACTTTGAAAACAGAGCCATCCAGCTGGCCGTTGAGGATCTGGACTGGTCCTGTGCTGACAGTGAGGTTGGTGATTCTGTACCAAGTGAGGGTCCAGCAGTGCAACAATCATCATACAACCAGCTGTGAGTGATGTTCCCTCTTTCACAGGCCACTGCTATGCACTAATTATCTCCCCTTCCTTCCACAGGCACATCTGGCAAACAGCCAATGGAGTCCATGACCCAGGGCCTCCAATCCAGCCCCGAAGAGGAATCTGAAGGTGCCCTTCTTGAAGTTCCGTCACAGCGCTCACCCACACCCTCCACCAGTACAGAGACACACACCTCGGTGGGACCTAGCTTTAGAACAGCCTCGGGATCACAATCTGGTGCGCACATTGCACTATCTGATCCACAGCAGACAGTGGCAGGAGCTTCCCTGGTGTCCGGTACTAGGAGGACTGCTGGAGGCCAGAAATTTGCTGAGTCTGAGTCAGATGACAAACCTCTGGACTCAGTCCTGTTACAGTTGCTGGAGCTGCAAAGGCAAGCTCGGGAACATCAGGAAGGGATGTCCGCTTCACCCCTCCGAATGCAAGGCACAATGGAGGATGCCTGCCTTCACTCTGAGGTATTAGCGCCGGCATGCCAATGCATTGAGGTCAACGCTGGTAGGATGGCAGCTGCCATGGAGATCTTGGTCCAGGACTTCACTCCTGCACTGCTGCATGGATGAACTCCATTGCTGATGCCATAGTTGGCCTCCAACAGTATGAACGTGAGAGGGGTGCTGGGCAGCTTGATCTCACTCCAGCTGCTCCTTTGCCTCAAGGAGTCAGCCTGGGGCTCTCAGGCACTCATAGGGAGGAGGATCAGCAGGTGCACACCCCAGGCCATCCACCTAGGTGACTCCGGGAGTGTCTGGCCCACCCGAATCTCCTCTTCCTGTGACTTCAGCAGCTCCACAGGCAAGGAGGGTGCCACTGCCACACATCAGGATGCCAAAAGCAGGCCGGGGCCCTCCAGGTCTTGACCCTCGAGAGGACGCCCACCAATGTCATCAGAGACAGGGCGTCACAGTCAGCAGGCTGCCTCCACCTCCGCTGTGGATGTCTGGGGAGCACTAAAACGTAGCGGCAGGGTTAGGAAGGTTAAGAAGAATTAGTTGCAGAGCCTGGGCATAGGTACTAATCACTTGTACATACTGCTCACTATTGTCAATAAACCCCCATGAATGTCTCCCTGCCTATGGCTCCTTGTTCTGATGAGCAGTGTTTGTGTCACTCAGATGTGAAATCTTTCTGCACAAGATAAAGGCAGGTGTCTCAGTCCAGGGCCTCTTCCCTGTGCAGTGTGCAACCTTCAGAACAAAGTGATGGTCCAGCCTCATACTCCCTGGACACATTACTGATGCCTGCACCTTGACGGTGCTTTTCATTGCTGCCAGAATGTAGAGGGCAGGCATCATAGAGTTCCATCATTCTCTCTGTGTGTTCTCAGCACCTTTAAGGTGGGCTGGCCCCCATCTCTTCAACACCTGTGACCAGTGATGCTGTGCCAAGTAGGGCTCAGGTGGTGAAAGTGGACAAAGGATCAGATGCTTCTAAAGTTTCATGGCTGCGTCTCTATGATATGACCTTGATCACACAGCGCAAGCAAGCTGCCCTCAACCAGACAGGAGTCAGACATTCTCAGAGACTATGTGAACATCTATGGAGTGTCCTCACTGCATGTCGTCATCATCCCCCTGCCGTCGAGTGACTATTAGGGCCTCCACTGCATCTCCATGACAGGAGCATTTTCACAGGTGTTATGCATGCTGCCATAAGCCAGACTGGAGTCAAATGTTCAAAGATGCAATGTGAGGAACCATGGGGTCTCCTCACTGCATGTCGCCATCATCCTCCACAATCTAGCAGCTATGAAGGTCTCCTGAGCATGCGTACCTCATCTAGCCAAGGACTTCATGCCTGTCATTATCGCCTTTGGGGACCTCTTCACCATCATCCTTGTCGGCATCCTCATTGGAGGAGATGTGCAGCTCCTCCATCTCCTCCTCAACCAGCTCGTCTCCCCACTGAAGTGCCAGGTTATAAAGGGCACAGCAGACAATGATGATGCATGACACCCTCTGCGGACTATATTGCAGGGCTCCACCAGACTGGTCTAGGCACTGGAACCTCATTATCAGCACCCCGATGGTTTGCTCCACTAAGTTGCAGGTTGCAGCATAAGCCTCATTATAACTTTGTTCTGTTGCAGTCTGAGGCCGCTGCACTGGTGTCATCAGCCACATCCTCTGCGGGCAGCGCTTGTCCGCAAGGAGCCATCACTGCAGCCCCTGTGGACCCTGGAAGACACCAGGGATCTGTGACCGACTGAGCATGTAGGAGTCGTGCACACTCCCTGGAAACCATGCGTACACCTGTAGAATACGTTTGTAGTGGTCGCACACCAACTATACATTCAGCGAATGGAATCCCTTGCGGTTGTAGTTCACCATGTATTGCGATGGAGACCTAAGAACCATGTGAGTGCAGTTAGTGCCACCCTGCACCTGTGGGAAACCCAGTTCTGGGCAAATCCAATTGCTCTTGCATCCTGGCTTTCCTGGTCCTGGGCGAAATGCAAAAGTTGTGTGCCCTCGCAAAGATCCATGATCTCACGGATGCATTTATGGGTAGTGGCTTGTGAGATTCCACAGAGGTCACCTGAGCAAAGGAGCCAATGACATAGAAATTGAGCGCAGCTGTTACTTTCATAGCCACAGGCAGTGGATGCCCTCCATGTCCCCTTGGCTCCAAATCCAGCAGCAGGTGGCAGATGTGACCGACTAGTTCCCTAGACATGCGCAGTCTTCAGCCACATTGGTTCTCGGTCATCTGCAGGAATGAAAGGCAGGATCCATGCTCCTGATGTACTCCTCCTGCAGGATGAAAGCGAGAGGCACGTGTGTTAGCATGGGTGTACTTAGAACACGTCCTGGTTAAGTCTGAAGATACGTTAATGCTTCCCGGAGAGTGTTGACCACCAGTTGGATGGCCAGAGTTTAGTGAGCTACATGGCTGCCTAATGCCCCACCCGCCTCTGCCCCACTCCATCTGACTGATTGGCTGCAGCATTGCCCACTGGACTGCATGCTGTGTTCACAGCTCAGGCGCAGGCATTCTCCTAACCCACACTGCAAGGCTGCACTGGGGGAGACAGGTCCAAACCGGAATGCTGACATTGCAAGGAGCTGTGAGCACCTCCACGGCCAGCTTTAGCAAGGAGACTGTACAACATGTGCAGTTGTACAACTGTTCTGCAGTACACTAAAACACTCAAGGCTTTACAGTCTGTGCCAAGGGTTGGGTGGGTGAAAAGCTCTGGAGCACTTTGATGCCTCTGCGTTGTTCAAGTGGGCAGATAAGCTAGAGGCCTGACTCCAATCATCAATGGCTGCATTTGAACTGTCTCAGTTGCAGGGGAATTGTCACTTTATATAAGGTGCCTGTAATGCATGGCTGCTTCCCTCGCCCACCCTCCCCTCCAACCCCAAATGCTTGTGTGCTATATTCAACCACAAGGCAGCCCTTGCCCGCATCACCCCCACAACGTGCATGAAGCTTGAAGTCTAACAGGTGACCCTGGCGAGTGCTGCACATAGTTGCTGTGCACTCACCTCCGAGTTCCCCTCAAAGTGCAGCCCGCCAGGTGCACGCCTTTTATGTGCTGTTGTGAAACAGATCATTGTGCTTTCCGGCCAAGGTGGATGGACGATCCGGGCAGACTGGCCTAATGATGATATGCAGATGTATTACAATGAGGTTCCCAATGTCCGATGGCAGGATACACCGCCTGCCATCGGCAGCCTGAGCGGATGATTGCAAACTGGTTTCACGCCATTGTGAAACCAATCGCACCATATTGTCCGCTCACGCTGCCGAGCATGCCCAACGCCAGCAGGCATGGAAAACTCCGGCCATAGTTTCCAGCAAGGCTATTAATCTAATTAAATGGATATACATACACAAAATCAAAGTTAAATCCGAAGCAAAAATGAGTAATAAGTGGGACAAAACTGTTTGTATTTTGCTTATTTTTGCTCATCCTCCCTACTGCAAAAGTTCAGAATTCCAATTAACATTAGTTGTCAAAAAGAACTTTATGTTCTTACGTGAAGCCAGTTTATTTGCAACAACCTAACTATATCCAGTGACTGAGTGGATTTGAGGTCTGAATGAACATTTCAGGAGTTTTACTGTTGAAATGGACACTTCCTGACTCAGGTATTAAGAAATTGGGATGCGGAGAAGGAAAAATTGTACGGTTTAGATCTTTATTGAACTATGTCAGGCTGTTGATTGGTCTGGATCATTCTGCCCAGTTAATATTCTTTGATCATCCCTGTAACTGAATGGAATGATTGAGCAATCAGAGATGTGATTTAATTATTTATTTGCATTGCAAAATTCTTCATTTAACACATTGATTACTGTGTTAACTATAGGAAATAATTAGATGTCATTCATATAAAATAAAAATCAATTGTAATTTTATACTGCTTCCAAGCTACTCCAAATATAATAGACTGTGACTATGTTCTGAGTTACATCAGCCAGAGGAACAAATTAGCTCATTTAATTTTAAAATTTGACTCTCATCCTTTGCCTAAATTTTCAATAGAAAACCGTGCAGACAGCGATCTGATGATTAAAGTTGGGATTTTTAATTATTTTATATAATTACAAAAATGTATACAAATGCCAAAAAAACATATTTATAATTTTATCAGATTAGTTATTGGTTCCAATATCTTGGAATCTTTACAACAGATATTCTCTCAACTTTGCACTGAGTTTAGATATAAATTACATAACAGAGGCTGAAATATGATTTTTTTTATTAGGGTGGAGCCAATGCAACAATGGGTCATTTCAAGGGCAACAATATAGAATTAATTCTAAAGCAAGAGTTTGGCATGCTTTAGGAATAAGTTGCCAAGTATTAGTAATTATGTCAATGGCCTAATGCAATGGCATCCAAAACTGCAGCCAACGGAATAGTCACTGGTGAATCCAATTTTTTAAGTTCAGGCAACTCAATTTTTTGGTACTTAGATTATTTGCTAGTTTATGTGGGCCTAGAGGTTTGCAAAGAACTATTGAACTTGCTGTTGCTTCATCGATGGATAAATCCAACAATAGATCTCCGCGACCCAGTTGTACCAGCAACTTGGAATATTTGCAAATGATTGATAATTTAAGCTTTATATATGCTTCCTGTATATTCATGGTAATAACCTAAATAGCACATAAAGCCAAGAAACTTAGGCACTGTTTGCTTAACTAGCTCATAGAAAAAGGATGATCTATAAAGTGATCTCCCTGACCTAATCACTTTATGGGTCTTTTCCTTCTGTAGTTGTATTTTTTTCTTACCCCCAATAAGCTGTTCAACTGTAATATCTTTTAATGTTGATGCAGGCTTATGAGCTTGAAACATTAACCTACCTTTTCAGATTTTCCCACAGATGCTCCCTGATCTGCTGAGTGCTTCTAGCATTTACTGTTTTCTTTTTCACATTTCCAGAATCTGCCCTATTTTCCCTTGAGTTTGGCTGTAACCTGAGCTTGCAAGCTCTGCAAATGTTACAAATACATTGTCAAATCCAAAAACAAGAAGGCATCATGACATTGTCTTCCTTAGTGTCTTCCATCATCTTTTCTGTGAAGAGATGGAAGACTAGGAAGTTTCAGGACCATAATGCCATACCCAGCTTCTGAACTTGCTCTGCTTTAAGTTTTTAACTTTAAATATTTTTGGTTCTGCATCACAAACCATTTCCAGCCTGCACTTAATTTTTATGTCCCAGAAAATCTATCTAAACTAGCAGTGTACCCTGGAGAACTTTCTAAAGTTTGAGTTTCTTGGTTTTATCATAATCTTGTGTTACTTACCTACAGCTTTAAAAGGTGGCAAAATAACTTTACATTGTTACAATATAAGTAAGGGATTTAGGTTAACAATAAGTTTTATTTTAAGAACTGAATGGCCCATGTATCCCATTGTCAAGATTGTAGGTATAAACTTTCCCACTGCCTTGAGGGGTCACATGATTGTACTGATGAATGAGCCCTAAGCATGGGTAATCTTGGGGGTGGAGCTTTCTAGTCGTGGTTCAAGTATGTAGCTGCGAAAAGAGCTCTGTACTAAAGTTATCTGTTTCAAGTAAGAAACCTGTCCAATACCTCAAGTTCATTGCATTTGATGACAAGGATGAGATAGCTCCAAAACTGCACCTCACCTTGTAAATGTGAATACATCAGTTCCTAATGAAAGAAAGAAAAGTATACTCACCAGTCATGCTACTTTTCGGCAGCATCGACCCTTATGACTCATCCATGGAAGACTGGAGCCAGTACATAGAACGCCTAGGTTTTTATTTTGTGGTGAATGAAATAACAGCAGAGGAAAAGCAATTCTTTTAAGTGTCTGTGGTAGCAAGACATATAACCTCACCCGCAGTCCGACCGCCCCGACCACGCCCAATTCTAAATCTTTTAACGAATTGGTAGACCTCATGAAGACACATTTCCAGTTGAAGCCATCGGTAATTATGCAGAGGTTTAAGTTCAACTCCAGAATAAGGGCCCTGGGAGAGTCCGTCGTAACTTATATAACAAATTTGAAGCAGTTGGCTGAGCACTGTGACTTTGGAGATGTACTCAATGACATGTTGCGGGACAAGTTGGTTGGTGGCATTCACGGCGATGCCATTTAACGCTGTTTACTTGTAGAAGTTAACACTGATTTGAAGCGCGCCATGGAATTATGCAGTGGCAATGGAAATTGCTGAGGGGGACTCGCAGGCTTATAGCGTGTGCAACATGGCGCCATTCTTCAGTTGTGCCGGGAACCTACCATTGGGCATGGCATGAAAACCAGAGAGATAGCAGCGAATCGGGAGACAGCCTCTGCTACTTGAAAAACGAAAAGGCATAGTGGAAACACCTCAGCAGTGATTCAGAAATTAATCTGTTACCAATGTGGGAGTAACCATGTACCGGAAGCCCACAGATTTAAGGCAGCAGGATGCCATTACTGCCACAAAAAAGGGCAACGCAAGGCGAAATCGAGACAGCCAATCGGGGATGGCAGACAAGATGATTGAAGTGTACAATATAACAGAACCAGAAGCTGCTAAAACTGATATCTATTCCCTATACAATGTCAAAGCAGTAAAATCTGAACCAATAACCATCACCCTTCAAGTGAATGGGAAGCCTCTAGTCATGGAGGCAGACATGGGAGTCTCAACCACACTGGGGGCAGTACATACATTTAAATACCATTTAAGTACCACTGAATCTGGCGCAAACCGCGGCTCAACTGAAGACATATACTGGAGAATCAATACAGGTAAACGACATTGCCGCAGTACCTGTGACTTATAGGGAACAGACAGTCCAGCTTCCAGTGATCATTGTGGAAGGTGAAGGCCCTAGTCTTCTGGGCAGCGATTGGTTACAAAAAATTAAGCTCATCTGGTCGGAAATAATTCAAGCGAGAACCGGAGGAATTCCTGAGCTGTTAAGGAAGTACAACAGCATATTTCATGACGAATTGGGAAAGATAATAGGCTTGCAAGCAAAGATATATGTAGATTTGGAGGTGTCACCCAGTTCTTCAAAGCCGGACCTGTGTCTTATGCCCTAAAGGAGAAGGTAGATACAGAATTGTGCCACTTAGAGAAGCTAGGCATAATCCAGCCAGTCCAATTTTCAGAATGGGTAGCACCCCCATAGGCTGAAACCAGATCAAACTATTCGCATTTGCAGAGACTACAAATTAACTGTGAGCAAGGTTGCTAAACTAGATAAATATTCTATTCCAAGGATAGATTTGTACGCTAAGCTAGCTGGAGGAAAATCCTACACCAAACTGGACATGAGCCATGCACACCAACAGCTAGAGCTGTACAGCACATCTAGAGAGCATGTAACCATCAACATGCACAAGGGCCTGCACCAATATACATGCCTACCCTTTGGTGTATCATCTGCATGTGCAATCTTCCAAAGGACCAAGGAAAGCCTATTGCAAAGACTTCCCCAAGTAGTAGTGTACCTGAATGATGTCCTGATCACAGAATCAATGGAAGCAGAACATTGGCTAACCTAGAAGATGTTTTAAAAAGACCTTTGGAAGCTGGTGTACGATTGAAGAAAGAGACATGTACATTCCAAGCGACAGAAATCACTTACTTGGGTCACCGAGTGGATGCCAAAGGATTGCAACCAGTAGAGGAGGAAGTTGGGGTAATTAAAGAGACACCCTCTCCTACCAGTATCACTGAACTCAAGTCTTTTTTGGGCATGATAAATTATATAATCACTTCTTGCCAAACTTGTCAACAGTGTTAGCACCTTTACACTTATTATTGAAAAAGAACCATCATTGGTTATGGAATGCACAACAAGAAGACGCCTGCATAAAAGTCAAGAAAATATTACACTCATTATGTCTACTAGTATATTATGACCCATCAAAAGAATTAATATTAATCTGTGACATATCTCCTTATGGTGTGGGAACTGTGTTATCACATAGGATGGAAGGTGGTTCTGAAAGACCAATAGGCTATGCCTCCAGAACCCTGAAGCTGAGAAGGGTTATTCACAAATTAAACATTATTTCACCATAGTGTCAGACAATAAACCACTAATGGGTTTATTTAGTAAGGATAAAGCTATTCTGCCAATAGCCTCAGCGAGAATTCAACATTGGGCTTTGATTTTATCAGCGTATGCGTACACCTTTGCGCACCATCTTGGTGTGCATATTGCAAATGCCGACGCACTAAGTCGTCTTCTGTTACCAGATACCATTGTATGTGCTCCAGTGCCACAAGAAGTTGAATTTGTGTTGAACTTCTTGGACTCTTCGCCAGTCTGTGCAAAGCAAATAAGGAATTGGATAAACAGGGATCCAATTTTGTCAAAAGTCCGAGACTAGGTATTGCCAGGATGGTCGAATTCATCAGTGTCTGAAGAGATAAGACCATTCCATGCCGGTAAAACAGAGTGAAGTTGTCAAGATGGAATCTTGTTGTGGGGATCAAGAGTAATGGTCCCTTCACAAGGAAGAGAACCACTCTTGACAGAGCTCCACAGTGCGCATCCAGGCATATCGAAGATGAAGATGTTTGCGTGAAGCTATGTCTGGTGGCCAGGCATTGACAGTGACATTGAATGCATGGTTAAGCACTGTCTCCAGTGTCAACAACAACAGGAGTTGCCTGTTTCAGCTCCACTGCATCCGTGGGAGTAGCCTGGTCGACCCTGGGTTCGACTACATATGTAAGTCCATTCTTAGGTACCATGTTTTTATTGATCATCAATGCGCACTCTAAGTGGATAGATGTGTATGAAGTTAGATCATTGACATCGTGTGCAACTATCGAAAAGCTGCACCAATGTTTTAGTATACATGGCTTACCGGAAGTCATTGTTTCGGATAATGGTACTGTCTTCACTAGTATGGAATTTGAGAGATTTCTGAGTTTAAACAGAATTTAGCAGCACCAATTCATGCCTCATCAAATGGGTTAGCTGAAACAGCAGTGCAAACTTTCAAATCAAGAATGAAGAAGAGAAAAATGAGGGGAAATTTGGAGGGGAAGGTAGAGAAAAATCAGAGTAGTCAGAAATTGATTCATTATATTCATAGCAAAGCTCAAAGATTTACTGTGGGAGATACAGTTTTCATGCGGAATTTTGGAAATAGACCTAGTTGGGTCCCTGGTCTAATTGTCTCTGAAACTGGACCTTTGTCATTCCAAATGGAAATGGAAGACTGGATTGTTCGAAAACATGTGATCATCTAAGGAGTAGAGAGACACTTCAACAACCAGCTATTCCACCTATAATTGATATCAAACCTTTAATTCCTGAGGTGACAGATTGACCTAGAATAGACATACCTGATGTCTATTGAATTACCTAATCCTGAACTGCCACTGACTAAGGATGTCCCTGATGCCGTAGTTCCTGATCATGTCGATCCAGTGGGAGAATCTCAAATGTCAGAGCTACGCCACTTTAACCGAATTAGAAAACCACCTCAGAGACTTCATCTTTAATCATATGACCTGTGTATGTATGTATATTTTGTGAATTAAAATATTCTTTGTAAGTAGGAAATGTGAAAAAACTAAAGGAGGAGGAAATGTAGTGATTGTAGGTATAACCTTTCCTACTGCCTTTAGGGGTCACATGATTATACTGATAAATGAGCCCTAAGCATGGATAATCTTAGGGGAGGAGCTTTCTAGTCATGGCTTTGGTTCAAGCACGAAGCTTCTAAAAGAGCTCTAAAATAAAGTTCTCTGTTTCAAGCAAGAAACTTGTCCGGAACATCAAGTTCATTACATTCATATTGAAGTTTGCAATCTTTCTCGGAGTGCACTTCCCAACAGCACTCCAGACAAAAGTGTGAACAACCTAATGTCAAGTGAATGCAATTAATCTATCACATTCAGGATTCATGGTCTGATGAATAATTATCATCTGTTATGATAAAATGCCATTTTGCAAAGCATTCCCAATCTGAGATAACTGTTTTTGCTTTGCTTAGGAACAGATCATTGTCCGACATGGACATCAGCAGCTAGTATCCCGTTTGTCTATGCAACCTGCCTCCAGTGAAATCAATGAATTTAAATATCACTTGCTGCAGAGATCAGTCCCAACAGTCACTCTCAACTCGTCAGAGTTAAAGAAATTTGAATCTGCTCACTTAACAGAAAATCTTTTAATTGTTCATGGAATATAGGTTCCCTAGCAAAGCTTGCATTATTGTCCATCCCTAATTGCTCAAGATGATGATGTTGAGCCACCATGCTGAACCACTGCAGTCTGTCTGGTTTAGGTACTCCCACACAGTGCACTTAGGGAGTGAGTTCCAGGAATTTGACCCAAAGGCGGTGAAGTAATGGTGAGATGTGCTGGCATGGCCATGATGGCTGAATGGCCTCCTTCTATGCCATTATGACTATGGTTCTTATTATATTTCTAAGTCAGAATGATGCATGACTTGTCGGGCAACTTGCAGATCATAGTGTTCTCATACGGCTGTTGCCCTTGTCCTTCTAGGCAGTACACATCGTGGGTTTGGGAAGTGCTGTTGAAAAAGCCTAGGTGAGTTGCTGCAGAAGGAATACATTGCAACCAAGATTCACCATTTAATGTGGTGGGATAGGGTGCTAATTAAGCGGGTTGCTTTACCCTGGATGGTGTCAAGCTTCAAGTGTTGTTTGAGCTGCACTTATCCAGTCAAGTGGACAGTATTCCGTCATATTTCTGGCATGTGCCTTATAAATGCTGGAAAGGCTTTGGGAAGACAGGAGGAGAGTTACTTGCTGCAGAATTCCTAATGCTGACCTGCCCTTGTAGCCACAGTATTTAAGTGGCTGGTCCAGTTAAGTTTCTGGTCAATGGTGTCCCCAAGATGTTGTTGATGGGGAATTTGGCAATGGCAATGCCATTGATTGTTCAGGAGAGGTGATTAGACTCTCTTGATATCTAGGGCAGTCAATCTCACCTCACCTCTAGAAATCAGCTCCTGTTTCCATATGTCAACCAAGGCTACAATGCGGCCTTGGGCCAACTGGCCCTGGCAAAACAAAAACTAAGTGGTGAGTAAGAGCCACTTCATAACACTATCCATATCATCTTCCACCACTTTGCTAATGATTCAGTGTCAACTGATGAATAATTGGTTGGATTGGATTTGTAATACTTTTTGTGGACAGGACATATCTGGGCAATTTTCCATAGTGTCAGGCAGATGCTAGTGTTATAGCTGTTATGAACAGCTTGGCAAGGGGCATAGTCATTTCTGTAGCACAAGTCATCAGCACTACATTGGGGATGTTTTCAGGACCTCGAGCCTTTGCCTTGAGCTCAACTGTTTCTTGAAAGCAAACAAGTGGATCTCCAAGCAACAAATCCAGAAATTACACAAAAGAAAACAAATTTCTTGTAGCTAAATAGATTGGAAAACTATATTTTTACGTGCATAGTTGTGCAGTTAGAAGTCTTGGCGTGTTACCTCTGGGCCAGTAGCTCCAGGTTTAAGGCCTGTTCTGGGTTCAATACCCACACCGGGACTTGATGGCTATGGAAGGCATGTTCATAACGTGGCCAAACAGGTTGATTATCAGCCTTCAAATCTTTCCAATAGGCCTGATGGCAGGTGGTAAGAGTGGGAGAGTTTCCTGGTCGGCCATACTGTAGAAGGCAATGGCAGATCATTGCAGTACTTTGCCAAACATAATCATGGACTAATCCAATGGAAGTCCATGGTCACAAATGCCTTCTTAGGGCATGGTACCTGAAGGAGAAGGAGGAGTTATACAGTTCAGTCCAACAACATCTCTTTTTAAAATACTCATCCTTGTTTTCAAATTCTTTCATAACCTTGTCCCTCTCTAGTTCTATAACCTCTTCCAGTCCTACAACCCTCCGAGATATCTGTGCTGCTTCAATTCTGGCCTATTGTACACCCTGGATTTTAATAGTTCTACCATTAGCATTCTTGCCTTCAATTGCCTGGATTCTAAGCCCTGAAATTCCCTTCCTAAGCCTCTCTCTCCTCCTTTATTATGCCCCTTAAAATCTACCTCACCTGTCCCTTTATTGCCCCAGGTGGCTTGGTTTCAAATTTTGTTGATACTGTTCCTGTATCAATGGAACATTTTACTAAGTTGTTGTTGTTACATCAATTATTTTTGCTGTTTGCAGAGGAATTGCTACAAACTTTCTTTGCATTCACTGACTGAACTGATACCACAACCTATTCCCTATTCAATCAATGGTTGGCGTCACAAGCATTTCACCTCTTGCTTACGGCAGAGAGTTTGCAGTCAGTCTCCTATGCTCTTGTAGGGGAGATGGTGGCATAATGTTAATGTCACTAGACCAATAATCCAGAAGCCCAGGCTAACGCACTGGGTTCAAGTCCCACCACAACAGCTGGTGAAATTCAAATTCAAATAAGAAACCTGGAATTCAAAACTGGTCACAGCATTGGTGAACATGAAACTGTCATCAATTGTTTAAAAAAAACCCCATCTGATTCACTAATGCCCTTTAGGGAAGGAAATCTGCTATCCTTACCTGGTCTAGCCTAAATGTAACTCCAGACCTGCAGCAATGGGATTGACTCTTAACTGCCCTCTAAAATAGCCACTCAGTTCAAGGGCAAGTAGGGATGGGCAACAAGTGCTGGCCTTGCCAGAGATGCCCACATCCCATGAAAAAATAAAGAAAAATAACTCTTCACATAAGAATGTTGACATTCCTTTGTCATTGATATTTATTCTTTGATTTTTATCTGCAGTTTTCAAAGTGTAAAAGTTGCATGCTATTGCAGCATAAGTGGAGTTTTCCTCTTTCTTCTTTTGGAAAAAACTATTAATGGATGGAGTTACACCACTCTGACAAACTCATTGCTGGAATTTTCCATTTGTCTCCGTTTGCAGTGAACTCAGCAGATGAATATTTCCTGCAATACAGTGAAATACATTAACTGATCCAGGGGCTTCTTGCAGCAGGGGAGATTTGAATCTGCTGATTTTTACATGTGTTCAGAATCAAGTCTGCCTGTTGATGTCATTGGGTTGTGCACCTCAGTCCTGCTCCCCCAATATTTCGAGCAAGTTGACAACTGTTTTTTTTTTGCTAATGCACAAGACTAAGAAGATTACAGTTTAAATAGGAAAGAGAAGCTTCCACGACCTTTCTGGTTTCAAACATTTTGGTCATTCTGAAATATTATGCATCAGGGTGACCCCACAAGGCAATCCTACCGATAGACTCTGCTAGAATTCAAAGATGGGCTTTAGTTTTGTTGGCATATGAGTACACTTTTATGCATTTGCATATCGCAAATGCAGACGCCCTAAGTTGATAAAATATCAACTACCAATGGATTAGCTGGTTTTTAGTATTGATAATATTGAGAGGGTAGGGGTGTTAAAAATATTGGCTTTGCTGAGTTGAAGATGATCCTGCCAAAAGATGCAGATGGGTTTGGGAAGCAAACAAAGAAAGTAACATTTATGACCTTAGAAAATCTATTGGTGGTAGCAGAGTTGATAGGAATTATTTAGGATGTATATGTGCCAGCAATGGACGAATTGATTGTTTAAAGTCCCACCAGAAACTAGTAGTTTTCCTTAATTGAGAACATATCAACTTAATAAATGAAAAGAGAGGGTACTTATTAAATAAGCCTATACCAACATTTCTCAATGTGCATTTAAATTAATATCCTTCTCAAGGCTATGTAGTACAATAAAGGTTTACTATAGTTTTCTTGTTGATTGCTTTGATGTGTACATTAATCACCAAGACATTTGCCTTTTGATAATAGTTACTCTCGGACTGCAGGAGTGTTATAAAGCATGCAGCCATCTTAATATTTCAGTGGGTCATATTCAGCAGCACTGCAATATGTTGTATATATTCAACAATAAATTATATTTGGCACAAAGTTCTTTTCATACAATTTTAAGGCTAAACGATTTGAGTCCTTTATTTATAAGAGGACACGAGAAGAGCCTAAACCATTAAATCATGCTATATACTAAATGCCTATTATACATTGCAATATTTGATTTTAACATTAATCAATACTAAAAACAAAACTGTCATCTGCTAGTTCTAAGCAGATAAATTGATTTTAATCAGTTATAAAATACTACACCACATTTATTGATGCATTACATTGTTATTACATATATTTTAGCAGAAGTTGTCATGGTATAAACCTGTTTACAGCCATATGCAATTTTTATCTGAATCAGATGTACTGAAAGACAATAGCCCAACCACATCAAAACTAACATCACCAAAATACTTCAAACAATGAGCCAAATGTGTTGAGCATAAAAATGTGGTATGCCAAGACAAAACTTTTTGCATTGCAGCCATACATCAAAGGAGAATGGCTGGTAATAATTTTGGACCTGGTTCAAAAGAATGAGAATCCATTCATTTATATAAGAATATACCCTTACTTTGCATCTGTGGGTCACAGCTGTTATGTATGACCTGAGCTCAAGTGTGTGTGCAATGACTAAAATAACTCCAAAGCTGTTATCAATCAGCAGGAAGAAAGAATAGTTAAACAGTTTGCTTGACAAAAAACAAATATGACACAAATCTGAATTAAGAAGGAAGTAAAAGGTCCTTAAAGTGCAAACATTCTCCATTATAATTGAAAAGTTCCACTCATTGTTTGCATTGCTGTGTCCTTCTGAGGTAAATTCAGCATTTCAAACTATCTTGGTGTAAATAAAATACTTGATTTTATTTCTTCCAAATCTGTAACAGAAACTGATCCCATATGTATATGTGTTGTCATTTTCTGGTTACATTTAGCAATCAGAAACTCTTCAGTTTTTAATTATTTGCTTCATTAGTCTTCAGTGTGAACAAAAGGCCTTTTCTTAGAAAACTTGCCAAATTCATCTATTACATCACTTCTATTAATTTTTCTTCCAATTTTCATGCTTGCATTTCACATGGTCCATCACCAACTCTTTCTTTTCTGTTCTCTACTTCTCTAGACCCATTTCTGGGACTAAGTTGTCAACCAATTCATTCATTAAAGTGTGTGCTGTGCCCAAAGGCAGATCCTTGGCTCACTGTTTGCTGATGAGCTGTTTTTCTTGACGGTTTTTATCAGTTGTGGTTTGCCATTAACTTCCACTCTCAGGGGTAGGGTAAGGAGGCAGGTCCCTAGTCTACCTTATATGGAACAAGAATCAAATCTGTGCTGTTGACATTTTTCAGAATTGCATGCTAGCCATCTAGCCAACTGAGCTAACCAATATCTGTCAACCAATATCCATTGTAAATCTACTGATTTCCAAAGCTAGGATGACTACATTTCCTCCCATCTCGCTTCCTGTAAGGACTGCATTCCATTCTCCCAATCTCTCTGTCGTACTTGTTCTGACGATTCTATCTTCAGTAACAGTTCTTCCAATAGGAATTCTTTTTCCTAAACTTAGGATTTGTTCCACTTTGAATTCTCTTCCCATACTTCTGCTCTCATCACTTCCCTTCATCCACAATAAGATCATCCTGTCCTCACCTTCCACCCAACCAGTCCCCATATTCAAAGTATAATTTCCGCTACCTCCAATATGATGCCACCACTAAAATCATCTGCTCTTTCTCTCCTCTTTCAGATTCTGAAGAGACTGTTCCCTCTATGCCACCCTGGTCCCAGCGAGCTATTCAGTTGTATTGAACCACTAGGAAAAAGTCTAGTAAGATTAAAACAGGAATGACCATCTGATATCAACCTAGGCACTGGACACATCAAAGACCCAGCCTACCTAGTCATCCCCATTAACATCTGGAGATTTGTGCCAAAATCAGGAATCTGTCCCACAGACTAGCCAAGCAACAGCCTGACATAGCCATATTCACAGAATCATACTTTCCAGTCTATGTCCCAGGCTTCTCCATCATCATTCTCGGATATGTCCTGTTCCACCAGCAGAACAGACCCACCCGAGAGGCGGTAGTAGTACAGTAGTAGGCATGAAGTAGCTCTGGGAATCCTCAACATTGACTCCAGGCCTTATGAAGACTCACGGCATCAAGTCAAAAATGGGCACTAAGCCTCCTGATTACCACCCAGCACTCTCCCTCAGCTGATACATCAGTATTCCTCCATACTGCACACCACTTGGAGGAAGCACTAAGGGGTAGCAAGTGCACAGAATGTATTCTGGATGGGGGAATTCAATGTCCATCACTGTGAGTGGTTCGGTAACACCCTTACTGACTGAGCTGGCGAAGGAGATAGCTGCCAGACTAGGCCTGCACCAGATGGTGAGGGAACCAGCACAAGGAAAAAATCAACTTAGAACCATAGAAAAGTTACAGCACAGAAGGAGGCCACAGCCTATCTCGTCCATGCCAGCCCGAGGACACCCAGGTGACCTTTCTAATCCCACCTTCCTGCACCCGGCCCATAGCCCTGCAGCTTACAGCACTTAAGGTGCAGATCCAGGTACTTTTTAAAAGAGTTTAAAGTTTCTGCCTCTACCACCAACTTGGGCAGCGAATTCCAGACACCTACTACCCTCTGCATTAAAAAGTTCTTCCTCATGTCCCCCCTACACTTTCTGCCACTTAGCTTGAATCTATGTCTCCTGGTTCTAGAATTCTCCACCAAGGGAAACAATTTTATCCTGTCCACTTTATCTATTCCCCTCATAATTTTGTACACCTCAATCAAGTCACCTCTCAGCCTTCTTTGTTCCAAGGTAAATAACCCCAACCTATCCAATGTCTCCTCGTAGCTACACTTTTCTAACACTGACAACATTCTTGTAAACCTCCTCTGCACTCTCTCCAGAGCTATTACGTCCTTCCTGTAATGTGATGACCAGAACTGCACACAATACTCCAGTTGTGGCCTCACCAGCGTTTTACAGAATTCCAACATTATATCCTTACTTTTATATTCTATACCTCTGCCAATGAAGGAGAGCATCCAATATGCCTTCTTTACAACCTTGTCTACTTGAACTGCTGCCTTCAGGGACGTGTGTCCTTGTACGCCAAGATCTCTCACTTCATCTACCCCTCTTAGTATATTCCCATTTATTTTGTAATCCCTGTAACTGTTTGACCTCCCTAAATGTATGACTTCACACTTCTCTATGTTAAAATCCATCTGCCGCTTTACTACCCACTCTACCAACCCATCTATATTGTTTTGGAGATTATAGCTATCTTCTACGCTATCCATTACTCGGCCAATCTTTGTGTCATCTGCAAATTTCCCAATCGTGCCCCCCACGTTCACGTCCAAACCATTAATATATAAAACAAACAGCAAGGGTCCCAACACCGAGCCCTGTGGAACACCACTTGAGACAACTTTCCATTCACAAGGGCATCCATCGACCATTACCCTTTGTTTCCTGTTACAAAGCCAACCTTTTATCCAGTTTGCCACATTACCCTGAATCCCATGGGCTTTTACTTTCCTGACCTCATCATCACCAATCTACCTGTCATCAATGCATCTGTCCAGGACAGTATTGGTAGGAGAGACCATTGCACAATCCTTATGGAGACAAAGTGTTTTCTTCACGCTGAGGAAATGGGTTATGCGACACTACAATTGTGCTAAATGAGATAGACTCAGAACAGATCTAGAAGCTCAAAAGTTGGGCATCCATGAAGCATTGTGGGCCATCAGCAGTAGCAGCAGGATTGTATTCAACCACAATCTGTAACCCAATGGCCCAACATGTCTCTCATTCTATCAGTACCATCATACTGGACAGATCGATCCTGGTTCAAAGCGGAGTGTGGGACAGTATGCCAGGAGCAGCAACAGGCATACCTAAAAATGAGGTGCCAACCTGGTGAAACTACAATACAGGACTATATGCATGCTAAAAAGTAGAAGCAGCATGATCTAGACAGAGTTAAATGATCAAACAAACAACATATCACATCAAAGCTTTGCAATCCTGCCTCATCCAGTCCTGAATGGTGATGGACAATTAAACAACTTACCAAAGGAGGAACTCCATGAACATCCCCATCCTCAATGATAGCAGAGCACATAAAGTGATGCAAAAGATAAGGCTGAAGTGCTTACAACCAAATTCAGCAAGAAGTGCTGAGTGAGATGATCCATCTCTGTCTCCTCCTGAGGCCCTTACAATCACAGATGCCAGTCTTCAGCCAATTCAATTCACTCTACCTAATATCAAGAAACAGCTGAGGGCACTGAATACAGAAAAGGCTATGATGCCCAAAAATATCCTAGTTGCAGTGCTGAAGACTTGTGACCCAGAACTAGCCACATCACTAGCCAAGCTGATTCAGTGCGGCTACAAACACTGGCATCTAACTGACAAAGTTGAACATTGCTTAGGTTATGTCCTGTGCACAAATAGCAGGACAAATCCAATCTGGCATCTTTCCACCCCATCAGTCTATTCTCAATCACCAGCAAAATGGTGGAAGATGTCAACATCTGTGCTATCAAATTACATTTACTCACTGATGGTCAATTTGGGTTCTGCCAGGACCACTCAGCTTCAGACCTCATTACAGCCGTGGTCCAAACATGGGCAAAAGAGATGAATTCCAGAGGTGAAGTGAGAATCATTGCCCTTCATATCAATGCACAATTTGACATGCATGTGGCATCAAGGAGCCCTAGCAAAATTACAGCCAGTGGGAATCAGAGGGAAAAATCTCAACTGGCTGGAGTTATATGTAAGATGGCTTTGGTTGCTAATCATCTCTGGGGATCATTGTGAGGGTTCCTCAGGGCAGTGTCCAATGTCTAACCATCTTCTGCTCTTTCATCAATAACCTTCCCTCCATCATTAGGTCAGAAGTAGGGATATTCGTTGATGATCGCAATGTTTAGTTCCATTCACAACTCTTCAGCACTCCTTTCCCACATGCAACAAGACCTGGACAACATTCAGGCTTGCTCTGATAAGTGGCAAGTAACAATCATGCCACAAAAGTGGCTGGGATAGAAGGATATAAATATGATAGGGATAGATCACATGACTGAAAAGCAAGGGAGATCTGGAAGGAGAAGCTCCAACCTCGTGTAGATGTCCAAATGTGTAAATACTTGCAGTGAATAATGAGTAATTGTTTTGAGAAATTACAGATTCATGATATCAAGAAGCAGCTGAAGGCATTGGATACTGCAAAGGCTATGGGCCCTGACAATATTCCAGCAATAGTACTGAAGACTTGCGCTCCAGATCTTGCCACATCCTTAGCCAACCTATTCCAGTACAGCTACTACACTGGCATCTACCTGGCTATGTAGAAAATTGCCCAGGTATGTCCTGTACACAACAAGCAGGACAAATCCAACCAGGCCAATTACTGCCCCATCAGTCTACTCTCAATCATCAGTAAAGTAATGGAAGGGGTTCTCAACAGTGCTATCATGTGGCATTTGCTTAGCCATAGCCTTCTTACTGATGCTCAGTTTAGGTTCCACCAGGGTCACTCAGCTCCTGACCTCATTATAGCCTTGGTTCAAACACGGGCAAAAGACCTGAATTCCAGAGGTGAGGTGAGAGTGACTGTCCTTAACATTAAGGCAATATTTGACCAAGTGTGGCATCAAGGAGCTCAAGCAAAACTGGAGTCAATGGGAATCAGGGGAAAACTCTCCGCTGGTTGGAGTTATACCTAGCACAAAGGAAGATGTTTGTTGTTGTTGGAGGTCAGTCATCTCAGCTCCAGGACATAACTGCAGGAGGTCCTCAGGGTAGCGTCCTAGGCCCAACATCCTAGGCCCAACCACCTTCAGCTTCCATCGTAAGGTTAGAAGTGGGGATGTTCACTGATGATTGCACAATGTTCAGCACCATTTGTGACTCCTCAGATACTGAAGCAGTGCATGTCCAAATGCAGCAAGACCTAGACAATATTCAGGCTTGGGCTGACAAGTGGCAAATAACATTCACGCCACACAAGTGCCAGGCAATAACCATCTCAAACAAGAGAGAATCTAAACATTGCCCCTTGACATTGAATGACATTACCAACACCGAATCCGCCTCTAGCAACATCCTGGGGATCGCCATTGACCAGAAACTTAACTTGACCAACCACATTTACTGTGGCTACAAAAGAAGGCTTTATGGCACAGCAGTTGGTAAAGGCTGTTATTTAAAATCACAGAGGGAAACTTTAAACAATTGTCATAACCTATATTTTCATGTAATATCTTTTGTTGTCTGGCGCACTGACCTCTACCTCGCAGAGGCTGAGCGTCAACTCGCAGACACTTCCTCCCTTTCCCTGGACCATGACCCCACCACTGAACATCAAGCCATTGTTTCCAGGACTGTCACTCACCTCATCTCCTCTGGAGATCTTCCTCCCACACCTTCTAACCTGATAGTCTCCCAACCTCGGACAGCCCGTTTCTACCTCTTACCCAAAATCCACAAACAGAACTGTCCTGGCAGACTGATCGTGTCAGTCTGTTCCTGCCCCACGGAACTCATTTCTCATCATCTTGACTCCCTTCTCTCTCCCCTTGTCCAGTCCCTTCCCACCTACATCCGTGATTCCTCTGACACCTTACGTCACATCAACAATTTCCAGTTCCCTGGCCCCAACCGCTTCCTCTTCACCATGGACGTCCAATCCCCCTACACTTCCATCCCCCACCGGGATGGGCTGAGGGCCCTTAGCTTCTTCCTCGAACAGAGGCCCGAACAATCCCCATCCACCACTACTCTCCTCCATCTGGCTGAACTTGTTCTCACACTGAACAATTTCTCCTTTAACTCCTCTCACTTCCTCCAAATAAAAGGTGTGGCTATGGGTACCCGCATGGGTCCCAGTTATGCCTGTCTCTTTATGGGGTATGTGGAACATTCCTTGTTCCAGTCCTACTTCGGCCCCCTTCCACAACTCTTTCTCCAGTACATCGATGATTACTTCGGTGCTGCTTCATGCTCTCGTCTGGACCTGGAAAGATTTATTAATTTTGCTTCCAATCTCCACATCCTCCATCATTTTCACATGGTCCATCTCTGACACTTCCCTTCCCTTCCTTGACCTCTCTGTCTCAATCTCTGGTGATAGACTGTCCACCAATATCCATTACAAGCCTACCGACTCCCACAGCTACCTCGACTACAGCTCCTCACACCCTGCTTCCTGTAAGGATTCCATCCCATTCTCTCAGTTCTTTCGCCTCCGTCGCATCTGTTCTGATGATGCTACCTTCAAAAACAGTTCCTCTGACATGTCCTCCTTCTTCCTTAACTGAGGTTTTCCACCCACGGTCATTGACAGGGCCCTCAACCGTGTCCAGCCCATCTCCCGCGCATCCGCCCTCACGCCCTCTCCTCCCTCCCAGAAACATGATAGGGACCCCCTTGTCCTCACTTATCATCCCACCAGCCTCCACATTCAAAGGATAGTCCTCTGCCGTTTCTGCCAACTCCAGCATGATGCTACTACCAAACACATCTTCCCTTCACTCCCCCCGACGGTATTCCATAGGGATCGTTCCCTCCGGGACACCCTGGTCCACTCCTCCATCACCCCTACTCCTCAACCCCCACCTATGGTACCTCCCCATGCCCACGCAAAAGATGCAACACCTGCCCCTTCACTTCCTCTCTCCTCACCGTCCAAGGGCCCAAACACTCCTTTCAAGTGAAGCAGTATTTCACTTGCATTCCCCCAACTTAGTCTACTGCAGTCATTGCTCCCAATGCGGTCTCCTCTACATTGGAGAGACCAAACGTAAACTGGGCGACCGCTTTGCAGAACACCTGCGGTCTGTCCGCAAGAAAGACCCAAACCTCCCTGTCGCTTGCCATTTTAACACTCCACCCTGCTCTCTTGCCCACATGTCTGTCCTTGGCTTGCTGCATTGTTCCAGCGAAGCCCAATGCAAACTGGAGGAACAGCACCTCATCTTCTCACTAGGCACTTTACAGCCTTCCGGACTGAATATTGAATTCAACAATTTCAGATCTTGAACTCCCTCCTCCATCCCCACCCCCTTTCCATTTCTTCCTTGTTTTTTCCAATAATTTATATAGATTTTTCTTTTCCCACCTATTTCCATTATTTTTAAATCTATATCTTTTATGCCCTGTTAGTCTTCCCACCCCACCCTCACTAGAGCTGTACTTCGAGTATCCTGCCATCCATTCTTAATTAGCACATTCGTTTAGATAATATCACCACCTTCAACACCTCTTTGTTCTTTTGTCTGTGACATCTTTTGATTATCTGCTCCTATCACTGCTTGCTTGTCCTTACAAACCACCCCCCCCTTCTCTCCCCCCACCCCCCCACCCCCCCTGCCCCCCCCACCCCACCCCCCCCACCCACCTTAAACCAGCTTATATTTCACCCCTCTCCTAATATTCACTCAGTTCTGTTGAAGGGTCATGAGGACTCGAAACGTCAACTCTTTTCTTCTCCGCTGATGCTGCCAGACCTGTTGAGTTTTTCCAGGTAATTCTGTTTTTGTTTTGGATTTCCAGCATCCGCAGTTTTTTGTTTTTATATTTTTGTTTGTATCTATATGTTTTGAGTTGCAGCTCTAAATTCAGGAATAAGACCATTAGTTCTTGAGAGGTTTTTATATTGAACTACATGATACATATATTAATTTACACAAGTTAAACATACACACATGGCTACAAACTACTACAATCAGAACTTCTTACCAAATTCCCAAACTAATCTCCACTAAGGCAACAACAACCCATAGAATTTACGCAGACACCAAGCAAAGCATTTTACTGTACAAATTCAAAATGAGGTTCCTTTCACTTTGGTTCCTTTGCAGACTGTTGTAGGCTTACAGCTGCTTTGATGTTACATACCTCCGCCCTGCACACACAAACTCCCCTCATGTTATACCCAGCAATTCTCTTTTAATGTAATTTTTTATTGTATCACCAGGCCCTTTGAGCTCCTTCCATAGTACCAATTTTATTGGTAATATAAACATTGCTTGGGCTCACCTAGCTAGGTGCAAGATTTTACTCCCATGCTTGAAAGCTCTTTTCAACAAGATGCAAATGTACCTCTACCTCTCTGCTTACACCTCAAAACTATTATACATCAAAGCACCCAGATGAGCTGGCTTTAATCCAATTAACACACACACAGACATAGCCACAGACTAAACCTCTTTTTAAAAAAAATTCCAATAACATTATATACATTAATAGCTTCATGACATCACCCTTCCTATCAAAAAATGAACCGTCATAATTCTTAAAGACGGCTTTATTTTTTTTAAACCCATCTCACACTATCTCCTATACTCACGACACTATTACATTACCAGATGCATGCATTAGTACAACAATATATATACACAAGTCCTTGGTATCAACAGAAATCACTCCATTCAGTGTCCAGGTTTTCGAAAATGTCCAATTTTCCTTTAAGCTTTAAACTCTTGATAACACATCTGCAAACAAATTTTTTCTTCCAGCAATATGTATAATCCGTAAACTAAATGGTTGTAATAATAGACTCCATCTGAAAAGTCTTTCACTTTTGTCTCGAAATTTGTCCAGAAACTTTAAAGCATTATGGTCTATATAAACAGTTGCTTCTGATGAATTGTTTGCAACATAAATTTCAAAATGCTGAAATGCTAACACCAAACCCAAATTCTCTTTTTCCATCGTTGAATATCTTCTCTGTTGTACATTCAGCTTCTGTGAAAAATACCCTATTGGTTTTCAATTCCAACGTCATTTTCTTGTAACAGTACAGCCCCAATGCCTACACCGCTTGCATCAATGGCCGACTTAAATTGCTTGGCATAATTGGAAACAGCCAAAACTGGTGTCATAGTTAATACAGTTTTCAAACTATTGAATGACTTCTGACATTCCAGTGCCCACTGAAACTTCTTGTTCTTTTTAAATAGTTCAGTCAGTGGAGCAACCACTTGGCTAAAATTTGGGACAAATTTTTGGTAAAACCCACTCATGTCCAGAAACCTCAGAACTTCTTGTTTTGTTGTAGGGACTGGGAAATCCAGGTTAGCCTTGACTTTCGCATCTCTCGGAGCCAGCTTATCATGTCCAATGGTGTGGCCTAGATATAGATAAATTGATTCCATGCCATTTGGTATGAAAAATGCACCTGAGACATTTCAAAAACTGACAAAGCAATTGCTGGTCTAAGCAATTGTGCTGTTTATATTGATGATTTAATTGTTTTCAGTCAGATGTGGGAGGAACATTTACAGCATTTTGCAAATCCACTTTTAGCCAAGTTCATCATCAAATTAGCTTCTTGTAGTCAAGTAAATAATTCTTCCGGATGCTGTAAATGTTCCTCCCACATCTGACTGAAAACAATTAAATCATCAATATAAACAGCACAATTGCTTAGACCAGCAATTACTTTGTCAGTTTTTGAAATGTCTCAGGTGCATTTTTCATACCAAATGGCATGACTTTAAACTGATATCGTCCACTTGGAGTTACAAAAGCTGATATCTCCTTTGCTCTCTCCGACAACAGTACCTGACAAGTCTTGATAAATTTCGATTGTCCCACTTTCTCAATGCAATCTTCCAACCATGGTATAGGAGATGAATCCGCTTCTGTCACCGCATTCATTTTTTGAAAGTCCACACACAGTCTTTGTGTTCCATCCAGTTTCAGTACCAGTATAATAGGCGAACTCCAGTTACTGCAACTAGACTCAATGATACCATTTTGAAGCATGGAATCAATTTATTTTTGTACTCGTGATATCTTTGCTGGATTTAATCTATATGGATGTTGCCTTATTGAAGATGAAATTTCTATATATACATCATGTATAGCAAAATTTGTCTAGCCCAACTTATTTCCACAAATAGGTTTGTGTGACTGCAACAGCTTTTACAAAGCACTTTGACACTTGCTTTGAAGGTAACTCAATATTTCATTTAAATTTCCAAGCACCCTCTCTTTATCCAATTTGATTAGCGGAATAATCAATTTCAGAGTCCTGCACTTACACCTCTTTCTCATCATCGACCATCACTAATATCTCTTTTTGTTCCTCTTCCCTGTCAAAGTACTTTTTAAGCATATTTACATGACACACCCTCTGCTTCTTCTATCTGGAGTATTTATTAAATAAGTTATTTCACTCAATTTCTTTTCAATCCTGTAAGATCCACTAAACTTTACATTTAATGAATCACTAAGTACTGGTAACAAACAGTGGCAGAATCGGACAGAGTCAGCATGGATTTATGAAAGGGAGATTATGCTTGACAAATCTACTGGAATTTTTCGAGGATGTAACCAGTAGAGTTGATGAGGGGGAGCCACTGGATGTGGTTTATTTGGACTTTCAGAAGGTTTTCGACGAAGTAACACATAAGACATTGGCGTGTAAAATTAAAGCGCATGGGATTGGGGGCAGTGTATTGAGATGGATAGAAAACTGGCTGGCAGACAGGAAACCAAGAGTAGGAATAAATGGGTCTTTTTCCGAATGGCAGGCAGTGACTAGTGGGGTACTGCAGGGATCGGTGCTGGGACTCCAGTTATTCACTATATATGTTAATGATTTAGATGAGGGAACTAAATGTAATATCTCCAAATTTGCTGATGACACAAAGCTGGGGGGCAGGATGCAGAGATGCTTCAGTGTGATTTGGACAAGTTGAGTGAGTGGGCAAATGCATGGCAGATGCAGTATAATGTGGATAAATGTGAGGTTACCACTTTGGTAGCAAAAACAGGAGAGCAGATTATTATCTGAATGGCTATAAATTGAGAGAGGCGAATGCGCAATGAGACCTGGTTGTCCTCGTACACCAATCGCTGAAGGTAAGCATGCAGATGCAGCAGGAGGTAAAGAAGGCAAATGGTATGTTGGCCTTCATAGCCAGCGGATTTGAGTACAGGAACAAGGATGTCTTGCTGCAATTGTACAGGGCCTTGGTGAGACCACACCTGGAATATTGTGTGCAGTTTTGGTCTCCTTAACTGAGGAAGGATGTACTTGCTATAGAGGGAGTGCAGCGAAGGTTTACCCAACTGATTCCTGAGATAGCGGAACTGACATATGAGGAGAGGTTGAGTTGGTTAGGATTATATTTGCTGGAGTTCAGAAGAATGAGCGGGGTCTCATAGAAACCTATAAAATTCTAACAGGACTAGACAGGGTAGATGCCGGAAGGATGTTCCCAATGGTGGGGGAGTCCTGAAACAGGGGTCACAGTCTGAGGATACGGGGTAGACCATTTAGGACAGAGATTAGGAGAGATTTCTTCACCCAGAGAGTAGTGAGCCCGAGGAATTTGTTGCCAAAGACAGTAGTTGAGGCCAGAACATTGTACGTTTTCAAGAAGGAGTTAGATATAGTTCTTGGGGCGAAAGGGATCAAAGGATATGGGGAGAAAGTGGGAGCTGGCTATTGAGTTGGATGATCAGCCATGATTATAATGAATGGCGGAGCAGGCTCGAAGGGCCGAATGACCTACTCCTGCTCCCTGTTTCTATGTTCTACATAAACTAGTACTTTCTCTCCAGAAACAAATCTGTGAGTTTTAACTTTCTTATCTGCCTTCACTTTCATAACTTGCTGTTACGTCTTTAAATGTTCCCTAGTCAACTCACACGTTCTGTTCAATCTTTCCCTGAAACTTGATACGTAATTCAAAAAAACAGTTTCTAAATTTTGACCCAACAATTTCTCATGAATCAATTTCAGTGGTCTCTTTACCTCATGACCATAAACTAGTTCAAAAGGGCTAAAACCAATCGATGCATTAGGAGCATCTCTAATAGCAAATAATAAAAATGGAATTCCAGTATCCCAATCCTGTACATAATCCTGACAGTATGATCTCATCATAGCTTTTTAAAGTTTGATCCCATCTTTCCAAAACTACTTGTGACTCCAGGTGTTAAGCTATTGACTTAAGCTGTTTTATCCCCAAACTGTCCATTACTTCCTTAAACAGCTGTGACATGAAATTTGACCACCAATCTGATTGTATTTTCTTAGGTAAACCATATCTTGTAAAAACTTTAATTAACTCCTCCACAATCTTCTTAGTTGTAGTATTTCTTAAAGGTATCGCTTCAGGAAACCTGGTAGACATCCATTATTGTCAGTAAATACTGAATTCCATTTTTAGTCTTAGGGAGGGGCCCTACACAATCGATCATAACCCTGGTAAAAGGTTCTTCAAACATTGGTATTGAGATTAAAGGTGCCAGCTTAATCTCTGCTTGTGATTTTCCTGTTACTCGACATGTATGACAGGTTCTACAGAATTTGACTACATTCCTATGCAATCCTGGCCAAAAAAAACCTCTGTATCTTTTCCTGTGTTTTCCTAATTCCTAAATGTCCCCCCATTGGAATTTCATAAGCAATCCTTAGAATCTCATTTCTATACCCTAATGGGATAACAACCTGATGCACCTCTCTCCGGCTTTCATTTGCTGAAATATGATCCGATCTCCATTTTCTCATTAAAATATCTCCCCGAAGGTAATAACATACTGGAATACATTTTGCTTCCGTTTCTGAATAAGCTTTCTGATATAACTGCTTTAATTGCAAATCATTTTTCTGTAACTCCAATAACCTCCTTGAGTTAAACACTTCAGCTGCATTGTCCTGTAGTCTTTCCTCCTGAACAATGTTATCAAACACAGTGCCAGCTAATTGGGTTTCAATACCTTCTTCTTGCCTTTGAAATGCCTACCCTTTCTCGTTTTTCTTGTTCTTCCCTATGAGCATTTGATCTCATTACAACACAATCAGGAAACGATCCAGGATGTTCCTCCTGTAACAACTCTGTTGATAACACTTTTACAGGCTGATCAACTACCAAAGGCGTCATCCACATTTGCGATCCAGCTATATCATTACCCAGAATAAACTGAACCCCTACAATGGGCAATTTTTCCACCACTCCATCTATAACTTCACCTGACTTCCATTTACTCTTTAAATTTACCTTCCACAATGGAATAGATTTAGCATCTCCATGAGACCCACTTATTATTACCTGTTCCTGCAATACTCCCTTTGAACAACAAATATCACTATACCACAACATTAAGGATTGACTACCCCCTGTGTCTCTTAAATTTTAATATCTTTACCCACTCAACCCTGTACACATGGAAAGACTTTCCCTTCACAAAGTCTTTAAACATTTCTGCAACCTTCTCCTCAGAATTCTCTTGAGTAAACTATGAACAAATTCCCACTTCTTCACCTATCACTGATTCTCCCTGTTTTACCTGTACACAAACCACTTGTTTCTTCTGTGTCTGAACCTCAGAACCCACAGTACTTATACTTTCAGAGCTTTTCTGTACCCCAATAATTTCAACAAATTTTTCCTGCAATTTTGAACACACTGACTAAAGTGTGCCCCACCTTATGACAATGAAAACATCTCAATTTTCAAATGTCACTTCGACCTTCAGCACTTCCCTTTTCATTCTGAGAAAAAAACTTCCTGGGAACTTTCAGCTACTCCTTCTCTTCCCTAGCTACCTACCTTCCTTTCACCTTCCACTTTTTATCCTTTTCCAATTTGAAAGGGTGACAAAGAAAAGGTTTAGTCTATGAACTAACTCATAATCTTCAGCCATCTCTGCTGCTTGTCTTACAGAATCAACCTTCTGTTCCTCCACATGAGTTCTTACTACCGAAGGGATTGAACCTTTAAATTCTTCCAAAAGAATTACTTCCCTAAGAGCTGCATAGGTTGCCTCTATTTTTAACGCCCATATCCACCAGTCAAAATTACTTTGTCTTACTCTTTCAAACTCAATATAAGTTTGCCCAGGCTGTTTTCTCATATTCCTAAATTTCTGCCTGTATGCTTCAGGAACCAACATATATGCACTCAAAATAGCCTTTTTCACCACATCATAATTCACTGACATTTCTTCTAATAGCGAAGCACATACCTCATGTGCCCTACCCACTAACTGAGACCGTAATAATAACGTCCAGTTTTCCTGTGGCCGTTTCATCTGTTTAGCTATCTTCTTGAATGAAATAAAGAACGCTTCAAAATCTTTTTCCTCAAACTTTGGAAGAGTTTGTACAAATTTAAACATCTCCCCACTGGGTTCTACTCTGGAGATAAGTCCTTCCTCACCTTCTGCATGTCTTTTTTAACAGCCAACATTTTCAGTTAGAATTCTCTCTCTCTATTTTTCTTTTTCCTCCTTCTCTATCTTTACAATTTCTAATTCCCTTTCCTGTTTTTTTTTCTCTCTCCTACCTTTCTACCTGTTCCCTTTTAAAAGCCATTTCTCTGTCCTTTGGTTCCAATTCAAGCGTTTTCAGTTCCTTTGCTTGTTTAAATTCAAGCGTCTTCATTTGTAAATGAAGTCTCACTATCTCCAGCTGTCACTCACTAGTGTCAGGTTTCACTTCCAACTGTAAATGCTATGCTATACTTTTAATTATATATGATTTGCTAGCACCCTCAGACAACCACAAATTTAACTTACTGCCAACTCTGTTAACTTATTTTTGGTTATTTTTTCCAACCCAATTTGAGTTTTATCTCCTACTCCCAGACAAGTCTTAGCAATTGCCAAAGCCATCTTGCAGTCTCACCACTTCTTAAATAGCTCACCAACTCCTGGGGGAGAATTTTCCCCATGGCGGGCAGGGCGTGCGCGGGTGCAAACGGTCGCGGACCCGACCACGCCGCCATTTTACACGGGCGAGCCAATTAAAGCCCACCCAGCGTGTTTGACGACTCCTGGGGATGGCGGGAATGGGCAGGCAGAGATGGATTGGCATTCGCTGCCAGGTCGAATGGCGAAGCAGCAGCCGCTGCAAAGCTGCTGTACATGGCCAGAGGTCGGGGCCAAGGCACATCGAGGCTAGCCATGCAGGACGGTAGGGCAGGTGGTCACTGTGCGCCTAGGTTTTCAGACGAGTGCCTTGCTGCCCTCCTCGAGGAGGTGACAGCATGGCGGGAGGTGCGCGTCCCTGAGGACGGGAGGAGGAGGACACCCCATTTGACGAAGCGTGCATGGGAGCTGGGAGCGGAGGTTGTGAGCTTCCATGACGTGGTGTTGCGCTCATGGACCTAGTGCCACAAGTGCTTCAACAAGCTGCTGCGCATGGGAAGGGTGAGTAGCATGTTGGCATCGTTGACTTCACCCATCATATAAGCTTCTCCCCCGCTGGTGCCCCACCCATGTCTGAGTGGCCTGAGTGTAATGAGTCATCGATGGCATCTGTCCTTAGCTGGGCGGCCCAGCAGATATTCCCTATGCATTCGTCAGCCTAAAAGGGTTGTGATGAGATGGGTTCTGCACCCGCAGCACGTGGTGGACTGACATCCACATGACTGTGGCAGGGTGCACTGCTCGAACTCCAGGACGTCGAAGTCAGGGTGATGACATGGTGGGAGAGGATATTCAAGGTGGCATGGCACAGATGGATCTGCTGCCCTCTGTGCTGCACGTCATTGTGCCTCCTTGCAACGGCAGGTACAACTGTGTGCTCCCAATGGTGATGAAGGCAGCACGTGGCCAAGGGGGCAGGGGAGAGAAGGATACACCTGGCATATTTGTGAGAGTCTTGGCCAGCAGTGGGGGAAGGATGCACTGCACCCCTGCAATGGGCAACTGGGCTTGGGGTGGGCCGGCCGCCAGGAGATTGACGGTACAAGTATCACTTATCAATGCTATTTTTTCATTTCCATAAGAAACCAGCCAAACAGCTTAGGATGCGGTGGGGCAGGCCAGATTTTGCTGCTTAGCCATTTTGAGCAGGAGACCCTCAACCTGGAGAGGCAGCATGCGCCCAGGTCCACTGGAGCCGGAGAGGCTGGGGCTCCACAGGCAGGTATGTATGGCCAGCACTCGTGTCACCAGTAGTCTCCCAACATCCATGGCAAGGCTGATTGTTGAGTGAGTGATGTAACCAACATGAATTGCCCATTGCGTGTGGAATGACGAGCACATGATGATCCTGGGGACAGGCATGTACATTGACATTGCCCACAGGCTAACTGATTGAATGTCCATACTCTTCCTTACAGCATCAGCGACACAGGGCTGGGACACAGAACAGTAAGGGCCCCTTCTGAGACCTGAAGGGCACGAAGTTGCACCATCAGAAGTGTCACATCATCTCTGCCAGGCAGGCACCAGCGCAGATACTGACACCTTTGTGGGCATCATATCTTCAGCTAGTGTCCAGGGTCACAGCGGTGGGGGCACTTCACAATTGCCGGAGCAGCTGGTGGAGACAAAGAGTGCCAATGGTGCCAGCAGTTGGAGGACTGCAGGGGCCCAGACATACGCTCAATCTGTCGCTGAAGATGAACTTCTGGAGTTCTCGGCGATGTAGCCAACTGATGAGATGCGGCCTGGTGTGCAGGACCATCTGTTGGAGATCCATGAGGCTGTGTTTGGCTTGATGTCAGTGGTGGAAGAGTCTACGCGGACCGTAGCCAATGCATTGAGCCTCATGGCTGAGAACCAAGCTTCCTCCATGGAGAGATTGGTGACTCTCAGGGAGAGGCTCCAGGGACAGGATCAGGGGTTCCTGGGGTTGCGCTTGGACCTGCAATCCCTCACAGGGGCATTAACCTCATATGGTCAATGCCCATGTGGGCGATGGTTTGGGCACCAGGTATCTCACCTCAATGCCCAGCCATCTACGGTGAGCAAGGAGGGCCGAATGGACCTCACCATCAGAGCAGCTGCCTGATGTCTCTGCAAGCACCTCTCAGGGTGTTCCAGGTGAGGCCGGCAGCTCCTCCGCCCCTCTGCCAGTGACCGCAGCACCCAATGTGGCGGTGACGTCTGGGGAGATGCCAGCTGCGGAGCCAGAAGCTCCCTCCCAGGCGGGGCTAGCACAGGCTCGACGGCTCAGAGGACGTCCACCAATGTCATTGAGGCCAACAGGACATGAGAGAGCAGGCTGTCTCAGATGCCAGTGCCAGCGAGTGGTCACCACACAGACGTAGCACCCACAAATGTAAAATGAAGGCACCTTAGGCACACCCTGGGTTCATCACTGGCGGTTTTTTGTTAGCCTCCATATGAGTTCCTTCTGATTGTCTGTGAAGTGCAACACCATTTTATTTCAGTTCTGTCAAAAGACTTTTGTTATAGCATTAAATTTATATCGTCTAACATGGCTGGGGGTGCCTCTTTTCTTGGGCAGGTGCATGGATTCCTGAGATTGACTGGGTCCAGCGTCAATGCTCCTATCCAGACAAATTTTGCACTAAAGTCTCCAGGATGGAGGCTACAGGCCAGGCTTGTGTTGAAGATCCATAAGTGCTGTCCTAGCTAAGGGTACCTTGGATTAGAGCATCCTGGGTGTCCCTGCCTCCCTGGAGCATGCCCGGGTCAGCCTGTGCTCCCTCATCATTTCCCTGTGCGTTCTCATCCTCGGACTCACTGCTGGACTCATCGTGTTCAGCTGCAGCCACTCCGTCTACATCTTCATCCACAGCATCCCCCCTTTGCAGCGCAAAATTGTGGAGAGCACAACATGCAACCACTCTCAGCGACACTCGATCTGGGGGGTATTGGAGCGTGCCCCCATAACGGTCCAGGCATTGGAAGCGCATTTTAAGAAGACCGATGGCTCTCTCCACCACAGCCCTTGTGGAGGCGTGACCTCTATTATACCGCTGCTCAGCTTCTGTTCTTGGAGTCACCTTCTGAGGGGATAGCCCTTGTCACCCAGCAGCCATCCATCCAGCCGGGCTGGAGCACTGAAGAGCCCCGGCACCTGGAAGTGTCTGAGGATGTAGGCATCGTGGGAGCTGCCTGGGTACCTTGCACAGACTTGCAGGATCTGCATCCTGTGATCATACACTATCTGCACATTCATGGAGTGGAAGCCCTTCATGTTGACTGGGCTCACCTGCTGGCGCCTTGATGGCCACATGTGTGCAGACTATTGCACCCAGGATGCAGGGGAAGCCAGCAATGGCCGAGAAGCCACTGGCTCGCTGTGTCTGGCTGGCCTCGTCCCAGTGATAGTGGATGAAGGTCAATGCACGCCTGAACAGAGCATCTGTGACCTGCTTGACACAAGTGTGGACAGCTGATTTCGAGACACCACAAAGATCACCCACCGACACCTGGAAAGAGTCAGAGGCATAGAAGTTGAGGGAAGCTGTGACCTTTGGAGCCACTGGCATGGGGTGTCCACCCACATGGTTAGCTGAGATCTCTGGGCCAATCGTCTGACAGATACTGTTGACTGTCTCCCTTGACAGACAGAGCCTCCTTCAGCATTGCACCTCAGACATATTGAGGTAGGTGGTTTGCGTTCTATATACCCTGACAACAGGATAGTGACATCTTCTGCGGCCCCTTGCGCCTTGGACTACCTCTGGGCCCTGCTTGTGCCTGCACCTGTCCTGCCAAAGGTGGCTCCCCTGCAGACTGAGTGTACACTCCTGGCCTCCTCCCCCTTCTTGCCCTCCCTTCCTCCTCAGATGAGGTGCCTCTACTGGAGAGATTACCTCCCATTCCCAGGCTCAGGGAGGCTTCCTGAAACTGACAGGCCCCAAAACAAATCCTCACTGAAAAGCACTGACCTGGAGGTTATGAGTGCAGTCCAAGCAGCTGCTATGCGGTTGCAACTTTTCCACCTCACAAGGCAAGTTTCACTAACTTCTGAGCAGTAACGTTTAAATGTCTGGATTTGCGAACCCACTGAGCCCTCTTCTCTCGCCCGTGGATGAGCTTCATGCAAATTTCTGATACCCGCCTGTCTGCTGCGCCCGTCGAACGAGTTGAAGATCACACGGGTGCCTTAAAATCCAGGTCAATTGGAGCCACAAAGGCCTTAAGCAGCCCGTTAATTACTGGCAATCATGCAACAGACATCATCGCGCACTCTCCCACCAAAATATCACTATGGCACGCAGTGACGTCGGGACACACGCCCAACATCACCGCGCGTCATTTTATGTGTCGGTGTGTGGGGGATAGCCCCTGCACGCTGACGGAAAAATTCTGACCCTGAATTCAAAGTGCTTCTCACACTCATAACCTTAAGATTCACCAATTCCAAATCAATCAAGGAATCAGCAATTTTATCCCCCAAGAGCCCTCAACTGTTATGAAACAGCGATAAAAGCAAAAAACTGTGGATGCTGGAAATCCAAAACAAAAACAAAAACACCTGGAAAATTCTGATGAAGAGTCATATGGACTCAAAACGTTAACTGTGTTCCTTTCCGCAGATGCTGTCAGGCCTGCTGAGTTTTTCCGGGGTATTTTTGTTTTTGTTATGACACAGCAGTTGGTAAAGGCTGTTATTTAAAATCCCGGAGGGAAACTTTAAACAATTGTCATAACCTATATTTTCAAGTAATATGTTTTGAGTTGCAGCTCTAAATTCAGGAATAATACAATTAGTTCTTGAGAGGTTTTTATATTGAACTACATGATACATATATTAATTTACACAAGTTAAACATACACACATGGCTACAAACTACTACAATCAGAACTTCTTACCAAATTCCCAAACTAATCTCCACTAAGGCAACAACAACCCATAGAATTTACGCAGACACCAGGCAAAGCATTTTACCGTACAAATTCAAAACGAGGCTCCTTTCACTTTGGTTCCTTTACAGACAGTTGTAGGCTTACAGCTGCTTTGATATTATGTGCCTCCACTCTGCACACACAAACTCCCCTCAGGTTATACCCAGCACTTCTCTTTGAATGTAAATTTTTATTGTATCACCAGGCCCTTTGAACTCCTTTCATAGTACCAATTTTATTAATAATATAAACGTTGCTTAGTCTCTCCTAGCTAGGTGCAAGATTTTACTCCCACTCTTGAATGCTCTATTGAACAAGATGCAAATGTACCTCTACCTCTCTGTTTACACCTTAAAACTACTATACATCAAAGCGCCCAGACTAGCTGGCTTTAATCCAATTAACACACACAAACTAAACCTCTGTTTAAAAAATAATTTTCAATAACATTATGCACATTAGTAGCTTCATGACAAAAGGTCAGATGTTGGGTATTCAGGAATATGTAACTCAATCCTGACTCCCCAGTGCCTTTCCACAAGGCACAAGTCAGGAGCGTGATGGAATATTCTCCACTTGACTGGATGAGTGCAGCGCAAACAACATTCAAGAAACTCGACGCCATCCAGGAAAAAGCAACCAACTTGATTGGATTGGTTCACCCTCTTAAACATTTACTCCCTCCACCACCGACACAGTAGCAGTAATGTGTACTATACACAAGATACACCGCAGCAAGTCACCAAAGCTCTTCAACAGCACTTGCCAAATCCGTGACCTCCACAAAGGAAGGAGGTATATGGGAGCACCACCACTTGCAAGTTCCCCTCCAAGCCACTCACTATCCTGAATTGGAACTATATCACCATTCCTTCATTTCGCCAGGTCAAAATCCTGGAACTCCCTTCCTAACAGCACTTAGGATGTACCTACACCAGGGCCAAGAGAAATCTCAGGCTCAGCTTCTTCTCCTGCTTCTGGGGTCATTATCCCGCATTCCAGCAGTGCTTCATGTCAGTGTCCTCTTTGAGTCTGAGAGATTAACTCATATTCCAAGGTGTGTAACGATAAAGATTGGTGTTATAAATCCAGAATTGGCAAATAAAGTTATGATGAAAAAAATTGCCCAAATGCACTAATTAGCTTGTTTAGCTGAAACAAGATAAAATCCTTATTTAATATGTGGGACATTACCACAAATTAAAGTCTAAATGTGTATAATTATAATATATATGATCCACTTTGTTAAACGTTGCTCCTTTTATTTTTAAAACTCATAATGGTTTTGTACACAAGGTAAATAATGTATAGTACATTAATAAGTATTACCTTGTCTTTGATACAGTTTCAAAATACCAGGATACTCACAATGAAACTCTGTTGATAGTGATTCTCTTCCTTGCAAATGAATGACGATTCTTGTTCCCCATGACAAGATACCATCTTGACATCTCAGTTCAGATTTACGAGCATAGAATGGTTTTAATTCTTCAGAGACTTGTGCATTTGACCATCCTTACAAGACTTGTTCATGGCCTCTTGATAAAATTGGATCTCGATTTGTCCAATCCTTTATCTGATTCGCACAGACCAGTGAGGAGTCCAGGAAATTTAACACGAGTACTACCTCTTGGGGTACTGGAACATGTGTAATGCTATCAGGCAAAAGGAGATGACTTAGGGCATCTGCATTTGCTATATGCAAACCCAGACAGTGCATAAAAGTGTACTCATATGCCAACAAAACTAAAGCCCATCTTTGAATCCTAGCAGAGTCTATCAGTGGGATTGCCTTATCTTCACTAAACATACCCAACAGTGGTTTGTGATCTGACATTATGGTGAAGTGTCGACCATACAAATATTGCTGGAACTTCTTTGCTCCAAATGCGATAGATAAGCCTTCTTTCTCAATTTGTGAGTAACCTTTCTTGGCTGTAGAAAGGATTCTGGATACATACCCTATCGGTTTTTCATATCCATCCCCCATCTTCTGTGACAATACTATTCCCACTTCATAGGGAGATGCATCACAAGTGAATATTAATTCCTTAGATGGGTCATAGCGCACCAGCAGACACGATGAGTGTAAAAGCTTCTTGACTTCTATGAAGGCTTCCTCTTGCAGTACTTTCCAGGACCATCTGTAGTTCCTCTTCAATAATGCTGATGACACAAAGCTTGGTGGGAATGTGGGCGATGAATAGGGTATTTAGAGTCTTCAAGGTGATTTAGACAGGTTGAGACAGTGGGAAAATACATGGCAGATGCAGTATAATGTGGATAAGTGTGACGTTATCCACTTTGGTAAGAAAAACAGAATGGCAGAGTATTATTTAAATGGTAATAGATTGGGAAATGTGGATGTACAAAGTGTCCTGGGTGTCCTTGTACGCCAATCACTGAAAGCAAGCATGCAGGTGCAGCAAGCAGTTAAGAAGGCAAACAGTATGTTGGCCTTCATTGCAAGAGGACTTGAGTACAGGAGCATGGATGTCTTACTGCAGCTGTACAGGGCCTTGGTGAGACCACACCTGGAGTATTATGTGCAGTTTTGGTCTCCTTACCAAAGAAAGGATACACTTGCCATAGAGGGAGTGCAGCGAAGGTTCACCAGACTGATTCCTGGGATGGCAGGATTGTCGTATGAGGAGAGACTTGGCCGATTAGGCTTGTATTCACTAGAGTTTAGAAGGATGAGAGGGGACCTCATTGAAACATATAAAATTCCGACAGGGACAGACAAACTGGATGCAGAGGATATTTCTTCTACCTAGGGGATCTAAAACAAGGGGTCAAAGTCTCAGGATATGGGGTAGGTCATTTAGGATTGAGATGAGGAGAAACTTCTTCATTCAGAGGGTGGTGAACCTATGGAATTCTCTACCACAGAAGGCTGTGGAGACCAAGTCACTGAATATATTTAAGAATATATTCTTAAATAGCTGGATTTCTGGACTCTAAAGGCATCAAGGGGTATGGGGAGAGCACAGGGGTGCATCATTGAAATAGAGGATCAGCCATGATCATATTGAATAGCGAAGCAGGCTCGAAGGACCAAATGACCTACTCCTGCTCCTGCTCCTATTTTGTATGTTTCTAAGTGTAAAGATTAGATTAGGCAAGAATCAACAGTAATAATTTAACATGCCCAAAAAAGACTGGAGCTCTGTGACGTTAGTAGGAGAGGACACTTCCTTGATTGCCCTGACTTTCTCCTCTAATGAATGCAACCCTTGGATATCCAATCGATGACCCAAATACATGACATAATTTGCTTGGAAAGTGCACTTCTCTTTTTTCAACCGTACGCCAGCTTTCAAAAATTCCTTCAGAACCTCTTCTAGATTGGCCAAATGTTTTACTTCTGTTGATCCTGTGATCAGGACATCCAGGTGCACTATAACTTGGGGAAGTCCTTGTAGTAGGCTTTCCATGGTTCTTTGGAAAATCACACAGGCAGATGACACATCAAAGGATAGGCGTGTATATTGTTACAGGCCCTTGTGCATGTTTACAGTGACATACCCTCTTGTGCTGTCCAGTTCTGGCTGTTGGTATGCATGGTTCATGTCCAGTTTAGTGTAGAATCTTCCTCCTGCAAGTTTAACGTACAGATCTTCAATCCTTGGGATTGGGTATTTGTCTAATTTCATAGCCTTGTTTACAGTTAATTTATAATCTCCGCAGATGTGAATGGTTTGATTTGGTTTCATCACAGGCACTATGGGTGCTGCCCGTTCTGAAAATTGGACTGACTGGATTATTCTTAACTTCTCCAAATGACATAATTCCACATCTACCTTCTCCTTTAGGGACTAAGGCACAGGTCTTGCCTTAGAAAACCAGGGTGATACTTCAGAGTCCAGTTATATTTTAGCTTGTAGACCTTTGATTTTTTTCCCCAACTCATCTTGAATACTCCGTCATATTTTTTTTACAATTCAGGAACTCCTGTTCTGACTTGAAAATTTCTGACCCGTTGAGTTTAATTTTTTTCAACCAATCATGGTCCAAAAGGCTAGGTCCTTCAACTGTTACAACAACTACTGGCAACTGGGCTGTCTGTTGCCTATAGGATACAGGTACAGAGGTGATGCCTTTCACCTGTATTGCCTGTCCAGTATATGTTTGGTTTGCTCCAAACTCAATGGCTGGGTACCTTCTCTGAGGTATTTAAAGATGTGTTCTCCCACCACTGTGGTCAATGCTCCTGTGTCATCCTCCATGACCAGAGGTCTTCCATTTACTTGAAGGGCAACAGTGATCGGTTCAGTTTTCCTGGCCTTCAGATTGTGCAGGGAATAGACGTCAGTATCAACAACTTCTGGTTCATCTATACTGTGTACTTCATTTAACTTGACCTGCTGTCTGACTGGCTGTTTTGATCTCGCCCTGCATTGTTTTACAACATGCCCTTTTTTGTGACTGTAGAAGCATTTTGCATCTTTAAATCTGAAGGTTTTGGGTATGTGACTACCCTCACATCAGTAACACTTTAATTTCTGAGTTACTAGTGAGCTGCTTCCAGCATTTCTTTTTGTTTTTCTAGCAGTAGGGACTGTGTCCCGCTTCATAGTAGCCTCCCCGGCTTTCATGCCACATCCAGTGGCAGGTTCCCACCCTAATTGCAGAATGACGCCATGTTGCACACTCTGCAAAGCCTGCGAATCCCTCTCCCATTGCTAGCTCTATCTCCATGGTGCGCTTCAGGTCTATACCAACTTCTGCAAGTAAATGGCGCTAAATTTTGTCATCGCAAATACCGCAAACCAAACGATCTGCAATACGTATCACCGAAGTTACATGTGACTGTATAGATGAATTAGCCCTAAGCGCGGGTAATCTTAGGGGGCAGAGCTTTCTAGCCTTGGTCATGGAACAAGCATGTAGCTTCATCAAGAGCTCTGTAAATAAAGTTACTGTTTCTTACAAGAAATCTGTCCTGCACTCCAAGTTTATTACAATTGGCGATGAAGTTAAATAGCTCTGTTAACTGTTTGCAATGTTGTGATCGACTCACCAGGGGCCTTTACTCGAGAGCTAAACTTCAATATTTGCATTATCAATGAAAGTTTAGGCTGAAAATGACCCTTCACGAGGTCTACTAGCCTGGTGAAGGATCTAGAATTTGGCGCGGTCGGAGCTGTCAGACTCAGATTAGGTTATACGTTTTGCTCCCACAGGTACTTAGGAGAATTGCCTTTTGTTTCTCCTCCGCCATTATTTCATTTGCCATAAAGTAGAAACCTAGGCGCTCTATGTATTGACTCCAGTCCTTGATGGATGAGTCGCAGGGGTCAATTCTGCTGAAGGGTGGCATTGCTGGTGAGTATACTTCGCTTAAAAATTGAAATACTCACAGTCAAGAGGCGAGGTGCAGTGCTGAAGCTATTTAACTTCATCGCCAATTGTAATAAACTTGGAGTGCAGGACAGATTTCTTGTAAGAAACAGTAACTTTATTTACAGAGCTCTTGATGAAGCTACATGCTTGTTCCATGACCAAGGCTAGAAAGCTCTGCCCCCGCAGATTACCAGCGCTTAGGGCTGATTCATCTATACAGTCACAAGATCCCTACAACAGTATGAAAGGTTTAACTTACAATTACTACAGGCATCGATTTTCTTTAATTCAAACTTTATCCGACATGCTGAAACTTTATAGCACTTTGTTTTTATATCAGATCTCCAACTTCCATAGTATTTTGTTTTTGTATTACATCACTTGAATGTGTTGTTAAGAAAATAAAGAAATGACTAAAGGAAATTGTAGCCGCTGGCCTCTTAAAACATGTCAAAGTATTATAACTATATTAAAACTACTTAATGGTTGTAGTTTTTTAAATTTTTTTTAATAAATGCTGATAACTTCAATGCATATTGACTTAAAGTTGTGAGGCCGATTGCAATAAAGGGAAAATAAGATATGGTCACAATTCAGGCATATTCAACTGCAATGGTGTGTGTATATGTATATCCCTCACACTTCCAACTACTTAAAAAGAGCAGACAGATTAAAAATAAAAGAATCTTCAAAAGGCAGCATCTATTTTAACTTATCTAACTTTCTATCTGCTTAGAAACACAGGTCTGGATTTTGTGCAGTCGACTGGAGAAGCCCGTTAGTTCTATAGGGAAGGCCCAACGGAATCAAATGTCAGGCCACCATCGCATCTGAGGTCCCCATCAGTGGAAGTCCTGCCTGCCGAGAGCTGCTGGACAATCAGAAGCTGGCAGCTACTCGACACTGCAAGTGCCAGCGGGAGCAGTGGCAACTGGCGGCAATGTATCCACCAGAGGTCCAGGGACATTGTGGAACTCCAGAACAAAGGTGAGTGAAGGTGGGATTGGGTTCACGGCCGAGAGGGAGCTTGGGGGTTGGAGGCAAGGGCAGAGGGATGGCTTTCAGTGGCCCCTCACCTTCCTGGTGCCAGATCCCTCATTGGACACAGAGTGCCTGATTACAAGAGAACGCCCAGGATTAAGCTGCTGGCTAACCTGACAGAGTTTACTGGGCAGCCTTCTAAGGGTGTGAGAAAGTTCTATGGCTCTCGTTAAATCCCTGAGGCACCACTAAATTGCAGTAGCCTCAGTGAAAATGGATGTCCATTGGCTCATTTGCAGGAATCCTCTGTTAGCCCCATCTGCCCTCCAACTTAATCAGGGGAGGTTTTCCTATCGCCGGGAGACTGACGCAGGGCCTTTCATGCAATTAAGTGGGCCCAGCCGCCATGGTTCCTGCCATTGAAATCCACCCACAGACTTTGAAATACTGTGGAACGTTTTTCTTTATTAATGGTGTAATATGCATTGAAACTATCTCCATCAGTGCATCCTCCAATACTCTATCCTCAAACAGCTTCTGGACTTCGCTCACTTCACCTGTCTCCAACTCAGACAACAGCTCGTTGATACTTCTGATGCTTCATGCTGAGTCCACCCTTCCTATGTCAATTATTTCGCTACGGGACCTCAGACTTAAAATCTGGACTATTTCTTATTATCACCATCTATTTCCCATTACCCATTTACTATCATGTGGCTATGTATCCTACTTTTTATGTAAATAGGCCTATCTAACTTGTACTCAACCTGCATCTATTTCCCTGTGCATTTTGGCTGCTGCTGCAGACCCAAGCCCATCAACCTATTTCCACATTTGCTCTTTCTTTTAATTTATTTTCTCTTTATCACTCTTAGACTCTCTTCTCTTGTCATGCCTGCTTTCGCTTGTCCACTCTCAGGTACTCTACCCTTCCAATTCCATAACCCAACTCTTCAGCACTCCTCAAACTTATGACTCTCTTGCCACTGTCCACCTTTGACTCCCTGTTAGATAAGCCTTCAGCTTCCCACTGTGCCTTTCTAAGCATCATTTGACAGGCTCAGAGGAACTCGGTACTGTCTCATTGCGAGCAGCAATCCTAATTGTCCCATCCCACTCTCCCATTGACTTGCCTGCAAATTGCTCCCGCTGTGGATTAACTTTGTAAATCTTCTTCGTGTCTAACTCAACCCTCCTACTACTGACCCTCTGGCTCTACCAGCGGATTAGCTCTCACCACCCATCTATGCAACTCCATATGAATATCCATTCATTCTGGGGAGATAGTGGTATAGTGGTAATGTCACTGGAATAGCAATCCAGAGGCCCAAATTAGTGCTCTGGGAACACGGGTTTGGTGGAAGTTAAATTTAATAAATAAACCTGGAATTGAAAAACTAGTATCAGAAATGGTCGAGGTGAAACTCTCATTGATTGTCACAAAAACCTATACACTTCACTGATGTCCTTTAGGGAAGGAAATCTGCAGTCCTTACCTGGTCTGGGCTCGTGTGACTCCAGACCCACATCAATGTGGTTGACTCAAAACTGTCCTCTGAAATGGCTCAGCAAGCTACTCAATTCAAGGGCAATTAGGGGTAAGCAATGACACCCACATCCCATGAAAGAATACATTTTGGACAAGGCTCCTGCCATTCAAGAACTTATTTTGGATCTTGGCATCAGCATCATGGTGTCAATGGAAACCTGGCTGAGGGATGATGACACCTTCTCAGTGAATTAAGCCTCCCTGCCTGGCTACATCTTCCACTACAGATCTCATCATGACCATTGTGAGGCCGGGCAAAGCCAGGTAATGTTACAAAGGCGGAAATAGGTGGTCTTAGTGATGGCACGAGTATGAGGTCAGAAATTCATTTTAGGATCAAATGTGGCATCAAGGTTGCAAACAGTCTGGTTCAGCTTCAGTCAGTTTCTCGGGGCAGGAATGGAGTCGGTGGCTAGGGAAGAGAGTTTATAGTGGGGGCCAAAGGTAATGTCTTTGGTTTTCCCAAAATTTAACTGAAGAAATGTCTACTCATCCAGTCCTGGATGTCAAGTGAGCAGTCTGATGATTTAGCAGCAGTGGAGGAGTTGAGAGGTGGTAGTGAAACTGGCACAGTGTTTTTGGATGATATTGCGAAGGGGCATCAGGTAGATGAAAAATAGGAGAGAACCAATGATAGATCACTAGAGGATTCCAATGATGATGGTGTGGGAGCAGAAAGACAAGTCATTGCAGGTAATATATTGGCTATGATTAGATAAAAAAGGAAACAGGCGAGTGAAGTTCCACCCTGTTGGACAATGGTGGACAGGTGTCAGAGGATTGTGTGGTCAACTGGGTCAAAAGCTACAGACAGGTTGAGAAGGACAAGGGAGGATATTTTTGCCACAGTAGCATAGGATATCAAGTGATGTTGTTTGGAGCCGTGTTAGCTACTGTGGCAAGGGCAGAAATCAAATCAGAGGAATTTAGACATGGAGTTCATGGGAAAATGGATTTTGATTTGGGAGGTGACAGTGCGTTCAAGGATTTTGGAGAGGACATGGAGAATGGAGATGGGCTGGTAGTTTGTGGGTTGGTTTCTGAGAGGGGTCAAGATGCCAAATGTGAAGGAGAAAATGAGTAGCTGAGCACAACTAAATTGCAAAACTTCACTGCCTATAATGAACCTTGGTCAGCCTTTAGCAATCTTCTTACTCCATTTCAATCTTACCATCTCTCATACCCTGTTCTATTTATCTGCCTATTATATGCAGGGATTATTTTTCATATCAACTGAGGGCTTTAGTAATGGTCCTCCAGTTGTAATTCTCTGCTGCTGGATATGCAAGCACTGTTCCTTTCCATGGGACTGAACATAAGTTTAAAATGAATGAGAATGGCAAGCTTGAACCATCATTCTTCCTGAGTTCTCTGCCTGAAGGCAAGACCAACTCACAGCACTGCAATCTCCACCACAGGTTAGACAAGGAGGCAGGTCCCAAATCCACCCCAGCTGGAACAGCAATCAAAATTCCCTGTTGTTAGCACAAATCTTATCCACACTGGCCATCTAGCCAGCGGCTCCCCAATTTCCATGCCGCCTAGGTGATAACACAGAAGGACCATGGAAAGGTTTGGATATGAGTGAATCTTCTTATTTGTATAGGATGTGCATTGGGAACAACATCCTCACCTACCCTGGCCATCCCTGTGAGGTCATGAAACATCTTCATGCACTGTGTGGTACTTCTTTTGGAAGTGGAGGTTTCCTTGCCTGCTTCAACATGTAACACTGGAGTCACCCTCTCTTTGGATTTTCTGCCCTTATTATGACATAGCCGATGGTAAAGGCTGAGTTGTTCAAATCCCAGAGGGAAACTTGAAATAACTGTCATTACCTATTTTTGCAATTTGTCTGTTTTGAGTTGCAGGCTTTGAATTCAGCAGTAATAAGACCACTGAGTCTTGAGGTATTTTTTATAAGACTAAATTAAACATTTATTAATACAAGAAAGATTGTAAATATATACATACATCTACAAAATTACTACTATAAAAATGACAAAAATCCCCTAATTAATCTGACTCCCAGTTACACCCCCATTAAGGCAACAGTAAAACTCATAGATTTAAACAGACACCTGGCAAAGCACGCCCCGGACAGTCACATTCAAAATGAGTTTCTTTCAGTTCAGGGTCCATGCAGACAGCAGCTTGAGGCTGGAAGCTTCTCACACTTCTTGGATCTTAAAACATCTCTACCTTACACACAATCTCCTTTCTCCTTTATACATATCTTTCTTTTTGAATGTAAACTTTCCATTATATCACAAGGCTTTTAACTTTACCTCTTCTAACAATAACATCCTTTCATCCCACTAAATTTATTGGTAAACTGAAAAAATATAAAAACATTGTTTGATGTCTTCAAGCTAGGTGCAATATTACACCCACAGTCTTGAATGGTTTCTTTTAACAAATGCAAATTTACACTTTATCTTCTATCCTCCCTACATTTACCTAATTAACATGTCAAAACTACTATACATCAAAGCACCCAGACTAGCTGGCTTTAATCCAATTAAGACACACACAGACACACACATAGACAGAGACACCACTAGAACTCTATTTTGAGGCGGCAATTTCCAATAACATTATAGGCATTAATATATCTTCATGACACCCTCAATCCCTCGGAATCTTTCCCGTATGTCATCCAGAAAAAGAAAACACTGATCTATGAGAGAATGTCAGAGAATTTCTGCTGCTGATTCCACTGATCCATAGATCCTGCTCCCAAAAAATTCTCCAAACAGGAGCAACAGCACAATTTTCCTCTCTTCCTCAGTGACAATAAACTAATGAGTGATATGATTATTCGTAATCCAGCTCACATTAGTACAGGAATCCTTGATTAAAAAAATGATGGGTTAGCAGGAGAATTATGAGGTTAGGTGGAAGATCCAACTCTGTCACAAGCCTGTCAATCAGAAGTAGATCCAGCCCAGTAGGTCCTTGGCTACGTCTACTATGCAAAACAAATTAAACTCTTTAGAAATTTATTTTGATTTTAAAAACTTGTCATATAATAGAAAAAGAAAGAATTCAATAGTTCCTAATATAACTTTGAGTGACAAATAGTTAAATGTCTATGCGGCAAGAAATTCAAAATCAGTGCAAGATATTATTGTGCATCTGGATGCATGCTTAATCCTATTTGACAAAGTTGCCTGTATGTGGATGTGCAGTGGCCAACACAATGTGCTTTTATAAAGGGATTTTCTTATTATGCACCATGACAACTCACTTCCCTTGGCAAAAGTTATAATATATGATAATACAGTCAATGTTTTCAAAGACATGTAAAGCATTTTTTGGCCCAGTTTAACAATGTATAATTATGCATGTTATTAGTTTATATTTAATTGTAAAATGTAATTTTCAAACTGCTCAATTCTGTAGTTTAAAAGATATTATGTACAACAGGGACCGATGCTTATGGGCCTCCATAAGTCACAGCTGAACAGCTAGAACTTACAATTGAAGACCATCCTTTGTTTCCCCTTATCTTGGCAATTTATGATCCAGCATCTTTCTTGGTTCCATTAGCTTTTAGCTCAGCTACAAATCTTTTATAAGCAACTTCATAAAATACTTGTTTGAAATTGAAGATGTGTAGCATTATTGTATTAACTTCCATCCACTAATTTTTGAATCTTCAAAAAATTCCATTAATTTTTTCATCATGACTTTTTTCAGCCTTTTATTGCCTTGATTCACTGCTAACAAGATGTTCTTAATTGTATCTTTTAGAAAGAGTGCAATAGTCCGACAAGTACAGATTACAAGCTATAAAGCCTGCAATTTCTTGGATCATTTCTACATGTTTTTGTGGAGTAGAATAACATTTACTGCTTCACAGTTATCCAAAACCATCATTGCTTTCAAGAATTCAAATCTTTTTGGAGCAAATAGTAAATCAGCTAAATAGATTGAAAAACAGCATAAAATAAAGCAGAAACAGATGATAATTGGAAAGTGTCTAGTTGTGAGCAGTGATTAGTGGAGTCCTACAGGATTCTATCCAAGAACACAGCTGGTTACATTATTCATCAATCATTTGGAAGGGGATATGTCTGGTAAATGCTGACATCTATGAAGGGAATAAAGAAAAGAAATATTTGCATTTATATAGCACATTTCACGACTCTTGGATATTCTAAAGAGCTTTACAGCCAACTGAGCATTTTGTTTCAAAGTGTTGTCACTGCTTTAATGTAGAAATTGCAGCAGTTAATTTGCTTGTAGCAGGATCCCACAAACATCAGCACGATCATGAGCAGATGAGCTGTTTATTTTTGAGTGTGGTCGAGGAATAAATATTGGCCAGGACACCAAGTAGAACCACCCTGCTCTTCTTCTAAATAATGCCAAGGGGTCTCTCCTCTCCACCTGAAAGGGAAGGCAGGGTGTTTCTTTAACATCTCATCAAAAAAAGTGCATCTCAGGCAGCACAATATTCCTACATTAATGCACTGGAGCATCAGCTTGATTATGCATTCAAGTCCCTGGAATAGGGCTTGAACCCACACCTTGCCAACTCAGCAGCAAGCATGCTATCATTGAGCCATGGCCGACTCCAAGGAGAAATGAGATTTCAAAAGGGACCTGGACCAATACAGTAGGTGGATTACAAAATAGAAAATGTATATCTAAATGAAGCAAGTGCCTATTGGGACAGAGAACATCAAGGTTGTCTGCATAAAGACAAATTGTCCCTGAGGATAGATGAAGTGGAAAATTTATTTGGATGTGACTAAGTTCTTAGCTCTGGTAAAACTCTGATATCGTTTTCTGCTTAATGTGCTGCTTTCAAACATGTGTGATACAGTCTTCCATGTCGTCTTGCAGTCAAATGTATTTTCAGTGTTTTTGTGCTGCAGTTCAAAATCCTGAAGCAGCCCTATGGCCCTTGCCACATCGGCTAGGGAAACAGGCAGGTGAGTGGGCAGGCAGGCATTCATCGGGCTCTGCGTCATCTGTCAGTTCCGACAGCATTGTCTACCTCCGCCTAAGTTTCCATGGTTGTCTCTGCTGGAATTTCCATGCTGGCCTCCTGTAGTCGAGCAAAAGGTGCCTCAGCATTAGGTTGGTTGGTCTCACCATGCTCCTCTTTTTTCTCCTTATTTTATGCAGTTGTAACCTGTTTGAACCCAGCATGGTGGAAGCAGTTGTCAATTTTGGCTTCCGTCACCATCTTCCACACCTTTTTCATCATGAACATGTCCTCTAGTACTCTTGTTCTTATCGATGGCCTTGATCGGCTGCCACCGATAGTGGCTTTTCAGGTTCCTAATTATCCCCTGATCCATTGGCTGGAGCTTTGCTATGCTATTGGGGAGCAAGGACAACAGTTTCATGCTTTTCTGGCCAGCGATGTTGGGATGCGCAGGACAGCTGTCTGTAATGATAGCAACCTTCCTCTTCTTTTGTTGATTTGTTTTGTTCATTTACCTGATCGACACCTCAAAAATGCTGTCAGAACCAAGGAAATGTAATTTGTGGGAAGCATCCAACCAAAGTTGATTAAGCATCCAATCAAGGTGGATTATTGAAGCCAAAGCAATAGTCTGGGTTTTGCTCAATTACCTGTGAGAGTCAGGTAAAAACTGCAGAAATTTCCCTCGGGTAGTTATAAAGTCAACACAATAGGAATGCGTTGAATATGGTCTTTGGATGGAAAGGGCTTGATAGTTTAAACAGGATGGCTTTTTCTTCTTCCTTGCTCTCCCATACTTTCAAAAGAGATATTAATATAATCCACTGTGTGGATAGTGTCTCAACATTCGCATAGCAATGTGCTTTCTTAGACTTTCCTATCACAAGCAGCAGCAGCATTTTGGTGCCATCCATGTTGGTGCAGATCTTAGCAGTGGCATGTTCCTTGCTCCGCCTTCACCTTTAAATGTCAAAGAATGGTCTGGCAAAAGACAGTAAAACAGTCTAGTTTGATCTATGTTAAAAACATCTTGTAGTGCATACACCTTCAAGACATGGGTGAGATCATTTTGGAGCCAATCATCTGTCATTGCTACGGTAACCGCTGCACCCTCACCACTTACCGTGTGGAATACAATGCCGTGTCCAACCACGTGTCACTGCAGGTGAAATCCATATGTCTCAGCTTCTTTGCCAGGGCCACTCCCCTTTCCTGCAGGATTGGACCACAGATAGGGATATTCTCTGCTCAGGCTGCCTTGAACCACATTAGCAGAGCTTCAACGTTGGGGTAGGCAGCTGTTCTCATCCTCTTCCTTGCTGGAGAGAATGTATGTTTCTCAAACTGTTCCAAGATATTTGCCTTGTGTTTCATAATGATGGAATCTCCCACTCCTTTGTGATTTCTGCTTCCCGTTTCACGCCACAGTTTTCTACTTGCTGCATCAGCTTCACCTTCTCTCCAATCGACAACACTTCTAACTTTCTCACAAGTTGAGCCATAATTTCAGATTTTACCCATCCTTTCACAGGAAGATCTCGATGTCAAATGATGGCTTGCCCAGCGCTTGATGATTTTGCGCTATTCTGTGGTCTAATTCTGCCCTGATTGGTCAGCGTGGTCACATGACAAGTTTAGACAATTTCAGCTAATCCAGAGTCATCAGTGTGGAATTTCAGCTTTTAACGAGCATCCTAAATCATCTATGGAATTTACTATTCTGCTGGTAGGGATGACATAACCAGAATTTTGTGTCATCCAAGTCTGACTCATTGCAGCTTCACTGTAAAGTTTATGATCGTATATACAGAACACAATGGCTTCTGTGCTGTCAGAACCAAGGAAATGTAATTTGTGGGAAGCATCCAACCAAAGTTGATTAAGCATCCAATCAAGGTGGATTATTGAAGCCAAAGCAATAGTCTGGGTTTTGCTCAATTACCTGTGAGAGTCAGGTAAAAACTGCAGAAATTTCCCTCGGGTAGTTATAAAGTCAACACAATAGGAATGCGTTGAATATGGTCTTTGGATGGAAAGGGCTTGATAGTTTAAACAGGATGGCTTTTTCTTCTTCCTTGCTCTCCCATACTTTCAAAAGAGATATTAATATAAATCACAGTTCTTTGGGCTTGTTCGAAACAGCCAAAGATATTGTGACACATACAAAGTCCTTGAAGGCTCAGCAATGAAAGAGTAGAAGGAGACCAACAGCACAGGTAAACCATTACAAATGGTGAAATAAGGAATGGAGCTAGCTGAAAATTATTAATTTTGGGAAGGCACAAATTGTTTGCAAACAATGGATGGGCTTCAAAATATGGGCCATAATATGTCTTTCGATGAAGTTGTAAAAAAAAATTAGAACAAAGCATTTAAATAAGAAAGGAAAATAAAATCATACTGGAAATTTCCTGATGTTTCCACTTCTCCACAGGAAAAGCAGATAAGTTACAAGGTGAATTACTCCAAAATAGTCTACATTCCTTTGTGGGCAACCTGGCAACAATTACAGAGCCTGGTAGGTGATTAGCTGCCTGCCACCTTGGACGATTAATGGTGGATGTCATCGAGTGAACAAAAGACAGGAGAAAAAGTAATAGAAATAGGATAAACTTATAAGACACGGACCATATTTGTAATTAGAACTAACAGCTCTTAAAAAAATCCAAATATGCATTGAAACAAAAATACTTTATAATATTCTTGTACTTCCTACAGCTTTTCTCTTGAACAAATTAAGAATCATTTTGAAATATTAAATAGATTAACAACTGACAATAATTATTTTAAAAACAAATTTATAAGAACAAACAATGTTTTTCCTTCCTACCAATATATAACTTATGGTCAATTTAATTTTTATTCAAAGTAACTTTCTTCCTTTTGAGATTCAAGCTATGTTTATGTATACATAAACCTGTATGTATTTTTAAATGGGATGCATGTATGTATGTATGTATAAATGGTGTCCTTCTATTACAAAGGGACTTTGCATCTTAAATTTAAGATTGTTCACAATTTGTAGTGGCTGGAACAGTCACATCTCTCATTCTTGTCCATCTTTGTACACCTGAGGAAGATCATCAAAATAAGAACATCAGAGGAAAGGTTAACTTGCAGGGGGGAAATCATGGAAAGGTCAAATGATTATTTAGCTAAGATAATCAATGTAAAAAGTCCCAGGTTTAGATCCAAGGGTAAATTCTCTCAATCATTACTGATGCTATGGGCACATTGCTGTGAGTTGTAATGTCAGTTTTCTGCCCAGCGGTGAAGTGGGTTTTTTTCAGATATTTGCAACCTTCTTCCTTTTTTATTTTGCTTGCTTTATTTTAAATGTTTTTTCAGGATCTTCTAGTAACTTGACTGGGGAATTATTATAGCAGTTTCATTTTGGTGAATTAGTTTTTGCTGGAATTACAGCTGGACTTTTTGCTAATTGGATAGAATGCTTTTAGGGAGAATGATATTGGATATCAAGGGTCGCTTAAGTAGGAAAGTGACAAAAGTAGTAAAACCACAAAGATTTTAATACCTAATCAATGAAGGAGAGTGACATAGTGGTATTGTCACTGGACAAGTATTCCAGAGACCCAGGGTGATGCTCTAGGGCCCCAGGTCCAAGTGCCACCAGAGGAGATGGTGAAATTTGAACTCAATAAAAATCTGGAATTAAAAGTTGATGATGACCACAAAACCATTGTCGTAAAAACTCATCTGGTTTAGGGAAGGAAATCTGCCGTCCTTACCTGGTCTGGCCTACTTGTGATTCCAGACCCACAGCAATGTGTTGATCCTTAAATGCCCTCTGAACAAGGGAAATTAGGGATGGGCAATAAATGCTGACCCAGCCAGCAATGCCCATGAACAAATAAATAAAAACCTTACAGTTAGGCAATGGACTCATATATATGATAAGAATAGGCTTCACACATAGGGCAGGATTTAATGCTATCTCCCCGAAGCAAGTTAGGAGGTGAGGGGGGGTACATTTAATCAGACTAAGAATGTGGGGTGGGGACCCTGCCATTCCCGCCCCAATGCACAGGGCCCTCATCCTGCCACCGCTGGCCCTGAACTAGCAGTGGGTGGGGCAGTTATCACGTGGGGAGCCTGATAAGCAAACCCTGTCAGATTTGCTTGTAGGCTCCCGGGGGTTCCTCGTTGTCAGGCATTTGGTGCATGATCTAGGCACCGAGCCTCTGCCCTTCTGGGCGGAGCCATCCCTCTGCCTGTTCTTCCAGCCACCCTCTTTCCCTCCAGCCAGTGATCCCCTCTCCTTTGCCCCCATCCCACCCAGATTCACCTATGGCCTGGCTGATTCTGGGTCTTCGGTGGGTGCACTGCCAGCAGCTACCACTGCTCCAACTGGTGCTGCCTGCAATGCAGAGTTGGTGGCCTCTGACATGTCAGCAGCTCTTGTTGGGGAGGCAACAAGAAGGCCCACCACTGGCCACTTAAGTGCCTGAGAGTCGCTTAATATTGTAGGCCTTTCCCAGAGGAGGCGATGCAGGGCTCTTGCCAGTTTTCCAGCCAGTAGGCAAGACCTCCATAACCTGGATTAAATTTTGCTCTTAAAGTCATTCACATGGGAGCTTTAAAACAAACTGGAAGAAATGGCAATGCTAGCAACCAGAAGGCTTATGTTAATCAAAGAGGTGCTTCATGGGACAAGAAAATTCAGCCCAACATTTCAATTCTAAATAGCAGTAACAAATAATGCAACCTGAAGGATTCTAAATGTTCAATGTTCAACAATTCAATAAATTCATCAGTATTATTAACTTCAAGGTTACTGACATTTGCATTTGAATAGATTGATACTGAATTTCCTTAAAGTCTATAACAGGCATGATACAGAAACAAAGGAGTTTAAAAAACAGGGCCGATTTTCAGAATAATTGAATCCATCCAATGCAAAATCTGTTCAAGAAAAACCTGAAATGTTTAGAAATTGTCCTGCAACACATTATGAAATCTGATTTATGGAACCTTATTAAATTTTACAACATGTAATGAAAATAATTCAGAATTATTTGTCCTGCAGTATTCCAAATATCTTGTTCCAAACCCCATGAGAAAGTATAAGTTTTAAATTGCCTCCTTTCATTTTCTTAAATAATTCAGTTATACATTTTTTTTATTAGTGGCTCATTCCCTACTGGCACTAATCTTCAGTTAGATGAGATTTATTTATCAAGAATATTGCTTTTAAAACAAGAATATTGCTTTTAAAACTTATGTTCTGAAGCAGAAGGACCCAGGATCACACTTTCAGTGTGACAGTGCGTACGGTGAATTACAGAAAATGAAATATTCTTCTGTACTCACTATGCTCCAGGTTATTCCCAACTGAAAATATAAAACAATCGCATTACTAGATTTAAAGGGGGCGGGTGATAAGGCAGAGGTCATGGTACATGTTGGTAGCAATGACATAGATAGAAAGAGGGATAGCTTCTTGCATCAAGAATTCAGGGAGTTAGGCAGTAGACTAAAAAGCAAGACCTCTCGGGTTGTAATCTCTGGATTACTCCCAGTGCCACGTGCTAGCGAACTCAGAAATAGGAGAATAGTGCAGATGAATACATGGCTTAAGAGTTGGTGTAAGAAGAAGGGTTTTACATTCCTGGATCACTGGGACTGTTTCTGGGGAAGGTGGGACCAGTACAAGCGGGACAGTCTACATCTGAACCAGAGCGGGACTAACGTCCTTGCAGGTGGGTTTGCTAGTGCTGGTGGGAGGAGTTTAAATTAATTCGGCAGGGGGAGGGGACACAGAATGTTAGCAGAATAGGGACACATAATAATACAGTAAAACAATCAAGTCAGAGGGAGTACAGCTGCATTAAGTTTCAAGGGAGGAAGGCAAGTCTGGATGGTCTCTGCTTTAATTTCAGGAGTATTACAGGCAAAATGGATGAGTTAATGGTGAGGATCGACACGTGGAATTGTGATATAGTAGCCATCACTGAGACCTGGTTGAGAGAGGGGCAGGATTGGCAGCTCGACATTCTGGGATAGAGAATCTTCAGGCGAGACAGGGGATGGGGTAAAAGAGGAGGAGCCATTGCATTATTAGTTAAGGAGTCAGTTACTGTAGTAGGAGAGATGATATCGTGGAGGAGGCATCGAATGAAGCTTTGTGGATAGAGCTTAGGATGAAAAAAAGGGGGCATCCACATTGTTAGGTGTTTATTGTAGACCCCCAGATAGTCAGTAGGAAATTGAGGAGCAAATATGTGCACAATTTGCGGAGGTGTGTAAAAAAATAATAGGGTAATTATACTAGATGATTTCAGCTTTCCCAACATTAATTGGGATAAACATAGGGTTAAGGGCTTGGATGGAGTGAATTTCTTGAAATGTGTACAGGAGAACTTTTTAGGTCAATATGTAGAGGGTCCAACAAGGGACGGCGCAGTGCTGGACCTAATTCTGGGGAATGAAGCCGGACAGGTGGCTGAGGTGGTGGTGGGGGAGCATTTTAGTGATAGCGACCACAACAAGGTACAATTTAAGTTTGTTATGGACAAAGAAATCGACAAGTTGCAAAAAAATGTTTAAGATTGGGGGAGAGTGGATTTTAGTAAAATATGGCAGGATCTGGCTAAGGTAGACTGGGAAAAGCTATTTGTGGGGAAATCTACAGAGGAGCAGTGGCGGGGGGGGCGTTCAAAAAGGAAATGGGGAGGGTACAGGCTCAACATGTTCCCTCTAGGGTGATAGGAAGGAGTAACAAGCCAGGAGAACCATGGATGACCAAGGATATTCAGGATAGGATGGGAAAGAAAAGAGAGGCCTTTAGCAGGTACAAGGGGAGCAAATCAGCAGAGGCGTTAGTGGCGTACAGAAAGTGCAGGGTGGAGCTTAAGAAAGCAATTAGAAGAGAAAAGAGGGGATATGAGAAAGCTCTGGCTGGTAAAAGTGGGGAAAATCCCAAGATATTCTATAAGTATATCAATGGGAAGAGGATATCCAGGGAAAGAGTAGGGCCCATTAGGGACCAAGAGGGCAATCTATGGGTGGAGCCAAAGGACATCAGTAGTGTTGAATGAACACTTCTCATCCGTCTTCACCCAAGAGAATGAGGATGAAGGTATGGAACTCAGGGAGAGAGACTGTGAGGTTCTTGAGCAAATTGATCTGGGAAGTGACAAGGTATTGGAGGTGTTGGCAGGCTTAAAAGTGGACAAATCTCCAGGTCTGGCTTATTTGTGTCCCAGACTGCTGAGGGAGGCAAGGGAGGAGATCGCAGGGGCTCTGACCCAAATTTTTAATCCCTCTCTGGCCACGGGGGAGGTGCCAGAGGACTGGAGAACAGCTAATGTGGTTCTGCTATTTAAGAAGGGTTGTAGAGATAAGCCAGGGAACTACAGGCCAGTGAGTCTTACATCAGTGGGAGGGAAACTATTGGAGAAAATTCTAAAGGAGAGAATCTATCTCCACTTGGAGAGGCAAGGTTTGATCAGGAATAGTCAGCATGGCTTTGTCAGAGGGAGGTCATGCCTAACAAATTTGATTGAATTTTTTGAGGAGGTGACCAGGTGTGTAGATGAAGGTAGTGCAGTTAATGTCATTTATATGGATTTCAGCAAAGCCTTTGATAAGGTCCCACATGGGAGACTTATAAAGAAGGCAAATGCACATGGGATACGGGTAATTTGATAAGGTGGATTCAAAATTGGCTTAATTGTAGGAGGCAGAGGGTGATGACAGAAGAATGCTTTAGTGACTGGAAGCCATTGTCCAATGGCGTACCACAGGGATCTGTGCTCGGTCCCCTATTATTTGTCATTTATATAAACAATATAGATGACTATGTGGGGGGTAGGATTAGTAAGTTTGCGGATGACACAAAGATTGGTCGGGTGGTTAACAGTGAGGTAGAGTGTCTTGGGCTACAGGAAGATATATATATGGGATGGTCAAATGGGCAGATAAGTGGTAGATGGAATTTAACCCTGAAAAGTGTGAGGTGATACACTTTGGAAAGAGTAATTTGACAAGGAAGTATTCAATGAATGGCATGAAACTAGGAAGTTCTGAGGAACAAAGGAACCTTGGCGTGTGTGTCCATAGATCTCTGAAGGCAGAGGGGCATGTTAGTGGGGTGGTGAAAAAGGCATATGGGACACTTGCTTTTATCAATCGAGGCATAGATTACAAAAGTAGGGAGGTCATGCTGGAGTTGTATAGAACCTTGGTGAGGCCACAGCTGGAGTACTGTGTGCAGTTCTGGTTGCCACATTATAGGAAGGATGTGATTGACCTGGAGGGGATGCAGAGGAGATTCACCAGGATGTTGCCTGGGTTGAAACGTTTAAGTTATAGAGAGAGGTTGGATAGACTTGGGTTGTTTTCGTTGGAGCAGAGAAGACTGAGGGGCGACCTGATCGAGCTGTACAAGATTTTGAGGGGCATGGACAGGGTGGATAGGGAGCATCTGCTCCCCTTAGTTGAAGGTTCAGTCACGAGGGGACACAAGTTCAAGGTGAGGGGCAGGAGGTTTAGGGGGGATGTGAGGAAAAACTTTTTTACCCAGAGGGTGGTGATGGTCTGGAATGCGCTGCCTGGGAGGGTGGTGGAGGTGGGTTGCCTCACATCCTTTAAAAAGTACCTGGATGAGCACTTGCCACATCATAACATTCAAGGCTATGCACGTGTCGGTGCAGACTCAATGGGCTGAAGAGCCTCTTCTGCACTGTGAGATTCTGTGATTTCTCTCCTGCTGCTGCATCCTGTCTCCTTTGATTCTCTTCTTTCAATTTTTATCAAAAGCCAAGGAGAATTCATGACCACAATGAAGTTCTGTGCAAAATTTTCTCTCCCACTGTTCCTTCACATCTACCTGCTCTTTTTAATACCCCATTCTTATTTCTGCTCCATTTTTCTGATCCTTTTAGTCTTTCACACTTTACCACTGTACATGCATCAACTGTGCTGCTATTACTGCTACTTATGCAACTGCAATGAAGACAAAGAATGAGCATTATTATCAGCGTGCATCAACTAATGAACATGAAATCAAATTCACTTAAAAACAGGGATTTTAGAAAACAGATCTGAACAAAAGATTAAATACAGTTTTTGTGACTTGATGTGTAGTGCGGAGAGGCGGCTTACTTGACTGCAGCTCATTTGTATGCAAGAAAAATACATCATGATTTTATGAAGAATCTCATAAAATTAAACATACCCTTCATGTTGAACAGAAACCAGAACGTTTTGACTTTTTAAATATGCTTTATGAATTTAGTTCCAATTAAATTGTGAGGTGTTTATTATTGGGAATGAAACATATTTCCCTCTGAACCCATTCTCAGCATGTCAAATCTGGCATGGAGCAGGATAAATCGCATTTTCTCTGCCCTGCCAATGCTACTTGATATTAGCTTCGGAACTAAACTCAGCTGCATTAATTTTGTTACTTAAATTTATCACAACACCCATTGATGTCTCACTATATCAGACTTCCAAATTTCAGTTTGAATTATGAGCAGTTGTGTGTTCAGCACAATAAGACAATGGGTGGAATCGTCCCAGATTTGCACTAAGTGCAGTAGCGGGCAAGTAAATCGATGTTTTACCTGCCAGCTGCGATGGAAGGTTTTCACACCATATCATCCCAAACACACCGCATTACTTATGCATTCCCAGGAAACACGCCATTTCCATGGTGGGCACGCTCTCATTTGTCCGCCATGCCATCATCTCGCCACTTCATCACACCGGGCACCATATTTAAAGTCCAGCCATGTGCACACATCTCAGTGCTTCCAGCACACAACTGCTGCAGAGAAGATGTCCATGAAAGGCATAAAGACTGCAGCTTCCAGATTTAATGACACATCACTGGAATGCCATTTGGACACCATGGAGCCCCGCTCTGGTTGCAGGATGGGCAGCGGCATCACCAATCCAACATGGCAGGCGGTGGCAGCAGTGGTCAATGCCAATGCTGCATAGAAGAGGTTGGCCATCCAATACAGATAAAGGATGAATGATCTCATCCATGACACCAGGGTATGGCAACCGTCTCATCACTCTAAACTCACACACTCAAGCCCATCACACATTCACTGGCATCTCACTCACTGCCAGCTCAAAGGATATCACCACCCATTCTCACACACATACCTCACATGTACATCTGGCCTCATTTCCTCTCAAGACAGCCTCCTCTGCCCTCTCCATCTTGAGGCCATTTGCATAGATTAACATGTGCCCCCACACACACCCTCGGATACCCTCCTTCCCTAGTACAGCTCTTGTCCTGAGACCACTTCTCCCCTTTCTCCAAGCAAGCCGTAGCTCTGCAACCATTGAAAAGCCACCCACATATGGCTGATCTGGTACGTAGCGACCTACCCATGAGCCCCCCTAAAAGTGATGTGGTGCTGTCTGTGAAGCCTGGTGCTGATGACCGAGCACTGACTGGAGCTAGGTAGGCAAGCGAACCTTGATGTCCCAGGTGAAGTGCAGCCTACCAGGTGCACGTCACTTATGTGCGGTTATGAAATACGTCAGCGTGGGTAGACGATGCATCAGGGAAGGGAGATGGGATGAGTTCGGAGGGCTGGCCTTATAATGACAGGCTAATGTATTACAATGAGGTTCCTGATGTCCAATGGCGGGAAATGTGGACGATTGCAAACTGGTTTCACGCCGTTGTGAAATCAATCATACCATACTGTCCGCTCAGGCCATTGAACACGCCCAATGCCGGAAGGCATGGAAAATCCTGGCCAAAGGCTCTCAAATTAGGGTGCTAGGACACCTGGTGGGGTGCGGAGAGGCCATGAGGGATTTGGGTTGGGGGCGGTGGGGGGGTGGTGGTGGTGGTGGTGGTTTTGCCAGGGTCAAGAGTAAACAAACAACCAATCAGCGAGCTTGGTGAAAACCGAGATGTGGGACTGGAGTGCAGCTGCCATACATGCAGCACAGAATGGGCTGGAGAGTGGGCATAGAAGGGTGCTGTGAGTGGCACAAAGAACACCAGGCAGACCCATAGTTACCAACGCTGGCAGTGGGTGCCAGGTGAGTACAGCCTTGTTCAAGAGAGAGGATTTTTTTGTAAGTATTGAAGTGCTACATATTTAAATTCAAAGAAAGGGTACCAAGATACAAGTTTGCCCAGGGTGCAAATTTCCCCAAGACAGCCATATCACTGAGAATGGTTTCATACCTTTGAGGATTACGTAATATAATTTAGATGGGAGGTTTCAGTGATGACCAATACATCTGAATACGAGTCTTTCAGCAAAAGAAGTTTGAGAACCACTGCACCAGGCAGGAGATTGAGACTTTTCGAAGTCTTGGTTGCCTCAGTTGCATAGTTCAGCCACTCTGGTCAACAGATGGAGTGAGAGAGAGCATCAAGCTAAAAGAGAGGACTTACAAAAATGCAACGAAAAGTGGAAATATAAGCAGACTGGAGAGCTATAAAAAGCACTAAATGGATGTAAAGAAATAGCAAGGTGCAAAATGTAATATAAAAAACAAAGTTCTAAGGGATATCAAAGCTAATAGCAAATGTTTTTTTATACATAAATTGAGAGAAAAAGTGGTATAGGGGAATGTAGGCTCATTAAAAACGGATGCTGGCGAGACTATAATGGCTAACAAGGAAATGGCAGACTTGCTAAATGAGTACTTTGTGTTTGTTTTTACAGTGGAGGAAGAGGGCAACATACCAGTGGTACAAGGGAACCTAAAAATAAGTCAAGGGAGGAACTTAGTTAAATATACCTCCAGATCTTGGTGATTTTTACTCTAGGTTGTTAAAAGAAATATGTGAAGATAGTACTGGTGCATTAATCAGAATTTTCAAAGCTCTCCTTATTCAGGAGTTATGCCTCTGAATTGGAAAGCTGCAAATGTTACTATTATTTAAGAAGGGAGGGAGAAACCAAATAACTACAGACCTGTCAGTTTAACATCAATTGTGGAGAAGTTATTGGAATCTATGATGGAGACACAGCAACTGAACCCTCAGACTAGTATCAGCTGATCCAAGAGTTTCAGCATCGATTTGAAAAGGGTAGAATATATCTGAGTAACTAAATTTTTTGAGAAGGTCACTAACATGGTGGGTGCAAGAGGCGTTTGACAAGGTTCCACACAAGAGATTATTAGCAAAAATGAGAGCGCAAATCATTGTAGACATGGACATGGGTAATTATAAGTATGAATCAGAAAGGGATAAAGAGTTTGTCCTTTGGTTGTACAATGCAACGAGTGGTGTTCCCAGGAATCTGTACTGTGTTCTGAGCTTTTTACCCTATATATTAACGACTTAGATAAAGAAATATAGAGTTGCCTATCCAAGTTTGCAGAAGTTGTGTGGATTGAAGCAGTTTAACTTTGGAGTTACAAACAGACAAAGATAGACCAAGTGAAAGGGTAAAACTATGCAGATGAAGTTCAATGTGTGGAAGAATGAGGATGCCTGTATTAGATCTTAGAAAGACAATCGGAATTTTTTTTTTAATGGTGAGAGTTAAGAAACTGTGGAGGAGCAAAATGATGTAGGTATCCATGTAGACAGATCACTAAAAACTAGTGCACACGTACATTAAGTAATCAAAAAGGCTACTGGGATGTTGGCCTTTATCTCAAGTGTGAGGAAATGCTGCTATGATTATACAAAATCCTGATTAAAGCTATCTGAAGTACAGTATTCAGATTTGGACACTAAACTTCAGGAATGATACCCCTTGGACGGGGTAGAGTGCAGATCCACTCGAATGATACCTGAGCTTGTAGGGTTAAATTATGAGGACAGATTACACAAATGTGGCTTGTGTTCCCTCGAGTGTAGAAGATTGAGAGCTGATCTAATTGAGGTGTATGAAATACCAAAGGCATTCAAAATGGTAGACATAGAGAAACTATTTCTCCTTTGGAGGAGGGATCCACACAAGGAGGCACAATCTGAAAGTTCAAACTAAGGTCATTTTGCAGTGAAATCATAAGACACTTTTTCACTTATACGGTAATGATAATCTGGAACTCTTCCAAAAAGGCTGTGGATGCTGGATTAATGGAAATTTTCAAGATTGAGAATGAGAGATTGTTATTGGGTAAGGGTTTCAAGAGATATGGAACAGAGATGGTGAAATTGAGGCATTAACTAATTGAACTTCAGAAGGCAGAGTCAAAAAACTGAATGGCCTGCTTCCATTATTAGATTCCTAATGCTGCAGTCTTTATTTACAGGAGTTATTCATTCAATTAGTTTGGGTTCAAATCCAGATCCCAAAAGGTGAAAGAGTAATGGTCCTAATCCATAATACTATCATGTGGGTGAACTTTTTCATGCCAATTCCTGTTTCATTATCAAAATCTCAGTGGAAGAGTTCCAATTTAGGCACAGTTGGCAATTTTGGTGCAAGTAGTACTTGAAATTGCACAGATTTCCAAAAGTGAAGTTATGGTTCAATTTCTTGCTCAAATTCATTTGCATATCATAATGTAAAATTTTCCATAATTCAGTGCAATTGGGTAACATCATAAAATGTAATGTGCAGAAGAGATTCACCAGGATGTTGCATGGGCTGGAGCATTTCAGCTATGAAGAGCGACTAGATAGACTGGGGTTGTTTTCCTTAGAGCAGAGAAGGGTGAGGGGAAATCTGATTGAGGTGTACAAATTATGAGGAGCATAGATAGGGTAGATAGGAAGAAACTTTTCTCTTTAGTGAACGGGTCAATAACCAGGGGGCATAGATTTAAGGCAAGGGCAGGAAGTTTAGAAAGGATTTGAGGACAGTTTTTTTCACCCAGAGGGTGGGGGTATCTTGAACTCGTTGCCTGAAAGGATGGTAAAGGCGGTAACCCTCACAACATTTAAGAAGCATTCAGATGAAAATTAGAAATGCCATAGCTTACAAGGCTATGGGCCAAGTGCTGGAAAATGGGATTAGAGTAGATAGGGGCTTGATGACCAGTGTGGACACGATGAGCCAAAGGGCCTCTTTCTGTACGGTAAACTCTATGACATCTATGTAATTGTTTATTTTATTTTCTTTTCCACTAAAACAAAATCCTCGATATATTTACTGGTGTAACCTGGTGCAATTTCATTAATACAGCTGAAAATTAGTTCATCATAAAAATAAGCATTTTTAATAAGAATGTCTAGTCCATCAACTGTGAGTAACCTGCTTTTAAATAACTGAAAATGGCTTTAAAAATTATTCTAAACCTTTACTAGCTTCTTTGGTATATGCTGGTCAGTTTCTAGTAAACTGAAGTAAACTAAATAGTTTTAGTATTTAAAAAGTGCCTACTACTGCCTGTGTGCCCAGAAAACTTAATTTGAAGGCCCTTCTCAAATGGTTGCAAACAGGTACAATTGGTGGGAACTCATCATTCTGGAAAGGAATCATAGATAGTTAATGTATAGTTACAATAAGACAAAAGGCATGTGAGCCTTTATTGTAAGGAAGTTGGAGGATAAAAATTAGGAAGTCTTGCTACAATTGTTTAAAGGTTTGGTGAGACCAAGCTTGGAGTACTGTGTACAGTTTTGGCTTCCTTTCTTAAGGAAGGGCACACCTGCATTAGAAAGAGTAGAAAAGTTCATTAGATTGATTTTTGAGATAAGAAGGTTGACCTAAGAGGAGAGATTGAGCATAAAAGGTCTATATTCTCTGGTGTTTAGAATAATGAGAGGTGATCTCCTTGAAACATATAAGATTTTAAGAGGTCGTGAACAGGGTAGATGCTCAAAGGCTGACTCCCGTGACTGGAGAGTCCAGAACTAGAGGTCATAGCGTCAGGATAAGGAGTCAAACACATAGGACTGAGATGAGAAAAAATTTCTTCACTCAAAGATTGTGAATCTCTGGAATTCTCTACCAGAGAGTTTGTGAGTAATCAGTCAATCTTTGGGTATATTCAAGACTGGGATCGATAGATTTTGGGCACTAAGGGAATCCAGGGATATGGGGAATAAGTCAGAAAGGTGGAGTTGAGGTAGAAGATCAGCCATGATCTTATTGAATGTCAAGGAGACTTGTGGGACCCTAGGGACTACTCTTGCTCCTATTTTTTATATTTATTATTTCAATCTAGGGGCATGGCCAGTCTGGTGGTGAGTCCAATCCTCAGCTCAATCATTTTTAAACCAGTGTTGAAAACCATGACATTCAATTTACGCTTAATGTAACTTGTGTTTAAAATTTTGCAGTCTTTTATGCTGGTTTGGTTAATTTCAGTTGTAAAACCCATTGATATCCTTAACAAAATTTTCACCTAAGTTCTGCTGGTGGAGCCAGAGAAATCCTGAGAATATTTATCCCTATGAATCTTGACCACTCAATGTTTTACTTCTTGTCTCCAGAACAGCAAAGCTCAGAGAGACAACTGCTGAGCTTCCATGAAAGACATTGTATGGTGTGATGTACTTAACCACAGACTATAATAGATTAAAATTGGAAAAACTTTAAAATGTTACTTAGATTTATTAGAACTCACATTCTAACAGATCAGGTCTTTGTACTTTGAATACACATTTGAATTTATGATTTTTTGACAATCAAAATTTCTCTCTACAAGAGCCTGTTTCATAGGTTGTGTTTAAAAAATGCATTACTTGAAGAACTGATTAATTCTAAGAAAGAAGTACCATTCCAGAAAATCATCAAAAGCTGGTCAACATTGTTTAGAAAAACTGACAATGCAAAATGTCTATGAACCTTAAGCTAATAAGTGAAATGATTAATTTCATTTGCAGTAGGACATGAGGTATGTAACTTAAGCTTACCTAAGCATGCCTTTGCTTGTACTGGAGGAAAATAAACCCAAGCAGGTGAAAATTGGTTGGAGGGTACAAGGGTTTGAGGCAGGACATTTATTCTCCTGGAGCATATGCCTCCCCAAAAATACTTCTGACATTGATACTTTATTTGCTGCATTTTGCAATCTACAATGAACACGTGTATTCCATTTTTATCTAATTTTGGGAATGAATTTTCTTTTGGATTATATTTATATTATATTATATATATTATATTTCAAAACTTCTTTCTTCCAGTAGAAGTTATTACTGTGGGGGAAAACTGCCTAATAAATAGGAGATTTGAACAGTCTTGCTGATCACAGGATCATTCCACTCAAGGCTATTTACATCAAATTTAGAATTGTACAGACCTTACAAACAATGTCAGAACCAACCCAACCGATGGCACATTTCCAAAGGTTTGCAAGCATGCTTCCTTGAATTTTTTTTCAAAATATTAATGCTTGCAGATAAATGTTAAATACCTTTTGCACTTCATGTTTTGTCTTGAGTTGAGTCTAGATGGGGGGTTTCTTTAGGGCAGAAATTTTCGCTCAGCAGGTGGGTGTGTGCCCAACCCGCTCCAGCATGAAATGACACGCGGTGACATCGGCCAAGCGTGCCCGCCGACAATTAAAATACCTGTTAAGGCCAATAAGTTATCAATTAACCTTAATTTTTTGCTGTCCATCCAACCTAACAGTTGGTGGGCAGGCGAAAAAGCCAAGCGGCCTGTGCATGTTTTTGGAAACCTTATCCACAGGTGGGGTGAGGTTTCCAAATGCAAATAAAAATAAAATAAAAACCTTAATTTTTCATTAATAACATGTCCCTTGCTCATGTGACATGAGGAGACAGGTTTCATTACATTTTAATTTTTTAATTAAAAAAAAAATTCTTCATCTCCCTGACGCATCTCCATGCCTCAGGGGCATTATGCAGTGCTCACTCGTGCGCATGTGCAAAGTTCGTGCTCGGCCAGCTCACACTCCCCCCACTCCCGGACAGGCGGTGCTCAGCGCTGCCACTTGCGTTTCACGCTCGGCAGGCCTTAATTGGCCTGAAAATCAGACCCTACGTGTAGAGGTATTTTACCCGATCTAACTCACTATCCGGTTCAGACGCACACAGAGTATGCCAATCCCATGATTGCTTTCGAAAAATAGTACCTGTATAATTTCTGACCATAAGTCACAACATACCTGCATAATGTACTTGGCAATGCCTTCAGTTACAACTGACAATTAACAGCTTCCAATGTCCTGAACCATTTCCATTCTGGATCATATCAACATCCTCTGCAAAGGGATAAGCATTTTGAATGAGAAGTGAGAAGAGTGCAACAAGATAAGATGCTCAAAGGAAGAGAAAGTGCCAAAGGGGTACGGAGTCAGGCCATGAGGTGATCTGGCGATGGTGTTGGCTGAGTTTCAACAGTTGTTAGGAAGCCCAAGAACTTTTCAAGCAAGGTTTTTAATGTTAGTGGCAAGCTTACAGGACATTGGCCCAGCTCCTAATATTAAATTGTAGACAGCATTTGGAAGCTTGTGAGTGAGCACTTGTTTGAATGCACAGAGCTCTGCTTGTTGGTTCTAAGTCAGAGCAGCATTCTTAGGTACCAGTTACATTCTGACACCTGGAGTTTAATGATGGCCTTAGAAACCAGCTTCCCAACATGGTGCACATGCTATTGCATTCTGCATTCTTCTTGGTTTTGCAGAACTGAAAAACATAAAAAAACTGAGAGCTGGAGTAGGACATTTGGCCCTTTAAGCATGCTCCACCATTGAACAAGATTGTAGTTGCTCTACCTCAACTCCTGTAACTAAACCCTATTTTCTTATCTGGTGGCATATTCATGCATCTATGAAAAGCTGAGAGGCAGCATTAATATTTAGTATGAACTCCCAGGTACTAGTCTTAAGAAATCCAAATTAAAACAAACACTATCAAATATGGCGAAAATAGTTGGTTCACTCAGGCATCTGACAGCAATGAACCAAGGAAAAGGTTTTTCTCTTTGTGCATTTCTGAATTCCTCATGGAAAAAGTGGAATAGATGTTTGACATTTGTGTTAATTTATCTTACTTTACGAAGGCTTCATGAGCTGAAGACACCATAATCAAGATGCTCATTCCTGTAAGCTTGCCTCTAACATTAAAAACCTTGCTTGAAAAGCTCTTGGGCTTCCTAACAACTGTTTAAACTCAGCCAACTCCATCGCCAGATCACATCATGGCCTAACTTCGTACCCCTTTGGCACTTTCTCTTCCTTTGAGCATCTCACCTTGGTTCACTCCTCTCACCTCTCATTCAAAATCGTCATCCTCCCAAGTATGATAAAAATTTTGTTCACTGACATATTTTCACTGCTTTCTTCCATCAGCCTCTGCACTAAATGATTTTCATCCTTGACTTCGACCTCAATCTCAACTCATGCTATGTCTCCTCTGAGTTCACTGCCCTCTTATCACACTTAAATCTCTCCCTGCATGTAGACTGCCCAACCCATATTCACAACCATCCACCAGACCTTGATATCTCACGTGGTCTTGCTACTCCCATCATAACAATTACAGATAAGGCCATGTCTGATCACTTTCTTGTATCATTCTCCAGGCACATTCCCCCCTTCCATTTCACAAACATACCTTCTACTGTCTCTGCCCCTGGAAAAAAACTATCCCCAAATTAATTTACAACAGCACTTTCATAATCCCAACGGTTTAACCTTTGGCTCTCTCCATTCACCACAGCAGTCCTGCAGCTACTGATTGCTCAACTACACCCTCACTTTCACCTTTAATGTTCTAGTCTCCAATAAAATCAATACTCTCTCTTACCCTGGACATTCCCCCTGAAATGGCCCTTATCTCTGCTTTCAAGGACCATCCAATCAGCAGCTTCTGCTGCATTCTTCATTTCCACTAACCCAGTGGACCAAACTTTTTCTAAAGATCCACCCTGTCCTAACCTTGAACTCGTAGCTTTCTATGATTTCTCTCCTATTCCCCCTTCATATCCTCTCTGAGCTCATCTTATCCATGTTACCCCCCCCACCGACCGCTCCCTTGATCCTATTCCCACTAAACTGTTGACCATCCAGCTTTACCTCCTGGTTCCCACGTTAGCCAATATTTAAGTGTGGTCCTCTTTCCTTTAAATCTGCCTCATCATCCATTCTTCAAAAAAACTAACACCTGACCCCTTTGTCCTTGTAAACGATTCTCCCGTATCCGACCTCCCTTTTCCTCTCCAAAGTCCTTGAGAATGTCACCTCCTAAATCCATGGCTAACCTTTCCCGAGCTTCTGGAAGTTTGATTCCTTCCTCTCAGGTTTTCACCCCTAGCACTGTACCAAAAAAACTCTTACCAAAACCAGAAGTGACATCTTATGTGACTGTGATATAGGTAAACTAAACCTCCTCGTCCTTTCTGAAGTCTTTGACACAATTGGCCGCTCTATCCTGATCCCATACCTCTCCACTGTCATCCGGCTGGGTGGGATTGATCTTGCTTTGTTCCATCCTTACAATCATAGCCAGAGAATCACTTGTATTGGCTTCCCTTCCTGTTCCAGCACTGTTATCTCTGGTGTGCCCCAAGGATCAACCCTTGGCCCTCTTTGAGCAAGTTTTTGGTCATCTGATCTATTATTTCCTTTTGTGGCTCGGAGTCATATTTTGTTTTCTAATGCTCCTGTGAAAAGTCTTGGGATGTTTAATTAGGCAGCTTTTCTCCAAAACTGCATTACAGTTTGCACTGATGTGAAACCAAAGGTACTATACAAAAATACAAACTGTGTAGTATGCTAGTTTATAAACAAATATTTGAATAATTTTTTGACATTCCAATTAAGAATCTTGTCATTTTAGCCTTGTTGTTGGTAACACTGTCCTATAAATTTGAGGTTTCATAAATTGTTCCTGGCCAATTTTTCTTGCAATTCTAATAGCCTTTCAACTACTTAGAAAAATGGACCATGATTTTCAATTGGAACAGCCATCATGCTCCGTGAGACATAGCACTTGCAGCTTCAATTCACAGCTGAAGTTATTTGAGTTATTCTCATGCACATGGTCATGTAATGGAACTACTTCAACACATAAGGATCTATGATTTTTTTTCCCTCTGAAATCATACTTATAAAAAAGGAACAAGCTGTTCCTTTGGCAAGTCTATTGGCAAAGTTAAAACTGTCAACATTTTATATTTGACAAATCATTCCAAGAGTCTGTTGTTCAGCAACCAGTGAAAATGTTTTTACTGTTTCATTATGTGTGTAATCAAAAAACAAACTGCACAATTTGACACAAATAAACATGCTCAATGAATTACTGTAGATTTTTACTAAACAGTGCCTGTGGGTAAATACACAAAGTATAATGGGTATACTGGCAAATCTGTACCAAGGCTGGAATTGTATCCTATCAAGTGTTCAAACGATTTGATCAGTTATGGCCCCTGGGGTTTCGTTGGGTTGGAGGCAGAAGGGCCCAGAAATTAGTCTATATCGCACCCGGATGGAGTTAGTGGAAGAAGCTCATGGACAGCGGAAAATGGAACAAGTTGGAGTTTATGGAAGACATCAAGGAGCGAATTGGAAAAATGCAGTTTAATGGTATGGGCAGGTTGTGAAGGCAGAACTACAATGTCTTAGTGACATGTATAACATGAGCTGCGATACTCAGTTCGGTATACATTCAGGTTGAACAGGTTGTATATGTTCTGATTTAGCCCGAGTGAGCAGCAGAGGGGAAAAGAGTCAGTTCTGATCTGGAACTGAAAATATTGGGTTTGGTTTTCCCAACATTTGATTGGAGTAAATTCTGGTTCATCAACAACATAACGAGAGACAGGAAGACCAATAGCATAAAAACAGTTGTGTGGTCAAGCAAAGTAGGGGGAAATAACGTGTTGTTAACATACTCATGGAAGCCTACCGAATGGTTATGGACATCATCACTCAGAAACAGTATGTAGAAGTGCATTGCTTCTTCCTCATGGCCAGGTAGTTGAATCAAGTGCTCTTGGTTCACTGCCTATTTGTGTGCCTCCTAAGTAATTTCTGCTCCAGACTTCCCTTCCTTACTACTGAACTAACAGGTAAATAACAATAGTCACTGTATCATCTAGGATATTCTGAAAGCAAAATGGCTGCCATGTTTTCTGCATTACAACAATGGCTAAACTTCAAAAGTACTTAATTGACTGTAAAGCTTTTTGGGACATCTTAAAGTCATGAAAGGCACTATACAAATGCAAGTGTTTCTTTTCTTTCATCCACGCTATGCTAAACTTCTCTATACTATACACTCCAGTCAGTGCATCAGTGATGCATTAAATTCTTGCCCTTTATTAACAGCACTAATTCAATAAGACCATAAGATGTAGAAGCAGAAGTAGGCCATTCGGCCCATCAAGTCTGCTCTGCCATTCAATGAGACCATGGCTGATCTGATAATCCTTAACTTCACTTTCCTGCCTTGACCCCATAACCCCTGATTCCCCTACTGATTAAAAACCTATCTCAGCCTTGGACATACTTAATGAACAACTTCTACAGCCCTCTACAGTAAAGAATTCCACAGGTTCACCACCCTCTGAAAGAAGAAATTCCTCCTCATCTCTGTCTTAAATGGGCAACCCCTCACTGAGATTATGCCCTCTGGTCCTAGATTCTCTCACAAGAGGAAACAACCTCTCAGCATTTACTCTGTCAAGCCCCCTAAATTCTTATCTGTTTCAATAAGGTCGCCTCTTATTTTTCTAAATTCCAATGATTACAGGCCCAACCTACTCAACTGCAACTCATAAGAAAATCCCTCCATACCTGTGATCAACCTAGTGAACCTTCTCTGGACTGCCTCCAATGTTAGTATATCCTTCCTTAGATAAGGGGACCAAAACTGTTTACAGGATTCTAGAATTCATATTTTGTTTACATCTTTGTCTAGTCAATTCAATTTTTTCTTGATTGACATTTTAAGATGACAGCAAGAGTCAATAATGGATGAAAACTCTTTTCTATTAACTTCTTGTCTATTAAATACCTTATCTATTAACATTTATTTTTCTATTAAAATTGATATACGAGGGAAATATCTGGAGTTTTAGAGCTCACTCCTATCTTTCAACTAGACAGTGGGAGTGAAGAAATTGATAAAAATGTAAACGAAAGGTTTTAAAGTTACCTTTTAATTTACTATGAGTTATAATACATGGATTGGTTAGAAAACTAAAAATGTAAAATATATTGGGCAGAATCTTCTGTTCAGCGAGCGGGGGCGGGACCCGCTTGCCAACGTGTAAAATGACGCAGGGTGATGTCGGGTGTGTGTCCCGATGTCACCCCACGTCATTTAGGCTTTCAGGTCGGCCTACTAAGGCCATTAAAAATCTTATTGAAACCATTAATGGATCAGCACGTCCAACCTTAAGATTGGTGGGCAGGCCGGTAGCCCTGGTGGGCTTCTGAAAAAGCATGAACGCTCATCCACGGGTGGGATGAGGTTTCATGAGTGATTTAAAAATCTCAGAATATTTCAAAATAAAAGTTATGAACATGTCCCAATTCATATGATACTGTCACATGAAGGGACATGACAGCAAAATTTTTCTTTCATTTTTATTTGAAGTTTCAAATCTGAGCTGATCTCTTTGCCTCAGGGAGATCTGTGCGAGAGCGCACTCCTGGCTCAGGGAATCCCCCCACCCGCACAGGGAGCGCATAGCGCTTCCTGGTGGACGTCACAGTGGGCGGGCCTTAATTGGCCCGCCCACATAAAATGGCGGCGCATCCCTGACCAGCGCCACTGATCGGGAACCCACCAACGTCCCTAACTGGGGGGGGAAATGTTGGCCATAATGAACGGACTGATTATCAGAAGAAAGGAAAATGAAATGATAGGATGAGGAAAATCTAAGTTTTTTTAGTACTTATTTTTTAGTTAATAAATTAGGAATTAATTAGGAATAAAGCTACTTTGACATTTCAGTACGTGTATTAATTTAAATTAGCAATTGTTTCAATATCAATGTGTTAGCTACAATCTTAAGAAAATGTTATTTCCCTGCAGGTGCCAGCATTCTAAGTGTTAACTCTAGTACAGGTATTAAGATGAGCCATGATAAAGGATCAGAAGACTTTGTTCTGTCACATCAATTTATCAACCCCAGGCTTCAGTACATTTTCCATTTATATGATCATTGGCTCCTTTCCCATCTGACACAATGGTGTTGCAATTAATCAAGCTCATATGTTGGCTGTCTGAATACCTGAGTGACAAAGCAAAATATTAGCAGCTAATTTATTATTGTCGAATGTTCCATGCAAAACATCTGACCTTTCTTTATTGTGAAGAGAAAAAGACAGCACACATTGAATGTCAAAGAAAATGCATTTAGAAAACACAGAAGAGTACCCTAAGGAACGTGGTTGCATTGACAAACTTATGTCCATAAGTTAAACATATGCAAAGCCAAAGGACAAGAATTATAGATCCTAACTTTTAATTGTCTTGAAATTTCCTAAAGATGTTAAATTTTGTTGCAAATAATCAGAAAAAAGTTTCCACTTTTCACCAAACCTAAGTAGGCCTCTTCTAGCGAATCACAAGTGTCTACTTGCATCACTCCACCATCTAACAGTCATAAATTCCTGTATCAAAATTGATACTGAAAAGTGCAAAACCAGGCAGAGAGTTGGGAGAATGATGTAAAACATTAATTTCAATATGCATTGTTTTTTTCCTTAGTTCTTGGGGCAGAATCTCCTGTTCGGCGTGCAGGGGACCCGCACACCAGCACGTAAAATGAGGCGCGGTGACGTCGGGCGTGCACGTCATGCTGATCTTTCTTTTGGTGGGTGCGCATCGGAGTCGGCTGCATGGCCACCGGACTGTCAAAGGCCTGTTCAGGCTATTAATAAAACAATTAACCCAATTGAGAAAGCTGCCGATCCAAACGTAAGGTTGGCAGGCAGGCGAAGAGCCCAGGCGGCCTTTGCATTTTTCATGAAACCTCATCCACGGGTGGGATCAGGTTTCATGAAGGTTTTTTTAATTAAATAAAAAATTTTATGAAAATTCATAAACATGTCCCAGCTCATGTGACACTGAGGGGACATGTCTGAATCATTTTATTTGAATTTTTTTCCAACTTTAAACCTGAACTTAATCTCCCTGAGGCAGCTCTGTGCCTCAAGGATATTTCTGTGTTCTTCTGTGCATGTGTGCGAAAAAGCGCAGGCCCCCACTCTCCCTCCTCCTCCCGCCTGCATAGGTAGCGCTGAGCGCTACTGGGCGCGTGCCAGGCTGGAGGGGCCTTAATTGGCCCACCCACGTAAAATGGCAGTGTGCAGCCAATCGCAGGCAGTGATCGGCTCAATGCCCACCCATGCCCACTCCTGACCAGTCTGCTTGACGGGGAGAAAATTCTCCCCTAGAAATACAAGACATTAGGTTGTCAGAATCCTTGCTTCCCTGTCACTAACCTAAGCTGCAAGGTAGCTGTTGTCCAAATAGAAGGGTTAATGCCTTTCCTCGTGTGATTCTCATGTCAAACAAAATAGAAATTTACTACATAATGGGAATAGGTGGTGTCAACCAAACAAAAGGCTCTTCTTCATTAAGTAGCTTTGAGTCTTGAATAGGAGCTAGCAACCAGTCTGCAGCCATTTTTTAATGAACCTTCATGACTATGCTATCAGTATAATATCATCTTGCTTATATTATCTTCCTAAAGACTAATAGCTATCATATTCAATGTACTTGAGTGACTTTAGAAAGCAGTTTGACGAAGAATTGGCCAGCTAATTGTTAAGTCACATGAAGTGAGATACTCTTCTTGCTAGATTATGTTATTTAAGGCTACAATTCATTCAGCTGGTAAGAGAAGTTCTCTGGAACCCTTTTAATTGGAGAAAGAGGTTTATGGAAGTTTAAATAAGGATTTACAGAAACTGAGCAAATTTAAAGAACACAAAGTTTCCAAGCACCGAGAGTATAGTAAACAAAGTTAAAGTACATAACAAACAGTTTACGCGAACTAAGAACACACCAAATTGCTCAGACGTATCCCAAACATGATACCAAATGTAAGGAGGACAGCACTGTGCATCACCACAACAGACCTGTTACTCAAGCACAGGTTAACATGAGCTATCCTTAATACCAGAGGTCTACCAGGGACAATGATTTTTTTAAAAATCACAAATGTAAGCAGTCTGCTGCAAATAGGTGGACATGATACTCACCCATTTACAGGTCCATTTGAAAACTGCATCAGACAGAATTTGCGCAGGTCCATGGGGTGGTAGAGGTGCTCTCCCACCCCCAAAACACCGCTTGTTTTTCAGATCAGAAACAGATGCTTGGCAGTTGAATATCACCCTTGATTCTTTAAACTTGATAAACTAGATTATTGTCAAGAAACACTAATGTAATTGCACCCTGCTCCAGAACTGGCCCGGCAAGCAGAGAGGAGGGTACTGGCCACTGAATACTGACATCCACTGGGTACTCAAGTCTGATGGAAGTGTAATGGTGACCACAGCATTGCAGCTAGATGGCTGGTCCTCCTGGTAGGAAGCTGAGTCACACCAGTGACCTATTGACAAAAAAGGTTTGTTATGAAACAATCCAGAGCACAATCTGCTGAATGCAAACATCTGAGGAAGAAGTGTGTTGCCTCATGTGCCACTTGGTATGGATGACAAATGCAATTGTATTTATCATAAATTATTCTCACATACATTGACAATTTCTAGAGCAATTTATAATCTTGACCGCTGATCTCTGAACAAGGGCAACAGAAGAATGTCTCCACTATGGGCAATCTTTGCAGGAAGTTCTTTGTTCAACTATAGTTCACTTATAGCTGGAATTTCAAAACTGTTGCACATTGCAAATACTTCACAGAATAACTTATACTCACACAAAAAAAAACTGCAAAGGAAATTGTGGCACTCTACAGTCTTTGAAAATAGTCACAGTCTTAAATGTTTCAGATGTGGAATAATATATTACCTTAAGGCTGAAGGAAATACCACAGACTTAGTGTACTTATAGTCTAGAAAACTTTAAAGGAGAAATGAAACTGACGTATTTAAGTTTGGACTAACTTGAAATAAAGTAAGTATATATTCATTAACTGGAAGCTAAAAATACACAAATAAAGGCCATTTCATTGCATTCTACACCAACTTACTGTTAGCAACAATTATCACAATGCAATAAATGAATGAAGTATAAACTACAAATTATAGAAAGTAACTCGTGAGTGACATTTTTTAATTCTATCAGCAATATCAGATATCATTCCAGGTTAATAAATGAAATCAGAATTGTTTTTGAGGAATTCACACAAGTAAACCTAGAGCTGATCAATAAACTTGGCAAGACCATGGTAACTGCAATACAATTGTAATACATTAGTTATATGCATACTGCCATAATTTGACCTCTCTCTTGAATGATTCCTACTAGGCAAGAATAAATATTACTACTGTAATAATGTGGTTTGGCAACGAGGCAATTACTTTTATGCCATAATATCAAAACTTTAGTTCCTCATCATAAAAAATTATTTGAGAGCATCTCTGGGTTTAGTTGCTCTATTATGGTAGCCAGATCATCCGCTGCTTTTACTCTAAACTTTGGAATCCCTTCCTAGGCCTCTCCACCACTCTGTTCTCTCTTTTTTAAAAAATGCTGCTTACAACCTTGCTCTTTCCTGTCATAATAATTCTTTATATGGCTCAGTGACACATTTTAATAATGGGACATTTTATTACACTAAAGGCACTATATATAAATGCAAGTTGTAGTTGTAATTGTTTTATAGTCTGTTTTTTACACCAATTTGGGGTATATACATGGAAAGCTGACAGTTTAGCCACAGACATAATTAAGCAAGGATACATGAAAGAAAACTTGAAAAATGCAGAGTTGATTACTTAGGCTGGTGAAGGTGGAAGTGAGGTGTTTTGTGGGAGGATTGAAAAGGAGAATCTTATGAAGGATGAGTTCAAAACACAGCAACAGAATGGATTTATTGCTGTGAGTACGGTTTGATTTGTCACTGCACTGGAAGGTTGAGTCTGTCAATAAATGTTGCCATGCCCCGTTTTCTTGTAATTGAACAAAAGTTGAGCACCTCCAGCCTGTTCCGCCATTTAATTAGATCTTGGCTGTTCTGAGACCTGACTCCACATATCCTCCTTTGCCCCATATCCCTTTATATTTTTGAATCTATTAACAATTGATGCAATTGCCATTTGCAGAAGAAAGGTTAAAATTTCTACCAGCTCTTTGCCTATTCAAAGTTTACTCCTCTAATTTTTAGGCTATACTCTCCAACTAACAGAAATATTTTCTCCCCATTTACCAAAACTTTGGTGAATTGCCCCTTAATCTTCTAAATTCCAGAGAATACAACTCTATTTTGTGTACTGGTCCACTCCTCCATCACCCCCAATTCCTCATCCCCTTCCCACTGCACCTTCCTATGCAATCACAGAAGGTACAACACCTGCCCCTTTGCCTCCTCCCTCCTCACCATCCAAGGCCCCAAACACTCCTTTTGCATCTCCTTCAATTTTGTCTACTGTATTCGCTGCTCCCAATGCGGTCTCCTCCACATTGGGGAGACTAAACACAGACTAGGTGTTTTGTGGAACACCATCGCTTAGTCTGGAAGCATTACCCAAACCTTCCTGTCACTTGCCATTTCAACACACCATCCTGCTCTCATGCTTACATGTCCATCCTTGGCCTGCTGTAATGTTCCAGTGAAGCCCAACGCAAACTGGAGGAACAGCGCCTCATCTTCCGATTAGGCACTTTATAGCCTTCCAGACTTAACATTGAGTTCAACAACTTCAGACCTTGATAAAAGTAAAATACTGCGGATGCTGGAAATCTGAAACAAAAACAAAAGTAGCTGGAAAAACTCAGCAGGTCTGACAGTATCTGCGGAGAGGAATACAGTTAATGTTTCGAGTCTTTATGACTCTTCATCAGAACTAAGGAAATATAGAAATGAGGTGAAACGTAAACTGGTTGAGGGGGTTGGGACAGGTAGAGCTGAATAGAGGGCCAGTGATAGGTGGAAGCAAAGAAGAGATTGCCAAAGATTTCATAGACAAAAGGACAAAGGGGTGTTGATGGTAGTGATATAAGCTAAGGAATGTGCTAATGGTGACATTAAGGGTAGAAAGCAGGATGAGCAAGTGAGAGATAGCCCTAGTCGAGGTGGTGTGGGGGGAAGGGATCGAAATAGGCTAAAAGGTGGAGATAAAACAATGGATGGAAATACATTTAAAGATAATGGAAATAGGTGGGAAAAGAAAAATATATTTAAAAAATTATAAATTATTAGGCTAATATCACCACTGTCAACACCCCTTTGTCCTTTTGTCTATGAAATCTTTGGCAATCGCTTCTTTGCTTCCACCTGTCACTGGCCCTCTATCCAGCTCTACCTGTCCCACCCCCCTCAACCAGCTTATATTTCACCTCATTTCTATATTTTAGTTCTGATGAAGAATTATACGAACTCGAAACGTTAACTGTATTCCTCTCCGCAGATGCTGTCAGACCTGCTGAGTTTTTCTAGCTATTTTTGTTTTAACTTCAGAACTTGAACTCTCTCCTCCATCTTGACCCCTTTTTGAATCTAATTTTTATTTATTTATTAATAATTATTTTTTAAAATTCTATTTTATTCTTTTATTTATTTGTTCATTTTTAAAATTCTTCAACCCCAAACCAGACCTCCCTCCCCACAACACCACCACCCCCGCCCCCCCACCCCACCCCTGCCACAGGCCCATATGTCACTTGTTTTTATGTTTTACTTTCAGAGCACAGACCCTTGTTCTGCTATTAACACATTCTGCTATCTCATCTTTATGCCACTATCAGCACCTTCATTACTCTTTACCACTACCATTAACACTCCCTTTGTCTTGTGTCCATGACATCTTTGTCAATCTCTCCTTAGCTGTAACTTCTCTCTCCACAGATGCTGCCAGACCTACTGAGTTTTTCCAGCATTTTCTTCTGTTTTTATTTCTATTTTGGGTAATCTCTTATTTGTATGTGCACCACGGAGTCCAGGTATCATTCTTGTAAATCTATACTGCACTTCCTCCAAGACTAATTTATCTTTTCTAAGCTAGAACTGCTCACATTACTCCAGATGCAGTCTAACTATAGCTGTAGCATGACTTTTAACCCGTTGTGTTCTAGTCCTCTAGATGTAAAGGCATTCCTGCATTCCATTAGCAATATTTTGCCCCTGCCATGAGATTTTAATCATCTATGTACATAGACTCCCTAAATTTCTTTGGACCTCTACTGTTTTTAGTTTTTCACCCTTTAGAAAGTACTCTGATCTATCCTTTTTAGGTTCAAAGTAGATGACTTCACATGTACCTACATTAAAATCCATTTGCCACAGTTTTGCCTGTTCACTGAAATATATTAATTTCTTTTTGTAATTTTATGCATTGATCTGCACTGTTTACAATGCGTCCTCTCTTTGTCTCATCAGCAAATTTGAATATGTGGTTCTCTAGCTCCTGATATAAGTTGTTGATAAATATGACAAATTGTTGAGGGTCTAACACAGGTTCATGGAGACACACCACTAGTCATATCTTGCTAATCAGAATACCCAGCCATTATCCTTGCTCTCTGTCTCCTGCCAATTTCTCAACCAATTTTTTAACCAGGTCAATACTTTGACTTCAATTCCATGAGCTTCAACTGTGGCAAACCATCTCTTATAAGGGATTTTATCAAATGTCTTCTGAAGTTCTATATAAATTATAAATAATATCCATAGACATTCCCCAATCCATTATTTCAGTCATCTCCTCAAGAAATTCAATCAGTTTCGTCAGGCAGGACCTACTCTTTACATGTCCAATTTGACTTTCTCTGATCAGCTGAATATTTTTAAGATGTTCAGTCACTTCCCACAATTATATTATAATAATTTCCCAGACCACAGATGTTAGGTTAACTGGCCTATAATTACTTCTCTGATTTCCCTTTCTCACCTTTCTTAGAAATTTAAAGAAACAGGTCCTAAATCAAGAGAATTTTAGAAGGTCATAGTTAGGGCAACTGTAATGTTCCCACCTGCTGCCTTTAAAACCTTGCAATGAAAACCATATGATCCTGGAGATTTGTCACTCTGCAGTGCCATTACTTTCTACATTAATGTTAAGTTGCTTATGTTACCTTTGGATGAGGCCACAGTCTCTGAATCAATATAAGTTTCCTTGGGGAGGCCCGCATGCTTATTCCTCTATTGTAAAAAGTGGCACTAAGTAATTATTTAAAATGTCCATCATCTCCTTATTTTAATTTATGTCAATATTATGAATTTCCAAGGGACCCATATGGCTCTACGTGATTTACTCTAATATAATTGCAAATTTTTGTTTTGATTTTGATTTCCCTTTCAAGTTTCTTTTCATATTCCCAATTGTAGCACTTATTATCTGTTTTCTCACCCTTTTGCTGTTCTTTGTATTTCTGCCATTCATCAGGATCTGTGCTTTTTTTTTTACAACCTTGTATTTTTTTTTTTCTTTTAACATAATGTGTCCTTTGCTTCCATAGTCATTTATAGTTTTTTTGAGCTCTTGCCCTTTCAGGGTGTATCTTGGCTCTGTATCATATTAACTGCTTCATTAAACACCTTCTACTGATCTTATTTACCATTAACAGATTTCCCAGTATACAATGAAAATCTCTGCCTCATCCCACTGAAGTTAGCCTTACCCCAGTCTAGAATCTTAGTACCTTTTGTGCATTTCTCCCTTGTTGTACTTGATCATATTGTGATCGCTGTTAGATAAATGCTCACAGACTATTGAACTGCTAACCAAGTGAGGTTTATTACTCACTATTAAATCTAATATGGCCTGCCCAATATTGCTTCTAGACATAATGGTCTGATTGTGTGGTCAGCAGTGAGGTGACAGTGGTCACTTGTGACCTCAGATAAAGTTGTGCACAAAAACCTTTCATCTTTCCTGATGTCAATTTTATTCTGGTACAACATATATAGGATCGCTGGCATCCAGCAACAGTGATATCATCAACCAGGCTAAGCAGCCAATCAAACTCAGCAGGTCTGGCAGCATCGGCGGAGAAGAAAAGAGTTGACGTTTCGAGTCCTCATGACCCTTCAGTTCTGTTGATGGATCATGAGGACTCAAAACGTCAACTCTTTTCTTCTCCGCCGATGCTGCCAGACCTGCTGAGTTTTTCCAGGTAATTCTGTTTTCATTTTGGATTTCCAGTATCCGCAGTTTTTTGTTTTTAAGCAGCCAATCAGATTGAAGAAGTAAGTAACAAGTCTTATCATTCACATTTTACAGAAAATGAAATAAAGATTCAAAAATACACTTGGGATTAAATTAGAAGCTGAAATATTGTTTTAACCACAAATATTTTTTATTACTTTAAATAATTAGGGATATTTTTCATAGAATGGAGAAATTTGAGACTTCACAAATATAAATTTGTTGTTCAGGGCCAGCAAGATTGTTCAACAGTAATTATAGCTTAGAATGCTATTTAAAAAACCTCCTTCAACAAAGCTTCACTTATACCTTTGTTTTTACAGCGAGAATAATAGCATAGAAGTGGAAATTCATGTTAATTCAATGATTTCTAATTGATCTCTACCTGTGAGGCCTGCGACAAGAATTCCTTGTGGAGGAGCCAGGGAATCACTGACAGGATCTTCTGGATTTCAGTATTCAACTCCACATGTGGATGCCAGAAGTTACTGTTAGCTTCACAGTGTAGTATTGGTGAATGCTGACAGATTTGCAGTCATTATAACTACAAAACCCAGGCCATTGTTGCAGAAAAGTACCCTGAATAAATTCAAGAAAATTGCTGCCTTTCTAACACAAAGTGGCTGCTTTTCCTAATCTATATAGAAGTGTTAAAAAATCCCTAATAAAACCACTCCGCCTTTATTGCATGCTTGTCTAATCTCTGCATTAATACATTCTACCACTTCATAGCTGTTACCAAGGGCTATACACAACTCTCAATCATGTTTTAAATCCTTTTCTATTTCTTAATTTTACCTGTTAAACTCCCAATGCTTGCTTATCTCTTGTTATACGATCTCTGTTGGATAGTGTCAGTTTCTGCAGATCCTCATCCTCTATCTCATCTGGGTTCCCCTTACTCTGTACACTATCGGTCACTCCAGCCTTGGTGTGATCCTGAGCCATTCTATAAGGTGTGACTAAAGTTTGAAGCAAACAGTCCAGATACTCCTCCCCGGCCCTTACATGTCATATGTTTCCAACTTGCACTTCAGCTCAATAACCCTAAGCCAGAGAGATTCAAAGCAGAAATATCTGCTATAGACACGTTCATTCAAAACAGTTTCTCTGACCACAGATTCCCACGTACTGGAGTCAAGCCTGCTGTGCCATATCCAAGTCTATATTTATAGATTAAATTTATTTATGGATTATTTTTATCTTTAAGGCTATTTAAGTGTGCAACCAAAACTAACACACAAACACTAACAACTAAAAGCACTAACCAATAAATTAAATACTTACCTGTAACTTATTCACACTCCTCTGCACCCTGTGGTGACTATGACACCCCTTTTACATGGTTTATCTGGTGTCTGTCACTCTGCTTCCCCTGATAGGCTCTGCTGCTGCTGGTCTTGCACATTGTTTAAATCTGCCACTCTACTTAATGCTTCAGAGCTTACACAAACCACTACAAGTGTTGAAGGCAAGAAGTTCCTCCTTCTTCCTCTGCATCAAGTTCCTACTCTCACCAAATTCTAAATTTTCCACTCTCTTCACCACACACTCAGTTAACGTTGCAGCCTGTGATCACATTCTGTGCTGCAGCTCAATCAAACAGTTTCATTAATTAGCCTGATAATTCTTTTAACTGTTTCTGCATTCTTTATCTGCCCATTTTCCTACCTGTATGTGAGCAACAGTTGTTATTTAGCCAACCTGCAACTGGTCATGACAGCACCACTGAAGCATTTAGTTTTTAATACTTGAGCTGGTTAAATTGCTGTTGTTAAGTCCGTCGGTATGGCATGTGTTTTCTCTGTGACATGCACTGTTTCCCTCTGAGAAGCAGGGCTGCTGACCTGTTCTCAGATTTCTGTATTTGCTAATATGAAATTAGCCACTAGGAGAGGAATGAGCCAGATGACTGGCTTTCCTATTTACCATACTTCTTTGTAAGAAAGCATCTGAACTCCACTTGGCACATTTACGCAATTCAGTAGCAGTACAGTACTGGGTTCAGCAGTTCAAAGCTAATGGAGATAAACTCCCATAGCCCACCATTCTGTGATACAATGCTGCGCCATCCATGTTACAGATAGTTCTAAGAATGGCTGCTATTTTGACAAATACCAATCTACTATTGCCGAAGAACCAAGAGAAAGTTTTTGATGGACATTGTTGCAGATCTTTTTGGTACACTATCAAAGGCTCAGGGAGACATGTCAGCTACATTCTTAGTTCTCAGCAGCAAGTACCTTTGGCTATTGTTAACTTTTAAGATGTTGCAGCTCACTTTTCTTGAAACTTGATTGTTACTATTACATGAGAGGAACACAGCAATGGTCTGTGTAAAATCTGTAAGACTTTGTAGCCTCTGCCCCACTTATTTAATCTATTGTTGGAAAATTCTGCAAAACCCTGTACCTAATTCCCAGTTAATTGAGCAGAACTCCACAATTTTCATTGGTCAACATGGTCTGACTGATTTCCACAATTTGACACTTTGGGTGTTCCATCAGTGCAAGAATTGCTGTGATCTACTTAACATTTAATTAGAGATTCTCAGCTTGAAAATGAAGTGAAAAGATGATGTTGGTAAGATTTTGTTAACTCAAGCTTGGCAGTCATATCAAAAGTTTGCATGAAGGCAGGAACAGTGGAGATATTTTTTTCTCCAATATATGCAAGTCTTAAATGTTAACTTTTTTATACTTGCTATATGCACACAAATTGAATTGTGTGATGTTTTTACATTGTCATTCTATTCTTACACACAGATCAGGAAAATGGATATAAGCAATAATAAACATTCATTCTCATGCAAACGGTTCGACAGTTCAACAATACCCACTGAAAACAATGTAAATTCCCAGATTTTCTAAATGAGAAAGTTTAAGATATGGACTGAAATAAAAAGGTGTTCTTCTGAAACATTCACCAACCGAGACAAAGGAAATAATATCGGAAAATTATGTCAAATATGTCAACAACCCTTTAAGATTTCTCTTGCTGAAGCAATTGATGATTGGGAAAAGGAACCTGCCAAATTAAGTATCGGCATTTTCTTAAATATACTTATACTTTATATTTCACTACTTGCCAAAAAATTGAAAATGAGGTTACTGGATAAAACACAGTTCCCTACTTTCAAATAAATAAATCCAAAAAAATCTGTTCGGTGATATTGGATGATTTTGAATTCTCATTTTACTGCTTTTCCAACGGAAACTCTTGGCTCCTTGGCAGGATTTTATTAAAAAATTATCAAACAAATAGATCACGTGGGTGGCTGGATTTAATCGTGTGGGAGTCTGAGACTGTGATACATGAAGTCCATAGTCGTTCTTCATTGGCTGAGTCCAAGTAAAACCTCATGTGACCATAAAAATGTTGGCATTTGTAAGGTTGTCTGGCTAAAGAACAGATGTGTGTTGCAAAACAAAAAAGTGTGGGGAGGGAGGAAGTGTGAGGCAAAAGGAAAGAAGACTTGCTCAGCTGCCAGGAAGAAATAATTTATTTTGGTTTCTGCAAATTTTCGAACCCCAAAGCTTTTTCTTGAATTTTGTTGGACTCAAGTGACAGGGAGATGGGGTATGCCAATTGTGATTGACTGGAAAAAACCTTGAGGTTCAATTTCAAATGATGAGATTCATTGCACTTTATAAATAATCAAAATAATCCTACAAAAATATGAGAGTGTTGTGTAGTTGTGTGATTCAGAGAAGTCTACTCTGGATGATTTTAGTTGCTAAGAAAAGTTACATTATTAATGTGTGTCCACAATTTTTACAGTGCCATCTATTAATTGGCAATAGTGAGTGGCAAGACAAAGAAGGAATTTTTACCCTCCAAAACAGGTGTATTTAGGTCTGGTGAACTGTGAAAATTAAAAAAATATGTATCAAGTTCAACCGCCTTGATTCTGCCTGTTTTCAGTTTTAACAGAGGTGATAAGTGAGTGTGGGCAACCACGCTGCTCCTAGGAGGTGGATTGATCATTTAAACATTATAATGAGGCTGCATGCCTCAGATTTTATCTGTTTTTCAAGTTTAACATGGATGTCAGGAAACCCAGCAGCTAAGGGGTAAGCTGCTGCGTATAAGAGGGGAGTGCCTTTACAACATTGCTGGTGGGCCAGGAGGAGCAGGCACGCTTCCTCTCATTCCACTAGCTACCGGACAGGAAACATGCTCGGAAAAAAAAGTGATGCATGCTGTGGAGCTGAAACTCCAAAACATGTAGGGAAAACCTCAACTTCTAGATTTCCTAAACACAGCTCTTCCTTATCACTGCTCAAAAATTCCAACATGTTTGGGATCAATATTTTCACTTCTGCATTCTGTGGCCTGGACACTGCATAAATCGGTTGCTTAGTCATGACTTTGTTATAGCATCCAAGTACATGAAGCAAGTCACTCAAGCCAACTCCCACAATAGAGCCAGCCAGGACATTACCCGCACCCTTATTCCTTACCAGCAGAAATTGGGGACACCAGGAATGGTGGTGGGAATCCTGGAATTTGTTCCATTTTAAAGTGGCTCCAGAGTCCTTCCAACTTTGCGAAAATCCAGACCCTGGACTCCAATGTTTGAATTAGGAGGGAGTTACAAAAACTTAGGTTGTATTCCTGGAATTTAGAAGCTAACAGGGCGATTTGAACAAGGTTTTCAGATATTAAGGTGCACTGATAGAATGGAGAGAAAGAGAAACTATTTTTGCTAGTTGGGGAGTCTAGGACTAGGAGCACAGTTAAAAATTAGAACCAGACCTTTCAGCAGTGAAATTAGAAAACACTTCTTCACACAAAGTGTGATAGGAGTTTGAAACTCTATATGCTTGTTGACAACTGGATCCTTGGCCTACTTCAATGTGCTAAACATAAATCATGGGGAGGCTTTGAGAGGTCATGAGATGAGCCACAGAGGACCCAGCCTTGACCCTGTTCTTATACATGTGGCCTTGATAGGGTGATTCAGTTAAGCTTCCTGATGCTAGATCAATTGTTAATTTTAAAACTAATATTGATAGATTTGTTAGTCGCAGATGACAAGGGTCTGTGGCAAAGGAGAGCATATGGAGCTAGGCTGCAGATCAGCCATGATCTCATTGAATGGCAGAACCAGCTTGAGGGTCTAAATGGATTACTCCTACTCCTGTTCCTATCTTAATAGATGTCAAGGCAACATTTGACCAAGTATAGTACCATGAGCTCCAACAAAAATTAATGTCAATGAGGCTTAATAGGAAAATCCCTCCTAGCAGCTGGAGTTATATCAGACACAAAGGAAGATAATTGGTGGTTGTCAGAGGACAATCATTATAGTCTCAGGGCATCACTCTAGGAGGTCCTCAGAAAACTGTTCTTGTACTAACCATCTTCAGTAGCTTATGTAATAACTTTCCTTTCAACAGAAGGCCAGGAATGGGGGCTTTTGCTGAAGACTTCAGTGTATAGCTCCATTCATAGCTCCTTCAATAACAAAGTAGCCCATGTCAACATACAGCAAGCCCTTAATAGCATCCTAGCTAAATCTGACAAGTGGCAAATAACATTCCTGGCATATAAGTGCTCAGTTACAATCAATTCCAACAAGATAAAGACCAACAATCTCCTCATAACCGTTACCAATTTCCCCACCATCAACATAACGAACGTTACCATTGACAAGAAGCTTAACTGAATCACCCTATCAAGGCCACATGTATAAGAACAGGGTCAAGGCTGGGTTCTCTGTGGCTCATCTCATGACCTCTCAAAGCCTCTCAATGATTTATGTTTAGCACATTGAAGTAGGCCAAGGATCCAGTTGTGAACAGGCATATAGATGACATCTCAATGTTAAAAACAAATGAGGTTTGTTCAGAAAAGGTTGGGTCTTTAAGTTCAGAGATGAACAAAGCAGAAGCAGGGTCTACATTTAATCATGCACATTCTCACTCTTAGAGCATAATCTCCTGGGCTAGGCTTGAGCAGGAAGCATGACGAGCAGAGGAACTTCATTTAGCAGGAGACCAAAAATCAGTTTCCTGATGGCGGGTCGAGCTTCCTGATGAACAAGGTCGAGAAGTTCTTTTGCATGTATTTGCATGTCATGCATGCTCATTAAAAGGCCAGCTCGCTAGAATTAAGTGCCGGCTCCAAATTAAGTTTTCTACCAAGAAATTTTTTCTTTCACTTTTACGACAGTATACAAGTGGTATGCACCTGGTGAGGTAGACTTCTTCCATGATTACCACTGAGTCCTGCATTATCCTCTTCGGGGAGTATCTGTAAATGCCAGCCTATGCTTGAGACCAGGTGCTGGCAGTTCAGGTTGCGTGAAAGATGACCAAGGGAAGGAGGAAGGGAGGCAGCCTTAGCAGAGAAGGTTGGAGCAGTGGACGGGCAAAGGTGGAAGGGTCAGTGGGGAAGGACAGAGCAGTGGATGGGCAAGGGAGGCAGGGTTCGTGCAGGCTGCCCGGGGAGGGTTGTTGTAGGCTGCCTGGGTAGGCATAGTGCAGGCTGCCCAGGAGGATTAGTGCAGGCTGTCCGGGGAGGGAGAGAGCATACTGTCCGGGGAGGGAGAATGCAGGCTGTCTGGAGAGGGATGGTGCAGTCTGTCCGGAGAGGGATGGTGCAATCTGCTCGGGAAGGGAGAGTGCAGGCAGTCCGGGGAAGGGTGGTGCGAGCCGTCCAGGGAGGGAGAGCGCAGGCTGTCTAGGGAGAGAGAGTGCGAGCTGTTGGGAGAGGGAGAGTGCGGGTTGCCCGGGGAGGGAGAGTGCGGGCTGCGCGGGGAGGGAGGGTGCGGGCTGTCCGGGGAGGGAGAGTGCCGGCTGTCCGGGGAGGGAGAGTGCCGGCTGTCCGGGGAGGGAGGGTGCGGGCTGTCCGGGGAGGGAGGGTGCGGGCTGTCCGGGGAGGAAGAGTGCCGGCTGTCCGGGGAGGGAGAGTGCCGGCTGTCCGGGGAGGGAGGGTGCGGGATGTCCGGGGAGGGAGAATGCGGGCTGTCCGGGGAGGAAGAGTGCCGGCTGTCCGGGGAGGGAGAGTGCCGGCTGTCCGGGGAGGGAGGGTGCGGGATGTCCGGGGAGGGAGGGTGCGGGATGTCCGGGGAGGGAGAATGCGGGCTGTCCGGGGAGGGAGGGTGCGGGCTGTCCGGGGAGGAAGAGTGCCGGCTGTCCGGGGAGGGAGAGTGCGGGCTGTCCGGGGAGGGAGAGTGCCGGCTGTCCGGGGAGGGAGAGTGCGGGCTGTCCGGGGAAGGATGGTGCAGGCTGTCCATGGCTTGGACTGCAGGCTAATATGCTCATTGATCATGGTTTTTGTTGAAGGAAGGGTTGTCTGGGTGGTAATGGTGGCAGAGAAAAGTGTTTAAAGGGTGGGGCTGTGAATATCGTGGTTTGGGTACTGAGGGTTAGGATTAGGGTACTGGGAACAGAGGGTACAGTGACAGTGGCAGCGGAGAGTTCTATCTGATAGGGTGGGAGTCACGGTTGGGTACTTTAGAGTTTCATGGGATGGTCCTGGAAAGTCAGGTTAATGATGGCCTCAAGGACAGGAAGGGTCAGGCTCAGCATGGGCATGTGTGTTTGGACAGTAATGATTCAGTGGGGAGAGCAGAGATAAAGGCATAAAGTATTATAGGGTCAAGAGTAACGGGAGCGGTCCATGGCGAACGAGGGGAGGGGGGCGTGGAGATAAAGATTAATATGGTGTCAATGAAGGAAAACGGGCGGGAACTTGGCGGGTCTCAGGGGGAGGGTAGAATTTGCTGGACCTTTGTTGATACAAATGCACACCATTGTTTTACTTGCAATGTCCAATACAGTCTTGCGGTGAGAGCCTGGATTTGAAGTGGGAGGAAGGCACTGGGTGCATTTACTGGTGTGCTTTGTGGGCCAACTAAAGGGGCGCCCTAATAATCATATGTAAATTGGTTGGATAACCAAGTTCATTCTCATCTCTATGGTCAAATTCCCAGGACAGCTGCATTCCTCCATAACTCGTGGGCCTCATTGCAGCATCATTCTGGCAAGGTCTGGAGCAACAGTAAAGCTTGAGCTGAAGGCCATCTCTTCATGACCAAGGGAGAGACAGCCAGGGTGGGCAAGGGAAGTGGAGTTCCATGGGGCCCTGGTGGGGGAATCACCCCAATGTCCTGGGTTGGAACCACATGGTATTGGATAGAATAATAATGGCAGATAAGGGGGTAGGTGTTACCAGTAGGATAGGGCCAACCAAAATGGTTCTCAAGGGGTTTTAAGGGAAGCTCAATAATCTGAGGGAGGGTGCGCAGACATGGCTTTCATGACCCCAGTCCAGACAGCATGTATCCATGCACATGGGTGTCTGAACGAGAGGAGCACTCAGCTGTAGTTATCCTGTGGTGTGGGGGTGGGAGGGTTTGTAGGGCTAGGCTGATTATAAGTACACGCTTTCTCATTGGCTGAATTGTTCAGGGATGCTGGGAAAGTTTCAAACAATGTGATGACTACATTGGTCACTGCAATGTATTCGCAGAGTGCCTCAGGCATCCTGGATGATGGCTGAAGGCAACCTTGCCATTTTGCTAGCCAAGGTGCAACTGAGAAGGAATTAGCGGAGTGCCAGGAACAGGAACAGCAACAGCCACAGCAGCAAGAGGCAGTGGCTGCTCAAAGAGCATTCTTAGAGTGATCCAGATAGGGTTACTAGTACCTGCTGGGCAGCCAAATTCGTACCAAGGCCTCAACTTCAACAGTGATGCCTTAGGGTGTGTCCTACTCAGTTCAGGTTCCTTATACAATATATGGAACAAAAATGCATAGGCTCACATCATCCTTGGATGCTCGGGAGTAAAGTGCAATGCCATTAAATGCATGCAATCGTTTGCAGCACAATGAAAATACAACAAGCGTAATCATAGTGCATATATTTATAACTGTGATTGATATTTACAATGATTCTACACCTGTGCCACCTTTGTGCCCTTAATGTTTCTTTATCTTTCTGTTTCGAACACTATGTCTAGGTGCAGCCCCAGCATCCACCAGTTGAGTTGGAGGCAGCCTGCTGACTGCGCTGTTGACTGTGTGGACTTTGGCAAGTGTTCACTAGTAGTCTCTGTTGCGACCTCCGTCCATGCCGCTGTGGTCAGATGGGAGGGCCTCCTGCTGCCATCTCCATCTTTCCTGGACGGCTTGGAGGAGAACCTGCAGGGAGGCATCATTGAACCATGAGTCCGCACTTTATCTGCTCTGGGACATTCTGGATGAATAACCTAGAGTCCCAGGCTTGCAGTGAGTGGATGGCTGTCCGGATGTTCCTTAAATATGGTGCCAGGACCTTTGACCCCCATGAGGTAAGGGTGGGGATAGCTACTTCCTGCCTGACCCAGGATTCGCCAAGCTCCTTGTGCATGAATATGTAATAAGCTGAACAGCACGAGATTGCGAGTGGTCAACCATCACAACCCCGCCAAGCAAAAGTCGCTCTCATTTCCGCTCCCTCCACCTAACTTATACTCCAGAATGGAAGATACTGCCTTTAGTTCTTTCTGCTCCAGTCTCTTCCAAATGAACTATTTCCCTTCTTTTTATCGTTTTAGGCTGGGAGTTGTTCCTGATTGACCTTAATTGCCTTTAAAGATTTCTTAAGATTATACAGCCTTGACTTGGTCATTCTGACATTTCATAAAATTCTTAAAGCTGTACCCCTATAGTTGATACAGACCTTGGAAAAACTTGCAGTTCACATATCATGCCCCTCTCACTGTCTCAACTCAGGAATATGATGGAATCCTCACTCACCTGAACGGGTGCAGCCACAACACTCAAGAAATCATGCAGGTGAGAGCAGTTTGCCTAATCAATGCCACCATTACTGACCTCAATAACTACACCAGTATGCAAAATCTACAAGGTTCATTGCATCAACTCAACAAGATTACTTCAACAGCAATTCCCTCCACTGCGGCAGCAATATCACAAGAAAACTATCCCAACCAAGTCCCTCTCCAAGTCACATACCACTCTGCCATTTTAACTGAACTATATGTCATGCATCCTTAAGCACTACTGAGTTAGGGCAGAAATTTTCTGTCTGCGAGTCGCATGGCAACGTGTAAAATATCGCGCAGTGACATCGGGCATGCGTCCTGACATCACGGCGCGTCATTCAAACTTTCAGTTTGGCGGGCACGCACCTGAGTCGGCTGCCTGCCCGCCGACCTGTCAACAGCCTATTATAACAAAGTAACTAATTAATGGACCTGCCCGTCCAACCTTAAGGTTGGCTGGCAGGCCGGGAGCCCTGGCAGGCTTCAGAAAAAGTCCATCCATGAGGTTTCATGCGGATTTAAAAATCTCACAATATTTTAAAATAAAAGTTATGGACATGTCCCAATACATATGACAGTGTCACATGAGGGGACATGGCAGGGAAATTTTTTTCTCAGCTTTATTTAAAGTTTAAAATGTGAGCCGATCTCCCTGAGGCAGCACTTTGCCTCAGGCAGATCTGTGCACTCTTCCGCACGCATGCGCGAAAGAGTGCACTCCTGGCTGAGGGAATCCACCCCCCCCGCCCGCATATGGAGCGCATAGCGCTTCCTGGCAGACATCATGCTGGACAGGCCTTAATTGGTCCACCCACATAAACTGGGGGCACCGATCAGAAGCCCGCCTGCGCCCACCCCCACATTTCCCCCCCCACCAACCCCGACAGGGGGAAAATGTTGCTCTTAATATCATAGAATTATAACACTATTTGGAGAAGCCATCATCAGAAGGGCAGCAACAGTTCAAAAAGAAAACTCATACCACGTTTTCATGTCATAACGATGAATAAAAAAGACTTTTTCATGCATGTAGTGTCTGTCACCATACTAGGTTATCTCACAGTGCTAACCCATGAAATACTTTTGAAGTGTAGCCACTGTTGTAATTTAGGGCAATTTGGTAGTCAATCTGGGCTCAGGTCTCACAAACAGCAACTTGTATTTATAAATATTAATTTAGAGATAAATATTGACTAGGATATGGGAAGAACTCCGCCTCTCTTCTTCGAGTAATGGCATGGGATTATTAATGTCCACATGACAGGTCAGTCAAGACTTTGCTTTAATGTGTCATCCAAAAGACAGTAGCTCTGACAACAGTATTCCCTCAGTACTGCACTGATGGATAACAAACACCAGCGTCACTCACATGACAAGAACAAATTAAAAAACAAAGCATTCTCCCTCTTTGCTGCTCTAACATCTTCAGAATAAAGTCTGTCAAATTAACCGTCAGCATTGTGGGTTAACATCTGGTGAGATTGCCAATTTGGCACCAACCATCTTTTGTACTGTAAGGAATTTTAGTTGTAAGAATAACTTACAAATTTCACCACAATTTCAATATTCAAGCTTATTATATCTAGTGTATGTCCATCATGCCACATCTTTCAAAGTGTGTAGCCTAAGAGGTGCCATGCCTACAAAACAGCATGGGGTGAGATGTGTCTTAGTGTAAAATGGGAAATAATAATCCAGCAATCTATTTTAACACCAAACTCTACATTTTTACTTATAGTGGAAAAGCATTTCTGGTGGGGTGTAAAGAAGGCTGTCAATTCACTCACCCACTTTGTGGTGTTGGTGAAGACCAATTTCACCCCTACATACCCATAAGGCAAAATAAATGTGACCAGCTCACACTTGTTATGTTAACAATCAAATAACCAAATGGACCAAATAAATCAAAAAGAACAAATATCAATGAAATAGGACTGAAGATTGAGGGATTAAATCCCTCATTTTCTTTTTAAAAGTGATTATTCACAGGCCAGTAAATACAAAAACAATAACCAAATTGTTCATTTGTTCAGACTTTTTGCTGCACACTATTTTCAATCATCACTCTCTTTCTTACGCAGGTAACTGCACAGCAAAAAATACCATCTAAATAACGCCAAATAATTACACAATTCTGAAGAAGAAAAGCACTCAACTTACCAAAAAGATTGTTGCTTAATTTCAGAAATCTCTGTCCGTTTCCCTTAAGTTGGTTTGGCTTTCAGTTTGTGGGTTGGATCTTGAGTTAGAATATTCATTGGGGTCTTAGATGCTGGTGATTTGTGAATGATGTAGATGAACTCAATCTGTATGAGAGAAATAAATGCATCACAAAAATTGAAATTTTTATCCTCTTTTCTGTGGAACTGTAATATCCAGATTGCAGTTTTCAAATTGCTCATGTGGAGTTACAATACTCAAGAGTGCACTGCAATAACCAGGCAAAAAATCTACAGGCACTTGTAAGCTACAAATGATAGCAACATTAAAATATTTATTTCTCGCCCTTCTACACAGTTTAAGTCATTACATATAAATTCATTCCTTTTACTTGGGATATGGTGTTTATGTTACTGAATTTGCAATGTGGAGACATTTTTACACTGTTCTTATAAATTGTGGAATAATTATGAAGTAAACATGGCTAAATGTGCCCTTAGAGGCAGAGAAAGCAAAAATTATAATAGGGAATAAGGAAATGGCATTCTTGTTAACAAATATTTTGTGTCCATCTCCTCAGGAGCAGACACAAGAAATTTCCAGAAATAATGGGGAACCCTATGCTTCGAGAAGAGTTCCAAAGTGTCAAAGCGTTTTCTTTGTCCTCCCCTGGAATCTTGGCCATTTGAGAGTTAAGAAAACAGGACCTGGTGGAGGACGGTTTTCAGCCATCCAGATGTGGCATATATATACATAACAGCGTGTTTTCCACAGAATTGCAGCCTTTTTCAGGAAACAGTCTGAAGTCACTCGTAGCTTTCAATCTCTTCCCATTTTGTCAAGTCGTAATGTCCAGCAACCGTCGAAGGTCCTTTCCCTCAGTCCTCTGAGAATTCCCGAACCACTTCCAGCAGTAAGGCCCACTCCGGTGATTTCTTTTCTGGCCTCTCGAGGGCAAACCTTCCTGTGTTCTTAAGAATGACATTTCCACCCATCAAAGCTGGAAAGAATATTTGAACAACTCAACTGTGAATCCACAGTGGCACCTCATGCTCTCCAGGCTATCCCTCAGTACCCTGTAGAATCTACGGGTGAACCACCAATGATGGGAGAGCTGTAGCAAGCAATCAAATGCATGAAAAAAACAAAGCCTGTAGTGCTGATGACATTTTAATGGAAGTCTTTATAGCTGGTGAACTGCTGCTTATATCTATGTACTCATTCTCCGAGAGATAAGAAAACCTCACCCCCCTCCCCCGCCCACTTCAGGAATGGAACAATTGTAATTATCTTCAAGGAGGGAGATAAATGATGCTGTGAAGAGTATCAAGATATATCCCTGGAAAAACTCAGCAGGTCTGGCAGCATCTGCGGAGAGGAGCACAGTTAACATTTCGAGTCTGAATGACCCTTCAACAGAACTAAGTAAAAATAGAAGAGAGGTGAAATATAAGCTGGTTTAAGGGGGGTGGGACAGGTACAGCTGGATAGAGGGCAAGTGATAGGTGGAGATAACCAAAAGATGTCACAGACAAAAGGAAAATGAGGTGTTGAAGGTGGCGATATTATCTAAGGAATGAGCTAAATAAGGGTAGAAAAGGACAAGCAAGGTACAGAAAGCCCTAGTAGGGGTGGGGTGGGGTGAAGGAATCAAAAAAGGCTAAAAGGTAGAGATAAAACAATGGATGGAAATACATTTAAAAATAATGGAAGTAGGTTGGAAAAGAAAAATCTATATAAATCATTGGAAAAAAAAGGGGGGGAATCGGAAAGGGGGTGGGGATGGAGGAGAGAGTTCATTATCTAAAATTGTTGAACTCAATATTCAGTCCGGAAGGCTGTAAAGTGCCTAGTCGGAAGATGAGGTGCTGTTCCTCCAGTATGCGTTGAGCTTCACAGGAACAATGCAGCAAGCCAGGGACGGACATGTGGGCGTGAGAGCAGGGTGGAGTGTTGAAATGGCAAGCGACAGGGAGGTCTGGGTAACGCTTGCGGACAGACCGAAGGTGTTCTGCAAAGCGGTCACCCAGTCTGCGTTTGGTCTCTCCAATGTAGAGGAAACTGCATTGGGAGCAACGAATGCAGTAGTCTAAATTGAGGGAAGTGCAAATGAAATGCTGCTTCACTTGAAAGGAGTGTTTGGGCCCTTGGACGGTGAGCAGAGGGGAAGTAAAGGGGCAGGTGTTGCACCTTCTGCGGTTGCATGGGAAGGTGCCCTGGGAGGGGTTGAGGTGTAGGGAATGATGGAGGAGTGGACCAGGGTGACCCGGAGGGAATGATCCCTGCGGAATGCCACCGGGGGGGGGGGTGAAGGGAAGATGTGTTTGGTGGTGGCATCATGCTGGAGTTGGCGGAAATGATGAAGGATAATCCTTTCAATGTGGAGGCTGGTGGGGTGATAAGTGAGGACAAGGGGGACCCTATTATGTTTCTGGGAAGGAAGAGAAGGTGTGAGGGCCGATGCACGGGAGATGGGCCGGACACAGTTGAGGGCCCTGTCGACCACCGTTGGTGGAAAACCTCGGTTAAGGAAGGAGACCATGTCAGAGGAACTGTTTTTGAAAGTAGCATCATCAGAACAGATGCGACGGAGGCGAAGGGACTGAGAGAATGGGATGGAGTCCTTACAGAAAGCGGGGTGTGAGGAGCTGTGGTGGAGGTAGCTGTGGGAGTCGGTAGGCTTGTAATGGATATTGGTGGACAGTCTATCACCAGAAATTGAGACAGAGAGGTCAAGGAAGGGAAGGGAAGTGTCAGAGATGGACCATGTGAAAATGATGGAGGGGTGGAAATTGGAAGAAAAATTAATAAATTTTTCCAGGTCTAGACGAGAGCATGAAGCAGCACCGAAGTAATCATCGATGTACTGGAGAAGGAGTTGTGGGAGGGGGCTGGAGTAGGACTGGAACAAGGAATGTTCCACATACCCCATAAAGAGACAGGCATAGCTGGGGCCCATGCGGGTACCCATAGCCACACTTTTAATCGGAGGAAGTGAGAGGAGTTTAAGGAGAAATTGTTCAGTGTGAGAACAAGTTCAGCCAGACGAAGGAGAGTAGTGCTGGATGGGGTTTGTCTGGGCCTCTGTTCGAGGAAGAAGCGGAGAGCCATCAGACCATCCCGGTGGGGGATAGAGGTGTAGAGGGATTGGACGTCCATGGTGAAGAGGAGGCGGTTGGGCCAGGGAACTGGAAATTGTTGATGTGACGTAAGGTGTCAAAGGAATCATGGATATCGGTGGGAAGGGACTGGACAAGGGGAGAGAGAATGGAGTCAAGATAGCAAGAAATGAGTTCCGTGGGGCAGGAACAGGCTGACATGATCGGTCTGCCGGGACAGTCCTGCTTGTGGATTTTGGGTAGGAGGTAGAAGCGGGCCGTCCAAGCTTGGGAGACTATCAGGTTGGAAACTGTGGAAGGAAGATCTCCAGAGGAGATGAGGTCAGTAACAGTCCTGGAAACAATGGCTTGATGTTCAGTGGTGGGGTCATGGTCCAGGGGGAAGTAGGGGGAAGTGTCTGCGAGTTGACGCTCAGCCTCTGCGAGGTAGAGGTGAGTGCGCCAGACAACAGCACCACCCTTGTCAACAGGTTTGATGATGTGGTTATGGGTACCTGCATGGGCCCCAGCTATGCCTGTCTCTTTCTGGGGTATGTGGAACATTCCTTGTTTCAGTCCTACTCCAGACACACACACACACACACACACCCCCTTCACCCCTCCTGGCGGCATTCCGCAGGGATCGTTCCCTCTGGGACACGCTGGTCCACTCCTCTATCACCCCCTACACCTCAACCCCTCCCAGGGCACCTTCCCATGCAACCGCAGAAGGTGCAATACCTGCCCCTTTACTTCCCCTCTGTTCACCATCCAAGGGCTCAAACACTCCTTTCAAGTGAAGCAGCATTTCACTTGCACTTCCCTCAATTTAGTCTACTGCATTCATTGCTCCCAATGCAGTTTCCTCTACATTGGAGAGACCAAACGCAGACTGGGTGACCGCTTTGCAGAACACCTTCAGTCTGTCCGCAAGCATTACCCAGACCTCCCTGTCGCTTGCCACTTCAACACTCCACCCTGCTCTCGTGCCCACATGTCCGTCCTTGACTTGCTATATTGTTCCAGTGAAGCTCAACGCCAGTGAAGCTCAACGCAAACTGGAGGAGCAGCACCTCATATTCTGACTAGGCACTTCACAGCCTTCCGGATTGAATATTGAGTTCAACAATTTTAGATCATGAACTCTCTCCTCCATCCCCACCCCCTTTCCGATTCCCCCCCTTTTTTTTCCAATAATTTATATAGATTTTTCTTTTCCCACCTACTTCCATTATTTTTAAATGTATTTCCATCCATTGTTTTATCTCTACATTTAACCTTTTTTGATTCCTTCACCCCACCCCACCCCCACTAGGGCTCTCCGTACCTTGCTTGTCCTGCTTTGTACACTTAATTTGCACATTCCTTAGATAATATCACCACGTTCAACACCTCTTTGTCCTTTTGTCTGTGACATCTTTTGGTTATCTCCACCTATCACTGGCCCTCTATCCAGCTCTCTTGTCCACCCACCCCTCCCCCCTAAACTAGCTTATATTTCATTTCTCTTCTATTTTTACTTAGTTCAGTTGAAGGGTCATTCGGACTTGAAACGTTAACTGGGTTCCTCTCCGCAGATGCTGCCAGACCTAGTGAATTTTTCCAGGTATTTTTGTTTTTGTTTTGGATTTCCAGCATCCGCATTTTTTTACTTTTATCTTAAAGTATTTCCCTCTTGTCTATAGCTGACAAAGTCCTGATAAGCATTCTGAATCGCCTACTTCCTATGGTTTAGGAAACCCTCCCAGAGATACAGTGTTGCTTTTGTCCTTCCAGAGGAATCTCAGGCATGGTCTTTTTTGCCAGACAAATCCAATAAAAATCTCAAGAACATCACAAGGGAGTCTTCATTGCATTCATCGACCTGACCAAAGCATCTGACTCAGTAAATCATGAGGCTCTGTGGATTGCGCTCCAAAGATTTGGATGTTCAAGAAGCTTCATCGCAATCCTGCAATTGCTTCATGATATAACAGCAGAAAATTGGGTTAGGGACAATATCAAATTAGTTGCCTTTTAAGCAAGTGCTGTAATACTCTCAGATTTGTAATATTATTGACCTACCATTTATAGCTGTAAATTTCAGAATCCCTGAAGTGTACAATATTTGTATCACATGACAGTCATTTATTAAGAAAATCTGGGTATCTGCAGCCCAGGACACATTGCTGCAGCCATCAGGAAATAAACTCAAAATCTTGGTCTACCCTAATTCATGCCATGGGAGAGCCACCACACATCTATAATCCATCAATAAAATAAGCAGGTAGAGTCAAATAACTCATGTTCACATAGCACTCAGTACACTTAAAAATTTCTCAGTGGTTTACAAGGGTAGCGGATCAATGTCAGTTCATGTAAATAGGTTTATTTATGCAGCTGGGACCACAGTAGATGAAGAAGAAACAGATTCATTTACTTTCTAGGGATTATTCAAAAATATTTACTTCACTGTATCTGTGATGATCCCCGACAACTTCTTTCCAAAATCTTTCATTGCAGATGTGTATACTTAATTTATTTCCAATTCTGACCGTTTTTCTACTCTCATCATGCAAAATCAATTCCTTCAGTGTGAATCATTCCATGATATTAAAAATAAAGCCTTATACCCAGCAAACACTGCATATACTCAAAGTATCATTCACAGCTACAATGCCAGTAAAGTTGCTCATGCCAAGCTCCCAGCACGCTGCTATCCCACTTTTCCACACATGCCAGTCCATTTGAATACCCTCACAGACAACCCTCAGCTCCACTGTAACACAACCTTCAAATGCAACTTCAATAACACAAGAGACCTATCATGAAGAAAATGGTGCAATCCGAAGATTCATTTCAATATTGATGGTAATCTTTTAAATTTGTTGCAAAGAAATAGTACCAGGGAAGGAATATTGCCATCCACTGAGTGACAAACATCTACCATTGTTGGTACTTCTTTCAGTGTCCATTTGTAAAATTGGGGCAGCACCTTGCCCTCATCGGTGGGGGCGGGCGGGAAGCCGACTGCTGCCCGTGATCGGAACCAGACCGCGATTTCACGCTGGCGGGCTAATTAAGGCCCGCCCATTGTGAACCACATGCTGCAGCACTTAGCGCTGACCCTGTTGTGGGGGGGGAGGGGGGGCAAGTGCGAGCTTCGCACATGTGCGTGGGTGCATGCTGTAAAAGTTTCCTGAGGCACAGGGCTGCCTCAGAGAGATGAACAGTTTTCAAAATAAAAAATAAAAGTGCTTTATGGTGTAAAAAAACATGTCCCCTCACGTGTTGTCACATGAGCAGGGAAATGTTAGAAATTAGGATGATTTTTTTTTAATGACGGATCGAAACCTCATCCCGCCTGTGGATGAGATTTTGCAAAAATGCAAAGGCTGCCTGGCCTTTTCGCCTGCCCGCCAGCCATAAGGTTGGACGGGCAGTGAAAAATTTAAATGAACCGGATTGTTAATGGCCTTAATGAGGCCTTTTAATTGTCGGCAGGCATGCTGCCAGCTCCTGCACACGCAACCGAAATATCCCGCGAGTGCGCAATGACATCGGGACACTCACCCGATGTCATTGTGCATCATTTTACGCATTTTATGCTTGAGCGGATCGGGCACGTGCATGCTCGCTCAGCGAAAAATCCTGGCCTTGGTGCTTTTGAGATCATCAATTTCAGTTATGAGCTATGGCGCTTTAGCACTGTAATTGCACCATCACACATCAGAAAGAAAAGAAACTCTGCAAACTACCAACTTTCAGTTATAGCAAATCGCACACTGATAATCATAAGTGCTAACATGGTCAGAATCAAATTCTTATATCAACATCTGTTACAGTATGTATAAATAGAAAAAAATCAATTGCTTGGATTGCAAGGATTTCAGATTGGATCTGAAACAATAAGACAAAGGCAAGATTAGTTAATCCCAAAAGCTACTGATTGTATTTGATACAGGTTTCCACTTTAAGCCAGGTGGTTCGACAGCAAGCTAGGGTAACCCTTCTCCCATGTCTCCTTCACCCTCACCTCCAACAAGTGTGAAGAGCTCATGGACTTCTTCATCACTAAGATTGAGGAAATTCAATCATCTGCCTCCGCCATGTCCCACCCTTTCAATACTCCGGCTAAGCTTCCTTTAATATTTGCTTTAAGCTTCCTTTAATTTAAGCTTCCCTGCCCTAGCCCTGAACTCACATACTTCTCTAGTTTTTCTCCTATCTCCCTTCATACCGTCTCTGAGTTCATCTTGCCCATGAGACCCATTTCCTGTTCCCTCAAACCTTTTCCCATTAATCTGAACACCTGGCCTCCATGTCAGCCGATATTGTAAATGGTTCTCTCTCTTCAGGTGTTGACCCTCTCTTCATTAAATCTTTTGTTATCACTCCTCTCCTCAAAGAAAACCCTTGACTCTGCAATCCTTGCAAACTAAAGTCTCATCTTCAAACTCCCTTTCCTCTCCCAAGTCCCTGAACATGCTGTCACCTCTAAGTCTATTCCCATTTTTCCTGGAACTCCATGTTTGAATCCCTGTCATTGTTTTGCTGCCCCTGTAACAGTACAAATACAACTCTTGGCAAAGTCACAAAATGCATCCTATGTGACTATGACAAAGGTAAACTTTCCCTCCTCGTCCTGTCTGTAGCTTTTGACATGATTGACCATATCAACCTTGACCAATGCCTCTCCACTGTCGTCCCGCTGGGTGGGACTGCTCTCATGTGGTTCCATTCTTATCTATTGAACCTTAGCCAGAGAATCCCAGAGGCTTCCCTTCTTGCACCTACACCTTTACTCCTAGCATTCTCTAAGGATCTATCCTTGGCTCCTCCTATTTCTCATCTATCCTTGCTCCTACCCACACCACCACCCCCACCCCCCCCACCCCGACCACTTCTCATCTACATGCTTCTCCCCAGGCGACATCACCTGAAGGCACAGTGTTAGCATTCACAGTTCGCTGAAGGCACCCAGCTTTAGCTCACCATCACCTCTCTTGATTCCTCCACTGTTGCTAAATTATCAGATTGTTTGTCCGACATCTAATACTAGATAAGTTAATTAAATATTGCCAAGACTGAAGCCAGTATTTTCAATCCCCGCACCAAACTCTGTTCCCTGGCTACCATCTCTCTCCCTGGTAACAGTCTGAGATTACCCAAGTCTGTTCACAATCTTGATGCCACTTTGATTCTTCATACTCATGCCATCATTAAGACCACCTACTTCCACCTCCATAACATCAACCAACCTCACTCCTGTCTCAGATCATCTACTGGTGAAACCCTCATCTATGCTTCATTGCCTCTAGACTCGACTATTCCAATGCATTTCTGGTTGGCCTCCCACATTCTATCCTCCGTGAATTTGAGGTCAACCAAAACTCTGCTGCCCGTGTCTTAACTTGCAGCAAGTCCTGTTTCCCCTATCATCCCCGTTCTTGCTGATTTACACTTCCAGTCAAGCAACTTCTAGACTTTAAAATACACATCCTTTTTTCTGAATCCCTCTCTATGAATTCCTCCAGCTCCACAAACCTCCAAGATATCTATGCTCCTCTAATTCTGGCCTCTTTTGCATTCCAAATTATAACTGCTGCAACATTGGTGGCCGTGCCTTCAGTTTCATAGGCCCAAGCTCTGGAATTTCCTCCCTATACCTCTCTCTCACTTCCCTCCTTAAGACACTCCTTCAAATTCTTTGGCCAAGCTTTTGGTCATCTGAACTAATACCTCTTTATGTGGCTCGATGTCCTACTTTGTTTAATAATGCTTCTGTGAAGCATCTTGGGGCCTTTCATTAAGTTAAACGTACTATATAAAAGAACTTGGCTCACTCATTGGAGTAGCAGGAACAGACCTACCAATGCTGGGATTCTTCTCACTGAACTCCAGCTAAAATGGAGGCCAAATATCTAATGGGTAGCAGGGTACTATGGGAAAGTTGCCAGTAACCTTCATGGTTTATATTAGTTACATTCAAGCAGATATGTCTACATATGAGGTTTCTATCCAAATTACATGCAAGTCACTAGACTTGAGGGAAGGTGTATTCCATAGTAGAAAAATATAAGCCCTACAACACAGATAGGTAAACTGAATAGAGAGAATTGCATGTTCTTAATGTATTGCTCAATTTTGTTTCCTCTTCCATTAATTTAAATAACTTTGGGGTGTGCAATCCTTCACATCTGAATTCCCTCTTGCTCTCCATTGAAAATCTATCCCAGTTATGATTGGTGGGTAGTTTCCAAGTTTCTTGTTTGTCAACCACCCATATAACCAAAGCAGGCTAGTTTTATCTGTTGTTGTGCTAAGTTCCATAGATCAATATATATTTTTCAATATTTTAATTTAGGTTTTGGGTTGCCACTTGTGAGTATCTAGTTCATAATTGTTGAACCCAGTGCTCTTGGTTTGCTGGGGCTAAAGGATCCGGGTTGCACATTTTGTTTGGAGTGACCAAGTCAGTACAGAGACAGAGAACATCAGGAGATCATTGTTAGAATAAACACATGCTGTTTATTTACAAACTAAACTCTGCAACTATACCTGTGTATTCATAACATAAAACTCAGTTTTTATTCATCAGTGACTAACTCAAGGTTCTCTCACATAGAGGTAGACCGCGCTACTCAGCTGTTGGGCATTAAGATCATATGACCTTACATTACAATACTTGTCTTAAAGGTATATTACATCTTAGATTACTACAATAATTGTTTTAGAATTACAATGGAATGAGGGCACAGTTGGCCGGAGTAGACTGGAAAAGCAGCTTAGCAGAAACAATTGATGAACAATGGCAAACGTTTAAGAAAATAGTTCATGACTCTCGACAAAGATACATCCCAGCGAGGAAGGAGGATTCAAGGAAGGGAATAAACTAACCATGGTTAACCAAGGAAGTTAAGGACAGTATCAAATTGAAAGAAAAAAACATTCAATGTGGCAAAGATTAGTAATAAGCCAGAGGATTGAGAAATTTTTAAAGACCAACAAAAGATGACCAAAAAAAATAAAGAGGGAGAAAATAAACTTTGAAGGTAAACTAGCAATTAATATAAAAATGGTCAGTAAGAGCTTCTTTAAATATATAAAAAGAAAGAGAGAGGCCAAAGTGAACATAGGCCCCTTAGAGAATGAAGCTGGGGAAATAATAATGGGGAACCAGGAAATGGCAGAGTAGTTGAATAAATACTTTGTATCAGTCTTCATGATAGAAGATACAACTAGCATTCCAAAAATATTAAATAATCAAGGGGCAAAAGTGGGTGAGGAAATAAATATAATAACTATCACCAAAGAAAATGTACTTGGGAAACTAATGAGGCTAAATGCCAATAAGTCCCCTGGACCTGATGGGTTGCATCCTCGGATATTAAAGGAACAGAGATAGTGGATGCACTGGTAGTAATCTTCCAAGAATCCTTAGATTCTGGAAACTTCCCAGAGGATTGGAGAACTGCAAATGTAACACCTTTATTCAAAAAGGGAGGGAGACAGAAAACAGGTAACAATAGGCCAGTTAGCTTAATGTCTGTCATTGAGAAAATGTTGGAGTCAATTATAAAGGATGCAATAGCAGAGCATTTAGAAATATATAATATAATCAAGCACAGTCAGCATGGCTTTATGAAGGGGAAGTCATGCCTAACAAATTTATTGGAATTCTTTGAGGAGGTAACAGACAGGATAGAAAAAGGGGAGCCAGTAGATGTAATATATTTGGATTTCCAAAAGGTGTTTGATAAGTTACCACACATAAGGCTACTTAATAAGATAAGGGTCCATGGTGTTGGGGGTAGTGTATTAGCATGGATAGCGGATTGACTAACTAATAGAAGACCGAGAATTGGGATAAAGGTCATTTTTGGGATGGCAACCTGTAACTGGTGGAGTGCCATAGGGATCAGCGCTGGGGCCTCAATTATTTACAATATATATTAAGGATTTAGATGAGGGAAGTGAATGTACTATTGCCAAATTTGTGGATGACACAAAAATAGGTGGGAAGGCAAGTGGTGAGGAAGACACAAGGAGTCTGCAGAGAAGTACAGGCAGGTTAAGTGAGTGGGCAAAAACTTGGCAGACGAAATATAATGTGGGAAAATGTGAGGCTATGCACTTTGGCAGGAAGAATAGAGGAACTGAATATTAATTAAATGGAGAAAAACTGCAGAAGGCTGCAGCACAGAGGGATGTGAGAGTCCTTGTACATGAATCCCAAAAAGCTAACATGCAAGTTCAACAGGTAATAGGGAAGGCAAATGGAATGGAGTATAAAAATATGAAAGTCTTGCTAAAACTATAAAAGGCACTAGTTAGACCACACCTAGAATACTGTGAATAATTTTGGTCCCCTTATCTAAGGAAAGATATACTTGCATTGCAGGCAGTTCAGGGAAGCTTCACTAGGTTGATCCTGGCTATAGAGGGATTTTCATATGAGGAGAGGTTGAGTAGGTTGGGCTTGTACTCATTGGAGTTTAGAAGAATGAAAGGTGACCATATTGAAACATATAAAATTCTTAGGGGACTTGACAGGGTAGATGCTGAGAGGTTGCTTCCCCTTGTGGGAGAGTCCAGGTCCAAAGGGCATAATCTCAGAGTAAGGGGTCACCCATTTAAGACAGAGGTGAGGAGGAATTTCTTCTCTCAGAGGGTAGTCAATCTGTGGAATTATTTACCGCAGAGGGCTGTAGAGGCTGGGTCATTAAGTACATTCAAGGCTGAGATAGACAGATTTTTAATCAGTAAGGGAATCAGGGGTTATGGGTAAAAGGCAGGAAAGTGGAGTTGAGGATTATCAGATCAGTCATGACCTCATTGAATGGTGGACCAGACTTGATGGGCCGAATGGCCTACTTCTGCTCCTACATCTTATGGTCTTATGGAATATAACTTTTAGTTTTAGGAAATAAAGCATTCAATGCAAAATAAATGGAAACACTTGGTGAAGAAACTGGTATACATTGATGTAGACGGAAATCAAACAAGCTTGAGTTAATTACATTTAAAATATAACTTTTATTTATCTCACTAGGTCAGAGAAGAAGTGTAAAACATAAACAATGCATGGCCCATTTTTGGGTTTGAAATGGAGCCAGAAGATCTACCCTTGTCTCAATAAAATATTTAAATTATTCATGTAGGCCCCAGGTGAAAAGAAGCTGGGAACAGTTTATAAACATGGGGGCTCCTTAAAAGGACCCAGCAAGTCTGGAGAGAGGGCAATCATATCCATTAGCGACATCAATTATTCACATGAGTTACAGAATCAAAGATTGTGTTGAAGGTAAATTTGTTCATTTAAATTTCTGTTTGGGACGTCCCAAAGCATGCCATATTTTCATGGAGATGGGCTGTCGGGCAGAAGGTTATTTGATTAATTTATCTGGGTGCTTCTCACAGAAGGCTGTTGTGGATTTGGTCTTGAAAGGTTGATTTGGTAGGTTGCGGCTCACTGAGTCAAAGGAGCAAAAGGAGATAAATGTTATTCAGGCCTGCAGCTTAAGCAGAGAAAATATTAATTTATCATTCTCTGCGCAGAATGCACATTGGGGCTTTAGCTCAGTTCGGAGACTTGCAGTTCATGTGAGAGGAAACAAAGCTTGCCTAGCTTGAAGCTAGAGAACAAATCTACAGTGGTCTTCACAGTGAAAGACAGTTAGCCTTACATCAGCCGGCAGTCAGCTTGGAACAGGCAGACAGAAACCATCTGCCAGGAGCTGGGGATCAGCTGTGGGACCAGAAGCTGTGGGAGCCGAGAGGGCCATTAGGAAACAGGGGGTGTTCCTGTTGTTTAAATTCCTAATCAAGAAGGCAGTGAAGCCCACACTTGGACTGAGGAGTCTATAGTCATGAGGTCTTTAAAGAAAATTGGAGGATTGCTTAGCCAAAAGCTAATGAAAGGATCCTCATGAAATTTCATACCTTGGAGAATAGCTGGAACACTGAGGAGAAATCAAAGTGACATCTGGATGGCTGTGGCATGCCTTTGGATTGGTCCCAGGAAAAGTGAATGAACCTTAAAGATTTCATAAGATAAGGGAACTCTTGGGGGAAAGTAAGAAGTAGAGCTGATTAATAGCCTAAGTCTTTATAAACTGTAGTGTTTTTTTAAATTTTCTTTTTAGGCATTCAAGAGGACATTGGATGATTATTTAAATAGAAACAATGTGCAGGGTTACAGGGAACAGGCAGGAGATTGGCACCAAGTTAAAATGCTCAGAGAGCCAGTACAAACAGGATGGGCCGAATGGCTTCCTTCTACACCATAACAATTCTGTGATTCTGATTCTGTTTAATTATCTCTATAGACAAAAGTTTGCTTTTGTTTTAAAATGTGAAACTTGGTGGCATTGTTGTGTCAGTTAATTACTAGGTGTTCGGATTCCTGTTTTAATGTTAACGGTCCTAAGGAGATCATAATACTCTCAACATTCCATATTATGTGATGAGTTGAGACATTGCTATTTCTTAATCCATCAGGGCATATTCCTTATCTGTGAGGTTAAGAGGTTACTATCCAAAATTAATTCAAATTGTATGATTTGCACACAGTCCCTGTCGCAGTCCCTACATTATAACTACATTATAAATTTCAGTGCACATATTTCCCATGGAAAAGGCCTACCTAAACCTCTCATACCTTCCCTTTAGTAACAATGCTAAACTCTTTAAGCTCTAACCAACTCCAATTCCCTCTTCTGAAATTGACTTCAGTTTTGCAATCTAACTCTCCACAACAATACAAAATCTAAGTATTGTATAAAATAAGCACAAAACACATTTTTTTGAAATGGGGACTGAATACATTTGCACATCCACTAACTCAACTACACCTGTAGACTATACTCAAAATGCCAAAAAATGCCTCTAACTTTGACAAAATTGCATTAACTCTCCCTATCCTCACTGCAGTTTGCAGCCTAGTCGATCACACTATTCTCCTCCAACGCCTTTCTTCTCTTGCCCAACTTAGCGAGGTTTACCTCACTTGGTTCCACTCATAACTACCCATTTGTTAGAGTATCTCTGTACCTATAGGAATTGTCTCTCTTCCCATCGTGTACCATTACACCATCACCCTACTAGCCCAACTCCAGAATGATCCATTCTTGGCCCTCTCCTCTTCCTCAGCCTGGAAGAAGTAGTGTGGAAAATTCTGACCGATGGGACATTTCTAAAAGATTTTTAAGAATTAAATTACCAACAAAGCTGCTTCCCAAAATACAAGAAATATCCACTTTAAAATCAGACATGTCAGAAAGCACATTTATTACAGGTATTAAAAAGACTTAGAACAATAATTGAGTGCCTCAATTCCAAATTTATGAATTTCTAAAGTGAGGCAGACATGTACAATGGGTGTACATCCAATTCATTTTAGGGAATAACAGGAACAGCCAAATGGATTGAGGCCAAAGCAGAGTGTAAAAATAGCACCAACTGTACAAAAAGAATTAGGAAGGATGAAAGAATCAGTCATACTCTAAGGCCAGAATATAATGCTCGTTGACTGGGCGTGCGCTTGACTGACCGAGCGTAATATGACACGCGATGACATCAGGCGATATCCCGACGTCATCAAGCACTCATGCGATATTTCAGCTGGCGGGCGCACGCCAGAGTCAGCAGCGCCCCCACCAACAATTAAAAGACCTATTAAGGCCATTAAAGTCATAATTGAAAGAAATTTATTGCTGCCCGTCCAACTCTATGGTTGGCGGGCAGACTAAAAGGCCAAGCTGCCTTTGCATTTTTTAGGAAACCTCATCCACGGGCGGGATGAGGTTTCCTAAAGCAAATAAAAATAAAATAAAAATTCTAACATTTCATTAATAACATGTCTCTGCTCACGTGACAGAGTCACGTGAGGGGACATTTTAAAAGTCTTTATTTTTAATGTTCAAAACTCTTCATCTCTCTAAGGCAGCTTTGTGCCTCAGGGAGCTTTTCCAGCGTGCACCCGTGCGCACGTGCAAAGTTTCCCGCTTGCCCCACACAGGCAGTGCTGAGCGCTACCGTGCGTGTTTCATGCTGGGCGGGCCTTAATTGGCCTGCCAGCATGAAGCCAAAGTCCAGCCACAATCGTGGCCAGCGGTCAGCTTCCTGACCGCTCCTGCCGGCCCCCCCACCCTCCCAAGCCCACCCGACAAGGGAAAAATCTTGGCCTAAGAGTCTGTTGAATTTGCACAACTATACAACTCAAATCAGGGTCCTTAGAATTCTGTAGCATCTTGGGTCAGTTTCTGCATGGCGCCCAATCAAATTCTGAGGACTGAGAATAGAAATTCTACACAGGGTTTGAGAATTTCACCATAATGGTTTTTAAATACTATAAAATAGCACTAATGTTTTGTCTGGATATAATATGCTCCAATGTAGACATTGCTTGGTCTTTGTTCCTATGCATGTGCTATCTTATTTATAGAGCAGCTGTCATTTAACTGTTAGTTGGCCCATCTCTTCGTTTAGTCAGACAACACGGGCTGAATTTATCCCAATTCCCATATGCAGAATGTCAGACGAAGGGGAGAACAGTAAATGTGGGCACCATGGCACTGGCGAAATTTCCAGTGCCTATCTAACCATTCCCTATTCTAGTTGTAATTATACCAGCAGCGGAGGAGGCATCAGGAGGCCCACCCACCCATCAGCCAATTGAGGCTCTTAAATGACCAAATAATGGCCACTTAAGGGCATCCTCCTGCCACTGCTGGGATTTTACCCATGGTGGGAGGAGGCCAGTGCCAAGTGTCCACCCAATGAAATCTGGCAGGCAGGTGGCCAATCAAGGAGGGGTGCATACCCCCATTTAGGGCTCCCTATGTTGATCAAAGGCCTGTCCTTCAAGATATTCCTCCCTACCACCACCCCAACCCTGTCCTGCTCACCTTGGCCCACCACCCCTCTTGCTGGGGCCTGCCAGTTTGGTCCTGGTGAGGCCCTGGACTCACCTTCAAGTCCGGCTCCATCACAGCACACTTCCCTCTCGGACTCGCTGCAGTCAGAGAAGCAAATGTCATTTAATTGGCCGGGAGCTCTCTAAGGTGGGACTTTCTCCCCGATGGGGATGAAAGTCTAGCCTCAGGTGAATTAATGGCCCAATGGCCACAGGTGAGTTGGCCAACTTTTAGGCTGGGGATGCACCGCCAGTGTAAAATTCAGCCTCATGTAGCAAGCAATACTGGTAATAGCTGTTGTACCAATACGTGGTGCTCTGAATCTGAATGGTGTCAGGTGATTGACAGTTTATTAGTCCCCACACTTTTCACAATAGACTCAAAGGTCAGAATTTTACACACTTTGGCGGCAGACATGTGGGCAGGGGGGGCCTGTAAAATAGCAGGTTTTCCCTTCCGATCAGTGGGGCCTATTGTCCACTGCCATCCTGAATAAATTATTTCTACTGACCTGTCTGAATGTGCATCCATTTTGAGGTTTTCTCGATGTACCTACATGCCTGAGCAGTGCCCACCTCTCTGGGTGGCACTGCTGAGGTTTCAGAGCAGCTGGCCCGCTGATTGGGCCAGTATTATCAGGTGCTCGCCTACCATCCTTACCTGGGCAATGGGCCCAGAGACAGTCATTTAGGAGACTGCCTCCTGTATAAACACCTAGCTCGTCCTGCTGCAGGCAAGTGTGTGCTTGGGACTTCTGTTTAGTCGCGATGTCAGGATCAAGAGGCCCATGATAAAATTCAGTCCTAAGCTTCAGCCAAGCCAGCACTAGGATCAGTGAGATTACAAAATCGTCATGTAGTTTTTACCTTGTATACTTCTCCTGTTATGGAAGTGCAATGACATGAGCATTGTAGAGCTGCAAATCGGTGGAGATTAGAAGACAGGTGACAACTGACACCATCAAACAGCAGGCATTTTTTCCCAATGCAACTGCAATTGGGAAAACTTCTGTTTTCACAGCTGTGCTCTTGTGAAACATATGGTGCTTAACTATAGCTACACAGAAAACAACCTGCATAAAGCATTGATTTTAGACACACTGGGGTGGAAATTCATTGCAGTCAATGGAACTGAATTTCAGGTGCTGCAATATAACGAGCAGCTGATCAGATGTCACCCATTTTGTGCCACCTTGTAACAAATGTTTACCCCATATTATAACACGAGACGAGTGAGTGAAAAGATATTTCTCTATACTCTGTGGTTGCACAGTAAATGTCATTCAAGTTAATCATTGACCAAATGATGATCTTGTTGCATTACAGCCAATGTATATCTATGACTTGAATCAGTTAATTATATTTGGGAACAGGCAACAAAATTTCTGCCAATTTTCTCCTTTCTCTGAAAGCACAATCTCTGACTAAGGACTAGTTTTATGAGTAACCATAGACATTCAATACTCCCAACAAAATAGCAAGGATTCATGAGTGATCCCAGACAGTGATTCGGAATATTTGATTGTGCAGGGACACCACAGGCATATCCAAATATGTTTCTATTTACGCTCACATGTAAGCTTTCCAGCTGTTGTTGGATAGCAAACTTCAGCACAAACCCGAGCTGATTTTTCTGCTCCCTAGATCAAGAGAACTGAAGTCAATTGCCCCTAATGCTGCCTACCTAAGATATGTAACAGTCAGCAATGATGCCTGTTTGAATCATTGTAAATATATTTTATTTATAAGCACCATAAATCCTGATATTTTTCTTAGAAAGAAGGCAGTAACAGTAATGTCGAACAAGACGGCATGTGTCAAGGTGAGCTGTACCACCACACTGGCATGTTCATTTATAGGTAATATATTTACAAGCAAAGGCATGTCAAGAGTTTTGCCAAAGGATGTTCAGCATCAAAAAGAAGATATTGGCAGAGCTTTGTACTGCTACAAGGAAACTTGTAACATGTATTTTACACCTACCAATGCCTGTAACAATCAGTTTTACTTTCAGGTTTTCTACTTTCATCTCCTTCTATACACGCTGCAATGTTGTCCATTGCAGAGAACAGCATAGGCCCACCCTCCTGATCATCAGCTCATTTATTACCATTTTCACAGCCATCAAACATTGGATTTGTGTATTACATCAATCCAAGTCCTGATAAACGACTTGGGGCTAGATTTTTAGCTCCCACCAAGGGTGAGAACAGAGGCAGGCAAGAGCGAAATTTCGCCCCACCAGCCTGAGTGCTGGTTTGCTGGCTTCATCCCGCCACAAGCTATTTTCCTGGAGACAGGATGGGGGTGAGGCCAACTGATCTCCTGCCTCTCTGTCCTCACCCATTCCCCTCCCTCCCAAAACCATGATAGGGTGCCCCGTCCTCACTTTTCACCCCACCAGCCTCCACATCAAAGGATCGTCTTCCACCAACTCCAGCATGATGCCATCACCAAACACATCTTCCCCTCACCCCCTGTCAGCATTCCAAAGGGACGGTTCCCTCCGTGACACACTGGTCCATTCCTCCATCGACTCAAATTCCTCACCCCCTTCCCATGGCACATTCCCATGTAATCAAAGAAGGTGCAACACCCCTCACCGTCAAAACCCCAAACACTCCTTTCAGGTGAAGCAGTGCTTCACTTGTACCTCCTTCATTTCGGTTTATTGTATTTGCTGCTCTCAATGTGATTTCCTCTACACTGGAGAGGCTGCTTTGCAGAACACCTTCAGTCTGTTCACATGCATGACCCAGACCTTCCTGTTGCTTGCCATTTCAACACACCATCCTGCTCTTATGTTCACATGTCCGTCCTTGGCCTGCTGCAATTTTCCAGTGGAGCCCAACACAAAATGGAGGAACAGCACCTCATCTTCTGATTAGGCACTTTACAGCCTTCCAGACTTAACATTGAGTTCAATAACTTCAGACCATGAACTCCTTCCTCCATATTTACCCCTTTTTAAATCCAATTATTTATTTATCTATTTATTTCATTTATAGATTTATTAATTTTTATCCCCCTCCCCCCAAACAGGACATCTGTCACTTGTTTTTATGCTTTGCTTTCACAGGGTGCTGACCCTTGTTCTGCTGTTAACACATTTTGCAATCTTACCTTTATGCCGCTATCAACACCTTTTTTAGTCTTTAACATTACCATTAACACTCCCTTTGTCCTGTGTCGATGATATCTTTGTCAAATTTCTCCTTAGCTCCCACCTATCCCTGACCTTCTATTTTGCTCCATCTCCTTTTAAACAGTGTAAAATCCATCATATTTCTATTTCTCTTTAGCTCTTAAGAAGAATCATACGGACTTGAAACATTAATGCTGTTTCTCTCTCCACAGATGCTGCCAGACCTGCTGAGTTTTTCCTGCATTTTCTGTTATTATTTCAAATTTCCAGCAGTATTTTGCTTTTAGCTTTGATCTAATTGAAAGCCTATTAAGGCCTAAGTGTAGGAGGTCAACAGGGATTTTCCAGTCATCCTCCAGCTCGTTACAGACAGCAGGGTACAGTTTAGCTGTCTGGAGGCAGCCAGCCAGCAGGGAACGAGGGTTCTTGTGCTCAAGGTAGACAGAGGCCCTTTTTGCCTGCCTGGATTCAGCAGCAGCCGCAGGCCACCCTGTACAGCAGCTTCCTCCACTACAGTATGTAGTGGCCTGGCTGCAAGGACCTTTTTTTATTTCTAAGCATTGGAGAAAATATATACCTCCATTTTGGGGCCTCCCCTCCCTCTCCTACTTGCCACGACATCCTGCCGCTGCTTTCAAACAGGAGCATCTCCTATTGGCCCTCCAGCTTTGAAAGCCCACCTGCCATGGACGACAAACCTTCCCTCTGGTCAATAATTGGTCAATTTGGGGAAAATCACAGGTGAGTGTCTGTTTTCCACACAGTGTGAACTTCTGATCCACATTTGAGCTGGTGGGATCCTGAAGCCCAAACAGAAATCCTGCCTTAGGTTTTCTGCCTCAATAATGTGAGTTAGCCATTTCTGTCAACCAATCAGCCTTTGAAAATATTAAAATGTATATGCATTAAAAATATTAGAAGCTTTGCGAAGGCTACTAATATGTTTAACCCATATCTGGCCACTTACCTCTAAGTGCTGTGTTACTTTAAATTTATCTATCACCTCCTGAGAGCAGCCATTTAACTTTGCTTACATGACATTCTTCATACCCTCTGGCACACTATTAATGCCAATAGCCCAGGAAGTTCAGCCACATTATGCATGTGAACCTAACCCACCAAGATCAGACAGTGTCAGTTCATGAATAGGCAACATCCAACTATACCAATACTTTCCTTACCTACACCTCTCTGCTTCGCTTTCCTCCTGTAAGACACTTCTTAAAACCCACCTTTTTGACCAAGGGTTTGGTTATTTGACCTAATATTTACTTATGTGGCTTGGAGTTATACTTTGTTTTATAATGCTCCTGTGAAGCACCTTGGGACATGTCATTATGTTAAAGGCACTCTATAAATATAAGTAGTTTTTGTTATAATACCAAATGAAGACATTTATCCTAAAGTGGTCTCAATATACTAATATTTTAATTACAAAATTCATTGTGTTGATGTCCATCAGGGCACTTCCTGTATGTAGTTGCATTAATACCAATCAGTGATGGGCAGGATTTTCATTGTGAAATGGGGATGGGAACAGAGGCAGACGACATCACAATTTTGCACCAGCCAGCAGGTTCCCGATGCAGTTCCAACTCTCAGATTTTGGAACCAAGGTCGGGAAGCGGGACCCAGCAAAAGCTCCCCCGAATATCGCATACAATCAATTGCAGATTTTAATGAACTAGTTTACTGCTCATTAAGGGCTGGTCTGCAAGTTTTTTTTTACCATGGATGTTAGCCACATCTCAATGCCATTCAACCGAAGCCATCTGCTTACAGGGACCACCATCGAGCAGGCCAATGGGGCTTCTGAAGATGTGGTGCCAGTCTTGACCGGCTGGTTAGAGTCCTCCAGTACACTCCCTCAAAGGTCTCATGCATTGTGCTGGTCTGCAGTGATCTCCATAATACAGCCCCAGGGAGAGACATGTACCTGAAGTAGGTGAAATTTTGGAGCAGCACAGTTCATCAGAGGAGAAAGAGGAAGATGCAGAGCAGAGCAGCGCCCATGCTGTGCAGGGAAATCACCAGGGCCGCCTCATGAGTTGAAACACTGATCAGGATGACACAGACACTGTAGCTAATCTGATCCAGGTGTGTTTCATCTGTATGCTAATGATCCACCAGGACTACACACTCTGGTATTCATTTTGTTCTGAATATGAGAACATATCCGCCATGCACACACCTTTGAATGGTTCCATTCTTACCACAAATGTTATGGAAAACATGCCTCCAATGGTCACAGTGTCCACATTCACAGCCCATTGCTTGTCCAATTTTTCCCTCTTCTTTCATCAAAAAATGGAAGCAACAAGTCTGGGTTCACGCAACAATATGGCAATTCCTCAAATAAAAGACAGCTAAGTGACCCACTCAGTGCTATTAATGACATGGTGGTCTTCAATCTCGGCCACTCCTATGGGGTGCTCCCCTCATGGCCTCAGATGAGGTGCAGGCATCCTGCTGACATGCATTTGTTACGCCCGTGATGCTTGTCCTCATCATGAAAGCTGTTGCACTGACAGGGGGCAGACTGAAGGTAGATGATGATGGCAGCACCCTGTGAGGTGTAGTCCCTTCCTCACCAGCTGTGACTGCCTCAGTCTTTCCATCGAGTGCTTGATCGCTAGAGGAAACTAACAGCTGAGGCAGAACTAATTTTTGCCCTTGGCCTGCTGCACTGTTTCCAGGGAAGTTCATACAAGCTTGAGGAACAACACTTCACCTTCCGATGAGCCAGTTAACAGCTTCTGGACTCAACTGTGAGTTCAACAATTTCAGACTATTAACTCTGTCCCCCATTTTCCTTCCTGTATTTTTGCCGTGAGCAAGTCTGAATCTTGTCTTTCATGTTTTTCCTTTCCTTTTGGACAGAGCTGTTCAGTATCACACTCTCTCTAGCCAAATGCTTTGTTTCTTTATTACAACAATTACCACTCACTTTGCCTTTGTTCCATGACACCTTTGTCATTTAATCTTTCCCGCCTTCTGCCCTATTCCAGAGCTTCACTTTTGTTCTTCCCCACCCCCCCCAGCATGAACGGCATAAATCTGAAGAAGCCATATTCAATTCAAAACATTATTCCTGTTTCTCTCTCCACATGTGTTGCCAAAGCTGCTGAGTATTTCCAGCATTTTCTGTTTTTATCTCAGATTTCCAGGATCCACTTTTATATGAAAATGGCTGTGCCAGTCCTCCATGGGGCAGCCTACAGCTGCCACTACCTCCCTCACCTCCTCCTACTCACTTTTATCATGCGATTCGCCTTTTCTAATTGTATTTGAAGATCCAAAGCTGTGAGCGTATCTGTCCTGGTGGAGGGTGCGTTTACATGCTGTGATTGTGTAGCCTCCTTTGCATTCTTAGCCCAAGGACTCCAGTAACATCAATGTGTCACTGGCAGCCTCCCTTCCAAAAGTTACCATGTGAGCGACTTAAGAAGGTAGTCATGAGAATTCACCTCTGCAGGGCTGAGACACAATACTGCAGATCAGCTCTAAGTACATCCAATATCCTTCCCCTGGAGATTTTTTAGATCTTTTCACCCTGTTCAGCATTGATTCCCATCGCTCCATTGTTCACTTCCTCATGCATTGCGACCCTGGCCATCTCAAGGGCAGATTTGAAATGGTTGAAACAGAGGTTAAGCAGGAAGATCTGGAGGTTTGCAGGCCTGCCTCCATTCTTCTCAGGATAGTGAGCTGAGGCTCCTACTACCACTGAAGGGTTCTCAAAATTCCCACATTTTTCATATCATCAACAAGGATATGACTTTTGGACTATTAGACTGCTGAGTTAAGTGTAAAACCCTGCAGACAGGAGGCTAGGCCCATGAAGGCCTGGAACTGGACATGCCCGGGCTTGTTGAGTGCAGTGTGGGTTTTTTTTGCCTGAGACCAGACAACGAGAGGAGACAGAATACGCATTCTTCCCTTTGAAACAATTAAACCAGAGAAAGACTTCATGTTACACAAAACTAAAGCCCATCAAAATCTTGCAAAAATAATCGCTACTAACTACTAAGGCAGGAAGGCACAATCAATGCAATTATGTGAACCCATCAATACTCCACATATACAATGGCTTTCAGTTCAAACCTAGTTGCGGGGGCAGGAAGACAATGATAAACATCATGTGAGCCCATTAAGAACAACGAGACAACAACTACTGGGGGAAGCCCACCAAAATCAAACAAAGAACTAACCTTGACTTGGATTGCAAGAAGAAATTCGAAAGACAGTATAACTGGCCCAGTCAATTACAAAGGAGAGAGAGAGAGAAACCAGCTAGCAGGAGGGTGGGCAGTTTTGAAATGATTGAAACAGAGGTTAAGCAGGAAGATCTGGAGGTTTGCAGGCCCACAGGCAACATCACGGTGAGGGGCACGGGGTGGCAGGCTCAACCGAAATCAAGGCCGCAACCGCAGCCCTCCACGAAGATCGACCACCCACAACCGCGTCCTCCACTCAACTGAAGAACCTTTGCAGATTCCACAGATCAGGACAACGTGGGGATGGCAGGCCCCAGAGGACACAAAGAGGGTACCCCAAAACTGCAGCCTGCTTACCTAGCTGGATTTCAAACTGTCAAGGAACCCTGGGTTGGTGAGCATGATCCCTGACCTCTCCTAGTTCAATTTAGTTAGGTTTTGGGGGTGGCTCAAGGGTAAGGGGACTAGTAGCATGATTTTCCCTCATTATGCCGTGTGTTCCCCATTCTTAATTAAGTGTACTTTGTAAGTCTATATAATATCAGTGTAATCCTAATGTTATAAGTTCATTTGTGACTTCAATAAACCCAGTTTTTTTTTTTCTTCCACCAAAACCAGTTGTCTGCTGCACTTTGTCACAATCCCCAAATAAGTCCAAGGTCTAGAACCCAGGGAGTGGGAGCAATTCGAACCACTCAGAAGTCAGAGGTAGAGCTGACACACACACCACTACCCTCTACACCACACAAAGCCCAAGAGAGGGCTCAGACAGCAATCTTCTCCTGCAAGAAAAAACAAGAGACAAGACAATGCTGGCCCTCCTCAGCTATTCCAGTGCCTCATATACAATGTATGAGAGGCTGCATTCTTCAGTAACTGGATGCTGCTCAAGAGTGTTTAAATTTCAAACCTTGCCAATGGGTCAGTAATGTTCCTGGGCACACATCTCTCCTATGTGCCTTATATATGTGCCATTAAATGCCCTCAGATCATTCAGTTTGCTTGTCAGCTGCTGACTACAGACCGGAAGGCCTTTCATATGGGTGTCATACCACAACCACCATGCCAGAATGACGGTCATTGAACCACTTAGGGCACTGACCTTAGGTTCTTCTTACCACAGTGCTGTCTTGGTTTATCACTTCCAGCCAGGTCTGCTTGGTCTAGCTGTATGGCCTTCCCCTTCCACTTTCTGGGAGCAGCACTTTTTCCCACCTCCCACTGCTTCCAAAAGCATCACAAGGGAGGCTCCATTAAACCCTGGGGCTGCTCTGACACAGGTGACCTGTTGCGTTCCAGCTCCTCTCTTTTCTCTCCTATTGCTGGCTGAACTGACACCAACAAAATGACTGCCATTGTCTCTTTAAATCCTGCCTGCACAACGACAGTCTTGTCTCAACTTGTGTCTGCCACCTCTTATTTGACAGTAAACAGGGCCTCAAGCCAATTTAATGGGAAAACTCACAATAATCACGTCAGGCATCAATTTGCGACATGGTGTGGATCGAACCCTGAAATTCTCCCCACATCGGGTTCCTGGCCTCAGAGGGAAAATTCTACCCATGTAATCTGGTAAACTGGCAGCTTGTCTCCTTGGCCGACTCATTTGCAATAAATGCATGAAAGTTTTAAATCTTGTCAGAAAATTCTAAAGAAAATTATCAAAAGCAAACAAACTTTTAGATTGGAGATGGATCTTGGAAGGATGGATTTCCAAACTGTCCACTTTTAGTTTGCCAGCTCCTGTCTGCAAGGGAGTGGAATGGAGGAGTCCATGATTAGCTGAATTCACTACAAGTTTGTCTTTCTTTTCTATTACCATAACTGTGATTGTTAAAATTTACATTTAATTACCTATTATTGCTACAACTCACCTATGTTAATTTTTTGTACATTTTCTATCTGCATGTTCACTTTTAATTAATGGTTGATAGTTGCTGATAATTTTTCAGTTATTGCTCTTGCTATTATTAGTTTCTACTCATATTGTTCTCTTCCGTTATATATTTTCCCCTACCAATACAACTAATCCATCTAGCATCACAACTTTATGTCTATGAACTATTCTACACTACTTTTTTGTTTATTTTCTGCTCTGAATAATGCTTCTATGACAGTAGTATTTTAATAGTCACACATCCCTAATACCAAGGTAACTCATAGTGGTTCTCTGGTTAGAATAAAAAACATTACTTGTCCTTCAATAGCTTCCATACTTCCCATCCCATCACCTACAAATCATTTTGGGGAAGGAAAATGATTTTGGCTTATTTGCCTCTGTTGCTAAAAACTTAAATCGGCAAAGATTCAATTTGTAATCTCAGCACCAGTCTCCTGACTAAATTACTTATGACGGCTTGGGTTGTAACTATCAAATGTAAGGTTTGGCTGTGCAGATACATATGTCTTCCAACTTCCAATCAGCTTTTGATAGTGTTCTGAAAAACATTTTGACTATTAGTGACTTAATGCTTTGACGCTATGAACAATAACATCAACTTTGTACTGGAACACCTTTGACAGTTTTGTGAATAATATTTGATACAGTGCCCATTGGAACAAGTAATTATCTATTTTGCATATGTCAGAATGTGACAGCTCAATGTAAAATGATGATGCATTACAGCACTGCCAAGTGTTTGCTAATTAATTTGATGGTTGCCAATGCTCGAGGCAATGGAGATTTTGATATTAAAGCTTTTTCCTGGCAAGTATACTGAAAAGTACAGTAGTTTTACTTCTGTGTATGTATGATCAGCTCATTCAAGGATCTGTCAAAATATGATAACTTGAAGTACCACTGCATTTATGAAGTTTAAATTTCATGCATTGCTAAGCCAAAATGATTAGGCCAATTGAAATGTCGACATTCTGCAAATTAATGTGCTAGTCATTAGCTAATGTAGATTAAACAGACCAATGCTAAAACACTCTGTTTATTGAACTATAAAACTCATATAAAGAAAGTCAAGTTTGCACAGTGAGTTAATGGCAGGTTAGATCAAACTAGTGGCTGTCGAGTGCAATGCAATGCCAGCAGATACAATCATGAACATTTGTGATAAGAATGGAACCATTCAAAGGTGTGTGCATGGCGGATACATTCTCATATTCAGATCAAAGTGAATACCAGAGCGTGTAGTCCTGGTGGATCATTAGCATACAGATGAAACACACCTGGATCAGATTAGCTACAGTGTCTGTGTCATCCTGATCAGTGCTTCAACTCATGAGGCGGCCCTGGTGATTTCCCTGCACAGCATGGGCGCCCACATCACTGTTGCTCACTGAAATTTGAGTTGTGTTATGTTCAAAGTGTGGCAGATTCATCAGCTTTCCCACTGAAACAGACTCCCAACAAAAAAACAGATTCAAAATTAAGCTTCCACTGAACCCAATGTAGATGGTGGTCCTAGAGTTTAATCGTAATATTGAAATGAAATGTCATTTTCATAGAAATAGGATTTTCCAGTATTCACATTCATAGTTTTATCATGTTCCTGCCAATTTAAAGTGGTCGCCTCAGGTTGCTAGTCGCAGATAGAGCAGAACATGAATTTCAAAAGTCCTTCCTTGTGATTACTATATTTTTCAACTTTCTCTTCCTGCAGTTCTGACTGAGGTGGTCAAAAGACAATGTGGCAATTATTTGCCAATTTGTCAAGTTGTTCGAGCCATATCTTCCAGGACAATATTTTCTTTTAAAATTTGGAAGACATTGAATTATTTGGACACTTGGGTTTTTTTAATAAAAGGTCATAAGCTCACCTTTGGACTGGGAGAAAGCATGCTTTTTCCAAGAAATCACCTGACCAGCATGGTACCTGAGAAGGAGAGCTGTTTGCCTATTTGAACTGCAATCACTTTAATTGATGGGAAAAAAACTGTTTTAAAGGCAAAGGCCTGGTGATTTACTGGAAATCACCTGACAGAGGAGCTTTAAGTTTTGAACTTTTTTTTAAAAACTCAGTTAAGAATCAACTGAGAAAGTGAAGCTGCCCAGCTTGCACTCTCCTTGCCTTGTCTGAAATAGAGTGGTTATCAGTATCCAGCTAGGAATCCTCATCTCAGTGGAATTGTTCTGTCTTTGGAAACCCGAAAGGCTGAGATGAGAAGGATTGATCCCAGCTCTATTTTCCTCCATGCCGAAGCTTCATTGATGAGAACCTCCAAGCATCTACTGGGATTAGCAATCTGTCTCCACACGAAGGAGCTCCAGATCAACAGCGTTGAAACCCTGTGAACTTAATCCTTTGTTTTACTAAATCTTTTCTTCAACCACCCTGCAGAGACACTATCCGTTTGTCCTTTTTTGTTTGTGTGTGTGTGTATTTGTATGTGTGTGTTGGAGAACTTTAAAAAGGATAGATAGTTATACTTCAACATTACAAATTGTGTTAACCAGTTCTTGCAACTTGTTAAAAAAAGTTTCATTTTATAATAAATCAATCATTCTGAGTTTATTGAAAGGAGCCTGGTTTAAGACTCTTTTATTCTGGGTCTAACAGTAGCAAAGATTGGCCATTTTGGTAAGTGATTAAACATTTACACTAATGGTATGACCTTTGGAGTAGTCGGGCTAGGTAAACTGCACACTCCACCCATCCCAGTTGCAACATAGTAGACTTCCCAATGGAAATCTCCCTTTACTTAATGTTTTTGGAGGAAGAAGAGGATGGCAAAAGTTAGTTGTCAGACAGTCAGACTGCACAGGAAATGTTCTTCACTCAGTCACCGGTGCAGACAAACATATAGCTGTCATCAGAGGAAAACATGCCTTGTTTTGTCAGAGAATTGGTACACAGGAAGACTCCAGTTTGCAAGGAAAGCCACAGTAGGCCTGATGGTGTGAAAGTAATCTGCAAAGGCCTGACTAACAGTAATGCCGGATGTTGTGTCAGAGAATATAAGTGACAGGATTTCATGCTTTACAATGCTATGGTATGAAAGAAGGAATGCCAGGGTCATCAACAGCTCAAAGGACCTGATCTTCTGCAGTTCCCAAGAAGCCATCAATGATATTTTGTGGCCCTGGCACCTTACCTGCCATCAATCTTGAGAAACAAGCTTCATGGATGCCAAGCCAGTGGAGAGCCATTCATCTACATCTTCAGTTCATCAGTTATCAAACTGGCGTATAGTACACATTACTTACATGTTCACTCTGATTCATGCCGGTTACCTTAAAGTTCCTGCACCCTTTGAATTTTACCTGAGCCACAATTTTCCAGTTCCCCACATGCCTAATTAGGCAATCACCTTGCACAAGTCCAAAGCTGCACAGGAAGCTGTAAATAATAAATCTAATGATATGACCACATGAATTTACATCCAATCATCACACTCCACTTTTGGTCAAATGCATCTGGAATGTATCTGTCTTGAACTTCACTGGGATCATAAAGCTTAGATTCTAGTTCCAAACCACCAGATCTTGCCCAAATTATAAAAGGTGAATCAAGACTCATGGTGAACCTGAAGTAGCTTAATCTATAGTGTTCCCAAAACGGCATCCTTCTGAGATTACAGCTTAGATGAAGCACAAATATGCTGCATTACTGAACTATCTTTGTAGTCTTCTTTGATTCTCATTTTATATTATCCATCCAACTGTAAATCCTATACTCAAATAACTCCTTCAAACAGGAGGGCTTGATGGCCTTTATCAGTGTCATTTAAGAGAGGACTAATTAAGTATACGTCATAAAGGAATATAAAATTACTGTAAACATTTGGGTCTAAATGACTATAATACAAAAGTTAAAAGTAGGACAAGGAAAATCCAAGCAACGTGAAAAAGTCGTAAGAGAACAGGGAACTGTAAAACATGCAAAACTAATTAAAACCCAGTTCCATCATGGTTCATTGACTTGCTGAGCCATAGAGACTAGGGGCAGAAGCATCCCAGTTTTGCACTAAATTCGGTAGCGGACGGGTAAAATGACGTTTTACCCGCCAGTCGCAATGGCGGCTTTTCACACTGTATCATCCCAAACCCACTGCATTAATAATGCATTCCCAGGAATCATGCCATTTCCATGGCGGGCAGGCTCCGATTCGCCTGCCATGCCGTCACCTCACCGCTCCATCACGCCAGGCACCAGGCAGTCCTGCTCAGTGCTTCCAGCCCAGGGCTGCTGCAAAGAAGGCATGGTCGCAAAAGGCAAGCAGGCTCGAGTGCCCTTTGGACACCTTTGAGACCCACTGTGACGTCCTCTACTCCCGCTCAGGCCGCAGGAGGGGCAACAGCATTACCACTCCGGCTTGATAGGCGATGGCATTGGTGATCAATGCCAATGCTGCAAAAAGAGGCTGGCTATCCAATGCAGATAGAGGATGAATGATCTCATCCATGCAACCAGGGTAAGGCACTGATCTCATCACTCTAAACTCACACACTCACAAGCCCATCAAACATTCACTGGCATCTCACTCACTGCCAGCTCAAGGGACAACACCACCCATTCTCTCGCACGTACTCTCACATGTCCATCTGGCCTCATTTCCTCTGGAGACTGCCTCCTCAGCCCTCACCATCTTGAGGCCACTTGCGCAGATCAACATGTGCCCCCACACACACCCTGGGTTACTCTCCTTCCCCAGTACAGTTCTTGTTCTGCAGCCTCTTCCCTCGCCTGAGGCCACTTTTCCCCTTCCCCAAGCAAGCCCTCGCCCTGCAGCCATTGAAAAGCCACCCACATATGGCTGATCTGGTAGGTAGAGACCTACCCATGGAGCCCCCCCTAAAAGTGACAATGTGCTGTCTGTGAAGCACTGATGACTGCAAGAGCTGACCGAAGTAAGGTAGGCAAACAAACCTTAAAGTCCTGAGTGAAGTGCAGCCGGCCAGGTGCACATCACCTATGTGCTATTGTGAAACACGTCGGCGTGTTTTCCCGCTGAAGTGGGTGGACGATCCGGAGGGGGGGGGGGGTGCGGGGAGATGAGTCCGGTGGGCTGGCTTTATAATGATATGCTGCAGTATTACAACGAAGTTCCCAACATTTGATGGCGGAGATCGTGGCCCGCCATTGGCAGGCTGAGCCGACGATCGTGAACTGGCTTCACGCCATCATGAAACCGATTGCACCATATTGTCCGCTCACACCACCAAACACACCCGATGCCAGCAGGCACGGATAATCCCGGCCTAGGTGACAATTGATGAGAAAATAAAAAGGAATACAATGACTAAAAAGATAATTCAATATTCTAAGATCTAAAGGCTACTGTAGTAATAAAATTTTATTCTGTTAGCCAGTAACAGTATTTTTTTCAATGCTGAATTACATTTGAAATCATGGAGAAAATAAATATGAGGTTAACTTGAAGAAAACTAAAAAATAATGGGGCCTTGAATATTTTGAAGGAAACAGGATTAGATGGTATGCATCCAAGGGTCCTTAGAGAAATGGAGACAGAAGCAGGGGGGCACTCTGATTTTTTTTTTTAAGTAAGTTACATACAGAAGCAGTGATATCAGATACTAATGCTGTTCCAATTTAAAGCAGGAAGAGAGTTAAAAACATGGTCTTTGGAATTAAATGTTCATTAGCTTGACACCTGTACCAAGTGCAATTAATTAGGGAATTATTAGAAGCCAGTATGTACTTATGCCAGTCATATCTCACAACCATTGCAATTCTTAAAAGATCTAACAGAATGGAGGACAATATAGGGTTTATTTTATATCTCATATCTAATAACTTAAATTTACTTTCAGAAGACGTTTGACAAGATACAAATATAAAACAAGGCAACACAATAGCAGAGATTGTCACTGCGTGTACATTAGCTTTAATTTATCCAGTAATGCAGTGAAAATGGAAATAAGAGATAATCAGAACATTTGAAAATATTAAAGGATAGGCCAGAAAGGGAAATATGTAACGTTGTAGATTATAGTAATGAACAATATTGAAGAAATAATTTGGCCAGCTTATAAAATTATTGAAATGTCACTCTACTGTCCCTAATAATATGCACGCTGCTGCAAAATACACATTTCTTGGCAAAATATCCAATAAATCTTTCTACAAATGACAAAAGAAGTGCAATCAATGACACATTGTACCATGCCAATGTGAAATATTTTGAAAGAAATGGATCTGATACTCTAGGTATTATAGTATCCCAGTGCTGAATTTGTGTATGCAGATGTGCAAGAAATAGAGCACCTGTTTCCTGACACAGTGGAATTGGATGGCTTATGAATGGAATCTTTCTATTGCTGCAGAAAGCACTGTAAATGCCTAACCCTATGATATATCTTCTGATATCCATAACATCTCACCTGGTGATCAGAAAAGCCGAAAAGCAGAAATGTTTACTGTCATGATGGCATCAAATATTACTCATGGGTCATAGTTCAAATGTGACTGAAATGGAACACTTTGTGTATAACATGGGATTACACAAGATATATGGCACTGAAACAAGCCATTTAGCCCAACCAGCCTATGCTTGTGTTATGCTCCACTTGTGCTCCCTCCCATCTTTTCTCATCTAAATCTACCATCATAACCATCTATTCCCTTCTTTCTCAAATGCTTGTCTAGCTTCTCCTTAAATGCATTTTTACTATTCGTTTCAACCACTCATGTGGTAGTGAGTTCCATAGTCTTACAACTCTTTGGCTAAAGAAGTTTATTTTGAATTCCATATTTGATTTCTTGGTGACTACCTTATATTGATAGCCTCTAGTTACGCTTTTCCCCAAAAGAGGAAATATTCTCACAATATCCACGCTATCAAAACATTTAATAATTTTAAAGACCTTTAGTAAGTCACCCCTCAGGCTTCTTTTATAAAGAATAGAGAACCAGCCTGTCAATCCTTTCCTGATGTGTATATCCATTTATTTATTGTATCATCATTGTAAATATTCTTTGCACTCTCTTCACTCCCTCATTGCCCTTTCCTATAATATGGAAACGAGGCTGTGTGCAGTACTCTAAGTGTGGTCTAATCAAGGTTCAATACAGATTTAGTATAGCTTCCCTGTTTTTAATTTCTATCCCTTTAGAAACAAAGCCTAGAGCGTGGGGTATGACTTTTTAAGGCTTTTCTAACCCGTGGCGCAACTTTTAGCTGATTTGTCCTCCGCGGTCCCTTTGTTCCAGGTAAACCACGGGCAGGGTTTTCTTGCAGGGCCCGCTCTCCGACACGTAAAATGATGCGGGGATACATCGGGTGTCCTTCCCAACGTCACCCCGCATCATTCAGATTTTCAGTTTGCTGGAGAACTGTCAACGGCCTATCAAGGCCATTAAAAAACTAATTAACATGATTGATGGATCTGCCCGTCCAACCTTAAGGTTGGCGGGCAGGCCGGGAGCCCTGGCAGGCTTTGGAAAAAGCATCAAACCTCATCCACGGGTGGGATGAGGTTTCATGAGGGTGTTTAAATTTTTAATTAAATGTTTAAATAAAAGTTATGGACATGTCCCAACTCATGTGACAGTGTCACATGAGGGGACATGGCAGGAAAATTTTTTGTTTTGAAAGTTTTAAATCGGAGCCAATCTCCCTGCGGCAGCATTTTCGCGCAAAAGAGCACACTCCCGGCTGAGGGAATCCCCCCCCTGCCCGCACAGGGGGCGCATAGCGCTTTCTGGCGGACATCACGCTGGGCGGGCCAACGTAAAATGGCAGTGATCGGAAACCCACCCACCCCCGCCAGCTCCTGTACTTCCCTCCAATGGGGGGAAAATATTGCCCCACATCTACCGCATTGCCATATCTACTCTATTACTTCCTCAAAAAATTCAATAATGTTGATCAGGCAAGAATTTCCCTTTTGAAATCCCAGCTGACGATTCATTATTATATTCTCATTTCTAGATGTTCTTCTATTCTCTCCTTTAGTGGGAATTTCATAATTTTTCTTAACATTGTTTATAATTCCCTGGACATGTTCTGACCCCTTTGTAAATATGAAAATTATATTAGCTATCCACCACTCCTTTGGCACTAGATCTTTTCTAACAAATTATTAATTATGAGCAGCAATACCTCTGCTATCCCTTCCCTAGGTTCTTCTAAAATTCATGGATGCAATTCATCTGGACCAGGGACTTATTCCCTATGGGCAGAATTTTATGTCCCGGGGGTGGGCACGTGCCCGACCGAATTGCGTGAGTTGACGCTGGGCGAGCATCCCGACATCATCGTGCACTCTTGCGATACTTCGCTCGTCAGGTGCGCGCAACAGCCAGAAGCGGGCCCACCAAAATTAAGCAGGCAGTTAAGCATTAATGGTGCAGTTGTCAGCAATTTTGTGTGCTCCGTCCAACCTTAGGGTTGGCGGACGAGCGAACTGGCCCGGCGGCCTTTACGTTTTTCAGGAAACCTCATCCAAGGATGGGATTAAATCTCCATTAGGAAATAAAATAAAAAGAAATATCTCGGGACAGCATTTTGATGAGGTATGCTGTCAGGTGCTTGATTGTGATGCATGGGCAATTGTTTTTGTAGCTTTTCAGTGCTTTATTTCATTATTTGCAGGTCTGCAGCTCCCTTGAGGCAGCTGCCTGCTTTCAAGGAGCTCTCTCGCAGAGCTCACCTGCAATGTCGTCATCGTCCGGCCTCTTCCCACCCCCACCCCGGCAGCGCTGAGCTCTTCAGCGCACGTTTCACGCTGGCTGCCCGTTAATTGGCCCAGCCAGCATGAAATCGCAGTCGGGGGCCGATCATGGTCAGGGGCCCATTTCCCAGCTGCTCCTGGGCCCGCCGATCGCATGTGCCCAACGAGGGGAAAGTTCAGGCCTATGAGTTTGTTTTGTTTATTCAATACATCCCCCTTTTTAATTCGACTGTACTTATCTCATTGCCCATCTCATTATTCAATGTCATGTTTACCTGTTCTATCTCCCTGGTAAATATGGAGGGAAAATAATTATTTAATATTTCTGCCTTGTCTCTATGATTACCTGTGGTATTGTGTTATGTGTAGCATATTGTTATGGATAAGAGGTGGAGGGGGGTTCCATTCAAACAGCACAAATTGTTCCTCTCGCCACCTGTTTATGGACAGAAAGGTGTTTGAGTTGCCTCTTTTTAATAAGCAGTGGCGTATTTCCCAACCCCTCAGTTTTTTCTTCGATCCACTTTCTACTAATAATCCCACAACTCAAGGCAGGATGAACTTAAAGGGGTTACACACTTACAAAATGCGAAAAGAAGGGTTCACATTCCCTTCCACACTCATAGAGTAAAAGGAGGAATAGAGAAAAAATAAAGATTTTACAGAACAGACACCACAGAGAAAAATAAATACAGGAGTTCCAGAGTCCAGGATCAAAGTCCAGTGAGGTACTCCTTCACAGAGCTCGACCAGCTGAAAACCATTGTTGCAGAATTCACTTTTCCAGTGATGTTGATTTCACAAGATGAGATAGGCACTCAGAGATGAATCAGTTTTGTAGGTGATGGTACAGCACTTCCAGCAGAAGCAGGGTAGATGGGTCCAGGTGCCCAACCTGGGCAGAGCTCCCTCTGTGTGACTTGCCAGTCAGATGTTCAAGCAGCAGACTGAGCTACACAGTTCAGCCTGGCAATAATACTTGTCCCTCAAGCCAGAGGCCTAGGTCATATGACCCCCACCTCTCCACCAGGTCTTCAACAAAGGATGTATCCATCATCTGGAATTCAGCTGGGCCTCAAAGACTGCTGAATGTCCCGGTCATTATGAGTTGAAAGGAATGCTTGAGGGGACTGTTGGTCTTAGCAGGCCCTCTGTTTCCTGCTAGCAAGCCTGGGAATCAAATGCAAATGGCCTTTGCAAAGTTCTCTTTGAAGTTGGGCTGTGCAGTCCCTGGTGATCAGAGATAATGAGGTGTGAGTTTTCCTGAAACTTCAAAGTGGCTTCTTTTGTTTTGGGGTCACAGATAGACAAAGGTTCAGCCATTTTAAGGATCACGTTCAGCCAAGGTCCAGTTTTAAAATTTAGAAGTAGCAATGAGCATATATTTTATAAAAAATACAGTGTGAGGTCATAATCCGTCGTAATGTTATTCATTTATTTCTCATCTTTCACAAGGAACAGTAAGTTATAACTTTTGTAGTATAACATTGGATCAAAGTATCAGCAGTTTTGATGTTTGTCAGCACCACTCTCTTAGATTTTTTTAGTTTTTGTTTTCTTCCTTCACAGCTTTTGGGCTTCTTTACACATAGAATGTTTCAGAAAAATGATATGATCTAAGGGCTGAATAGTACACAGCAAAAATGGGCCTGTACAGCGCACATGCCAAAGTAATTATTAGGCATAATGACATTCAGTCATGTTCCCAACATCATCTTGCCAGAACACAATAATATGGTAGGCGAGCGTGCCCAAAAATTGAGAGACCGCCCACCTTATTCAAAGTGGTTTAAGTTTGTTAAAGTGGCTGGAATAATATGTGCTGGGAGCAATAAAATGTTTAGAGTGTGAAGTACACCGGGTGGGGGTCTCGTTTTTTGCACTGAATGATTGTAAGGCTAGGTTTGTTTGACCTCAGCATTTCAGGCTGCTGTGAGTGCTACTATCATTTGCTATTGGAAGCTGTGTTTCAAGAGGACCCCTTTGCTGTTTTAAGGCTTCAATGAGCCTGCAAAAAGTGCAGTGAATGCCACTTCTGCACCACAGCCTGCTTGGTTTTAAGAAATTGGGGATGGTGGTCTCTGTGGGAGATACGTCCTCCAGTAAGGAGGGGGAGGAGACTGAGAGGGAGAGGGAGAAGGCCAGATGATTGGGGGCAGGAAGCACTGGTAATACATGAGGACGGCAGACCTGCACCAGAGCAAGTGGCTGACGGAGGCAGGGTGCTACAACCAAGGAGGCACAGAAAGGCTTATGCTGCCAATTGAGTATATAGGTAGAAATGATTTACCTTCAGAAGTCTGAGACACAGCACCAGAGGAGACTCAGGCTCTTTAGAGCTACATGACCACACTCTGTGAGATTCTGGCAGAGGAGAGAGCTTCCAACTGCATTGGTGGTCACCCAATGCCAATGGCCGTCAAGGTGACTGTTGCACTGAATTTCTTTGCCACTGGATCCTTCCAGGCTGCCTGTGGAGACCTCAGTGGCATTGCGCAGCCTGCTGCACACCACTGCATAAATGCCTTTACTGAAGCAATGTTCCAAATGGCAGGTCAGTACATTGCATTTTACATGGACTGCCACAGTCAACTTGAACGAGCCAGGGGCTTTGCACAATCGCAGGATTCCAGGAGTATAGACTGCACTCACAACCCCATAAACGCTCCAGCAGGCCAGCCCTGTACATTCATTAACAGGAAGGGCTAGCACTCCTGAAATATCCAGTTGGCCTGTGACCACAATCGAAGAATTATGCAGGTCTGCGCTAGGTATCTGGGCAGCAGCACGACTCCTACATTCTCTGGAGCTCCCAGGTGCCAGACATGTTTAATGGACCTGATGCCCTGGATGGTTGGCTTCTGAGTGGGGGCCCTAGAACAAATGCAGATAGGAGCTATAACGACAGCCACAGAACCTTCAGCCATCACCGAGCAATTGGGCTGCTGCAGATGGAGTTCTGATACCTGGATAGATCAGGAGCACCATTGCATTACGTACCATCCAGGGTGTCACTGATGGTCATTGTGCACTGCGCGCTCCATAACATCACCATTCAGAGAGGGGGTGCCCTGGAGGAAGAGGAGAGGCCAGATAGAGGACTCCTCTGATGATGAAGTTGATGAGGTGAGAGGACATCCCACCAGAGAAGTGCAAGGCCTGCATAGGAGCGCATGTATGGCTGTGACACACAGAAGGCTTTAAAAAGGCAGAGTTCCAGTACTTGAAGCATTATTGGCCTCTGAGATGCATGCACTGCCTGTGTCTCAACGTCATTCCATCTGCACTGTGAGCTCACTGAGAAAGTCCTGTCAGCACACAACTGCTCTATACCTTAGGCATTATTGAATCTTAACCAACGTTCAACACTGAAAATGCATGAATCTTTTCCCAGACATTTGATAAATCACTTACAGATAAAATCAATCTCTGCATGATGGATAATATACAGAAGATTTATTAACAAATGAGAAATGGCCATCTAATGATAACATCTACAAAACACACCTATGTGACCCTTTTTTTACTTTTGTGGAGTTTTCTTAATTCTTTTCTGTGTGTTGCAGCATAGTGCTCCCCATTCACTTGCTGCTGCACTGGACAGAGCTGCTGATTTGCTTGTCCCCTTTGCCCTGGATGACTTTGGTGGGTGCCCTTTGTGCGATTGAGGCCTTCAGGGCCCTGCCACGTTAGAAGGCTCCTACTGATTGGCAGGAGGACCTTCTGTCGCCACGACAATTGGGATGGGCAGAGGCGAGGCTACCCTTATCAAAAGTGCCCTGAGAGGTGCTTCCAGATGGTGGCAGCTGCTGCTGATTGTCTTCCCTACCTTCCCATGAGGTCCTAGGAGCTGGCTCAGTGCTCATACTCCCAGTCCCCCTGGCTACGGGTGCGAGCTCAGAGCCAGGGAGATGGTGTACTGATCAGCGCATATACCAATGATTGCTTTTGCAATCGGATGGATTTGCCCCTCCAGGACAGTCTGTCCATGGAGGAAGCTTGGTGCTCTGAGGATTGAATGATCATGGTGCAACATGATCTCCACAGTCCAGGTCAGAACACATAACCCCTGTGGTATATCTGCCAAATCTCCATGCACCTCATGCTGAACATGCAGCATCTGCCCCCTTATGGATGACTCCAGGGGCTCATCATCCAACGCAGACTCAGTCTCTGGATCACCTTGAGCACTCTTCCGACTGTCCGAGTCCAGCTCCACCACACTTTCCGGCAGCTGCACGTGCGAATGTGAAGTGCCTTCACCAGACTGCGCTTGCCCTCGTCCCACTGCATTAATCCCTGCTGAGGTGCCAGTATTTGTGCTGGTGCTTGGTGCAGGGACAAGATGTAATGCTGCACCCTCCCAGGCTTCCTCTTCCTCCTTGGAGACCAGTGTCAGTCCCTCAGGGCTGGCAGGGTCAGCAGATGATGGTTCGCCTGCGCAAGGCACAAAGAAGAAGAGCATTAACTGGTGTTTCAAAGCCGACATGGGGTGTGCAAGGACACAGGTTTAACACCATTAGCACCATATGGATTATGAGATATGACATCTTGCAAACATTAAACCACTTATAACAAACTCACAAGGACTCTACCAGGAAGCTTCCCAGCATTTAAACGCATTAACGACACAAACAAAATTCATGACACAGTGCCAGGCCTCAGTCACCCTTCCCGTAGCCTTCTCCCCATCTGTGCCCCACATCTGGATTAAGCCTTTTGCAAACTCACCAGCCCAAGGTCTTCCTCCAATTTCACCTCTACCAATCGGGTGGCTCCATTCCGAGGAGGACAACAACAGAACCTCCTCTTCCAGCAGCATGAGGATTGCCTTTCGGACACCCACCTCCAGTCCTGTTTCTCTCCAGGGCATTGTGGGCCCGCTTTTCCGAAAATAAGATGTGGCATTGCTATGATGTTTACTCTCAGGTACCTTAATTTCAACACATGTCCAAGCTCTGTGAAGAATGTATAGTCTGTACAATGATTGGCAGCCGATATGCTGTGTACCTTCCTCAAGTCTAAGGCCAACCTCATGCCCTGGAACCACAACGACACCACCACAGAGGCATCGGGGCCACGATCAGTGTCATTGGTGTAAAATGCTACCTCGAACATCAGATGTACTCACAACACTGGAGCATTATCAAGCCTTTCTTGTATCTTCTATGCAAGCTAAGGATCTCAAAAGGTCACTTAGCCTCTTCCTACGTTGCCTCCCATTTCGAGGCATCACACCAACGCTGCTGTCCTCTGTGGCCACCTCCATCCAGGTGATTGAAGGAAGTCTCCTCTTCTCATTCGCTGGCATCAGGACCTCACGCCCAGTGAACACAACCTGGAGGAGGGCTCAGAGAAAGTGAGTCATCATTGAAACGTGGGGCGATTCTGGACCTTGTACCCCCCTCCCCCACTGCTCCCATCTCTCGGTCAGGCATGGAGGAAAACATGTTAGTACAAATCACTTGTTCAATATTCAGATCTTAACATTACGTAGGTGACCAGAATGCATGTCATATGTGCCACCTGCCAAAAACACATAGGCTGCAGCAGTTCAAAAAGGCAGCTCACCACCATCTTCTCATGGGCAATTAGGGATAGGCAATAAAAATGCAGGCCTAACCAGCAATGCCCACATCCCGTGAAAGAATAAAAAGTCGTTCTAAGACTGAAGAATTTCTAACATTATTCAAATTAATAATACTTACTTCAGGCAATGCCTGAGAATCTTGCAGAAATCAAAAACTTCCTTCTGGCTTTGGACTGCAGTAAATTGCAGGGGAACTTGACGCTGTCCCATGCCAGGTGCTCCTTCAAATCAGAGGCCGTAACCTCCTTCCCTGTCAAAGCCTGCGAATTCCACCACCGGACATCCTGCTCTCCATCTCCGATCGGGCGGGGGGGCACGAGAGTCCAGTGACGTCGCGGGCTGAAAACCCACCATGCTGCCATCAGCCGGATGGTTGCTGTGTTACGCAGCGTGTTACCACCGCAGGGGCGGGAATCAGCAATCCACCCACTTCTGGGTGCCAGTCCTACCCACCGAAATGTGCCATAATATTCTGCTCTGAGTAATAGGGATACAAGCAAAATCTGATAATTGAGGAACTATTCAATTTGAGTACCGTCAGAGGGACAAATAATCCTCAATATTATCTGTTTACAAACAAATCAAACAACAAAGAAAACACGAAAGTGACTATTGTTCATTTCAGCCAGAAGGCAGTTAATAAAATTTAAAAATCGCAACAATGACATTTTCTATGTTCCAATGTAATAGATGCATTAATTGATGAATACTATGATAGACCAACCAAAATTCACTGCCAGTAATTTTTTTACATCTGCAGTTGTTATAACATCCCTGATTAGATATAAAGCAGACATAAATAAACGCATGGCTCTGCATATCAATGCGCTTTATCTTCCATCTGCATCTCAGTAGTTTTTAGAAAAGCTCTTCAGTGCAGCTTTCCCCTCAGATCGATGTGTTTTATAGCCCGTGGCCACATCTAATGTACCATCTCATCTATAAAATATTTCAGCAGCTGCATGAGAATATTGTTCAAATTTATGATCCTGCATCCAGCTGCAGGCTACTTCCGCTAAGTAAATCCCCCATATTTCTGTAGAGCCTGATAGCAGTTGCTGGAGCAGTCACATACAGAAAACCAGTGTTATCACTAGGTCAAAGAATATCAAAATGCCCGTTTGCATTTATGTGAAGTTTTATCAAGTTAAAACCAGGTTTTTATGAGCTGTAACTCTTAATATTCAAAAGCAATACGCCATTTTTCTGACAGGCAACTGTGTGAGTAGCACAAAAAAGCGGGAGACTGTTATAAATGTACAGGAGTAGGTTGTAAACAGGCACTCACATAGCTTAGCTTGTTTTCACTCGATAAGTAAAAGTGAGACTAGCAGTACAGCCCGATGCTGCAATCCATTGCACTGGTGCTCATTGTACGCTTGGGGGTCTCCCTGATCACACAGAATTTTGACCTGCGGCTCGCCTAAGTTATAATGGCGGTCACAGGATGCCAGAACATTCACACTTGCACTTCCCTCAATAAGGACTGTCGAAACATCTACAGGGTGAGGTAGTCTCATCATAATGCAGCTTCAACAGTGGAATGTTTTCCATCATTTATCGGAAATACAAAACAGCGGCTCGGTGTCTCAAAGGCATGCCTGATAAATTTTGTTGCAGCCTGCATTAGTTCACTTCTTCACCTTTTGCCTGCTTTGCTGGTCAATTTCCATCCAAGCCCCATTTCCCAGCTGCATGATCTACGAGATGCATTTGTTAGGTCTAGAAGGGGGAGAGCAGCATTAGAAGAGGTAGGGAAGGAGAGGATATTTACAACTTAGGGCAAGGATTCACAGGCTTTTACCTTTGTGGGCCAGATGGAAGCCTCAAGGGACCACACAAAATGATTTCCACATTCCTTTTTTTCATAAATTTCATACATCTGAAGCTATGGATAACAGATTTTTGGCATCTGACAGGATTTATCCATCCACAGTGCAACAGCATCCACAAATTCAAACAGGATAGGTCAAAAAATAAAACTTAGAAGCCCACATGAAAATGAGTCCCTGGATTTTTAACAGTTGAATTGTCAAGCTTGCAGACAGTCATGCCGCAATACACAGGTGTGAGTATTGGGCTCCTCCATAATCGCCCCCAAACTTTGCAGGCTGCTTGTCACGTCCTGAAATGGCTCGGAGAATTGTCGTATCCAAGACCTTCCAGATCTGAATCACTGGGCTCAGAATCTGAGAGATCATTCAAGCTGAGCACCAGCCAGCAGGATTATATTCCTCCAATGCCACTTTTTCTCACTCATTTGCACTCGAGTTCTTTGGTTCAGCCAGTTCTCCTCTAGGAGCTCACCAACCAAACTCCTGGAACGGTTGCAACCATGCTTGTACTTTCCAGTGTTTGGCTGATGTCAGCTTGTGTGAGGTGCTTGAGGGAGGGAAAACAATGGCTTTAGTCGGCGCTTAAAGGATCAACAGAGAAACAGATTTTACAATGCTGCTAGAAGACATTTTTCAGGCACAGTTTAATTGCCAAGCTATTAGCCCTGATTTTGCATGATTTCATCAGTGGAGGGGAACTTTGAGGCAGTGAACATGGATGGGGAAATTGGGAGACTAAGGGCGGAATTTTCCATGCCTGCTGGCATTGGGTGTGCTTAGCGGCATGAGCAGACAATACGGTGAGAAGGTCAAAAATTGGTTTCACAACATCACGAAACCAGTTTGCCATCGTCCACTTGGCCCATCGAGGGCAGGCTGCGTTTCCCACCATCGGACATTGGGAACCTCATTGTAATACATTTGCATATCGTTATAAGGCTAAACTGCTGGACTCATCCCCCACACGATAGATCGTCCGCCCACTTCAGCGTGCAACTGCACATAAGCGACACGCATGTGACGAGCTGCACTTCGCTCGGGATTTCGAGATTTGTTTGCCTATCTTGCTTCGGGCAGCACTCGCAGTCATCAGAGCCAGGCTTCGCAGACAGCACCTTATCACTTTTAGCGGGCCTCACGGGCAGGTCTCTACCTACCAGGCCAGCCATAAGGTGGGGGTGGTTTTGTATGGCTGCAGGGTTAGGGCTAGCTTGGGGAAGGGGGAGAAGTGGCCTCAGGCAATGGAAGAGGCTGCAGGGTGAGGATATACTGGGGAAGGGGGTATCCCAGGGTTTGTGTGGGGGCACAAGTTGATCTGTGCAAGTGGCCTCAAGATGATGAGGACTGAGGAGCTGGTATCCAGAGCAGGTGAGGCCAGATGGGAGATGTGAGGGTGTGTGTGAAGGAGTGAGTGGTGATGTTCCTTGAGCTGGCAGTGAGTGAGATGCCAGCGAATGTGTGATGGGTTGAGTGTGTGAGTTTAGAGTGATGAGATGGTTGCCTTACCCTGGCGGGCATGAATGAGATCATTTATCCTCTATCTGCACTGGATAACCAATCTCTTCTGTGCAGCATTGACACTGAACATTACTGCCATCGCCTACCAAGCCGGAGTGGTAATGCTGCTGCCCCTCCTGTGGCCAGAGCAGTAGTAGAGGACATCACAGCGGGCCTCCACAGAGTCTGAAAGGTGCTTGAGGGTGCGCCATTAAGCCTGGGGGCTGCAGTTTTCTTGCCTTTCAGGGCCATGTCTTATTTGCAGCTGCCCTGGGCTGGAAGCACTAAGAAGTGCGCGCATGCCTATACTTTAAATGTGGCACCCGGCATGATGATATGGCAAGGTGATGGCGTGACAGGCAAATTGCAGCCTGCCTGCCATCAAAACGGTGCATTTTATGGGAGTGCATAATTAATACAGCGGGTTTGAAATGATATGGCGTGAGAGGCTGCCATTGCGGCCGACGGGTAAAACATCGTTTTACATACCTGCTACCACACTTGGTGCAAATCTGGGACGATTCCACCCTAAATGACGGGCAATCTGATTTTCCAACAGGGGATTTGGAGAGTAAATACTTTGACTGGATTGCCAACACATCAATCTTCTTTTCTTTTTCTTTTAATAACACTGAGAGGTGTCTCATTTGACCTTGCCTATAAAACTGGTTGCAAGGGGTCATAGGACCTGGTTGCTGATGCCAGCAATTTTTATGAATTTCCATGAAGTTAATCTTACTTTGTTTTTATTTCACATTTTCATGCGCAATTTGTTCTTGATCCTGCTGAGAATATCCCTCTGCATCCACAAGCAGAGTACTTTGATGGGCTACTCCACCTTCGAGAAGAGCGTGTCATGCAAATTGGATGCAATGGAACAGTGTGCACCAAACTGTAATGTTTATGTACAATGCTTCAGATGCTACCTTCCAGAGAGTGAACAGTTCCAAACTTAGATTTGTCCCATGTTTGATGGGCCCAAAAGAACATTGGACCGTAGGAAATTGGAGCAAAAGTAAGTCTTTCAACTCTATCAAGGCTGATCTTCTATCTCAATGCCATTATCCTGCACTACCTTATAGAAAACCATAAAAAAAGTTACAAAACAGAAGGAGGCCATTCGGCCCATCTTGTCCATGCCTGCCCAAGGACATCCAGGTGCTCTTTCTAATCCCACCTTCCTGCACCCGGCCCATAGCCCTGCAACTTACAGCAATTAAGGTGCAGATCCAGGTACTTTTTAAAAGAGTTTAGAGTTTCTGCTTCTACCACCAACTTGGGCAGCGAATTCCAGACACCCACTACCCTCTGCATAAAAAAGTTCTTCCTCATGTCCCCCCTACACCTTCTGCCACTTAGCTTAAATCTATGTCCCTTGGTTCTAGAATTCTCCACCAAGGGAAACAATTTTAATCTGTCCACCTTATCTATTCCCCTCGTAATTTTGTACACCTCAGTCAAGTCACCTCTCAGCCTTCTTTGTTCTAAGGAAAATAACCCCAACCTATCCAATCTCTCCTCGTAGCTACACTTTTCTACCCCTGGCAACATTCTTGTAAGCCTCCTCTGCACTCTCTCCAGAGCTATTACATCCTTCCTGAAATGTGGTGACCAGAACTGCACACAATACTCCAGTTGTGGCCTCACCAGTATTTTATACAATTCCAACATTATATCCTGACTTTTATATTCTATATCTCTGCCAATGAAGGAGAGCATTCCATATGCCTTCTTTACAACCTTGTCTACTTGAACAGCTGCCTTCAGGGACCTGTGTACTTGTTTGCCAAGATCTCTCACTTCATCTACCCCTCTTAGTATATTCCCATTTATTGTGTAATCCCTGTAACTGTTTGACCTCCCTAAATGTATGACCTCACACTTCTCTATGTTAAAATCCATCAGCCACTTTACCACCCACTCCACCAACCCATCTATATCATTTTGGAGATTATGGCTATCCTCTACACTATCCACTACTCAGCCAGTCTTTGTGTCATCTGCAAATTTCCCAATCGTGCCCCTCACATTCACATCCAAATCGTTAATATATAACACAAACAGCAAGGGTCCCAATACCGAGCCCTGTGGAACACCACTTAAGATAATTTTCCATTCGCAAGGGCATCCATTGACCATTACCCTTTGTTTCCTGTTACAAAGCCAATCTTTTATCCAGTTTGCCACATTACCCTGAATCCCTTGGGCTTTTACTTGCCTGACCAATCTGCCATGTGGAACCTTGTCAAATGCCTTGCTAAAATCCATGTACACAACATCCACTGCACTACCTTCATCAACCCTTCTTGTCACTTCCTCAAAGAATTCAATCAAATTTGTGAGGCAAGACCTTCCTATAACAAATCCATGCTGACCATCCCTGACTAGTCCATGCCTTTCCACATGACAGTTAATCCTATCTCTCAGGATTGATTCTACTAATTTGCTCACCACTGATGAAAGACTAACTGGCCAATAATTGTTTGGCATTTCCTTTGCTCCCTTTTTAAACAATGGAACTACTTTTGCATTTCTCCAGTCCTCTGATGCCTCCCATGTATCTAGTGAAGATTGGAAAATCATCCTCAGAGCATCTGCTATTTCCTCCATCTTCCTTCAGCAGCCTCGGAAACAATCCATCTGGCCCTTGATATCTTTAATATCTAGAAATCTATCGATCTCTGTCCTGAATAGATTCAATGACTGAGCCTCCAAGCCCTCTGAGTTAAGGTATTCCAAAGATTCTGATTGAAGAAATCCCTCCTCATCTCAGTCCTAAAAGGCCAACCTTTTATTCTGAGACCGTATCCCCTGGTTCTAGACTCCGCAACCAGGAGAAAAATTCTTCCCGCATCAACCCTATCGAGCCTGTAAAGATTTCATACACTTCAATGAAATCACCTCTCAATCCCCTAAACTCTAGAGAATATAAGCCCAATCTCCTCAATCCCTCCATCCCAGGGATCACTCTAAAGCCAGTATATCCTTCCTTAGATAAGGGGACCAAAACTGCACACAATACTCCAGGTGCGATCTCACCAAGGCTCTGTATAATAGCAGAAAAGCTTCTTTACTCTTACTCAAATCCTCTTGCAATCAAGATCAACATACCATTTGCCTTCCTAATTGCTTGCTGCAACTGCATGTTAGCTTTCAGTCACTTATGAACAAGGACACCCAGGTCCCTATGGATGTCAACACTTCCCAATCTCTCACCATTTAAGAAGTACTCTGCATTTCTGTTTAGTGGTCTGTTTTATAAAGTGGATAACTTCACATTTTTCCACATTATATTCCATCTGCCATGTTCTTGTCCACTCACTTAGCCTGTCTAAATCTCCTTGAAGCTTCTTTGCGTCCTCCTCACAAATTACATTCCCACATAGTTTTGTGTCATCAGCAAACTTGGAAACTGTTAGATCCTGGTCACCAGTTTGTTGGGACTTACGGATCCGGGTTGCACACTTGATTTGGGATAGCCGAGTTGGTACAATGGACAGATTGGTCAGTAGACAATTCTTGGGTGGAACACATTCTGTTTATTTACAAAGGTACTTAGCATCTACGCTTGTGTGGCTTTCAACTCAAACCCTTTGTCTACGTAACAGACTCTAACTTTGGGCTACTAACTAAAGAGGTAGCCCATGCTACTCATCTATTGGGTACTAAGATCATGTGATCTTCCATTATAGCATTCTTCTTAAAGGTATATTACACATCAGATTACCAGAGAAACATTACATTTGGTTCCCACATCAAATCGTTGATATAGGTTGTGAATAGCTGGGCCCAAGCACTGATCCTTGCAGTACCCCGTTAGTCACAGCTTGCCAATCTGAGAATGACCTGCATATTCCGATTCTGTTTTCTGTCTGTTAACCAATCCCCAATCCATGCCAGTATATTATCTCCAATTCCATGTGCTCTAAATTTGCTTACTAACCTCCTGTGTAGGACCTTATCGAAAACCTTCTGAAAATTCAAATACACCTCTTTATCTACTCTGTTAATTACAGCCTCAAAAAGCTCCAACATGTTTGCCAAACACGATTTCTCTTTCATAATTTAATTCACGGGATGTGGGCTTTGCTGGCTGGGACAGCATATATTGCCCATTCCTAGTTGCCCTTGAGAAGGTGGTGGTGACTGCCTTCTTGAACCGCTGCAGTCCATGTGCTATAGGTACACCCACAGTGCTGACAGGGTGGGAGTTCCAGGGTTTTGACCCAGCGACAGGGAAGGAACTGCGATATATATCCAAGTCGGGATGGTGAGAGACTTGGAGGGGAACTTCCAGGTGGTGTTCCCATCTATCTGCTGCCCTTCTTCTAGAGGGTAGCAGTCATGGGTTTGGAAAGTGCTGCCTAAGGAGCCTTGGTGAGTTTCTGCAGTGCACCTTATCGATGGCACAAACTGCTGCTACTGTGCATCGGTAGTGGAGGGTGTGAATGTTTGTGGATGTAGTGCCGATCAAGTGGGCTGTTTTGTCCTGAATGGTGTCAATCTTCTTGAGTGTTGTAGGGGCTGCACTCATCCAGGCAAGTATATTCCATCACACTCCTGACTTGTGCCCAGTCAGGTGAACAGGCTTTGGGGAGTCAGGAGGTGACTTACTCGTCGCAGGATTCCTAACCTCCAACCTGCTCTTGTAGCCACAGTATTTATATGGCTAGTCCTGTTCAGTTTCTGGTCAATAGTAACCCCCAGGATGTTGAAAGTGGGGGATGGTTAGATTATCTCTTGTTGGGGATGGTCATAGCTTGGCACTGCATGCTGCAATTGTTGCTTGCCACTTGTCAGTCCAAGCCTGGATATTATCCATGTCTTGCTACATTTGGACATGGACTGCTTCAGTATTGAGGAGTCGCGAATGGTGCTGAACATTGTGCAATCATCAGCGAACATCCCCACTTCTGACCTTATAGTGAAGGAATGTAATTGATGAAGCAACTGAAAATGGTTGGGCCAAGAACATTACCCTGAGGAACTCTTGCAGTGATGTCCTGGAGCTGAGATGACTGACCTCCAACAACCACCACCACCATCATCCTTTGTGCTAGGTATGATTCCAACAAGTGGCCAGTTTTCCCCCGATTCCCATTGACTCCAGTTTTGCTAGGGCTCCTTGATGCCACACTCGGTCAAATGCAGCCTTGATGCCAAGGACAGTCACTCTCACCTCACTTCGGGAGCTCAGCTCTTTTGTCTATGTTTGAACCAAAGCTGCAATTAATTCAGAAGCTGAGTGCCCTGACTGAACCCAAACTGAGTGCCAGTGAGCAGGTTATTGCTAAGCAAGTGCTGCTTGATAGCACTGTTGATGACCCCTTCCATTACTTTACTGATGATCGAAAGTAGGCTGGTGGGGTGGTGATTGGCCAGGTTGAATTTATCCTGCTTTTTGTGTAGAGGACATACCTGGGCAATTTTCCACATAGCCAGGTAGATGCCAGTGTTGTAGCTGTACTGGAATAGCTTAGCTAGGAGCATGGCAAGTTCTGGAGCACAAGTCTGCAGTACTATTGCTGGAATATTGCTTATTGCTTAACATATGAGGAACATTTGAGGACTCTGGGTCTATACTCGATGGAGTTTAGAAGGAAGAGGGGGGATCTGATTGAAACTTACAGAATACTGAAAGGCCTGGATAGAGTGGACCTGGGGAAGATGTTTCCATTAGTAGGACAGACTAGGGCCCAAGGACACAGCCTCGGAGTAAAGGGAAGACCTTTTAAAACAGAGATGAGGAGAAGCTTCTTTAGCAGAGAGTGGTGAATCTATGGAGTTCATTGCCACAGAAGGCTGTGGAGGCCAGATCATTGAGTGTATTTAAGAGCGAGATAGATAGGCTCTTGATTGGTAAGGGGAACAAAGGTTTCCGGGAGAAGGCGGGAGAATGGGGCTGAGAAACTTATCAGCCATGATTGAATGGTGGAGCAGACTCGATGGGCCAAATGGCCTAATTTCTGCTCCTATGTCTTATGGTCTATTATCAGGGCCCAGAGCCTTTGCAGTATCCAGTGCCTTCAGCCATTTCTTGATATCATGTGGAGTGAATTGAATTACCTGAAGACTGGCATCTGTGATGCTGGAGACCTCTGGAGGAGGCCGAGATGGATCATCCACTCGGCACTTCTGGCTGAAGATTGTAGCAAATGCTTCAGCCTTATCTTTTGCACTGATGTGCTGGGCTCCCCCATCATTGAAGCTGGTGATATTTGTGGAGCCTCCTCCCCCAGTGAGTTGTTTAATTGCCCATCACCATTCATGGCTGGATGTGGCAGGACTGCAGAGCTTAGATCTGATCCGTTGGTTGAGGGATCGCTTAGCTCTGTCTATCACTTGCTGCTTATGCTGTATGGCATGCAAGTAATCCTGTGTTATAGCTTCACAAGGTTGACACCTCACTTTTAGGTATGCCTGCTCCTATCATGCCCTCCTGCACTCTTGATTAAACCAGTGCTGATCAGCAAAAGTGGACAAAGAGATTGATCAAGAAGGGGAAAATGGAGTATGAGAGTAAACTTGCAGGGAATGTAAAAACTCTGGAGCAGTTCCTACAGATTGGGGGGTGGCAAATGTAACCCCACTATTTAAAAAATGATGCAAAGGAAAAACAGAGAATTACAGACCGCTTAGCCTAACATCAGCAGTGGGGAAAATGCAAGAGTCTATTATAAAAGACATGGTAACAAAACACTTGGAAAGCATTAACAGGATGAGACAAAGTCAGCATGGATTTATGAAAGGGAAATCATGCTTAACCAATCTATTGGAGTTTTAACAAGTAGATGTAACTAGTAGAATAGATAAGGGAGAACCAGTGGCTGTGGTGTATTTGGATTTCAAGAAGGCTTTTGATAAGGTCCACATAAGAGGCTAGTGGGTAAAATTAAACCCCAAGAATTAGGGGTAATACGCTGGCATGGATTGAGAATTGGTTGACAGACTGGAAACGGAGAGTGGGAATAAATGGGTCTTTTTCTGGGTGGCAGGTGGTGACTAGTGGTGTACCACAGCGATCAGTGCTTGGGCCCCAGCTATGCATGATATATATAAATGACTTGGATGAAGAAACCAAATGCAATATTTCCAAGTTTGCTGATGACACAAAACTGGGCAGGGCTGTGAGGAGGATGCAAGGAGGCTTCAGGGCAATATCAGGGCTCTAATATCTAATGTTGCTGCAATGCAGTGCATGCTTGGTTGTCTATTCATAAAACAGTGAATGGGGAAGAAGGAGTAATGAGAAAAAGATGGTACTACATCAAAAAAAAAAAGCTTCTGATCTACTCTTCAATGCTTCCTGCTCCAAAATCTGGAGGATGCTTTCCTCATAGGGAATCAGTGAGCATAGAGATTGGAAGGTTCCTCTCTGATCTAGATCTATGTAACATTTACCTAGGAAGTGTGGAAAAACTGGCTCACATTAACCGGGCCTCACTATCTAGGGATGGGTCTCTTTTGAACTCTGACTTTTTAATCAGCCTGGCTGTAACGAGGATGTCTCTGTTTATAAGAACTACAGGTGTGAGAACTTACCCCTTCATGATGCAGCAAACTATGGCACCAATGCAATGCCACCAAACTACAATTCTGTACAACATAACCACTGACATCAAATTTAAACTGGTCAATTAATCATCTTAACTATCTTAATTTTTAGGAATTGCAATCCAGCCACTGCAGTAAGTCCACGGGCTCTCTTGTTCTGACTGGCCTCATCACTTGCAAAGTGGACTTAAGTGGCAGCTCTGGAAAACATGAAATCCGTCACCTGGGAGATACACCTTTGCACAGCAGATTGTGAAATCCCACAGCTGTCTCCTAGAAGGAGCTGAAGACGAAGACATTCAAGGCTGTGGTGACTTTGACTGTCAGTGGCAATGTGTGCCCACCCTGGTTCCTGGTGCAGGAGGTCTTCTTCCAGGAGGTAGCAGATGTCAGCAACACACTGTTGCTCGCTCATGTCAAAAAAACTATTCTGATGTTGGTAAACCCTGTGTTAAGGGTATTGCCTCCAGTGAGCTGGAGCTCTGTGTTCATCCCCTCTGCTTTATGGCACAGCAGGTGGCCGAAGAGAAGGCAGATGCTGCTCCTGCTGCTGTTGCTCCTCTTGCGCCTCATCAGAGATCCAAGTTGAACTCAATAAGTAGCTCCCATGCTGCTGTGAAGACTGGCAGCTGGGAAGTTAGGTCAAAGTCAAAAAAGTGCAACATAGCAGAAATGACCTCCAAATTCTTGGAAATAACTTCCTAAGCAGTAAAAAAAACATTCTTAGAATAAGTCCTGTGAGCAAAAGCCCTGTGAACAAAGACGCAGCTGTCCTGGATCAATATTTAAAGGTTTTCCAACTGTCAATTTCACTGCTCCATCAATTCCTACAGTGTTCTTGCCTTGTTGATCCTTGTGAGCTTCCGACAGCCCTCTTTAACCAACACCACCCCGCCCACCCCCACCCCAGTACCCTTCTGCAAGTTAAAATTCCCCCTTAATGTCAGGTAGTATTTGCAAAAAGATCTAGGGAGAAAATGCATTAATAAATTTAAATAGAAAAAGATTATGAATGTTTTTATGGTAACTATTATATTTGGGGTGTCCAACTTATGTGAACTAAATAAAATTATATAACCACCTGATGAGGGGTTGAAACATTTTATGTTCATTCAGTGCAATGAACCAAAGGTATTTTGTCGATTGGAAGACCAATGTAACTGTAAGTTCTAGTCTGTAATTCACGATCCCTAAAAAAAATGACAGTATTTGGCAATCGCCAAAGAATCTCTGCAGGACAGAACTCAGCTGCAGAAAACAATATATGAGATTCAACTTTGCCCTGAAAAAACAATAAACTCAAAGATCTTTACAGAGTTCAAAGAATTACAACAAGTTCTTTGTGGAAGACCTTTATATATATTTTTCAACGTAGATTTCCCAGGGAATAACAAACATCTTTGTCTACATATCATTCCACAGTAGTTTAATTTTGGTAAATACAATGTCAAATGCAACAATGTTCACTGCATTCATCACTCATTTTCAAAGTGTTTTTTATTGTGTTTATTTTTTTTTAATAATTTTCTTCCATTAACTAAAGGTCTGAAAAATTAAACACAACTTCAAGAGGCTGGTGCGTATTAGCTATTTCAATTGCATGAATTTTCATTTATCTTTTATTTTAACAGAAATTTATTCATTCTTGGCGTCTTCATTCAAAAATATGCTATCCATATTAGAAAAGAGAATGACTAGATACGAAAGATTATTCCCACATTTAAGAATTTACTTTCTTCTGTCTTTCGAGCGCTTCACTATACAAACACCATCTAAAAAAAAGCAGGCCTTTGCTTTTGAACCACCTCTTGAACAAGAGTGTTGCAGGGTGACTCACCATCTAGTCCCCTCCATTCAGTGGGTTCCTAAGACTAACCAGCTGGAGTTTGGTAAAAATTACTCACCTCCTTCAGGATTTTGTACAGAACCGCAACAATGCCCTGCACCACTAGGTTGCTAAATACAATCTCTTCAAAGAACAATAAAAGAGAAAAATTCTTCTGATATGACAGTACTAAAGAATCATCTCTGTGTTGCTGATTCTTTGTTTTGCTTCACAATTGTTGCAGCTTAGTTAAGAAAAAGGTAAATTACATGGCATTACATAGAATTTGGGCACAGAAACGGGTTATTTGGCCCAACCAGTCCATGTGGATTTGATGCTCTACTTGAACCTCTTCCCAGCTTTTCTCATCTAAGGCTATGATTGTAACTTCAAATCCTTTCTCTCTTACATACTTGCCTTGCTTCTGCTTAAATGCATCTATACTATTTGTTTCAACCACTTCTCATGGTAGCAAGTTCCCAATTCTCACCATTCTTTGAGTAATGAAGTTTCTTCTGAGTTCCCTATTGATTTTCTTAGTGACTATCTTGCATACGAATTAGTAGCAGTAGGCCACTGGCCCCTCAAACCTGCTCCCCCATTCAATAAGATCATGGCTGATCAGATAATCACTTCAACTCCACATTCCCACCTACCCCCAATAACCTTTCACCCCTTTGCTTATTAAAAATTTCTCCATCTCTACCTTAAAATATTTAAAGACTCTGCTTTCTAGCTAGCTTCCTCTCATTCTCTAATTTTTCCCTTATTAATGGTTTAGTCATTCTTTACTGTTTTTATATTCTATCCAAACTTCTGACCTGCCACCCATCCTTGCGCAATTATATGCTTTTTCTTTAAGTTTGATATGTCTTTAACTTTTTTTAGTTTACTAAAAATGGTGGGTCCTCCCCTTGGAATTTTTCCTTTTCTTTGGAATGTATCTATTCTGTGCATTCTCAAATATCCCTTTAAATGTCTAGCTCTTAAACTAATTTGCCAGTTCACTTTAGCTAGCTCTGCATTCATGCCCCCATAATTGCCCTTATTTAGGTTTAAATTACTTGCCTTGGACCCATTCTTCTCTCCCTCAAACTGAATGTAAAATTAAATCATATTATGATCAGCACTACCTATGGGTGCCTTCACTAAGAGGTCATTAATTAATCCTATCTCATTGCTCAATACCAGGTCTAGTCTAGCCTGCTGTCTGGTTGGGTCCAGAACATGCTGTTCTAAGAAACTATCCCAAATACATTCTTCTTTAGTTACGTTCTTTCCCACAAGAAGGGACACTCCTTTAATAAATTTAAAGAACTCTATTAGGTCTCCACTGAGCTTTTTATTTTCAAGAAAAAAGAGACCCCGAGCCAGTTCATCTTTTCCTGATATGTATACCCATGTACTTCTGGTATCACCCTTGTAAATCTTCTCTGTAACCTCTCCAATGCCTCAATATCCTTTTTATATTATGACGACCAGAACTGCATGGGGTACTAGAAGGGTAATCTAACCAAGATTCAACACATGTTTAGGAATGTTTGAGGAGCAGCTGGAAATGATTTTTAGGAAATAGTGCAAACTTTTTCTGAAGGGACATTTAGTCGTTTAGTAATACAGAGTCTGAGTATTGCTGAGAAGAAGAGACATGTCTTTTCGTCTTGCACTCATCAGGACACTTCACAAGAATACCAATATAAGGGGAAAACAATTTATGCTGTATGAGAAGAGAGTTGGTTGGCGAGAAGAGACATTTCAGATGCAAGTTACAATGGGCCTAAACTTTCGCAGAGTGGCAATCAGAATCGAATTGCCACTCCTCACCCAGTTCTTATCTGTAAATCCAGCCGCTCTTTTCACACCCGATCTTCCGACTCAGGCTTGGGCGAGAACTGCCTAGTACAAGCACTCTCCTGAGGCGTTCAGTTGAGGGCTGGAGAGTCAAAGGTTACGAAGCTACACCCCACTTTTTACAGCACATAAAGCAGGTAAGTTTAAAGCTTTCAGAAGCCAGAGAAAAGGTAAGTTTGTAAGGTATGTGGGTAGGAGTGGGAGGTGGGGTCAGGTAGTCAGGGGTGGGTCATTTGGGAGAGGTCAGTTGGGGGTTGCCAAGGTGGTCAGCTGAGGGGAGAGGAGGGTCTGTCAGAGGAGTCACTTGGTCAATGAGGGGTTAGTGGATCAAGTTTTTTTAATATTAGTTCACAGGATGTGCGCATCACTGGCTAGGCCAGCACTTATTGCCCATCCTTAAGTGCCCTTGTTCAGAGGGCATTTAAGAGTCAACCACATTGCTGTGGATCTGGGATCACATGTAGGCTAGACCAGGCAAGGACAATAGATTTCCTTCCCTAATGGACATTAGTGAACCAGATGAAATTATAAGAGTCTTGAATTTAATAAGAGTATTTTAGTAAGAGAAGGTTCATATGAATCACAATTAGCTTCACCTACAGGCTGTAGCTATTTTTGTTTATGTTCCAATTTTTGGACTTTGGACACTTGACACCAAAGAGGTTGTGGTTCTTTCTTTCTCACATGACACTTTCCATAATGTGTACCATCTATTTCTTGAGATTTCATAAATTTCATATAGATTTTATTAGTCTTTTATTCATTACTAAGTTGCTTCTAACTTGCTAAGGATTTTGTTCCTCTCTTGTTTTCATCTACTTCAAATTGAAGACTGCCAAATATTTTAGGTGCCTCACTACTCTAGAGATGATTGCTGCATCAGTTCTGACATCCACTGGTTTCTTAATGAAATGTGAGACAACCTCAATTGTCTGATGTTCCCTTGAAGTTCTTCCAATTGTTGGCTACATTTAATGACATCCATAGTTTTGCTGAGAATATGCTTTGAATAATAGATTCACAGAACTAAACGATGGCTGTGTCTACTGTGTGTAACGTTTTGTGTTTTAAATGGGCTTTTCACCCACAGCATGATGCAGTTGAGCGAAAAGAGTGTTTGGTCTGTTTAAGAAACTTAGCTGGAAAGTAGAATGGAGCTTTAGGAAGTTGGCTTTTCTAGTTTAAAAGAAACTGTAGTTTTTTTCCCATATCTCATTACAACATTATAGTAGACTCAGAGTGAGTTTCTTCCAATTCTGACACCATATGGAATTTAGTTGAGTCAGTAATAAATTAGAACTGACTTAGCTTAAAAAAAAAAGGGACAGATTTTTCTGCCCGCAACATTTTATAGGCAGGAAATAGATTAGGAGCAGAAGTCTGTAATACTAGAAACTGTGAGAATGAAGGCAGAAACATGGAAACATAGAAAAAAGGAGTAGGAATAGGTCATTTGGCCCTTAGAGCCTGTTAATGATCAATATGATCATGACTGATCCTCTATCTCAACACTGCATGCCCGCACTCTCCCCATACCCCTTGACACCTTTAGAGACCAGAAATCAGCCAGCAAATTCTGATTCAACACAGCACCAAGATACCACCTGTCATACTTGTACCTATCAGCCAACATTTGTAGGGAAGTATAGGTCAGAGTTAAAGGAGATGCAGGTTGCACCATCTACTCTTGGACTTATTGCTCAGATGCACCAGGAGCTAGCATAGTTATTGACAGCCATGTTCTCAAATCTGCACATAGGGTTTCCTTTTTGTTCATTTTTGTCTGGTACTTCTTAACCCCCTGTCCCTTTAACCTTAAGAAAAACTGTTCATGGTTGGAATGCCCTTTAAGCTTTTCTAAAAATGTTCAAACTGTTGTCCCCCTTCAATTGTCCCCATCCCTTGAAATGTACACAGTTTTCTGTTCCCACCCAGCCTCTAGTTTTCTGTAAGTTACACAAATCCAGTGAGATAGCAATTCTGCACCTAAATAAATATGCAAAGAGTCGGACAATCAATTATCTTTATGGGTTTAGGGGACAGAAACAGGCACATAATGTGTGGAGACCCTGAAGTTAAAAAAAAACTAATGAAATCAATTGAGTGTGGTTCTACTGCACAGTTTTGAAGGAAGGAATTGAGTAAGACTATAAACTTAGAACACCCAATGAAATCATTAGAATTTTGAAATATAACAGTAAACTATATACCATTACTTCTTCCAAGCCTTCACCTAAGTGCAGCAAAATATCAAAGTACAAATAATTAAAAGTCCAAATCTGATGAATTAAACAATGATGTCCTGATCTAAATAATATAGCACCCCAAAATCCAATTCCCTTGTAAAATTGTAACATAGTTTCTGATTGGACAATAAAGTGGAGCAGCTACTAGTTTTCTGCCTCAAATTCAATTCATTTCCAAACACAATTTTTGGTCCCACTACTGCTACTCAAGTCTCTGTTCACCTAATAATGCTGCAGCTCTGAATTTCTTGATTTTATGCTCATAATACAGTGGAGATGAGTTGGGAAGAAGGAGTAGCTGCTGGCAGCATCTGCTGAAACAGTGGACAGTTGAGAGTTGCTGCTTAAGATGCACAGAGAAATTGAGAAGCAGCTGGGAACAATTTTCCAGAAATCGTGCAAAAATGCAAAGGACATTTCAGATGCAAGTTGCTTGATGTTTGAACCTTTAACACCGCAGTCTATTTTTTTTTAAAGCATCTCACTTATTAAACATTTGGATGTATATTTCCTGTCAGTTGCACTTGATACCCACTGTTTGCCAACTTAAACCACCCAAAACTTCAGCCCTAACAGTACTTTAACCAATAGGAAATCAATTTATTGGCCCTAAAAGGAATGAACTATCCAGTAATGCTGACAGTTGATTGGAAGTGTAATAGCTTCATCTCACAAAAGTGCACTAGAAGTTAACCAAGTGTACGAGACAAAAGGATAACGTTCAGAAGATCAATGAGGCAGGTCATTCAGCACATTTTAGTTCATACATTCAGGATAAGTTCCAACATTGCAGCATCCATTTGGTTCTTAAAATGAGTTTTCATCTCCACAATTTCATTTGAAAGATCATTCCATGCATAAATTACTTTTGCCTTTTACAGGTTTGAACCTTTGGCTCTATGCCCTACTCTTGCAATATAATATGAAATGTGTTTCCAGCTTTACCTTTGCCATAGACTATCATAAATAAATGAAATTTATTTATCAGACATTTCCTTTCAAGGCCCAAAGCTCAAGCCTCTCCATTCTTTTATCATAACTCAGGCCTTCAACACCAGGGATCAATTCTTATGGCTATGTACACAAACAACACTATAAGTGACTTGAAGCTATCCCCCCCACCCCCCACAATCTACCTGCCAGAAAGCAAGCATCTACTAAGATAATCACCAAGGTAAAGATACCATCTCGATTGTTCCTTTAGAAAAAAGTAATCATGCCTAGAGAAACAAATGCTCAGTTGTACAGAGATAAAAACAAAAAAAACTGTGGATGCTGGAAATCCAAAACAAAAACAAGAACAGAATTACCTGGAAAAACTCAGCAGGTCTGGCAGCATCAGCGGAAAAGAAAAGAGTTGACGTTTCGAGTCCTCATGACCCTTCGACAGAACTTGAGTTCGAGTCCAAGAAAGAGTTGAAATATAAGCTGGTTTAAGGTGTGTGTGTGGGGGGGTCGGAGAGAGAGAGAGAGATAGAGAGAGAGAGAGAGAGAGAGAGAGAGGGGTGGAGGGGGGGGGGGTGTGGTTGTAGGGACAAACAAGCAGTGATAGAAGCAGATCATCAAAAGATGTCAACGACAATAGTACACATAGGTGTTAAAGTTAAAGTTGGTGATATTATCTAAACGAATGTGCTAATTAAGAATGGATGGTAGGGCACTCAAGGTATAGCTCTAGTGGGGGGGGTTTTTTTTTTACTCTCAATGTGGTCTCCTCTACATTGGAGAGACCAAACGTAAACTGGGCGACCGCTTTGCAGAACACCTGCGGTCTGTCTGCAAGAATGACCCAAACCTCCCTGTCGCTTGCCATTTTAACACTCCACCCTGCTCTCTTGCCCACATGTCTGTCCTTGGCTTGCTGCATTGTTCCAGTGAAGCCCAACGCAAACTGGAGGAACAACACCTCATCTTCCGACTAGGCACTTGACAGCCTTCCGGACTGAATATTGAATTCAACAACTTTAGGTCGTGAGCTCCCTCCCCCATCCCCACCCCCTTTCTGTTTCCCCCTTCCTTTTTTTTTTCCAATAAATTATATAGATTTTCCTTTTCCCACCTATTTCCATTATTTTTTTTAACAATTATTTTTTTTTAATCTTTTATGCTCTCCCCACCCCCACTAGAGCTATACCTTGAGTGCCCTGCCATCCATTCTTAATTAGCACATTCGTTTAGATAATATCACCAACTTTAACACCTATGTGTTTTTTTGTTCTATTGTTGTTGACATCTTTTGATGATCTGCTTCTATCACTGCTTGTTTGTCCCTACAACCACACCCCCCCCACCTCTCTCTCTCTATCTCTCCGTCCCCCACACACACACACCTTAAACCAGCTTATATTTCAACTCTTTCTTGGACTCGAACTCAAGTTCTGTCGAAGGGTCATGAGGACTCGAAACGTCAACTCTTTTCTTCTCCGCCGATGCTGCCAGACCTGCTGAGTTTTTCCAGGTAATTCTGTTTTTGTTTTTGCTCAGTTGTGCTGCTGCCAGAAGCACATAATGCCCTCCACATATCCCTGGCTATAGGGTGAGAATGACACAGCTGATAGACCAAAAAGCATTCATAAACATGGTTTCTCTAAATCACCATCAGTGGTTTATTACATCTGACTAAACAATAAGACAACACTAATTTTAGTTAATACAAATAACTGCAACAAAAGTGAAATGCAAGCCACATGGCAGACGTTTTATTTATCCTCAAACTATTATGTACAACAATTTGCAACAATTCACATGGTCAACAGTTGTGATTTGGCATAAGTAGACTGATCTATGAAGTTCTCATTATTGCACAGGATGTTCACCTCAGGAGAAACGATGAAAGCTGATGCAATAGAACTAAATCCATGCCATTGACCTTTCTTCAATTTGGTACAGTTAATTGTTGAATAATAAACAGCTCTCAGCTCAAATTTTAACTGCTATATGTGTAGTCGATTTAAGTATATGTAAACTGCAATGTGGCTACATTTAATTGGTTTCAGCCATTAAGTTAGAGGCCTTAATTACTCTTTTTCTTGCAAGGTCAGAAACTTAAGACCGACCTGTATATCTATGCAAGAAAGAAGAAGCTACTGTTGTAATAATTAAAAACATTTGTTAACCTCAAGTTTCAGAGATTTCCTTATCTAATCAATACACAATTGCAGAATCCATCAACTTCATATCAGGGAGGGTAAAGGGCAGAAGAATATTAAATATTAAAAGCATGGATAAGGTGAACATTGATTAATCTTAAAGCAAAATTCTAACTGATACAATGCAAGACATGGATTTGAATTTGTGAAAAGCTGATTTACAATATATTTAAGAAAAAAATACTTCACAGTCCCTTTTAATGTCGACATCCCGGTTTGGACCAGCCTCCCCTACGGTTTAAGTTAATAGTGCAGCCTTGTAACATGGGTTAGGGGAATGCCTGCACCTGAACTGAGAGTACAGCATGCAGTCCGATGGGCAAAGCTGCCGCCAATTGGTCAGGTGGAGTGGGGCAGAGGAAGGTGGGGTTTCGGGAAGCCATGCAGCGCACTAATGTCTGGCCATCCAAGTGGTGGCCAGCGTTCTCCGGGATGCGTTAAGGGGCCTTCACACTTAACCAAGAAGGGTTCTTAGCATCCATGCTAAGCCATGTGTACTCCTGCAGGATGAAAGAGGGAGACAACGTCAGGATCATGGAGCCTGGTGAACTAGCTGTATGCTCATGGCATACAGACAGCGAAGACAAAGGAGAAGAGAGCGACTGAGGCGCCTGGCTGCACAGAGGGAGGAGCAGCACCCTCAGGAAGAAAGGGTAGCTGGGGAACCTGCACAATCTGCTGAAGAATCACAGTGAGCTGTCGCTGGTTGGTGCGTAGCTAGATGCAGGGTCTATAGAAGCCGCCTTTAGTTCCTGCAGATGACTGAGAACCAGTATCACTGAAGCTTGTGCATGTCTAGGGAACTGGTCGGTCACACCTGCTCCCTGCTGCAGGATTTGACGCCACGGGAACATGGAGGGCATCCACTGCCAGTGGCCGTGAATGTGACAGTTTCAACTTCTAGGCCAGTGGATCCTTTCAGGACTCGACAGGTGATCTCTGTGGGATATCACAAGCCTCCAGCCACAAATGCATCCATGAGGTCTCAGATGCTATTTTCACAAGGGCACACAACTTTATGCATTTCGCCCAGGACCAGGAGAGCAGGATGCAAGAGCAATTGGATTTGCCCAGATCTCAGGTTTCCCACAGGTGCAGGGTGCCATCGATGCACTCACATGGCGGTCCGTTGCAATATGTGGTCAACAATGTCAACCGCAAGGGCTTCCATTCACTAAATGTGCAGCTGGTGTGCAACCACCACAAGCACATCCTGCAGGCGTGTGCACGGTTTCCAGGGAGTGTGCAGGACTCCTACATTCTCAGTCAGTCACAGATCTCTGAAGTCTTCCAGGGTCCACAGAGGCTGCAGGGATGGCTCCTCGGGGAGGGCTACCCACAGAGGATTTGGCTGATGACACCCTGTTATGATCCAAGCTGAGGTTACCCCTGGACAAGCCTGTTGCCAGAGCGGACCCAGTTCGATAGATCCCAATTTTTTTGTTTGTTTAGGTATGTGGAGATTGGCTATTGAACAGAGTCACCACAGTCAGCTGCTGAATTTTCAACAAAAGAATAAAACATGTATTAAACAAGAAAAGATTAACTATATTACAATACTCCTTCACCCACAACTATTCCTTTACAGATATATACAGATTTGTAAGGATAGCACAAGTTACAAAAGCTATCTTATACTCTCATATTCACAGTAAGTACACAGTCCATGTAAACCAATAGGCACTCTGTGGTCAGACACACCACACTCTGAAACCAAGCGACAGACGCCACCTCAACCAGATGCTATGGATCTCTCCTCAACTCCATCCAGATGCTTGTCACACCATGAGCCAACCAGTCTCACTGCACTCAGTCTTTCACACGAGGGCTTCCAATCTCCACTTTCCAAAAACTCATCTTGGAATCTTCTCCCAAACAACGCTTTCTCTCTGACGCCTTCCACAAGGGTTCACCTTCAGTGTTTCAAAATCTCCTTCCAATGTTCTTTCCTCGGGTCATCACATACATTCAAGCTGTTTTCCATACACTCTCTCTCACCGGCTCAGCTGTCAACAGTACCACTGCTTCACGTGCCCATAGCAAAGAGTTACAGACTTTCAGCCCTCTCTTTGGACCCTCTTGCCTCTTGAAAGCTGTGCTTGCTTTAAAATATGCTTTCTGCACCTTTTGTCTCTTTAAATCTGAAGCTTGGAGCCTTTCTCTCTGCCCCTCACTCTTAACTTAATTAACAGGATCTTTTTCCAGATTCTTGCCCTTCCTTTGGCTAGAAGGTCTGCTTGGGATGTTCCCCTGTTTCTGTCTCACTCTTTTGGCCTTGGGACCTTTTGGTTCTTTTCAGAAATCTGCAGCTCCCTCTCCCAGTCTCCAATCTCCCTGGAGTCCTGGCTTCAAACTGAACTTAAAACTGCTACACTACAGTTTCTTTAGTTTTTCTGTGTGCGTCTGTGGGAGGGACCTGCCTCTCTGGACCCCTGTTGCTAGGTTCTTCTACTCTTAGTTGTTTGCCTTAGCTGCAACAGTCATGAAACTCTCATTAGAAATGCAAGCACCTTTTAAAGTGAAACTAAAACTCTATTAACTTTCTTAACACACAAATGCAGAAATACAAATCAACCTTAAACATTAAAGCTAAAACTCATTCCTAATACCCACAAAAAAATATATTACTTACTTAAACTGTCTGTATTTCCTAACACACCCATGCGGTGGCCTCAGACTGCAGCAGAGCGAGGGTATAAAGAGACTCATACTCCAACTTGAAACTTAGTGGAGCAAAATCATCGAGATGCTGAAAATGAGGTTCTGGTGTCTGGACCGGCCTGGTGGAACCCTGCAATATAGTCCATAGAGGGTGTCACACATCGTTGTTGCCTGCTGCACACTCTACAACCTAGTGCTGAAATGGGGAGAGGCGCTGGCTGAGGAGGCGATGCAGGAGCTGGAGGTCTCCTCCAATGAGGGCAATGTTGACGGTGTTGAGGTCCTCAAAGGCGAGGATGAAGAAGCCCTTACACTGGCCAGGCAAGGCAGGCACGGTCGGGAGGCTCTCATCGCTGCTAGATTTGTGGAGGATGACGATGACGACATGCAGTGAGGCAACGCCATAAGATCCTCACATTGCACCTATGAACTTTTCAGTCCAGTCTGGCTTATGGCAGCGCACATACCCTCTGTGATAATGCTCCTGTCCCACAGTGGAGGCCCTAATTGTTGCTCGATTGCAGAAGAATGATGACAACATGCTGTGAGGACACGCCTTAGATCTTCACACAGACTGCTGAGGGCAGCTCACTTGAGCTCTGTGATCAGGGTCATATCATAGAGACGTTGCCATGAAGCTTTAAGAGCATCTGATCCTTTGTCTGCCTTCAACACCCGATCCCTTCAAGGGCACAGCATCACTGGTCACAGATGCTGAAGAGATGGAGGCCAGACCCGCACAGAGAGAATGATAGTACTCTATAATGCCATTCTGTCACAACATTCTAGCAGCAATGACAAGCCCTGCGTGTGGGCGTCGTTGGCTCGGCCAGCATTTATTACCCATCCCTAATTTAAGAGTCAACCACATTATTGCGGATCTGAAGTTGTTTGTAGGCCAGACCAGGTAAGGACAGCAGATTTCCTTCCCTAAAGGACACTAATGAACCAGATGGGTTTTTACGAACTTAATTCCAGACTTGGACTTAATTCCACCATCTACCATGGTGGGATTTGAACCCAGGTCCCCAGAGCATTACCCTGGGTCTCTGGAATACTAGTCCAGTGACAATGCCACTATGCTACTGTCTTGAGATGCTGAAGAGATGGGGGCCAGCCCCGCCTTAAAGGTGCTGAGAGCAAACAGAGAGAATGACCGAACTCTGTGACACTTGCCCACGGCTTTCTGGCAGCAATGACAAGCACCATCGAGGTGCAGGCATCAGTAATTTGTCCAATGAGTGTGAAGCCAGATCATCACTTTAGTCTGAAGGCTGCGCAAGGCACAGGGAAGAGGGCCTGGACTAAGACACCTGCTTTTATCTTGTGCAGAAAGGTTTCACATCTTAGTGACATGAACACTGCTCATCAGAACAAGGAGCCATAGGCAGGGAGACATTCTTGAAGGTTTATTGACAATAATGAACATTATGTACAAGTGATTAACACCTGTGCCAGGCTGTGCAACTACATCTTCTTAACTTTCCTAACCCTGCCACTATGTCTTGGAGCTCCCCTGATATCCACAGCGGAGGTGGAGGCAGCCTGCTGTCTGTGATGACCTTGGCGGGTATCCTCTGGAGGGCCAAGACCTGGAGGACCCCGGTCTGCTTTCAGAGTCCTGCTGTGTGGCACTGGCACCCTCCTTGGCCTGTGGAGCTATAGCTGCTGGGGTCACAGGAAGAGGGGAGTCGGATGGGCCGGACACTCCTTGTGTCACGTGGGTGGATGGCCCTAGAGTGTGCACCTGCTGATTCTCCTCCCTATGGGTGCCCAGGGGCCCCTGGCCTACTCCTTGATGAGAAGGGACAGCTGCAGTGAGATCGAGCTGCCTCACACCCCTCTCATGTACACACTATTGGAGGCCAACTCTGGCGCCAGCGATGGAGTTAAACCCGTGTAGCAGTGCAAGAGCAACAGTCTGGACCTAGGTCCTATGAGTGTTGATCTCTGTGCATTGGCATTCCAGCATTATCACCTCAGCCTGAAGGCGGATGGACTCCTCCATCATGCCTTCTAATCTGAGGAGTGCAGTGAAAATCCCTTTCTGATGTTCCCTACTTTTATAGCTCTAGCAACTGTAACATGACCGAGTCCAGAGCCTCAACATCGGACTTGGACTCAGCAATGTTCTGGTCTCCAGCAAACCTCTGAATGCCAGACACCTGGAAGTCCCTGTCGCCGTCTGCAGTGGATCAGAAAGTCCAATCTGCTCATCAGATTGTGATCCCGAGGCTACTCTAAAGCTAGGTCCCACCAAGGTGTGCGTCTCTGCGCTGGTGGAGGGTGTGGGTGAGCGTTGTGACAGGACTTCAAAGAGGGTACCTTCAGATTCCTCTTCGGAGGCTTCTTCGGGGCTTGATTGGAGGCCCCAGGTCGTAGACTCAGTCGGCTGTTTTTCTTTGCAAAAGCAAGGAGAGATAATTAGTGCAGTGGCCTGTGAAAGAGGACACATTACTGATACCATGCTTGTCTGATGATGCTGCACTGCTGGATCCTCACTTGCTGACCTCGCTGGCAGCACAGGAATGGTCCAGACCCTCACTGGCCAGCTGAATGGTTCTGTTTCAAAGTCCATGAGGACCTTGATTTCAGGCTTCCTCCACCAGTCTGCAACCTCTATCTTTTGTTGTGTGTCAGATATGGAGAGAGTGTAAGCAGATTGCCTGCCAGGTCAGATGATAATTATGCCTGGCATGTGTAGCTGGTGAGTGGTCCCATGGATGAGATGAGGACAATGAAGATGTGTGCAAGAAAGTGAACAGTGATGTCCCTTGAACTGGTAATGAATGAGGGCCCTGTGGATGAGTGATGAGAAGAGTGACTTACCTTGGCGGAACGGGAGAGTTCATTCATCCTCTTGTGGCACTGAGTGGCTGTCCTCCTTTGCAGGGCTTGGCGCTGACCACCACTGCCACAGCCTCCCAAGATGGATTGGTGATTTTGCTGCCCATCCTGCAGCCAGAGCAGGGGTAGAGGACATTCCAGCAGGCCTCCATGGTGTCCAAAAGACGCTCGAGAGACACGTCACTAAACCTGGGAGCTGCAATCTTTTTGCCTTTCGGAGCCATGTCTTCCGTGCACTAGTCATGGGCTGGAAGCACAGAGGTGCACGCGTGACTGGACTTTAAATATGGCGCCCAGTGTGATGAAGCAGCAAGGTGATAGCTGGTGGGTGAATGAGAGCCCATCTGCCATTGAAACAGCATGTTTCTTCGGAATGCATAATTAATGCTGCAGATTTGGGACAAGACGGCATGAAAAGCCATTATTGCAGCAAGCGAGTAAAATGTTGTTCTACCACCCACTACCACACTTAGTGCAAATCTGGGATGATTCCGCCCTGTGTGTTTTCCATTAATTTCTGGAGGCCAAAAAAACAGGAAAGGAGTTTCCCACTTGGAACAAATGACTCATTTTAGTACAGAAATTGGGGGAATGCCATAATTTGCTCCAGAATGGTATTTCTCCAAGTTCCAGAATGCAGCACATGGAGTGATGTTCACATCTAATGAAATCTGGCATGTTAGGGGATCAGTGAGCAGTTTTAAGATCCTTCATGGTTTTCTCTTTCTGCAGTGAGTATTTGCTGCTTCCTTTCCTCACCCACAACAGCTCTTTGGTGTACCATCCTTGGGAATCACCCTCTATCTGAACTTACTTGCTGCAGATAAACTGCCTAACAATAATGGTTCCTCAGAAGTACCTTAAATTAGGAGTATACTACACTTTAAGATGCACAGTATGAAATAGTGAATTCCAGGTTTTCAAGAGCAACAAAATCCGATTGCCAAATGTCACCAACTATACCTACAGGCTCTCGCATGCTTCCTAGCAATGACTGTGGAGAACTGCCTGCATAGACTCCAGGTCAGGAAGCAGCCACAGAGAGGGATGTCCCATCCATTGCATGAACACACTGCAGTGATAGTAACAGTTAGCTGCGACTCAATCCTGTATGCCCCTCCTTCCAGGCATTCTGTATGTTTGAACTGTGGGGACGATGTCCTGAAGTAGAAACCGTAGCTATCCTCCCCCCAACTATCTCACAGCGTCATCTATGCCTCACCATTCACCAACAGAAAATTAGGTGCCGGTATGCTTTGTCACTAGACTCAAAGTGTGGGTTACTTTTCACTTCATCTTTCCTTGTCACTTCTTAGTCATCAATCCAGTTGGGATGTGATGGAACAGTCTCCATTTACCTGGATGAGTGCAGCTCCAATAACACTCAAGAAGATTGATACCGTCCAGGACAAAGTAGCCTGCTTTGATGGCATCCCACCTTTCACCTTAACCATTCATTTTCTCCATCACCACACATAGTGGCAGCAGTATATACTATCTACAAAATGCACTGCAGCAACTCTCCAAGCCTCCTTTGACAGCACCTTCCAAACCTATACTATCTGGAAGGTCAAAGGCTACAGATGCATAGAAATGCCACCACCTGCAAATTCCCCTCTAAACCATTTCCATCCAGACTTGGAGCTTTATCACTTTTCCTTCATTGTCAATGGGTCAAGAATCTGGAACTCCCTTCCTAACAGCAATGTAGGTGTACCTACACCACATGAACTGCAGCCAAGAAGGCATTTCACTACTACCTTTTCAGAGGCAATTTGGGTCTGCCATGGGTATCTAAATGAGTCCTCCCTCTCTTCATCTGACCCACCTCCATTCTTGCCCCCACTGGCTCTAATTGTATATGAAATAGGGGCTCAGCCCTGCGAAAATCTCAAATTTAAGTCAGTTTTCCACAGGAGGCTAGTTTCTGACACAGAAACAGACCCGGCTCCTATTTCCCACCTCCATGACGAAAATCCAGCCCTTGGTTTCAGTTTTCTCACTTCCTCTAAATGTCCACATTAATTAAACTTTCACCCACCCTGCAATTGTCTGGTCCCACTACTCAGTCACTTCCTCCCACACGTTCAAATCTACACCAATGCAACTATGGATAATTATGATAATAAGCTGACCATAGAAAATTGCATGCAATCAGCAAACTTCTGTTGAGCCTGGCACAAGTTTCTAAACATTTTAGAGTGAATTGAATGTACGTACGTTAGAATTTTAAATTATGACGGTAAATTTTCTATCAGAGGACCAAACAATGAACTTTTCTGATCTCTCTAGAGGCTGTGAAGGAGGCTTTCAAAAATCAGAAAATAGAAACCAAGAATCAATTAAGTAGCAAAAATCTGCAAAAGGAATGAACCACCATCTTGGTTTCAGAGAGATCGTGTTGTTAAGGTAGATGGGCATGTGCTCACATTGCTATACTACAATTACAAAAATAAGCAATGTTTCTCCCATATTCAGTGTTCTCTATGTTTTGCCTATTATGCAATAAAACAGTTCACAAATCAAAACCAATCATCATCTGGTCTAGTGTTAACTTTGACGAAATTAGAAAGCAGATGACTAAGAGCTGGAGTTCTAGTCCAGAACACAAGGGAGTTTAATTGTTATGGTCCTGAGTCTTGATACTGCTACACTCAAAATTTGAGGCCTAGGCTCCAAGGACGTTCAGGGACCATTCACATACTTCACACACAACTCCCTTCGAATCCATTAAAAGACAAATGTAATAAAATCATAAAGAAATAGATGCATAGAATGTTTACATGCTACATTAATAATTAAGGAAATGAAACAAATTTGTTCAGAGGCCCATATCTGGGTGGGACGTGAACATTAGTCTGTCCCTCCATTAGATGCTAGCAACCAGGCCACATAAGGAACTAACTGACCACCTAACTCAAGTGGCTATCTACAGCAGATCCATGCATGTAATTTATCACAAATGTGATAATGTATTTATCACAAATGTCACCAAGAATGACACATTTGCCAGAATTTTGCCATGAGTATTCAAACATTAGGGCATTTCTCAGAATGAATAAATACATTACTTTAGTCTGTCAATGTTTTACTTTTAGTACTTAAGAGGAGAAAGGGAAAACTGGTAAAGAGGTTGCAAAATAATGATCATATGAAACAGAAGAAGTAGGCCATTCAGCCCATCGAGCCTGCCCCACCATTCAATAAGGCCATGGCTGATCTATTTGTGTTTCCCATCTATCCCCGATAACCTTTGATTCCCTTGTCTAACAAGAATCTATCTACCTCTGACTTAAAAATATTCAATGACCCCACCTCCACTGCCTTCTGAGGCAAAGAGTTCCAAGGTTACACAACCCTCAGAAAAAAATTCTCATCTCTGTCCTAAAAGGGTGACCCCTAATTTGAAAACAGTGCCACGAACAGGAAACACCCTTTCCATGTCCACCTTGTCAAGACCGTTCATGATCTTAAATACTTCAATCAAGTCGCCCCTCACTCTTCTAAATTCCAATGGAAACAAGCTCAGTCTGTCCGACCTTTCCTCATCTGCAACCCACTCAGTCCAAGTAAACCACCTCTGAACCATCTCCAATGCACTTAAATAAGGAGGTCAAAATTGCACATGGTATTCAAGATGTGGTCTCACCGTTGCCCTGCATAACTGAAGCATAACATCCTTACTTTTATGTTCAATTCCTCTCATAATAAAGGATAGCATTCCATTGACCTTCTTAATTACTTGCTGTGCCTGCATATTAATTTATTGTGGCTCATGCACTAGAACACCTCTGCACCTCAGAATTCTGCAGTTGTTCTCCATTTAAATAATATTCTGCTTTTTTATTCTTCTTACCAAAGTGAACAACTTCACATTTTGCCACATTATATTCCATCAACTAGATTTTTGCCCACTCACTCAACCTACCTATATCCATCTGTAACCTCCTTATGTCTTCTTCACAACCTACTTTCTATCTTTGTGTCATCTGCAATTTTAGCTACCATGCCTTAATTCCGTTCATCTAAATCATTGATATAAATTGCAAGAAGTTGAGGCCCCAGCACAGACCCCTGTGGGACTCCACTCGTTGCATCCTGCCAATCAGAAAAAAACCTATTTATGCATACTCTGTTTTCTGCCAGCCTGCCAATCTTCTGTCCATGCTAAATATTATCCCTACACCATGAGCTTTTATTTTCCACAATAACCCTTGATGTGGCACCTTATCAAATGCTTTCTGGAAATCCAAGTACAGTATGCATACAGCTCCCCCTTTATCCTCAATGCATGTTATTCCTTCAAAGAACTCTAATAAATTGGTTAAAATTCACTTCCCTTTGACAAAACCATGCTGACTCTTCCCGATTAACTTGAGCTTTTCTAAGTGCCCAGTTATAAGCTCTTTAATGATCAAATCCAGGCCCACAGTAATGTGGTCGACAAAAAAAAAAATGCCCTCTGGACAAGGACAATTAGGGATAGGCAATAAATGCTGGGCTAGCCAGTGATGCCCGCACCCATGAACGAAAATAAACCTTCCCTATGACAGACGTCAAGCTAACTGGCCTATAGTTTCCTATTTTCTGCCTCCCTCCCTTCTTGAATAGTGAGGTTATATTTGCTACTTTCCAGTCTTATGGAGCCTTTCCAGAAACTAGCAAATTTTGGAAAACTAACACCAATGCATCTACTACCTCATTAAGCACTTCTTATAAGACCCTAGGATGAAGTCCATCGGGACCTAAAGACGTGTCAGCCTGCAGCTCCATCAGTTTGCTCAGTACTGCTTCCTTAGTGATTGTAATTTCACCAAGTTCCTCTCTCCCTTCCACCTCCTGATTTACAGTTATTGCTGGAATGTTTTTTATATCCTCTATATTGAAGACAGAAGCAAAATATTTGGCAGTTCCATCCACTATTTCCTTATTATCTACAATTACCCCTCCGTTGTCACTCTCTAGAGGACCAACATTCACTTTACTTACTCCTTTCCTTTTTAAATACCTGTAGAAACTCTTGCTATCAATTTTTACATTTCTAGCCAGCTTCCTCTCTAATTTCTTTCTCCTGATTAACCTTTTAGTCATTCTCTGATATAATTTATATTCTGACCAACTATCTGACCTGTCACTCATTTTTGCGTAGTTATCAGCTTTTTCCTTAAGTTTAATGCTTTCCTTAACTCCTTTAATTAACCAAGGATGGTGAGTCCTCCCCTTAGAATGTTTCTTTACAGTAGGAATATACTTATTCTGTGTATTCTGAAATATCCCCTTAAATGTCTGCACTGCTTCTCTACTGATTCCATCCTCTAGCCTCCTATTCCAGTTCACTTCAGCTAGCTCAGTTTTTATACCCAAATCGCTGCCCTTATTTAACTTTATCTTTAAAATACTAGTCTTGGGCCCATTCTTCTCCCTTTCAAACTGGATGAAAAATCCAGTACTCATGATGGAGAGCTTCATGAGACAGGAATGTATTTTGCGTATTTGGACAAGGAGATCCATCTTTATAGGTTATGTAATTTTCCATCCTTATAATGAATGGAAAATTGAGCAGATTATGATTTAGACATGCTGAATCCAACCCCAATTTTTTTTTTTTTTTTGCATGTACTTCCCTTCGCAAAGCTGTGCCCTAGAATACTACATCATAAAATTTCCTCTTGATTCTCCTAGAGGTTAAACACTCTTGCTATTTAATGGGTGTATAAAGGGAATAGAAATGTTGCTCATATCTAAAAGGATTCAAAGCTGTTATATTTTGTGAACTTGTATTGGTCTTGAGAACAGATTCTGGTCAGTTTGGTGCTCCTTATATTAAATAGCATAATAACATTCAACTACATAGCTTCATTTGTTACGAATGATCACACTGATAAGGTAGAATGATCATCCTTATAAGGTAGCAGGCAGCAACAGTTACCTGAAGAACTATTACCCAAGAAAAGCATCAATGTCAACAGGAAAAAATAGATATGAGTTTCAAAAAAGTCATGGCTCAATGATTGGCAGTGCACAAGGTTTGAATACAATTCACATGAAATGTTGAGATACAGGTTTACAAGCAATCCTTCACATGGCACGTTTTGAGCATCTTGAGTGGAGGTCAAGTTCCTCCCCACAGGGAACGGAAAGCATTTAACAGCCTGTCCAAAATATCTCACAGCAGAATAGCATAGAAAACCAGTGCTTGAGATTTCCTAATCTCTGCCCATATCTTACTCTCCTACTGTCAATGCCTTATCCATGCCTTTGTCACTGCTAAATTCAATTTCTCTAGCTTCATCCTCATCAGAAATCCCCTGCCTCTATTCATTCCAAATTGTTCTGAACTCTGTTGACCACACTATCCCCACCCACTCGTCTCCATCGACCTTTGATGACCTTTGGCTCTCTGCCTCTTCATTCTCTGATGATATGGCCAAAGTTTCTCTCCTGATGATACTTGGGCCTTACAAGTTTAGATTATTAGCCTCAGTGTGCCCCAGCGCACACAGGTGGGAAGTTAAGCCTAGTGCAGGTCACCAGCTGAAAAATCTTTCTGGTAATTGTCTGATTGGTACTTGTATGAAATAAGGCTACTTACTTTTTAGACCTCCTTGACCTTGCAGCTGCCACTCTGAGGCTATTAATTCTGAGGGGCAACTTCTTTGGGTCCTCGTCTAAATGGACATCTAACCCACAGAAATATAGGTTAGGAGGTAACATGAGAACCTTCCTCTCTCACTACCATGCAATTTTAATATATGTGCCTGCTGTTTGTCAGTGGAATTCCTAAGCCTGGTTGTGAAGAAATACAGAATCGGGTGCTTTGGTGAAGACTGTTTATTGCTTGCCACAGAGCTTACATTTACACTGTAAAGCCAGCGCCCAGTGCTGGATGACTCTTTATATATACATCTAAGTATGATTAACTAATCAATACTCAACACCTGTTCCACCTTATTACCTTAAAATACTAGGTATTTAAAATCCATCAACAGAACCTATTAGATACCAACAGATTCCCCTCTTTTTTAAATTAAACTGATGTGCAAACAAATACTAATCATAAGAAAAAATACAAAATGATAACACATTGTTATTATACAATCAACCTTTAACATACTCCATATTCTCGTCTTGAAAGCAAAAAAATATTGATAAAGTTACAATATGAAAATTTCCGTGTTCTTATAATCAATTATAACACAAGGCATTCTCCCTTTGAGGATATCCAACAAGTTTCTTTTGTGAAATAATCTGACAATTGACTTGCAACGATCCATTTATATTTTGGTTTACAAAATAAACTTGATTGGTTTCATTGCAACGTAATTACCTTGATTTTACTGTGCCATTCAGAGCAAGGTTGGAAGTCTGTGGTGGAGTTGGAGGCTAAAAGGGTGCGAGAAGGCTGGGGAGGGGTTGGTGTCGTGTCCATCATCTTCCCACCATCATGCCAGCAGCAGGAAAGATGACAGGCAGCCTGCCTGCTGATGAATCCACATTTTCTATTGCTCAAGTGTATTTTCTATCATGGGGCCATAAAACTACACATAGAACCTTAATAATACCCAGAGCCAAAGTGTGTCACTTATGTGGCCAATTAAGAGCTTCTTCCCACCACTGCTGGCATTTTCACCAGTGGCCAGGAGCAGGGGCTAAGGCCCTTTGTCACACAATGAAACTGCCAGGTCCTCCTAGCTGGCTCCTGCCAAGGGGCTGGGGGGCCTCTTCTTTGGAGCATGGACACCCCCTCCCCACCCCGGCTCTCCACCCCCCACCCCCAACACCAGTGGCAATGACCATGCCCATAGCAACAACCAAAACACCCCCACTCATCTAACTGGCTCCAGCGCCCAAAGTCTCACACCTAGTTGGCAACTCTTGGGAGGGTGGGTCATCAACCACTCAAGTGTCCACCCAATCCCCCGGCCATAAATTGCAACTTGTGTTCCACTACCTGCTGAAGTGAGGTTGCCCTGACCCCTACCATCACCAGAAAATCCCAGCCTATGATTCCACTCCCTCTCCGTCACCCCTTCTCTTCCTCTGTTTCACTTATATAACTAATCTTTCCATAAAATATGCCATCGTTTCTACCACAACTGCTCTGTATGACAAAGCATTCTTGAAAAACTCCATTCATGAAGAGAAATGTATCTCCTTGGTGACTATTTTAAATTGATAGCTCTTAATAACTGACAGCTAAATAGTTCTCCCTATTCAGCCTTTCAAAAAATTAAGACTGCTTTTAGCTGTTTAATTATTATCCCTTTAGTGTTTTCAGATCACTTTTAAACATTCTCAATATCACATGTTGCTCCTGATAACTATAGCTGCTCTAAAATCATGCTGATGAATCTACATTTTCTATTTCTATGGCTAAAATTTATTTTCTACCATGGGCCACAAAACTACACACAGTACTCTCATAATTATATTGTACAAATTAATCAAAAGCCTCTTCGATCTCATCATCTATGTCCTTATTAATAAAACTCAAAGTACGACTTGCATTTTATAGCTTTTATCTACCTGCACTTTCCAGTTAGAACGTTCTTATAGAAACTATTCTGCAGTAAGTTCTAGTCAGTCTTACTCCTCAGAAAAAAAAATCTCAATTCGGTTTAAAATGCATTTTTATCACTGATAGCTGAATTGATGTACTATCATTTTCCTTTGGTTAAAAACAATGTACTGGATTAGAACTTAAAGAAAATATCTATTTAACAAAAACACAAGAAACCTTAAAATGAAAATAATTGAACAATTCGAGACTGAACTTTCAACTGTGTAAAAGGAATCATTCATAATTAGGAGCTACATTATTTGTTCAGTTACTACAGAATCCTAAATTATACCATTTCCAGACTTTAGTGCCATAAGTTACAGGCAACAAGCTGCAATTTTAGGAAATTCTTGAATTGATCATTGGGTTACACCTATTGCCAAGCAAGTATATGTCTATATACTCTGTCATTAGTCGTTACTGATACAGGTACTGGAAAACTGGCAAGCAAGTCACCCCAGGTTACTCTCTTGTATACATCCCAGTGGAACACTCAAGTATAGCATTAGCCAAAGTCAACTAGGAAATAAATTGGAACGAATACGGTAATGTCAACATTCTGTTGATTTTACACCATTGCATTAAATAAAGACTTGTATTTATATAACATTTTTCATGACCACCAGACATCTCAAAGTATCTTACGACTAGTGAAGTACTTCTGAATTGTATTCACTGCTGTAATGGAGGAATGTATATAATTCACAGAAATAGAGAACGGAGGGTAGGAAACGAGAGAGATTCAATTTGTTGTACTAAGTGTGAATTGGTGCACTTTAGGAAAAACACTTGGGGAGGAAGTATAACCTAAATAGTACTATATTCACAAAACCCTGAAGAGGCTGGGACAAACGGTAAGGTAGCTAAGAAACCATATGGGATACTTGGCTTTGTAAATAGAGGCATTAAATACAAACAATGCCAAACCTTTACAATTAACAAGTTACATCTTACTTGCTGTATTGTGTACTACTCTGAGCACCACAGTTTAGGAAGGATTTCAAAGCCCTGAAAAGGGTGCAGAGAAGGCTTACCATGATGATATCAGGGATAAGAGAGTTCAATTATGTAGAGAGGTTAGAGAACCCGGGACTGTTCTCCTTACAGCAGGCAAAGCTATGGGGAGAGTTAATAAAGGTATTCAAAATTATGAAAAATTTTGATAATTTCTTTCTAGTTACTCTGTCTACTCTGGCAAATGGGTCAGCAACCAGGAGTGATAGATTTAAAATAATTGGAAAAGAACTAGAGGAGAAATGGGGTCATTAACATCCTGGAAAGGTGGTGAAATCAGATTCCATAGTAACTTCCAAAAGGAAATCTGACATATAGCTGAACAGGATTAATTTATATAGTTTCGGAGAAAAATAAAATAGGGTTTGTGTCAGAGTTGGATCACTCTTTCAAAGAGCTGGCACAGGTTGGAAGAACTGGTAGGCCTCCTTTTGTGCTGCATGATTCTAAGATAGCCACTTGTGGTTTGTTTTCATTTGCAAGATTCAAAATATCTTCTACTGTGCCAAATTTGTGTTTACAAGCATGTACTGCTGCCAACATTTTTATGCAAAAAGTGACACTCGTGTGGTCTGATCTAAATAATTTCAAATAACAGTATTTAAACTATTTTTCAACAAATGTTCATCTCTTCACATTTTTCTTCAAAAGTTTCCAACTCAACCTTACTGAATTGTAAAACAATGGAAAATGATGCTTGCTCATGTCAATTGTTATTCTTGGAAAGAGTATTATTTACATACTTACGGTTTTCAGCACTTTCAAAAGAAACCATATGCACATTTTAAATAGGTGCAAGTCAGTTTTCTGCAGTCTGATGGTTTATCCGGTAGCCAAGTGTTATGTGTTCTAGGTTAGCTGAGTTGTACTATTAATGATAGAGTCGATCTGCAGACACATCTTGGGTGGAAACATTAAGTTTATTTACAATATACTCAGCAGCAACTACATGTGTGCTTTCAACTCCAACTCTAACCCTACACTGCTTGCTGAGGTAGCCCACGCTTTATTGGTTACTACAGATCATGTGATTGTCCTTAACCAGTATTATCTTAAAGGTACATTACCATTAAACAAAACCATAATTACTACATTATGTTACACAATTGATAACACATAAGTAATCAGTTTACATACCACCACAGCATGTCAGTTAAATTGAATTCAATAAATCTGATAATTTGTGGCCTAACATCATAATAATAACCATGACACCCAACTAGCTCACCTATATCCTTCAGGGAAGAATGAATGACACTCCCAGCTGATCTACATGTCACTTACCATGGGGTTGAATTTTGAATATGAAGCACCAAGCACCCTCCAGCCACAAAGTTCAATAATAATATTATTCAGACTTATTGGCAAAGACCCACAGATTGGCTGGATATAATTGGCTCAAATGGAATCTTCCTCACCAGTCAGAGAAGCAGTAGAGAACTCCTGTCAGTTTCATGGGAGAGGTCTGACAGTATTAAGTGCCCTTTAGGCACTTGGGTGGCCAAGGTCAGCCCTTGCCAAGGATTCAGGACCCCAGCAATGAAAGTCCCAGTTGCCAGCTATGGCCCAGTATCACCAAAGGACCTAGGCCAAATGTGAGCAAAGGCAGGATGGGGATCGTGGGATGGTAGTTTGGGGAGAGACAATGTCAGAGGGTCGGATGCAAGGGCTGAAGGGTGGCTTTCAGCATCCCATCCATGGCAACACCCCACCGTCCCCACCTTCCACCCCTGCCACTTCCCAATGCCTGGTCCCTCAATCATTGCCTGATAACGAGGGAACCCCTAGTAGCCGCTGGCAAATCTGACAAGGATGGGAAAGCTGTATGGCTCCCATTTAATGCCTGAGCCACCACTGAACTGCAGTGGGCTTAGGGATAATGGGAGTCAACTGGCTCATTAATAGCCCACAGCTTTTAAAAATAAAGAAATCCCCACAACACCAATGGAAAGAAAATTAATGGGCAAAATTTCACTTATTAAAACTTTCACTCTAACAAACCAACTAAAACCATATTTCAAACATTAGCAGGTGAATGATAGTTCAAATAAAAAAATAAATTTCACATTAAATAGTTGACACAACAAAGATAAGTCTCTCATAATTATAAGCTTTGATCACTTCCCACCCAAATGTGGCACTATGGGAGGTCTCAGCCTTTCCAACTTAGCCTCTGGTACATAGGACTTCTCACTTTCCATCAATATATTTGGCCTTCAAGCTGCTTTCACCAAGCAGCTGAATTCCATCTGAAGTTTCCAGATACAGTCAGCACCCAAACAACACACCCCTGCAGAACCTCGCCCTCTTGACTCACAACAGCATCCCCAAAGACTCTCTTCTCGGATCTCTTTAAACAGTATAGCAAAAGTGAAACAGCAGTAATGGGGGTCTTGCCCAATTCACAATCTTGCTCTCCCTGTCTTCAACTCTCTATCCTTTCAAAATATGCACAGTCACTGCTCTACTCTCAGAGTCTTCTCCCTGCTTTTCACTAAAAACTCTTCTAAACTGCAGATTCTAAGACCAGCTGTAATTCACTATTCAATTAACTGTCTATTCACTCACTGCTTTTTAACTTTCATCCCCATCACAACCTCAGGTCACATGGGCACTTCTCATTAGTCTAATGACCTCAGCCACAAAAACCAATTATCACACTTTTTGGAATTATCCTAGTTTCATTTTAGTCTTAAAGAGACCTTTACAAAAGGAAATACAGGCTTTCCCCAAAGCGCAAGAGTCATCACAATACAGGGAGGTCTTGTCACTGCCGGGAGACTGACGCTGAACTTATCCCATGATTATGTGGGCCCAGCCAACATGGCTCCCACTGCCAAGTGTTGCATTAAATCCAGCCCATTCTATCAGGATAAGACTACAGCAACCTTAGGCCAGTTGATCCTATAAATCTTTTCTCACTAATATCTCATATTCCAAGTTGAAATAGTTGTTCCATAGGCCAGTCATGCAACAGCCTGACAAGCTTAACCTTAAAATATCATATCTATCAGCCAATTTCACAGGCTCCATCACCATCTGTGGATGCATCCTGTCTCAATTAAGGTGGTCGCAAAGTATTATACGGTCATATTGGAATAGTCATGGAAGTCTTTAATATGGATGCCATACTCAAAGGTTTCAGATCAAACAAGGTCAATGAAACCACAATGCCACTTATTATTCCATGAACAAACAAATCAGTATTCTTCCATGTTGAACATCACTTGAAAGAAGTTCTGAAAATAACCATGGCACAGAAAGCACTCTGGGTAGGGACTTCAAATACCCACAACCAGATATGACTCAGCAGCACACACACTGATCAAACTGGTCAAGTCCTGAAGGACACAGCTGTGAGACTGAGCCCACATGGCTTGGCGCAGGCAACATGAGGAAGTAGTCTTGACCTCATCATCATCAGCCGATTTGTCTATCCATTATTGCTCAGGTAGAACTTACCACCTCATAGGCCTTGGAAAAACCAAAGTCTCGGCTCTGCTCTGTAGCGCAATCATGGTGGACAACTAAGAGGCTCCAGGAACATTCCCATTTTCAAGAATGGAGGAGCCCAGCATAAGTAAGAAAAGGCTGAATTGTTCGCAACTGCCTCCAGCCAAAAGTGCCAGGTGGATGATACTATTTTACTTCCTCCCACTGTCTTCATCATATACAGTATCCAGCAAATTTTGTTCACTCAATATGACATTAAGGAATGTCTAAACGTGTTGAACAGAAAAACTATGAGGAAGAAATTAGAAAAGGGCTGACAATAGGCACAGCAATCATGATGCGTAACTAACTCATGTCCATTCAGTGCGACGCAGGCACCACGCAAACTTTGTAGTACCTGTTCATTAAAATAATTGCAGTGGGCCAGCTAAGTGTACTGTCGAGTGGCTATACCCTTGAGTAAGAAAGTGCAAAATCTTGAGAGGCTAGTATGAGTTCCAGCTAGTTTGTACTATTTACAATGTGGGCAGGTGCATTTTGGCTTTACCAGGTGCTGGAAATGGCTGGAGAAGGACCTGGGAAGGACAAAGGGATGGCACACATGGCAAAGAGCAGGCTCCAATGTTCTCTGATGGAGCACTGCATGCCTTGGTACAGTAAGTGGACAGTGGGAGACAGATGCTCTATTCACAGGGTCCTCGCATCATTGAAGTGGCCATGACTAAGGCCATGGCCAGCAGCAGAGCTGAAACAGCCATTTGCCATTTCCTACATTACAACAACAACTACACTTTGTTGACTGTAAAGCACTTTGAGAGGTCTAGTGGTCATGAAAAGTGTTATATGTACATGTCTTTTCTTTCTTTTCACATCCTATTTCTCTTTCATTCCACAATCTAATTTGATTCCCAAGCTGTATGTGCCTTAGAATGCACCTCTTGCTTCCCCCTACCCCTTACATTACTACAACCTTACTCTTGTGCCTTTTTCCCTTCGGATAAGCAAATAAAATTCATGTGGTCAAGCAGTAGCGCAGGAGTGTGAAGGGCAAGAGGGAGGAGGAAACTAAGGATGGTGAAACATTTATGCTATCTCACACTTGCAGCTACCAGCTCAGATACTGGCAGTGCGCATAATTTAAAGAGTGGCATAGAGGTGGGATCTGCAATGTGGTGAGACATTGGGTACGAATGACCTGCAGCCAGGGCAGAGGGAAGAGCATTGCACAGGTGCAGTGCCCCAGAGTGGAAGACTGTAAAGGTTCTGCTGCAGAGGACTCAGATGAGGACTTTGATGGGACAACATACAGAGAAAGGTTGATGGGCAGGCACAATGAAATGCTTGGTGCATTGGCAAGCCTGCCAGCAAATCCTAATGACACAGTCGAGGAGCATGCAGGAGACTGGCACCAACTTGGCATAGAGCTTTGTACAGAGCTTGGAGCCCATCCTTTCCAGCATGGAAGTGGTGGCCAATGCAATGACCACACCTGAGGACCCATCTAGGATGCAGTATCTGATAGCTAACATTTCAGCTTTCATTGCAGCACAAGCAGAAGTTACCCAACATCAGAGTGCTGCACTGGATGCTCAGACTTCTGCTATCATGGCTGCAGATGCCAGTTTCAAAAGGCTTGCAGGATCTCAGAGCAGTCCAGCAATCTGTCCTCAAACGGACTGCTAGGACTGCTGAGGCGCCAAGGGAGCAGCAGTGGATCATAAACCTGCTGTCCTCCCTCAGAAGGACAGCATTTATGCTCCCACAATTCCCACTCCCTCAATGCCCTTGCTGATGCCTGCCAGCCAACTCAGGCTGCTGCTATGCTTGCCAAGGTGGTGCAGTCCAAAACCAGGCCTTCAAGGCCCAGGGCAGCTTGGGGTCTTCCTATGAGGCCATCTGCAGTCTCCCTCACTGAAAGTCAGCAGACTTCTGTCTGTCATTCCAGAGTATTAGGACAGGCAAAGGTATCCAGAATACAGGCGTAAGGTAATGCACAAGGGCGATTTGTTGACTTTTGAATGAAATATTGGATCATTTGTTTGAGAAAGTTGCTTTCGAATTATTGTTTTGAGGTGGCCTTATTTCAGCATTGTGACCAAAAGAATGCCATGATGGCCAGTTACAGAGGAAAAGTAACAAAGGTGTTGGTGAATGAGAAATTGGAGTTGTGTTCACTGGTATCACAGTCAGATGAGCTGATCACAGATAGCCCAGCTGGAAAAGGGATGTATTGGTTGTTGCCTCCCTTCCTCCTCTTGCTCCTTCACCTCAGTTGCTCCTCATGCTGCGGTAAGGGCTGTGCCTTCATGATAATGAGGTTGTGCAAAATGCAGCAGACCATGATGAAATATGCCACATACTCTGTAGAGTACTGCAGGGCTCTTTCAATGTGGCCCAGGCAGCAGAATCATTGCTGAAGCACCCTAATGGTCTGCTTAATCACAATATGCATGACAGAATAGCTTTCGTCAGACACATGCTGCCCATGTGTGTTTGGGTAGAGCACCAGAATCACAAACAAGGTAGTTAGTAAATAGCCCTTGTTGCCCACAGCCAGCTTTTGGTTTGGTGTGGTGCCCCAAATACAAAGGGGGCAGCAGACAGGCACATAATAAATGCACCATGACTGCTGCAAGGATACCATGTATCCACCTTAACGATGCGGCAAAAACACAAATATGCACTCAATGGCAACTTGCACCATGGAGAAGCCCACTATCCTGGCAAAGCCACACAAACGCTCTGCCTGTTTCGCTCTGGTCAGAGTGGACACAATGTATTCCCCTCTTTCAGCAGACAGTGTCTGTCACCTCCTTTATACAGCAGTAAATAACAAACTGGAAGTTTCCTGCTCCACTTAACACCTGAGATGAAGAGGTGAACATGTGTTCAGCATCATGAAGGACTCCCAAAGCAAAAACATTCATGGCCACGGTCACCTTCACAGTACCATACTTGCCCTGCTCTGAGGCTGTAGATCTGCCTGCTATAGATGACGAATTTCAGTAAGCAGTTCCTTCGTAAACTGAGATGTCACATATTCCTCGGTGAGGTTCAGGTAAGGGACATTCTCGCTGAAAACCCTGGGTGGACAAAGCCTCCTGCTGAGCACCCTTCTCCCACTCCTCTTCCCTCTGTTAACAGCTTGTCGTCCCCTGCGTCACCTTTGCTCAATCTACCCAACATGCTGCAGGCCATGGGAAACAGTAACAACAGCACTAATGACTGGGAGCAAGTAGTCAAAGCTGAACCCTTAAAGTCAAGAACCAAGGGTTTCATTACATGCACCACTCCCTGCAGACATCACCCATTTTAAACAGTAGTATAAAACTCATAGCACCTTTACAAACTGAGCAAGAACCAGCAAAAAGGTCTAATAGTGACTAATCTTAAAGTAGGTGATCGATTAGCGGCTAACCTGGAAATAGCACTGGATTGGTGGCCTTGTCTACTGCTGAATGCATGTTCAGAAAAGCATTTTTGAGGATGTTAGTGGGAACATTGAGGTTGAAAATGGCATTGCTGGGCATCAAATCAGTGTTATGCACTGACTAAGGTTAAAATCTGCTCATTCTTTGTATACGTAGCACATGCTTATACCCATGGGTAACGCCTTCACCAAAATAGTGTCCGGTGCAGTACCGGAAGTGTGTGCATGGGGCACTGACTCCATATTGCACCCAAAATGGCATCCATGGCACTGAAAACTTTGGCAGCGTGAAGCCAATTTTTGTGGCCTATGGGCCCTGGCAACGTTCCAATGGTAGTGCTGAAGGCCTGTGCACCAGGTCTGGCTGTCCATATGATAAAGCTTTTGCAGTACATCTAGGACATCAATATCTATTGACTATGTGGAAAGTTGTCCAGGTCCATTTAGACCACACAAAAAGAGACAGCCTGTACATTTTAATGCTGAACATCTATTCTTTATTGTTTCTCCAAGCTATCAACATGACTGATGGCACTAATGTTATATCAGGCAGATAATAATTAGGCACTGCATTCTGGATACACTGGAAATGGAGTCCAGTAGCTGGCACTGATGAGATGGGATATGGTAGAATATGATAACATTGTGAGGGACAACTGCCCGGGAGAATGGTATCACACGCACCACAGTCCAATCTAATGGCCTATCTCCTGTTCTGTCTGCAGCTCCGTTTGCAGCAGTCACCCTCACCATTTTTCTGATTACCTGCGTCATGCCTAGTGAAGGCATACCCTATTCATAATTTTAAACATAGACTGCACTCAGTATATAATTTTCTGGAACTGCCTTTTATTTAAAAATGGACACTAACAAGTTTGCTAAAATGGTCATGACTTTTGCAATTTCCACATAGACTACCTCAAGTCTCTAGAAAATTCCTCATTGAAATACCATGCGCAGTGGTCCCCTTTGAGTGTATATACCCAAAAAAAACCCATCGGCGGAGTTTACACCTGCTACTGTTTGAGGCCTAACCCAAAGTTTAAAATCTATAGACCCCAAGATTCCCTGGCTCCAAGTTTCAAACTCAACAAAGGGAGCTGCCAAGAAGCCAGTTCATTACAAGTAGGTGTGCAACAAGCCCTCCCCCCACCCCACCTCCCAGCCCATCCATTGTCATTGTATAACAATGTCTTCTAGCTTTAAACCATTCTGGGTGGACAATAGAATTATTTGATCGGTTGATCGTCTGATCAAATCTGTCTTCCGATTAAAAAACAATCAATTATCCCAAGAAACAGACACAAACTGTTCAGTCTGCAGAGAACACAGCAAGAAACAGCAACTACAGAAAAAGGCAGTAACATCCACGCCTTTTAAAGGCTACATCTTGAAGTCTCCCAGCCGTTCCTTTTCAAAGTCCACCAATACAGAAACTTGAACTCCTGGTAAGGAAACTACCATTGACTTACTTTGTGAACTGCTGAACATCTGTCTCTTCGAGGGAATCCTGCAATAATCCTGATGTACCACTCCAGCTATTGAAACCACCCAGACTATCTTCAGGAGTGAAAATGCCTTCTTCAATGGGCCTGCAGCAATTGCTTCTCCTATAGCAAGCCAAACACATGAACTATAAACTATTCTTTTGCCTACAACTTGTAGAAGTGCACTATCTTATTTACCTTTGTCGTGAGTATTTGTATACGTGAGTGCTGAGTGATTGACATAGTGTTAGACTTTCGGGATGAATGCAAGATTAAGTGATTCTCTTTATTTAAACCCACTGTTTCTAATTATTCAAAAATTGACAACACACTCAGGGGTTGAGAAACACTCACACCTTCCTTTCCAAATAACACATTGATTATGGACAGTAAGGGAATTGGGAACTTGGTTCTTTCTCATCCTTGTTCATAAACCTGCATATTTGTCTGAGGTTATTTAGCGCAGTGTCAGCGAGATTGTCAACTTATACAGGCCTTAGTTAACAAATCTACATTAACATAAATTATTTCATGAAATAGAGAATAATTTATTACTTATTCAGATTCCAAGTTTTCAAATTAGAGGTATATAGCACTTAAATATTCAACTTGTGAAATAACCCAACTTAGGTTGCACAGGAACGGTTGAAAGTTTTTTCCAACTACAGGCAAATCCAGATGTCCAAAAACTGGAGTTGGCTGACACCGAACATTTTTATAACGTGCCATGCATCAATTTTAATTGAGTAACAAAAAATACTTATGTGGGCAATTTGGGTAGGCATTGCATTGGCATGTGTGGCACCGGACTAGTGATCCGCTTCGCCACTTATGTGCCAGCCTATTCCCACACTCCAGGCGATTCTTGACCCCACCCAACACGGCTTGGCCCAAATAACTGTTACGAGGCTGTGCCTCTTTATTTTTTTAAAAACTGGGCCTGAGCTTCTGCAGTGACAATCAGTGTCGGATTAACACTCCACTTCTACTTTACCTCGAAATCTTTCTGATCCTTTCTTGCCCGACCATCTGACTTTGGCTGAGTGAGAACTGTGCAGGGCAGCACATTCCTGGGACCTTCTGTTGAGGGCTTGAAAGTCGGGCATAAGGAGGCCGCAACCCCTTTACTACAGCGGTTGGTGGGGGGTCAGGCAGTCAGAGTGGGTGGGGGGAGGGTCAGGCAGTCGGCCAGGCACTCACGGGTCATGCAGGAGTGGGGGTAGGGCATTCGGCGGAGGGGTAGGACAGTCTAAGGGGGGGGTCTTAGACAGTCAGGGAAAGGGGAGGACAATTAGGAGCAATATGGGGTCTGGGGACACTCCCCTGAAGGATCAGGGGGAGGGGGTGATTTGGGGGAGTCCTGTGGGGGGTCGGTGTAGGTTCTGTACAATAGTTACTCAGAAGCTAGAAATGGTTTCAATTATTCTAACATTTTCTGACAACTATTGATGTAACACAGTCAGAACCATCTGAAGTTTACGATTTATGTCACATTTTCAGATGGTTCCCAGTGCAGGGCAATTGTCCATCGGAAGTTTGCACTTCCTGGGCAATTGCCGTGCAAGCCTTACCTGGGAACTTAGGCAGAGGGTGGAATCTCCCCAGGACATCTTTAGAGATCCCCCCAGTTACACTGCCCTGGAGCTAGGAAGTTATGACCTATTAATTTTCAACTTTCAACTGACTGGAACTTCTGCAATTTGAACTGATACAGAGCAAAACTGCTTAGAAATGCAAGGCCACATTCTAAGGTGAAGGTGAGAAACCAACAAATCACCCTCAGGGGAGTGTGAAGAGAGAGGCATTTCCTATAAATCAGACACCCATCGAAACTCATAACTGTTTAAGGAAGAGACATTAAAAATGCAAGATAATGGATATTGAAACAAAGTCTACCACAGACACCCAAAACCTCTTGGAAGTGCACAATGAGCGAAGTATTTCAAAGCAAGGCTGCCAGCCAATAGGGAGAGATTGCAAGTGACATAGGTGGTGTCCAGAAAGCCTTCATCAGGAGAAACAAGCTGAGGTCTGCTCAATCTCTCCCCCTCTCTCTTTTGGAATAAGTGTGTCACACGGTTCGAGAAGCCAATTCTACCAGAAACCTACCAGCGACCGAGATCTCATGATAATTGCAACACCTTCTACATCTGACCATATCCAAGAAACTAGCTATCCTAATAAATCAATCGCAATGTTTAAAATGTACGCCTCAAGGGCAATTAACTGTATATTCTTTTACCTTTTTTATTGGATTCTAATTCCCCTTATTTCTGATATGCCTGTGGGTCTGTGTGTGTGTCTATACACCCAAATGACTGAGGGCCAAATGTTTGACGTCACATTTTCATTATTTTTCATGGTTTTAGTGGTTAATAAAGTTGCTCTTTGACTAAAGAAAACCTTGTTTGATTGGCTCCTTGCTGCTCACAGCTTAAATAGTTAAATACATTCTGATTTGGAAAAGGCACATCCTTGTAAAAAAGAAACTTAAACCTGTGTTGTGACCAACCCAAGTACGTTGAATAAATGGGAGCCAGTTCAGTCCTTCTCACCTGGTTGTAACACCACCCATGGCCTGAACCACCCAACTCAAAATCCGGCAAGATTCGAAAATCGGCACAGTCTCACTCCTGAAGTTGCCGTTTTGAGACACTGTACCTCTATAGATGTGAAAATATCTACTTCAAGACCAGTGGGTGAAATTTCTGGAAAGTAGTGCTTGTGCTGAATTTCTGCCAAAGTTACAAAGAGCTGGAGAAGCCTTGAGGTTACTCAGTTCAATGCTTTTAAGGGAGTTCGAGGCCTTCATGCAAACCAACAACTTGCATTTATACAGTGCCCTTAACATACAAAAACATCCCAAAACGTTTCACAGAGGTATGAGGAAAACATAGATGGAGCCAAAAAGAGGCATTAGGAGGCGTGACCAAATGTTTGGTCAAAGAGCAGACTGAAGTATTATTAATTTTATAAATAAATATATTGGAATGCAATAGTAATCAAATTTATGTTCTAATTTTTTTGTTACTAATACCATATAGCATTGAAGGTATCAATGCCAGCTCGCTGATGTGACCTACTGCAAATCAAATCCACCTGTTAGGAAAAACATCTGTTTGGTGTGACCAGCAGTTGAACTGCAAAAACTTATGTAATGTCCAATACAGCCTGTTGTAACGGCATACTCCAAACCAATCATCAATTCAATGTAACTGCCTATCTGCAGGATCCTGTCCACGGAATGTGTTAGCCATTATGTGCTATATTCACATTTGGCTTACAAAGGAAAGTACAACTTTTTGGAATTTTCTAGGTTACACTATAAACTAAACAACATGACATTTCCCCTGCATATTTACTAACAGATTCTACAAAAGACGAGGTAACTGAAAAAGAGTTGGAATTTTGACTGGATGTTGCATTCTTTAAAATTTTTCATTTATAAATTTTAGTAATAAACATATATTCTAATGACTCCAGCTCCCTTGGAGTTCATTAGGCCCTTTTATAACCATCAAAAATCTTGGCTACTCTTCAGGTTTGCCTATTTCCTATATCAGATTGAATTAAAATTCAAGTTTTACAGAGACTGTATTGCAAATGCGAAAACTTAGCTAATTTGAATATTTATATTTTCACATTGGATGATAAAATAAACTGCTATTATTACACTGCAGTCTGATACCAATATCTGTAACTGGAGCAATTTTACATCAGCACAATGTTTATCATCTTGAAATGTTTTGCACAAGTAGTACTGAGCTGCCATCGAAGTGGCAAAAATTCAGTTTTATGCCACACAACTGCAGACATGTTCATTGACCAGCTATTCTAGACCTTATTTTTGTACATAACCATGGAACTAAATATTTGCATTAGCTCCTTGACTCACTCCTGAGTAGTAATATAGAGGCCAAGGTGATCTCATGAATTTAACATTTTATTCCTAAGTACTTTTGCAATAATGGCTAGGTGTGGCTCAAGAGGAAAAGCAGAGCCAGCTTAGCTGTTTCAATAGACATTAATCTTTGTGTTTATACTTCTTATTAAAATATGATGGAGCTGCTGTTATTCATATTGAAATATTCAATTACATTCTCATTTCCAGTCCAGGTCATTTTAATATATTCCAAATTACTCAAGATTGCATAATGCTTTCCAAAATTATATTTATTTAAATCTTTTGGAGCAAATCCCATTGCATTTCAAAATCTAATTATAGGAGGGTTATACTGAACTGGTTTAGAACCGTTGGTGGCAATTTGCTTTTTTTGAGAGTCTGTTGACTTTACATTCTTCATAAATAATTAGACAGATCATTTAAAGCACAGTAGTACTTTTGTGACCCTGGCCACTCATCCCAGCCCCAATGGGCAGCTTGCAGTCTCAGTGTAGAAAGAAGCTAAAATACATTGTTATGCAGTATGCACAAATAAATAAAGCTGTTTAACTTGCACCCCATATCACCAAGTAGTTCATGCTAAATTAAAATTTTGTAGAAGGATGCAGCACTGTAATTTTGCTATAATGTCTGCAGTAAATGTATCTTGTGTACACAATAGGTCAGAATTGTGGAAAGTTTAGTGCATTGCAGATGTCTAATGTCATTTATTTATACTGCCAATATCCAGTAGTAACTTTACAAAGTGATACACAAAATAGATACGATAATAATTGTTTCTACATATATAACATTTCAAGTCAAAATAAAAACACCACGGCACAGTTCACGCACAAGCACTATTCTTGCTCTTGGCAAAATTCCTTTCATCTACTTAGAAGGTGCCAACAAGATGACTCACAGAATTAACATGGAAAATCCCAAACTACATTTATCATGTCGTCAGTATTTATGCTTGAATTGAATACCTGAGAATATCCTGCCAAAGCACATATCACTGACAACTTGATTGCATTTCAGAATAATTACAGTATAATTCCAGAACTATCAACTTCAAACACATGCTTTGCTCCTTCTTTTCCTGTTGTAATTAGAAAGCAGTTTACAAATGTCTTCTATTAAAACAATTGCCATTCATGACAGCAATGTTCAAGATGAAAGACAAAAAAAATCAATTTCTTTATTAATTAATGTTTTTTGAATAACTTCACTGACGCTAATTTGTACTACATATGTGGTCTTCTTAATAATGAGGTACGTTCAGCAAGTTATCGTATAACCAAAAATAACATGGCAAGGATTTATAATTTCAGTTGGAACTTTTCCTAAAAAAAATTCCCACCATCGTAGTGATGAACATTAGCTTTTCATTTAGATTGGTTTGCTCAGTCTAACAGGGAAGAGCACTGTAATTCTGAAGGTGTTCCATTGGTTTCTAGTGTGCTTCCATCGGGAATCCAGCAGAACCCAAAAGGATGGGGCCCATTTTGCATCTTCTGCTGGGCCGGTATGCCTCATCTCACTGATGCACCACACCAATGAAATAACAGTTCCCTCCGAGCTAGGGAGAGGAGCAAGTCTTCTGGACCCCTCCTGTATTGATGATCTTTGGAGCAGGTGGAAGCTCTACCCCCAACAGGCAACTCCCAGGGAAGGTTGAGAGTCAACACAACAAAGATCCTGCCTAATATGTACAACCTTCCACGTGCATTGAAGGGACCAGAAATGTTCAGCCCAAGCCATTTACCTGAGCCCTAGCTAAGATTCTAATCTATATCATTGCATTTGGACAAACCGTCTCTTCTCGACAATGGTAAAAATGACAACACATCATCAAAATATCAGCATGAATCATTGAGTTAAGAGATAGAAGTTCACTCACAGAGGCTAGTATTCTTTAGACATATATTTGGTCTGGTCAGGTGCGGTGTTGATCCCTGATTTATCAGCTTTATTTATCATCCTTTTCAAACTTTAAAGCTTGATAATATAGGAACAAATTTTGGAGGCACACAAATTTAATGAGAAAACAACCACCAAGTATAATGGCAATGCATTTTCAAAACACAATTCTGGTGCAACATATCTGATTCCCATTTGTTCAGAACATATACGGATCAATTAATATGTCTGCCTCCTGGCTGTGCTTCACAGTACCTCGCAGTAACCACCTTTCTCCATATCATGCAACTGCACAAATCAAGGACTGCTGCAGTAGTAAACCCGAATACATTTTCTACCTTTGTTTGCTATATTTTTCTTCTCCACGCGTCTCCATCATAATTCAAATAACTTGTGCTGAATATTCAAGAACCTCTATTGGAAAAAAGGCACATTTCCCAAAACAGTAATATTTAACCGTGTTATTTGTTCATAGGTGGAACAAATGGAAATTTATAAATTGTGCAAAAACTATATTATTGTATTGTTGGATTTGGATAGTTTCAATATTTAGTGCACTGGGGTTATCACAGAAACATCAAAAAGATTGTGGATTTCCTCAATTCATTTGGTAAAGAGAATTAGCCAATGAATAATAAATAACAAGCAAGAGAGTAACCAAAGGAAAATTTCCTCTTTACACACAATGACTCTGGTGGGTGCCAAGATTTAGGGTTTGATTCATGTCATATCCAGTATTACTGACTTGATGGTCATAGGAAACTAAAATTGTATCTAATTTCCAGCTGTTGATTAAAGGGGTTAAATATATGATTGAATTTTAACTCATCTGTGTAATAAATTGACTTAATGACTATGTATATCTTAGAGGTAATTGTGCTTATTCGAAAATATAATTCTAAATGTCGTAAGCATTGTGAGGTTTTTCACACTCATGGAAGAACTTGCTGAATGCCCCAACACTGATGCTTTATCTCAGAATTCCTGCTACCTAAAGTTAATCAGACCCTAAACAGTATTGAAACCCACCAAATTGAGAATCTGTAAAGAGGAATACCCCTTTATTCTCAAACACCAGTGTGTCAAATGGCGCACAATGAGGAAGGTTTTTTTAAGACTTTGTTCACCCTGCTGACAGGAGGCAAAAACTCATAATTCATTTCTTTTCTCTAGTTTCAACTTCTGTCAATGCAGCACTTGTTCAATACTGTACTGCAGGCTACGCAATCAATTTCTCGTCACATTAAGTAAAGCAAAAATAATAATATATATTTATTGGCATAACTGATATTTATACAGGAAAAAATACTTGTGTTACTGGGGTTCCACTGATTTTTAAAACACCAGAGAGGGGCCTCAGTAACAAAAAAAAGTAAGAACCCTTGATCTAGGCTAGAAACGTCTAACCAGTGGCCCTAAGGCCACACATAGATGTCTAACCCAGACAATTAACCATTTAGGTCTGGGCAATTTAGCTCTTTTTGCACATTTTTCTTTTATGTGATAGCTCATCCTGTTTGAATTTTGTGGACTTAAATGTTGGAAAAGGTTGTAGCTCCATTGGCAGATAAATCCCAAATCAGATTGTCTAGACCTGTTAGCGTCAGCAACTCAAGATGCAAATTAATGGGAATATGGATTAAATTTTACGTGGCTCCTCAAGACTATGGTATGCATCTGTAGAGCCCATGAAGGGAAGAAAGAGCTTGATGAAAACCTTAGATTTGCAGGCTGTAACAATGAAACCTGAAAGGTCTGCAAACTTAGCAAATAAAGAAAACACAAGAATTTGATAAGTTATTAGGACATTATTTCTGTTGCTGTAAGCTAGTTAAGAATGTTTTCTGCAATGGCAATATGGTAATGAATAAGGAGTTTCACAACATTTTTTAAATCATAAGTATTGTTTTAAAATATCTATTTAGGGGAGGTAGCCCATCGTCAGCTCCTTCTATCTATGGAAGATGATGGACATGCAGCAAAGAATCCTTTTCAGATCGAGGCTCTTCACATGGTGCACCTCTGCTGATGGCTGAAGAGGCCAATCTTTGAGATGCAGATTCTGCCACAAGTGTCACACATAAAGTTACCAAGTGTCATTGTGGATTGTTATTTTCAGCATTGACATCTGTTAACAAGCAGCTGTAGTCACAGGTCATCATAGTGGGGTGAACGCCGATTCACAGGAGCTGTTGCCATTTTCCTCTAGTGACTCCCAGGTGTGATAGTCAATGTTTAGGGCCTTCATGTCATGCTTGCAAGCATCCTTGAAGCTTAGCTTTGGACGTCCTACATTTATGACCACCTTCTCTGCTGAAGAGGGCCAACTGGTCATCTGGCTCTGGTGATCTCATCATACAGAATGTCCTTGAGTATGTGACCATCTTCCATCCTTTGTCGCTGAGTTTCCATGTGCGTGACTAATGCAGCATCATCAGCAAAGACAAATTTTCTGATCAGGACGCAATGTGCTTTTGACTTGGCTTTCAGCCTTGATAGATTGTAGAGCTTGCTGTTTGACCTAGTAGACTCTTTTCATATCTGGAGAGAAGGCAAAGGTCAGGAGCTTGGGGAAGATGATACCAACAGAGCGGGAACGAGGACACGGCCCTGTTTCACTCCATTCTTCACTCTGAAACTATTGGAAGTGGAGCCATCAAACTGTACAGTGCAGTGCCTGTTGTCATGAAAGGAGCGGATGAGATCCCAGGTGGAGACCAAGGGCTGAGGCTGTTGTAAAAGGCAATCTATGTTTTAAGTTCTATCGGTGATTGGCCATTGGTTTAATTGCAAAAGTTGATTTTTGATATCCCTTGCCTCTGTGGGAAGCAATTGTGACAGCTCCTTTTCAGGGCTTAAAAATGTATTCAGCAACTTTCTGTCGGTTCAGCAGTACTTGCTGTTCTGCCACCCTGTGCAGACATGGCACTGCAAAGGCTTCATGAGAGGTTCAATTTAACCGATATATTCATACAATATATAGTCCAAATTCTGTACAGAATTTTCCGGCCCTGTTGGCACCAGGCATCATGAAGGGTGAGAGGGGACAATGTGATGAGTAAGCCAAAACTCGTTTACACACCATTGTAAAACCAGTTTGCGATCGTCCGCTCCACCCGTCAATTGGGGGCCGTGTTTCCCATCGCTGCACGTCGGGAATCTAATTTCAATATTCTAGCATCTCATTATAAGCCCTGCTTGCCGGAATCATCCCCCACGTGAAATTTACAGCCCACATCAGCGTGACTTCCGAATGGCATGCTTCACGACTGCCTTTAAAAGGTGTGCACCTGGTGACCTGAACTTCGAGGGGAGCACCTCCCTCAAGATTAAGGGGGGGGCAGGCCTGCTGTTCATGCAGCTGAAATCCCACAGTGAGCTGTCACTCGTAGGCACCTCACTTGATTCAGGGTCTATAGATAGCACTTATCATTCCTGCAGATGACCGAGAACCACTGTCACCAAAGACTGCACATGTCTAGGGAACATATGCCACCTGCTGCAGGATTTAGCACCACAGGGACATGGAGGGCATCCACTGCCAGTGGCCATCAAAGTGACCACGATGCTCAATTTTTACGCTAGTGGCTCATTCCAGGGCTCCACAGGTGACCTGTGCGCGATCTCGCAAGGCTGCAGCAAAGTGTACCCAGGAGGTCATGGACACCATCATTGCAAAGAGAGAGAATATTGTGCATTTTGCCCGGGATCAGGAAAGCCAGGAAGCAAGAATGCTGGGATTTGCGTAGATCTCAGGTTTTCCACAGGTGCAGAGTACTATCAGCTGCACATGGGATGTGTATTCCTCCACCATCCAAAAACTGGTGCTTAGGTCTCTGTGGCAACAAGCAATCAACTACATTAACCGTAAGAGCTTCCACTCACTGAATGTTCAACTGGTCTGCAACCACCTCAAACACATCCCACAGGTCTGCGCATGATTCTCAGGCAGTGTCCATGACTCCTACATCCTTAGCAGTTTTCAATCCCATTCCAGGGTCCAAAGAGGCTGCAGGGTTGGCTCCTGGTGGACAAGGACTACCTACACAGGACATGGCTGATGATGCTGGTGCAGCAGCCTCAGGCTGCAGCCGAGTGACAGTATAACAAGGCTCATGCTGCAACCCAGACTTGGTGGAGCAAATGATAAGGCATTTTGAAAATTAGGTTCCGGTGCTTCGACAGGTCCGGTGGAGCATTGCAATGCAGTCCCCAGAGAATGTTATGCATCATCGTCACTTACTGCGCACTCCACAACCTGGCACTGCAATGGTGTGAGGACCTGGCTGAGGAGGAGATGGAGGAACGGCACGTCTCCTCCGACAAGGAGGACGTTGAAGGGAATGACAATGATGAGGTCTTCAAAGGTGAGGATGCCAGTGATGAGACCATCATAATGGCCAGATGAGGCACACGCACTATGGAGGCACTCATGGCCGCAAGGTTCATGGAGGATGATGATGAGATGCAATGACTTCAGTCTCGACATTCTAACCTTGCATCTGTGAAAGTTTGATTCCTGTGTGGGTGATGGCAGTGCACATACCTCAGTGATAAGGCTCATGTCATGCAACCTCTCCCTTTTGTTGTGTGCCAGCTTGACCTGCATGAATACAGATAGAGGGAGTGTAAGTAGGACGCCTGCCAGGCCAGAAAAGAAGGATGTGTGGGTGGTGAGTGGTGCCATAGATGGGATGAGGACGTCATCCGTAGGGCAGATGAAGGTGTGTGTGAGAGAGTGAATGGCGATGTCCCTGGAACTGGCAGTGAGTGATATCCCTATCAATGTATGATGGGTTTGTGAGTTTCGAGTGATGGGAAGGGTGACTTACCCTGGTGGAACAGAGATCATTCATCCTCTTTCTGCACTGGGTGGCTGCCCTCTTTTGCAGGGCGTTGGCACTGACCACCGCTGCCACCACCTCCCATGCTGGACTGGTGACATTGCTTGCTGGCCTTTGCCCAGAGTGGGGTAGAGGAATTCATAGCGGGTCTCCACTGTCTCCAGTAGGTGGCCAAGGGAGGCATCGCTAAATTTGGGATCAGCATGTTTCCTTCCTTTGAGAGCCGTGACTCTCCAGCAGCTTCCAATGCCTTACAGAATGCTAGCTCTGTGCAGGAGCGCCCTTTAAATATGGCACCTGGATTACTGAAGGCCTGCGGTGACGTTGAGGTGGGCGAATCAGAGGCCACCCTGCCAGCGATCTGGTGTGTTTTCCGGGATTGCATTATTAATGGGACAGGACGCACTGGGAATGGGACAATACAGTGTAAAAACCCACCATTGCAGTCAGCGGGTAAAATTATTTTTTTCCCGCCTGCTGCTGCAATTAGTGCAAATCTGGGATGATTCCACACTGAGTTATTTGGCAAACTAATTCAATACAAGATCCAGAGTTGTAACTTAAATTGTCAATAGACTCTGCAGTATTGATCTTTTGCTGCTCTTTAATTTTTCACTATTAAAGGAACCCAATTCGTGGATGATAGCCGAAGTTTCATGATTTCACGGGTTGTATATTCCTCCACCATCCAAAAACTGGAAGGACGCAAGAGGGCTAGTAGCATCTCCAGTAAGCAGAAAACAGTATGTAGCATGGGTTCTCTGTCCAGCCTTGGACACTGCTATGTTGCCAGATATTGTGCATATAAGGTCACAAGTAAGATCACAGAGTGCACTAATTTAAAATAGGAGTGGCTCCTGCCACTGCTCACAATAGTAACATGTGGCGCCACCAGAAAATTCTTTTGGACGTGACATTAAACTGAGGTCCCACAATCTCATCAAGTGTGTGTTAAAGGTACCATTGAATTATTTAGAGGAGCCAAGGAAGTTTCCATTTTCTGACCACTATGCCCCTCTCAGTTAATAGTATTCAAGTGTGTATTCCCTGGTATTAATCCAATTTGTGGGACTTTTATAATGCAGAATCGGTGTTGAGCTTGCCGACATAACAATGGTCACTGCAGTCCAAAAGTAATTCATTCTATGAAACTCTTTGGATATTTTATTGTTGAGATTCATTTCTTTCATCATTCTCAATAGTGCTAAGCGCTAATCTGGAATACAGTGATGCTGCTGAGCATTAAAGCTCACATTGGAACAGTGTTCCAGCAAATCCCATGATACATGCAAATCCATTCACTCACCTGTTGTAGATGTCTTCTTTAGCCAATATCAGGATCCACAGTCCCACTTTGATCTGGGCTTCAGCTAAACAATAGATCTTTGGTTTGATTGGGATGTTTTTGATTTATTTCTGAAGATACAAGGGTCCATGGAATTCACAATTCTGCAAAGTCAAAAAAGTTGAATGACACCCCAGCAGTAATAAAATGGACACTAATAGTAAAAATCATTTGAGGAAAGTAAAACAAAGAAAACATGTCTTTATCTTTTTATTTTGGTTGTGAAACTTATAACAGCGCAGAGAACGTTTCTCCTCTCATCTGAGTTAGTGCATGTAGCAATAACACAGTCAGCACAACAATAAAGCCTTAACCTAATCTTTGGACCGGTAACACTACAGCCTAGATTTTGCTGTCAAAATAACGGTGAGTTATGGCACAAACTGTTATTAATGTGCAAAATACCCAGCAGCTTGTGGTGAGGAAGAGATATCCCATGCCTTATGAATCGCTCCAGATGCTAGTCGATTTGTATTGTTCCTCTATTGACCTCTCGTAAGTAGTAGCTTAGCTTCAACCTTCCTATGAATTTCAAGAAATTGTTGCATTTGCACATTGCCAATGAAACTCTTCACAGAAAAGTAGGGCTAGCACATAACCACATAAGTACCTTTTTAAAGATGAGGTTTATATTTCTGCAATACCACTTAACACCTCCAGCTCAAAAAGGACAACTGAAATTATGACGTCTCATTCCTGTGCATTGTAGTTTAAATTTAAGATTTTGATTTTTTTTCCCCTACTTTTCCTTCCTTTTTTCTTTCCCCCTTAATCCAAATTTTCCTTCCCTCACTTTATTCTTCTTTTTGTATCTGATTTGACTCTAATTTACCCTTCTCACATCTCCATCAATCCTCTGTTTCTTTCCCATCTTTTAAATCTCATTTCTTAAGGAGATAGACCGTCTGATCTGTGTTCACCAAAGGTCTGGATGTCTTACTGCTCTCATATACTGAGCAAATCCACCAAGGGCTTAAGGGAAAATCTAATTAACAGGGTAGGCTGTGACATGCCACTCCAGCGAAATCTGGGCAACATTGCTGTCATCTCTATTCTTGATTCTATTATGAGGCAAAAATGAACTTAGGTTTCACTGAGCAGGAAACGTTTATTGGTCCCAAATGACTCATCTAAACTAGGTAAAAGGGGTAATTTATCAAAGCTACTTAATTTGTACAGTTACTTTTCCAAACTACAAGTGCAGCATGTCTTAAAACCTTGTTGCTTGCAATAGTGATTTTACGAATAATAATTTTTTTCATTTTTCCGTGTGATTTTCTCCCCTTATTCCCTCCTCTCTTAGACTTAAAGACAAAACTCCAGTCTTTTCCAAGGTTGTTTCACAGAGGTTCTATTTTTCAGGCAGAACATCATACAAGAACAGACCACTACTATTTCTGAAAATAGTCACTCAGAAATTGTAAACTTATTTTTACCGTACAGGATAGATAATCCCATAAAACAATTTAAAACATTCCTCAACCTACTGCAATTTTAAGACAACAGAGAAAATGAAAAATTAATAGGTTACTTATTTTGAATTTAATTTCATCAACAATTTGGATTAGACTCCAGTTCAGGCATAGAATGATAATTCAAGTAAGAAAGATTAGTGATTTGGTAAATTTAAGTTTCAGATTCTGGGTCAGTCTACCTTAATCACCTCCATTTTAAGAATTTTGTTACTTCCCTGCAATGACACACATGATATTCCAAACAGAAGGAGGACGAAGACATTCATTTGAAAAAGACAAAGGTTAGGATAACCTGCTTCGACTGCACTTCTTACTAGATAGCCACAGATTATTACTGAGTAGAGATATGGGGCAGAATTAAGCCCTGTCAGGCGGGCTCAGCAAGGGAGGTTGGGAAGCCGACCGCCGCCCGCGATCAAGGCTGGAAGACGATTTTACGCTGGTGGGCCAATTAAGGCCCACCCACTGTGAAATGCAAGCAGCAGTGCTCAGCACTGCCTGTGCGGGCGGGAGGAGGAGGCCAAGCGGGACAGGCGCAAACTAGACGCACTTGAGAATCTCCCTGAGGCATAGAGCTGACTCAGAGAGATGAAGAGTTTTCAAGAAAAATAATAAAGAATTGAAAAATGTAATAAAACATGTCCCCTCATGTGATTCTGTCATATGAGCAGGGACATCTTATTAATTACATTTTAAAATTTTAATTTCATTTTTATTTGCTTTTGGAAACCTCATTCTGCCCATGGATGAGGTTTCCTCAAAAGTGCAAAGGTGGCTTGGCCTTTTTGCCTTCTCGCCAACCATAAAGTCGGACAGGCAGCAAAAAATGTAAGTTAATTGAAACTTTTAAGTGCCCTTAATAGGCCTTTTGACTTTTGGCATGCGCTCTGTCGACTGAAATATCACGCGATTGTACGCTGATGTCAGGATGCACGTCAGCGTCATTTTATGCTCGAGTGGGTTGCGCACATGTCAGGCCGCCAAGGTAAAAATTTTGCCCATGAAGAAGTTAACCATCTATACTATCCCACTCTCTGTTTTGGAAGAGGGTCGTAAGCTTATAAAATGGGGGGAAAGCAACAAGCAAAATTTTTTTTTAAATTGACAAAAGGAAGTAATGTAGTTAAATAATTATCATTTCTGGGCTCAAGCTAGCTTTTCAGGAAGTATTATCAATTCTGTGATGCGTGTTTTATAAAGAGATTTTGAATATCTTTTAAAATGAAGCGGATCAAGGCAGAATTATATGCAATGATGAAAAATACATCAAAATGCAGACTTCACTGTGTGATTAAAATAAAAACAAGTAGTTACATTTATATTACTCGTCGGCTTTTACATTGATATACTTTTGCAAATAAATGATCCATGTTCCCATGTTGAACCTAAATAGATATAACTTATATTTGTACAAAGTCATCCACTGTATTCCAGAACTTAGGGACAGGAGTAGGCCATTCAGCCTATCGAGCCTGCTCTGCCATTCAATACGATCATGGCTGATAATTCACTTCAATGCCTTTTTCCCACACTATCCCCACATCCCTTTATGTCATTGCTATTTAGAAACCTGTCAATCTCTGCTTTAAACATACTCAATGACTGAGCTTCCACAGCCCCCTGCTGTAGAGAATTCTAAAGATTCACAACCCTTTTGAGTAAATATTTTCTCTGCATCTCGGTCCTAAGTGACTTTCCCTTTATTTAGAAATTGTGAGAGCTGGTTTTAGACTCCCTAGCTAGGGGAAACATCTTACCTGCATCTACCCTGTCTATCCCTTTAAGTATTTTGTCAGCTTCAATTAGATCACCTCTCGCTCTTCAAAACCTTAGAGAATGCAGACCCAGCTTCCCTAATCTCTCTTCATAGGGCAGCCTCGCCATCCTGGGAACAAGTCTGATGAACATTTGTTGCACTCCCTCTATGGCAATAATACCCTTCCTAAGGTAAGGAGACCAAAACTGCACAAAGTACTCCAGGTGCAGTCTAAACAAGGTTCTATACAATTGAAGCAAGGCTTTGCTACGCCACTAAACTCCAAACTCTCTTACTCCAGGCCACATGGCTAGCATTCAAGAAAAAATTCAAGTCAAATAGAAATTTTCAACAACAACAGAGCCAACTGTTAGCACTTATTAAGAGGAGCAAAATCCAAACCCTTGCTAAGAACCTAGCCAGTCAGTCATTTAGAGCATCTACAGCTGACCACTGGACTATATATATGTGATCACTTCAAATTATGATGTACCCAGGAGACATATTGGGAGGTAGGAAATCCCAGAAAACCAAATCGAGATGGTTTAAAATCATTTTTGTCCATGTGAGTATGTCAAATAGTACATAAAATGTCACTATAAAATATAACTATGGTGAAATTACAGTGTAAACATTTCAAATGATCACATGAAGCATTCTGGGGTGCTTTATTTAATAAAGCATTACAAAATATGTCATATCATTGCTCAGTTTGAAAGTTCGTGTCAAAAAGCAGACTTAAAATGTGCAGGGAATTAGACAAGTAATAGTGTCAGCGGAAGCTTCACAGATGAGGACAAGCAGCTTAAGACATTCAGCTCAAAGTGGAGTATGAAGACAGATACCTTATTACAGACAAAATAGTAGGATAGAGAAGGAAAGGGTGTTAAATAAAAAAGGAAAAATATGCTGCGGAGGACAATAGGGAAAATGGGTCAGGGCTATGCGAAACATAACCACCACACCCACTATTAAAAATAAAATCAAACAACTAGAGGTACTAACTTGATTAGAGAGATAAAACATAGGCTTGATGGAAACTTATTTTCAACTGGAATGGAACTTGTAATTAAGCATTCCTAGCTTTAAAACTTAATGACAAATAAGGGAGTTGCGGGGGCAGGGTTGTACTATTAATGATAGAGTTGATCTGCAGACACTTGTTTGGTGGAAACATTAAGTTTATGTACAATATACTCAGCAGCAACTACATGTCTGTTTTCAACTCCAACTCTCTACACTGACTGCAGAGGCAGCATGTGCTACTCTCCTATTGGTTACTACAGATCATGTGATCTTACCTAACAAGTATTATTCTTAAAGATACATCACACACTAAATAAAACTATAATTACTACAGAGGGACTTGAATGGAAGTAGTTGCGATAAAATGAATGACTGCCTTCAAAACAGAAATGGGTTCTTAGCACTTTAGCACTTCCCCGCTCTTCACCCCACCTCTCCCACCCACCCCCACCATTGAAACAGACAAGATATCAACCAAAGACATGCAAGGTTAGAAGATTGTTTTGAAGGATAATAGCAAAACATTGTTGCTAGATGAATAACAAGGAACATAAACTCAGGATTATCAATAGATGAATGAAATCGCAAGATAGTTTTTCATACAGAAAGCTGAGAACATGGAGTACTTTGCTACAAGTGGCAGTTGAGGCAGATCCTAGAACATCATTTAAATTGGAATTAGATAAGGGTATCAAAAAATATAAAAGAATATATAAGAAAGGGCAGAGAAATATTGTTGAAAAAAACAAAAAAACTGCGGATGCTGGAAATCCAAAACATAAACAGAATTACCTGGAAAAACTCAGCAGGTCTGGCAGCATCGGCGGAGAGGAAAAGAGTTGACGTTTCGAGTCCTCATGACCCTTCGACAGAACTTGAGTTCGAGTCCAGGAAAGAGCTGAAATACAAGCTGGTTTAAGGTGTGTGTGTGGGGGGCGGAGAGATAGAGAGACAGAGAGGTGGAGGGGGGGGTGTGGTTGTAGGGACAAACATCACTGCTTGTTTGTCCCTACAACCACACCCCCCCCTCCACCTCTCTGTCTCTCTATCTCTCTGCCCCCCACACACACACCTTAAACCAGCTTATATTTCAGCTCTTTCCTGGACTCAAACTCAAGTTCTGTCGAAGGGTCATGAGGACTCGAAACGTCAACTCTTTTCTTCTCCGCTAATGCTGCCAGACCTGCTGAGTTTTTCCAGGTAATTCTGTTTTTGTTTTAAATATTGTTGAAGTTGAAGTCTAGTTGAAGAGCTAGAAATGGCATGAGTACAATGGCCAGATTAGTCTCCTTCTGGACTGTCAATTCTATGGTTCTTTAAATGAAAGTCACCAACTTTCATTTCCATAGCACTAGTAATGTAGTATTAATGTCCCAAATTTCCTTTACAGGAGCGTCATCAAACAGAATTTGACAGAAAGTCACAGGAAGAGAAAACAGGACAGATGAAAAGAGATAGGTTTTAATGAGCATCTTAAAGGAGAAGAGAAGGGTAGAAAGGAGAGCAAATTTAAGGAGGGAATTCCAGAGCTTAGGGCCTATGTTGAAGGCACGAACAGCAATGGTGGAGCGATTAAAATCAGAGATGCTCAAGAGGTTAGAATTGGAGCAATGTGGAGATCTTGGAGGGTTGAAGGGGTGAAGAGCTAGAGGAGGCTACAGAGATAGGAAGAGGCGAGATCGTGGAAGAACTTGAAAACAAGGCTGAGAACTTTAAAATTGAGGTGTTGTCAGCCAATGAAGGTCAGTGAATACAATGGTGAACAGGACTACGTGCAAGGTAGGATGTAGGAAGCAGAGTTTTGAATGAGCTCAAGTTTATACAGAGTGAAAGATGGGAGGCCTGCCAGGTATGCACTGGAATAGTCGTGTCTAGAGGTGACAAAGGCATAAATGAGGATTTCAACAACAGATAAACTGAGACAGGGACAGAATTAGGTAATACTACGGAGATGGAAATAAGCAGTCTTGGGATCATGTGCATATGTGGTTGGAAGCTCATTTCTTGAGCTTATATATACAAAGAGAGGGCTTTAAACTAAATAGAGTGGGGGGAGAGTTCTGGAAAGGGGATACGTAGGCTGATAAAGCAAAAAGATATGTCAGCCTTTCAAGCAGCTATTTAGGTAATGATACCCAGAGTGTGACAGGAAGGGACAGAGTATAAAAACATTAAAAAAAAACAGCAGCAAATAGGATCACAGGGGTAAAAAATGGTCAAAAGGCAAAATTAATGGCTCTTTATTTAATTGCATGTAGTATTTGAAGCAAAATAAATGAATTAATAGCACAAATAGAGGTTAATGGGTATGATCTCATAGCCATTATGGAGATGTGGTTACAAGGAGATCAAAGCTAGGAACTAAATATTCAGGGGTATGTGAGTTTTCAAAAGGACAGGCAGGAAGGAAAGGGTGGTGCAGTAACTTTGTCAGTATGAGATGGAATAAGTACGATATCAAGAAAGGATGTTGGATCGGAAGATGTAGAATCCATATGGATGGAGTAAGAAATAACAAGGGGAAGACGACACTGGTGGGAGTAATCTATAGGCCCCCGAACAGTAACTATATTGTTGGACAGAGAATAAATCAGGAGATAATGAGGCCATGTAAAAAAGGCAGTACATTAATCATGACTTTAATCTTCGTGTAGGTTGGGAAAATCAAATTGGCAGAGATAGCCACGAGCAAGAAGTCATGGAGTGTATTCAGGACTGTTTCCAAGAACAAAATGTTATGGATCCAACCAGGGATCAGGTTATTTTGGATCTGGTAATGTGTAATGAGGCAGGTTTAATAAATTATCTCAGAGTAAAAGATCCCCTAGGAAACAGTGACCGTAACATGGTAGAATTTAGTATTCAGTTTGAGAGTGAGAAACTTGGGTCGGAAACAACTATGCTAAACTTAAATAAGGGTAATTACAAAGGAATGAGAGCAGAGTTGGCTGGAATGCATTGGGATAGGATTTTAGCAGAAAAAATGGTTGATGAACAATGGAAGACATTTAAGAAAATAGTTTATGATTCACAACAAAGATACATCCCAGTGAGGAAGAAGGATTCAAGGAAGGGGATAAACCAACCATGGTTAACCAAGGAAGTTAAGGATAGTATCAAATTGAAAGAAAAGACGTATGATGTAGCAAAGATTAGTGGTAAGCCAGAGGATTAGGAAAGTTTTAAAAACCAACAAAAGGTGACCAAAAAAAAGAGGGAGAAAATAAACTGAGGGTATACTAGCAAGTAATATAAAAATGGAAAATAAGAACTTATTTAAATATATAAGAAGGAAGAGAGAAACCAAAGTGAACATAGGCCCCTTACAGAATAAGGCTGGGGGAAAACTAATGGGGAACCAGGAAATGGCAGAGGAGTTGAATAAATACTTTCCTTCAGTCTTCATGATAGAAGACACTAATAGCATTCCAATACTGAATAATCAAGGGGCAAAAGAGGGGGAAGAAATAAATACAATAACTATCACTAGAGAAAAAGTACTAGGGAAACTAAATGAGGCTAAAGGCCAATAAATCCCCTGGACCTGATGGGTTGCATCCTCGGATATTAAAGGAAGTAGCTACAGAGATGGTGGATGCACTGGTAGTAATCTTCCAAGAATCTTTAGATTCTGGAAAAGTCCCAGAGATTTGGAAAACTGTCAATGTAACACCCTTATTCAAAAAGGGAGGAAGACAAAAAACAGGTAACTATAGGCCAGTTAGCTTAACATCTGTCATTGTGAAAATATTAGAGTCTATTATAAAGGATGTAACAGCAGAGAATTTAGAAATACATAATCTAATCAAGCAGAATCAGCATGGCGTCAAGAAGGGGAAATCATGCCTGACAGATTTATTAGAATTTTTTGAAGAGGTAATTAGCGGGATAGATAAAAGGGGACCAGTAGTTGTAACATGTTTAGATATCCAAAAGGTGTTCGATAAGGTACCGCACGTAAGACTGCTTAATAAGATGAGAGCCCATGGTTTTGGGGGTAGCATATTAGCATGGATGGAGGATTGGCTAACTAATAGAAGATAGAGAGCTGGGATAAAGGGGGCATTTTCAGGATGGCAACCTGCAATTAGTAGAGTGCCACGGGGATCAGTGCTTGGGCCTCAATTATTTACAATATATATTAATAACTTAGATGAGGGAATTGGATGTACTATCGCCAAGTTTGTGGATGATACAAAAATAGGTGGGAAGGTAAGTGGTGAGGATGACACAAGGAGTTTACAGAGGGATGCAGACAGGTTCAGTGAGTGAGCAAAAAAGTGGCAGGTGGAATATAATGTGGGAAAATGTGAGGCTATGCACTTTGGCAGGAAGAATAGAGGAGCTGAATATTACTTAAATGGAGAAAGACTGTAGAAGGCTGCAGCACAGAGAGATTTGGGAGTTCTTGTGCATGAATCCCAAAAAGCTAACATAAGAGTTCAACAGGTAATAGGAAAGGCACATGGAGTGTTGGCCTTTATTTAAAAGGGAATGGAGTATCAAAATAGGAAGTCTTCTAAAACTATACAAGGCAGTAGTTAGACCAACACCAAAAATACTATGAACAGTTTTGGTCCCCTTATCAAAGAAAGATATGACGGCATTGGAGCCAGTTCAGAGAAGGTTCACTAGGGTTGATTCCGGGTATGGACGGATTTTATGAAGAGAGGTTGAGTAGGTTGGGCCTGTACTCATTGGAGTTTAGAAAAATGAGAGGCGATCTTATTGAAACATATAAGATTCTCAGGGGGCTTGACAGGGTAGATGCTGAGAGATTGTTTACCCTTGTGGGAAAGTCTAGGACCAGAGGGCATAATCTGAGAGTAAGGGGACGCCCATTTAAGACAGAGATGAGGAGGAATTTCTTCTCTCAGAGGTTGTTAAACTATGGAATTCCTTAGCGCAGAGGGCTGTAGAAGCTGGGTCATTAGGTATATTCAAGGAAGAGTTGGACAGATTTTTAATCAGCAAGGGAATCAGGGGTAATGGGGAAAAGGCAAGAAGGTAGAGTTGAAGATTATCAGATCAGCCATGATCGCATTGAATGGCAGAGCAGACTTGATGGAGCGAATGGACTACTTCTGCTCTTATGGTCTTATTTAAGGGTCATATATGACACCAAAGTTGCATCCATTCTGGTCCAGCCACAGACAGTTGCCAGGGAGGAGAATGGAGTTGGTGGCTGGGGTGCAGTGTTTGTGACTGTGAGGAAAGACATGACAATTACAGTCAACAGGACTTTATACCAGAATGAGTTATCAACTTTAGGTAAAGTAGGTGGCAGAGAAGAGAAACAAGTAGATAAATTTATTCATCATCAACTGTCATTACATGATGAAGTGCACAATTAGTTTAAAGGCTTCAAATCAAGATTTCCAGCCAAACAGAAGAGTCTGGGTAATAACTTTTTTAATGTTGCTCCAGCAATTGTTTCCAGAGCAGTACTGACACAAAGATAAAAATAACTTCAATGACTCAGTCCAATATGCGCAAAGGAATTATGTACACTTATCATGAAACATACAACTTTGATCAAAATGATTCTCAGCATACATGTGGAACCACCACCAAGAGTAGAACAGGAATGAGTTCCATAAATTGTGATCAGATTTAGTCAGTGAAGGTAATGGTGATATTTCTGATAGATCCCAAGCTCTTTTTCTTTATTTTCGATTCTTGAGATATTGTCAACTCTTACCAGGTCATCTGCAAGGTTAATCTAGGGAAAAAATATGTAAATCTTGTTCACATAAGTCAAGGAATGATAAAAAGCTGTTTTGTGGCTGAAGCAAACTGGTTTTCTGTATTTATGTACATCACATTATAACACAGTGAATCATGCTGCTGTTAATGATCATTTCTATTTGATCAAACCCATACTTCACAGGGCTGGCTTGCAGTATAGCAGTGATATATAATAATACAGGTTCCAGGATAAAAATAAATGGATACAAACTTAGAAAAGTGAATATACAGTGAAAATATAACTTTTGTCCCCAAAGTATGTAGTGAATGACCTATCTGTGAGAATGTGAAAGCTGAGAATGTTAGCTATTCAAGAAGTGATTGAATGATATGGAAAACAATTCACTTTATTGGTCCACATTTCTAAGAGAAGATGGATGTCTAGTGATGCAGCAAGGGAAATGTGGTTTTCAGCAGGTTGCTTTCATTAGTGATTTGGAAAATAAATTCCCAGAGTTTTTCCAGACATTAGCCACAGGTTATTTTCTCCTCCCAGGAATTATCATTACTAATGAAGTGGGAAGGTGATGGCCAACTTCGTACCTTCTTTCCTGTATGAGGGCAGCAAATAGTACAAGCAGATTATACATTTAACCTAATACAATGTTACTAACCTGAGATACCACTGTGAATGAGTGCAAATTAATTTCACATAAAACAGAATTTGGTGAAAAAGTCAAAAGTTTGTAAAGTGCAATGGATTAAAATATTTTTTAAAAGTTTAAACTGCATACTGTATAATGCAAAATTTCTTGCCTATGTGTAATGTTTTCCAAGAATAGGTGGGTTTCTCTTTCCAGAGATCTTTTTCCTTTACAAACATCACGCTATTTTCCCTCCCTGGTCAGTCTCCGCTGAGTCTGTTCGACCAATTTATCTTGACCAACTTCTAACCCTTCTGTCTTACGCTTCTATTGCAACATTTGTGTTGTTACATTTTTGTCATTCCTTTAATCTTCTTACTTCCTTTGTGATACATAGCTAGACAGATCAGTAACACGTTTTATTCAATTCTTGTTCAAACTCTTGCAAGTTCAATTTTTCCAAAAGCAATGCCAATGGTATAAAGCAATAATAAACTGCAGTGAACTTTGAACTGCCTATCTTAAAATAAATAAATCAGGTTTTCTCAAAACCAATTTTTCCTCACCAGATTCAAGAGACATCTTCTTCCAAAATGCAATTCATTGAACAAATAACAGCAATACATTGCATATACACAGTCAGTGCATTCTGGACAAGGCACACAACTACGTGGTGTCTTAAGTAGAATGTTAAAAGTCTTAAGTCTGGCACATATCCATCATGTTTCAACATATCCCACATGCAAATGAAAAGCTACCACTCACTTGATTCCTTCAAATATCATGCACATAAAAGTAAAAAAAATCAATATCAATTAAATGATACTAACTGCCTCAATATTACTGTAAGAGGTAGAAAAATGGCTGATGAGGAATAAGCACCAGCAATTAAAAAAAATTGGAAAAAACTGCATGAAGGAGAATAAAGTGGATAAAATCACTTTAAAATGTTTCTTCAAAGTAACCTGAGGAAACAGCATTGAAGAAAATTCTAAATATAATACATTAAAAATAAAGTAACAGAAGCATTGAACTTACCCTCAGAATTGCCTTTAAAATTATACAATGTTTTAAACATTGCAATGTTTCCCATTATAGGCCAGTGCCTTCTCTAGGGACTGAAATTCAAATTCCACAATGCTTAGAACTTGTTAATATGGGGGCTCAGCCTGGTAGCAGACTACAACGTTGGAATTAACTGTCACCACAGTGCAGAATGATTGCTCTAATGTAGCAGCTTTAAATTGCTATATTCAGTTAAACTGAGGATTGACTCCAAACAAGAAGCTTTGATAGATTCTGTGAGTGGACAGTTTTACAGTAATCGTAAAAGAATTTACTTTTCAATCTTCTGATGGGAGAAATAAAATCCCTGTGCCATATAGAGTTTTCTAAAAGTCAGATCCAGGAACAGCTCTCTCTATATGTAGATTCCTCTAAACAGCTACCATTCTCCACATCTCTATCAGTAACAGGAATTTAGCCTCCTAACCATCAGTGCATAACCTAGTAACACAAGTCCGGCTTAACGTTCTGAATATTATCTATAATGGAAATTGTTGAACCTGGAGGTAGAAGCCAGACAGGTGGCCAGTCAAAATCGGTCTGGTGGCCGCTGTCCGGCTCTGTTCCTCGTCTGGTATTTTAATCTACTCTTCTAAGCAGGAGGAAAGGATAATGACTGAAACCTTCTTTCTGACATCATGGGCCAAATGCTGTTTTAACCAATAGCCTGAACTAGATGCTGGTATGGTATTCTCATGGGGAAATTAGCAGAAAGAGGAGTCAGGGCTCGATGAGGCCCAAAGAGATAGGTTTAACTATTTTGTATATTCCTTGTACAAATGAGAAGAGCAAGAGTGCTCCTCCACAACCAACAAGGAAAATGTAGGCCTCTCCTGCCCTAGAATCCTGTTCTTCCCAGTTGAGAGACCCTCCCAAAACCTCAGATAAGTTCTCCCTACAGTATTAGCCAATATTCATCCCTTAAACAACATAATTTAAAAAGATTTTCTGGTTATTCACTGCTGTTTGTGGGATCTTGCTGTATGCAAATTGGCTGTTGTTTTCCCTACATTACAACAGTAATTGCATTTCATTACACTTTAAAAGTTAATCCCTGGCTGTAAAATGCTTTGGGACATCCTGAGATCACAAAATATGAGTCTTTTTTTCCCTCGTGACTCATTCTTTTCTTCCTCATTAATTTTCTTCACCCTACCCGAGATCAGCTAGTTCAGCACAGTGCATGAATCAAACACGAAATCTTCTTGGTTTGCATGGCTCAGCTATGTATGGGTGAACATACTGAGCCACCAGGGAGCTCACTTTTTTAAAGAAAGCTTTTGGCATCGAAAATCTCTCCTCTCGATGTTGCCAACTCCTTGACTCATAATAACCTGTAAGACTCACTATGTGGCTCAACACCAATTTTTTTTTAAAAGTAGTCTTGGCTCTTAAGGTTGCTCCTGGGCAATGTGACGGTCCTAACATTTATAAGTAAGTGTTAAATTAACAAGACATGTTTTGGAGATTTTGGCTTTTTTGTGCAGTAAACAATATACTTTCTGGCCATGAAAACGATGAGCAGGTCACTGAAACTTTTGTCTATTCTGGTAACTAAACATCTTCCATCTCAGAGTCACTGATTGTTGTTAGTATTTTCATAATACATTTAAAGAAAACCAAGCTTGAGAATTTTAAGTTTAAATGAATTTCCAAATATATTTTTAAACTGATGGAACATAACAACCTATCACACAATTCCGTCACCTGGATGTAAGTTTACATCCAAATTACGAGTTTATTAATAAAAAAAATCCAGCATCTTATTTCTTATGTGTAAAAAAATTACAGTTTGCTCCTGAAAATTATACTCCTGTCAACTTCAGCTCTGCTACAGGTCCAGATACAAGCTAAAAAAAGACTCATGTTTTTCTAGTGGCCAATCACATCCCCCAATCTTCCCGAAATGTTTTGCATACAATGAATGATTTTGCAGTGTGAATGTAGCAGAATATTGCAACATACAAAGGCTTCCACAAATAGCAGTGAAATGAATGACTGGTTTGACGGACTTGATTGAGGAAGAGATATTAGTCATGACTTGGGTGGGTGGGGGGCTAATTTGCACTTCTTTATCATCCACAGGAACAGGCAAACTAAACCTTGGCTCTCTCTAATAATGCAGTGCTATATTTTGTGATCAAACTCTGAAGTGAGAATTGAACACTGCAACCTTTTGACAACCAACTGAGTCAAAGTGACATCCAAAAAGTCTGGAAAAATTGCATCTTTCCAACCTGATGTTGTCATACTGGAAGTTGTTACAATTTATTCCAGATTTAATTATAAGCAAGCCACAGAAATATAGGCCAGAATTTTATCTGTCAAGGTGGGTAGGTTAGGTGCGGGTGGGAAGCTAAATCCCTGGGCCACGTTTGGAGGCGAGTGGGAATCCCCTGAGAAACAGTCAGGACAGTCATTTAAATATTTAACCTTAATTCTGGTTTTAACAGCCAGTAAATGGGTTCGCCGAGCTGTGTGGAACTTACTAGGGTCAACAAGGTGAGAGCACAGCAAGGAACTGACAGGCTTGAAAGCCTTTAAAGAGTGAAACAAAAAGCAACTAGCTGGCCAATGTGAAAGGTTTCTACTCACAGCACTTATTCTGAGAATGTGCTTCCACTGCTTCATAGGTGGCTTACAATCTTTGGAAGTCATTTCACCTACCTTGGACTTTACTCACCTGGATCTTCACTTCCCTGCTGTCAACCTTCATTGCAGTATGGAAGCAGCAGCTTATTTAGCTCTACCTTGGACCTCTGATGAGGAACAAGATGAGCAGGACCAGCAACACCAACAGCACCAAGGGCATCATGGGCAACAGCTGTTTCTCCCTAAGCCACATGCTACTCCACAGGACAGAGAGAATGGGCATAGAGGTCCAGCTGGAAGGAGGCAAGACTTCCAATACTAGGTCCACAGGCAGAGGATAGGCTTTCTCAACATGCCTGAGCACCAGTGCCTCAGGAGGCTCTGCTTTGCACAGCAGGTTGTTGTTGATACCTGCAGTCTCATGGAACAAGACCTCCTTTACAGTGGACCAAGGGAGCATGCATTGCCGGTGGCAGTCAAGGTGGCTATCATTTGAGGGGCCCCTGGGTCTCTGCCTCTTGTGCACTGTTGTCTCCTGCAATGAGAGAGTGCTTGGAAGTATGTCTGAGAAATAGGTTGTGTGGAAAGGAGGAAATGAAACCAATTGTGGAAGATGACAGTGAGGCATATGTACGAGGTGTCAATAAGATGAGGGTGAGTGTTAGCTGTTCAAATGGGGATATAAGGTGTTGTGGAGCTGCAAGATGTGTTGGTCAGAGTAATCGTTTAGGAAAATGCTGGAGAAGTCAAAATGTGGGGGTTGGCTGTCATTATGCCAATCACCTTTCCTGCACTCATGAGGTCACTGAACCCAGCTTCACAGGACCATATTCCTGCTGGCCACTTCCTCGGCCACTTCCATATTGTTTGTTTTAAGAGGCTGGCTTCTTCTAGCCAACTGTAGGAAGCAGCACTTCACTCAGTTCCTCAGGTTCCACAGCAGGACCTCCAGGATAGAGGCAGGAGACCCAAGGATCAGCCCATTCCTGTGGTTGATGAATCCTCAGGAAATAATGTGGAATTCAGCCACTCTGACCCCTGTTTATGTCCCTTTAAGTAGGAACCGTTTTTTTGACAGAGTATGAGTCATCATAAAACAAAAACAGAATTACCTGGAAAAACTCAGCAGGTCTGGCAGCATCGGCGGAGAAGAAAAGAGTTGACGTTTCGAGTCCTCATGACCCTTCGACAGAACTTGAGTTCGAGTCCAGGAAAGAGCTGAAATATAAGCTGGTTTAAGGTGTGTGTGTGGGGGGCGGAGAGATAGAGAGACAGAGAGGTGGAGGGGGTTGGTGTGGTTGTAGCGACAAACAAGCAGTGATAGAAGCAGATCATCAAAAGATGTCAACAACAATAGTACAATAGAACACATAGGTGTTAAAGTTAAAGTTGGTGATATTATCTAAACGAATGTGCTAATTAAGAATGGATGGTAGGGCACTCAAGGTATAGCTCTAGTGGGTTTTTTTTTATATTTTATATAATGGAAATAGGTGGGAAAAGGAAAATCTTTATAATTTATTGGGAAAAACAAAAAGAAGGGGGTAACAGAAAGGGGGTGGGGATGGGGGAGGGGACTCACGACCTAAAGTTGTTGAATTCAATATTCAGTCCGGAAGGCTGTAAAGTCCCTAGTCGGAAGATGAGGTGTTGTTCCTCCAGTTTGCGTTGGGCTTCACTGGAACAATGCAGCAAGCCAAGGACAGACATGTGGGCAAGAGAGCAGGGTGGAGTGTTAAAATGGCAAGCGACAGGGAGGTTTGGGTCATTCTTGCGGACAGACCGCAGGTGTTCTGCAAAGCGGTCGCCCAGTTTACGTTTGGTCTCTCCAATGTAGAGGAGACCACATTGGGAGCAACGAATGCAGTAGACTAAGTTGGGGGAAATGCAAGTGAAATGCTGCTTCACTTGAAAGGAGTGTTTGGGTCCTTGGACGGTGAGGAGAGAGGAAGTGAAGGGGCAGGTGTTGCATCTTTTGCGTGGGCAAGGGGTTGTGCCATAGGAGGGGGTTGAGGAGTAGGGGGTGGTGGAGGAGTGGACCAGGGTGTCCCGGAGGGAGCGATCCCTACGGAATGCCGATAAGGGGGGTGAAGGGAAGATGTGTTTGGTAGTGGCATCATGCTGGAGTTGGCGGAAATGGCGGAGGATGATCCTTTGAATGCGGAGGCTGGTGGGGTGATAAGTGAGGACAAGGGGGACCCTATCATGTTTCTGGGAGGGAGGAGAAGGAGTGAGGGCGGATGCGCGGGAGATGGGCCGGACACGGTTGAGGGCCCTGTCAACGACCGTGGGTGGAAAACCTCGGTTAAGGAAGAAGGAGGACATGTCAGAGGAACTGTTTTTGAATGTAGCATCATCGGAACAGATGCGACGGAGGCGAAGGAACTGAGAGAATGGGATGGAGTCCTTACAGGAAGTGGGGTGTGAGGAGCTGTAGTCGAGATAGCTGTGGGTGTCGGTGGGTTTGTAATGGATATTGGTGGACAGTCTATCACCAGAGATTGAGACAGAGAGGTCAAGGAAGGGAAGGGAAGTGTCAGAGATGGACCACGTGAAAATGATGGAGGGGTGGAGATTGGAAGCAAAATTAATAAATTTTTCCAAGTACTGACGAGAGCATGAAGCAGCACCGAAATAATCATCGATGTACCGGAGAAAGAGTTGTGGAAGGGGGCCGGAGTAGGACTGCAACAAGGAATGTTCCACATACCCCATAAAGAGACAGGCATAGCTGGGGCCCATGCGGGTACCCATAGCCACACCTTTTATTTGGAGGAAGTGAGAGGAGTTGAAGGAGAAATTGTTCAGCGTGAGAACAAGTTCAGCCAGACGGAGGAGAGTAGTGGTGGATGGGGATTGTTCGGGCCTCTGTTCGAGGAAGAAGCTAAGGGCCCTCAGACCATCCTGGTGGGGGATGGAGGTGTAGAGGGATTGGACGTCCATGGTGAAGAGGAAGCGGTAGGGGCCAGGGAACTGGAAATTGTTGATGTGACGTAAGGTGTCAGAGGAATCACGGATGTAGGTGGGAAGGGACTGGACAAGGGGAGAGAGAAGGGAGTCAAGATAACGAGAAATGAGTTCTGTGGGGCAGGAGCAAGCTGAGACGATCGGTCTACCGGGGCAGTTCTGTTTGTGGATTTTGGGTAGGAGATAGAAGCGGGCCGTCCGAGGTTGGGCAACTATCAGGTTGGAAGCTGTGGGAGGGAGATCCCCAGAGGAGATGAGGTCAGTGACAGTCCTGGAAACAATGGCTTGATGTTCAGTGGTGGGGTCATGGTCCAGGGAGAGGTAGGAGGAAGTGTCTGCGAGTTGACGCTCAGCCTCCGCGTGGTAGAGGTCAGTGCGCCAGACAACAACAGCACCACCCTTGTCAGCGGGTTTGATGACAATGTCAGGGTTGGACCTGAGAGAATGGAGTGCAGTAAGTTCAGAGAGAGACAGGTTAGAATGGGTGAGAGGAGCAGAGAAATTGAGACGACTAATGTCGCGCCGACAGTTCTCAATGAAAAGATCGAGAGAAGGTAAGAATCCAGAGGGAGGGGTCCAGGTGGAGGGAGAATATTGAAGATGGGTAAAAGGATCCGTTGAACTGGGAGAGGACTCCTGCCCAAAGAAGTGAGCCCGGAGACGAAGACGGCGGAAGAAGAGTTCAGTATCATGCCGAGCCCGAAATTCATTGAGGTGAGGGCGTAAGGGTATGAAACTAAGTCCTTTGCTGAGCACTGAACGTTCAGCATCGGAGAGGGGTTTATTAATTTATTAATTTTGCTTCCAATCTCCACCCCTCCATCATTTTCACGTGGTCCATCTCTGACACTTCCCTTCCCTTCCTTGACCTCTCTGTCTCAATCTCTGGTGATAGACTGTCCACCAATATCCATTACAAACCCACCGACACCCACAGCTATCTCGACTACAGCTCCTCACACCCCACTTCCTGTAAGGACTCCATCCCATTCTCTCAGTTCCTTCGCCTCCGTCGCATCTGTTCCGATGATGCTACATTCAAAAACAGTTCCTCTGACATGTCCTCCTTCTTCCTTAACCGAGGTTTTCCACCCACGGTCGTTGACAGGGCCCTCAACCGTGTCCGGCCCATCTCCCACGCATCCGCCCTCACTCCTTCTCCTCCCTCCCAGAAACATGATAGGGTCCCCCTTGTCCTCACTTATCACCCCACCAGCCTCCGCATTCAAAGGATCATCCTCCGCCATTTCCGCCAACTCCAGCATGATGCCACTACCAAACACATCTTCCCTTCACCCCCCTTATCGGCATTCCGTAGGGATCGCTCCCTCCGGGACACCCTGGTCCACTCCTCCACCACCCCCTACTCCTCAACCCCCTCCTATGGCACAACCCCTTGCCCACGCAAAAGATGCAACACCTGCCCCTTCACTTCCTCTCTCCTCACCGTCCAAGGACCCAAACACTCCTTTCAAGTGAAGCAGCATTTCACTTGCATTTCCCCCAACTTAGTCTACTGCATTCGTTGCTCCCAATGTGGTCTCCTCTACATTGGAGAGACCAAACGTAAACTGGGCGACCGCTTTGCAGAACACCTGCGGTCTGTCCGCAAGAATGACCCAAACCTCCCTGTCGCTTGCCATTTTAACACTCCACCCTGCTCTCTTGCCCACATGTCTGTCCTTGGCTTGCTGCATTGTTCCAGTGAAGCCCAACGCAAACTGGAGGAACAACACCTCATCTTCCGACTAGGGACTTTACAGCCTTCCGGACTGAATATTGAATTCAACAACTTTAGGTCGTGAGTCCCCTCCCCCATCCCCACCCCCTTTCTGTTACCCCCTTCTTTTTTTTTTTCCCAATAAATTATAAAGATTTTCCTTTTCCCACCTATTTCCATTATATAAAATATAAAAAAAAACCCACTAGAGCTATACCTTGAGTGCCCTACCATCCATTCTTAATTAGCACATTCGTTTAGATAATATCACCAACTTTAACTTTAACACCTATGTGTTCTATTGTACTATTGTTGTTGACATCTTTTGATGATCTGCTTCTATCACTGCTTGTTTGTCGCTACAACCACACCAACCCCCTCCACCTCTCTGTCTCTCTATCTCTCCGCCCCCCACACACACACCTTAAACCAGCTTATATTTCAGCTCTTTCCTGGACTCGAACTCAAGTTCTGTCGAAGGGTCATGAGGACTCGAAACGTCAACTCTTTTCTTCTCCGCCGATGCTGCCAGACCTGCTGAGTTTTTCCAGGTAATTCTGTTTTTGTTTTGGATTTCCAGCATCCGCAGTTTTTTTGTTTTTATCTATGAGTCATCATCACACCCACAATCTGTGACTGATCAGAAAACCTGAAAGCAGAGTTAAATGGGCATGGAAAAGTCTGCTTCTCTGCCAAACAGGTTCCCAACCCACTGCTACATCCCTCCACTCCATCTAGCCCATTGCGAGTGGGTCTGTTTTCATCAAATTCTCTCCATAATTCTACTTTAATAATTTCTGATGTTTATCAGAAAGCCTCACATTTCTGTGGAGCAAATCGGTTTCTTGTAATCGCTAAAATTATTTTCAAAACACATTTATTTACAGATATAAAGAAATCCCAGTATTAACTTTGGACTTCAAGAAGCATCTGCAGTTGTGGTGAGGAGTGGAAAGAGAAGGGAAGGTCTGCTTGGTGTGGTAGTTGCTACATTTTGCTCCGGATAGCAAGCAGAAGAATTGAGTCAAGATAACATTTAAAATCAAGAAAATCTCCACCCTGTCAACTTGTAGGCATGATGGAAGCACACTGGAACTGATTACCATTTATTACAGACTTAATGACCATGAACACGTGTCAGGTTCTTATGACCCAAGGTCCAGCAAACCTGAAATAGTATCTAACTAACCAAGCATATTTTTCTTCATTGCAATAAACAAATATTTTAAAACTGGTACACCAATTAAATGCAGCGATGCTATCTGTGTTGCTTTACTTCTAAAAACCTTGAAAAGATAAATAAATATATTAAATAAATATTTTAAAACAATTAACTAATCTCAAGTATACAGCAAAGCAAAATTCCTCACCTCTCTCCATCTGCAGCCTGTTGATGGAAACATTTGGTGAGGGCACTTGTACATGCTCTAGTTAATTATTGAGGATTTTAAAAATGGCAACCAAATTCCCTCAGGAGAATAATCTGGCCTTGGGTCCTTCAAGTTGAAGATTCACAGTTTGCTGCTTTACATAGCGCATTCATCATTTAGAGTGTGATATCACCTGTACAGAGCCTCAGGTTAATTATTTAAATTAACATGATAGCAAGTCTAACATTCTTTGTATATAAAGGGATCTTTGCAGTTTTTCATGTAAATAGGTGATTGTATGGATTGGTCAGAATGGAATCAGATTTTCTAAAACTGGCACACAGGTACATTATTACAATAGTGTAATGGGCAGGGTGCCCTTCTCTTGATACTGGTACCAATGAAGATTACAGAAAAACTGGTGTCTCAATGCACAATCGTCCAGCAACAGATCAGAAAGATAAATGGTCAATTTATCACACGGTCAAATCAGAGAATGCTGTGTTTATACTCTGACACTGCTAAATTCCCACTGCCATTAGTGCTCCCAACAAACAAAGAGATGACATCCTTTCACACTGGGTTTTTATTCACAAACTGTATTCACTCAAGTTAAGGCATTGAGACAAAAAGTAGTTGAACATGCTGATGGGCTAGACATTGAAGCTGTTATCCACAAAACTGGAAATAATAAGCAATTCACCAGTTTGGTTCAATCATTGAGAAACACATCATACGTCACATTCATTGTATTGGGAGCTGCCTAGTCCTGGTTGACACCAGGAGCTAAACATTTGTCCGCTCCTGTTTTTAGACACAGAGGTCATTATTCTTGATCTTCCTACACTGGGTCCCATTGAGAGGTTAAAAACAAAAAAACTGCGGATGCTGGAAATCCAAAACAAAAACAGAATTACCTGGAAAAACTCAGCAGGTCTGGCAGCATCGGCGGAGAAGAAAAGAGTTGACGTTTCGAGTCCTCATGACCCTTCGACAGAACTTGCGTTACGCAAGTTCTGTCGAAGGGTCATGAGGACTCGAAACGTCAACTCTTTTCTTCTCCGCCGATGCTGCCAGACCTGCTGAGTTTTTCCAGGTAATTCTGTTTTTGTTTTCCCATTGAGAGGTTGATGCTTCAGATTGATATTTGATGCCAGGTCATCGGCCTGAGATGTTAACTCTGTTTCTAACTCCATAGATGCTGCCAGACCCGCTGAGTATTTCCAGAATTATCTGTTTTTATTTCAAATTTCCATCATCCACAATATTCTGTAAAGGTATCAAAAAGGTAACTAACTCTGAAATGAATCCGGCAGTCTTGCAAAATTTTCAAATTTAAAGCTATTGCCAATTTGGAGAGTTCATTTTAATAATCTGAACTAATGTCCATTCCCCCACAACCCCTGTTAAGGGTAACTCTTACAACTCAAATATCATGGCACTGTGAAAACTGCTGTGGAAAATCTCTACTCCTGTGGTTTAAAGTGGAACTGACATAGAATCAGTTTTTCTTGCACCAAATTCACAGTTGAAGCCTGAATTTGGAGTCATGGCTCAAATTGACAATGGGTATGAAACAGGGCAGGGTTTTTGAGATGTTTCCCGCCCTGCCACCCGAAGAGTCAGCGGGAAACATATCCTGGCCAATACTGTTCTGTTGCATATTCAGGGTGTAAACAGGTTCTTTGGGGCTTGTCTATTCTCCCAAAATAAGCTGCTCGAGACTGCAGTTTGTTAAAACCATTACTCTTTACAGCTACTACATGCATATTGGGACCTCTGCATGAGGTTGGAACTTTTGCTCCCTCCAGATTTCTGTTACTCAGTCATGTGATGTTACACCATTATTACATCAGCATCACGTGCTTCTGATGTTAACTCTTTACATCTCCCCCCAAGTCTTTATTTATCCCTATAATATTTACATCCTCCTGCACCTCCCCCTCAAAGACTCAGACTTCACTGGCTTAGTCTCTGAGGTGCCTTGATCAATCTCCCTGATCTTGTTCTAACCTCCTTCTGAGGTCACGATTATTCTTACTGTCCCTTCTTTTAGTGTGAGTGTTCTTCTCCTGGATGGCTATAGAGTTTTGTCTTACTTCTTTTTTACCTTCAGGATCTGAGTAGTAAGCCCAAGTTTCTATTGGCTTTCTTTCCAAGGATCTTAAGGTGCTATGGTTTTTCCTTATGGTGCCCTGGTCTGTCTCAATCCTGTTATAATCTTGGCTGTATACATAGGTCTACAAATTACTAATATAATCACTCCCAAAACCCCTAATTAATCTGGCTCCCAGTTACACCTCCATTAAGGCAACAGTACAAACAAATAGATTTAAACAGACCCAGGCAAAGCAGCACAATACCCTGGACAGTCGCTTTCAAAATGAGTTTTCTCAGCTTCAGTTCCCATAGACAGCAACTTGATGTGCAGAGTCTGGAGGCTTTTCACACTTGTGTTAGATCTTAGAAGGCCCTCTCTTCTTATACACAGCCTCATCTCCTTTATACATGCTTCTCCCTTTTTAATGCAAATTCCATTGTTCTAATATGGTCTTTGCATCTTCGTTTTTCTCATAATATAAATCTTTGATAGTACTAATTTTATCAGTAACCTTTGGGAAAAATAAACACACTGTTTGGCTTAGCTTCTTCTGGTAAGGTGTAACATCTCTCTGAAATTCAAACTACCCTAATTTATCTATAAATGCAAATTTTCCTCACACCCTAAAACTTCAGCTTGTTGGTAACTGAAAATCTCCGGGTCAGCTGTCTCAAATTCAGTTAAATCCCTCCCCCACACATACATACAGTGAAATTAATCCAAATCCCACTATTAACCCACTTTTACAATAAATCCCAATAATATTATGAAAATTATTATAGTTTCATGACAATCTAATTTGGTGAATAGAGTACTCTTGGCTAGCTTGGCGAGATTCTCATTCACTGACACCATCAGGTGGATCTCATGGGCAGAATTTTCGGGTCGGTGAGCAGGGGCGGGGCCCACTCACTGACGCGTAAAATGACTTGCAGTGATGTCGGGCGCGCATCCCAATGTCACCATGCGTCATTTAGATTTTCAGTTCAGCGGGCGCACAGCCGAGTTGGCTATGTGCCTGCTGACCTGTCAACAGCCTATTAAGGCCATTTAACAACTAATTAAACCAATAAACTGAGCTGCCTGTCCAACCTTAAGGTTGGCAGGCAGGCGAAGAGCCCAGGTGGCCTTCACATTTTTCATGAAAGTTCATCTGCGGGCGGAATGAGGTTTCATGAAGTGTTTATAAATTGAATAAAAAATTTTTTAAAAATTCATTGACACTGTCACATGAGGGAACATGTCTTCAAATGTTTTCTTTTCTTTATTCAGCTTTTTAAAACTGAAACTAAACTCCATGCAGCACCTCTGTGCCATAGGGAAATTTATGCGCTCTTTCGCAGAATCCCCCCCTGCTCACACAGGGAGCACACAGCGCTTCCGGGCGCACGTCACGCTGGGAAGGCCTTAATTGCCCCGCCTACATAAAATGGCAGTGCACTGCTAATTGGGGGCGCCGACCGTGTTCATGCCCACCCCCACACAACCCCCCGACAGTGGGAAAATTCTCCCCATGTTCCACTGATTTGTTTAGTTGCGTTAAATCCATGCAGATTCTATACATCCATTCCTGAACACCATTTTGTTGGCATAGTGATCAATGATATAACTTGTTGCTGTTGCCTTTTCTCTTCTTCTCAATTTCACCCTGGATTTTGTCCAAGAGTGGGTGAGGACGTTCCTCAGTGTATAGAGGCAGATCGGTGTAGCATGAGCTTGTAGGGTGATATGGTGCTCAATCTTTTGTTTCCCTAGGCCTGTAAATAATTTTGGAAATTCATTCCTGAATGTACTGCTGTAATGCTCATCAGCAACTTCATCCACTTTATAGATTAACTTCAATTTTAAGCATGCCTTTCTGCTTAGCAAAGAGCATTCTTGATTTTGTATGATATAGAGAAGTTCTAAGACATCTCTATCTTTATACATCAACTTTGCCATGGGTTGGACTTAGACTTTCAATGTAGTCCCACCAGAATGATGTAATTTGATAGATGCAAACTGCTTCAGCCATTTTACTTCATTTGATAAAACAGAAACACCTGCTTGTGTCTAGTTTAAACTCTTATGGGGTGTCCATCACTTGAGTTTGACACGCCAGTATTTGCAGAATCATTTCTCTCTCCTGGGAAGATTATTTCCTTTGTTTCTAGTTCTTCCACTTATAAGTGGCTTTGATGTAAAATTTTCTCCTTTTTACAAGTTGATAGCAGTTTTGAAAGACAGACAGTTTTGAAGTGGCCTACGTTTCCACAGTTGAGGCACTCTGCTCCACCTCCTCCATTCTTCCCACTTGTGCAGCTTGTTCCCCCCACATCGATGACATTTCAAGATGGTGGCTGGCACACTTTCACCCTTTATGATGTCTTAAACTTTGGCGCACTTCCTTTCTTATGGCCTACATACTGAGTGGTCTAACTCAATATTCTCCACATGAACTCACCTTCTCAATGAACAGGCACCTAATTTTGTTTTCTAAGCTGTTTGCCTCACTCTTTGTACTGCTTTTGTTAATGTAAACTCCTCACTTGTGTGTGAGAGATGGCATTATGCTTCATCTAGGACCCCAACTCCTATTCAATCATGAATCAGTTCCTCTCAAGATTCCATAATCATAGTTCCCTGCCAGTCTGTTTAGATCTGTGATGAACGAATCCATGCTTTTGCCTGATCTTTGTTTTCTCTTGTTAAATTTTGCCCTATATTTAAATTTCTGCAAATGCTGAAATATGAATCAAATGCTTGCAGGATTTCTTCATAAGAAGTTGAAGTCTCATTAACTCCCTGCTTTGCTATCATATCATCAGCAATAGACCCAACAGCATTAAGTAATGTACTGATCCTTTTGATCTTTTTTGTGCAAACTAGAAACAGTTCTACAACTTGTAAACCTCTTTCTTCAGTTGTTCCAGTTCTGGGGCTATTGCGAGCCTTCATCACTGCAAAATGGTTTCGGGAGTGATAGTGTGGATTCCTTGCTCCTTCTGAGCCCTGGAATTGTTGCTGCTTCACTGGTGCTGCTTGTTTCTTCGGGTCTGTGCTCACTGCTGTCCGCACTCTGAGTCTCTTGTATCTGCTGTACCCACAACCTCTGACTTTTTGGTGAGTTTTGAATCTGTTCCTTCCCTCCTCCTTTCAAGGATCTCTTGACTTGCCAGGTCTGCAGCTGCTTCTTAAAGTTTTCTGGGTCTTTTACGTGCTGTCCGCTACCACCATGTTTCTTCGTATGTTCGGGGTCTAGGTTGGGTTCTTTGGAGCCTGCCTATTCTCCCAAAGTAAGCTGCTCGAGACTGTAGTTTGTTAAAATATTTATTTACAGTTATTATATAGATATTCGGACTTTGAGAAGAGGTTGGAGCTTCTGCTCCCTCCAGATCCCTGTTACTCAATCATGCGAAGTTACATCATCATATCATCAGCATCATGTGTTTCTGATGTTAAACCCTTTACTCTACAGATATTGGATGCCTTGCAGCTATTTAATGCTCCATGGAGACAGGCCTTCTGCCCCTCACTCAGGAGGAAATCCCACCTCTTGATTGGTTGGCAGCTCTGTAGTCCTAGCAACACCAGGTTTGAGTGGTGGCCACAGCTGGGACTACAGGCAGTTCTTGAAGAGATGATGCTAATGGAGTTGAGACTGAAGACAAGTCAGGGGTATTGGCAGGGCCTGGCTAGCAGGCGCCAGGAAGGGAGGAGGTTGGGGGCCAGGTTTGAGAGGCCAGCAGGCAGGGTTAAAGATGACCTTGTGGGGAGGGGTGTACCTCCAGTGGACACTGGGAACCTCCAAAGGAGGTTGCTCTACTCTTGCCCAACACCAGCTTACCCAGTAAAGGTTGCCAGGCTACCCAGCTGGCACGGGCCTCCTGCTGACGTGGGTAAAATAGTTGTGGGATGGGATGAGGCACTTGGACCTCATATGCCCAGGGATGGGGGCTGCCCGCCTGCCCCTCCTCGTAAAACAGAAACAGGTCTGGCAGGTAGGTAGGCAGCGTGCCAGCCGCATGTTGCATTTTATGAGCGCCCCTGCTTCAAACCTACCAGAGTAAAATTCCAGGCGGAGTAACATCCTGTGAAGGAGGCCAAAGCTGCTTTACATCAATGGTAAGCTTGTAGTGTAAATGTAAAATAACACTGCAGCTAAGCAAGTTGATGTCAGGCTGGGATTTCCTACCAGTCTAAATTTCACCATATCCAAAGCTTAGGTTTACTTTTCACCCCAAAGTCATCTTTTTGGCTATTTAAATATTTAATTTCTATCTTTTGGCACCTTGTCCTTTGTCTTATTCATTCGTGAGATGTGGGTTTATTTGGCAAGGGCAACACTTATTGCCAATCCCTCATACATTAGAGAGTTTCATTTATTCATAGCTTCTTGACTGGATGACTAAGATTGTGCCAATGTAACCTTTGTTGCACTTGCAGACAGTATACAGAACAGTTTGGGGGCAGTTAGCCAAGTAACATAACTAGTAACAAAATACAGCATTCAAAATTTGTTAGTTCTTCTGTCTACACCCCTCCCAAATCACTGTGGAGAAGCATTTCCAAATTTTAAAATGTTTTCCTTAGACTTCAATTTAGAGTTACATGAATGCAAGCCTGAAATGTCTGCACACTTCACAAACCCAAGTATTAAAATCTTAAATTGTTCATCAAAATATCAAAATTTATTTTAAAAAATGAGCGACTTAAAGCCAACACCAGACTGAGGATCCTTTAATTTTTATCTATTTTTGTGAAAGTAACAATTCATTATAAACCATGAGTATTGACTCAACACTAGTACAAAACAATTGAGTTGTTTGACTATTCAATGCACTGAGTTTTGCTGATACACAACTTTTTTTTTAATCATTCATGGGATGTGGGCTTCACTGGCTAGGCCAGCATTTATTGCCCTTCCTAGTTGCCCTTGAGAAGATGGTGGTGAGCTGACTTCTTGAACCACTGCAATCATAGTGCTGTTACGGCAGGGGAGTTCCAGGATTTTGACGCAGTGACAGTGAAGGAATGGCGAAAAAGTTCCAAGTCAGGATGGTGAGTGGCTTGGAGGGGAACTTAAAGGTGGTGGTGTTCCCATGTGTCTGCTGCCCTTGTCCTTTTAAACGGTAGCAGTGGTGGGTTTGGAAGGTGCTGCCGGAGGAGCCATGGTGAGCTCCTGCAGAGCATCTTGTAGATGGTACACACTGCTGCTACTGTGCGTTAGTATCTGAGAGAGTGAATATTTGTGGATGAGGTGCCAATCAAGTGGGCTGCTTTGTCTTGGATGGTGTCAAGCTTCTCGAGTGTTGTTAGAACTGCACTCATTCAGGCAAGTGGAGAGTATTCCATCACACTCCTGACCTGTGCCTTGTAGACTATGAACAGGCTTTTGGGAGTCAGGAGGAGAGTTACTTGCCACTGGATTCTGACCTGCTCTTGGAGCCACAGTATTTATATGGCTGGCCCAGTTCAGTTTCTGGTCAATGGTAACCCCCAAGATGTTGATATTAAGGGATTCAGCAATGGTAATGCCATTGAATGTCAAGGGGTGATGGTCAGATTCTCTATTGTTGGAGATGGTCATTGCCTGGCAGTTATGTGGTGTGAATGTTACTTGCCACTTCTCAGTCCAAGCCTGGATATCGTTCAGGTCTTGCCACAGTTGGACATGAACTGCTTCATGACTGATGGGGCGGTATTTGGATCTGTTGGATTTGTCCTGCTTTTTGTGGATGGGACATATGTGGGCAATTTTCCACATAGCCGGGTAGATGCCAATGTTGCAACTGTACTGGAACAGCTTGGCTAGGGGCGCGACAAGTTCTGGAGCACAGGCCTTCAGTACTATTGCCAGAATGTTGTCAGGGTTCATGGCCTTTGCAGTATCCAGTGCCTTCGGCCATTTCTTGATATCACATGTAATGAATCGGATTGACTGAAGACTGGCATCTGTGATGTTGGGGACTTCCAGAGGTGTCTGAGATGGATCTCCACTTGGCACTTCTGGCTGAAGATTGTTGCGAATACTTCAGCCTTATCTTTTGCACTGATGTGCTGGGCTCCCCCATCATGGAGGATGGGGATATTTGTGGAGCCTCCTCCTCCAGTGAGCTGTTTAATTGTCCACCACCATTCATGACTGGATGTGGCAGGACTGCAGAGCTTAGAGCTGATCCATTGGTTGTGGAATTGCTTAGCTCCATTGAGTAATCATTGGCAGTTTCCACTCACTTTATCGAGGGGAGTTAAATTCAAAACCAAAAGAAAATGATGAAAAAAGTAAAATTTAAAATATGTCCTTAGGGGATTACTGTTCTTAGAATTTAGCATTTATAGTAGAAATCTAGCCCTAGGGAACGTATAGTTAATAAGGAGTCAATAAGCAGTTATTAGATTTAAATTAATTTATTAAATTGTTCTAGAAATGGCAGTTGCTGGGGTGAAGTGCTTCACGTGTGGGATGTGGGAAATCTGTGATGCTTCAAGTGTCCTGGACAACTTCATCTGCAGGAAGTGTACCCAATTGCAGCTCCTCAGAGACCGCTTGGATCGGTTGGAGCAGCAGTTGGACGCACTTAGGAGCATTCAGGTGGCAGAAAACGTCATAGACAGGAGTTTTGCAGACGTGGCCACACCCAAGGTACAGACAGATAAATGGGTGACCACTAGAAGGGGCAGGCAGTCAGTGCAGGAATCCCCCGTGGCTGTCCCCCTCTCTAACAGGTATGCCATTTTAGATAATGTTGGTGGGAGGGATGGCCTATCAGGGGAAAACAACAGCAGTAGCCAGAGCAGTGGCACCACGGCTGTCTCTGCTGTTCAGCAGGGGGAGTCAAAGCAATTGTCATAGGGAACTCTATAGTCAAGGGCTCAGATAGGCGCTTCTGTGGTCATGAAAGAGACACCAGGATGGTATGTTGCCTCCCTGGTGCCACGGTCCAGGATGTCTCTGATCAGGTACAGGACATTCTGAAGGGGGAGGGAGAACAGCCAGAGGTCGTGGTACATATTGATATTAACGACATAGGCAGGAAGAGTGACGAGGTCCTGCAGTGGGAGTTCAGGGAGTTAAGCAGAAAGTTAAAAAAACAGGACCTGTAGGGTTGTAATCTCAGGATTAATCCCTGTGCCACCTGCCAGTGAGGCTAGAAATAGGAAGATAGTGCAGCTAAACACGTGACTGAACAGATGGTGCAGAAGGGAGGGTTTCCGATATCTGGATCAGTGGGATCTCTTCCGGGGCAGGTGGGACCTGTACAAGAAGGAAGTGTTGCATCTAAACTGGAGGGGCACCAATATCCTGGCTGCAAGGTTTGCTAGTGTCACTCGGGAGGGTTTAAACTAGTATGGCAGGGGGGTGGGAACCAGAGCAATAGGTCAGCAGGTGAAATAAATGACCGGGAACCAGTGAATATGGCCAGTAGGACTAAGAGGAAGGGCAGGCAGGGAGAAATTACTGAACACAGTGGGACTGGGGGTCTGAAATGCATTTGTTTCAATGAGAGAAGTATAACAGGCAAGGCACATGAGCTTAGAGCTTGGATTAGTACTTGGGACTATGATGTTATTGCTATTACAGAGACTTGGTTGAAGAATGGACAGGATTGGCAGATAAACGTTCCAGGATTTAGATGTTTCAGGCAGGATAGAGATGGATGTAGAAGAGGTAAGGGAGTTGCACTGCTGGTTAAGGGGAATATCACAGCTGTACAACAGGAGGACACGTCGGTGGGCTCATGCAGCAAGGCAATATGGGTAGAGCTCCGGAATAGGAAGGATGCAGTCACAATGTTGGGGATTTACTATAGGCCTCTTAATTGCCGGGGGGAGATTGAGGAACAGTTATGTAGGCAGATTTTGGAAAGATGTAAAAGCAATAGGGTTGTTGTGGTGGGTAATTTTAACTTTCCCTATATTGACTGGGAATCACTTAGTGCTAGGGGTTTGGATGGTGCAGAATTTGTAAGGTGCATCCAGGAGGGCTTCCTGAGACAATATGTAGATAGTCCAACTAGGGAAGGGGCAATACTGGACCTGGTATTAGGGAATGAACCTGGCCAGATGGTAGAAGTTTCAGTAGGGGAGCATTTCGGGAAAAGTGACCATAATTCAGTAAGTTTCAAGGTACTGGTGGATAAAGATAACAGGAGTCCTCGAGTTAAGGTGCTTAATTGAGGGAAGGCTAATTATAATATTAGGCAGGAACTGAGGAATCTAGACTGGAGGCAGATGTTTGAGGGCAAATCAACAACTGACATTTGGGGGAATTTCAAGGGTCAGTTGATAAGAATTCAGGACTGGCATGTTCCTGCTAGGATGAAGGATAAGTATGGCAAGTTTCAGGAACCTTGGATAACGAAGGATATTGTGAGATTAGTCAAAAAGAAAAGGGAAGCATTAATAAGGGCTAGAAGGCTGGGAACAGATCAAGCTCGTGGAGATTATAAAGTAAGTAGGAAGAAATTTAAGCAAGGAGTCAGGAGGGCTAAAAGGGGTCATGAAAAGTCACTGGCAACCAGGATTAAGGAAAATCCCAAGGCCTTTTATACATATGTAAAAAGCAAGAGGGTAGCCAGGGAAAGGGTAGGCCCACTCAGGGACAGAGGTGGGAATCTGTGTGTGGAGCCAGAAGAAATGGGAGAGATACTAAATGAATACTTCTCATCAGTATTCACCAAAGAGAACGACTTAGTGGTCAATTTGTCTAGGGAAGTGTGTATAGATAGCCTAGATCATGTTGAGATCAAAAAAAGAGGTGTTAGGTGTCTTGAAGAATATTAAGGTGGATAAGTCCCCAGGGCCAGATAGGATCTACCCCAGAGTAATGAGGGAGACAAGGGAGGAGATTGCTGGGGCCTTGACAGAAATCTTTTTATCCTCACTGGCTATGGGTGAGGTCCCAGAGGACTGGAGAATGGCCAATGTTGTTCCAATGTTTAAGAAAGGTAGCAGGGATAATCCAGGAAATTACTGGCCGGTCTTACGTCAGTGGTAGGGAAATTACTGGAGAAAATTCTTCGTGACAGGATTTACTACCATTTGGAAGCAAACGGGTGTATTAGTGAGAGGCAGCATGGTTTTGTGAAGGGGAGGTCGTGTCTCACTAACTTGATCGAGTTTTTCAAGGAAGTGACAAAGATGATCGACGATGGAAGGGCAGTGGATGTTATATACATGGATTTCAGTAAGGCCTTTGACAAGGTCCCTCATGGCAGACTGGTACAGAAGATAAAGTCGCATGGGATCAGAGGTGAGCTGGCAAGATGGATACAGAATTGGCTTGGTCATAGAAGACAGAGGGTAGCAGTGGAAGGGTGCTTTTCTGAATGGAGAACTGATCCGCAGGGATCAGTGCTGGGACCTTTGCTGTTTGTAGTATACATAAATGATTTGGAGGAAAATGTAACTGGGCTAATTAGTAAGTTTGCAGATGACACTAAGGTTGGAGGAGCTGCAGGTGGTGAAAAGGATTGTCAAAGGATACAACGGGATATAGATCGGTTGGAGACTTGGGCGGAGAAATGGCAGATGGAGTTTAATCCGGACAAATGCGAGGTAATGCATTTTGGAAGGTCTAAAACAGGCAAGAATTATACAGTAAATGGCAGAACCCTTAAGTGCATCGACGGGCAGAGGAATCTGGGTGTACAAGTCCACAGGTCACTGAAAGTGGCAACGCAGGTGGATAAGGTAGTCAGAAAGGCAAATGGCATGCTTGCCTTCATTGACAGGGGTATTGAGTATAAAAGCTGGGAAGTCATGCTGCAGCTGTATAGAACCTTGGTTAGGCCACACTTGGAATATTGCGTGCAATTCTGGTCGCCATATTACCAGAAGGATATGGAGGCATTGGAGAGGGTGCAGAGGAGGTTTACCAGGATTCTGCCTGGTCTGGAGGTTATTAGCTATGAGAAGATGTTGGAGAAACTCGGATTGTTCTCACTACAGTGACGGAGATTGAGGGGCAACTTGATAGAAGTTTACAAAATTATGAGTGGCATGGACAGAGTAGATAGTCAGAAGCTTTTTCCCAGGGTGGAAGAGTCAATTACTAGGGGACATAGATTTGAGGTGAGAGAAGAAAACTATAGAGGAGATGTGCGGGGCAAGTTTTTTACACAGAGGGTACTGAGTGTCTGGAATTCGCTGCCAGAGGAGGTAGTGGAAGCAGGTACGATAGTGGTGTTTAAGAAGCAGCTTGACAAATACATGAATAGGATGGGAATAGAGGGATACGGACCCCGGAAGTGCAAAATGTTTTATTGACGGGCAATATGATCGGCGCAGGCTTGGAGGGCCGAAAGGCCTGTTCCTGTGCTGTACTTTTCTTTGTTCTTTGTTCTTGGTACATTTAAAAGAAAATGCAAAAGAGTAAGGATTAAATATTTGTTTGAGTGCGTTATCCTAAATTAGTCTTAATAAGATATATTTTTATTCATGTCTTCCACCCTTCATAACCACAAGTGCTATCTGAAATGTTAGGCATTTCACAATCTAATGCTACAACAAAAGTGACCCCCTTAATAAATAACTAAACCGCAGGCCACCTTTCAAACCACATTTAATGTTTTGGACTCAGTATAGCATTAGTGAAAGACATTAGAAGTCAGTTGAAAAAGCACGAAATACCATATGCAACTGCACACATTTTAGATTCCTCTAAAAGATGAAGAATACATTATTTCTGCCCTGATTTCACCATCCTCCACATACCCTGACTAGACACCTCCTGATAGGTAGTCCCTTTGGGTAGTCCCTTTGCGACAAAGTCTATTTCCACACTTTTTCCAGAGCTTTTGCCTGGCTTTCGAGGTAGCATGCTCAAGGAAAGACATAAGTAAAATCACTTTAGCGTGAGGTGAATGATTCCATCCATCACGTTCCATTACAGCTTCTCGCCAGTGATGTATTTTAGGAACAGGTCATGTACGTAACATTCAAGCAATAGGATAGAACTGATGATGTTTTCGGCTTAACAGGATAAAGCCTTCTGTCCCTCTCATTTTATTATAACATATTCTCAGTTAGAATTCCTCTCCACATGCCATTCCATTGTTACATAATAGCCATACTTTTGTTTGTATGTAAACTGTATGACATACTTTCTTGCACTGTTTACATCTGTGTATCATTAATGCATAACAAAAACAATTTAAGGCGACACAAAAAGAGAATTATATAACATACCATGAACTGGCTTCATTTTATGCCCCCCAAGAGCTGTTTAAATTCTGTGATAAAAAGCAAAGACAGCATTCATCGAAAACATGGTTGATCATGTGACAATAAACAATTATATGGTTTTGGACTTCAAGAGGAAGACCATTAAAATGCAATACATGCATAATTTCAGTTTATGGAGAGGACTGGGACAGGCAAAGGCAGTTTGTAGTTTCCAACCCAAATCTTATTTTACTTTAGTACACTGCACATGGTTTAGTATACTTAACAGTGAGTTGCATTTGTGAGTATATCATTGAAACCTATATGATGAACTCTAGGTGCAATGACTTGAAGCACTGGACAAGTTTCAACTAGAAACAGATAACTTTATTACAAAGAGCTTTTCAGATGCTACATGCTTGAATCAGAACAAGAAGCACCCCCACCACCTCCCCCCCCCCAACGCTTAGGGCTCATTGGTCAGAGCCTCCAAGAAAAATCACATGATTCCTGATAGGCAGTCGGAAAGGTTATACCTTCAATTTCTACATTTCCTCCCCCTTTAGTTTTTTTCTACAGTTTCTATTTTCAGAGAACATTTGAATATCCCAAAACATATACATATATACAACTCAGGTGATTAAAGATCAAGTCTCTGAGGTGATTTCCTTATTTGGTCAGAGCAGTGTAGCTCTACCACTTGAGGTTCTTCCAATGGATTGACAGGATCAGGAACTGTAGCACCAGATACATCATTAGAAAGTGGCAGTTCAGGTTTTGGCAACTCTACAGAGACATCAGGCATGTCTATTCTAGGTCAATCTGTCACTTCAGGGGTTAATGGTTCAACGTTAATCACAGGCAGAATAGCTGGTTCTTGGAATGTTTCTCTATTCCAAAAATGATCCACATGTTTTCGAACAATTCGGTCTTCCAATTCCACCTGAAAGGACAAGGGACCAGTTTTTGAGACAATTGTACCAGAAACCCACAAGCTCCACTTCCAAAATTCTGCACGAAAACTGCATCTCCTACAGTAAATCTTCAAGCTTTGCTATGATTATTGCGATTCAATTTTTGATTACTCTGATTCTTCTCTACCTTCCCCTCTAAGTTTGGAAACACCAGACTTAACCTTGTACATAGGCAGTGTTTCATCAATAACTCAGACGACATTGAACCTGTAGTTGAATGAGGCGACGTACAATAATTGAGAAGAAAGTGGAAAAATCGTGTTTCTAGAGTATCGTCTGATAACCTCTTCATTCCTGATATGAAAGTTTTCACAGCTTTTTCAGCTAACCTTTTCACGAGGGATGATATGGTGCTGTTTTAATATGTCTGATTCCATTTGAACTCATGAATCTCTGAAACTTTGTTGTGGTAAAGACTGTACCATTATCCGAAATGATGGCTTCCGGTGGGCCATGTATACTAAAAGATTGACGCAGCTTTTTGATGGTTGCACTCGATGCTGGTGATCTGACTTCAAACACATCCATCCATCTAAAATGCACATCTACGATCAATAAAAACATGATGCCCAAGAACAGTCCTGCATAAGCATTATGTAGTCTAACCTAGGGTCAACCAGGCCACTCCCACGGATGCCGTGGAGCTGAAACAGGCAACTTCTGTTGTTGCTACAATGGAGACAATGCTTGACCATGCTTTCAAAGTCACTGTCAACGCCGGGCCAACAGATACAGCTCCGCACAAGCATCTTCATCTTCAAAATGCCTGGATGCACACTGCCAAGAGTGGTTCTCTTCCTTGCAAGGGGACAACAACTATTAATCTCCACAACAAGATTCCATCTTGACAACTTATCTCTGTTTTTCAGGCATGAAATGGTCTTATCTCTTCAGACACTGGTGAATTTGACCACCCTTGCAATACAAGGTCTCTGACTTGCGACAAAATTGGATCACTGTTTGACTAATTTTTTATTTGCTTTGCACACACAGGCGAGATCCAAGAAATTCAGCACCAGTACAACTTCTTGTGGCACTGGAGCATGTACAATGCTATCTGGTAATGGGAGACGACTGAGTGGATCCGCATTTGCAATATGGAAGCGAGGACGATGCATGAAGGTATATGCTTACACAGATAATATCAAAGCCCTACGTTATGTTCTTGATGGTGCTTTTGGCAGAATGGCTTTATCGTCACTGAATAAACACATTAATGGTTTACGGTCTGACACAATGGTCAAATGTCATCCATGTTGAGTACTGGTGGAATTTCTTCAATCCGAGTGCCACCAATAAGCCTCTCTTTTCTAGTTGGGAATAACTCTTCTCGGCCATTGAGAGGGTTCTGGACACATGGCCAAGGGGCCTTTCTGATCCGATTTCTGACTTTTCCTTTTCTGTTTGCTGCAGAGTTCTGTCTCATCCGCCATTTTGATTTCACAGTGGGCCAAATTTCTCTCTGGTGAAATCTTAACTTGGTTCAGTTCAGTAGTTGAGCTACCATTAGTTTCACTATCCACACGCATCTTGGAAAGTTCTACGACTTTTCCTTCTAATGCCTCTTCTGTTTCATTCAGCTGATTCTTCAGCTCTTCAGGCTCTTTCTTGTATCTCTTGGCTTCCTCCTGGAACATTGTTGAGTCTTCCCTGCGAGCTATTTCTTCAGTTTGTTCAGAGTGACACTAAATTCATTTTGTTTCTCTTTATGATTTTCCAGAGGAACCAACTCTGACCTTAGGGATCCTTGCAGCATGTGAAGGTCCTTCAATTCTCCTAACTCATTTCAAAATACACTGTCATATTCCCTTACCAACACAGGAAATCTTCCTGTTCTCAGGCAAAATATTTCAGACCAGTTGAGCTTGATTTTTTGTAACCAGTCTCAGTCCAGAAGACTAGGTCCTTCATATGTCACTATGATCACTGGAAGCTGAGCTGTCTGTTGCCTATAGGACACAGGTACTGCGGCGATGCCCTTTACTTGTATGCATTCTTCGTGTATGTCTTCAATTGAGACATTGTCTGCTCCAGATTCAGTGGTTGGGTACCTTCATTTACGTATTTAAATGTGTACTGTCCCGCCACTAGTTGAGGCTCCCGTATCTACCTCTATTATTAGTGGCTTCCCATTAATTTGGATTGTGACAGTAATATGTTTGATTTTTACCGTGGTGACGTTATACAGGGAATTGATGTCAGTATTGGCAGCTTCAGGTTCTGTTGTATTATTCAATTCCATCATATTGGTTTGCTGCCTTATGGGCTGTTTTGATTTCGCCCTGCATTGCTTTATTACATGACCTTTCTTATGGCAGTAATGGAATTCTGCCTCCTTCAATCTGCAGGTACATGGTCACCCCCGCATCTATAACAGGTTAACCTTGGAGTCGCTGCTGAAATGTTTCTACTTGTTCTTTTTGTTTTTCTAACAGCGGGCATTGCCTCGTGCTTCCCTGCTTTGTCAATGTATTTTGCACCAAGCATGGCAGTAGGTTCCACCCCACGTGAATAACAGCACCATGTAGTACGTGTTTTAAAGCCTGTGAGTCTCTCATTGCACTTTCCATGGCTACTGCTATTTCCATCGCACTTCAATTGATGTTGACTTCTGTGAGTAAACAGCGCTAAATGGCATCGTCCTGAACTCCACAAATTAATCGGTGCCGCAGCATATCACTGAGTGTGTCTCCGAAGTCGCAGTGCTCAGCCGACTGCTTCAACTTCGCTATATATGTTGCGATGGATTCTCCCGGGGCCCTTACTCTAGAATTAAACCTGAACCTCTGCATTATTACGGGTAGCTTCAGCCGATAATGCGTTTTTGAGAGGACTACTAACTCATTAAAGGACTTAGAATTGGGTGCATTCAAGGCTGTTGGACTGCAGATGAGATTGTATGTCTTGCTACCACATACACTCAAAAAAGATTGCTTTCTGCTTCTCTGTGGTAATTTTGTTTGCTGCAAAATAAAAACCAAGGCGCTCTACATGCTGGCTCCAGCCTTCCATAGATGTGTCATAAGGGTTGATTCTGCCAAAGGGTGGCATGACTGGTCAGTATACTTATCATTTTTTTTAAGATTTGATGTACTCACGTTCACAAGGTGAGGTGCAGCATCGGAGCTATTTTTACCCTCGTCGCCAAATGTAATGACTTGACGGGGTGGACAGGTTTCAACAAGAAACAGATAAAATTTATTGCAGAGAGCTTTTCAGATGCTACATGTTTGAACCAGGTCCACAACAAGAAGCCCTGCCCCGCCCAGACTATCCACGCTTCGGGCTCATTGAAGCCTCCAAGAACAATCACGTGACCCCCTGATAGGCAGTAGGAAAGGCCTATCTTCAATTACTACATCAGGTCAAATGTGTCAGTCTCTTTTATATTTCACAGGATTTTATTGTGAAAAATAACAGCATCACATGGCAAAAAATAAACCTTTATTAAATTGTCTTGCAAGCTGGTGCACAGATTTTTATACGCATAAAATTTGAGTGCTGACTATTTTTTGAGTTAAGTAAGTTAAGGTGACAAACACCTTAAGTGAGATCTGAGCCCTCAAATTTCTGGTTAAGAGGTAACTCTGCATCTTGATCAACAAACTGCCTGAAGGTGTAAATAAATTTAGAAGTCATTCTTCAATTCTTCTGCTTCAATAAAATTGGCACCAGCCTTCCGGTGAACACTGGTAGTATTCCAGGAAAAATGATTAGTGCATTTATTTAGCTGTGTCTACTTTCTTTATGCCAACTGAAATGTGTGTCATTTTTGTAGTGTCATAATGTGGCCCAGCTGTTTAAGGAAACCTGAAATTGTCATTAACATTGAGGAGAAATTCATCAGGAGTACTCAGAATTGTCCTGAATTTTCCATTTCAATATTTGACTCAGAACTTCTGTCAACTGTGTCAAATGCTATTTGGAAGAAACAAAAAGTAATTTGATTAATACTTGAAATTAGTCTTTTTTTATGGTCTTGCTCACAGTTAGTTGGAAGTGTCATGTCCTTCACTTATGTTTGTAATAACAGGCTAAAAGATGTTATAGTGCCACATGAAGCACGAGAAACGACAGGTGCCTTGATGTTTTTTAAACTGAGGAAAGAGTGCCATCCTCTGGAAACAGTAAGAATAGCATGTATTAGCAATACCATTGCCCACTGATTTCCAATCACTCGGGAGTGTTTCAACGTTACCAACTCAAGGGTTTGAGAGACCTGTGGACTGTGAAAAGCCAGAAAAGTATGAAGTTTAGCCTCAGCAGGACACAAAAGCCTTAGAAGGTGCTCAGCCCATGGTGCAATTTGACAGGAATCGCTTTCAAAAATTTACACTTGTGTGAAGAAGAGCTTGATCCTTGCATGGGTTGGGTCAAACCTAAGTGCCTTTTTAAATTTGACACTAAAGGGATGGTGGTCAAGGAACCCTCTTGATGCATGTGGAATGCTGTCACAGATATTCAGTGCATCCGAGGGCAGCACACTTAACACTAAATTTCAGAAAACTGGAGTGTAGAATTAGCAAAATGAGCAGAAAGGTGACATATGCAATTTAATGTGGATATGCCTGATAGGTGAGAATGGATAACAAACAAGAAATGAAAGTATACCCTTAATGGTGAGGCTGAAAATATCAGATGGCTTATTTTGTCAAAAGGATTGAATTGGTTTATCAAGAGTGATAGTAAAATTTTTACAGAAGAACAATTTAAGTGTTTAGATAGGGTTTCCCATTATAAACATTGACATATGAATCATAGAATCAAAGAAGGCAGCTCATTCGGCCCATGCTGGCTCTTTACAAGAGCAACTCAGCTAGTCCCAACACCCCATTCTTTTCCCATAGCCCTGCAATTTTTTTCCCCATCAGGTGCTTATCCAATTCCCTTTCGAAAGCCAAAATTGAATCCACCTCCACCTCCAAAGCAGTGCATTCCAGATCCTAACCGCTTGTTGCATAAACTTTTTCCTCACGTCACCTTTGGTTCTTTGGCCAATCACTTTCAACTTGAGTCCTCTGGTTCTCAACCCTTCTGCCAACAAGAACAGTTTCTCTCTATCTATTCTGTCTAGGGCTCTCATTTTGAACACCTCTCTCATATTTCCCCTCAACTTCATCTTCTAAGGAGAACAGCCCTCACTTATTCAATTTATCCATGTAGCTGAAGTCCCTCATCCCTGGAGACATACTCTTTTACAGCCTCTCTGAAGCTTTGACATCCTTCCTAAAATGCAGTAACCAGAATTGGACACAATACTCCAGTTGAGGTCAAACCAATCTTTTATAAAGACACATCATAACTTGCTTGCTTTTGTACTCAATGCTGCAATTTATAAAGCTCAGGATCCCGCATGCCATTTAAACTCCTTTCTCAAGATGCCCTGCCAACTTCAATGATGTGCACATATTTCTCTGTTCCTGCACCACCTTTGGAATTGTACCCTTTATACTGCTTCTCCTTGTCCTTCCTACCACAAATGCACCAGCCACACAGCTCTGTCTTTAATTTCATCTGCCACTGTCTATTCCACCAGCATTTCTTATGTTCTCTTGAAGTCTTTCACTATCGTCTCAAAGTTTACCGTAGTCCCAGCTTTTGTGCCGTCTGAAATTGTGCCCTGAACAATCAAGTGTAAGCCATTAATATATATCAAGGAAAGCAGTGGTCCGAGTGCCATCCCCTGGGGAAACACATGACTTTTAATGTAAAATATGAACACAAAGGGTGAATTAAATGCACTCAAGGTGAGTTTGGTGACAAGATAGGGACCCGGCCACTTCCCCACCACTGGCCTGCTTCAGTCTGTGGCAGGAAGGCTCATGGACAGTCTTCCTGGCCCGCTGGCAATTGAGGCCCTAAAGTAGACAGTTAATGTTGTGGGCTCCCAGGTGGAGGTCTCTGTTCAAAGGCACTCAGTGCCTGATGGAGGGACTCGGCAACAGGAAGGGGGAAGGATGCTGAGCGACACCCCCTGTCCTTGCTCTGGAATCCCCCACCAGCAGCAGCCACAGCCTCCCAGAGGCACTGCTAATCAATGAAGAGCTGCCTGTCTCTGATTGGCCAGCGGCTCTCAGCAGGTGGGACTTCCACCACCTACTCATTTTAATGTGTGCACCTCCCCCAAAGGAAATTACGTGGGGCCCTCGCCAGCAGGCAAGACCCCGTCACCTCCAGTAAATATTGCCCAAAGTATTTTTGCCAGTATAAATGCAGGAGGTTTTTGTTAACATGGCATACAATCCATTTCTATGGAGTACTTAACTCAGAGAATTTGGTGAGTGGGGGAATTTTTGTGCAGTGAGGGAAGAGGTACTTTTCTGGTATTTTAAAGTACAAACAAAGGAGTAATCCAAACAGAGGGAGTGGGAGACAGCAAGAGCTGGAGACACTGCAGAGTGAGAGGGAGACAGCAAGAGCTGGAGGCACTGCAGAGGGAGCGGGAGACAGCAGAGCTGGAGACACTACAGAGGGAGCGGGAGACAGCAAGAGCTGGAGACACTACAGAGGGAGCGGGAGACAGCAAGAACTGGAGACACTACAGAGGGAGCGGGAGACAGCAAGAGCTGGAGACACTACAGAGGGAGCGGGAGACAGCAGAGCTGGAGACACTACAGAGGGAGCGGGAGACAGCAAGAGCTGGAGACACTGCAGAGTGAGAGGGAGACAGCAAGAACTGGAGACACTGCAGAGCATCAGGGAGACAGAGTTTCCTGGAAGTTCCAAGGAGTGGACAACCCACTGGCAGTGAGAGTTCAGGATAGTAGCTGGGTGGCTATCCAGAAAAGTAGGAGGGGATAGGAAGTGCAACAGCCTTTGGGATATGTCCAACTGTCAATCGGGAGCTCAGTATTGGAGACAGCTGAAAGTGATGGCCCTTGAAACAATTCAGTCCAGACCATGGTGCCAATGAGCAAGGGACTGCTCAAGAGGGAACAGCGTAGAAATACATTCTTTAAGGAGATTCCATCAAGAAATACTTGCCTGTCCCCTTGACTAACTGTTATCCTCAGCCCTGCATGGTGTGTTGTTTTCCTGGTGCAAGGGTAAAGGACATCGCGGGGTAAGGTATATATTCTGCGGTAGAGGAAGTGAACCACAAGTTGTGGTACACATTGGTACAAATGACTTGGAGAGGGCAGGCATTGAGGTCCTAACGGTGAAACTTCCAGGGCCTAGGGAGGAAGCTGAAAAGTGGGCCCTCGAAGTCAGTAGAAATAAGACGGTAGGTTGATCAATGCAACACTTGAAGCACGGTCCAGGAAGGATGGAGTCAGATTCTTGGGTCATTGGGAACAATTGGGCAGGAGGCATCTATTCAAAAGGACAGAGTACACCTCAACAGGGCAGGGACAAATGACCTCACAGGGAAGTTGACAAGTGTGGCTAGGGAGAGTTTAAACTAAACCGGCTGGGGGATGGGCACAAGCATATAGAAGTAGAAAAGAGGAGTAATGTGAACTAAAGAGAGGGAAAGAAAGATAGGATTAAAAGGAAGAGAGAACAGGGACAGAAAAAAGTATTTATTTTTAATAACTCTAAAACTAGGAAAAAAATTTCACCCAGAGGGTGGTTGGAGTCTGGAACAAACTTCCTGAAAGGGTGTTGGAGGCAGGTTCGACTGAGGTACCTAAAAAGGAATGGAATTGCTACCTGAAAAGAGAGAATGTGCAAGGTTACGAGGATAAGGCAAGGGAGTGGGACCAGGTGGAATGTTCTTTCAGAGAGCCAGTGCAGACTCGATGGGCTGAATGGCCTCCTTCTGCATTGTAAAGGTACTGTGATAACTAGAATCTAAAGAAATGAGACTCCACAAAAATAAACTTTTAGTGGTGGAGAGAAGTTTTGACAGAAATTAAAACTTAATATGCTCTTAGAATTCCACTTACACTGGAATGGACAAGCTTTAACTTTTACTGCCCAGTTTAGCAGTTAAGTACCGCAACTTCATACATTCCATGTGTTTCAATGGCAGTTGAGATACAGTGTGGCAAAGATTCAAGAAGAGCAGAGCAACTGTCTGATTTGCACGTGTGGTTGCTGTAAGTTGCTGACTGATTTACACTTTAATAACAGCATGCACTATTAGCCTCATGGTTAGTTTTACCGCAAAATCTCAACCTATGTTTACGTAAGAGCTATTTGTTACAGCTGTTGCTGACCCTATTGAGCATTATCAAATTTCTTCAGTCCTTGCAGTATGAAGGGAATGGGGCAACAGAATCATTCCCTGAAGTGCCTAAAATTCTTTAATAAAGAAACATGGTGACAATTTCCACTGGAGCACCAATATATGGAGACATAGAATGTTGAAAGCAGATATAATTTCCCTTCTCCAGTTAATGTACCAGTCTCAAATATACAGCTACCTTGTTCTATCTCCAAACCTTAGCTCAAAATATCATAAACAGAGATCTCACAGCAAATGTGTTTGCTCCATCAACTGCTATCAGTAAAAGTCTGGGACATCTAAGTGATCCAAAGAGGAATTGCAAAGATTTCATACCTTCCAAGAAAAGCAGTTTTAACTATCTTTGCAGTTACATACATCATATTTTTATGACTATAAATGTTTATTTTTATCTTATATTTTATGCAACTCACCACAAAAGCATCCAATCATTAGACACTGTATAAATGGATACTTATAAGGAATCTACCTCTAAACAGTTGCATGACCTTATATGACATCTACGACTTTTAATTCCATTGCAACTTGAAAAAGGATTGGTTTAAGAGACTGCTTGAAAATGATGCAGTTTTAGAAATTGAAAGCTGCTTGATAAGAATATTATAAAAAAACAAAGCAATGTCATGAGAGATGTTTTGAAGAATTTTGCATTGAGACTGTAATATCATTTGGACCAAATGTACCTCTACCAGTAGCTTGGCAAAAGTTTGCAGTTGCACCACAAGTTCATATTGGAAAGTTGGCTACAAACTCATGATGAATGTTAAAAGGAAATATTCCTACACCCGAGAGGAATTTTCTTTCCAATGTCTTTTCCTCTTGAAGGTGAACAATGCTGGTGCATAATTTCTTCAGCCACCTGTATTGGCTGCTTTTCATATGAGAGTTTGGAAATTAACTTTTGATGAGTTATGATACCGTGGGGTATCATAGTTGAGCTTAATTCTGTTCCTGCGAGCCAATGTCCACACACAAGATCATTAGGATTCACCAGAGATATTAATAATCTTAGCCAACTTTTTTACTTCCCAGGCATACTGAACTCAATTGGAGCATCCTGCTGCTACCTTAATGCATGTCAACTAATTCAACATAGCCAAGGGTAGAAGAATGCTTTTTTATGCTGCAAGCTATGGTGATCTGGAATTCCACTACCTGAAAGGGTTGTGAAAGCAGATTCAATAAAAACTTTCAAAAGGGAATTGAACATATACTGGAAAAGGAAAACATCTGCAGAACTGTGGGGAAAGAGTGAATGAGTGTAACTAACTGGATAGCTCCAAGAGCTGGCACAAATACCTCAGGCCAAATCACTTATTTCTGAGATGTATAATCTATGACTCTGCAAAGGATAAAAAGATTATTTTGAGTCTAAGTGGCTCAATATTTATTATGTGCTTCATTTATTCACTAAATAACTAGGAAAGATCCTTGATATTGGACATCACCATTAAGCCTACTGGATGGATCTTTCAATGTCCAAATGAAGATAATAGGCATAATGTAGATAATTGTGCTAAAATTTTGAGATGTGACCCAAGATGACCGACTGGATTCCAGACTTTACTATCTCTCCCAAATTCTAACCCCAAGAAAACATATAAATGTAATCAATGTTATTGAATCAATATTGAAAACTACATTTGAGTCCTACATTTAGAAGTGACCCACAGACATTTTTTAATTCTTTACCATTGTTAACAGAAACAAAGCAATTTTCTAACTGGTGATGAAGGGACTGTGAAATGGGATAAGGATCTGTTATGTCAGTTTCTCATCCATTTTATATTCCCATCCATGGCCCATTCAATTTTCTGGCATTATTTGATTGGGTGCATTTAAATGATGCAACAATGCAATTCTGACAATAGTTCTAAGTTCCACATGCCCATTGCTGTCACATTAATACCCAGATAATACCTAGTATTCCAAGGCAACTGGTGAAAGAAGGGCCTGGCAACTATTACAAAAGGAATCATAAAGATTTGGTTGTTGACAACTGTCCTTTTGCCTTGGGGTTCCCATTTCTCAATCTTATTTTGAAGGGTTAAAATGGCTGTCCATGGAGAATATTCCTGCTATTTGTTCTTTGGATGAAAGCAGAGTGAGCAATGGAAGGAAAGATAGGCAGTTAGATAGCACAGGAGGGACAGATCACCCACCAGTACCCCTTCTTCAAAAATAAACAGTCCAAGGTCTTCATACCTCCAGGAGAACCAAGAGCAGTGCTTGGAAAGGCTGCACTTCACACAAGAAAATAAGTTATGCCACATACCACTATTTGAGCTTCAGTCCATCCCCACCTCCAGGATCGTATTGCCAATGGCTATGAAGATCACAGCCACCCTGAACCCTGACACTGCAGGATGTCACTGGGAACATTGGTGATATGGTAACAATGAACTATACAACTACTTAAAGCAAGACACAGATGCATTGTTAGCTTCCGCAATCCAATGCATCCCTGTCACCATGGAAAAACAACAGCCATGGCATTTAGTAAACTTGAGTTCAGTTAAAGAAACTGTGGAAATAAAAAGCTGGTATTGGTAAAACTGACCATTGAGTTGTACAATTGTCAAAACAACTTGACTGGTTCATCAATGACCTTTAGGGAAGGACTCCTGCTATGGCTTATATGTGACTCCAGTATCACACCAAGGTAGTGGACGCTTAATTGTCTTTTGAGATGGCAGGCCACTCAGATGTATCAAATTGCTAACGATGGGCAATAAATGCCACACTGGCCAGTGATGCCCACATTCCAAAACAGACAGTGCAATGCAATTTTTGTCTTGTCTTTCATCCATCCATTCTGAGGGTTGGCCCTCACTGAGACAGGAAGTGAGGGCAGTGGAAAACAGAAATCAGTGGAGAAAGATTGTTCATTGTGTGACCAACCCTCAGAACGAGGATGGATGAAAGACGACAAAAATTGCGATGCATTTTTTAAGGTCCAATGAGTCATAGATTGTACCACTTGCCCATCAATGCTTCCTTCATTAGTGTCATGACCAACTTCAATGTAAAAGGATTCTGCTTGCTTAAAAAAAACAAATTGTTCATGACCAGGTGCACTGTATTATGCAAGCAAATGCTTGATTCCCTAGTAACAGCCATGATGTCTTCTTTTTAAATAAAACCCAACACACGCCAGTGGTTTTTGGGAGATAAAAGATGCCATGTACAGTCCATCAGTGAACGAAACTAAAACACCACAGGATACAAGCTGAACAGCACTGTAACAAGTTCTAATCATCTAAAAAAAGTCATCATAAAGCATAGAACTGGAAACCTGAAGGCACATATTAACTACCTGGGTCAGTGTGAGGTGCTCTATAATATAGTCCACTTAGCATCTCAAGCACAATGGTGTGATTCCTGTAACACAACTGTGCAACATGGAGGCTCTGGAGGAGGCAAATACTCAGAGGAGCAAAAGAGTCTTGCCAGGGGAGTAGCAACGGCCTGAAGAAGATGCAGAAGACAATACATGTACAAAATGTTTACATAAATTTAATGTGGGAGCTCTTATCTTGATTACTACATTTGATGATTACATAATAGTCCTGTTACATCTAACCCCATCCCACCACAAAGATGGACACATCCAGACATTTCAGTGCATATCAACTCACAAACTCATGCTATCTCATTGATGTCATTACCAAATCTTGTCAAAAACAATCTCTGCATGCAGGACAACTTTAATACAACCACAGTTCTAATTAAAAGTCACAGTGTGTGTGACAAGAGAGCACTTCCACTATACCTCCCCCCTTGGTGGAATTATGTGGAATGTGGCCCATGTTGCAGTGTGAAAGGTGCAACCTGAAACAAGTCTACCCTGAAACCCAGCTGCTATATACACAAGAGAAACTGGCATGTGGGCACACGTGTGGCTAATCTGAGAGACAGGACCAGCATCTAAGCATATTTCTGTCATTTCACCAATACTGGGCACAGGCTCTGCATTGACCATGGTATCAATTAGATCAACAAAGCCTCGAGAGATACTTGTCTGGATTTCAACCCTAATGTCTCTGAGACTGGAAGGAACAGTGCCTTCCAATCTGGCACTCAGGCCTCTATGGCAAGTATGTGAGAATCATAGCAGAAGCACAGGCCATCCTCAGAATCTCTACTGAGACGGCCTGCATTGCAGTTCATCCTGCAGCTATCACCTATCTCAATTAAGGTTGACTATAGTGCTACAGAACATTCCAGAAGGATATTGCAGATGCATGTAATGGATTAGTTAATTGATCACCATTGTCTGAAACCACTCCCAGCATGATCAGTGAAGATAGCTTCTACTTGAAACTAAACCAAATATGGGGGTGTGGCAGGTGTCAGATCTTCAGTGAGCTGCACCTATACAAAGATAAAAACAAAAAAACTGCGGATGCTGGAAATCCAAGACAAAAACAGAATTACCTGGAAAAACTCAGCAGGTCTGGCAGCATCGGCGGAGAAGAAAAGAGTTGACGTTTCGAGTCCTCATGACCCTTCAACAGAACTGAATGAATCCAAGGAAGGGGTGAAATATAAGCTGGTTTAAGGTGTGTGGGGGGGAGGGAGGGAGGGGGGGTGGTTTGGATGGTGGGAGAGAAGTGGAGGGGGTTGGTGTGGTTGCAGGGACAAACAAGCAGACATCTTTTGATGATCTGCTTCTAACGCTGCTTGTTTGTCCCTACAACCATCCAGGTAATTCTGTTTTTGCACCTATACAAAGTTGTAAGGAAAAGCACTTCCCAGTGAAGGGTTTCAAAGCAAGGGACCTTGTCTGCCTCCATGATAGTAATGATGAGCACTTTAATGCAATGAGCAGGGGGACAGGGAGGGTTGTTGTTGGTGTCAGACATCTTTAGTTCAGTGCATTCTTGAAAGTTGTGCCTGTCTCCTTGTCATTCCTGACATGGTCATTGCTTTTCTTGAGAAAGAATAAAGAAAGACTTGCATATTCAGGATTTCTCTAAGCACTTTACAACCAATAAAGTGCTTTTGAAGTGTAGTCACTGTTGTAATGTAGACATTGCATGTAGCTGTCAAGTTGACACTGAGTTCCGTAAGCAGGCCTGAAGTTTTAGATTTTATTTTAGTAGGATTTAGTTTGTTTGCTTAACATGACCATTTTGAGAGGCTTTATTCTGCAACAGGCTAACAAGGTCAAACTGCCATTTTGTACTAACACCTTATATAAAAGACAAAAACAGAATTACTTGGAAAAACTCAGCAGGTCTGGCAGCATCGGCGGAGAAAAAAAGAGTTGACATTTCGAGTCCTCATGACCCTTCAACAGAACTAGGTGAATCCAAGGAAGGGGTGAAATATAAGCTGGTTTAAGGTGTGTGTGTTGGGGGGGTGGAGGGGGGGGAGAGAAGTGGAAGGGGGGGTGTGGTTGTAGGGACAAGCAAGCAGTAATAGGCCATTTTGTGATTTGAACACCTACTTCCAAACCATGCAATATTTTAGTACCACTGATCACTAGTATTGTAAAGTAGCATCTGATCAGCAAAAGACGATTATTTGAAGTAAAAGAAGTAATTAATCAAATAGTTAATGAAAGTTGGATTATATCCATTTCTGTATTTTTCTACTAACATTCCTATGTTAGAATTGAACTCTGAGACTTAAACATGCAGTGACACCACGTTGTGAGAAAGGAACCTACACTGTCCGGTGGAAGACCCTATCAGAACATACTGTCCTTGACAGGTTTAGTACTGGGCCTAATGAATAAGGCATTACTATTTGAAATAATCCATTGTCTTATGTCTAAGACAATGTGCACAAATGGACAAATCCAATAAAATTAACCCTTAAAGTATTATTGACCAACTGGCTATTAACATCAACGTTGGATGAAACCAGAATTAGGTATAAAAGAGGACTTCAGGAACCATTTTGTTTGTGTACACAAAGTAAAGGGACCCTGTGTTGTGTTTTCTTAGGAACAGAGGCAGAATTCCTGCTAGCGCGAGAAAGGGAGGGGGTGTAGCACTGGACCCAGGTTCAGAGGCAGAATTACTGTTGGCATGGACCCTGGATAGTGCAGTTTTCTTCCAAGACAGTGGCAGAATTCCTTTGGCAAGATGGGTTGAGGTTATTTTCTGCTTCTTTTTGATTATATCCATTTGAAGTCGAGAAGTCAGTACTGTATTGTTGATAAGTATAACTTTCTGTTCTTTTGTTCCTTTAGTTACTTTCTAAGTGCATTGTTGTTTCATTTTATCCTTTGTTCAATAAAATTTTATATTATTTGCTAATTCAGTGTCTGAGTCTTTGCATGATGGTTGTATCTCTCCCAAACTAAAACAGTTTAGAGGGTTAATTTGAGATCCAGTCATTAGGCCATGCACAGCTAAATCAAATCAAGTCTAATTTGATCAAAACACCTTTTTTAAATGCACAATGCTCTGGCTAACTTCTTCCACTGGACCAGAGCCAGTTTCATTTGGTCCCAAACATGACCTCCCTCCTCTTTCATAGTTGGATCAGCAGCATTTCTGCTGCTGCCTGCCGAAATCTGGTGCTCTGCAACATTCAGGAGAACTGTGTGACACTGTGAGTCGAATTTAACTCCTGCTTGCAACCAAAACATCTTGAGACATTGCCTCATCCTTTAAAGCACTGCAGGTATTTTGAGTCCAACAGCAGGATGCCATTTACTAGCCCAAACAAGCATGTTCTAGATCAAAAACATGTTGCTAAGGTTAGCTCACTAATCTCAGCAAAATCAGCAGTTAGCACCTGTGTACTCAGATAATCAGAAGTTCCTCTATACCGCAAAGGAAAATTGGAGTTGAAGATTACACCACTAAATGTTTACATCTTCTTCCATTGTCCTTGGATGGCACAACCTCTCTAATCAACTTAACTTTTGTTGAACGCTTCTAAAAATTCTCTGTTGCCAGTATCAATACTTCAAAAATATGGTGTCTTTGATGTAATTATTCAATTTAAGAATAGATTCACATGTTCACTATTTTTTACTTAATAGAACTATTATTTTCAGGAAACCACTTGGAAGACAGTGAGGCAAATGGCCTCCCTATTTTATCATGGATTGCACAGAACAACAGGAAGGTTTATGGCACAAAAGGAGGCCACTTGGGTTAATAAAACAGCAAAATTGCTTATCCACAGTATTGTTCTTTTAAAAGTAGTCTATGAGTCACATGTCAAACAATCAAACTGAGTAAAACAAATCATTGAGCAAATGTCTGCTTCAGTGTTTTTATGCTTTGAAAATTCTTGAAACATGATCTTCCTCAACTCATAGTTCAGAAAAGACTCACTCACAGACACACTCCAGAGACAGCCTAGAGTTACACAGCAAAGGAAAAAATGTCAAAATTGAAGGCCAAACACACCAAAGTCAGGGTTAGAAAAATAGTATGGAAGGTGGACGGAAACCAAGAATCTACATTCAAATTCAGAGACCGTACCAAAGGTAGGCAAATGCTAATTTACTTTTTTTGTTTTTATTTCTCATTCATTCATCTCAATTACATCTCAGGAGTGCAACGAAGTAGTGCCAAAAATTCATGTGGCTCCATTATGATTTGATGTAGAGGTCTGTAAAGGAGCAAAAAGGCCAAAAATAACATTTTCCTTGGAAAATAATATGTAATTTAGTGTTTAATAAAGCCATAATAATTACATTGAGTGTGTCACCTTACAAATTGAGTTCAAAATGTGACCACCAGAAAGCACGGGGAATCTCCCACGTCCCAATATAAAATGACTTCTTGAAGCCTGAAATGTTTTGTACCTCCAGACCCTGTAAAGATCACTGTAAGAGCAGACCTCAGTCACAGAAGGGAGAAGAAGCAATACAAGAAGTGATCCTGCACCCTTTCTCCATTCAATTCTCTCTTACATATAACCACAGCTATCAATATTCTATAAAACTGCTTTTATTCACAATAGATTTCCTTGGGTTTATGAGGCTGTTTCTAGGTTAGGGAACCAGATTTAGCATAATAAACTCCTTGTTTGTTGACAAATTAAATGATACTAATATAAAAGCAGCATATGATAGTGGTGGTGAATGGAAGGAGGAAAGAGGAGACTTAAAGCCTGAGGAGGATCAGACATCAAGAACTCTTAAGAACAGGAAAAGGCCACCAAGCATTGCAAATCCATCATGTTTCTTCAGGTCAGCCTCATCTGCTTCTGTTCTCACTTCAGCCCTTTCAATTAACACCTTCTCTCTCCAGAAATGCTCCTGTTTTGTAGCACAAGACAACAGTCAGGGCAAGTTTAAGAATCTCTTTGTTAACTTCACCACGATATATATGCCTCGTCTGACAGCACCAACAAAAATGTAGGTCTACAAATATGCTGTCAAGTTCAGATACCCGTTTCAGTAAATACGAGGAGCGAGACTGTGCAAGTAGCAAGCCCACTAAAGAATCAAAGTAAATAGAAAGTTGTTTTCTCAAAAAGATTTACACAGATGGATAGTAAAAAGAGCAAACCTGTTATTGACCTAATTCCAAACATTCTGCTCACAAATCATTATAGTTGGCATAAGGCAAAAAGTAGAAGATTCATGGGTGCCGCAATAGGCCCACAGTTTGACTCTGTAGATTCAGGTGCTTATTTATTATTTGAGGATGTGCATTAAACAGAAAGAACTTTATCAGTAATCTGGTCTCCATTGCAAAATGGATTCATGAGACGGGCTTTGACTAAAATGAATGCGGGAGAGTGGCTGATTGAGGCGGTTCTCCCCATAGGTGCTGTTACACAAGTGAGTGTAACAGTAATTTAATCGTATCTAGGATCCACTTACCCTGTTCAACAACCTCTCCTGATAATTTGTTTCATAATTCTGTTTCTCCAAAAGTTGGTGAAAAAGTTCCCTCCAAAATTATTTTACACTCCTGTTTCTAATTGGTGTTCACTAGTATTTGAGTCCTGCACCAGTGCTTGTTTCAATCAGCTTTAATAGCCTTCATGATCCTAAGTCTATTTGAAAGAAAATTAGTCCAAGTTCCCAAACTATTTTTCATATCTTTCATGTCTAATTGCCAGAATCATATTCACTGTTTAGTCCTGTATACTCTCAAAGGCAGTGATATCCATCTTATTATTTATTAGGTGGCAAGAAAAGCACCTAGAGCTTCAAATAGGGTCAGACAAATTTCTTGTACAGCGGCAATACTGCTCTTTCAATAGGGCCACGAGTCACAGAGAATCCCAAAGCAATACACTGCAAAAGCCTAGCACTGAATTATTGACCCTTGAGTAAACATGCATCAGGTGATCAAGGTTGGCTTACATGATCTTGATAATTCGTACAGACTGAATAAACAATAAGTATATCGTAAACTATAAATATATATATATATATATATGTATATATAAGCTACATAAAGTATACATTAAGCTTGCTTAAATAGTTTCTTTGAGCTGTGATTACAACTGCAGGTATCGCCACCTCTATCTGTGTTGTAGTTAATTAGAATCTACTGCACCCAGTGTTCCACTATAAGAATCTAACACATGATTCATGAGGGTCTCCGTATTAATGAACATTTTATACTTTACTTAAAATACAGAAGGAGACTGTGTTCCCTAAATGTTGAATTTTCTTTGCCCTTAACTGTAAACAATATAAATGAAATGGGCAATTTATCAGTTGCATATATGAAAATTAAAATTAGCTCCGCTAACCATCTCAACAGGTACATTTCAGTCAAAAACTATTAGCTGGAAGAAAATGACATTACAGTATTTGGACAGCTTATTTTTCATATCAGCATCTGTACCTTCCTACAGATTCTGTCTACATTCTCCACAATCTTCAAGAATCAGTCTTTAATAGAAAACATATTGTATTCATTGTTGCGCCAGCCACAGAATCAAAACACTACACTGAATTGAAAACAGCTGAAGATATTCATCAACATTAAGAAAATTCACATTCTTTTCATTAATAGATTTATTGGAAGAATTTAAATTTTCTCTTTAAAATGTATTCTTTTGTTAAAAAAGTAATCTGCAAAACATATAGGAGTACTAACAAAAATATTTTTGGGTTTCATGAAGCTACATATAGTCGTTTGGTAGTATAGAACTTGACTATTGCTGAAAAAAGAAGTGTCAAAGCTTTTTGTCTTGCACTCATCAGGGCACTTCGCAAGAATACCATTATAAGGGGAAAACAACATTTATACCGTAGGAGAAGACAGTGTTGATTGGTTGGCACGTAGACTCTGATTGGTAGAGACATTGCCATGGAGAACGCACCAGTGATGGTGACTGACAGTTAACTGCTAAGCATTGTTTGAAATTTAAACCAGGCAGCTTGACCCTGATTGGTCAAGGCATTGCCCTGAGGAATGGGTCAGCGGATGGCCGTTACTAATTTTGTTTAGCTGAAGCAGGCACAATGTGTGTGCATGTTCTTTCTGTCTGCAAAGAACAGGACCCCGTGTATAAATATATGTAGCTTCCAATACACACAAACGCGCCAAACTGCAAGCCCGAATGACAATCTTTAATTGGTTGTCAGCGTAATTCTTAGCACACTGAGGATTATTCAGCAAATATTGTCCCATCACTGAATCACGACTAATGTTGGACACTGCGTTTTGAGTTTTGCAAGCACGGGCTGATTAGGTACGGTCTGTACCCTGTCTGTTGTGAACAGCGGCTAGGACATGCAGTTTGAAACGATCCACCAGTCTTTGGAACATACGGCCTACATATCTAGCATCACAATGGCAGTGAAATTTATTTACCACATTACTCATTTTTATGATAGGCAGAATGTCTTTTTGCCTTGACAGCAGCATCCTGTTAATAGTGAATACCACTTGTGTTGCTACTGCGTAGTAATAGTGTGGAACAGCTAGCTAGCCAGGTTGCCAATAAGACCAATCATATAGCACGTGAAACTGTAAGAATCCCAACATGTATACTGACCGGTGAAGGGAGGCTTGTGGTAAACCATGGTAGAGAGCCTTCGGCAGAGTTCTCAACTACTACATCCAGGAAGGGAAGTTCATTTGATTGATCCATTTCAAAGGTGAATTTGAGAGCAGGATGGAGCCCATTAAGACATATAAGGTGAATTTGGTCTTATCGACAGCCTTGTAAGTAGGGCCCAAGTAATTTGTTCACCATGCAAGCTTGATGCTGAAATAGGGTGCATCAAAAGGCATCCTGCAGGATAATGGCTACCTGATCAGATAATTTTGCGCTGTGTATCACGCAAACTCACGAATGGGCCTAAGGTAATCACTTTTGGCCCTGAGAGGTGCCCAGTCTATGTCCGATTACCCTGCAAGGGCAAGGTATCTCAAAAATTTGAGCAACAGGTGAAGCTAGCTGTTTCACGCTGCTACTACGCAGTAGCAATGCGAGTGGTATTCACCAAGAACAGGATGTTGCTGTCAAGCCAAAAAGATGTTCTGCCTATCATACAAATAAATAATGTGGTAAATGAATTTCACTGCCTGTGTGATGCTAGTTATGGAGGCTGTATATCCAAAAGACTGGCAGATCATATCAAACAGCATGTCCCAACCACTGTTCGCAACGGGCAAGGTACAGACTGTACCCAATTAGCCCATGTTTGCAAAACTCAAAACACAGTATCCAACATTTGATGTGATTCTGTGATGGGACAACATTTGTTAAATGTTCCTCAGAGTGCTAAGAATTATGCTGACAACCAATTTAAGATCCTCATTCAGGCTTGCAGTGTGGTATATTTGCGTGTACTGGAAACGACATACACAGGGTGTACACACATTGTGCCTGTTTCAGCTAAACAGATTAAGTGACAGCCATTTGCTGATTCATTCCTCAGGGCAATGCCTTGACCAATCCGGGTCAAGCTGCCAGGTTTCAATTTCAAACAATTCTCAGCAGTTAACTGTCAGTCACCATCAATTGGTGCATTCTCCATGGCTATGTCTCCATCAGAGTCCACTTGCCAACCAATCAGCACTCTCTTCTCATACAGAATAAATTGTTGTTTTCCCCTTATATTGGTATTTTTGCGAAGTGTCCCAATGAGTGCATGACAAAAAGCTTTGACATGTCCCTTTTTACAGCACAGAAGCTACATAATGACAGATACAAGAATATGACTAAATGATACTGCTAACTAGAAATGACAAATTGGACCGTTCAAACTCATTTGCCAATACATGAAATTGACTTGTTCAATCATTGTTTAAGAAAGTATTCACTAATGAGATATGGGTGTCACAGGCAAGGCTGACATTTAGTGCCCAAGCCTAAGTTACCCTCAGAACTTGAACCACTACAATTTTTGGGACAATTGGGTGTAACTGAGTGGCTTCCTAAACTACTTTAAGATAGCAATTTTCTTTGCTAAAGGACATTAGGAAGATATTAAACTGAGCCCCATTATTCAGGGGGATGTAAAAGACCTCAAGGCACTATTTTGAAGAACAGCAGGGGAGTTATGCTGGTGTTCTGGCCAATATTAATCCTTCAATAAACAGAACAAAAACAGATTATCTAATTATCATCACACTGCTGTTTGTGGGAACCTGCTTTGCACAAATTGGCTGCCACATTTCCTGATTACTTTTCAAAAGTAGTTGATTGGCTATAAAGCACCTAAGATGGCCTGTGGTTGTGAAACACGCTGTTTAAATGCAAATCTGTGTGACTTGAGTGTTTAATTACAATCCGACAGCTTTGTGATCACTTTTACTTTTGCCAGTTTTTTATTTCCAGAGTTAAATAGTCATATCTAGCACAAAGGAAGATGGTTGTAGTTGTTGGAGGTCAACCATCTCAGTCACAGGACATCACAGAAGGAGTTCCTCAGGGTAGTGTCCTCAGCTCCACCATCTTAAGTTGCTTCATCATTCCTTCCATCATAAGGTTAGAAGTGGGGATGTTCGCTGACGATTGCACAATGTTCAGCACCATTCGCGACTCCTCAGATACTGAAGCAGCCCATGTCCAAATGCAGCAAGACCTGGACAATATCCAGGATTGGGCTGACAAGTGGCAAGTAACATTCACACCACACTAGTGTCAGGCAATGACCATCTCCAACAAGAGATTATCTAACTATCGCCCCTTGATGTTCAATGGCATTACCATCACTGAATACCCAAAATGAACATCCTGGGGTTACCATTGACCAGAAACTGAATTGGACTAGCCATATAAATACTGTAGCTACAAGAGCAGGACAGAGACTAGGAATCCTACAATAAGTAACTCACCTCCTGACTCTCCAAAGCCTGTCCAGCATCTACAATACACAAGAGAGGAGTGTGATGGAATACTCCCTACTTGCCTGGATGAGTGCAGCTCCTACAACACTCAAGAAGCTTGACACCATCCAAGTTAAAACAGCCTGCTTGATTGGCACCACATCCACAAACATTCACTCCTCCACCACCGACGCACAGTAGCAGCAGTGCGTACCATCTACAAGATGCACTGCAGGAGTTCACCAAGGCTCCTTCAACAGCACCTTCCAAACCCACAACCGTCTAGAAGGACAAGGACAGCAGATAGGTGGGAATGCCACCACCTACAAATTCCCCTCCAAGTCACTCACCACCCTGACTTGGAAACATATCACCATTCCTTCACTGTCGTTGGATCAAAATCCTAGAACTCCCTCCCTCACAGCACTGTGGGTGTACCTACACCACATGGACTGCAGCGGTTCAAGAAGGGAGCTCATCAGCACCTTCTCAAGGGCAATTAGGGATGGGCAATAAATGCTGGCCCAGCCAGCAAAGCCCACATTCCATGAATGAATTTTTAAAAAAATGTTTAAAGTGAATTCAAATGATACAGCTGTGATGAAGGGATTTGAATTTGCATCCCCAGGATTGTTAGCCAGTTAAAATAACTATTACACAACACACCACCCCCATCACAGATACAAAACTTCTGTTTTCCAAGGAGTAAAAATTTATGAAATATAACTGAACAGATACAATAGTTGACAAACTGATAGAAGCTATTTGAGGAATTAATAAAGGAGATATTGTGCACCAGAATTTTCAATGGGTTTTTGATAAATGTACAAAGGCCCTGATTTTGCGGTTCCAATAGCGGTGAATGCTGAGATATTGCCACAATTGCAAGCCAGATGGCACCATCACTTCTGGCAATTGCATTTGCAGTGAAAACCCGAAGTAGCGCTTCACCTCAATGGACTCCAGCGAAGTGAATGGTGATGGTCCTACTACGCTGCTTTGTAAAGCTGCAGGGACTGGTAATTTAACAATTTGGGCTGATTGCCCATCAGATACACTGATTCTCACACAGATTTATTTAGATCTCAGGATCGCTTCCACAACTGTAATCCAGACCAATGGTAAGACAAACCGTATACTTGCAGTTCGCTTGAGGTCCTGTAAAAGTATACTGGAAACCATGCCTTATTCTTGGATTTTATACAAATTTGTACAATAAACAAATCTGCAAAACGATACTTTACATAAACATAAATTTGTTGCAGTTTTTTGTTGCCTTCTCTCGATCATAAATATGTCTTCAAGCCACATATATTGAAATGTTAAAATTCTCAAGAGCTTTTAATAAATAAAACATTTATTACATGGGACCATTGAGATCAACAGGATTTTTGTTCCATTTTATTTTCAATCAAAGCAATAAGCTGGGGTATACTGACAATGTTTCATTTTAAAATGTAAATAATTTAGATGTTACAAATATAGTCTCTGATTCACCATAAGCTTATAAATGTGAAAGCAATATAATTCTTCGAGGACAAAACTCTAAACAGATGAATTATTCTGTGTTCCTGCACTACATTATGTTACTTTCAAACTAAGGTAGTACCAGGTCATTCTTTGTTGATGTAGTAATTATAGTTTTGGGTAAGGTAGGACTGTAACTTAAGAATATTCATGTGTTGTAAGAGCACATGATCTGTGTAAACCAATGGTTAACAGCGCGAGGAACCTCGACAGGAGGAGTTCTTCTTTAGTTATGGAGTTTGATGCACACGTGTATCAGCTGCTGCTGCTATCTTGTAAATAAAGTTAAATGTTTCCACTAAGAAAAGTTGACTGAAGATCAACTCTATAACAAACTGGCAATGAGGATGGGATCAGGTTCAGTGCTTTACCTCGCCCAGCGATTGTGAGTATCTAAGTTTGTTAAAAATAAAAGAAGATATACTCGTTCAAAATGCCATAGTTTGGCAGAATTGATCCTTTTGAGCCAACCACAGATGATTGGTCTCAATATATAGAACGTCTTGCGTTCTTCTTTCAAGCTAAATCACAGCAGAAGAAGAGAGTGATTCTCCTGAGTATTTGTGGGAGCAGGACCTACAGTTTAATTTGAAGCTTGACAGTCCACAGTGCCCCAGATTCGATGACTTTCAGTGAATTTGTAGACCTCATTATGGGACATTTTCAACCCAAACCCTCAGTCACAATGCAGAGGTCCAGGTTCAATTCACGGATTAGAGCCCCAGGGGAGACAATTGCTACCTATGTGATGACATTAAAACAACTACAGAAATATTGTGATTTCAGTGAAAGCCTGATTGACATGCTCAGAGGTCGTTTAGTATGTAGCCTGCAGGAAGACACTATTCAGCGAAGATTGCTGGCTGAAGTGAATCTTGATTTTAAGAAAGCATTAGAAATAGCCTTAGCGATGGAAAGCACTGTATGGGATTCACAAGCAATTCAAGGGACGCAGAATGGCACCATTCTCCTGGTCGGCGAAAGTTAGGCAAAAGTAGTGCAAAAAGCCGGCACTCTGCTGCGAAGCCAGAAACAGCCCCCGCTAACCGAAAAATGAGAGGAAACAGTTTAGCAACTAAATCAAAAATCATTTTCATCAACGTGGAAACAATCAGTCTTCCAGCAATTGGCAATTTAAAAAAGTAGAATGTTATTTTTGTCACAGAAGTGGACACATAATGAGACAGTGCAAAGCGAGATTTAAACAGGCCTCCAAATAACAAACAAAGTCCAATGAAGTCTATAGTGTAGAAGAGCCAGAAACAACAAATTCTGACATTTATTCATTATTCAACCTGAAAGTTGGGAAGACAGAGCCAATATTTGTTACAGTGCAAGTGAATGATAAAACATTAAAAATGGAGTAGACACTGGTGTTCCTACCACTTTAATACTTTGATATTTAAATAAAGGTGATCAACAATTACATTTGGAACAAAGATCTGCCAGGTTGAAAACGTACACAGGTGAAGAAATCCTAGTAAAATGTGTCACCAGAGAGACAGTTCATTATAGATACTAATTGGCACAGCTACCAGTGATGGTGGTAGAGGTGAAGGGCCAAGCCTTCTAGGGGTGATTGATTGAAGGAGATTAAATTAAACTGGCCCGAAATCTTCCAGCTGCGAGCAGGTGGATTACCAGGGCTGCCAAAAAAAACCATCTTCAAGGATGAACTGGGAAAAATCCAAGGCCTATAGGCCAAGATTTACGTGGACCCCCTCGCTTCTTGAAAGCAAGACTGGTGCCATACACCAAGAGAGGATGACGCTGAGCTGAACCGGCTAGAGAGGCTGGGTGTCATAAAAGTGGTTCAGCTCTCAGAGTGGGTAGCACCTGTTCATAAACCAGACCAGACTAAACCAACCAGATCTGTGGGGACTATAAACTAACGGTCAACAGACCAGCCAAACTGAACAGGTACCCTATTCCCATGATTGAAGACCTATATGCCAAAGTAGCAAGCGGGACAACGCATACAAAGCTTGACATGCGTCATGCATATCAGCAGCTGGAGTTGGATGACACTTCCCGGGAATTCGTAACCATAAATACCCACAAAGGGTTATACCAATATACACACCTGCCCTTCAGTGTTTCCTCAGCCTGTGCCATTTTTCAGAGGACAATGAGGACTACCTCAGGTTGTGGTCTATCTGGACGATGTACTGATAACTGGATTCACAGAAAAGGAACACTTGACTCAGCTAGAGGAAGTCTTGAAACAATTCTTAGAAGCAGAAGTGCACCTGAAGAAGGAAAACTGCACTTTTCAAGCAAATGAAATCATTTATTTAGGCGACCGGGTAGATGTCTGAGGGTTACATTTGGTTAAAGAGAAAGTTAAAGCAATAAGAGAAGCACCTGCACCCAAGAACACCTCTAAATTTAAATTTTTAGGGATGATAAATTATCATGGGCAATTTCTACCAAATTTATCCACAGTTCTAGCCCCTCTACATTCACTGCTAAGAAAAACCCAGCACTAGTTTTGGGAGGCACCCCAAAAAGAAGCTTTCATGAAAGTAAAACAGCTCTTACACTCTTCAAATTTGTTAGTGCATTATGACCAGCCAAAGGAACTGGTGCTAATCTGTGATGCGTCACCCTATGGAGTGGGAGCGATACTATCTCACAAAATGGACGATGACATAGAGAGGCCGATAGGCTACGTATCCAAGACACGTAGCACAGCTAAAAAAATATATACTCAGATCAAAAAGGAATGTCTGTTGATTATTTTTGGTGTAAAAGAATTCCACCAATACGTGGACAGGTGACATTTCACAATGGTATCACACCACAAACCACTTTTGGGTCTGTTTAGTGAGGAAAAGGCTATACGTCCCATAGCCCCTGCAAGTTAACAAAGATGGGCCCCAATTTTGGCAGCATATGAATACATCTTTGTACATAGCCCAGGGATTCATTTAACAAATGCTGATGCCCTAAGTCACCTTCCTTTGCAAGAGGATGATGAACATGTCCCAGTCCCATAGGAACTTATATTAGTGATGAATTTTCTAGATTCCTCACCAGTTTGTGCCAGGCAGATAAGAAACTGGACAAATCGTGATCCAGTCCTGTCTCTAGTGAGAGACCAAGTGTTACATGATTGATCCCAGGAACCAGTCTCTGATGAATTGAAGCAGTTTTTCAACTGAGGACATGAGATGAGCAGTCAAGATGGTATTCTATTATGGGGCACACGGGTAGTAGTTCCTGCACAAGGAAGGGAACCACTTTTAGTAGAGCTACACAGTACCCATCCAGGGATCTCCTAAATGAAGACAATCTTTAGCGGCAGTGAATAGACAGCAATATTGAAAATGTGGTAAAAAACTGCACAATGTCAACACCTACAAAAATTGCCAGAGGCAGCCGTATTACACCCATGGGAATAGCCTGGTAGACCGTGGGTGCGATTGCACATTGACTATGTCAGTCCTTTCCTTGTAACCATGTTTCTACTGATTATAGATGCTCATTCCAAGTGGTTAGACATTTATGAGGTAAAGTCGCCAACGTCCAGTGCTACCATAGAAAAACTACACCAGAGCTTCACAGCCCACGGATTGCCAGAGGTAATCGTCTCAGATAATGGTGCTGCATTTACGAGCGCTGAGTTCCAACAATTTATCAGCCTCAAAGGTATCAGCCACGTGAAGACTGCACCGTACCATCCATTATCAAACAGACTGGCGGAAAGGACAGTACAAACTTTTTAGGCTGGAATGAAAAAGTTAACAGGTGATTTATTGGAGAGCAAACTTGCTCGTTTTCTATTTCACTACAGAGCAACCCCCCTCACTACGACAGGAGCAACACCTGCAGTATTACTGATAAGGCGCCATCTTCGAACAAGACTAAGCCTAATACTTCCCAATTTGAAGGGGAAGGTTAAGAAAACAGGAGTCATGATTTGCATAGCCATGAGCACCAATTTACTATTGGAGGAGCAGTATATGTAAAGAATTTCAGTGGAGGATTGAAGTGGTTACCTGGTTTAAGTGAGTTCTGTGGCTGGACCATTGTCGTACCACATGGAAGTGGAGGACCGGATCATCCGTAAGCATGCGAATCATTTAAGAAAAAGAAAATACCCCAACAAATTGAAGTTCCACCTGTAATCATTCCTGAACTAGTGGTTCCAGTTGAAGTTAATCAACCAAGGACAGACATGCCCGATATCTCTGTCGGAGTGGAAGACACTGAACTGCATGTGCCTAATGAGGTACCTGATGTTAATGCTATTCCAGAGAATGTGTTTCCTACAAAAGAATCTGAAGTCATGGAGCTGTGATGTTCCACACAGATCAAGAAACCACCTGAAAGACGGAACTTGTAATTTCATGACCTGTGTAAGTATTATAGTGTCATGAGATAAATATCTTTGAAATACAAAACATACAGAAAAGTTAAAGGGGAAGGAATGTAGTAATTATAGTTTTGGGAAACATAGGACTGTAGCTTTAAGAATAATCCCGTGTTGTAAGGTCACATGATCCATGTAAACCAATGGTTAATAGTGCGAGTAACCTCTACAGGGGGAGTTCTTCTTTAGTTATGGAGTTTGATGCACACATGTAGTTGCTGTTGCTGCCTTGTAAATAAAGTTAAACATTTCCATTAAGAAAAGTTGTCTGAAGATCAACTCTATAACAGTTAACATGAGGTAACATGCTAACTGAAATATTTTCAGGAATCTGGGAACAATATCAGGCAAAATGTTACATTGTAACAACTCGAAGATAGATTTATTAAATAAAGCCATACCTTCATAATTATTAATCACAAAATAAACATACATTGAATTGGATAAATAGTATTTCAAATTAGTTTGTGCTTCAATTAAGTTTTAAATAAATAACTGATACAATATTCGCTTTGAGAAATATACCAAGAATCGGGAATCCACATGTCGTGTATTAGTGCTTTAGGTTAGTTAATGCCATCAAATTTGCATAGTACAGAAACAAATTTCCAAACTCATATGTATCTAACTAAGCCATAGAGTGACTTAGGCCAAAAGCAGTTCACATGAAGAACATTTTGGGAAATGTTTGTCTAAAATATAAAACTTTATTGCCAGGGTAGGTTTGCATTGTACAGCTGTTGCTGAGACTAGCAATAGAAGTTTTTCCCCCTCTGGAAGCCCTATTGTAATGATGCCTCCTGTCAGGAAAGTGCTCCGTTTCACAGACTGTAAGCAATGGTTCTTATCTATTAACCTCATTTTGCCTCTTTGCCCATGCTGGGAGAACTCAGGCCAGGGGGTACTCTACAAATCTGCTTCCCTTTAATCACTCACAACACACATTTCTTTTGTGTCTTACACTTGCAAAACGTCTCTGAGGCTCTTTCATGTTTTTCCAGACTTTTCACTTGCGCTTTCACAATTGTGAACAATGTAATTTCATTCTTCAAAAAGCAGTAGTTCAGGTGTCCCTTTCACTTGGCAAGTTGTGTTCTGACCAGATATCTGTATAACCTGCCAATGAGCTGAAGACTGACCACATGGGGCAAATCTTCAACTCCTAACATCACCAGGGGGTGCGTGTCTTCACCAGCAATATGCTTCACTACGAGGTCTCACTGACGCCCCATGTTGAATCATGCTGCAGCAAGAAGTTCAAGTTCTCAATGCAGCCTGCGAACTAGGTAAGGTCATAATCCTTTGTGCAGTCAGCAGCAAATCCTGTTGCTTCGCCACGGACTACAAAATCTGGCCACAGTATTAAAGGCAGAATGGCAGCGTAGAATAGGAGGTCGGTCAAAGGACAGAAAACTGAAAATTGTTAACCACAGGGCTTAAATTTAAGAGTATGCCAAAAACACAAAGGGAGAGATAAAGAAACAATTCATATGTATAAAGAGGGTTGCTAGTACATGGAAACACCACCAGAAACATAAGTGAAAACCAAATCCATAATAGTTTTTAAAAAGGACATGGATAAATTTGTAGAAAAAAATCAGAAGGCTTGGCTAAAGGGCAGGGAATGTGACGGTGGATAATTCTTTCAGATATTTGGCACAGGCAAATGCACCAAAATATCTTCTACCATGCAATTCTATAATTAAAAAAAATCAAGAAATCACTTGTTCAAGTATTTTTTCTGTTTATTTTCAAATTATAGCTTGCTCTGTACAAGAATCCTTCCCTCAGTTAGAATCTGTGCCAATCCAACCTGTCATTCCTCCCGGAATAACAATATTTTATCTTTTCTCTGCTTGAGAGCTTTGATGCAGAAATATTTCCCAAAATAATTTTTTTTGGAAGTATCTCAAATTATACAGTACTTAAACAAGTCACTGTTGTGACCGTGCAAAACTTTATCTTCCCCTTTAATCTATTTAGTAAGCATTCAATACACAAGAGTCAGTATTGATTATCTATGTTCCTTATAGCTGACAAACTTGACCTGTAACAGTAGTATAACACCATTTAGAAGGACTTTAAAGCTTTGTTAATTTTACATGTAGCTAATGAATGGTGCTTGATCATGTCCCACTATAATTGTCCAAATTTTAGAATGGCGATAATGGTGAAATTGTCAGCGTTCGCCATCATTACACCAGTGAAACTGGCAGCAACTTTGGGAATCTGCACAGGAAGTACAATAACGCGGAAGTTCTGAAGTTGCTGTCAGTGATTCTATGCTTCTCCAGAGGGTGTGCTGTTGCAGTCCCCGCAGAGTGCAATCAACAGGAAATCTACGAACTGACAGGAACTCTTACATTTTTGGTCTCGCTGTAAAAACCCCCTTGAAAAGGACGTATCGTGTTGAATGAGATGTAACTGAGTTTTTAAATGGTGAAGTAACTTCATAATTACTGCTAAACATCCTCTGGACCTGAACACAAATTTAAATTTGGGGAGTGTTAAATTTCCCCAAGAGATAAAAAAAATGATGTAAGGTTTGTTTAAACGTCTTTATTTTAGTTTCTACCTTAGTCTAATCATAATAATTTATCTGAAAATTTAAATTTCAAGTGAAGGATGAAGTGCTCTTAACTTCCTGGTTTGTGGCCGATGAGAATATTTCAATGTGAGTGACGGCTTACCCTGTTTACAGACGTCACTGCTGCTACATACCTGGAGATCCCCTTGACTCGGTTCCAGACTTAAACTTTCATCAAGAAAAGGAAAGTCCGTGCCACAAAGATTGCTAGATATTTGTGGGCAGCTTTCTTCAAGGTCCATGGCAAGCACTGTTGCTTCATCACTAACCTTAAAATCATGCCAATCATTTACCTTAAGGAAGGAAACATTTTCTAAAATATGTCCTATCCAAAAATTGAAGTACAATTCACGTAGTCTTGCATGTGAATGAGAAGTGAATTAAAATATAATGTGGAGCAGCATGGATTTAACTTTCACTGACTCTTTCAGGGATAGAGTGTCCCACCAAGATTAGGCTGGGCCACTAAACATAACAGCTGCAGAGACAGTTATGAATGTATCAATTCTTGTTATCAATACAGCTTTACCACTTCTAAAATCTTATGGCAGGTAGAGGACGATAAAACATCTATATTGACTATTTCATGCTTTGAAGAGATCGTTAAAAGTGAGGGCATCGATTTTAGTGAGGCAATATTAGCTAAAGTGTATAGATCTTCCCTCAAGAGATTCTTCCCAAGAGATACTACTTTTACAGAATTAACCATGGTTATTATCATGGACAATAAAGGTAGAGGAGCAAATTATTCATATATAAAGGAACATAAAAACACATTTTCCCCATACAAACCTTATTATTGCCATGCTCTTTGGGTTGCTGTTTATTGAGAAGAATTATTTTTCTGTTCCAATACATATGGAAGAGGTAAAATAAAATAAATCTAACAAAGGAAAACTGAAGCAAAATCTTTGTTTCAAACAATAGAAGCGAACATCAAAGATCAAAACAAACTGATAATGGATTACATAGAAGTGCTGAGTGAAGTACGGAAAAGGGCAGTTATGTAACGTATGGCAATTAGTAATGGATGTAATAAGTATCTTGAACACTTTTCCCCTATTGTAATGTAGGAACCAGCAGTGCACTTTTATATAACAAACTTGAGTCACTCGGAATTCAGACTTGAATTGATTGGCTATCTATAGATGGGGCAGATAGGCTTATTAGGAAGATAACAAAGACTAAAGCTGGCACTTAATCTTAAGTAACTTGCATTCCTTTTTCTTGTTAAAAGAATTATCTGTAGTGATAGAAGTTTGACAAAATGTTTTATTCTAAAAGTTAAAAATAAAAACTCTTTTCCTTTCTAGCCGAAACAAATGGTGGGCTGAATTTTTATCTTAACCTATTGGGCAGTGATTTGTGCTGAAGATCAGGGAGGATCCATAGGGGCTCTGGATCTGTTCTACCAGATTAAAAACAATAAACTATCCCATTTCTTCCATATATGGAATAAATAGCAATATATCATTAATTCGACAGTCTGTAAAAGGAAATTATGAAACAAGTGTTCATGTAAAAGTTCCTTATGTTAAATTTCTGATCAATGCTTTGCCATGGAGAGGAGGCATTATGGGGTGCAAGACTTTCCCAGAGAATGAGAAAAATTGTTTTAAAGAGTGGTGGAGGCAGGTTTGATCGATGTATTCAAAAGGGAATTGGATTGCTATCTGAAAAGAATAAATGTACAAGGTTATGGGGATAAGGCAGAGGAGTGGGACTAGGTAGAATGCTCTTTCGGAGAGCCAGTGCAGACTCAATGGGCTGAATGGCCTCCTTCAGCACTGTAAAGATTCCGTAGTTCTGTGAAGAGGCGGAAGTACACATCCTCGCAATGAAATAAAGAAAAAAAGTTAAAAGAATGAAATTTAGAAATGTTCCAAGGAACAGGAGTGGAAAACGGGGAACATTGTCGATAGTAATCCAGCAATATTCAATTACCGTTACTGGGCTACTGAATTTGACATTAGGACTAAGAGTTTGTTATCAACATGCTTCAGGGCCAGCAATACATAAAATATTTTTGACTCCTTAACAGATTACATGAGGGTGAAACAACAGAATGTGTTTATTCTGGCATCAATACATTACCATATACGAGTCCCACACTCCAAGAAAGCATCAGGGGACTTGTGGTTGGCAAAAGCTTAACAAAGTGTTCTGCCATTTTAGAGCAGCTACTGTACAATGGCATCTCGACAATAAACCATGCAATCTGAAGTTGCAGTGATTCTAAGCATTGAGGGATTTGACCACAGACTTTCTGCTTTGCATGCAGTGCAATTTTAGCCAAATACATCAAGATTGCCAAACTTTAACTACATCCTTATTGATAAACTCTCTTCCAAAATAAGTCGCCAAGTTATGTATCTGGAATCAATTTCACTTTCAGTCAGCAACAATAGCTCAACTATTATATTTAAATGATGCAAAGAGCACATGTTTCTACTAAATTTTTTCTGTTTGATGCAAATTCAAAAGCTGATGATTTCCTCTTTAATTTTAAGCAATCGGCCAAGGTTGGAATGTTACCAACTTTCCAATATTAAGTGCAAACCTTTATTACAAACTCTAAGTCAAGGAAGTTAAAAACGCAGTTTTTGCAGAACTAACAGCTGGAAAATGAAAGTTGGGTGACTAAGAAAGCAAATTATCGCCATGTTTGCGCAAATGTATTTTTAATGCTTTGCTGATGATTAATCAGGCTGATCCTTAGTTAAACATTTGATTGCAAAACTGAAAGTAGATTTGCTTCAAGTACGAAATTAGGTAAAAGTTTATTTTCTCACTACATTTTAAGTACATTACTTAGTTTCGTCCTTTTCTGTCTTCTTTTAGAAACTTCAGCTTCAAGAACAAAATTAATTTTGTAAGTGGCTACAAGCAGAGGATGGACTGTGTAGCAAAGGCAATTGATTTCCTGTGCCATGTAGATGGTTTAGCTGGGGTGTCTAGGGGTCTGTGGGGTTTTTAAAAATGTATTTATTTGTTGCGTTCCCTAAAAGGTCCTGAGCAATACAGTGTGAACCCCATCCCACTATCAGTCTGATGAGTCACATTACAAGATCCTTCTTCCACTACTGATGAATAGGGCCAGGAGCAAGATAAAGACAGGAATTTCAGCTCCTCTGTATGGTTTTGTAGAAGATCGAGGATTGAGAAATGCTATCTTTATGGTACGCATGCTATCAGAAAGAGCTATAGAGGTGAAAAAAGATATGGAGAAACTGGGACAATTTATTTTCAAAAGGTAACAAGAGAGGGTTGTGATGGACTTCCAAAAGGCATTTGATACAATGCCACACAACAAATTTGTGAGCAAAGTTATTGCTCATGAAATAAAAGGGACAGTGGCAACATGGATACGGAATTGGCTGAGTTTCAGGAAACAGAGAGTGGTGTTTTTCGGGCCGGAGGGAGGTTTGTCGTGGAGTTTCCCAGGGGTCAGTGTTGGGACCCTTGCTTTACTGATTATATATTAATGACCTTGACCTTGGCTTACAAGCCACAATTGCAAAGATTGCAGATGATACAAAATTCGGAAGCATTGTGAATTTAGAGAATTTGATGGCATGGGTGGACAGGTAGCAGATGAAGTTTAATGCAGAGGAATGTGAAGTGATTCACTTTGGTAGAAAGGACATGGGGAGACAATATAAAATAGGGTGCTCAACTCTAAAGGGAGTACATCCTATTTTAGGTGGGACCTGGATGTATATGTGCCTAAGTCATTGAAGGTGGCAGACAGGTTGAGTGTGCGATAAATAAAGCACACAGCATTCTAGGATTTATTAATAGGGGCACAGAGTACAAGAGCAAGGAGATTATGTTGAACTTGTATAAGTCATTAGTTCAGCCTCAGCTGGAGTATTGCATCCAGCTCTGGGCGCCACACTTTAGGAAGGATGTGAGGCATTGGAGAAAGTGTAGAAAAGATTCACGAGAATGGTTTCAAGGATATGACCAAATGAATTGGGAGGAGTAGGCCACTCGGCCCCATAAGCCTGCTCCGCCAATCAATAAGATTATGGCTGATCTGATTGGAATCTCAACTTCACATTTCCGCCTACCCCCAATAACCTTTCATCCCCTTGCTTATCAAGAATCTATCTACCTCTGACTTAAAAATATTCAAAGACTGCTTCCACTGCCTTTTGAGGAAGAGTTCCAAAGACTCACGACCTACTGACAGAAAAAAATTCTCCTCATCACTGTCTTAAATAGGTAATCCTTTATTTTTAGTGGCCCCTAGTTCTACATTTTCCTACAAGGAGGAAACATCCTCTCCATATCGACTCTGTCAAAGACCCCTCAGGATCTTATATCTTTCAATCAAGTCACCTCTTACTCTTCTAAACTCCAGCAGATACAAGCCTTGCCTGTCTAACTTTCTTCATAAGACAACCCAGCCATTCCAAGGTGAGGAACTTTAGCTATGAAGACAGATTGGTGAAATTAGGACAGTTTTCCTTGGAAAACATAAGGCTGAGAGGAAGTTTGATACAGGTATTCAAAATTATGAGGGATCTGGACAGAGTAGATAGGGAGAAACTATTCCCACTCGTGAAAGGATCGAGAACAGGATGGCACAGATTTAAAGTAATTAGTAAAAGAAGCAATAATGATATGAGGAAAAACTTTTTCATACAGGGAGGGGTTAGGGTCTAGAATGCTTTGCCCAAGTGTGTGGTGGAGGTAGGTTCAATTGAAGCATTCAAAAGGGAATTAGACTTGTTATTTGTAAAGCAAGAATGTGCAGGGTTACAGGGAGAAAGTGAGAGAATAAGACTGGGTGAGTTGCTCATTCTGCCAGTGTAGATGTGATGGGCCAAATTGCCTCCTTCTGCACAGTGACAATTCTGTGATTCTGTGGGTGTGTTTTCTCCCCATATTTATTCAGCTTGTATAGTGAAAATATTCTCAGAAAGATTGAAGGCCTTCCTGGATTAAGCTACAACCATAATAAGATATGCTGATGACACCATTCTTATTGCCAACTCTGAGGAGAAACTTATGATCCTGGACCAGACGCCCAAATTTTTGGTACAATCCGGTTAGGGAATAGTAACTTTTTGTTTAATGTAGACAAAGTTTGTGATCCCAGGTACTTACTGAGAAAATAAAGCCACAAGATTCCATGGCTTTTGAACAAAAAAACTTTACTATACAAAGTCAGAAAAGTAAAACAATTTACAATATCTATCATATACTCAGAATTAACATGACATACATGTGAATTAATAGGCAAACTATGGTTGAGCACACTACACTGCACATTAAATAGCAGATACAACCAAGATAGATCCCACAGATTTTCCTGCATCAGTGTCCACTGAGAGTTACACAATCTCGTTAAAACTCTGTCTCCCTCACGAGGGATTTCTAGTCTTCACCTTCAAAGATCTAGCCGCTGGATTCTCTCCAAAAGTCACTCCAACTCAGGCTGCCTCAATGACTGTACACATCCTGATGGTTTAATCTCTTCTCCTGAGATTAGTTCCACTGGTTTCCCAAAGCAGCACTCCAGCAACAACTCACTCGCATAATGCCAGCTCTTCACCAATGCTGAGCAGAACACCACTGCTCCAATGGCCCACAACACAGAGCCATCAACCTTCCACTGCCTTATCATCTCTCCACGGCTTCTCCTGAGCCCTCACTACTTGAAGCCTGCCAACCACAGCAATTTGGCTACTTGAAGCCTCTTTCTTTGCTCTTCTCCCCAGTGGTTCCTACCCATGATCTTTCTCCCTGGGTTTCTCCAAATTCCAGTCTCACAGCTACACTAAGCAATAAAAGGCTCCCAAGGTTGCTTCTAAGCCTTAACCCTTTCTAGCATGGAACCAGCAACCTTCTGCCACCTTCTCAGATCCTCAGGGCTTCTCCTGCATCCTGACTGCCTGAAGACAGCTAATCACAGCACCTCTGCTGCTTGAAGTCTCCTCTCCCTGCTTCTGAACACACCCAGTCACCTGGGATTTCTTCAGTCCCACCTCTCGCCTGAACCAAGCTATCAATGGCACCCAAGGCTTCTTCTAAGCCCGAACTCTCTCAGCAGCATGGAATCAGCTTCTTCTGAGCCCCAACTGCACAGAGCTACCAAATGGCTCCCAGGGCTTTACTGAGCCCCCAGCCCAGCTCCTCAGAGCTAAGAGCAGCACTTCCGCTTCATGGAGCTTCTCCCCCTGCTCCTGGCTTTCTGACTGATCAAAAAATTGACTGTTCTTCACTGACCCTTGAACTGATTCAGGGGATCTATCAAAACCCTCCAAGAGGGTCTCACCCTTGTTACTAGGCAGGGTCAAATGTAACAAGTATTGGAACATCCTGTGCCCTGAATGTTACAGTCTTCATAGGTGCTAGCTTACAAAGCACACAGGGACAAAAGAAAAATGATTTGATGACAAACTGCAAAAGATTTTGGATAGAGTAGCAAAAAGAAAGGGCTGAGCATTAGTTGTAAGAAAATAAAATGGTTTAGTGGTGTCCAAAAAGAAAATCAGACCAGAGTGTAAGATCGCAGTGAAGGATGAACATTGGACAGAAAATGCAGCCAAGAAACAAGATGAAGGATTGGAATAGCCAAAGATGCATCTCTAAAAATGAAAAAGACTCTGATCAACTCAAAATGAGTCATGAAAACAAAGCTGACAATCCTGGAATGCTACACTACATGAATTTTGACATCCAGAAGTGAGCGTTGGACGATCAATGAAGCAATGCAGAGAAGAATTGATGCTGCAGAGTTGTGGTTTTTGAGCCAAATCATGAAGATATCTTGGAAAAGTCACACTACCAATGAAAATTAGTAAAATCTGAAACCAAAAGAGCTCTGCTGACCAAGGTCAGGAAGAGACGGTTGGAATTTCTTGGGCATGTAATAAGAAATCATGATTTAGAAAGCCTGATGCTGATAGGAATGGTCGATGGTAAAAGAGATTGAGGCAAAGAATTATCTTTCAAATGTGCCTTTCAAACTGGATGAGTGTACCACCATCAAAAATGGTGCACGTTCCAAGAGCAAGAAAACATGAAGGTCCATGGTCACCAGCACACTCTTAGGGTATGGTGCTGCGAATGCGAGCAAGACGTATTGGAAGCTCGTACTATGCTGTTTTATGGTACAGATTCTAAGTATCTATGGTCATTTGGTTGTACAGAACTTGAATATTGCTGAAAGAGACATATCAAAGCTTTTTGTCTTGCATGCATCAAGACACCATACCCAAACAACCCATGCTTGCAAAACTCAAAACACAGTGTCCAATATTTGATGTGATTCCGTAATTGGACAACATTTGCTAAATAATCCTCAGTGCGCTAACAATTACACTGACAACCAGTTTAAGGCACATTTGTGTGCACTGGAAGCTATATATATTGATACACAGGGTCCTGCTCTTTGCAGACATAAAGAACATGCACACACATTGTGCCTGCTTCAGCTAAACAAAATAAGTAACAGCCATTTGCTGACTCATTCCTCACGGCAATGCCTTGACCAAACAGGGTCAAGCTGCCTGGTTTAAATTTTAAACAATGCTTGGTAGTTAACGGTCAGTCAGCATCACTGGTGCATTCTCCATGGAAATGACTATCAATCAGAGTCTACTTGCCAACCAATCAGCACTGTCTTCATATACAGTATAAATTGTTGTTTTCCCCTTATATTGGCATTCTTGCGAGGTGTCCTGATGAGTACAAGACAAAAAGCTTCGATATGTTTCTTTTTACAGCAATACTCCAAATGTCTACTTCGATTTAAAAGAAAAATTGTTGAAATCATTAAAATTAATTGGCTCATTAATAACTGATAATCGCAGTCACATTTTGTACATAGGAATCCATTGACATTTTAACTCAGTGATAAAAACAAAAAAACTGCGGATGCTGGAAATCCAAAACAAAAACAGAATTACCTGGAAAAACTCAGCAGGTCTGGCAGCATTGGCGGAGAAGAAAAGACTTGACGTTTCAAGTCCTCATGACCCTTCAAAGGGTAATTCTGTTTTTGTTTTAACTCAGTGCTGAGCAGGGTTTTCCAGATCTTTCCCAGGTAAAGCTGTTGGGACGCCAACAAGGCCACTGCTACTAAGAAAAAAGTATTTTTCTCACTGGGGCCAGGAGGAGCAGGTATGCTACACTGGGCTGCACAAGCAAATTCTAAAACTCTGCTGCCTCAAGTTCCAGGTCTCTCTCCCTTACCCCATTTGTGCCCCCTTCCACCCATCTGCCCCACCTCCCAGCAACTCAACCGGCTGCCAGCAGCTTTCTCTTAGTGCTATTGGGCAGCTTCTAGGCTGAGCAATCTTCATCCCTTGCTCACTAGCTGCTTTCTGTCCATAAGGGCATGGAACTAACCAGTCGTATTAAAGTGGGACCCAAAAGTTAAACTCTGCCATATCTTACAACTCAATTCCCAGGCTCGAATGCTGTCTATTCACATGGGATTCCCGCACGGAAGTTTCTTTTACGCTTGCATAAGATGTTTAATGCTCATTCAGAAGATTTGTTTTTTCAAACTCATTGCCCAGATTCTACCAACCAGAGATTAAAACACATTTCATACCTATGCAATTGTGCATTCCAGTCAGGGTTGGTCCAAAAAATACGAAGTTCGAATTGTACCCGACTGTCAAAATTCTCAGCTGTTTTATGATCATGTGCAAACTTATTTGCAATTTGGAAGCTGAAAATGTTTTCATCATCAGAGGCAGTCATAGCAGAAAAGACAAGTTATGTTGTTATATATAGGGCACATGATGCTTAGCAAAACAGAAAAGTATTGCAATGGCAACCATTGGGAAAAACGATAAATCAAATATAAAACAAGAATCAATTCTTGCAATCTTATCCAATTGCATAGCATGCAAAATGACAGTTCATAACACTGTGCCCAATATTCACCATGCAAGGATTTCTAATCTTGGCTGAGATTCATTCCTATAAGCAACCGGTAAAGGAGGGGTGGGGGGTGGTAGTGGAGGATGAAGCTCCCCATAGCTCTTGCTGGCAGAAATGCATATTAGAGGTTTAAGAGTGTTAACTTTTCTCTTTTTTAGACATATTAGAATATCGTGAAGGGGATTCTAAAGGCTGCTGAGTTGGGCTGAGTCATGTAGCCAGAATGCCTGATACTTGCTTACCAAAATGAATCTTCTATGGAGAGCTTGATTCTAGGATGTGCTCTCACAGCAATGAAATAAAACTCTACAAGGACACTTTGAAGGCTTCACTTAGGAGCTTTGATATTGACTAAGTTCTGTAAGAAGTTCGCTAAGGATTGCTGCACTTGGTGCAACCAAATAAAAACGATGCAACCTTCTCAGAAAGCAAGCGCGTGTCAGGGGCACAGAAAAAAATGCAAGGAGAGGAAACCCCAAACCAATAACTCGTCAAAAACTCATTTGTCTGTGGCATCCGATCCTATTTGCAGCAGGCTCTTCTAGCGCAGATTGGCCTTTGTAGTCAAGTATGTATCCATTGGAACCCTACCAATAGCCCCAGATGATGAACATTGTCATCTTTGCCTTGAAGGATAAACAAGAGATATGCTGGGAGAAAAGCTAAAAAAAAGTCTAATCATAAGAAGAAATATCAATATTGCAAATCTGAAATAAAAACATTCAGGTGCAGTCTTTGATCAGAACTTTGAAAGCCAAACATAAATATTGGCCTTTCTTTTTCACGGTCAACTGGCCAGCAGTGTATTTCCAGCATTTTCTGTCTTGTTTTCGAATCAATCTGAATTGGGTTGACCTGGATTGATTAGTAGGGAAAAGTGAAACTCTTGGCCCAACTTCAATTTAGCATCTTGTACTTATGACAGGGGGAGGGAACCCTTTTCTTATCAAGGGCTACTCATACAGACAAAATCAGTCACAGGCCACACAAACGCATAAAAACCAATTTAATTTATATTTTTAGAGAGAATACAGAAATGTTCAACTCATCCACTACTTTAACACGATGGCTAAGTTTGCTTTTCCTTAATGAGTAGCACAGCTTCTGTGTCTCAATCACAGCACAGAAGGAGGCCATTCAGCCCATCATGTTTGTGCCGGCCAACAAAGGTCTGACTACACTAATCCCATTTTCCAGCGCTTGGCCCATAGCCTTGGAGGCTAGGGCAACGCAAGTGAATATCTAAATACTTCTTAAACGTTACAAGTGTTTCTGACTTAACCACCCCTTCAGGCAGCGAGTTCCAGACTCCTACCGCCCTCTGGGGGAAAAAATTTCTCCTCAAATCTCCTCATAGCCTTCTACCACTTACCTTAAATCTATGCCCCCTGGTTATTGACCCCTCTAATAATGGAAAAGGTGCCTTTCTATCCACCCTATCCATGCCCCTCATAATCGTATACACCTCTGTCAGGTTCCCTCCCAACCTTCACTGCTCCAAGGAAAACAACCCAGCCTATCCAATCTTTCTTCATAGCTCAGACCCTCCAGCTCAGGCAGCATCCTGGTAAATCTCCTCTGCACCCTCTCCAGTACAATCACATCCTTCCTATAATGTGGTGACCAGAATGGCACGCAGTACTCCAGCTGTGGCCTCACCAGCATTTTGTACAATTCCAGCATAACCTCCCTGCTTTTGTATTCTATGCCTCGGCTAATAAAGGCAAGTATCCCATATGCCTTTTTAACCACCTTAACTACCTGCCCTGCTACCTTCAGAGATCAGGGATATGCTCACCAAGGTCCCTCTGATCTTCAGTACTTTCCAGGGTCCTATCATTCATAGTGTAATCCCTTGTCTTGCTAGCCCTCCCCAAGTGCATTACCTCACACCTTTCCAGGTTGAATTCCATTGTCCACTGCTCTGCCCACCCTGACCAGTCTATTGATATCCTCCTACAGTTTCTGGTTATCCTCCTCACTATTTACCACCCCACCAATTTTCATGTCATCCACGAACTTTTTGATCATACCCTCTACATTTAAGTCCAAATCATTTATGTACACCACAAACAGCAAAGGCCTCAGCACTGAGTCCTGTGGAATCTCACTGGAAACAGACTTCCAGTCACAGAAACATCCCTCTACCTTAACTCTCTGCTTCCTGCCTCTCAGCGATTTTGGATCCAAAGTGCCGCTTTGCCTTGGATCCCATAGGCTCTTATTTTCTTGACCAGCCTGCCATGAGGGACCTCATCAAAAGCCTTGCTAAAGTCCATGTAAACCACATCAAAAGCATTGCCCTTATCAATACTCTTGGTTACCTCCTCAAAAAAATCGATCAAATTTGTCAAACACGACCTTCCATTAACAAATCCATGTTGACTATTCCGGATTAATCCGTGTCTCTCCATGTGCAGATATACCCTGTCCCTCAGAATTATTTCTTGTAACTTCCCCACCACCTAGATTAGACTGACTGGCCTATAACTTCCTGGTCTATCCCTTTCTCCCTTTTTTAATAATGGGACAACATTAGCAGTCTGCCAGTCCTCTGGCACCTTACCTGTGGCCAGAGAGGTTTTGAAAATTATTGCCAGGGCCCCTGATACCTCTTCCCTTGCCTCCTTCAACAGCCTGGGAAACATTTCATCTGGGCCTGCAGACCTATCCACCTTTAAGGCTACTAAACCCACTAGTACCTCCTCTCTTTCTATATTAATTTCCTGTAATATTTCACAATCCTCCACCCTGATATCAATACCTACGTCATCCTTTTCCATTGTGAAGACTGACGCAAAGTATTCTTTGGGGACTTTACCACGTCTTCCGGGTCCACACACAGGTTGCCTCTATAGTCCCTTGACATCAAGGGTTCTCCAGACTTGGTTCCCAATTTTGTCTTTACAAGAACATATTTGCCCTGTACTCTCGCTATTTCCTCCATGAATGCCTCCCACTGCTCTGACACAGTTTTATCTGCAAGTAACTGCTCCCAGTCCACTTGGGCCAAATCATATCTCATCTTAGTAAATGTAGCCTTTCCCCAGTTTAGAACTTTTATTCCCAGCCCACCCTTATCCTTTTCCATAACTATCCTAAATCTAACTGAGTTATGGTCACCATCTCCAAAATGCTCCCCTACTGATTTGCCTTCCAGCTGCCTGGGCTCATTTCCAAATATTAGGTCCAGAACTGCCCCCTCCCTTGTGGGGCTTTCTACATACTGGCTAAAAAAGTTCTCTGAATGCAACTTGAGAATTTTGCTCCCTCCCTACCTTGCACACTAAAACTATCCCAGTTAATATTTTGGGTAGTTAAAATCCCCTACTGTTACTGCATTACTCTTACACTTCTCTGAAATTTGATTACATATTTGATCCTCTATCTCTCCCTGATTATTTGGGGATCTATAACAAGTGAGTTTGCCCCTTTTGTGTTTTTGACTTCTACCCACAGAGACTCATTTGATGATCCTTCCAAGATATCAAGCCTCCTCACTGCTATAATTGAATCCTTGATCAATATTGCGAGCCCCCACCCTCCTCTTCTATCCCCTTCTCCATCTTGTCTGAATACCCCATAACCAGGAATGTTGAGCTGCCAATCATGCCCTTCTTTTAGCGAAGTCTCGGTCATAACTATGATATCATACTCCCACGTTCTTATCTGTGCCCTTAGCTCATCTGTCTTATTCCTCAAGCTACTTGCATTAAAATATATTCCATTTAGCCTTGCTAAACTCACTTCTTTCTTATCTAGCCTATGTTTCCTCTGCCTTCCAGACTCACTTACTAGCGTTTTAACTTCTAATTCCATCTCAGCTTCTCTCCCTTCTGAACTATGTTTCAGGACCCCACCCCCCTGCCAATTTAGTTTAAATCCTCCCCAAGAGCATTAGCAAACCTCCCCGCAAGGATGTTGGTCCCGTTCCTGTTCAGATGTAACCCGTCCAACTTGTACAGGTCCCATCTCTCCCAGAAACAGTCCCAATGCCCCAAGAATTTAAAGCCCTCCCTCCTGCACCATCTCTCCAGCCATGGAGTCATCTGCTTTAACCTTCTGTTCCTATACTCATCACTGCGTGGTACTGGGAGTAATCCAGAAATTACTACCTTTGAAGTCCTGCTTTTTAATTTCCTACCTAACTTCCTAAAGTCTGCTTACAGGACCTCATTTCTCTTTCTTCCTGAGTAATTGGTCTGAACATGGACCATGACCTCTGGCTATTCACCCTCCCGCTACAGGATGCCCTGTACCGTTCCGTGATTTCCTTCCGTGACAAGTGGTAGAAGTTTCAATAGGGGAGCATTTCGGGAAAAGTGACCATAATTCAGTAAGTTTCAAGGTACTGGTGGATAAAGATAACAGGAGTCCTCGAGTTAAGGTGCTTAATTGAGGGAAGGCTAATTATAACAACATTAGGCAGGAACTGAGGAATCTAGACTGGAGGCGGATGCTTGAGGGCAAATCAACAACTGACGTGGAGGAATTTCAAACGTCAGTTGATAAAAATTCAGGACCGGCATGTTCCTGTTAGGATGAAGGATAAGCATGGCAAGTTTCAGGAACCTTGGATAACAAAGGATATTGTGAGATGAGTCAAAAAAAGGGAAGCATTCATAAGGGCTAGAAGGCTGGGAACAATGAAGCCCGTGGAGAATATAAAGTAGGAAGAAACTTAAACAAGAAGTCAGGAGGGCTAAAAGGGGTCATGAAAAGTCACTGGCAACTAGGATTAAGGAAAATCCCAAGGCCTTTTATACATATGTAAAAAGCAAGAGGGTAGCCAGGGAACGGGTAGGCCCGCTCAGGGACAGAGATGGGAATCTGTGTGTGGAGCCAGAAGAAATGGCAGAGATACTAACTGGATACTTCTCACCAGTATTCACCAAAGAGAATGACTTAGCGGTCGATTTGTCTAGGGAAGTGTGTGTAGATAGCCTGGATCATGTTGAGATCAAAAAAGAGGTGTTAGGCATCTTGAAGAATATTAAGGTGGATAAGTCCCCAGGGCCAGATGGGATCTACACCAGAGTACTGAGGGAGACAAGGGAGGAGATTGCTGGGGCCTTGACAGAAATCTTTGTATCCTCACTGGCTATGGGTGAGGTCCCAGAGGACTGGAGAATGGCCAATGTTGTTCCATTGTTTAAGAAAGGTAGCAGGGATAATCCAGGAAATTACTGGCCGGTGAACCTTACGTCAGTGGGTAGGGAAATTATTGGAGAAGATTCTTCATGGCAGGATTTACTACCATTTGGAAGCAAATGGGTGTATTAGTGAGAGGCAGCATGATTTTGTGAAGGGAGGTCATGTCCCACTAACTTGATCGAGTTTTTCGAGGAAATGACAAAGATGATTGACAATGGAAGGGCAGTAGATGTTATATACATGGATTTCAGTAAGGCCTTTGACAAGGTCCCTCATGGCAGACTGGTACAGAAGGTAAAGTCGCACGGGATCAGAGGTAAGCTGGTAAGATGGATACAGAATTGGCATGGTCATAGAAGACAGAGGGTAGCAGAGGAAGGGTGCTTTTCTGAATGGAGAGCTGTGACTAGTGGAGTTCCACATGGATCAATGCTGGGACCTTCGCTGTTTGTAGTATACATAAATAATTTGGAGGAAAATGTAACTGGGCTAATTAGTAAGTTTGCAGACGACACTAAGGTTGGAGGAGTGGCAGATAGTGAAAAGGACTGTCAAAGGATACAACGGGATATAGATCGGTTGGAGATTTGGGCGGAGAAATGGCAGATGGAGTTTAATCCGGACAAATGCGAGGTAATGCATTTTGGAAGGTCTAATACAGGCAGGAATTATACAGTAAATGGCAGAACCCTTAAGTGCATTGACGGGCAGAGGGATCTGGGTGTACAGGTCTACAGGTCACTGAAAGTGGCAACGCAGGCGGATAAGGTAGTCAGGAAGGCATATGGCATGCTTGCCTTCATTGGCAGGGGTATTAAGTATAAAAGCTGGGAAGTCATGCTGCAGCTGTATAGAACCTTGGTTAGGCCACACTTGGAATATTGCGTGCAATTCTGGTCACCACATTACCAGAAGGATATGGAGGCGTTGGAGAGGGTGCAGAGGAGGTTTACCAGGATGCTGCCTGGTCTGGAGGTTATTAGCTATGAGAAGAGGTTGGAGAAACTCAGATTGTTCTCACTAGAACGACGGAGATTGAGGGGCAACTTGATAGAAGTTTACAAAATTATGAGTGGCATGGACAGAGTAGATAGTCAGAAGCTTTTTCCCAGGGTGGAAGAGTCAATTACTAGGGGACATAGATTTAAGGTGAGAGAAGAAAACTATAGAGATGATATACGGGGCAAGTTTTTTACACAGAGGGTAGTGAGTGTCTGGAATTCGCTGCCAGAGGAGGTGGTGGAAGCAGGTACGATAGTGGTGTTTAAGAGGCAGCTTGACAAATACATGAATAGGATGGGAATAGAGGGATACGGACCCTGGAAGTGCAAAATGTTTAGTTCACGTGCAATATGATCGGCGCAGGCTTGGAGGGCCAAAGGGCCTGTTCCTGTGCTGTACTTTTCTTTGTTCTTTGTCCTTTGATACCCCTGAAATTCAGCTCAACTTCTTACTTGCTTTCCTATTCTCTCTGTCCCTCTCTCCCCTTTCCCATTTTGTCTGTCTCCCTCTCATTTCCCACTCTGTCTCACCCCGAAACCAGCTCAGGGCAGTGACTCAACAACCCAGGCTCTGGCCAACTCCCGGTCTGAGGCTGCACCTGGGCCTGGAGCATGTGCTTCTTCCTTAGTCTGCAGGGGCTGAGCCCCTGTGCTGGGACAGTAATGGAAGTGGGAGGGGGAATAGGGTGTTGGTCAGCCACCGATGGAGACGGGTGTCTTGCTCCATATTTTCCCCGCCCCAGGTTACTCACACTTTACCGCTCAATCGGCAGCTTCGCATCCCTGCCCTCCTGCTCCTGGATCTCGGGCCTCACTCTCTCCCCAGAGCGTGGGCCTCTGGTGGCTGTGGCCGAGGGTCCGGTATCAGAACATGGCAGCGGCTGGGCCAGAGTGCAACACGCAGTGGGTGGGGCCAGATTTCAAAATCTCTCCACGGGCAGGATGAAAAAGTGCAACAGGCCGGGTCCAGCCCCCGGGCCAGGGGTTCCCCATCCTTGACTTATACCATGAAGAGTTCCATGGAATATATACATTTTATGACTCTGCACACCCATGGCCTGCAATTTATATCTTTCCAATCAGACAAAAGAAGCAAATTCAAGTATTGCAAGATAGCAGAATCCTGTTCTAAAAAAGGGGTGCAGCCACATTTGTAAAAGTTTCAACAGTTTAAAAATATGTTGAACAAAATTTAGCTCCTCTTTGCTAACTCACTTTCCTTTTTGAGTGTCAGCTTAAATAGCTCAGTCAGTAGCACTCAAGTCTGAATTCGAGAACTTGTGCACAGAAACAAAGGCTGACAATCTAATATAGTACTGAACGTGTGCTGCAGTGTTGGAGGTGCCATTTTTCAGATGAGATAATAAATCAAGGCTCTGTCTGCCTTCTCAGATGGAGGTAAACATTCCCATAGCATTGTTTTGAAGAACAGCAGGGGAGTTATCCTGGTGTTCTGCTCAATATTTATCCCTTGATCGACATCACAAAAACAGGTAATCTGATCAAAGTCACATTGCTGTTTTTGAGTGCCTACTGTGCACATAATGGCTGCTGTGTTTCCTGCATTACAACAGTGGCCACACTTCAAAAGTATGTCATTGGCTGCAAAATGCTTTGGGGGCATCCAGTGGTTGTGAAAGACACTATATAAATGCAAGACTTTTTCTTCTGCTCTTACCTAAAATGATTTTCATTTCATTTCTAATTTAGCTGCCAGGTTTTTTTTTAATACACGTGTTGTGTGCATTTTAACTTCAGGAAATGCCTTTTCTTCCATGGTTCACATTTACTTACTATCATTAAATCATAGTAGTAACACTGGGAACCTCCTTTTGGGAATAAGAATTTCCCCAACACATCATGGAAAGTGGTTTAATTCTTCAAGGAATGAATATTCCAATACCAGTTTAAGTTCTTTGTTGGCTTGGGATATGATATCATAAATTTCCAGTATTAAATCATACCAAAGTTTTATTTCACGTTTTAAGTATTTGTTTCTGGAAAATATTTTAGAAGTTTCTTATTAATATCTGTAATCTCAATCATCACACAATTTAACAAGTTAAAATCAACTGAAAAATTGCTCATAAGAGAAATTTCCAACACACTTAGGATGTAATAAAAATAAAATCTAGGTTCCATACAGCATTGTGGCCTAGCAAAATGAAAAAGCAAATATTGTCAATAATGAATCCCACTGCAAAATTTGAAAAAAATTTAATTTTTTGACGTGTGCGTCACCATAATGTTTACATCTATAGCAATGCTGCAGAATTTTTGAAGTTCGGACAAATTTCCCTTATAGCATAGTGAGCATTGGCAATCTTGTAGGACGATGTCTGCAATACTATGAACTTCAGTTTTAGGTTATGTATACTGAAGTTAGGCCAATGAATAGGAATTCAATCCCTCATGCCTGTTCAATTGTTCTGTTACACCGCAGCTGATCTGTACCTCTCACCCATCTTCGTTCCATATCCCTTGATACACATACCTCCAAAAAATCTATTGATCTGTCTTGAAAGTTTCAAATGGCCCAACATTCACAATCTTTCTTGGGTGGGGGTGGGGGGAATATGAGTACCAGATTTTCATGGCCGCTTTATATGAAAAATTGTTTCCCCATTTTACTCCTAAATGGTCTAGCTCTAATTTTTAAGATTATACCCTCTTGTTCTAGATCCCCAAACCAGAGAAATAATTTATCTGCATTAATCCTATCAATCCCTTCACCACTTTAAACACCTTAATTAGGTGACTCCACAACCTATTCTTAAGGGCATAAAAGTTTATGCAACTTGTCCTTCTAATTTAATCCTTTGAACTCTAGCATCAGTTAATCTGTTCCCAACACGCCGCCAATACTGCTCTATCTGGTAAAAGGTGCTCTGCAACATTTGTACAATCCCAAATCTTAGGCATCGCAGTCAATTTATCAGCCCTCAAACCCACAGATTTTGGGACTACAAAAGTGACGTGATACTAATATCAAAGGCAACAGCACTTCAGACATGATCAAACTTTCTTTTGCAATACACGATTGCTACTGTGTGACTTTGTTGCTGAACAAAGCTGGTGCAGATTCCAGGTGGAAGTCAAAGAGACAAAGAAAGAAGCAGAGGTGCAGCTAGTGCATTTACAAAACTATTCACAGCTGTGACGGCTAATCCAGGTTCAAAGGCTGTCAAATGTAAACTGAACATGGTAAAATATGTATGGCAAAAGATATTTAGAAGGTTGTTAAAAGGCTCTAACCGTTTTATTTGATAAATAGCAATCAGAAAGAATTTCATAATACTTTTGAAAAAAATCTGCTCACCTTATGCTAATTATGCCAAAAGAAATAATAATAATGATACGCAGTTTTACCAAAGACTTCCACGCACATCTTTAGGCAATGCACAAGAAGAAAAAGAGCAACCCCCATCATCACCAGTGAAAAGTCTAATGCGAACGATTACTACAAAGGCCCAACTGCTGCTGCACCACATAGAGAAATTAATAATGAACTTATGTGGTACTGATGAAGTATTTTTCAAGCAATGTTTGCAGACAGGGTGGAATTTTCAACTCAGTCCCTGGCGAAACAGTGAGAGCTGTAGCAGGTTGGAAATCTGATTGCTGCTTACATGGCCTCTGTTGTGACTCTTCAACTAAAAATAGTGTTAGCATCCCGTTTCCAGGTTCCTCAAGTGATCAAAGCAGGATGACCAAATCTGTCAAAAGAAGGATTCCTAATTAACAGGACATGGATTCTGTTAGTTGCAGCAACCACAGGAGAGGCGATCTGGGAGGTCTGTGCCCCAGGTGTCTCACTCTTGGCACGTATAGAACTAACATGGGACTGTGTACAGTACTGTCCACACAGTGATGTAAGAGAACACATGACTCATACCAAAGGGTCAGTCTAGTGTTGGACAAAGCAGTGTGTACAAGCAAGCATGGAGACAGCTAGCTTGAACTCTTTACTGTATCTATGTATAGTTCTTGTAGGTAATAAATATATACAGCTAGCCTATTTAAGACTAAGACAACTTCAGTAACACCTACCGAATGATATCTAGCACCCTACAACATGTGGCAGTGAATGGATAAACTATAAACCTTGCAAAAAATGCAGAGAAAAAATAAGATCCTGCAACGCAAAAGAAAAATTTGAAGAAGCATTTTTTAAAAATTAATTTACAGGATGCGGACATTGCTGGCGAGGCCAGCATTTATTGCCCATCCCTAATTGCCCTTGAGAAGGTGGTGGTGAGCTTGAGAAGCAGACACACAGAGGAAAATTGCCATGGAAAAGCTCCAAAGAAAGGCCTGGAAGCTGGAGACAGAAGTTTAAAATTCCTCACTGCAGCAGATCTCCAGGAAGTCCAGCTTCAATTCCAGACTGCAGAGTCAGCAGACCTAGCAGGGGTGAGCTAAAGCATTTAAATTCCAGAACAAAGAAAATCCTGAGAAACTTTTGAATAGTTAAATGGTCTGAAATTGCTGTTTAAAAACTCAATTGAAGAAACCTAATTAACGAGTTGGCACCTGAACACGTGGCATTTGAACTCACTCCAAGAAGCAAATATATAAATTGATTTGGCAGAATCACGACTAAAGAATCAGCTTTAATGATCAGCAAAAGCCAGGGTTCCCCACTTCTGTGAACCTAAAGCACAGCACTAAAGTGGAGGTGTCTGCAGTTCGTTGATCCAAGCAGCAGTGTTTAGAAATTTTTAAGGCTGAACACGAGCACCATTGCAGTGGGAGCTCACCAAAACCAGCAAGCACAGGTAAACCGTTAGTCTTCAAATGAACAACAGTGTCATCTGAATTTCAGCAACTTCTTAAAGCTGAAACTGCACTTAACATTTTTTAACAGCCAAACCTAATGGAAAATTGGGTCGCATGGAGAACAGAACATTTAAAACAGAGATAAAAACAAAAAACTGCGGATGCTGGAAATCCAAAACAAAAACAGAATTACCTAGAAAAACTCAGCAGGTCTGGCAGCATCGGCGGAGAAGAAAAGAGTTGACGTTTCGAGTCCTCATGATCCTTCAACAGAACTAGGTGAATCCGAGGAAGGGGTGAAATATAAGCTGGCTTAAGGTGTGTGTGTGTGTGTGTGTGTGTGTGTGTGTGTGTGTGTGTGTGTGTGGGGGGGGGGGGGGGGGGGGGGGGCGTTGGGTTGGGGGAGAGAAGTGGAGGGGGGTGGTGTGGTTGTAGGGACAAGCAAGCAGTGATAAAAGCAGATCATCAAAAGATGTCACAGACAAAAGAACAAAAGAACACATAGGTGTTGAAGTTGGTGATATTATCTAAACGAATGTGCTAATTAAGAATGGATGGTAGGGCACTCAAGGTATATCTCTAGTGGTGGTGGGGGGGGGCGCATAAAAGAGTTTAAAATATTTAAAAATAATGGAAATAGGTGGGAAAAGAAAAATCTATATAATTTATTGGAAAAAAACAAAAGGAATGGGGAAGAAACAGAAAGGGGGTGGGGATGGAGGAGGGAGGTCAAGACCTAAAGTTGTTGAATTCAATATTCAGTCCGGAAGGCTGTAAAGTGCCTAGTCGGAAGATGAGGTGCTGTTCCTCCACTTTGCATTGGGCTTCACTGGAACAATGCAGCAAGCCAAGGACAAACATGTGGGCAAGAGAGCAGGGTGGAGTGTTGAAATGGCAAGCGACAGGGAGGTTTGGGTCATTCTTGTTGTCAGACCGCAGGTGTTCTGCAAAGTGGTCGCCCAGTTTACGTTTGGTCTCTCCAATGTAGAGGAGACCCCAGTGAGAGCAACAAATACAGTAGACTAAGTTGGGGGAAATGCAAGTGAAATGCTGCTTCACTTGAAAGGAGTGTTTGGGCCGTTGGACGGTGAGGAGAGAGGAAGTGAAGGGGCAGGTGTTACATCTTTTGCGTGGGCATGGGGAGGTACCATAGGTGGGGGTTGAGGAGTAGGGGGTGATGGAGGAGTGGACCAGGGTGTCCCGGAGGGAACGATCCCTACGGAATGCCGATAGGGGGGTGGTGAAGGGAAGATGTGTGGTGGCATCATGCTGGAGTTGGCGGAAATGGCAGAGGATGATCCTTTGAATGCGGAGGCTGGTGGGGTGATAAGTGAGGACAAGGGGGACCCTATCATGTTTCTGGCAGGGAGGAGAAGGAGTGAGGGCGGATGCGAGGGAGATGGGCCAGACACAGTTGAGGGCCCTGTCAACGACCGTGGGTGGAAAACCTCGGTTAAGGAAGAAGGAGGACATGTCAGAGGAACTGTTTTTGAAGGTAGCATCATCGGAACAGATGCGACGGAGGCGAAGGGACTGAGAGAATGGGATGGAGTCCTTACAGGAAGCGGGGTGTGAGGAGCTGTAGTCGAGGTAGCTGTGGGAGTCGGTAGGCTTGTAATGGATATTGGTGGACAGTCTATCACCAGAGATTGAGACAGAGAGGTCAAGGAAGGGAAGGGAAGTGTCAGAGATGGACCACATGAAAATGATGGAGGGGTGGAGATTAGAAGCAAAATTAATAAATTTTTCCAAGTCCCGACGAGAGCATGAAGCAGCACCGAAGTAATCATCGATGTATCGGAGAAAGAGTTGTGGAAGGGGGCCAGAGTAGGACTGGAACAAGGAATGTTCCACATAACCCATAAAGAGACAGGCATAGCTGGGGCCCAAGCGGGTACCCATAGCCACACCTTTTATTTGGAGGAAGTGAGAGGAGTTGAAGGAGAAATTGTTCAGTGTGAGAACAAGTTCAGCCAGACGGTGAAGAGTAGTGGTGGATGGGGATTGTTCGGGCCTTTGTTCGAGGAAGAAGCTAAGGGCCCTCAGACCTTGCTGGTGGGGAATGGAGGTGTAGAGGGATTGGATGTCCATGGTGAAGAGGAAGCGGTTGGGGCCAGGGAACTGGAAATTGTTAATGTGACGTAAGGTGTCAGAGGAATCACAGATGTTGGTGGGAAGGGACTGGACAAGGGGACAGAGAAGGGAGTCAAGATAACGAGAAATGAGTTCTGTGGGGCAGGAGCAAGCTGACACAATCGGTCTACCAGGTCAGTTTTGTTTGTGGATTTTGGGTAGGAGGTCGAAGCAGGCTGACCGAGGTTGGGCGACTATCAGGTTGGAAGCTGTGGGAGGAAGATCCCCAGAGGAAATGAGGTCAGTGACAGTCCTAGAAACAATGGCTTTATGTTCAATGGTGGGGTCATGGTCCAGGGAGAGGTAGGAGGAAGTGTCTGCGAGTTGACGCTCAGCCTCCGCGAGGTAGAGGTCAGTGCGCCAGACAACAACAGCACTACCCTTGTCAGCGGGATTTCACCCCTTCCTTGGATTCACCTAGTTCTGTTGAAGGGTCATGAGGACTCAAAACGTCAACTCTTTTCTTCTCCGCCGATGCTGCCAGACCTTCTGAGTTTTTCCAGGTAATTCTGTAGAATGTTTAAAATACTGAGTATATTAGATCTAAGTAGAAAGCCGGAAAAGGTCCAGATTAAAACATTTTATACTGGTATGGTGAACTTGCTGATGAGGTCATTGATGAATCCACAATCAGCTTTTATGAAATATTAAAAGCCTTTGACAAATATTTTAATCTTCAAGTTTTGGAGCAGAAGGAGCTTAAAAAGAGGCACAGAAAACCTCCATTAAAGTGCCAAAAAAGTACAGTGCTTAAGTAAACCACATGAGGGCACCAGAGAAACAGGGAGCTTCCGAAAGTCTCAAAAATGTACCTTTACAGAAACCCCAACACATTACCTGAAGTGCGACAGCAGGTGACAGGGTGGAGTGAGCAGTTGGCTGTGAATGAAGGGAAGCCAACTGATGAAATGCAAAATAAACAAACATTGAAAAATGAAAATAAATAAGATTGGAAAACATCAGTATCAGAATGAATTGGAAGATTTGAAACTCAAAATTCAAGCTGAGTATATACTCTTGAAAACGAGACACTAAAGTTATCAATGAGCCAAACTGTTCAAGATCCGAACAAACAAAATTTTGAGGTGTCATAAAAGTACAAAAAAGATACTACAGAGTTGAAGTCATCAAGCTCGACATTTGGAAGGGAATTTAGAAAAACATTACATTTCCAAGCAGATGTATGAGGAGATGAAAATCAAGAACCTAGAATGGCAAGAGGAAGTAGAAGTTCTCACAAAAGAGCGTAAGGAGTCTCAACAACAATTACAGAACGCGAGCTTGCACAATAACACAGAGGAATTATAATCTGCTGAGGAAAAGCTGATTAGTGTAGAGAATCAACTTTCAAGAACAAAAGATGCATTTGATAAGCAAAAATGAGAACTAATGAGAACATTGAAATGTCACTTGCAGGAAATAGAACTCATGAAAAAGGGCTTAAAACTCCTAAGTGAACCTGCAGAAACAAATTCAACAAAAATGGATCTTCAATTAAAACCTGAAGAACTTCAAGCATCAGAAATCTCTAGTCAGCATCATACAAGATGCCGGGAACAAGAGGAATTGCTGATGAATCAGAACAGTTGCTTGAAAGCAGAATTAACAACCAAAACTTATGAACTTTGGTCCAATCTGAACAACATAAAGGATGAGGCATGCATTGTGGAAGAACAAATCCAGGCTTCAAAAGCAAAAATGTGAATTCTATGGAACAGATTGAAGATCTAGTTCATGAATTGAAAGAGTACAAGGAGCAGTCAGTGACCATGCAAGAAAGATTCTGAAAAGAACTGAAGGCCCAGGCAAAGTTGTTAAATTTATACGAGTCCCACAGCTAACTCTGAAACAAAAAACAACTCAATTTACCAGAGTTGTTGCTGAGTTGAATGAAAAGAAGTAATTAAAAATTTCGCTAAAGTTGTTAAACAAATGGGAATGAAGATACCATTGTTGAAATGGGAACCGTATTATGATGCATCCCTATTCTGCTAACATTCTATGTCCCCTCAGGGGGTAAAAGAGGAGGAGGCATTGCATTATTAATTAAGGAGTCAGTTACTGCAGGAAGGAGAGATGATATCTTGGAGGGGGCATCGAATGAAGCTTTGTGGGTAGAGCTTAGGAATAAAAAAGGGGCAAGTCATCAAAGCTATCAAAATCATCTGTGCTCTTCAAATCTTCTCTGGGAGGGTGGCGTAGTGGTAATTTTGCAGGACTAGTAATCCAGAGGCCCAGGCTCATGCCCTGGAGACAGGAATTCAAATGCCACCACAAGAACTGGTGGAATTTAAATTCATGAATTGATAAACCTGGAATTAAAAAGTCTCCATCATGGTGGATGTGAAACTAGCGGACTAATGTAAAAACCTATCTGGTTCACTAATATCGTTTAGAGAAGACAATCTGCCATCCTCTCAAGGCCTGAATTTGGGTTCCATCAGGGCCACTTAGCCCCTAACCGCTTTGCGGCTTTGGTCCAAACATGGACAAAGGAGCTGAACTCAAGAGGTGAGGTGAGAGCGACTGCCCTTGCAATCAAGGTGGCACTTGACCAAATGGAAAATTGAAGTCAATTGCTATCAGGGAGAAAACTCTCCACTGGTTGGAATCATACCGAACACAAAAGAAGATGGCTGTGGTTGGTGAAGGCCAATCATTACAGTCCCAGCACATCACTACAGGAGTTCTTCAGGATTAGTGTCCTCGGCCTACCCACCTTCAGCTGCTTTATTAATAACCTTCCCTGTAACATAAGGTCAGAAGTGGGGATGTTTGCTGATGACTTCAGAAACTGAGCAGTACTCAGTACCCCAGTGTGTCCATTGGCAGCAACACCTGGACAATATTCAGGCTTTGGCTGATAAATACCAAGTAATATTCATGCCATTAAAGTGCCAGGACTAGTGAGAGAGGATTTAAGCATCTTCCCTTGATATTCAATGGCATTACAATTGCTGAATCTCCCATTATCAATATTTTAGGGGTTACCATTGACCAGAAACTGAACTGGACCTGCCATTTAAATACCGTAGCTACAAGAGCAAATCAGAAGCTTGCAAGTCTGTGGCAAGTAATTCGCCTCCTGACTCCACAAAACCTTTCCAGCATCTACAAGGCACAAGTCAGAAGTGTGATAGAAAACACTCCACTGATTGAGTATGGTTCTAGGAACACGACAACATCCAAAATAAAGCAGCCCGCTTGATCAATACCCCATCAGCCACCGCAAACATTCACTCCCTCCACAACTGACACACAGTAGCAGCAGTGTATACCATCTACAAGGTGCACTGCAGGAGCTCACCAAGCCTCCTTCGACAGCAACTTCCAAACTCACAACCTCGACTGCCTATAAGGACAAGGGCAACAGGTACATAAGAACACCACAATCTGCAAGTTCCCCTCCAAGCCACACATCATCCTGACTTGGAACTATATCACCATTCCATTATTGTTGCTGGGTCAAAATCCCTTCCCAACAGCACTGTGGGTGTACCTATGCCACATGGACTGCAGCGGTTCAAGGATGCATCTCACTACAACCTTCTCCAGGGCAATTAGGGATGGGGAACAAATGCTGGCCCTACCAGCAACACCCACATTCCATAAAGAATAATAACTCCTAACCAAAAAAAAAAGCATAGTTTAATAGAAAAATAATCCTGTTGAAAATCTTGCAGAATACCTTTAGGTATCTGAGTAAGAGGTAGGAGGTTGAGAGGGGATTTATAAGGGTTTTTATCCAAAGGCTGTGGGGTTCCGGAACTCATGGCCAGAAAGGATGGTAGAGGCAGAAACTCTCTTAACATTTAAAAAGCACTTGAATATGCACTTGAAATGCCATCAACTGGCAGGCTAAAGACCAAAAGCAGAAAGTGGAATTAGGCTGGATGGTTATTTGTTGGAGCAGACAAGATGGACTGAAGGGCCTTTTTCCATGCTGTAAATTTCTACAATTCTAAATAAAGCTTGAGGCCTAGTAACACGCCACAACATTTGTACAAATCTGACCCTACAACCCAATTCTGCAGGTAACACCATGGGATATGCTACTACGAGGCCTGCAATGTTATAGCAGAACTGAAATAAAATAGAATGTCCATTCCACAAAGCAAATGATAAATCTCGGTTGGCAAACAAGTGCTGTCATTGTGCAAGACAAAGGTTAGACTGAGTTTGGGACACTGAATGTAACACAGGTTAGCATACTTTATAGAAGAAATTATGGCCTCTGACAAAGTGTATTGTCATGTTATAAAGTTAAATAGCTATAACGCAGAATGGAGGAAACATCAAAGTGACTTATTTAATGTTTTAAAGATTATGCAGGAGATTAATTATGTTACTAAAAACTCGGGGAATAGATTTAAAATTTAGAAATTAAACAAAGGAATTTAAGCAGAACTTTTACAAATAAAGCATAAATGATATTCAAGATCTATCTTGAAAGGCTGGCAAAATCTATTCTAGAAATTACATAGGATATGCGCCACAAAAAACAGCCAGTCCATGTCGGCACTTATGCTCCATTTGAGCCTCCTCCCATCTTTCCCCATCTAAATTCAGCACCATAACACTCTATTCCCTTCTCCCTCAGATGCCTGTCTAGATTTCCCTTAAATGCATCTATACTATTCACTTCAACTATTCCCTGTAGTATTGAGTTCTACATTCTCACCATTCTTTGGCTGAAAAAGTTAATTCTGAATTCCCTATTGGATTTTTTGGTGACTAGCTTATATTAGTGGCCTCGCATTACACTCTTCCCGACATTGTCCCAGATATTCGCTGGGGCGGGCTGACTCAGCAGCCCTTTAAGAATGGACTCCCATCTCCATTTCTCTTTCCATTAATTAATCCTAGCACAGGATAAGGGTGTGGGCAACCACCTTTGCCGGCGTCATGTGGGATTGGGCATTTTAAACCACCCCCAGCAATTTTAGTGGAGATGTGCCCCTTCTGCAAATAGATATGGTTCACAGCCTCTCAAAGCCACGGGGATCCCAGTGCCAAGTGGGGAAATACAAAGAAAAAATCTTTTTTGAGCTTCAATAGTTAAGTGCTATGTTGTAAGTTGTATGCGTTTTTAATCCAGTGACTGACTATTGGGCTCTGCCCTGCCAAGGTGAGTTGAGTATTGTGTAAGTGTTGAGTTGCAGTAGAGTTCTTTCCCCATTGGAAAATGTGCTCTAATGCATTCAAAACTAAATCTCTAGTATAAGAATCTGGGCTAATTTAAATGCCCAAAGTACTTTTTAAATTGAGAAAAAAAAGCTTTCAGCAACTTTCACTTAGAGAAAAAAGAAAAGACACCTGCTCCTGGACTGCTGTGATTGTCAGGATATCTTGTGTAGTTTAGGGGAAAGAAATCTGGCTTTCAGTTTCAACGGACTTCATTGAAACTGATTTTTTAGTTTCTTCAACTGAGTCTAATATGCCAGTTTTGTTGAGTTTCAAAAGGTCCAGAATCTCAGAACCTTATCTCAGCAAGGGCCTGTGTTTACATTTGATTGACAGTTTTAAGAGGTTATTAAAGGATCACCTGTCTTTGACATGGTTAGTGAAATAGATGTTTGTTTTTATAACGATTGACCACCTGAGGGGATTTAATTTTTTTGGCTGGTTTTATGAATGAACATTATCCAGTTTTAATCAAGGCTCTGAGACCTGAATTGTTAACTCTGTTTCTCTCACCACAGATGCTGCTTGATCTGTTGAGCATTTCCAGCATTTTCTGTTTACAATACAACTTGCTTACTTGGTCCAGTGGATACTGGGAGAGGCAACCTTTACATTAGCCTCATCAAAAAAAGAGATGCAAACTGAGAGACCACATTCAGCATGTCCCCTTCCGGCATAACTCAAGGGAACTTCCAAAAATGAAATCTATTTCCCATTTATGTGCCTCTATTGCTCATCTTGCCAAAGTTGGGGAAAGTTTGTTTTAAGTTTTATAGCTACTTGTCTTAGGTGACTTGGTTATTTCCTACTCTTCAGTAACATGAAAGTTACTAGCACTGACCAATATCGGAATGGGTTAGTGCCATTAGGACCAATGTTTTGAACTATAAGGAAAGGGGTGACTCTGGATTAACTTTGATATGATCAGGTAAGGAAACGTGAATGGCTCCCCTTTTTTGCCATTCCTTATTTGATCATAACAGGGTTTTTGTAAAAAGGCTCTAATTGAGTGAATCTTTAACTGTTCATGCCCTGTGATCATAAAAGAACCAATTGGACAGGTTTTCTTGAGTTTAAGAGGTTAGCTTCATTGTAAGTAAAAATAATAAAATACATTCTGACTTGCGCACACATGCACAAAGTTTATACACAAACACAAATAGATTAGAGAGTGCGGGCAGATCGATTAACTGAATTAGAGTTCAGAGAAATAGAAGGGGTTAACAGTTAGCTTGGTGCCTTGGCTGGCTTCAGGATGAATTTGGTGGTCCTGCTTTTTCTCTCATGGATGCGATTTAAAGATGTAGTCAGCTGATTTGGCTGTCCTTCTAGAGACAGTAGTGCAGGGTTGATTTCCTTCAAGAAGTCTATGTCTGCTGCAGGGGTTTCCCTGTGTAATCACAGAGCTTGAAAGCTTGCAAAAGTAGGTTAGAGAGGGAAGGAGGAAGGAGGGACCCAATTTGGGTCTTCTCTTGCCAGTGTCTCAGCTGCTTGCCCTCTTACTGCAGAGAAAGCAGAAGCTTAAACACACAAAGGGTGGGCCTGTCACAAGACCGTCACCCAGTGATTCAATCATGGTCATTACTAGCGTATTCCCCCTTATAACATGTTCATATGGGGGTATCCACCAGCCAGGGAACCATTGTTCAAGTGACTGGATTTAAGACATTCCTATTGTAGCTTGGTGAGTTCCTGTCTGGGAAGCCCCTATCTGCTGGAATCCCACTGTCATAGCAATTATGTTTAATGGTTCATCTCCACCAGTTGAATATCTCAGGTGATTGCCCTGATGCCTTGTTAATAGGGACAGGATATCATAATCCCTTGGTTATTGCCCTTTATGTGTCTTTACAAACATTGTATTTTCATCTCAATGGATTGGAGTGTGTAAGGTATAGCAATGCAAATTGGATAGCCATATGTGGCTGCAAGCTCGTCACCTTTAGCCTCTGTTTTTAGAAAGTTCAATTTGGGTTTCTAGCCAGTGGATTAAAAATCAGTATTTGACATAAAAGCACATTTCTGTGACAACTCTTAGACTTGTCCAAAGTTTCAAATGCCATACAAAGAATGGAGCTGCTCTGGAGCATGTTCACACCTAATGTCACTGGACTAGCTAAGGAGGGATTCAGAAAATTCTGAGGGTAAAAAGTGAAGATTGTCAGAGCTAACAAATGCATACATTACCAAAACATTTTCAGATAAATTCTGAGCACGACTTACTCCCTCTTAATTTCCGTTCCACTTTAATCATATGATTTACACAGCAATTAAACAGCTTAAGAGACATTGGGAAACCTACTTTATACATATCTTTTGATTTGCTAATGCTTGTGACTGGACGAATTATACTCAACTGTGAACATAGTTGTAATCTGACATGTTCCCGAGTAAATTGCGACCTAATTGCCTCTTACAAGAAATATTTGCAGTTCATGCCACAAATTTGACAATGAAACTTGCTTCAGCCTGGAAATAACCACTGCTAATATTAGCACATGAATGCTTTAAATGTGTATAAGGGCTCCAATAAATTTCAAGCAAAGGGTTGTTTTGGGGGGAGGGGAGGGGGGTGCGTTAAGCATTCATCTACTAATACTTCAAGTAAGTCAGTCCTGGACGAATGCCTCTAGCTCTGGGTAATTTGCAGTACCTCAGTTTGAGCTTCAGCATGGCCCTCCCACAGTTAACATCTGTTCAGGACTGACTTTTCCAATGCTGATGAACATTGTGTTGAGAAACTGAAAAGTACATTACTTACTCCATTTCAAGTTTGGAGAAAGGAGGTATTTTTGTTTTCAAGCTTTGGAAAAAGCAAATTCAGAAGCCATTTGTACTTAATGCAACCTCTGCCATTAGAATTTGAAACAAAAAAGTGTTCTGCTAATGCCTCTTATAAGTCTTAGACAAAATTCTAACAATGCACATTGATGTAAACTTGGGCTATTTTTGCTTAGTCATGTTTTAAGATTGTATTTCTTTCTTGTCTAGGTGAATGTTTTCACAACCAAGTCTTATTTGATGATAACCCTTGCTTTACAAAAACAAAAATAAAAATGTAAAAATCATGATGGGTTCATCATTTGCATTAAAAAACACAATCTCATATCCTAGATCTTTGAAGCACATCTGTTTAACTTTCACCAACTCAAAACAACAACTCCGATTACCTGTATTCATTTGGACATTGTTAATGACCATTTTAAATCTAACTTTGACTGTTGGTGCAGCTATCAAAATATCAGACCCTCAAACAAACCTTTCCTAATTAATTAGAATAACATGAATAAAACATACTCACATTTTTCAGAGGATTTATCTTCCAATTATTGTTTTCTCCTTTTTTTAATAATGGATTGCTCTTTCCTCCTTCAGAGACTTGTTTTATCATGCACTATTCCTTAGGCAAAAAGATACCTGCTAACTAACCAATTTGCCTACTTCTGCTAATGCCATTCAGCAGAGGATGACACACCCACCAGTAACCTCTTCCTCTTTCTTTTGCCATCATAGGGAAACACTCTCAATGACAACACAGCCAAGACCGAAAGCGCACAACATGGGAAATCTTTGCCCAAAACCTATATTATACCACATTGATTCACCAGGTTAGCTTACAAAATTTGGAAGATTTACTGAATGAGTAATGTGCCTCAGTTCACAGTATCCTTCTCGACAGAGCATGTAAAAGCAAATTATTTTTTCGTAGGGCAAGGAATCTAACATGAATAGTTTACAAGATTCAAATATATTGTAAGATGCAACATTTATTTAATTACAAAGGATAGCACAGTTTCTATTTTGCTTGAGAATATTTAGCAAACTCAACAAATATAAAATAGGTTCAAAGTGATACCTACAAAATGGGTTTAAGTCAAACAAATGGAATGAGAAATGATCTTGAGACATAAAAATGCAATTTAAAGAATTTAATGCCAGTGTTTTATTATATGTTTATAAGGTTTTATTTATTCCAATGCTTTATTACATAAAATGCAGCAAAATGGTCTTTGAAATATGGTCACAGCAACAACCTTGATGAACGATATGCAGTGCTGGAGTAAAGTGAATCCACAAAGCTGAAAAAAATGACTGAGGTAACTCTAAAGCAAAACAGATCTCCCAGCATAAAATATTATCGTATAGGAATTGTTTTTTCCCAGAATTACAACTGATTATGAACACAGGGGAATTTCACTCAGTGTTAGCCAAATCTATGTCTTGGGTCAGAGATCTCCAGAAGTCATCCCTACATTTTATAATGAAGTATTGATCAATAAACTTGGAGATAGGCTGAGGTGAGCAGACAGCGACGGCGAAAAGAGAAGAGAGAACAGGTGAGAGTGAGAGGCAGGGGAAAGTCTGACGAAACCATGAAACTTTAGGCAGAATTTCAGTTCCGATATGGCAGCAGGAACAGAGGCAGGCAAACATGGAAGTTTCCGACATTGGTTGGTATGTTGATTACCTGCCACTGTCCTGACTCACGGCCATTTTTCTAGAAGCCAGTTCAGGTGCTGAGTGGCTACCCTGCCTGCAAGCGACAGGTAGCTTGTTAGCCCTATTAAGAGGCCACTTAAGGCCATTGGCGGGTGGACCGGCTGGAATTTTCTAGTTGGGCTACAGATCACCACAGCACCTAGAGTCCAGCAAATGCTTGATGGTGGCCTCCCGGCAGCAAACAGGAGAGCCTGCAGTTTACCTTTTGGCTCTTCAGCTTCGAAAGCCTGCCCATCATCCTTATTTGGAGACGAGCATGTCCCCTGGCCACATTTTTTTTTGCCAAAATATACTTCATTCATAAAACATCTGAAAGAACATTACAAAACAATTCAAACTGGCCATCACAGAAAACGCAACAATATTCAAGATTTTTACGTAGAATCATGTTGCACCCTGAGGTGCTTCTATACAATCAAAGGAACATTACTGACAGTTCAAAATGGTCATAACAGACCGTGCAATGGTATTTAAGTTGTCTCCATAGGTCATGTTGCACTCTTTGGCACTTCAAAACAATTGTGATACATGTAATATTCACTGTATACATTCAATGTGAATCATACAGCTCGAGTGGCCTATACCATTCTCAGCCTCTCCGTACACTATGCTGAAAGGTCTTAGACAGTGAACTTTCCCTATTGCACCTCTGCGGCAGCTGCCCCAAGCTTTAGTGCATCCCTTAGCACATAGTCCTGGACCTTGGAAATTGCCAGTCTGCAACACTCAGTTAGGGACAACACTTTGCACTGGAAGACCAAGAGGTTTTGGGCACCTCCTTGTGGAATGTACCTTTGCAAAGAAGTTCTTGAGAGAGATACAATGGCTTTTGTTGAGATTCATCCTGAGCAGTTCTGTGACACAGGACTCTGTGCTCTACGATCTCTTCCCAGGGACACACATCGAGACAAACATCAACTGCAGCTGCAGGATCATCCACTCGGTGAAAGACACTCTGCCAGTCTTTTCTCATAATCTCTCTCCACTTCTCTAATATGTTTTTTCACCTCCCCTCTGAACCTTCTGTATTCTTCTAGATTCTCAATTGTATTTTCTATCTGACACCTGTCATAAGCACACTTTTTCTTCTTTATCTTAATTTCTATTTCCTTTTTCATCCAAGGAGCTCTGGATTTCTTTGCCCTACCTTTCCCTTTCGATGGAATATACCTTGACTGTGCCCAAACCAATTTTTTTTTTGAAGGTAGCCCATTGTTCAGCTCCAGCTTTTCCTGCGAATCTTTTGTCTATCTGGCTCAGTTCCGTTCTTGCCCCATCAAAGTCAGCTCTTGCCCAGTTAATTATTCTTACTCTGGATTGCCTATCATCCTTTTCTATCATCATCCTAAAACGTACACTTAGTGATCACTGACTCCTAAATGTTCTCCCATTGATACTTGGTCTACTTGGCCCACCTCATTTCCAAGAACCAGGTACAACAGTACATCTTTTCTTGTTGTACTGGACACATACTGCTGTAGAAAAGTTTCCTGAACACAATCTAGGAACTTTTGCCTCTCTCCACTCTTTACACTACCACTGTCCCAGTCTACATTTGGGCAATTAAAGTCCCCCATTATAACTAATGCTTGCGTCTCTCTGTAATTTCCCTGCAGATTTGTTCTTCTACGTCCTTCTCACTATGTGGCGGTCTATAGACTACACCGAGCAATGTAACTGCACTGTTTTTGTCCTTAGCTCTAGCCAAATTGATTCTGTCCTTGAACTCTCTGGGACATCCTCTTTCTCTAGCACTGCAATGCCCTCCTTAACCAATACTGCCACCCCTCCTCCTTTCCTATCTCTTCTGAACACCTTGTACCCAGGAATATTTAACACCCAGTTCCGCCCTTCCTTGAGCCATGTCTCTATTATCGCCACAACATCATATTTCCACATGGCAATCTGCACCTGTAACTCCCCAATCTTATTTACTATACTCCGTGCATTCAGATACATGCATAATAACCCAGATTTAGATTTTGTTACTTTCTCCCTTGCCCCAGCTTTACCAATTGGCTACTATTCTCTATACTAATGCTATCTGTCCCTTTCTGTATTTGGTGAATCCTGGTATTCCTCTCTATTATTTTCTCTTGGTTCCTACACCACTGCTGAGTTAGTTTAAAGCCCTCCCAACAGCACTAGCAATACGCCCCACAGGGACCTCAGTCCCGCTCTGTTCAGGTGCAACCGGTCCGGTTTGTACAGGTGTCATCTCCCCCAGAGCTAATCCCAGTGTCCCAGGAATCTAAAGCCCTCCCTCCTGCACCATCTTTCCAGCCACGCATTCATCTGCCTTATCCTCCTATTGCTGTATTCACTGTCATGTGGCACTGGGATAATCGAGGGATTGTTACATTTGAGATCCTGCTTGCTAGTTTTCTACTAGCTCCCTAAATTCTGATTGCAAGACTACATCCCCTTCCTACCTAAGTCATTGGAACCAATGTGGACCACGATCTCTGGCTGATCATCCTCCCCCTGAAGAATGTCCTGTGACATCCTTGACCCTGGCACCAGGGAAGCAACATACCATCCTGGAGTCACGTCTGCAACCACTGAAACACCTGCCTGTTCCCATAAACAATGAATCACCTATCACTATTGCTTTTCCTTTCCTCTTCCTCCCCTCTGTACAGCCGAGCTGCTCGTGGTGCCACAAACTTAGCTTTGACTGCACTCCTCTAACGAACCAACACCCTCACCAGATTCCAAAATGGAAAACCGATTCATGAGCGGAACCCCAGGGTGCTCCTGCACTACCTGCCTGCTTCTCTTGCACTGTCTGGTGGTCACCCATTCCCTCTCTGTCTCCAGGCCCTTAAGCTGCAGTGTGACCACCTCTCTGAATGTGCAATCCACATAGCTCTCGGCCCGATTATCAACTGCACCAAAAGTGGAATCTCTACCATCTTACGTTGACCATTTCTGCCCTCTGCATTTACCCCCTTCTCCAACACAGTGACTTTTGCATAACAGCTGGGGATGAACATTCAGGTTTTTCAACCCATAATTCAGTTTCCTTCATAGACAGACCTGCCAAAATATCTGAAACCAGTGCAAACATATTTTAGACAGGTAGACAACATGTATACCTTCCAAGGAAGAAATATATAAATACAGCAACTAGACTGCCAGGGGTCAAGAACAACTCACATCTCCACAGAATAGGAGACACCAGGAGAAATTTTAACCCCCAGGACAGGTGGGTTGTGGGCAGAGGGAGGTGAAAATTCGAAAATTCTCAAAACTGATCCCACTCACCTCCAACACGCCCACTTGAGTTTAAAAGTTGTGTATTTGGCCACGTGAGAGTTGCCTATTTGCTGAAGATTTCAACAGGGATTTGAAATTAACACCTTCAGCATGGGGCTCCCGGGGCGTGGGAAACTGGCAGTGAAACAGAGGCAAGACTCAGTGACACTTAAATGGGATATTTATCAGTCTAATTGAAGTCCCAATATGCTTACAGCTGCATTCCTAATTCCTCTGACAAACATTTTCAGAACTTTCTCATTGACAAAGGCATTTCTGAAAAAACTGGGTGCTTTCAAATGGACGACTTCAGGATTGGGGGAACACCATGGGCTGATACGGTAGGAAGTCGTGGACATTTGCAGCCTCCTTAAAGTGTTGCTCCCTGTTGGCCACATGTTGCCCATCACTGTCAACGTCACCATTGTGCTCAATTTCTTTAACTCTGGCTTCTTCCTTGTGCCGGGGAGGCATCTCAGTCACTTACACATAAATGTATGAGGTAGATGATGAATGGGCTGTATGTCAAGGGATCAATTATGACACTTTCCCCTTTGACAACATGAGCAGGCAGTTGAGTTGCATGCAGATGCGCATCTCCGTGCATGTTTCTTCTGCCTCTGTAAGCTGCAAAATTTGTGGGCAGGCCACCTCCTGTCCTTTCTCTTGCATTTTTCATTCTCTTCTCAAACAAGGGGTGTGAAAGAACAGAACTGCGAGTGTCTGAAGATCAGGTGTCCACTCGATGGGTGCAATACATTTACTGAAAATGACTCTCAGACAGATGCATCACATTACATAAGGATTGGGGTGAGTGGCAGCAGTGGATGGGGAGCTGAGAAATTGCAAAGAAAGTGAATGATGGGTATAATTAAGTCAATATGAGGAGTGGACTGATGGAATACACTTTGCCAAGAGTGGGGATGGGGTGCCGCAGGGGTTGTACAATACAGGATGTAGGTGAATCAGTGATTATACTCAGCTTTCATGACCTGGTCAGGTCATTAAACCACTTGGCGTACTGCATCAAGACTGGGCACAATGCTTCTGCTGCTCACCACCAGCCAGCTCCAACCATACCTTTTTGATGAGAGTAGCAGGTTTCTTCCTCCCACCATCGGGAAAGTTATGCTGCTGACCTTGCTTGTCCTGAATTTATGTTAAGTGCTTCATACCGTCACTTTTCCAAATTACCTAGTTCCTCTCAACTCCATCTTTGAAAAAGCCCTTTAAATAGTTGACCCAAGATTGTGTTATGCGTGGGTCCGGTGTGCAGTTTGGGGACAGGGTAGCCAGATGGAAAAATTTAGTTGTGCACTCAACTTGAAGCAGCTTGCTAAGTTTTCTTCAAGGTTTTGTGTAAGCATGCCCCACACCCCTGCATGGAGAACCTGCCTTCATCTTATAATGTAGACTGACCATGATATGAAAGCAGAAAAAAATAGATAAGTAGGTTGTGAGTTCACTGAAAAGGTAAGGTTTTCTCAGAATTGGTGCACGATGCACTGGACAAAAATCACCAATGTTAGTATCTCTAGAGCAGGAATTTGTCGGCGGTGGGTGGGCTCGGCAGGCCGATCACCGCCTGCAATCAGTTCCGCACTGCCATTTTACGTGAGTGGGCCTTCCCAGCGTGAGACATGACCGGTAACGGCGCTACCTATACGGGAGGAGGGAGAGTCGTGGCCAGTGCTCTTTTGCGCATGCGCACAAAAGAGCGCTAAAATCTCCCTGAGGCACAGGGCTGCCTCAGGGACATTGAAGGGCTTCTGAACTAATTAAATAAAATGTTTATAAATTTATTTAAACATGTCCCCTCATGTGACAGATGAGATGGGACATATTTTTTTATATTTATGAAAAATAATTTATTTATTGAATAAAAGCTTTAGGAAACCCCATCCCGCTTGTGGATGAAGTATCCTAAAAACGCGATGGCCGCTTGGCCTTTTCGCCTGCCTGCCAACCGTAAGGTTGGATGGGCAGCATTAACAAGTATTTTAATTAATTTCTTAATGGCCTTAAAGGGCCGTTTACATATCAGCGGGCATGTAGCTGACTCCGGCATGTGCCTGCCAAACGAAATATCGCAGGATTGCGCGATGGCGTCAGGACACATGTCCGATGTCATCACACATCATTTTGCGCGTCGGCATGTCGCACCCATCCCAGCATGCCGACTGAAAAATTCTGCCCTAGGAATTTTGAAGTCTGAAACCTTGCAGAATCAATGTTCTTTCACACTCAAAAGTTATACCATGCTCCAGTTCTTCTGTTCATTTTTGATGGATGGGGATGGCATAGATTAAATTTGCGTAGTAAAGAAAGCATTTAATTGAAATAGTTGCAACTCCCAGGTCAGCTAAAATGGTGGGAAAGTGGGGGTGGGGGGAGGAAAGAATTAAGAGAAAAACAAGCTACATTTAAAAACGCAGACATCAAAAATAATCTCAATTTTTTCCCCTCATTCATTAAATGCTCCATATAATTTCAAATTATTTGACTGCCAAAAAAAGCCATTGACTGTTCCTGACTGATGGTCCTTTGTCAGGGCAAACGTGTAAGTAATGTGCTACAGGTAGTAGAGGAGAGGAAATCCTTCCCCCAGATTGCATATGAAAAAATAAAATGGGCCATTAGAATATTGTCATTGAATACCGAATTACATTGCTTGATGTACAACCATCAGGTAACAGAAGAACCTTAGAACTTGAGGTCCAAGGCAAAAGTTTGTTCAAAAACTCAAACATCCTGTGCACAGTTCATGGCCACTTATTGCAATAAATGCAATCATAGATAATTCAACACAGTAGTAGCGAATGCCATAGAATATATTAAATATACTCTTTGTTGAGGCCGATAGGAAAACAAACCATCAAAAACATTTGTATTTAAAAGCATAATGTATCCATTCTCTTCAACATAAAAACCTTTCCTTTGTGCTTTTGATGTTCATGTATTCCAGCCAAATGTGTTCAATGACCTCAGGCTGGAGCCAGCTGTAATATCCTGTTGATTTACTTGCACCAGGATTTCTTAAAGTTATGCACTTTTTCAACAAATGAAACCTAACACATTATCTTCCGAACACTCATTATGTCGTCTTATGCTACTAATTTGCCTAATATGGCCCAAACAAAAATTGGGGAAATTGTGAACAGCAGCCAGGGGGATTTTTTTTAAATGGGAAAAAAAAGTTAAAATAATTTCAAAAGGATTTTTAAGTAAACTACCTACACCATTTCAAACCATTGGTCTAATAACTTACTTCCACCAAATAAGTATAACCATTATGTCAGATTTAGTTATGTTAGGCCTTGACAATATTTCAGCAATAGTACTGAAGGCTTATACTCCAGAACTTGGGACGCTCCTAGCCAAGCTGTTCTAGTACAGCTACAACACTGGCATCTACCCAGCAATGTGGGAAATTGCCCAGGTATGTCTTGTGTACAAAAAGCAGGACAAATCCAACTTGACCAAGTGCTGCCCCATCAGTCTACTCTCAATTATTAATGGAAGGGGTCATCAACAGTGCCATCAAGCGGCCCCTCCTTGGCAATAAAATGCTCACCGACGCTCATATTGGCGTCCGTTAGGGCCACTCTGCTCCTAACCTCATTATAGCCTTGATTCAAACATCGCCTAAAGACCTGAACTCCAGAGGCGAGGCGAGAGTGGCCTTGACATCAAGGTAACATTTGACCAAGTGTGGCATCAAGGGGCCCTTGCAAAACTGGAGTCAATGGGAATCAGGGGGAAAACTCTTCACTGGTTGGAATCATACCAAGCAGAAAGGGAGACGGTTGTGGTTGTTGGAGGTCAATCATCTCAGTTCCAGGACATCACTGCAGGAGTTCCTCACGGTAGTGTCCTTGACCTAACCATCTTCAGCTGCTTCATCAATGACATTCCTTCCACCATAAGTTCAGAAGTGGGGATGTTCACTGATGATTGCACAATGTTCAGCACCATTCGCGATTCCTCAGATACTGATGCAGTCCATGTCCAAATGTATCAAGACCTGGACAATATCCAGGCTTGGGCTGACAAGTAACATGCATGCCACACAAGTGTCAGGCAATGATCACCTCCTACAAGAGAGAATCTAACCATCGCCCCTTGATGTTCAATGGCATTACCATCACTGAATCTCCGACTATCAACACCTTGCGGGTTATCATCGACCAGAGACTGAACTGGACTTGCCATATAAATACTGTGGCTACAAGAGCAGGTCAGAGGTTAGTAATCCTGCAGAGAGTAATTCACCTCCCAATTCCTCAAAGCCTGTCCACCATCTACAAGATACAAGTCAGGAGTGTAATGGAATACTCCCCACTTGACTAGATAAGTGCAGCTCAAACAACACTCAAGAAGCTCAACACCATTCAGGACAAAGCAGTCTGCTTGATTGGCACCCCATCCACAAACATTCACTCCCTCCACCTCCGCACAGTGGCAGCAGTCTTACCATCTACTGCAGGAACTCACCAAGGTTCCTTAGAAGCACTTCCAAACCCATGACCACTACCACCTAGAAGGACAAGGGCAGCAGATGCATAGAAATACCACCACCTGGAAGGTCCCCTCCAAGCCACACATCATCCTGACCTGGAAATATATCTCCATTCCTTCACTGTTGCTGGGTCAAGATCCTGGAACTCCCTCCCTAACAGTACTGTGGGTGTACCTACACCATGTGAGCTGCAGCAGTTCAAGAAGGCAGCTCACCATCACCTTCTCAAGGACAATTAGTAATGGGCAATAAATGCTAGCCTAGACAGTGATGTCCACATCCCATGAATTAATCAAAAGTGATAAACAAGTTCTTCTGCAAAAATTAATGTGCAAAGGCGCCATTGTCATATTGTGTTCATGCTCATATTGCTTGTATTTCTAATGCTAAAGTTAGCATATACAGCAATAATTCCCCACAGGTATTTCACTTGTCCATCAGCTTTGATGAGGGAATGGTACTCCAACTTGGAATGTAGAGCAATGGGAAGAAGGGCAGTACTGGGTCCAATTGTTTAGAAACATGATTCATAGCCAAAAACCTAACCCATAAAATAATCTCACAGCTGGAACTAACTTCAATTGGATTGCAATCTGCACCCCACATAGAGCTGAGTATGCAGTTACTTCTGGATTTCTTTCTGCCCAGAATTGGTGTTTTTTCTTTATTAAAAACAAAAATTTAAATTTAAAAATGGGTTGAAATCTGAGTTTAATTTTATAGTTGCTCAAAATAATATTGGACTAAATTTATTTCTGATGAGGCATAGTACTAATAAAATTTAACACTAAGAGATAAGGCTAGATCTCATCGGTCTGCTATTGACAGGGTGAGCACAATATTGGAAATGCCATTGCACAATTTCATATTTTCGTGGTAATACATTATCCTTAGTTTTGTGGCCACTGTATGGTAGAAATGTTGGGTGCTTGTGATAAAGAGACGGCAATAATCATGGGTGACTTCAATCTACATATAAACTGGAAAAATCAGATTGGCAGTAGTAGCCTGGACGAGCAGTTCATAGAATGCTTTCAAGATGGTTTCTTAGAGCAGCATGTTCTGGAACCAACCAGAGAGCAGATTATATTAGACTTAGTATTGTGTAATGTGACAGGATTAATTAATGACCTCAGAGTGGAGGCATCCTTGGGTAGCAGCGACCACAATATGATTTAATTTTACATCCAGTTTGAAAGGGAGAAGAGTGGGTTTAAGACTAGTATTTTCAACTTAAGTAAGGACAACTACATGGGCATGAAAGCTGAGCTAGCTGAAGTGAATTGGGATACTAGACTAGGGGGTAAATCAATAGAGAAGCAGCGGCAGACATTTGAAGAGATATTTCAGAATACTCGGAAAAAGTATATTCCTGCTATAAATAAAAATTCTAAAGGAGGGCCCACCATCCATAATTAACTAAAGAAGTTAGGGAAAGCATCAAACTTAAGGAAAAAGCATATCATTTTGCAAAGATGAGTGGCAGGTCAGATGATTGGTCAGAACATAAAGAACGTCAGAATGACTAAAAGGTTAATTGGGAGAAAGAAATTGGGGTATGACAGGAGGTTAGCTACAAATGTAAAAATAGATGGCAAGAGTTCCTACAGGTACTTAAACAGGAAAAGGGTAGGTAAAGTGTTGGTCCTCTAGAGAGTGACAATGGGGAGTTATTAGGAGATAATAAGGAAACGGCAGATGAAATTAACAAATATTTTGCTTCTGTCTTCACTATAGAGATACAAAAACATTCCAGTAATAACTGTAAATCTGGAGGTGGAAGGGAGAGGGAATTTGGTGAAATTACAATCACTAGGGAAGCAGTACTGAGCAAACTGATGGAACTGCAGGCTGACAAGTCTCCGGGTCTGGATGGACTTTATCCAAGGGTTTTAAAAGCGGTGACTAATGAGGTAGTAGATGCATTGGTGTTAATTTTCCAAAATTCCCTACATTCTGGAAAGGTTCCATCTGACAGGAAAGTAGCAAATATAACCCCTCTATTCAAGAAGGGAGGGAGGCAGTAAACAGGAAATTATAGGCCAGTTAGCTTGACGTTTGTCATGGGGAATGTGTTAGAGTCGATCCTTAAAGAGTTTATAGCTGGGTACTTAGAAAGCTCAAGGTAATCAGGAAGAGCCAGCATGGCTTTGTGAAAGGGAAATCATGGTTAACCAATTATTAGAGTTCTTTGAAGGAGTGACATGTACGGTGCATAGAAGGGAGCCTGTAGGATTACTGTACTTGAATTTCCAGAAAGCATTTAAGCGCCACATCAAAGTTTACTGCAGAAAATAAAAGCTTATAATGTAGGGGTTAGAATATTAGCCTGGATAGTAGGTTGGCTAACTGACCATAGAGTTTGCATAAATGGGCCTTTGTCTGATTGGCAGGATGTGATGAGTAGAGTCTCACAGGGATCTGTGCTGGGGCCCCAACTTTTTACAATTTATATCACTGACTTAGATGAGTGGAGCAAAGGCATGGTAGCTAAATTTGCAGATGACACAAAGATAGGTTGGACAGTATGTTGTGAAGACATAAGGGGTTTGCAGACAGATATAGATAAGTTGAATGAGTGGACAAAAATCTGGCAGATGGAGTATAATGTGGGAAAATGTAAAGTTGTTCTCTTTGGCAGGAAGAATAAAAAAGCAGATATTACTTAAACAGAGAACAACGGCAGAATTCCAAGGTGCAGAGAGATCTAGGTGTTCTGGTGCATGAGTCGCAAAAAGTTAGTGTGCAGATACAGCATGTAATCGAGATGGCTAATGGAATGCTATCCTTTATTACTAGAGGAATTGAACATAAAAGTAAGAATACTATGCTTCAGTTATATAGGGCATTGGTGAGATTGCATTTTGAATACTGTATGCAGTTTTGGTCTCCTTATTTAAGGAAGGATGCAAATGCGTTGGAGGCAGTTCAGAGGAAGTTTATTAGATTGATACCTGGAATGAGCGGGTTGTCATATAAGGATAGGTTGGACAGGCTGAGCTTGTTTCCACTGGAGTTTAGAAGAGTGAGGAGTGATTTGGTTGAAGTATACAAGATCCTGAATGGTTTTGACAAGGTGGACATGGAAAGGATATTTCCTCTTGTGGGTGAGTTGAGAACTAGGTGCACTGATTTAAAATTAGGAGTCACCCTTAAAGGACAGAGATGTGGAGAAATTTTTTCTCCCAGAGGATTGTGTGACTTTGGAACACTTTGCCTCAGGAGGCGGTGGAGGCGGGGTCAATGAATATTTTTTTAAGGCAGAGGGTGACAGATTTTTGTTAGGCAAGGGATCAAAGGTTATTGGGGGTAGATGAGAATGAGGAACTCAAGAAAGATCAGCTATGATCTTACTGAATGGCAGAGCATGCTTGAGGGGGCCTTACTTCTGCTCCTATTTCGTATGTAAAAGTGATGGGTGAAGGAGTAATAGGACTTTAAATTTGTAACAAAGCAAAGAATGACCTTTGCAATTTTGACACGATCCCTATAGAGACTGATAATTTTTAAAAAGATATTTGAATTCCCAGTGAGCAACTTAATGGAATTGCCATTTGCACCACAAGATTTCAGGTTTCAAGACTTTTTACTGTAAGAAACAAATTAAAATCAACATCGATTAATACTACTTAGTCATCAACTAACACTAAACTACAGAAAAGATAATCCCTATTAATGTCTTAACAAGACCAATAACCCCAAGCCGCATATCGTCTGCTGTCCCTCAATTTGAGGATGGCGTCTACTCAGGGTCATGAATTTCTGCCATGGGTCTTCATGTGACTGAACGGGTTAATTTTCAACTCACATATCTTTGGGAACATGGAGCAGGATGTCCTATGAGGTAGTGGGATCTGAAATGCAGGATTTACTTCCTTTTCTTCCCTTCTCTGCTGCTGCTCTACCTCATTATTAAGGCATTCTGACTCAAAGTTTGATGGACAAGTTGTCACCATTCTGAACCATTGGTAGCAACCTTCTCCCAGTCATTAATAGAATGCTGCTGTACATCAAGGAGCACGTCAGAGTATCAAAGCATTTTCTTTGTCTTCCCCCGAAACATTAGCCATTTTGAGAGTTAAGAAAACAGGACCTGTCGGAGGATGGTTTTCGGGCATCTTATACACATAGACAGATATGGTAGGTTTTCCACAAATACTACCATAGATTATGGTAGGTTTTCCACAAAATTGCAGTCTTTTCAGGAAACAGCCCAGAATCGCTCCCAGCTTCCAATGGGTTCACACTTCCCTGTTTCACTGAGTCACAACATCCAGCAACCATCAAAGATCCTCTCTCCCTCATTCCTCTGAGAATTCCCAAACTGGCTTTCAGCACTAAGGTCCAGTCCAGTGATTTCTTCTCCCAGCCAGGGCAAATCCTCCGGTATTCTTAAATCGCTATGGGTTCCTTCACCTTGAAGTGTACCCCTGCATTTTGTCTACACAAAAACAGCCTCCTTTCTCAGTAACTGCTGCTCTGTCTCTCTCTGGCCCCGTCCAAAGTCTCTGAGACAGAAAGTAAGAACATCTGCTTCTGTCTTTATTTTTAAGTGTTAAACCTCGCACATGCATTTCAAAACACACATCCTGGGTCCCTGGTCTCCATGGTAACTAAGCCAAATAGGCTCCTTGTGGGACAGATCTCGCAGCAGATCACATGACTCTATTCATTATTTTACCTTGAATTGAAGGGATAGTTCAGAACATAATCACCTTATAATACCTCACACTGGGACAATTACCAAATGCTCAATTCACAAAGCATTTGAATCATAGATATTTGAGGGAGAATAGAACATTTGTTTTCATCAAACTCAAAAAGGGAAAATAGCCAATGCTATTTTCTAACTGGTTCAGACGTTACATTGTTTCGGCTCCTTGTGCCAAATTCCAACACAAGTTTTCAGATCGCTTCTGATGCAACTTAGTCTGCAGTTCTAAGGTGTGCAACCTCCAACTTCCTTTCCCCGTCAGGGAAGCAGCTGCCTCCTATGATATTACAGTTCAGATGAAAAAGTTGATTTCAAATGAAAAAAGGATAAAAGCCACTTTTCACCAATCCATGGGGCTCAACTTCCCAAAGCCTGTTTTTTTTTAAACTAAAGAAGGAGTGTAATGACAAATTAAGAATCTAACCATCACAGACTACCCCCTAAGTCTGAGCCAAATACTATCCATTGTTGTAACCAACCAGCCTTGCACAACAGTGGAATAATTACAACTTTGCATGCATTGATCAATGATCACTAACGCCTCAATAACTTCTCACAACATATCCATTTTAAACATATTTCACCTCAATGCAATGTTCAAATTGCCAAATAAAAGTTTTTTGTTGTATTACTAGTCATGGAGGTCAAGTGAAAAGAAAATGCACTTAACTTCTTTGGCAATACATCAAAAGAAAATAATAGTGCTTATTTGTATCTGTTTGCAATTTTGAGATTACTCTACAAGGAAAATCTATTTTAGGGAAAGTTATTGAAACACAGCAAGTTGCTAAACCCAAGTCAAACATGTGAAGTTGCCAAGACTTAAAACAATAATAAAATAAATATATGAAGGTTATGTATTGGACCTAGATGTTGAGTATTGTGACCACAAATAACATGTTGTCCAGATGTGTAAATTCATTTTGGTAAACCTCATGCAACAATGGATAATGTATAGATTTCCATGAATTGAGAATAGACAATTGTTTTATGTATCGTAGCCTGAACAGGGTTTTTTTAAAAAAACTGGCCCAGTTTTTGATGCCTTGAAAAACTAATTTTTATTTGTGGAACTTAACATTTCTCCATTGCGATTAAAAAAGACATTTTTTTTAAAAACATAAATAAAAAATGATCAGAATATTTCGGCTTTTACTCTAACGTCCTGTGCATGTTCATATCATTCACTTAGCTCTCTGTACAGTGCAACTAAAAGTGAAGGGTGATCGCTGAACTTTACTCCCTGGTTTGTGAAAATACTTCAATGCGATTGGTTTACCCTGCTTGCTGACTTCACTGTTGCTCATTACCTGGCAATCCCCTTGGCTTGACACCAGGTTCACCAGGAGAAGGGAAAACATAAATCCCAATCAAAGCTGTGGAAAGGAATCATTATGCCCCATAGAAAAACTTAATTAAGAACCTTCATCTTTCATATCAGTAATACACAATGGAAAACACGCCCCCAAATACCATTTTTAAATTCTGCAGCAAGTGATTTAGATCCAAAACAACAGGGATAAAATTGTGCAACAATCAAGTTTGAACAAAACTGATGTTGACAGAACTTTGATACACAGTAAATATTAACCGCAGGCCACAAACCTATTCAAAATCACAAATGACATTGTCTGTCACAATGACTATGATGCATTATTCAACTTTACCTCTCTCAACCTTAGACAAGAAGGAACAAACTATCCTCCTTCAATGCTTCTCCCCCATTGTCCAACTCATTGACCAACGAGTGCCCTCGTTTATTTTCCACTTTTATCCATTCAATCATAGCCAGAGTATCTCCAGCAATCCTTTCCCTTAGCTCCTACCCCAAACCATTATCTGAAGTCTCTCAAGGATCTACCTTCACCACCCATCCCACCTCCAGCTCATTTATATGATTCTTTTCGTCGACATTGTCCAAAGGCGAGGAGTCAACTGCCACACAATATATACTGACAACATACAACTCCATCCGTCCACTATCTCTCTCAACCCCTCCAGTGCCTCTGTGTTGTCAGACTGCGTCTCTGACAGTCTGGGATGGAGAAGAATTTCCTCCAGTAAAATTGGGGAAAACAAAGCCACTATCTTCAGCCCCACCACAAATCACATATGTGAATGTATTCTTGGTGGGGAATTTCAATATCCATTGCCAGAGTGGCTCGGTAGCACTGTTAGAGATTGAGTTGACATGAAGGATATATTTGTCAGGCTGGGCCTGTGGCAGGTGGTGAAAGAACCAACAAGAGGGGAAAACCTACTTGACATCAAGGCAGCATTTGACCAAGTGTGGCATCAAAGTATCCTGCTAAAACTGAAGTCAAAGGGAATCGGGGAAAACTCTCCACTGGTTGGAGTCATACCTTGCACAAGTGAAGGTGGTTGTGATTGTTGGAGGCCAACCAACATAGCCACAAAACATCGCTATAGGAGTTCCTCAGGGTATTGTCCTAGACATAATCATCTTCAGCTGCTTCATCAATGGTCACCACTCCATCATAAGGTCAAAAGTGGAGAGGTTCACTCAATTGCATAGTGGTCTGTCCTGTTTGCAACTCCTCAGATACTAAAGCCATCCATGCTTGCTTGCAGGAAGACCTACAATATTCAGGCTTCAGCTGGTAAGTGGCCAGTAACATTTGTGCCAGGCAAGTGCCAGGCAATGACCATCACCAACGAGTCTTGCCATTTTCTCTTAATGTTCAATGACATTACCATCAACACCTGGGCCAGAAACTGAACTGGACTAGCCATATAAATACTGTGGCTACAAGAGCAGGTCAGCAGGTAGAAATCCTGGTGAGTAACTCACCTCCTGATTCCCAATCTTGTTCATCATCTACATGGCACAAATCAGGAGTGTGATGGAATACTCTCCACTTGCCTGGGTTAATGTGGCTCTAACATCACTCAAAAAGCTCGACACTATCCAGGACAAAGCAGTTCATTTGATCGACACCCTTTCCACTCCTTCCACCACCAATGCACAGTGGCAGCAGAGTTTACTGTCTACAAAACGCACCGCAGGAGCTTGCCAAGCTTCCTTTGACAGCACCTTCGAAGCCTACGATCTCTAATGCCTAGAAGAATAAGGGCAACAGACACATGGGATCACAATCACCTGCAAGTTACCCTCCAAGTCTCACAACAACAACTTATATTTACATATCACCTTTAACATAATAAAACAGCCCAATGCACTTCAATGGAACCTCATAAAACAAAACATAACACCAAGCTACATAAGAAAACATTGTCAGATGACTGAAAGCTTGGTCAAAAAGGTAGGTTTTAAAGAGTATCTTTTGTAACTATGCCACAGCTCTTTCTCAAAATCCTGGAACACCCTCCAGTACAGCACTGTGGGTGTACATACAATTCATGGACTGCAGCAGTTCAAGAAAGTGACACACTACCACCTTTTCAAGGGAATTTAGGGATGGACAACTAACAACTAATGAAAACATAAACAAAAAAAATACCCTTGCCTCTGATTCCATTCCTCTTAGGCATTGTCTCAAGTTGAACTTTTTGCAAGCTATTCAATATCAAGTTGATCTACTGACCTATATCTTCGCAATCATAAAGACTTACACAGCCATAACATTACGCACTTGCATTCTTGCCTTAGCTCATCTGTGCTGAAACCTTCTTCAATGCTTTTGTCACCTTTAGAGTTGACCATTCCAATACTTTCCTGCCAAATCCATCCTTCACCCCCTTCCTTAAATTTCAAATCATCCAAACATCTGCTGCTCATTTGCTATTCCACATCCAGTCCTGTTTATTCCTCAATCCCATCCTTGCTACACGATTACATTGACTCTCAGTTTACAAAACATCAAGGTTTAAAATTCTCATCATGTTTCAATCCCTTCAGCATCTTGATCTCGGAACTAACTAGTGGCTAGATTTTCACTACCAAGGTGGGTAGCTCGAGTCAGGAAATACCCCAACTTGGCAGACCCACCTCGGTTTGAAAGGCCCCATTACTTTCAAGTTTCATTCCAGGGAGGCAGGGGCAGAATAGAATCAGCCTGCCAACTCCAGAAGCAGATTGTAGGCAGCCACGGAGGTGGACAAGTGCTGAGGCAGGCTGGATAGAAGGCCAGCCTTGGTTAATTGGGACTTGGCCCCAATTGTTTTAGAAGCTGTTAGGCCATCTAGCCATCATCCGTCACATCCCATATACCTGTCATAGCTCCATTCCACATCAATGCCAATATTGCCCCCTGCCCACCCCCATGGTACCTCATAGCCATTCAGCCAGTATCTACTATGGGCAGACCTGAGGAGCCACATAGAGATGTAAAAATAAACTTCTAAAAATGTAATACAGCTCTCACTCATACACACACGATAGTGAAAAAAAACTCGTGTTCATAAAGCCCATTCAAACTTTTTAAATCTTAATTGGTTAAAATCACAATTTTACTCAAATATCAAAAACAGCTAATCCTTTTTAAGCTGTCAATCAAACTGTGAACTCAGACACCTTGCTGAGGTAATTGTAGATTTTGAAACTCAGCCAAACATTCATAACTGCATAATAACAGCCCTTGGAAAATGTCAACTTTGGAACAGGTGTCATGTTTTTTCAAACCAACACCAGATGGCCTGTCAATCAAAGCAGTAGAGTAGATTGTTTTAACTCTCACTGACAGCTTAAGCTTGTTGCTTTTTTCAAATTTATAGAGCAGGGGAATTTAAAAAAACTTAGGTCATGACACTTAAACATCCATTGCCACCCTTCAAGAGGGTTTACATCTACTCCATCAATTTGTGGCTCCTGCATTGCAGTTTAAAGCACTTAGTACCATCAAAATGGGGTCAGCTTAAAGTCAGCACTAAGTTCAAATGGCCCTGCTGAATTCAGGTTTCCCAGCTGCTGAATAACACCCCACCCCCTTCCCCATGCCAACAAAAATTGGATGTGTCAGAGACGGGAACAGGGCCTCTGCACCCAGAACCCACCCACAATTTTTAAAGGTACACAGTGTTTCTGAGTCCACAAAAATCCAGCCCTAACTCTACAAAAACGTAAAAATTCTGTATTCCTCCAACTCTGGCCTTTTGTGCATTTCACTATGCTTTCATCCTTTCTTTGGCAGCTGTATCTTCATCCACTTAGGCGTTATGCTCCATAAATTCTTTCCTAAATCTCTCCATCCTGATTTAAGACATTCCATGAAACACCAACCTCTTTGTTCAGCTTTTGATTACCTCTTCTAATATTTCCTTCTTAGGTTCCATGTCATATTTGTCTGATGACACCTCTGTGAAGCGCTTTTGGTCATGTTCTACATTAGAAACACTATATAAATGGCAAGTTGTCACTGTTTGGAGTAAACCGTATTTCCCATTCATTACAAAAAGGAGAGAAAAAGTGGTTCTAAGCAAAATCCATTGAAGTATTTGAAATTCAGTATTGTAGTTGCAACAACATTTCAAGTCCTTTGACAGTCAAAAGCTTTGATTAAATACTGGTTCATGCAAAGTTCCTTTGAAAAAGACAAACTGCTCTTGACATTAAAAGTTCATTTTCTAGTTATTTGAAACCTGAACTTATGAATCTTCACATTTCTTCACTGGAATGAAAGAATTCTTGCAACTAAAAAGGAGCTCCTTGTCCCTCATTTCCTGTCAACTCAATGCAGACTTAGTCTCAATAGTTCTTTTTCACATCAGCCTAAATCTGGAATGTCACTTAAATACAGAAATACACACTATTTCATCATAGTCCAATCCATTAGAGGGTTATGGTACACCTTCCCATTAAAAAAAAGGTTCAAAGAAAGTTATAGACTTCAATAGCCTTGAGGCTTTGGTTGAGGAAATGCTTTTGCCAATGCAAACATAGGCTTACCCCAATAACAGCACGCCATCGCTGCAATCAGATGCTGCTACTTCGACTTATCCCTACCAGCTGTAATGAGAAAGTGAAGCAACATTTGTTTTAAGAAAATCATCGAGGCCTTTAAAAAGAAGCCAAAAGAGAACAATCATTTATACAGGGGCAACTGCTACAATCCTATGAAGAAGGTTTTAATGACTCTTGATTTTTGAAACAGGACGTACATTTGATTTAGATGTGAATTTTTTTTTAATTCACTCGCAGGATGTGGGCTTTGCTGGCTAGGCCAACATTTATTGCCCATCCCTAATTGCCCTTAAGACGGTGATGGTAAGCCCTCTTGAACCGCTGCAGTCTATGTGGTGTAGGTACATCCACTTTGCTGTTAGGGAGGGAGTTCCAGGATTTTGACCCAGCGTCAGTGAAGGAATGGCAATATATTTCCAAGTCAGGATGGTGAGTGACTTGGAGGGGAACTTCCAGATGGTGGTGCTCCCGTGTGTCTGTATGGTTCTGTAACTTTTCTACTGTTACACAGGTAGTCATACTGACAATGACTGTGGATCAGCATTTGAACAAAGCTCATTGCTTTTCAGACAAAAAAAAACAGATGTCTGCAGAGCCCACTGAAGAAGTAGAAGGGTGTTTTTGTGGGTCTCTGCCCAGCATTTTGTTCTGAAAGTGATAGTGGCAATGGGGTTATTTACATATTCTGGACGGGAACCAGCACCTGTAATGGCACATCAGAAGCACCCACCTCAAAGAGGAAGCAGAAGTTAAATCATCATACCACCCTAAAAGATTAAAGAGAAAGAAATAAAATCTTGCCCCATCGAGCAGCCCATTTGTTGAAGGAAAACGATCTGTAAGGAACAATTGCTATTTTCTTACTATTTTGTGTTTCCCTTCCCAGGCTCAGGATAGGACCTATTTCTGCTCTCAGGAAGTGCAAGTCCCATCGGGCCTAGCAGGAGCAAGGCAGGCAAAAATCCCAAAATAACCTAGGAACACCAATAATGTTGCCCTTGAATATGACAGGGATGGATAGAAGCAGCACTCTCTCCTCTATTGTGCAATTTTGTATGGGAGATCTGTTGTAGAGAATACAGCAGGTTTGGATTTGTTCCCATTGTAGCTCTTGGAGAATAGCACCTGCATTCCAAGTCAGAATTTTTAATGCAGAGTACCATTTCCATTACCATTACTACTATTCAGATTTTATGATAGGACTGTAGAAGTTCCTCTAGAAGTCTGACTGAGATGGTGGGGGGCGGGGGGGTGGGTTGGGATCAGGAGTAGACATCTTTAGTGTTGTCGTCAGCCCCAAGGTAAAGGAGGAAATGGCCACCTGCATCATCAGCCAGCACCACCACTGAACATGTTGAAACAGTCCAGGAAGAAATTATGAGTTTAGATCAGGAAATGCAAGGGAAACGACTCAGACCTTCCATTAATACGAAGTACAAAGCATTAAGTGATTCCAGGATTCAACTGACACAAATTAAACCTGCTACTGTTCCCCTATAACTGCTCCACCTCTGGCATGTACCTTAATCTTTGCATTTTAACTTCAGTTACAGCCTCAAACGTCAACTGCTGATTCACAGAACAAGAACTCTTCTTAACAATTTCAAACACTTGAAACTTCAGTGTATCAAATTTAGTTGTTTTCTGCAACCAAACCTTTTGCACTTGTAGTCTGCATCAATCCGAGTTTCAAGACAGAATTTCTGTTTTGACTACTATCTAAGAGAACTTGCAAATGTCCCTTCCCTTTAGCCCACTGAGTAAGCATATATTTGGTATGTCACTGTCACTTAATTCAAATTATCCTTTAATTTTGAGTGGATTTGCAACAAGAAAATCCTATGCTATGTTTCAGGAGGGGCCCAGCCAGCCAACTAATGGGTTGTCAGATTTTGCAGCCAGATCAGCCAACACCTTATTATTCCATTCTTTCCTGTTTACAAAATTTTCAGGCAACAATTTTGTGAAATTCCAGTAAAATTGTACAAATCTGCAAATTATCCAAGCTCCTGAAGCAGTCTGCCCCACCTTAAAATTAGTGTGTAGAATTGCAGTGATTGACTTGTACAAAACAATTCACAAACACGCAGGTACAGACTACTTCAGCTGGACTGAGAATTTTCTCATGCCTTAATCTTTCCAATAAAGTCCCCATTTAATTTTAACTCCATGTTACCTTGGTGCTCCTTTACTGTCTAAGCCTTCGGAATTTTTTTTCACATTTCTGTCTGTACTTTTTCCCATTTGAAAGTTCATTTGAAAGTGAATTCACCGAGGCTCCTTAGACAGCACCTTCCAAACCCACGACCACTACCACCTAGAAGGACAAGGGCAGCAGATAGATGGGAACACCACCACCTGAAGGTACCTCTCCAAGTCACTCACCATCCTGACTTGAAAATATATTGCCATTCCTTCACTGTCGCTGGGTTGAAATCCTGGAACTCCCTTTCTAACAGCACTGTGGGTGTACCTAAACCACATGGATTGCAGCAGTTCAAGAAGGCTGCTCACCACCACCTTCTCAAGGGAAATTAGGGATGGACAATAAATGCTGGCCCAGCCAGCGAAGCCCACATCCCCTGAATGAATTTTTTTAAAAGTGTCAAGTTTACTCATAATATCATCTTCTTTCAAGCTGGTGCAACATTATGCTGAAATCCAACTAAGAATACTGCACTTCAATTTTTCTTCACCTTGAAATACAATCTGGGCAAAATGGCAATACTATGAACAACAATATTGTTCAAACATTTTTTTGTGTAAATGATTCAAACTAAAATAAATGGCAATTACCAAAGCTGGTAAAACGTACTTTGCTCTACATGAATGAAGTTGGGTAGTTTTGCTTCCTTTTTCTGTGTAGTTTCTGACATATTTTTTTCCCTTCCACATTTGTCGAAATGCATGTTTCTGGCTCCATTCCCACAACATTATTTTTCTAATTTACCAAACCTTTCTCCAATTGGCTAGGTAGTATTAAAGGGAATATTTGCACTTGTAATTATGTATTAATATACTGATTCCAGGTGAGACATATTAATTATGCCAAAGTACAAATGCCAAGTAAAGTGCAAATGCTATTAACTTTTTTGTGCATCAGGCACTTGGACACTTTGCAATTAGGCAATTCAGCTTTTTTCCACATGAATCCAGTTAGCCAGTAAAGGGTGCTACATCAAAATAGCATCACAACTAAGGATTTAAACTGTGCACTTCGTGAAATGTCACACACTGAGAAGGCCAGTAGGTGACTACTTTCAGATGTGGTATCACCATTAAAGAGCCCACACTGAAACATTACACATTACTATTTATCAGTTAAGGCTTAACCATCTCTAATTGAAACTGTTATGCAAAATACCTTTGTTACACTTTTGCTTCAAAAGAACTGAGTGAATAATGCATCAAAAAGATCTTTTGAAGGTGATTAAGATTGCACAGTTAACACAATGAGGTACAACCAAAATTCTAACAATAAAAATGGCATGAGGAAGGAAATTATGTCCACAGTCAGAAAATATGTCTTCAATTAATTTTTGAAATGCATATCAGGCATATATTACAAAAAGCAATTTTTATCTTTTTCAACAACCAATGTAAAATCTGCTAGTATGGTACTGCATTACATTGTAGTGACAATACAGGATTATTAATTAACTTTTGGGGCCTCAAACAAGTGGACTGCAGTAATTTCCAAACTTCTATTTACTGATTTTATCCCAGTCACCTGGACTGACTAAACCTGGAGTAATGTTTGAATGCAACGATGAACTCCCTACATTGGAGTGAAATGGCCTCCAAGGTGTGTAATGATACTTTGTGGCTTGATGATAATTAAAAAGAAAGGAAGATATACTCATCCGACATGTCACAGTTTGGCAGAATCGATCCCTTCAGGCTAGCAACAGACGACTGGTCTCAATATATAGAATGTCTTAGGTTCTATTTTCAAGCCAATGAAATTACGGGAGAGGAAAAGAGGAGAGTGATTCTCCTAAGTATTTGTGGGAGCAAGAACTACAGTTTAATTCGAAGCTTGACAGCCCCCAGTGCCCCTGATTCAAAGACTTTCAGTGAATTAGTAGACCTCATTAAGAGACATTTTCATTCCAAGCCCTCAGTCACAATGCAGGGGTTTAGGTTCAATTCACAGAATAGAGCCCCGGGGGAGACAATTGCTACCTACGTGATGAAATTAAAACAACTAACAGAATATTGTAATTTTGGTGAAACCCTGAATGATATGTTCCAGGATCGTTTGGTCTGTGGTGTGCATAATGATGCTATTCAGCGAAGATTGCTGGCTGAAGTGGATCTTGATTTTAAGGCAGTGTTCGAAATAATGCTTACGATGGAAAGCACTGTAAAGGATTCACAAGCGATTCCTAGTTATCCTAGTTGGGTGGGAATGGTCAACCAAAAGTGGTGCGAAAAGCTGGGACTCCGCCACAAAGCAGGAAGCAACCCCCGCTACCCGAAAATTTAGAGAAAACAGCTCAGCTGCAAATTCAAAAACTAATTGTTATCGACGTGGAAACAATCGTACTCCCAACAATTGCCAACTAAAAGTGGTGGAGTGCTATTTTTGTCACACAAGAGGGCGCATATTAAAACACTGCAAAGTGAGATTAAAACAGGCTTCCAGCTAACAAACAACGTCAAATGAAATATATAATGTGGAAGAACCAGAAACAACCAATTCTGACATTTTTTTCTTATTCAACATGAAAGCAGGAACAGAGCCAATCACTGTCACCTTACCGGTGAATGGAAAACCCTTAAAAATGGACGCAGACTCTGGTGCTTCTTCCACTGTAGTAGGAAAGCACACTTTCAGATATTTAAATAAAGGTACTCAACAATTAAATTTGGAACAGACTTCTGCCAAGTTGAAAATGTATACAGGCAAAGAAATCCAAGTAAAGGGTATTACCTGTGTACCTGTCTATTATAGGCACCAAACAGCACAACTATCAAAAAAGGTCTACAGCACAGAAAAAGGCCCTTCAGCCCATCAAGTCTGCACCAGTCAAAGAAGTACCTAACTATTCTAATCCCATTTTCCAGCACTAGGCCCATAGCCTTGTATGCTGTGGCATCGCAAGTGCACATCCAAATACTTCTTAAATGGTATGGGTTTCTGCCTCAACCACCCTTTCAGGCTGTGAGTTCCAGATTCCCACCACCCTCTGGGTGAAAAAATTCTTCCTCATATCCCCACTAAACCTCCTGCCCCTCTATGCCCACTAAATCTATGCCCACTGGTTATTGATCCCTCCAACAAGGGGAAAAGTTCCTTCCAGTCTCCCATTTCTATGCCCGTCATCATTTTGTATATCTCAATCTCATCCCCCCTCAATCTCCTCTGCTTCAGAGAAAATAACCCCAGTCTATCCAATCTCTCCTCATAACCAAAATTCTCCAACCCAGGCAACATCCTGGTAAATCTCCTCTGCATTCTCTCACTGTGCAATCACATCCTTCCTATAATGCGGATTCCAGAACTGCTTGCAATACTCTAGCTGTGGCCTAACCAGTGTTTTATACAGTTCCAGCATAACCTCCCTGCTCTTATATTCTATGCCTCGGCTAATATAGGCAAGTATCCCATATGACTTCTTAACCACCTTATCTACCTGTCCCACTATCTTAATGGACCAGTGGACATGTACACCAAGGCCTCTCTGATCCTAGGTACTTCCAAGGGTCCTACATTCATCATGTATACCCATGCCAGTGATGGTGGTAGAAGATGAAGGGCCAAGCCTTCTAGGTTGTGATTGGTTGAAAGACATCAAGTTACTCTGGTCCAAAATCTTCCAGTTGAAAGTCGGTGAACTGCCAGAGCTGCTAAAAAATAAAAGACGTCATCTTCCAGGATGAACTGGGGAAAATCAAAGACCTACAGGCCAAGATTTACATGGGCTCAGAAGCAACTCCTCACTTCTGAAAAGCAAGGCTGGTGCCATATGCTCTGAGAGAGAAGGTTGACGCTGTTGAACTAGCTAAAGAGGCTGAGTGTCATAAGGGCGGTTTAGTTCTCAAGAGTGGGCACCATCCATAGTCCCTGCCCTAAAACCGGTTCAGACCGTCCGGATCTGTGGGGACTATAAACTAACGGTCAACAAAACAGTAAACTGGACAGGTACCCAATTCCCAAAATTGGAGACCACTATGCTAAACTAGCAGGAGGGACAACATATACTCACTCATATCAGCAACTGGCTGGGCGATGCCTCCATAGAATTTGTGACCATAAATGCCCACAAAGGATTATAGCAATACACATGCCTGTCCCTTGGTATTCCTTCGATCTGAGCCATTTTCCAGAGGACAATGGAGAGCTCGCTATAAGGACTACCACAGAGGGCTGTGGAGGCTGGGTTGTTGGGTATATTCAAGGCTGAGGTAGATGGATTTTTGATCAGCAGGGGAGTCAGGGGTTATGGGGAAGGGGTGGGAAGATGGATTTGAGGATTATCAGATCAGCCATGATCTCATTGAATAGCGGAGCAGATTCAATGGGCCGAATGAACCACTTATGCTCCTATGTCTTATGGCCTTATGGACTACCTCAAGTTGTGGTCTACCTGGATGATGTATTAATAACTGGATTCACGGAAACGGAACACTTGGCTAATCTGGAGGAAATCCTTAAATGATTTTTAGAAGCAGGAGTGCACCTAAAGAAGGAAAAATGTACTTTTCAGGCAAATGAGGTCATTTATTTGGGCCACCGGATAGATGCCCAAGGGTTACACCCTGTTGAAGAGAAGGTTAAAACAATCAGAGAGGCACCTAGACCTAAGAACGTCTCTGAATTTAAATCATTTTTAGGGATGGTAAATTATTATGGCCGATTTCTACCAAATTTATCAACGATTCTAGCCCCTCGACATACACTGCTAAAGGAAAACCAGCATTGGGTTTGGAAGTCACCCCAAAAAGAAGACTTCATGAAAGTCAAACAGCTCTTGCATTTTTCAAATTTGTTAGCATCAACGGTCCAACAAAGGAATTGGTGTTAGCCTGCGATGCATTCCCCTATAGAGTGGGAGCAGTACTATCTCACCAGAGGGACCACGGTACAGAGAGGCCAATAGGCTATATGTCCACACTTACCACAGCTGAAATAGGATATTCTCACATCGAAAAGGAAGGTCTGCCAATTATTTTTGGTGCAAACAAATTCCAGCAATACATGCATGGGTGACACTTCACAATAGTATCAGACCACAAACCACTCTTGGGTCGATTTAGCAAAGAAAAGGCTATCCCTCCCATAGCTTCTGCATGAATTCAAAGATGGGCCCTAATTTTAGCGACATATGAATACACTTTTGTGCACAGACCAGGATTCATATAGCCAATGCTGATGTCCTAAATTGCTTTCCTTCGCAAGAGAATAATGAACATGTTCCAATTCCCCAAGAGATCATTTCAGCGATGAATTTCCAGTCTGTGCTAGGCAGATATGAAACTGGATTTATCATAATCCAGTCCAGTCTCGAGTGAGAGACCAAGTGTTAAATGGTTGGACCCAGGAACTAGGCCCTGATGAATTGAAGCCATTTTTCAACCAAAGACATGAAATGAGCAGTCAAGATGATATTCTATTATGGGGTGCGCAGGTGGTAGAATTACACAGTGCCCATCTGGGAATCTCAAGAATGAAGATGATTGCTCAAAGTTATCTTTGGTGGCTGGGAATGGACGGCGATATTGAGAAGGTGGTTAAACACAGTGTGCAAGCCAACAGCCGGTAGCAGCCTCATTACACCCATGGGAGTGGCCTGTTAAGCCCTGGGTGAGACTGCACATAGATTACATTGGTCCTTTTCTTGGAATCATGTTTCTACTAATTATAGGTGCTCACTTCAAGTGATTAGATGTTTATGAGGTTAAGTCACCAACATCAGGCGCTGCTATAGAAAAATTATACCAAAGCTTTTCTATCCATGGATTGCCAGAAGTAATTGTCTCAGATAATGGTATTGCATTTACTGGCTCTGAATTACAAAGCTTTGTCAGCCAAAATAGTATCAACCATGTGAAGACTGCACCGTACCATCCATCATCAAACGGACTGGCGGAAAGAGCAGTACAAACTTTTAAGGTGGGAATAAAAAAGTTAACAGGTGAATAGTTGGAAACTAAACTTGCTTGTTTCCTGTTTCACTACAGATTGACCACCCCCCCCACACCCCTCCCCCTCCCCCACACACTACTACAGGTGCAACATTTGCAGAATTACTGATAAGGTGAAGTCTTTGGACAAGGCTAAGCATGATACTTCCCACTTTGGACAGTAAGGTGGAGAAAAGTCAAGGGAATCAAACAGCGACTCATGTTTTGCATAGTCATGGGCGACAAATTTACTGTTGGTGAAGCAGTATATGTAAGGAATTTCGGCGGGGGACTGATAGGTTGCCTGGTAAAGTAAGTTCTGTGACTGGACCATTGTCGTACCATGTAGAAGTGGAGGGCCTGGATCACCCGTAAGCACGGGGATCATTTAAGAAGAAGGGAGATAACCCAACAAAATGATGTTCCATCTGTAACCATTGCTGAACCTGTGGTTCGAAGTTGTTCAACCAAGGACAGACATGCCCGATATCTGGCAGAGTCGACACTGAACTGTCTGTGCCTAATGAGGTACGTGATGTTATTGTGGTTTCAGAAACTGTGGTTCCTGCCAAAGAATAGGAAGTCGTGGAGCTACAATTTTCCACACGGATCAGGAAACCACCTGAAAGACTGAACTTATAACTTCATGACCTGTAATGTCATGAGATAAATATCCTTGTAAATACAAAATGTACAGAAAAGTTAAAGAGGGTGGAATGTAGTAATTATAGTTTTGATAAACATAGGACTGGAGCTTTAAGAATAACCTTGTGTTGTAAGATCACATGATCTGTGTAAACCAATCAGTTTGCAGTGCTCTAGGAGGGAGTTCTTCTTTAGTTATAGAGTTAGATGCACACATGTAGCTGTTGCTGCTGTCTTGTAAATAAAGTTTAAATTTTCCACCAAGAAAAGTTGCCTGGACAATCAACTCTATAACAAAGTACTTGTGTGCTTTCATCTGACATTAAAGAAAAACATAAATGCTGTTGTTATCTTAAGGAAAATATTTGAAATGTCAAATCAGTATGCATCAGAAAGCGCTATCCAGATCTTCACCATCCACAACTTGACCATATAAAGCAAGCATTTCATCTATTCTAAAAATTTTAAAGTTATACTTTGCTTTTGAGTCAGCCTGTCTGGGCCAGAGATCAAAGGAATATTTGAACCTCAGTTTTGAAAAATTCATCCTCAGAATCCTTGTGAGATTTCTATGAAATACAAGGATATATTTGCCTGAAACTTAAGTAGTAGAAGGGTCTGGTACGTGGAGTTAATGTGGGACTGAGTACAGTACCACCCACACAGTGATCTAAAAAGGGATATGACCCAGACCTAGGGTCAGTGTGGTGTTGGCCAAAGATGTGTTAAGACTAGGATGGAGATAGCTCCATGCCTGTACCCTTTACTGTATGTTCATATATAGTTACAAGTACTTAATAAAGACTTGCTGTTAACATTCAGAAGACTACAAAGACTTCTTTAACAGACACATTCTGCAAACATGCTCCCATGTTTACACATGCAGCACTGCTTTTCCAATGTACTATCTCGATAGACAGGCCCCATACTGCAAGCACTCTACAGTGCGTCTTAAACATGAGACAATGTTCAGTGATGCAAGTTGAAGCTTTACTCTGATTTGCCAGCAGCTCTCAGGGAGTGGAATTTCTACCCCCAACGTCTTTGATCCTGGGGGAGAACTCCTGTTGACCACTTAAGTGCCTTATTGGCACATGATAGGATGGACCTTCCCCAAATGAGGAATGCAGAGCTCTTGCTGGCTCTTCAGCCAGTGGGCAAGACCCCATTCCATGGATTAAATACTACCCATCATTTTGAAAACTGTTTCAGTTATAGCTCTGCATGTTTTCAAGTCTTTTGTTTTTCAGTTTCAGCTCAGAGGTGCAGGACGAGAAATTTAGCTCCATAAGTGCCTGGGTTTCAGTACTATAGGCACCATTTTGTGATCAAATGTATTGATACAGGATATGCCATTATGCTAAAGGCCAAACAAGAGGGATCCTTTATCCATGTCAGAGGCTGGCATTAACATGTGAAAAACAGGGGACTAATGCCTGCTTCTACTCCCTCTTGCAACTTGGGCTTGTGCCTAAGGCAGCAAGCACACATGCTGATTGCCACTGGAAGAACTAACGCCAAGCAGCACGAAATAAAAAGAGGTAAGCAGTACCACAATCACTCCCGTCCTAAGATCCCCAGCCTCACTTGTGATTACAACCTTCACGCCCCCAAAACCACACACATTCCCCTCATTGATCTCCCTCAGCCCGCAACCCTCCAACATTACTTCAGACCTCTGCCATCTTCTTTCTCACCAGCCCTCTGAACATACTTTGAGACCTCACTGTTCCACAGTGAGAGCCCCATCTGTTATCCAATCACTTATACAAACATTGATGCATGAAGGTACTGCCTCCCAATCCACATGATAATGAGGTCCAATTTTTAAAAATTCATTCACAGCATGTGGGCTTCGCTGGCAGGGCCAGCATTTATTGCCCATCCCTAGTTGCCCTTGAGAAGGTGATGGTGAGCTGCCTTCTTGAACCACTGCAGTCCATGTGGTGTAGGTACACCCACAGCACTGTTAGGAAGGGAGTTCCAGGATTTTGACCCAGCAAAGGGTCGGCAATACACTTCCAAGTCAGGATGGTGGGTAATTTGGAGGGGAACTTCCAGGTGGTGATGTTCCCATCTATCTGCTGCCCTTGTCCTCCTAGATGGTAATGGTCGTGGGTTTGGAAGGTGCTGTTGAAGAAGCTTTGGTGAATTCCTGCAGTGCATCTTGTAGATGGTACACACTGCTGCTGCTGTATGTTGGTGGTGGAGGGAGTGAATGTTTGTGGATGTGGTGCCAATCAAATGGGCTGCTTTATCCTGGACTTTGTCAAGCTTCTTGAGTGTTGTGGGAGCTGCACTCATCCAGGCTAGTGGGGAGTATTCCATCACATTCCTGACATCACACTCAGACATCTGATTTTGACCAGACAGTCTGGTTTTTGGACAGTCTGGCCACTGTCCAGTACCAGACGGCTATTTGTCCGGTGTTTTGACCCTTCATCCACTTATTTTAGTAAAGCACTGGCAGGGGCCTGTGCCTGCTTCTTTCCCCAACTGCAGCAACCCTGATGCAAAAGGATTCAAAAGTCAGATTTGTTTTCATACTTTTTTTAATCCCGCACCCTGTCTCTCCAACAGCACAGAATCTCTAAATGTGATGACATCACATCGTATGGGCTAACCTCACCCAATGCGCCTCACGAGGTGTCTACCTTTGGTAGCCTCAAGTGTTGGCCATCCTAGGTCCAATGCACAAAATTCAGGGCTCCTTGGACTTCCCTATTTGAGTTCGGCTGTCAGTACTCTGCTAATAAGCTGCCCAATATTGGATGCTACTGAATTTCTTGGTAGCAGAGTGTAACCCACTGCATTACAGTCTTCTCACCTATCCTCATTTTTGTCATTTCACATAACATATAAATAAAAGACACAGCCATAAAGACTACATTAAAATGCAAGTCTAACAATATCAATGCAAAGGCTTGTAATACTGATACTCGCCTAATGTCATTGGAATACAGTTGAGGCATAAACAGTTGCATCAAAAGACATCAGTGGCATCAGAACTTCAAATAATACCACATTAATTGTCAGGGAGATCAAATTTAAGCACATATTTAGAAACTTTATTTTAGTTAAAATGAGGTGCCAAAAAGATTTTTGCACATTACTAATAATAAAGAAAAGTAAATTTTGCTATTTTAACCAGTTGACATAACAATGCCTGAGCTCTACAACTGAAGCACATCAGTATAGGGTTACATTGCACTGAGAGTACGGTGTTCTGTTGAAGATGTTATCTTTCGGACAGGTATTCAAGCTAAGGTCATGTCTGCCTGCATCAATGGTTCAGATGGATGTTCAAGATCCATGGCACAATTTCGAAGAGCAGGGAGCTCTCACAGAATCCTGACTGTCAGTCTTTCCTCAATCAATACCATTAAAAAAATTAATTGATCATTCATCTCATTGTTATTTGTGGGATTTTCCCCTGTACAAAATGGTTGCTATGTTTGCCTAATTAACAATGCTGAATGTTGTTTGAAATAATTTAAACCTAGTAATGCTGGATGCTAGTCACCAGTTTGTTGGGACTTATGGATCCTGGTTGCACACTTGTCGGATGGCCGAGTTGGTACAGTAGGTAGAGTTGATCAGCAGACACTTCTTAAGTGGAACACATTCTGTTTATTTACAAAGGTACTCAGCAGCTACACTTGTGTGCTTTCAACTCAAACTCTGTCTCCATACTACTGACTACAGAGGTAGTCCACGCTACTCCTCTATTGGTTACATTAGATCATGTGATCTTCCTATATAACATCCTTCTTAAAAGTATACTACACATTACATAAAACCATTATTACCACAAGTAAAGAACCACTACAGACACTAAGTCAAGCGGCCTCCTTCCATACTGTAAACTTATATGGTCATGGTGTGCGAAGCACTTCGGCTCATTTCTGAGAAAAAATGAAGTACATGTACAAGTGTGTTTCTTTTTTGCTTCAGTTGCACACTCATGAATGTAATGTTGCATATTATGAAGTTCTTGTGCATGTAGGTGTATATTCACACTTAATTGACAAAGCCATTTTAAATTCAAATGTGCATTTCACCTGTGTTCTTTAAGGATATTGTACATTTAGATATACATACAGCACAGGAGGCCACTTGGTCCATACAACCTGTACCGCTCTTTTGAAGAGCAATTCAGTTAGTCCCACTCCCTGGCTCTTTTCCTATAGCCCTATAATTTGTTCTCTTTCAAGTATTTACCCAATTTCATTTTGAAAGCTACTTTTGATTCTGTATCTACCAGCCTATTAGGTAGCGCATTCCAAATCGTAACCAATCGATGTGTTACCTCTGGTTCTTTTGCTGATCACTTTAAAGATGTGGCCTCTGATTATCAATATTTCAGCAATTGGATTTATTTACTCTGTGTAAACCCATTATGATTTTAAACGCCTCTACCAAATCTCTTCTTAACCTCCTCTGCTCTTAGGAGGACAACCTCAGCTTCTCCCACCTATCCACATGGAACCATTGTGGTAAGTCTTTCCACGCTCTCTCCAAAGTCTTTTTGACCTTCCCAATGTGTGGTTCCCAAAATTGGGTGCAATATTCCAGCTGGGGCAGAAATAGTATTTTATAAGAAATTTCTCATTACTTTCTGGTTTTTGGACTTTTGTTTCACATTGTTACCATCTTCAAAGATTTGCGCACATAACACTCCAAGCCTTTTTCCTCTTACCAACCCCCACATTAAAATTGTACTTGCCTTGTTCCTTCTACCAAAATGCATCACCTCACACTTTTCTGCACTGAATTTTATCTGCCATGTGTTTTCCCATTCCACCAGCCTGTCTATGCCTACTTCAAGTCTATTACTTTCTTCCTTATTGTTTAATACACTGCCAAGTTTGTGTCATCTGCAAATTTTGAAATACTGCCCTACCCTCAAGACCAAAACATTAATGTATATCAAAAATAGCAGTGGTGCTGGTACAATATATTGACATCACTGTACTCTTCCCTGTCCAAAGCCAATTTTTTATCCATGCTGCTACCGCCCCTTTTATTTCATGGGCTTCAATTTTGCCAACAAGTCTAATATGTAGTATTTTATCAAAAGTCTTTTGAAAGTCCACATTCACAATATCAACTCAACTGCCTTCATCCACTCCTTTGTTATTTAATCAAAAAACTCAATTTAGTCAAACACTACCCTTAAGAAATCCATGCTGCCTCTCCTTCATTACTCCATACTTGTCCAAGTAATTTCTACATAATTTTGAAATAGTGTATGGTATGATTGCACGGTGCTTGTGGAAGAAATACACCAACACATTCAGGGCATGACTGAGCTTGCACTGGACATACTCAAATTCTCAGAAGAGCCGACTTAATCTGTTTGATTTTTTTTGTGTCAGGCTTTGAGTTTAGTTAGGGTTAGTCCTCTAGGAAGTTCCTTATGGCGCCAGGTTGGGTAAAAGGCTGACCTACTTGCTGAGCTCTTCAAGGAGCCACAGGCTTGTTTTCACGCTAAGAGGCTTTCTTCTTTTATTTGCATTGTTGTCTGTTTTGTGATTATTTAGCCTTGTTGTGGGCTGGTAAATAGTGGAATCAATTGTTTGCAAATTCTGCCACCAGATGGCAACCTGAACATGCAAAATATATTTGTACAGATCAGTAAACAGATTCTTGCTTATTAATGCATCTCAAGCTTAAAATTGTTCAGTATATTTATGTTTTTTGTGCACACTATTAGACCATTCATATTGTAAGTACAGCACTTAAATTCACAACTAGATATTTCTTGGCATTCAATTTGCATGTTGTGCATGTCCGCAGATTACACATTGGACTTATCAGCCATCTAAGGACTCGTCAAACCTGAGTGGAAGTAAGTCATCCTCAATCCCAAGGGACTGCCTGAGAAGAGTGTATATAACTAGTCAGATGCAAAATACTATAACCCTCTGAAGATAAGCAGTAGAGCCAGCTGCACAGAATCATCTTAGAAATCAATATAACCGGGTTAGGTAAGAATATGCAGTTATTGACCTCTGAAGGAAATTTGATCAAAGAAATCCTCTTCAAAATAATTTTTTTAAAAACATTTCTTTTGGTTGATAAAATAGAAACAAGAATCTCAAAAACACTGTGGGTATATTTTCCAACTAAGTAGTTAAGTATATAAGTATATGATCCTCACTTTGACATTTTACCCTACAGGAAAATATAAAACATTGTCTGAAAAACAGCCAAACTGGCTCAGATTTCTTCAGCTGCCCATGGACACAGGGCAGCCCAGGTAACAGCTGTTGAATCTTTTCAGTGGTGATTCACGTTTGGAGAATATATTGTAAAGTAAACCATAAGAAAATGACGTACACAATGGCCCAGATCTTCCGGCCTCCGGATGATCAGGGACCAGATGTACCCCCCAAGGTATGCGTTGGAACCCCAGGGAAGTCCTAACGCATGGGATTTCCTGGGAAGTTTGAACTTCCAATGAACAATTCCTCTGCTCCATGGGGCCCTCTGAAAAAGTCTCCAATTCTGAGTTAAGAGTCAGAGACTTTGGACTGCTCCGACTTACTTATCTGGATAGTTATCCAGGATAAACAGAAAAATCCTAGTCTAACTCCTGGGTAACTATACAACTGACACTCCTGATTCCCCCCTTGACCTCCTGACTACCCCCCTGCCCGACCTGACCCAACCTCACTATCCGACTCCCCCTCCCAACCCCACAACTCCCCTTACCTGATCTCACCACCTGTTGAAGGGTCACGAGGACTCGAAATATCAACTGTGCTCTTCGCCGATGCTGCCAGACCTGCTGAGTTTTTCCAGGTATTTCTGTTTCTGTTTTTGTCACCACCCTACCTAACTGCCACACCACTGACTTTCCACTCTAACACACTTCCCACCTGCCACTCAACCCAGTTGTCCACTTGCCACCCTACCCACTTACCTTGACCATCCTACTCCCCCCCCCCACCCCCTTACCCAACTACACATTCACCCAATCACTCAGACACTCGTACGCAAACACACTGAAAAACTGTTTAAATGTCCCAGCCTTTCAGTGTGTTATTGAACAGCTACCAGAATACGGCAGCTAGTACTGGAAAAAGAGGGCATGGCTCGCCTCCACTCTGAAGAAGAGTTATACGGGACGAAACGTTAACTCTCTTTCTTTCTCCACAGATCTGCCAGACCTGCTTGTCTTCTCCTGAAAATCCAGCACGACGAAGAAGCAGTTCCGTTTCAGGTACGCTCCATGTTTCTGGAGAAGCCGGGATCTGAAGTCCTGGCCAGAAATGCAGAGCTCCAATGTGGCACAGAAAAGTAGAAGCAGCATGGCAATCCATCAGTGACTGCCACTCCTTGGGAGATTCCGGCCAACGTGCTCACTATGCAAAACCAATTTTGATAAACGGTATGAAGTGATCAAGCTACGAACAATGCAATGTCATTTACTGATAGCTCAATGATATTGCTTTCTTTCAAAGCAATGAAATAATTACCAAGATCTTTGCAGCATTACAAAGAATGACATTTTTTGATAAAATAATTCATTCCCTCAAACACTTTAGTCAAAAATCACACCATCCTGACTTGGAAATACATTGCTATTCCTTCACTGGTGCAAAACCCTGGGACTCCTTACCTAACAGCACTGTGGGAGGGCCATCAGCACACAGACTGCAGCGGTTCAAGAAGGCAGCTCACCATCACCTTCTCACTGGCAATTAGGGTTGGATGGCCTGCCAGGATCGCCCATATCCAGTGAAAGAATAAAAACATTTTCAAAAAACTACAGAATTTACAATTTCTTTACAGCCCACACAGTAATGGATTTAATTTGCAGGTGAGTATTACTCTGAGGAATTTATTCTTATGTCATTTTACCTTAAAAAAAATCCATTCTTCACTTTTGAATAGATTTCAATTCAAAGATATCTGCTCTCATTGCTGTTTCTTGTGTCAACCTGCATTATCTCCAGTCAAGCGATAGGTGAATGATGCCCTGTCAAACCTCTGTCATTGCCAATGACAAACCAGTTTCAATTAGATACTTTGGAACCTGGCATGATTATGGTTGAAAGGTCAGGCCCTACTGTCACTTCTTCATTTAGATGCAACAATTTAGAGATTAAATGAACACGTGGCTCCAATAGTTCTGCTATAAATATGCTCAGAACAGGATTAAAATCCAAAGGGTTCTTTTGTTATCTCTCAATCAGATTGATATGTCAGCATGTTGGAACAAGAGTATGCTATTTAGCCCACCACGCCTACTTTTTTGCCAGCAGAAAATGATGATGCAAGTAACTTTGATTTCTCACCAATTCAACTTAAGTCTCAGAAATAACGGGCTTTAACTTCCAAGCTCCAAGGCAGTGTAACTGGGCGGGGGGGGCACCTGAAAGATGCACTGGGGAAACACCCCTGGAAGTTCCCAGGTAAGTACAAACTTCAGATGGGCAATTGCCCTGCACTGGGAACCATCCAAAAATGCGATTTAAATCTCAAATTTCGTATGGTTCTGATTGTGTTACATTAACATTACCCAAAAAAGTTAGAAGAATTTTAAAAAGTTCTAGTTTCTGGGCAACTATTGTACAGATCCACATCGACATCTCCCCTCCACCACACCACGGGACTCCCCATCCCCGTGGGACAATCCACCATGACATTCCTCCTGCCTCCACAGGACTCCCCAACGTTTTGATTACTGTCCCCCCTCCCCCACAACGTCTGGCTCTGGACATTACCCTGAACCCCCAAGGCCTGACTCCCGACTCTACTGCACCACCCCCCCAGAACCCAACCAAGCCCAACTCCACTCCACCACTGGCCGAACCCAACTCCCCTCCCCCTCCACACCCGGCCTGACTGCCGATCTCCCCACCCCCATCGACCCAAACCCTCTCTCCCAAATCCTACCCACTTAGCTTCTCCCTGGCTTGTCAAAGACCTTTAAACCTGGTTGGACCTTTATACTTACCTGGTTTACAGCAGCCATTGCCATAAAAAGGGGGCATGGGTTACTTACCTGTGACTCAACGGCAGGCCCTGGGAGCAAGCTGCACTGCACAGATCTTGCCCGGTCTGAGTCAGGTGGTCAGGCGAAATTTAAATGCCCGACTTCCACTTAAGTACTTTTGAGCAGAGTGGCAATCTGACTCAATTGTCACTCCATCAGGGGTTATGGCCCAATGGTGACCCAGGAATGGAGTGATTTATTCATCAGTATGGGAACCAAGGGGCCAGTTGTTTAGCTTCATTAGATTTTACAGTCATGGTAAAAAAACACATCTGTAAATTGTCTCTAGCACCCTCCTGGAGGTTAGAACTATAATTTTACTGACTTGATGTTTTTTTTAAATATCCTTCAATTTGATACTGCAACGAATTGAAACTCTGAAATCTTGCCAAGTTCCCAAAAACAGTCAGAATTCAATTGAACTGGCCTGAAATCTGAGTGTGCAACTGTACGGAAACAATACCAACAAAAGCAACATTCCAACATGTTTACAATATTTGACAACATGAATAGGATGGGAATAGAGTGATACGGACCCCGGAAGTGCAAAATGTTTTAGTTGACGGGCAATATGATTGGCGCAGGCTTGGAGGGCCGAAGGGCCTGTTCCTGTGCTGTACTTTTCTTTGTTCTTATTTTATTTAAGGAAAATATTTCATCTGTTGTTTTGAGGTGACAGACCCACTTATAGCCAATAAAGATGCAGAGATCTGAGTCACTTTAAGTTAATAAATAGTCATGATCATAACTCATCTAGGTAAAGGTTATTTATCAGAGATTACCGGATCTGGAAGGTGTTCAACATCACAGACAGTTGGAGCTGAAATGTATTAAGCACAATCATTTATTAAACAGTTTATTGCTTCATCAAATTTGCAAAATGATTCTCACATAATGTGACATTGTTAAAAATGGTATAATGGCATTTTTTTTCTTTCATGGGATGCAGGTGTCACAGGAAAGACCAGAATTTATTGCTGTTCCTGATTGCCCTTGAACTGAGCATTTCAGAGAGCAGTAGATCAGACCAGGTAAGAATGGCAAATTGCCTCTCCTAAAGGAGGATAGTGGACGAGATGGATTTTTGTGACAGGAATGGTGGCTATAACAACTGAGACTAGCTTTCAATTCCAGATTTATTAGCTTAATTTAAATGTCACCAGATGTCATGGCGGGATTTGAATCCATGCCCCCACAGTATTAGCTTAGGTCTCTGGATTACTAGTCCAGCAACATTACCACTATGCCATCACCTCCCCCAGGTGTATCCTGCTTTTTTGCCTCATCATATTTCTTGTTTTGATGGCATCAGAGTTTTGATTTTCAACTAATCCATCAATTTTCAACATATCACAGCTCAATAGATAAGAAATGAAACAAAAATATATCACTAAAGCAAAACTGAGCATGAATTAACCAAATCCCTTTGGCAATAACCAATCAGAAATTTACTGGCAACATTAGGCATAATTTACCAATGGAACAGAAACTGAATCAAGCTATTCAAGATATTTTCTGAAAATGCCTTTCACCATTTTTTGCTCAAATGACAGGTTAGCATTCTCATATCTCAATCAGAAAATTTCGGGGTTAAATTCCACTTGAGGAATTAACATAACCTAGGCCGAGGTTTTGATGCAGTGTGGAGGGAGTACTTAATGGAAATTCTGTTTATTTGGATCAGATGTTAAACCATGACTCACTTGCCTCAAACAATGTGACTAAAAACACACAATTAATATCATAACTAACAAATTACAACATTAAAATTTTGCAAAAAAAGATGTATTCATAAATTGCCCAACTTCTGTGAAAAATTGGAGGCCTAACAATCTGTCAAGAGGCTAGATCTAAAATTTCAGACAAGTCCCTTTGCTAGCATCACATGCTGGCCTGCTCCAGCCCATTAAATCCTGATGTGTTCATCTTCAAACATCATATTTAACTCTATGCTTTCAACCGCCTTCTGCCTTTGAGCACATTTGATATCAAAGATGGCAAAATCCTGCTGATTACATGAAAACCTCATTCCAAATTAGAATATCTGATTCACAATAATGATCCCCAAGATGAAGAACTAGCTATGAGGATAGATTGGAGAGGTTGGAACTGTTTTCCTTGGAGAAAAGAAGGCTGAGAGGAGACTTGATAGAGGTATTCAAGATCCTGAGGGATATGGACATAGTAAATAGTGAGAAACTATTGCCACTCAAGAGCACATCAAGAACTGGAGGGCACAGATTCAAAATAATTGGCAAAAGGAGTGAATGTTATGTGAGGAAAAATTTTTTACCCGGGGGTGGTTGGATTCTGGAACAAACTTCCTAAAAGGGTGGAGGCAGGCAAGATCAAGTTATTTAAAAGGGAATGGCATTGCTACCTGAAAAGAGAGAATGTGCAAGGTTATTGGGATAAGGCAGGGGAGTGGTACCAGTTGGAATGCTCTTTCAGACAGCCAGTGCAGATTCGATGGGCTGAATGGCCTCCTACTGCACTGTAAAGGTACTGTGATATTGTGAAATAATCACTGATCATTTTTGAGTGCATTTGGATGCAGATATGATGTTAAAACTTTCTGGTAGGGAAAGTACACAGAGTAGATGTTTCGACTTGCAGAAGAGACCACAAGTAGGGACAAAAGTACAAGATAGGCTTATTTCTTTACCCCCAAGAATGGTTAGAATGTGGAACCCACTACCACAGAGTAGTAAATGTGGCTAGCCTAAATACATTTAAGGGAAAGCTAGATGAACATTTGAGGAAGAAAGGGATATAATGATATGTTGATAGAGTACATGAAGAAGGGTGGGAGGAGGCTGATGTGGAGCAGAAATACCAGCATTGATTTTTTGGGGTGAATGGCCTGTGTTCATGCCGTAAACTGTTCATGTGTAATACTAGCTAACGCTCTCCCTTTATGGAACATTCTGCAGCATGTAACATTTCATAGACTAATGCATGGGAAAAACAATTACTGCAAGTCAAAATGGACAATCTGATAACGAGGGTTAAATATCAAGTGATCAAAGGTTATTGTTAAATAACATGCTGTAGCTAACTTTTCTTTCCCTATCGGCTCCCCTTGAGAAAAGTCTGCCATCAAAACGTTGTGCAACTGCTTGTCTTTTCACTACACACCCCTATGTGAAGTACAACACATAAATTCACAAAGAACGGATAACTGTTATTTTTGCTGATATTTTTGACAATTAGTTGGCTTTGTTGCTAGTCATCAATTTCTCCACTGTTCTACATTACAAGCAGAACATGTTGAAGACAGCAGGGAAGAACAGCTAAGGAGAAGGTAGAGAAAAACAAAACCAGGAAACTTTGGTAATTTTGGATCCTGAAAACTAGAGGAGGGAGAGGAAAAGTCTACATGTTGAGATGATTTAGTAAGTTGAGCCATTAAAATGTTGAACAAAAATGTATATTTTATGGGGAAACCCAATAAAAATATGTTTTTCTTTAAATTATACTTAACTTGAGACCGATAAATTTGAGACGGATAAATTTAAGGAATGCAAGGCAAATGCGTTAAGTTAAAAAAATCTTGTTTCTGGAAAATCAGTTTGCTTTGAGCCTGTGCTGATGGAATAAATGTTCCCTCTTAGCTGGTTCCATGTGGCCTAACTAAAAAGCTTTGGTGGTTTTGAGCCAGTTCCTGGTGAGCAGGAGGAACCCACAGCACATAACTGTGCATTAATCAATATTAGCTGCTACTTTCTCCCGAAGCCAGAGAATGACAATTGTACGAAATGCAATAATTATGCTGGTGTGGAGCGAAGAAAAAATGGGTTCGGGTGCATTAGAAATATTTAACCCGTACTATATCAGCACTCACTTTTCCAGACCCACTTTTTCCGATTCAGGGTCGCGGGAAGTCAGAGCTTATCCCAACAGGCAATGGGCGCTAGGCAGGGCACACCCAGGACAGGATGCCACTCCATCACAGGGCACACACACACACACACTAAGGGGCAATTTAACCACAACCAATCCACCTAACCAGCACATCTTTGGACCAGAGCGCCCAGCAGAAACCCACATGGAGATGGGGAGAACATACAAACTCCACAAAGGCAGACACCTGGGGTCACAATTGAACCCGGGTCCCTGGAGCTGAGGCAGCAGCGATTACCACTGTGCCACCCCCTATATCAGCACTGAAAGCGCTAAATGCTGATGTTACTGATATGTCCCTAGTTCAGCATAAAATTTGCCCAAATAAATATTGAAAATAAAACTAGTAATACAACTCAATCTTCATGAAAGAATTTGAAATTTCAACTTGTTAAAACAATTTTCTAATATTTGTCACATAAACAAAAATATCAAGTCTGTACTTCATCTTTTGGGATGAGATTTGCAGCAAATAAGGAATAAACTTTCCACAAGTAGTATTATAGAGACGTGTAAACATTTAAGAAACATATACCTTTCACTTTAGTGAAAGCAGATAATAAAGTTAAGAAACTATAAATTAAAAACCAGTACCTTATGGCACAATTGTCAAATTAAAGTTATTTTGCACACAGCCAAATAAATGTGCAATTGCATCATAAGCTTCACAGGATGAGCAAAGGTATTCAACTCCACATCCAAAAAAAAGTCATCCCCTCATTCAAGCATCTAGGTGGCCTTTGAATGCTTTAAGATTTTGCTTCCAGTACACAATTCTGAAGTCTACCCAAGTGTTCATTACTCTTTGTGCAAGGCAATTATTCTTGGCATCTGTCCTAACTTGGCTTTCACCAAATTGAACTTTTGCCTATTCATACAATTTAGCATTTCCTGAAACTGTGTACCAGATTAACCTTGGGAAGAATTCTTCCCCCGTCGGGGGGGAACTGCAAGAGCAGGCGCCGGTGGGCACGCCTCCGATCGACACCCCCAATTGGGGGCATCCCGCCATTTTACGTGGGCAGGCCAATTAAGACCCACCCAGCGTAATATCCGCCAGGGAGCGCTATGCACTCCCTCTGCGGGTGGGGGGGTATTCCCTCAGCTGACAGTGCGCTCTTTCGTGCACTAAGTGCTGCCTCAGGGAGATCAACGCCAAATTTAAAAATGAAGGGGCAAAAATAAAATTTCCCTGACACTGTCAGATGAGTTGGGACGTGTCCATCACTTTAAAGCATACATTTATTAAAATTTTAAAAACCCTCATGAAACCTCATCCCACCCGTGGATGAGGTTTCATGCTTTTTCTGAAGCCCTTACAGAGCTTAAGGTTGGACGGGCAGGTCCATTAAGTATCTCAATTACTTTTTAAATGTCCTCAATAGACCATTGACAGGTCGGTGGGTGCACAGCTGATTCGGCAGTGCCCCCGCCGACCTGAAATGATGCGGGGTGACGTTGGGAGTTCCACCCAACGTCATTTTACGTGTTGGCTCCACCCCCTGCTCACCAACCTAAAGATCCTAGCCTTTGTCAATATTTTTTGAAGCTCTTTCTTTCTTATAGGAACATTGGAAATAGGAGGAGTAAGCCATTCAGCCCCTTCAGCCTACTCCACCATTCAACTAGATCACAGCTAATGATCTACCTCAACTGCATTTTCCAATGCTATCCCCATATCCCTTGATATCCTTAATACCTAAGATTCTATCAATCTCTGTCTTGACATACTCAATGACTAAGCCTTCACAGCCCTCTGGGCTAGAGTATTCTAAAGGTTCACCATCCTCTGATTGAAGAAATTATACCACATCTCAGTCCTAAATGGCCTACCTCTTATTCCGAGATTGTGTCCCCTGGTTCTAGACCCCATTGCCATGGGAAACATCCTTCCTGCATCTATCCGACTGAGCCCTGTAAGAATTACATACCTTTCAATGAGATCACCTCACATTCTTCTAAACTTTGGAGAGTATAGGACTAGTCGCCTCAATCTCTCCTCCGAGACAATCCGCCACAAAAGATCTCTGTGAACCTTTGTTGCACTTCCTCGATGGCAAGTATATCCTTCCTTAGGTAAGGAGACCAAAACCATACATAACACTCCTGGTGTGTCTCACCAAGTGCAGCAAGATGTCTTTACTCTTGTACTCAGATCATCTTGCAATAAAGGACAACCTACCATTTGTCTTCCCAATTGCTTGTTGCACTTCCATGTTAGCTTTCAGTCACTTATGAGCCGAACATCCAGGTCCCTTTGGACATCAACACTTCCCAATCTCTCACCAATTTAGAAATACATAGCCTTTCTGTTTTTCCCACTAAAGTGGATAACTACACTTTTTTCCACATTGTATTCCATCCTGTCATGTTCTTGCCCAGTCACTTAGTCTATCTAAATTTCCTTGAAGCCTCTTTGCATTCTCCTCACAACTCACATTCCCACCTAATTTTGTGTCATCAGCAAACTTGGAAATATTACATTTGGTCCTAACATCAAAATCATTGATAGATTGTTACTATCTGGGGGCCAAGCACTGATCTTTGCAGTACCCCACTAGTCACAGCCCGACAACATTTGAATGACCTGTTTATTCCTACTTTCTGTTTTCTTTCCATTAACCAATTCTCAAACCATGCCAGTATATTACCCCCAATCCCATGTGCTCTAATTTTGCTTACTAACCTTCTGTGTGGCATCTTACTGAAAGTCTTCTGAAGATCCAAATACATAACATCCACTGGTTCCCCCTTATCAATTCTGCTAGTTTCTCCTCCTCCTTTAGGTACCATACCCTAAGAGGGTGTTGGCAACCATGGACATCCATTGGATTGGTCCATGATTATGCTTGCAAAGTACTGCAGTGGTTTGCTGTGGTCTCCTGCAGAGTGGCTGACCAGGAAACTCTCCCGCTCTTACCACCTGCCATCAGGCATATTGGAAGGATTTACAGGCTGATAATCAATCTGTTCAGCCTTGCTATGAATGCACCTTCTGTGGCCATCAGGCCCTGAAGTGGGACTTGAACGCAGAGCTCCTAGCTCAGAGGTAGGAGCACTACCACTCCCCATTCCACTAGATACATCCTAAAAAAACTCTAGCAGTTTTGGCAACATAATTTTCCTTTCATAAATCCATGTTGACTCTGCCCAATCCTACCTTTATTTTCTAGCCTTTATAAAAGATCCTAGTATTTTCCCTACTACGGATGTCAGGGTAACAGGTCTGTAGTTCCCTCTTTTCTCTCTTTTTTTTAAAGTAGTGGGCTACATTTTCTACCTTACAATCTGCAGGACCCGTTCCTGAATTGATAGAATTTTGGAAAATTACCACTAATGCATCCACTATCTCTACAGCTGCCTCTTTCAACACTCTGGGATGAGGATCATCCAGTCCAAGAGATTTATCAACCTTCAGTCCCATTATTTCTCCAGTACTACTATTTTACTAATACTAATTTCTTAACTCTTGCTTGTCCCTCAGTTCTCTAGTGTTAATGAGAGATTTTTTTGTGTCTTCCTTCATGAAGGCAGTCATGAAGTATTTGTTTAGTTTCTCTGCCATTTCCTTATTCCCCATTATAAGTTCTCCTATGGGCCCACATTTGTCTATGCTAATCTGATTTATTTTTTACATACCAAGAGAAGCTTTTACAGCCCTTTTTTTTATATTTCTCGCTAGTTTACTTTCATATTCTATTTTTCCTTTATCAGTTTCTTGGTCCTCCTTTGCTGAATTCTAAAATGCTGCCAATCCTCAGGCTTACTTATTTTTTTGGAAGTTTTATAAGTCTCTTCCTTTGATCTAATACAATCTTTACTTCTCTTTTAAGCCATAGTTGTATCATATTACCAGCTGGGTTTTTGTGCCTCAGAGGAATGTATATTTGTTGTAAACCATGTATTAATTCTTTCTGCTAGTCATTGCATTTCCACCATCATTGTAGTTTCCCAAATTACTACAGCCAATTTCCCCCTCATAGCTTCGTAGTTTCCTTTGTTTAGATTTAAGATCCTAGTTTCAAATTCAACTACATCACTTTCAAACTTAACATAAAATTCCATCATATTACGGTCACTCTTCCCTACAGGCTCCATTACAATGAGATTATTGTGCCCCAATGAGCCCTTTCTCATTGCACAATACTAGATATAAAGTAGCCTGTTCTCTAGTTGGTTCCTCAATATACTGTTCTAGAAAACCATCTCGTATACATTCCTGGAATTCATACTGTATAGCATTAGTGCTAATTAGGTTCACCCGATCCAAGTCCCCCATGATTATTGTATTCCCTTTGTTACACGCACCTCTAATTTATACTGTGCCCTACATTAACACTACTGTTTGGCGGCCTATAAACAACTTGCAGATGCTGCCAGACCTGCTGAGTTTTTCCAGGTATTTTTGTTTTTGTTTTGGGTTTCCAGCATCCGCAGTTTTTTGCTTTTATCTTAGTGTTTAATTGACTGCCACTTCTCTTCAAGGAATGCCTATCTTGAAGAAGTATTGGTCTTCTCTATTTTTACTAAGTTCTGTTGAAGGGTCATTCAGACTCGAAATATTAACTGTGTTCCTCTCCGCAGATGCTGCCAGACCTGCTGGGTTTTTCCAGGTATTTTTGTTTTTGTTTTGGATTTCCAGCATCCGCAGTTTTTTGCTTTTATCCTATCAATGTTTGCTGTCTCTTAGCTCCACCCAAACTGATTCTACACCTTGATCTTCCAATCTAAGATCCTCTCTCACTAATTTACTGATCTCACCTTTTATTGGTAGGCTTATGCGCCCCGCCCCCCCCTTTCCTTTCTCTCTATCCTTCCTAAATCTCAAATATCTTTGAACATTCAGTTCCCAGCCTTGGTCAACCTGTAGCCTCTGTAACGGCAATTAGATTGTACCTGTTTACTTTCATTTATGCCATCAATTCATCTACCTTGTTGTGAATGCTGTGTGCATTCAGATAGAGTGCCTTTAATTCTATATTATCATTTTTTGCAACCTCTAGTCTTGTCTACTGGTGCGCTCTTAAGTTTCTACACTCTGTCTCTTTCTGCTACATTCAAACTATCAATTCCCTTCTTGCCACCTTGATCTCTTGCCTTGTCCTCTCTCCAATTTGCAATATCTTTCCTCACCTAATGCCTCACCCCCATTATTTATTTTAAAGCCCTCTCTACCACCCGAGTTATACAACTTGCCACAGCACCGGTTCCAACATGGTTCAAGTGAAGACCATCCCAACAGTACAGCTCCCACTTCCACCAGTGCTGGTGCTAGCACCCCATGAATCAAAACCCATTTCTCCCACACCAATCTTTGAGCCATGCATTTAACACTCTAATCTTATCTACTCTACTCCAATTTGCTTGTGGCTCAGGTAATAATCAAGAGATCATTACCTTGAGGTTCTGCTTTGTAATTTAGCCCCTAACTGCTTGCACTTCTTTAGTATCCCTGTTTAGTCCCCTTCTCACATGGGTAAGGACCCCAGTTCCTGCCACTGGGGGTCAGCTTTGGGGTTCTTTACATTCCCAGCAAGGCTTGAATATTTCCCTTGCATCTCTTGGAAACAGTTTTGAAAGGTACCATAAAGTTTCAACATAACATCCAGTGACATATTTTGTTGATTTAGCAATTTGTTTGATCATTCTCTTCTTGTTGTGATTCCTGGTATACAGCGTATAGTGACCTTCATAAAATACTCCTATGGGAAATTTTGAAGAACGTCCTTATAAGCAGATTAGCAAGTGCACTTACTTTATATCATTTAAAAATCAAACATGGTTAATTGATATTTTTAAAAAGCAGGTTAAAATTTATTATGAACTCTTTGGATTTAATCTGGTAAATCATATGCAAAAGCAAGCTGAAAGTTGTTGAGATAATTGGCTAGATAATTAATGAAACTCAACAGATTACAAAGCAGTAGACATAAAAGGATTGGGCTACAGTGAGCTATTAGAACTACAGATATGAACTACAAAAAAGTAAAATAAAGTTACTTCAAGATTGTGCCTAACTTTTAATGATTTGTGGTAGCATCATTATCAAAGATATTAATAGTAGAAAGTTCAAAGGGGAGAGCACATTTTTATTACTCAAATTTCAAAAGCATGGTTATAAGATTAATAACTATACCAATTTCAACATTGTTTCCTAACAAAGCCATTTTGTTAAACTATGCTTCAGTTGATAGACAATGCCATTTGAAGATGTATTCACTGACCGTGAACGTTCATAAGAGGTCACTGAAGGTCTTGTGGCATTGCATCCAGGTCCTCGGGTCAGACTGCTTGCATTAATCACAACGGCTATCTAGTCCCACTGTTATTGCAATGTCTTTCCAAAGGGCTGCCTGCCGCCCACCCCCCTCTCCACTCCCCCGTGGATAGAGGACATCGCTTCTTCACTCTACCTCCTGCACCAAGACCTCCCGGTGCAGTGTCTGAGAACCTTTGCAGATGGAGTTTAGCATGGATAAGTGTGAGGTTATCCACTTTGGTCAGAAGAATAAAATGGCGACTTATTATTTAAATGGGTGTCCTCGTGCATGAATCGCTGAAAGCTAGTACACAGGTACAGCAGGTAATAAGGAAGGCAAATGGAATGTTGGCATATATTGCTAAAGGAATAGAGTATAAAAATAGGGAAGTGTTGTTGTAACTGTACAAGGCATTGGTGAGACCACACCTGGCGTACTGTGCACAGTTTTGGTCCCCTTACTTGAGGAAGGATGTAGTTGCACTGGAGGCGGTTCAGAGGAGGTTCACTAGATTGATTCCAGAGAAGCAGGGCTTGTCTTATGAGGAGAGCTTGAGCAGTTTAGGCCTATATTCGCTGGAGTTTAGAAGGATGAGAGGAGATCTAATTGAGGTATATAAGATGCTAAAGGGGATAGACAAAATAGATGTGGAGCGGATGTTTCCCCTTGTGAGGCATTCTAGAACGAGAGGCTATTGCTTTAGGCTTAGGGGTGGTAGATTTAAATCAGAAATGAGGAGGAATTATTTTTCTCAAAGGATCGTGAACCTTTGGAATTCACTACCTCAGAGTGCAGTGGATGCCAGGACGCTGAATAAATTTAAGGAGGAGATAAACAGATTTTTAATTAGTAACAGGCTGAAAGGTTACGGGGAGAGGGCTGGAAATTGGAGTTGAGGCCGAAATGAGATCTGCCATGATTGTACTGAATGGCAGGGCAGGCTCAAGGGGCTGAATTGCCTACTCCTGCTCCTGGTTCTTATGTTATGAAGTACGCTCTCTCTCACTGTTTGCACCACTGTCACTCCACTTACAGGTCAGGCAATCCACTTCCAGCACCTGCTCCAGCCAGAATGCTTGCTTCCTTTAAGAGTGCAGGCTAACTTTAAGCAGAATGGGCTATCTTTAAGTGGTACATGCCTCAGCCAAACTTGGACCCCCCCCCTGCTGAGGCATTCAGCCACTCAAAAACTGGACTGCATGCTGGAATCATGTAAATTAGCAGGCAGCACAAAGTTGGCATAACGTCTGCACCGGAAACAATGGGTGTGGGTTGTGATCCCTACGCTTGTTTTCGGGGGCTATCCAATTTTGCACCAAATATGTAAAATGCTTGCAGGCTTTGATTAGCGCTTTTGTATGGAAGTCATTAGGGAATGCAGAAGAACACGGGGACCTCAACAACTTAGTTTCTTGAAATACTATTCAGCTTAAGATCTGATACCAAATTTCTTTAGTTTTATTTTTAAGGCAGGTGTTACTAATTTATTTTAAAATAATGCTTACCGAAATTCAGTGCATGTAATATTTTAATGTAAATGGGTTAAATATAATTTAACGTAATGTTGCAATAATTTTGGTGGGAGCTCCTTTGAAACATTTCTGACAATTAAACACATATGGGCCCCAAACATTTCCAAATGCCACTTCAACAGTGTTTTACTTTTAAACTGCCAGTCATGTGCTGGAAATAAGTTTTTAAAAATTGTTTGTAATCCAATTTACAATGGAGCAAAAAAGTACCAAGGTATCCTTGGGGTCAAACGTTGCACTTAAACCTCTATTGTTTGGCAGTCATGCATGACATTACCCCACTAGCCCAGATTTCAGGGGCCATAGCAATCCCATTAGTCAAAAAGAAGCCATGCAAAAAACTGTAATAGTTACTTGTTGCATCTCCAGGGCAAAAGGAAAAGAGGAGAAACGAAACAAATTTCTTAGTTAATTGCTCTTCACCACTTAAAAGAAAACGTTGAATTCAATGGAGAAGTCTTGTCAGAGCGTGACTGGAAGAGGCATTGTGGAAGAACTATGAAGTCCCTTCAGGGAGGTGAATCTAAATACAATGGATCAACATGTACCGATACAAATCAAGTATCAACCCTGCTACCTGGTCAAACAGAGCAACTTATAAAGAGGAAAAACAGCATTTAAGGCCATGAAGGAAACATGGTATAAAATTTAAGATAAATTTCATACCAAAATGCGTATCAGAATTGTTAAAAAGGCATTAAATGGCAAAGAACATTTTTAAAGTGAGCATGGCAAGGGAATTATTGGATAAAAAGCATTTTTGTTACATTAACAGACAGAAAAACAAGGGATGGAGTGGGACCTCTGAAACAGGGATCTGTTGAAAGCGTGGCAAATAATATTACATGGATTGCATAAGCATGAACTAAGTTTTTTGCCTTAATTTTTATGAAGGAGAGGACAAGGAGACGACATGTAACTATTTAATCAGGAAAGAGAATGAGTGAAATTTACGGGGGTTAAGTTGTGATGCTATGCACATTAGTACCAGCATGGTTGCTGAACAGCTGTGCACAGTTAAGGTAAATAAATCTCAGGAGCCAGATAAGATGCATTCAAGGAGCCTTGAAGGCTTGGCCTAAATGGTCAAGTGGTTATGGTACTGGATTTGTAACCCCCAGATCAAGAGTTCAAATCTCACAATGGCAAACTATGAAACAATGTAACTTCATCTGAAACAGATGGAAACGTGTTTGTACTCGAAAGAGTTACAAGAGCTTGAGGAACTAAGAGAGGAAATTGTAGGAACTCTGGCACATTTCTTCCTGACGTCACTGGTTACTGGAGAAATTACCGATGTTGCTATTGTTTCTAAAAAGGGTAACACAAATGACCAAGGAAACTACAAACCAGTTAGTTTGATGTCTATTGTGGATAAAGTTATGGAGACTCATTTAAAGGGAAGAACACTTAGCACCTGCTCATAAAATGCTAAATAAAATTATAAAATGTAGTTAATGTGAGTTGATGAAAAGGTCTTATCAATTAAGTCTACTGTTTTTCTTTGAAGGTGTGATCAAGGGGCCTGATAAGACAATAAGAAATAGGAGCAAGAGTAGGCTATTCAGTCCATCGAGTCTGCTCCGCCATCCAATAAGATCATGGCTGATCTGATTGTGGCCTTAACTCCACTTTCCTACCTGACTCCCATAATCTTTAACTACTTTGTCAATCAAATATCTGTCTAAATCAGCCTTGAAGATATTCAATGACCAAGTCTCCACTGCTCTCTGTGGAAGAGAATTCCAAAGACTAATCACTCTCTTGAGAAAAGAAATTCCTCATCTCTGCCTTAAATGGGAGACCCCCTTACTTTTAAACTGTGCCTCCTAATTCCAGATTCCCCCAAGAGGGGAAAAACATCCTCTCAGCATCTACCCTGTCAAGCCCCCGCAGAATCCATTACATTTCAATAAGATCACTTCTCATTCTTCTAAACGCCAATGAATATGGGCCCAACCTTCTCAACCTGATAAGACAACCCGTTCGTCCCAGGAAGCAACCATGTGAGTAAGGCAGTGGATGAGTCACAAGTGCAATGGCCAAATTTGCAGATAATTTAAAACAAATGAAGGAAATAGACTGAAAAACAGTATGTGAACATACTTGAGAGTTGGATAGACAGATGGCAAATGAGATTCAGAGCAGAGAAATGCAAAGTAGTTCACATGGGGACAACAAATCCAGGAAGGGTTTATTATTTAAATAGAAGGAAAATAAAACGTACAGAGGATATAAGACCTCTGGGAGTCAACAGAATACCAAGTGGCAGGAAAGCAAATAGGTTGGGGTACATTAAAGGTCAACATGAAGCTATAATTGTGAAGCAACCCTGCCACTTTATACATAGCTACAACAACCACACATACTGTTGCAGTTCATCACTGTACCAAAGAGGGATATTGTGGCAATGAAAAGGATACAGAATAGTGCAGCCAGAATGATTGAGGGGATGGAGGGACTGGATTATGAGGAGCATTAATGTAGACTGATCATTTTCTCACTAGATTGAGGTTTTCAAAATTCCAAAGGGACAAGATAATGTAGATCATGACAACATGTTTAATCTTGAAACTGAAGCACTAGAGGCCTGAAAGGGAGTAAATTCAAAATGAATCTGCAGAAATATTGGGTGGAATTTTCTGGTCCTACTGTCTGCAGGTTTCGTGGTGGGCAGGAGTGGAAAATTTGGAACAGAAACCAAAAATTGGATTCCTGCCAGCAGGAAATCAGTTCAGAATTTTCCACTCACCACTTTCACGGTGGACTGATGGCGGTTCGGGTTTCCCGCTGATCCATGTCAGGACACCATTTACATGCACTGCCACGTCATGAATGCTCATTAAAAGCGCTACTTGCTGTAATCATGCTTCCCCTCCCAATCTTACTAGGAAATTAGATCGGTCTAAATCAGGTTTGGAAATGAGTGGTATGCAGCTGTCCGCCCTCACTTCGCTTGTGACTTCAAGGTGAGTGCAACATTCAAAGCCTGCCTGCAGCAGCGCTGCTCTGGTTTCTCAGCAATGGCAGTGTGACACTACACGGGTGGGGGTGTAGGGTCGGTCTGCTCATGGTGGGTCCTCTGTCCTCTGGAAGGGCAGCGCTCAGCACGTGCAGCAATTCTCAGGCAGGGCTGCACTCTGAAACAGAGACCAACATTGTAACCAGTGGGAGGGGGCGGGGGCAAGAATGACGGAGACATGGGGGCTCAAAGGGGTACGGTGGGGTTGGAGGGGGGCAGGGACGGTGGCCGGCAGAGGAGAGACTGAGGGTGGGGAACTGAAGCCCAACATGGAAGACTAGAAAATGGAGGCATGGTGGGGGAGGGTTGTGTTTGTGTGGCACAAGTGGGATGGGTTGCACAGAGACTCATGGGAGGGGAGGGAATGAGGGTAGGGAGACTGTTGTATTCAGTCATGAGGAAACAGGAGAGCTCACTGAAAGACATTCTTAGTCCCTGGTCTGGGGTCAAGAGGTCTGAGTAAGAGATTAAAGGCTTTATGGACCTCACAGTCAGGGTGAGGGATTAAAGGCAGTGCTTGGGGCTTTATGGACCTCACAGTCAGAGTGAGGGATTAAAGGCAGTCCTGGGGTCTTGTGGGCCATGCTACAGGGCAATGCATGGTACGCACGTCGTAGTCCCACTCTAAGGAGGGGCAAGGCCTGTATGCTCAATTGAGATAAGGCACAGCTTGGTGTGCAGAGGGTGTTCATCATCTTACTGTCAGTGGCGATGTCTGGCTCGGTACTGGGCTGCAGATGTGATGGTCAGGGTTAGGGGAGGCATCTGCCGCCTGTAAATGGGGTAAACATAATAAATGTTCTTGAAGCTCTCCTGGGGGCTCTCCTCTGTATGTGACCGTGCACACATACAGCCTCGAGATGGGAAGAGGCAAGGTGCACACGAGGCATGGGAACATCAACAGTGATGGGTTCGTGGGGAGACCTGGAATGCCCACCACAACGATCCAGGGTTATTGGGGAGGCGGGAGAAGAACAGGAGGGATGTCTACTTGCACATTGTGAGGTTCCAGTAAAATTGGAGGAATCCAAACACTAACAGGTGGAGGGTCAAAGCTGGACTCCAAATAAAATAAAAATGCAGCACCATCCTGAAGCCCCAAAGTTATTGCGCAGTTTAAAATCGAAACTGGAAAAGAATATACATGGGACAGGTCTGAGGCAATGTGGGAGGAGCCCATGGCTAGACTAAGGGGCCCTTTCGGGGGCATCCTCAAACTCTTAGGGCAGAATTTTGCCTTTGGCAGGGGTACTCGGCGGGCGTGGGCAGGGCAGTCAGGAAGCCGGCTGCCGCCCATGATCAGGCCCAGAAGGCAATTTCACGCTGATGGGCCAATTAAGGCCTGCCCAGCGTGAAACGCAAGTGGCAGCGCTTAGCGCTGCCTGTGCGGGAGGAGAAAGACGAGCCGGCCGAGTGCAAATTTCGCATATGCAAGCCAGTGAGCACTGCATAACCTCCCTGAGGCATGGATCTGCCTCAGGGGGATAAAGATATATAAAAAAATAATTAAAAGAATAAAAATGTAATAAAACATGTCCCCTCATGTGATTCTGCCACATGAGCAGGGACATGTTATTAATGAAAAATTAAAGTTTTTCTTTTATTTTTATTTGCTTTTGGAAACCTCCGCCTGCCCATGGATGAGATTTCCAAAAAAAAATGCCAAGGTTGCTTGGTCTTTTCACTTGCCCACCAACCATTAGGTTGGACAGACAGCGAGAATTTCACGTTAATTGATAATATAATGGCCTTAACAGGCCTTCTGATTGTCGGCGGGCACGCTGCCAGCTCTGGCACGCGCCCGCCAACCAAACTATCACGCGACTGCACGCTGACGTCGGCACACACGGCCAACATCACGCGCGTCATTTCACGCTCAAGCAGGTCGGGGACACGCCCGAGTGAAAATTTCTGCCCTTAGAGTCACAACATCGAAATAAAGTCAGAGCTGAGCGAAAGAAGAAGATTTTCATGAGAAGGTGCAATTGAAACCCATGCTTTTTGGTGCACATTAACAAGAGACTGAAGGAGTCATTGGCTCCACAACACAGTTATTCATTGAGCATTAACAAAGCTGTATGTGAGAATGGAAATGCAGGCAACCGTTAAGGAAGCACAGCTGATGCATACCTGTTAGATTATCAATGGAAGATTCCAATGTGCTTTCACCAATTGGCTTGAATAGTGGGCCAAAGGGCATCCAGTCACTGCTGAAGTGCAAGTTGAGCTTGACCAGTGTACTAGATCAGAGATTGCAGGAGTGCCTTTGGTAAGGTAGCACATTTCATAAATGCATCCAAACCTCTTCCTTTGTGGGATTGAGATGTCAAATATCAGGGTTGGCATCTTGGTCACCTAGATCTGTGAGTTTGTACCTCAGCTACAAGGCTGTATCAGCGACAAGCTAGTAGCAAAGACGCGCATGACAATGGCTTTCTGTTTGCAAATGGGAGGCCTACTATATTTGCCCAGTGTTCATTCATCTGTTGGATCTATTAGTCTAAAGGGAGAAGGAGGATTAAATAATGGAGCCTGTGCTCATTGCTGCCTTCCTGATGGCTGTGATCCGGCTGAGGAGAAGGGCCCAGTGACAGCTAATGCATTGAGAGGAGGCCCAGCCTGAGGGCCATGGTCCAGGGGACCCCCTACAATAACCAGAAGATGAAGAGGTTAGACCCATCCAACGGGGTCTACCGAGAAAGACTTTCCTATCTGGAGATGAGTGAAAGACAATGCCACACACATCTGCACTTGTCAAGAGATGTGATAGATCATATCTGTCACATTCTGCAGAAGTATCAAACGCCCCGTGGATTGGGAAGACATCCACTGTCAGTGACCTTGAAGGTCACCACCATGCTCAATTGTTTTGGCCTGCGAATCATTCCAGAAATCCACAGGGTGCTGACGTGGCATCAGTCCTCAGCGCATAAATGTATCAAGGAGGTGACAGCTGCCCTCTACAATAAGGCTAATCATTACATGAAGTTCACACTTGATAAAACTAGCCAGGCTGCTAGATTTCTGGGGTTTTCGGCTAGCTCAGGCTTCCCTAGAGTATAGGGCGCAATCGATTGCACACTTGTCACCTTGAGGGCTCCATGGCAGCAGCCCCTGATGTTTAAAAACAGGAAAGTGTTCCACTCCCTGACATTCAACTGGTGTAGGATAATCAGAAGCACATAATACACATTTGTGACGGGTACCCTTGGGGTTCCCATGATTAATACATCCTGAGTCACTCCCAGGTGCCTCACATATTCGAAGGACCTGAGCAATTACAGGGCTGGCTACTTGGGGAAAAAGGGTACCCACTCAAATGACAGCTCATGTCACCCATGCATCATCCTTAGGGTGCCTCAGAGGAGAGATACAACGCGGTACATATCTCCACACAATCAATCATTGAGCAAACCGTTGGCATCCTGAAAATGGGCTTCTGATGTTTGGACTGCTCAGCTGGCACTCTGCAGTACTCTCCAGAGAGCTGGGGCCCCCCTGTACCATGGACCTCAGGCTGGGCCTCCTCTTGAAGCTGTGCTTGGCAGCACTGGGCCCTTCTCCACCTCAGTCGGATTACTGCCATCAAGAAGGCAGGGAGGAGGCTGAAAGGGGGTCCTGCATTCAGAGAGGGGGTCCTGCATTATCGTGGTCTGTTGTGCCCTTCACAACCTGGTGCTTCAAAGGGGGCATCACTTTCCAGAGGGAGGCAGGGAGAAGGCTGAGAGCTCCTCAGAAGACAAAGAACAGGAAGGACAAGAAACTGAAGAGGGAGATGAGGATCAGCTTCCACATGAGGATGCCAACGGAGAAGCATGACATGGAAGACATGCCCATGCCCATGCCACAATGATAACCAGAAGACTCCAGGAGGATCTGCTGGAGCAAGGTCTCCAAGGCAGCTGCCACCTTCCCCATGGAGACCTCGAGGTGCTTGCATATCAGAGCCACGACATTAAGCAGAACGCAGCTGGACTCCAAATCTTTCACTCTAGTGTGTTGACTGCCTCTCGCAACTCTACCTGATTTTTCACCACCTGTCTGCATCTCCAGCATGTGTGAGATGGCCGTTTCCAAAGGCGTATCACCTGATCTGGATACAGTGGGTGCCTGATCTCCAGCAGTCCTGAGTGCCAGAGACCTGCGCTGTCACTGCCTCCGACTGCTGTGGAGACGTGTCAGTTAGGTATTACACAGAAAGTAACCCCAAGCCTAATCAAGAGCTATGACCCCCTGGGGTGTGTGTCTCTGCACTGTTGGGGGTGCAGGTGAATGCAGTGATGTGTTCTTTGAATGGATCTTCAGCATCCTCCTCTGAGATGGGCTGGGGCTTATGTTGGCTGTGCTGTTCTCTCTGGACCTGTTGCTGCTAATTAGAGAGATTTGGTTCATGAACAGGCTGAATACAACATTGCATGGTACTCATTGACAATGTCAGGATGTTATCAACTCAAGGGGGGCTCATCCGTACTGGTTTGCTGGGAGAGGCCAATCTCACCTTTCACACAGGAGCAATCTCTGTCCTCCCCTGCCAACTCGGCAGCATCCTCCTTGAATCTGGAGATCTCCTGTATGACAGCTGTCCCTCTTCCAGTCTGGGATCTCTCCTTCTTGTTGTGGGCAAGCTTGGCCTGCATGAAGAAAAATGAATTGAATGTGATGAGGAGGGATGGAACAGAGGCTGGGAAGCGTGCATACCTCCTGTGTGTGTGCTGAGCCCTCCGCAGTGAGGGCCGAGGATGGAGTTTGGTGAATGAGATGTTGGTGATGTTGAAGTGTCCATGAGACAATCAGTGCTGATGTCTCCCCCGCTAATATTGTGTGAGATCTGTGAGCAGTGCATGATGCCATTATGAGAGTGACATATTGGACTGAGCTGAAGGTTGGCTTACCCTGGCAGAGCGGATGAGATCATTCATCCTCTTCCTGCACTGGATGGCATTTCTCAGGTGGGTGCCCATCGAGCTGACCTCCCAGACTGGCGAGGTGAGGCTGGTGGGACTGGAGCCAACCCTCAGGTAGAGGACATCCCAGTGCTGGTGGAATCCACAGGTGAGGGCCTCAAGGTTTTTTCTTGGGCGCAGCCATATCGAAACGTTTCCTCCACACAGCTGGAGAGAGTGAATGCATGTGTCCGGGTGGCGTTTAAATGTGGTGCCTGGACCTTCGACCCCCATTAGGTAACCGCGCGGCGGATGAATCAGTTCCTGCCCTGCCATGAGATTCAAAGAGCTACTCGTTGCATATAACTAATTAGCATCCAGGTGTGAAATCGGACTTGAATTCCTGCCACACCGCCCAATGGGAAACGTGCCACGAAACCCACCCACCACCGCACTTAGTCTCCAAAATGGAAAATTCCGCCCTTATTTCAGTGAGTAACTGATGAATCTATGTGGCAGGCAATAGTAGCAAGAAATATTAATTCATTCAAATGTAAATTGATTAGATTTCTTTCAGAATATAATGTTTTGGGTTACAGTCTGAATTACCCAATGCACAAAATATGTTAAATGTAGTACATCTGAGATCTACCAACTGAATGGCTGATTAACAAATTAATCAGCTGAAGCTTGAAGTACATGGCTGAGATTTATGATTGCCATATGAACAAAAAATCAAAATTCACCAAGATCTTGCTTGAGTCAATTAAGGTGACCCATTGGTATGGGATTGTATGATGTGCTCTTTATTTTGCATTACTTCGTGAAGATTATTTTAATTATGCAAGTTTGATCATTACAGTGTGGATGTCTGGGCATCCCTATCTCTGAGCCAAAGGCTCCGAGTTCAAGTCGCACTCCAGGACTTGATGGCCAAAGGAGGTGTGTTCATAATGTGGCCAAATAGGTTGAGTATCAACCTGCAAATCCTTGCAATACACCAATGCCCAGTGGAAAAAGTGGCAGAGTCTCCTGGTCGAACAAAAACTGCAGAAGGCAATGGCAAACCACTGCAGAACCTTGCCAAGCATAACCATAGACCAACAGATGGAAGCCAGATCTGTCAAAGGCTCGACTACTACTCCCTGATCTACACAGGTTTTGTTAACACCTCTCCTCCATACCCGAGTAAGGTACAAGAAAATGACTTGTTTAATAGATGATTCATCAATTGGCCAGCAACAGAATTGTGATTGTATCTATAAACACACAAAATAGGAGCAGAGGTAGGCCATTCGGCCTCTTGAGCCTGCTTCACCATTCAATTAGATCATGACTGATCTGTTTGTGTTTTGAATTCCACATTCCCACCTACCCCCAATAACCTTAGATTATTGTTAGGCAAGTGAATCAATCTACCTCCACTTTAAAAATATTCAATGACCTCACCTCCACCTCCTTCTGAAGCAGAGGGTTCCAAAGTCACACAAATCTCAGAGAAAAAATTTCTCCTCATCTCTGTCCTAAAAGGCAGACCCCCTAGTTTTAAAACAATGTGTCTCGTTATGGACTCGTCCACAAGAGGAAACATTCTTTCCACTTCCACCGTGTCAATACCATTCAGTCAAGTCACCCCTCACTCTTCTAAACTCCAGCAGAAACAAGCACAGTCTGTCCAACCTTTCCTCATAAAACAATCCGCTCATTCCAGGTATCAATCCAGTAAAGTTCCTCTGAACCGCCTCCAAAGTATTTACATCCTTCCTTAAATAAGGAGACCAAACCTGCACACAGAATTCGAGATGTGATCTCACCAATGCCTTATAGACTTGAAACATAACATCCTAAGAGTCATAAGGACTCGAAACGTTAACTCTGTTTTTTTCTCCACAGATGCTGTTAGATCTGCTGAGTTTTTCCAATATTTTCTGTTTTTCATCCTAGCTATGTTCAATTCCTCTCCTAATAAAGAATAGATTCCATTAGCCTTCTTAATTACTTGCTCTGTTTCTCTTGCCCCTCTTCCATCACTGCAACCCTTCTCATTTCTTTATTTTATAAGTATTACTATTGTCAGCATTACTCTAAATTTCTTATCTTGTTCTATGTTCCAACATATCTTCTGTTCCTTTTCTCTAAAGCCCTACTGTGTTGAGACTCATTATGCAGTCTCCTACTCCAGTGCATTCTTTCCTGGGAACTATCTGACTCCCTAAGTTATTTTCTTCTCTGGCACTTAATACTTTTAAAATTATAGGTTTATAACACCTAACCACTATTTTCAAGTTCACCTGATTTTGCCTTTTATGCTCATCAGTCTTTGTGATATTCTGCACCACAATATAGAAAAAATATTCAACAAGTGCTTGGCTTCATGTCAAGGTCATGACTGAGCTAACTAGGTCAGGACACTAGTTTACATATATGTGGGTAAAATATGAAAATGGTAGCATTTTCAACATTGTATTATCTTAAATGCTGAAAATGCGCCATATTTGAAAAAGCAAGGGCAGATTCAAATTTCACGCTGAGGCGCTTCATCGAATTGAACCAGGAATTTGTATATTTAATTCCACCAAAGTTGTTTCTGTGGTGTGTTATCAGACTTCAAATGGCCTAAAGAGAGAGTAATCAATTATACCACTGAATTGTTTGCTGCAGCACTTTTACAAGCCATTTCTTCTTTGTGAATTATCAATCTAAAAACTCAAGTACAATATAATATTCAACATGCATCTGTAAATGAAAAGTTGAATTTATACACTCACTATTGTCAAAGCATCAGCCAAGAGGCTCTCCAGTAACTTCTTTAACTAAATAATTTTGGCCATTGTTTATAAGACAATTTTTCTCTTTTAAATAGACTGTCATGCCTTATATGGAAGATCTAAAAGTGGAAACATTTGTATTGAAATCTCAGTAAATAAGCAGGCTTCAACAAATATCCTCATTTTATCAATCAATATGTTTTCATAGTTTTATTCATCAAGATGTGTTGAAATTATAAAAGCACCAGCAGGGGTGTCTGAAAAGTTTCTGAAAGTAACTCATTCTGAAAAGTGTACACTTCATTTTATTCAAAATCAAATTACAGACTTCTAATTGTACCTCCAAGACACAAATATTTTTGTTGGAACTTATCTTGCCAAATTAAACACACTGAGAGCCTAACAGTGTAACTTAAGAAACTTCCATAGATATAATGTCATATTTTTGTAGTGTTTTGAGTGCTGTTTGTCTCATCTTTCCAGTAGTGCTCCATTGTAAATTAGCTATTGCAGCTAAATAAAGGAGGTACTAAAATTAAAATCAAATCGGCATTTGGATCAAGTTTCACAATGTTTATGGACATAAAATTTAATACATCAAAGGATGTAATTTATTTTCATGAAACAAAGTATTTATGTATATGAAAATTAAAAACAGACTCGAAAGTGACTGATATAACAAAGTAATGAAAGTGACAATAACTTACTAGTATTTTCCGATGATTGGTTGATTATTTTACATGGAAATATTTTTTCAAACCATTTTACTTTAACCATTTACCACTACATTGTGAAATTTGTACAGATCCATTTTTCTACACTGCAAGCCCCACTCCTCCCCCAGTAGCATAATCTGGCAGACTTTGCTGTTGGTAGGTGTTAAAAATCGTGAGCATTGGTCCATGGCCAGGGTGACATTAGGACTCATTTGAAATTAGTATTCTGGAACTTTATCATCTTTAAAATGGCAAATTATTGATGATCAAATTATTCACCAATATACAGGGAATATATTGAAGCACTGGAGGCAACAACAACAACAAATTATATTTACAGAACACTTTTATGAGACATCCCAAGGTGCAGCACAGGAGTATTATAAAACAAGTGTGACACCAGGCCAGATAAGGAGATATTGGGTCAGATGACCAAAAGCTTAGTCAATCAGGGAGGTTTTAAGGAGTATCTTAAAGGAGGAAAGAAAAGTAGAGAGGCAGAGAGATGTAGGGAGGGAACTCCAGAGCTTGGTGCCGTGGCAACTGAAGGCATGACCACCAGCAGTGGAGAAATTATAATCAGGAATACACAAAAGGTCAGAATTAGAGGAGCACAGGTATCCTGGAAGGTTGTGGGGTTGGAGGAGGTTACAGAAATGGAGGAGGGTGAGGCCAAAGAAGGGTTTGAAAACAGCGGTAACAACGTTAAAATCAAAATGTTGCTTAACAGGGAGCCAATGTAGGTTAGCAAGCACATGAATGAAAGGAGAATGGGACTTGATATGAGTTAAGGCACAGAAAGCAAGCTTTGACTGACCTCAAGTTTACAAAGAGTAGATTTTGGGAGATCAGCCAGGAATGTGTTGAAATAGTCGAGTCTAGGGATAATGGAGGCATGAATCAGGGTTCCAGCAGCAGATGAGCTGACACAGGTACAACATTGAGCGATGTTACAGAGTTGGAAATAGGCAGTGTTAGCGATAGCACGAACATGAGGTTGGCAAAGCTAAAAGCCGCAAGCCTAACATCCTTAGAGGTTGAGTTATGAGGAAAGACAATATAAAATTTGGTTGTACAAACCTGAATTGATTTTCTATGGGCATGATAGTAAAATAGCAAAAAATTGATGAAATAAAACCTAGAAACTTACATTTAACAATGTGTATAGTGGTTCACAGTAATAAAAAGTAAACTTTGGGTTATCAGGAAATTCGTCATCATAAAATGATCAATCTACGTAATGTAATCTAGCAGTAGTAGAGGAAACCCAGAAATAAATTAAGAAACACCTGATCGCCACCCTTCATGGTATGGTTGTATCAACAAGGACGAGCTAAATGGCCTTCCTCATCCACAATTATCTTTTGATCTGTGCTTCACAACCATGGAGTTAGGGCTCTGACCAGGAGAAAATAGAGATTAGAATAAACTTTGAGGAAAGAAAATGGTTATAGAACTAAGGTTCTACCCTGAGAACTATGTTAAAATTTAATTGTGCACTTCTACTTTGATAATGCTTACTTGTTCTTTAAATTTTGTACTCAACTGCCAAAGCAAGGTTCTTTGAAAAATACGAAAAAAAATCTCTTAAACTTGTCTGAGTTGAAACTTTAACAGTTTAAAGCTACACTTATATTATTCAGCCCATCAGTTCTTTAAATGTGTCTCTCAAGCAGCCGGTAGCTAAAACTTTGCACCCTACTTTTTCAGAGATTCCCAAATTTGGATAAAATTCATGCCAGTAAGGAGTAAAGAGGATGTACTAGGACATGGCTGGGGGTGCATAACAGGTGGAGTTGATTTTGCCTCTTGTTAGACAACACACCCAATATATAATGTTCTTGCAGTCAACAGAATTGGGTGTGGGGTGTGCTGCAGCATATAACAAGCAACCAATATGATACTGAGTACTTTGAGTCCACATCCATGTCCAATTTCACACCCATGGAATTTGGAGGTCTTAGTGCCCCATGGTGCAAGTTGCCAGTGGCCAAAGTACAACAGAGCTACTGACACACTGAAAAGCAAGAATGTGTAAGCCCCACACACAGATGCTGGACACATACAAGAGAGATGAGCTGAGGCGTACTCAAAGAGTGAGTCAGGAATAGCGAGAAGATATGGACATAATAATAAAATGGCACAAAGAAAAACGAGAAAGAAAATGATTGGAAGTCAGAGTGACATGAACAGAATTACAGAATGGAAAAAGTGGCAGTTTTTGTTTAACAGCAATTTCACAGGAAATAAAGTGTGCATGACAGAACACTCCTGCCGTAAAACATGTTCTACAACTCACCATGAGCAATGCCACAGAAGATCTAAATGTTATTTGATCAAATGTTAGCCGTATTGTAACAAGATTGCCTCATAAAGTGGTGTGTGTTCAGGTTAAAAGCTTCCTGAAACTTGATTAACTTTTTATCACAAACAACTGCTGCAGCGAACTGCACAAATACTTCATGTTGCATTTACTCAGCTAATCTTCCCCTTCCTGCACTGGTGAAAGAAAACGCTCATCTAGAAGGATACATCTCTGAACAGAGGAGGACTTCAACAGAAGAGAGGACCATAAAACAATCCTTATTTCTGTAATCACAATGTGTTTCAAGAAATCAACAAAAAATATAGAAAATTTATAACACAAAGGAGATCATTCAGCCCATCATGTCTGCCTACCGAAAGAGCTATCCAGCCTAATCCCAACTTCCAGCTCTTGGTCCATAATATTGCTATGGCATTTCAAGTATGGTTTACATGAAATAAGGGCTTCTGCTTCTACCACCCTTCCAGGCATGGGGTTCCAGATCCCTACCACCATCTAGGTGAAAAATCTTCTCCAATCTCCACTAATCCTGCCAAATACTCTAAATCAATACTCCATGATGACTGACCTCTTTGTTAAGGGATGCCTAACATGGCCTAACAAGTTAAGCCAGTGCTGACAGAAAATGATCCAACTGGGATGTCTCAATTTTTATTCATCAGGAAGAATAAAAATCCTAGGTCATCGCCTGGAGAAGTTTGCGGTTATTAGAGAATCCAAGCATAGATTTTGGAAACAGAATTCCTGTTTTAGCTGCCTAATTGAATTTGTTGAGGAAGTGCCAAATGATGGTGGTCTGGATGGTGTATACTTTGATTTCCTGGAAGCCTTTAATGAAGTGCTGCAGAGATGGTTGTTGGCAGAGGGATCAAAAGATCTCCAAGGGGCAGGTCATAAGCACAGTTCTGCAAGATTTTGTGTTGGGACTACTGCTGTTCAGTGTCAATGCTAATGACTTAGATGAAAAGAGTAATGAAACTATTCAAGTTTGCAAATAATACAAACATGCACCTGGATTTTTGGATTTAGAAGCAAACACACATATTGCAAAGTGAATTTAGATACATTAGAGGAGTGAGCCTACATGCAATAACTGACCTTTGGGTTCAGCAAAGACTAGGAGTCATTTATACATCCCCCTGTCATGATTTAACCCTTTAAATTCTAGCCTCATTCTGGTGAATCTGCGCTGTATTCTGTCCAAGTTTAATATATTTTTCCAGAGGTTTGGTGCCCAAATGGAATTTCAGTACTCCACATGGGGTGCTGTGTTAATTTCAACAAAGATGCATCCTCAAAGCAGTTTCTTCTTTCTCTGAGGTAACTATAGTTGAACTGAAAAACAGCTTTGAATGTTTCCATCGTGAGCTTGTTAAGACGGAAGCAAAAATGGCACATTTTCAACTCTCTGGATCTGCCTCAAGAAATATTCCAATCCAAAACTATCAGATGTACCAGCAAATTCAAAATATTTGACAAACTCTGCTCAGAAATTAATTCTACATTAACACTCATATTAAAACCATCTTTTGAAAATAATCTACCTTGTGACCAAAGTGTAGTATCTCCCTGTGAGTCTCAATGTGGTCAGCATTAATTCTGTAGTGAACCTGAGGAGAATAAAGTCACCTCTGTTATAAGCTATTCAGTTACTGGACACAACATAACATTAACACTCTCCATAGGCCGGGATTTCCCAGCCCCATTGCGGACATGACCCACCGCGGGCGAGGTGGTGCCCCAGCCAGAAGTCCATTGACTTGCAGCAGGAGCAGAAGATCCCATCCATTATTTAAAGTAATTTTTTAAAAAACAAAAAAAAACTGCATTCATATAGCACCTTTCATGACCATAGGACAACCCAAAGCACTGTACAGCCAATGAACGCTTTTGAATTGTAGTCACTACTGCAATGTAGAAAATGTGACAGCCGATTTGTGTATCGCAAACTCCCACTGCCTTGTGATAATGCCAGATAATCTGCTCCAGTAACGTTAATTGAGGCATTAAATATTGGCTAGAACACCAGAGATAACTCGCCTGCTCTACTTCGAAATAGTTCTATGGGACCTTTCACATCTACCTGAAAGGGCCGACAAGGCTGCAGTTTAAATCTCATCCAAAAGACAGACCCTCTGACAGCACAGCATTTCCTCAGTAAAGCACTGGAGCGTTAGCCTGGATTTCTGTGCTCAAGTCGTTGAGTGGCTCTTGCAAAGACAATTTGTTACCAAATGAGCCATGGCTGGCACTTGAAGAATGGCTGAGAGAAAATTCACTTAATCCACTCCCCCTTAGAAAAGCTCACTGATTTTTGGATATCAGCAAACTGACAAAATGCTCACTGATACAATTTATATGTAACAAAATTATTTGAAATGAAATACAGAAGATAAGTTTGGGATTAATGTGAAACATTTAAACTAGGCAGTGCTGCTGTAATCATTTTTTTCCTGCTCACCTCTCCATAATACAATTATTTGATCAGTAATTGGATTTTTAGTAAACTACTAATATGAGAAGATTTTTAAAAATACACCACAGAGTTCAGGATTGCCGCAGTACAGACTGGGGTAGTGGGGCTGACTGGATTGCTCTGCTGGGCGCCAGCATGGACTCAATGGGTCAAATGGCCTCCTTTTGTGCCGTAAATGACTCTATGACAAGTTGTCTCATCCAATTAATGATAGAAAACATGTGGCAATGTGTTTTAGTGAAGCAGAACTTAAAACACAGCATGGTCAAGGTCAGTTCCTGTCTATTGATGGCAGAATACAATTGACAATTGATGTAACTTTAGTTAACAGTTTTAACAAAGTATCATAGTATCTTTACAGTGCAGAAGGAGGCTATTCATCCCATTGAGTTGGCACTGGTTCTCTGAAGGAGCAATCCACCTGGTCCCAATCCCCTGCCTTATCCGCGAAACCTTGCACATTCTCTCATTTTAGGTAGCAATCCAATTCCCTTTTGAATGCCTCGATCGAACCTGCCTCCACCAGACTTTCAGGAAGTTTGTTCCAGTCTCCAACCACCCTCTGGGTGAAAAACATTTTTCCTCACATCACATTTACTCGTTTTGCCAACTATTCTGAATCTGTGCCCTCTAATTCTCGATGTTCTCTTGAGTGGGAACAGTTTCTCACTATTTACCCTGTCCATACCCCTCAGGATCTTGAATACCTCTATCAAGTCTCCTTTCAGCCTTCTTTTCTCCAAGGAAAACAGTCCCAGCCTCTCCAACATAGCTACAGTTCTTCATCCCAGGAATCATTCTAGTGAATCTCCTCTGTACTCTCTCCAGTGAGATTGGCATGATGTAACAATCTGTCATGCCAAGTTTTGGGAATCCCCAGTAGAATGATAGCATAGAATGTTCTGCTGGAAAGTTGTCAATAATTAAGAAGTTCTATTCCCTGTGTTGTGATCGTAAGGAGGCTGGCATCACTTATAACGCACAAAGTACTCTGAAGAAATCAATGCATTTTCTTACAAATTTCTAACATAATTAAAACTTGGGTATGAAGGAAGGAAATACAATTAGTTTATGACTATACACCTTTCGACTGTAGCAAAATTGCTAGTTTGTTTTTGCTCCTTTCCTTGTTACACCTTGAAATTTCTGAAATTCTTTCCAAAAATGAATTATGAATAAAAAGAATCCTTCAGAGGCACTTAAAAGTATGAAACCCCGATTTCTGTCATGGAGTGATAAATCTTCAAGAATCGATTTATCATATGACTAGGTAGTTTGCTTATGAGTAAATAAATTAAAATACATAATAAAGTAGTATTCTAGTTGAAAGTTATCTATCAAAAGGTAAGAAAGTGGCTATCACTGCAGTAGGCATTAGGAGGCACAGATTTTCCAGCAGAATTCTTCATTTTTCCCAGATCTAGGGAGGGAAAGAACAAAAATGAAAGAATTCTCAAAAAGCTAAAAGAAAGAAGAAAAAAAAATCCAGAAGTCAAATTAACAATGAAACTCCAATAAATCTAGAAGCAGAAGGCTGAAGAGGTAAGTTAAGTTTATCAGACAGATCCTTTGCTCCTGCAGTCAAGATTGATGCTAGCAGGTACAATGAGTTCCAAAAATACCATGAGAAAAAAGTTCCTTCAGAAAACTAGCAGTGGTATTCCGAGTGATTCTGAGGATGAGGGGAACTCTTGGAAGTAGAAATGAAGTAGGATGAACACCTCCATTCAAAGAGTTTGAGAACAGGTTTGTAACAGATATTCTCAGATGCACGGTAGTAGAAGTTTTTTGATTAGTTTTGGAAAATAGGTTGAAAAATAAGGAAACAACTAATTTCACAAAACCATTTCTCTGCCTAATAAGGAACAGTTCTTCAATTAGCACCCCGTTGCCTATGTATCAAATGCATTTTTTGTGTCTTTTTTTTTATTTTTACTGACTGAAATTAAGTTTCCTTTAGGGTTTTCATTTATTAATTTCTCACTGTAATATTATAGTGCAGGAAAGGGTGCAACACACATACACATATGCAGAACCAGTAGAAGAGGCAAATGTGTGGTGCAACCAGTTAGGGCAGAAATTCTTACTCATGCCAGGCCAGCAGCCTTCGATCAGTATCTCTGACAAATATGACCCCAATCTGCATATAGACCCAGGAATTTCAGCAAGGTCAGCAACAGAACTCATCAGTGTGTACGATCCGGATTGCATCCCAAGGAATTTCTCAGCCAAGTCCAAGTTCAGGACCTTTGAGGCAACTAATGCCTTAAAATAAAAACAAAATCAAAAGATAACTTAGTAAGCAAGCTTAACCCTATTATTGTGAAACATATGTTTTTCTTTGTTTGAAATCTAATTTTGGGCGTGACAAGAATGAAATTAATCTATGTCATCAGCACAAAACCGGCTCATAGTGTGTTGATTTTTCACTGCACCTAACCTCCTTCCGCTGAGTTCGCAGAACAATAGTCCAAACTCCTTTTGGAGATTCATTTCCTATTCACAATGTTGCTTTTTCTTGGTTTGAAACTAAAACCCTTGCCAATTTTTTTCCAAGACAATGGAAAATAACAACTGCCATTTTGAGAAATTGGTTATTGCCGATTTACTACAAGCCTATTTCATGCTGCTGGTGTAGACCAGTTTCACCCCCTACAAATTTCATTCACTGAGGAAAAATTTGTGAATGAAATTTTTTCTGAAAGTATTTTGAGTGATGTGTGAGGAGAAGGATAATGCACCACCACCTAGTGGCATCACCGGATAATGTTCTGGAATGTCTACTGTCACTTCACATTGGAATTCCCATTAAAGCAACATCTAATGGCAACGCTTAAAAGTTGAGACATTTATGTTGAAATTCTCACTAGCAAGGTGTGCAAGACGTGTTTCAATGGGATGGGCACCCAACTATAGAATTTTAACACATTATAGATAGTGGACTTCCAAAAATAGAACGGGCCTTCCTTGTGGCAATATGCCCTAATGCCTGCATCCTTGTCTTTTTTGTTATGTTTGCCAAACATCATTCTGTCCTCAACATCTTCATATCCACACACTTTTCAGCAGAAGTCACTAGTTAGTGATCAGGAATAGGTAATATTTTTAAAAAGTAAAAATAAACGAATGTGAAATACATAACTTGCATAACAATCTATACTATACATGTAACATATATATTTTAATGTGTTCGTTTTTCTAGTTTTCATTGGGATCTGATGGTTGGGTGGTAGGTTGGAGGGTAATGCCTAATTGATGCAAACATTACAGGAGGAAAGGAATAGGGAGTTTCACAGAATTTTGTGCTGGTGAACACATTATTGGCCTGTTGTCTTGAGTAGAAAAGAGGAAATTATGGGCTGTGGCACTAAAGTGAACATTGAACAAAAAAGTTGAGAGATAGATTTTAAAAAAGAAAAATACTGCAGATGCTGGAAATCTGAAATAAAACAGAAAATGCTGGAAATTCAACAAAGCTATATTGATGAAAGGCCAGAGACCTGAAAGGTTAGCTCTTTTTCTCCCTCCATAGATGATGTTAGACCTGCTGAGCATTTCCAGCATTTTCTGTTTCTAATAAAATTATATATAATGAAGATGGGAATCTTGGGAATTTGTTGTGTGGAGTTTGTTTTTTTAAATGCCAAGTGTAGAATTAAAAGTGTTTAAGAATATTGATTTTAAATTACAGATTAATTTGTTGAATTGGTTTGCAGCTACATTCATGTTTCTCCAGCTTCTTAACTAAATTAAACAACTTCCACACCCGGGAGCACTGTTGTTTCCTTTGACGCATCTGAACATATGAAAGCCAAAAACTGATTCACACATGAACAGGTTGGTGACAACTTTGTAAATGAAATTAAAATTTACACCATGGAGCAACACTGACTATGAAATGGGATGGCATGGTTTTGCTTCTTAACTTTTAATTTACAGAAAAGTTTTTTTTAAAGTCACAAGGAAAGATTTTGGGAGTTTTTAATCTTTTCGTAGCATTATTCTGTTCTCCATTAGTGTTGTACAAAATTAAGCATTTCCAAATGCCACTGTAAGTAAATTGAAACCTTCAATGAAATGAACACAGCAATAAGGTTAAATATGGTTACAGATCCAGCTGTTTCTTTCTTCTCCATCCCCAACTATTTCAATCTACCTTTGCACACCAATAACGTTTGACAGTTTTAACTTACAAGCCGACTGAACTTTGGATTCACTGTACAAGCCGAAGTGGAAACATATCTGTTTATGTACGACATTTGTCTATGGCGATGTTCATCATCTTCTTTCTTTCTAACAACTCAGATTTGCAAAACATATTCCAACTGCTCAGGGAAAATACGTACTTCCTCTATTTACATAATACATCAGTCAGCATCCCATGGTATTTCACAGAGGAAATCAAGGCCAAGTAGATTAGGAAGCTGAAATGGATTAAGAAGGATGGGGAGGTGGTTAGGGAGTGAGACAACACAGGAAGAGGGAAAAACGGAAGGCGATGAAAAGATCTATTGTACTAGGCCAGGCCTCATTTCTTCAGGTGGGAAAGCAAAAAGAGAGGAAAGGAGAGGGGGTAAGAAGAAGAGGATCGGGACAGGGCACGTAAGCTAGGAACAAAGGATAGAGATAGGGCATTACAAAGGATAGCAATTCTATCCAGTAATAGCCAGAAAATTACCTTCAAAGGTTTCCCTTCCTGCACCATTAACTCTGGAGTACCACAATGGTCTATCCATGATTCCCTCCTATTTTTCACCTATATGCAGCCCTTCAGGGGCACCATCTGAAAACACGCCTTAAGGTTCCACAGATTTGCTGAGGACACCCAGCTCTGCTTCATAACCATCTCTGTCAATCTCCAACAATGTCTCTGATTTGTCTGCTGCCTGACCTCTTCATTGTCTTGGTTTTGTTCAACATCCAGTGCCAGATGAGCAGAAATTTCCTCCATCTCATTACTAGGAAGATGGAAGCCACTTTCTTTAGACCCTACCACAAATTAACACCAATTTCATCCGTCATGCTAGTCAGTGATGCTAAGCCAGCCATTCACAACCTCGGCACCCTAAATGACCCTAGGATGAATTTCAAACCCATACCTGCTCCATCACCAAGACCGCCTACTTCTACCTTCGTAACATTGTCAATCTCTGGCACTATCAGCTGCTGAAAACCTTTACCTTGACCTCTATTACCTCTGGGCTTGACAATTTTAATGCTCTCCTGGCTGGCCCTCCACAAACCTGAACTCATCCAAAACTCATTCAAATTGTTTTTTTATTCATTTACAGGGATGTGGGCACTGCTGGCAAGGCCAGTATTTATTGTCCATCCCTAACTGCCCTTGTGCTCTAACTTGTAACAAGTCCCATTCACCCCTATGCTCACTGACCTACTGATGTCTGCCAGCATCTCAATTTTAAAATTCCCATCCTTGTTTTTGCAACTCCCTATCTCTGTAATCTCCTAACACCCTTCAAGACCTTTGAGAACCTCCAATTCAGGTATGACAAAACAGTGTTAAGTCAGCAGGATGACAACACTTAGTTGCCAGTTTTTGGATCTGAATGTTCTTTGAAGTGGCACACTACATATTTGTGCCTTACTGATTTTCACCACTCCACCACTGACAACCTCCAGTCACCTGGGCCCTAGAACTCCCTCCGGAAACCTCCAGCCCTCCCTTTCCTCCTGAAAGATGCCTAAAACCTTTCTCTTTGACCATTCTTTTTGTCACCTGTCCGGCTTTTTAAAATTTTGTTTGATAATATTCCTGTGAAGTGTCTTGAGATGTTTACAGTGTAAGGGTGATATATAAATGCAATGTTTTTCGAGCAGATATGGAAGGCTAATAAATGTTGCTGAACTAGCAGCCTGTTTCTTACTGGAATTAGAAATTCCAGAGTACTTCTTGTGTGCTTTCTAAACCCAATTCATACTCAGTTGCTGCAATAAACCACAGTTATACTACAGATTCTAACTTGGCATGACAAAACAGTGTTAAGTCAGCAGGATGACAACACTTAGTTGCCAGTTTTTGGATCTGAATGTTCTTTGAAGTGGCACACTACATTTTCCCAGACAAGCTGATGAATTGCTTACAGTTGTGTATTTTATCTGCCAGCTCATAAAAATTTGTCCAAAGCCAGCACTTCCCCCACCCCCTCATCTCAAGAAGCCAGAAGACCTTTCACCAGATGTTTTATCTGCAAGGCAGATTACTATAATCAAAAGAAACAGTTTTGTCAAGATATCATCCAACTTTTTAATCATGCTATATGACTGCTGCAATCAGCTGTTTCCAAGACTATTGAGTTTTAGATCCAAGTTAGCTTACAATTGTGCCCAATAATTCAGCATTGGCACTGCCATTCTAAATATCTGATTCATCTTACATGTTTAAGCGGCTAAGCATTCTGAAGTTTATTATAACTCACTGAGTTAAGGCCAAGTGCAGTGCTCAGGGCAACCAGGGTTAAAGTATCAGACTAGAGAGGGGTAAAGGAGGAGGAGACAAGAGGGGGAGGAGAGAGTGAAGGCAGACAGGAGGGAAGGTGGATTTGGAATGGAAAGGCTATGGGGAAAAGAAGAGTGCGGAGGGAAATAGAAGAGAAAAGAAAAGATGGAAAGAAGAGCTCTACTTGCAAAAGGCAATGGTCAAACTGCTTTTCATTCATCTAGGCCTGATCTTCTGGTCAGTAGGGGACAGAAAGTTCTGCTGTTGTTGGGGTCATGGGTGGAAGGAGGAAGGGATATTATCCATGGTCAGCTATGTACTCAGTTGGACAGGGTGGATAAATCAATAATGTTTCTTTCACTTTGACTTGTTCCTTATTTTTAAGGGGGGAGGAAAGGTTGAGGGTTTTCTCAAGCTCCAGATTTCTGCTCAGCGGGACTAAGTGATTTACTAACATGCCGTAGGACTCTAGGACCATTAATCCTCTGTCTGACCACCAGCAATTCAATGTGTGGTGATGATGGAGCGTGGGGTGGGGGTGGTGGAAAGGGAAGGTTAAAGGAGAACCTTTCACTCAACAACTGTCATTTTCTGGAAATAGATGGGGGAGTGTTGAACATAAGGATCGAGAACTTCTTATTTATTGGTGCATTTGTACTGCATGGTGGAGTTGGGGAGGCAATTTTATACTAATACTTGGAGCCCAGTACATGGTGGAGGTGGGAGTGGAGGAGACCATTTGCTGTACTTCCTTGAATTGTGGAGAAGGATTGTTTGCAGATTAGGAACTTCTCAGTGCATTCTAGGCATGCTTTCCATTCAAAGTCTTAGGTCAGTGTAGGATTAGCACACAGAACTGATGTACATTTAAAAGAGGAGAAGGCTCAAAATGTAGGCATTTTTCTTTGATGGGTCATTTTTGAATTTGGTATGAAGAATGATTTTCTGTAAATGTTTGCTTCTGATCCTGTTCAAGATAGTGATATCACTTTTAGCAATGAATATCAATGGTTTCTATTCAGAGAGGTTACAGAGGGAGTTTTTTTTTAACAGTCATCCTCACCTGCAGAGCCAGGTTACAATAAGTCTACAATTGCAGAGACTTCTCTTTTCTTAAAAAAAAAGGTTTGTGTAATAGAGCCAGAGGAGAACTTTCACCATCAAAACTGCTAATCTCACACCAGGACTTCGACGTATAATTTCGGCTGATACTCCAAAGCACCTCAGAGTGTGCTACATGGTCAGAAAAGCCATTCTTAAGAAGAGACATTAAACTAAGACCTTCCAAATTAATGCTGAAAGCTGTAATGAGAAGATGGTGGGATTAGTATTCAGGAAGGCTAAGATCACATGGGATGAAGGATATTATTTATTCAAACTTATTTTGCAAACTGCTCACATTACTCACAAAATAGGAGAAATCTGGAAATGTATGTTTAAACATGGTCGTGTCTGTGTGCTGCCTGAAATTTTTACAATTAGAAACTACCCAAAGTAGGTTACCTGTATTTGTTTTAAACTTCAAATTTTACTTTGCACCAGCAGTAGCAGTGTGAAACCAACTTTGCCACCAATACTAAATTAATTTCTCAGGAATGAGCAACATTATGATACAAAACACTGCATCCCACCAAAACCAAACATGCAGGATAACTGGGGAAGAATGGAATTGTCCAGCATCTTTTACAGGGCACCTCATCATGCTTCACAACCAAATACTCCAAAAGCAGTGTCTTCTGCTGCTCTGGTTATATTAGATGAACACTTTACAAACGGATTCAGTTATTAGAATCTGATGGAATTTATGGCAATGTACTAAGGTTCAAAATGCCAATGTTCACTTGGATGCTTCAGAATACTGAAGTCCATAAGAACAGAGATCAACACAGCATTCACTGTGGAGTTAAAAAAATCTGAATCAACTATTTAAGAAAAGCTGAAAATAATTAACATTTCTGCGATACAATAACTGGTTTTGAACTTGGATAAGTCAAACTCAGTTACAAGATTGTTACCGTAATTGAACTCAGCCCATAGTCAGAAATTATATTCAGATGTCAGTACAGTTTTTGTTTGCTTGGTCATATTATTGTAGGCTTTTAGTCAAACAGTTGTGTCACTGTTTGTAACTGTATGTTTATTTGTCGAAGCAAACGCTAATTTGATTGACATCCTTTAGCCCACACAGGCTGCAGAGCCCTTTATCCATTGCCAGAAAATTTCAGGTATTGGATTAGGTTTCCAATTTTTAAAAAAATTTAGCAGTTTGTCTGGCTCACGCTCTACAAATCAGCGAGCCCCGTGCCCAGTCTGTCCTTTCCACCAAGAAAAATTAGCTGCAAGAATTAGTTCAGACAAGGTTCAAAAGAAACTTGAAAATTCTAACTTTCTATAAAGGGTAGCCATATTCCCTGACGCATTTTCATCCAAAACATTAAGAACACGGCAGTCACAAAAACATGCACCTTGCCCAAGAGAATAGTATTTGCTGTGCACAAAGTCCCACTTTCAGTGAATGAAACAATGTTGTGAGCTCCTTCAACTATCTGATCAAACAAATAGAAGCTCACAGCTCATGAACAAAAGTAAAAAAATAAAACCATAAAACCATACTGCTCCATGGTGTAGAGAAGTCCTGGTCTGTACTGATGAGCTCCCAGATGAAAATGAAAAAGCGTGCAAGCGCAAGTCTGGGTAACTATGCAACCACATTTTAGTATGCTCTTCTATCACGACACCCTTGATTCCTCGTGCTTGCCTTTTGGTATTTACCAATTGTGTTATGAAAAATCCATCTCCTCAATCATTCTCCACCAAATATTCTACCAAAATAAATTGTGCAAGAAATAGCTGCCTTGACTGTTCTAATCCCACCTCTATATTAACCCCTAAAGAAACAAAAGATAAACCCATTCATCTTTCACAAGCACAGCTCACCCTATATGACAAGAATATTCAAGGCCCTGGACAGAATTTTCTGTGCCTCCTGGTGTCAGGTGTAATTGGTGGAATGAGTGGACAATATGGAGTGATCGTCTGTTCAGCCCGCCAACAGCGGGCCACGTTTTCCGCCATCAGATGTTGGGAACCTCATTGTAATACATCAGCATACCATTATCAGGCCAGCCCGTTGGAATCGTTCTCCCACCTCCCTTCCTGGTGGATCGTCCATCCAAGGTGGCGGGAAAGCATGCCAACGTGTTTCACAACAGCACATAAGCAACGTGCATCTGGCGGCCTGTGCTTCAAGGGTAACTCGGAGATGAGTACACAGTGACATTGTGCAGCGCCTACCAGGGTCGCCTGTTGGACTTCAAGATTCAGGGCATTGGGGGGTTGGGGTTAAAGGTGGCCTTGCCGCTGAGGTGACTGGTGGCCGGGGGGATGGGCAAGGGCAGACCTGCTGTTGAATATAGAGTATTCGGGGTGGGGAGGTAGGGTGGGTGAGAGAACTGGCCATGCATTCAGGAAACCTTCATAAAGTGACTACTCCTGTGCAACAGAGACAGTTCAGGCACAGCCACAGTGATACGATTGGGGGTGGGCTCCTTGCTTATCTGCCCACTCAAGCAACACAGAGGCATCAAACTGCCACCAAGTGCTCCAAAGCTTCCTGCCAACCCCCACCCTGGCACAGACTGCAAATTCATCAACACTTTAGTGGTCTGTGGAACAGCTGTATGACTGCACACGTTGTACAATCTCCTCGCTAAAGCTGGCCATGGAGCAGTCACTGCTGGAGGTGCTCACAGCCCCTTGCAATGTCAGCATCCTGGTTTGAACTAGTCTCCCCCATGGTTCAAGTTAACAGGGCAGCTATGCAGCGCACTAATCTCTGGCCATCCATGTGGTGGCCAGCACTCTCTGAGAATCGTTAAGGGGCCATCACACTTATCCAGGGCAGGTTCTTAGTACACCCATCCTAATCACATGTCTTTCTTTCATCCTGTGGAGTACAACATCAGGATCATGGCACGTGGTGAACTAGCTGTATGCCTGATGGCCTACAGAGCGCGAAGATGATGGAGGAGAGAGCAACTGAGGCTCCTGGCTATGCAGATAGAGGGGCTGCAACCTCAGGAAGAAGGGGCAGCTGGGGCTCCTGCACACAGTGCCCAGGAGCGACAGCGAGATGTTGCAGGCTGATGCATAGCGACACCCAGGGTCGATAGACAATGACTTTCATTCCTGCAGATGACTGAGAATCAGTGTCACTGAAGGCTGTGCATGTCTAGCATTAAGTGGCAGGGAACTGGTCGGTCACATCTGCCACTTACTGCAGGACTTGACGTCACGGGGGCATGGAGGTCATCCACTGCCAGTGGCCGTGAAAGTGACAAGGACACTCAATTTCTAAGCCAGTGGCTCCTTTCAGGGCTTCACAGATGAATCTGTGGGGTCTCACAAACCTCCATCCACAAATGCATCCATCAGCTCATGGATGCCATTTTGCGAGGGGACACAACTTTGTGCAGTTTGCCCGGGACCAGGACAGCCAGGATGCAAGAGCAATTGGATTCACCCAGATCTCGGTTTCCTACAGGTGCAGGGTGCAATTGATTGCACCATGTGGCGCTAAGATCTCCATTGCTACACATGGTGAACCACATCAACTGCAAGGGATTCCATTCGCTGAATGTGGGAGTTTATTTACAAAAGTGAACATTGTGTACAAGTGGTTAACACCCATGCCTAGGCTGTACAACTGATTCTCCTTAACTTTCCTAACCCTGCCATTACTGTCTTGGTGCTCCCCGGATATCCACAGCAGAGGTAGAGGCAGCCTGCTGACTGCGACGCCCTGTCTGTGATGACTTTGGCGGGAATGCTCTGGAGGGCCGAGACCTGGGGGGCCCCAGTCTTCTTTCAAGATCCTGCTGCGAGGCAGTGGCACCCTCCTCAGCATGTGGAGCTGGAGCTGCAGACGTCAAGGGAAGAGGGGAGTCAGGTGGGCTGGACACTCTCGGAGTCACCTGGATAAATGGGATGGAGTGTGCATCTGCTGATCCTCCTCCCTATGGGTGCCCAGGGGTCCCAGGCTGACTTCTTGAAGGGTAGCTGGAATGAGATTGAGCTGCCCAAACCCCTCTTGCGTACATGCTGTTGGAGGCCAACGGATAGCATCAGTAATGGAGTTGAGCCTGCACAGCAGTGCAGGAGCGATGTCCTGGACCTAGGTCTCCATGGTGGCTGCCATCCTACTAGTGTTGACCTCTGTGCTTTGGCATTCCAGTGCTATCACCTCAGAATGAAGGCAGACAGATTCCTTGCAATCTGAGGACTGCAGTGGACATCCCTTCCTGATGTTCCCAAGCCTGCCTTTGCAGCTCCAGCAACTGTTACATGATCGAGTCCAGAGGCTCATCATCTGACTCGGACTCAGCAAAGTTCTGGCCTCCAGCCTCTGCCTCCTGTGGATCAGACAGTGAAATTTGCTCAACAGATTGTGATCCCAGGGCTACTCTAAAGCTAGGTCCCACCAAGTTATGTGTCTCTGTGCTGGTGCAGGGTTAGGGTGAGTGCTGTGACAGAACTTCAGGGAGGGTGCTTTCAGATTCTTCTTCAGAGGTTTCTATGGGGCTTTATTGGAGGCATTGGGTTGTGGACTCTTAGGGGGAGGCAATGGCATGGTGGTATTGTCATTGAACCAGTAGTCCAGAGACCCAGGGTAATGCTCTGGGGACCCAGGTTCGAATCCTGCTACAGCAGATGGTGGAATTTGAGATCAATAAAAATCTGGAATTAAAAGTCTAATGATGACCATGAAGCAATTTGTCAATTGTTGTAAAAACCCATCTGGTTCACCAATGTCCTTTAGGGAAGGGAATTTACTGTCCTTACCTGGTCTGGCCTACATGTGACGCCACACCCACAGCAATGTGGTTGACTCTTAAATGCCCTCTGAACAAGGACAATTAGGGATGGGCAATAAATGCTGGCCTAGCCAGCTATGCCCATATCCCATGAATGAATAAAACAAAAAATCAAATGTAATCATTGGTTTCCTGTTCCCAAGAGGATACCCTCCTTCCCTGACCCAAACTTTCAGAACTTGTGGAAAGACCTTGACTCATTTTGACAGAGTCTGAGTAGAAGTTTACTCCAACAAAGACTGATTTTAACCTTGACCTACAATTGAATTTTCCACTTCATCAGACATGTCTGTCTGACTCTGACTTGGATCTGAACTCTGATTTTCTATTGCACTAGCTTCTGGCATGAGTTGTGTTGGAGTAATTATTGTACTCAACTCAAACTATCTGACTCATCAGATTTATTTGATTTTTTCCAACTTCTTTCTTCCTCGTGAACCTCTCAACCTTTCCACCACCAAACATCTTGGCCAGATATTTTCATGACTCTTTCTGGTAGCTGCTCCAACCACTTGTGATGATGATTCTTTACTCTGACCTTCTGGTTCAACTTCAGACTTTTCTCTCACTCTGCTCCTATCATGACTCTCTTTCTGTCCTGATTGTCTTCTACTGACAGCACTAAGCGTAGCTTCAGCAACGAAAAACTCTTTCTGGGCCGTCTCCTAAGAAATAATTCAGCTGGTGTTCTGCTGGCAGTAGTGTGAGGGGTGTTACATTAGGTAAATAGAAAGTTTGCCAGCCTGTGATCCAATGAAAACTGATGTTTCACCCGCTTTGTATCTAGTAACAAACTGTAGGATTTGCACTGGGCACTCCTCTGCTTTATTTGAAGCAGGGTGAAATGGTGGAACTCGGGTGTTTTACACCGTTCATTCTCATAAATGTTACAAATTCTTCTCTTTAGAACCGAGGTCTGTTGTAGGACACAATTTCCTCTGGGAACCCATGAGCTGCAAACAAATTACACAAAACATCTAGAGTTTTGCTCGTTGTTTGATTCATCGGAAGCTACTCAACCCACTTCAAATGGCTATCTATCACAATGAATAGCTGTTGTTCTCCTAATTCTGCAAAATCCATGTGCAGCCTCTGCCACACTCTAGCTAGCTATTTCCATGGTTGCAAATGGTGGTTTATTTTTTACTGTTTGACATGCATTACACTGTTTTACTGTGTTTTCTACGTCCTTGTCTAACCCTGTCCACCAAAGACAGCTCCTTGCTAGAGTCTTCTTCATGATCAACATTTCAGAATGTGTTTGACAATCACATAGCAATGCGATCTGTACTTTCCAGGAATGACAACTCTGGCTTCCCACATGATGCAACCTTTATCAACTGCTAACTTATTCTTACACATAAAAAAACACCCTAATTTCTAAGTCCAGCATTTATGTTGGCCACCCATTTATGATGTAGATATATACCCTTGCCAATACAGGGGCCCATTGTGTTGTTCTACCAATGTCACCTGCTGTGACTAATCTCATCTATGTGTGAAAAGAAAAATACACCTTATCTGTAGGGCTCTATCTCTGATGGGGACAGTAATCTTAACATTGCATTGACATTACAATGATCTTCTGATTGTCTGTACTTAATTTGGTACTAATTAGCAGGCAAAATCAAACAAAGCCCACCTCTGCATTCGGGCTGCAGCTGAAGTAGGTACAGTAGGTTTCAGGTTCACAATAGCCATCAGTTCATGATCAGTTTCGATCGTGAAACTATGACTACTCAAGTACTTATGAAATCTTCTTACTCCAAAAATAAAAAGCAATGCTGCACATTCTGAGTATAATTTCGCCCACACAAACTGAAGGTGTGAGGGGCAAATGCAATCAGTCTCCCCTCATCATTCTCCAACACGAGAGATCATGGCTTTAGGGTGAAAGGGGAAAGGTTTAGGGGGAACATTAGGGGGAACTTCTTCACTCAGAGATTGATGAGAGTGCGGAACGAGCTGCCATCTGACATAGTAAATGCGGGCTCACTCTTAAGTTTTAAGAATAAATTGGATAGATACATGGATGGGAGCGGTCTGGAGGGTTATGGACTGGCTGCAGGTCAATGGGACTAGCAGAATAATATTTCGGCACAGACTAGAAGGGCCGAATGGCCTGTTTTTCTGTGCTGTAGTGTTCTATGGTTCTATCACAGCACCTACTCCTTATAAAGAGTCATTACATGCTAGCTTAATCCTTTTGAACAAATTGTACATATTGCACAAGTATCGTACCCTGCAGAGTTCTACGCAATTTGAATGAAATGTCACACCCCTTTGTCCAATTTCACAGAACACCATTCCTCAAAAGTTAATTCAACTGATGCAATAATGTTGCCAAATTTGACCATGAGATAAGGCCCAAAAAAGATCTGAGTTCAGAGACGTTCTAAGGGTGTGGCACATTTCTTATTGCTTTAACCTTACTATTGGTAATATGTTACCCAAGCTTGTCTACCCTGTGAACTAAGTAGTCTGCAGAGTTTTGAAGCATTTCACATGTGTGTGCTGTCACCTGAGCTCCATGCTTTTCCAAACATTACAGCACCTCTTTCAGTCTATCATCACAGGTCTGCTTGATTAGAGCTGATCTAAGCATGTCATCCAAATAGCACGCTACTCCCTCAATTCCTTGCAAAGTTTGGTTCATCACTCCAGGGACAGGAAAAACATCAAATGGCAGCCTATGAAACTGAAATAGGCCCATGTGTACCTTACTAGTCAAGTATGATTTATGAGTTAAACTCATTTGCCTTATAGTCACCACATGCTCTTACACTACCATCTGACTTAGGTACTACCATGATGGGAGAAACCCAATTACTCAGCTCTCAGTCTCAAGTCTTTTCAGTTCTTGCTCAACCTTCTTAGAGCTTAGGGTACAGCATGCCACCTGCAACAAACTGGCCTTGCATTCCTCTGAACCCATACATTCGCCTTGTACCCTTGAATTGTTTTGTCGGTTTCACTGAACACCTTAGGGCACTTGTCAACTATATTGTCTTGTGATGTGAATTTTGCTTCAACATGAAAAGGCTCACTCCAATCTAGCTTAAGGGCTGCTAACCAGTTTCTTCTAACAAAGCTGATTTATACTTTTCACAACAATTATGGGCAATTTTGCACATTACTTATTGTACGTGACTGGAACCGACACTTCCAATTATGGGAATTCTCTCTCCACCATAACTGCAACACTCAACCCGTGATTTTTCCAGCTGATGTTGACTCAACTTTTCACGATACAGCAACTCAGAAATCATGCTAACTGATGCACCTGCGTCAACCTCCATGTTTACTAGAGCTCCATTCAACTCTACTTGGACCACTATGCCCTACGAATGTTCATTGGACATCCTTATACTTCTGATTCTATGGATCTCGAACGAACACTCATCAACCTGCTGCTGTTCGGCCTACTCCTGCTCCTAACTCTTATTTTGACAACTTTACACAGCAACTTGATGTTTCCTCCTGCCAGCATTCTCTCAGTTGACCTTCTTGCATCATGCCTTGGTAAGACCACCTATCTTCTTGCAACTGTAGCACTCTGCCTTCACAAATGAACAATTCTGTGCCCAATATTGACCTAAGCACTGGTAACAAAACTTTGTTGCACCACTGCTACTACCCAGTTGGCCTCCTCCCTTTCTCTTACTAATAATACCCACGTGACCACCACCAGATGCCGTTGTTGGGGCCTTCTGCCTACTCATCTGCAGCTTATTTACTTCAGCAAATGACTGTCGGTTGTTAACTCTAACTTCTCTCAAGTCAAGTTCAGCCATGTTTTGTCCATGGACAATGTTGTTTGACTAGCTATTTCAAATGTCAACTTTGGTAATGTCATCAACTTGTTGCCAATACACTCACTTTTTAAGCTGTAAACAAATCTGTAATGCAGCGCTCTATATTGAAGTTCTACAAAATTGCAACGAATTGATGGATTTTTCAAGGCCACAATAAACTCCCCAGTGTCCTCACTGAGAGGCTGGCTCCTTGTTCCTTTGGTGCAATCTTCAAAAGGCTTAGGATTGTGGTGCTGCTCGACCTTCATCGAAATGTCCTTCAGCAACATGTCTTTAGCTTTGCAGGGGCCAGCAAATTCTTGAGCTTCTCATACGCTTCCAGGCCTGCTTCGGTCAAAAATATTGCCCTTTTCCTTTTCCATGCTAGCTAGTTGACAGCTGGATTATCAGGATCTTTGAGGATGTTGTTAGCAGTGAAAAACATCTCTAGCTGCTCCACAGGTCTCAGTTGCTCCTCCAGTTGCCCAATAATTGCTGTTTGGTACAACCAACCTGGAGGGTCAGTCCATCCACAACCCAAACTTTAGACCAGATTTTAAGCCTTTTTTTCCAAACACAGAACGCCCAAAGGTCCATTAGTTGGTTAGCTGGGAACTCCTCCAACCCCAAATCAATTCAGCTAGGAAATCTGCGATCCCACTGTCGTCACCAAATTTGGTCACATCTTTCCTGACAACATCACTTGTGTGCACAACAGGGAGGTCAGGTAAAGAGATTGGTTTAATCTGGTTTTTTTTCTTATACACATGAATGGTCACAAGATGGCACTATTACAGGCAGCAGACAGTCTGCAATGAACAGGCTGAACTTTTGTTATTTCAGAGACCCTTAAGAATAAGGTGCTGTTGTTAATACTCCATATCTGAGTCTATTTTAACAGCATCTCTTCCCCAGGACAGGAAAAGCCGCAGAGAATCTGCCCCTTCGACTAGTATCTCTCCTCCCTTTCTTTCTAATCTGTTATGCTCAAAAAGGCTTTATTTCTCTTTTCAATTCAATTCTGTTTTTTTGACCAAGGATCAAATTAGAACAAAGAAAACATGCTGCAGGCCTTTCTCTCTGTTTACACCTGCTTGCCTGTCTCACTCATGTGGTCTCACATAGGTAACGGAAATTAGGATCTGTCTCACAGGTGCAGGCAAGTAGCACTAGTACTTACACAAAAATAAAATGCTGCAGATGCTGGAAATCTGGAATAAAAACACTAAATGCTGGAAATCCTCAGCAGATCAGGCAGCAGCTGTGGTGAGAGAAACAGAGTTAGCATTTCAGAAAGGTGGGTAGCTACTGTGATTTTTGGACAAAGCCATTCTCCGAATCTTCTTTCCACAGAGGCTACATTTAGGGGAGAAAAATAGCATTTCCTTCTTCCTAACTGCCTCTGAGGATGACAGCCTCCTCCCAAATATGGGTGAGGGAAGTTTTATTTTGGGAAGTAAATTTTGGGTGGCAGCCATCTAAATATTTCTGAGAGAAAAGGAGGTAGCAATTTATTGCCTCTCAAATAGGAAGACACAGCAATTCACAGACATTCTTGAAAGTTGAACTCACAATTTTTTTTATTGCTTACTTATATTACCCAGGAAAGTAATTTTACCATTAAAAGCAAGACTTATAAAGATTTAAATGACCTACAGAAGAATCAAGATCCATATACTTTCAGCTTCAGATAGTCTAAGTTCAGGTGTTCGTAATGCTAAATGCAGGGACAAAATGATTGGAGCTTAAAATCTCCTAGTTCAGGAAACACCACGCATGCTCAACTCTACTGAAATGGATCAGGAATAGTCGACTTCCTTCTCCCATCTACAGATGCGCGTGTCAGTGATACCTATGAAGAGTTTCTGTGTTTTTTGAGAATCCCTTTGGACGCACAAGTTTACAATGCTTACAGATCTAAAGATGCAAATAATTGTTATCCCAGATGACTAAGTTACTTCCTCACTAATGTTACGAATGTCAAATGTGTCTAAATCTTTTTCCAATCATGATCAATAATTAAACTGACCCTGCCCCATAAATGAACTATTTTAAGCAGTTTTCATTATTTTGTTCACTATGAGGAATACATTGAAGGCTGTTGCTTTACTCCCTCTTTTTGGTGCCATTATTTTAATCTGACCACAGGCATGTAACATTTAGCCACATCTTAAAAGTGCCAAAATCCATATACAGAAAGTAAAATAAACAGAAAATTCCAAAATCTTGAGGTAGAAGTCACATATGGTTGTTTCATTTAATGCCCAAGTCATCCAATCATTTCCTTTTGTAACTATTTAATAGATATTATAAATCACTCATCTATTGGAATTTATTCTCAGAATATTAATGTTTCTAGCAGGTTAATAACTGCTGAGAAAATGCTTACATTAAGGGATGTCTATGTTGGCTATCAAGTAAATGCAATACTATTTACTTTGCATTCAGGAAGTTTTGCAAAAACTTGAAAATTTGTTTTCAATTATTATTCATTGTAACCAATTTTGTTGCTTGTTTTTACATTCAAGCGTTCTTAAAAAAGAATTCCAGGAAAATGCCATAAATCTTCAGCTGCTGCAGCACACTTCTCCCAGAACTCTGACTGGAACTCGAGCGAAAGAGCCTTAAATCCAGTTGGGTCTCAGCTAAATCAGGCCAAGCCCTTCCTTCAGAGTTTCTAGTTGGCCTTATGGAGACAAGTAACCCCAAATACTCAGCTAAACCACATCTGAAGAACAGAAAGGACTCCTTTCTTTACCAGGCCCACAATGATTGTTCTCTGACAATGAGCCAGACACGTGAACTACGAACTATTCTTTTGTTTACAACTTGTAAAAGTTCCCTATGCTGTTTAATTCTATTTTTTCCTCAAGCGTGTGAGTGCTGAGTGATTGATGTAGCATTTAGATGTTTGGGGTAAATACGTGAATAAATAATCCTCTTCATTTAAACCCACGAAAGCCAGCCACATCTTCCTCTCCAGAAAATCACATTGATTACGAACAGTAGGGGAAAGGGTACAAGGGTTTCAGTTCCCTCCCAGCCCTGTCTGTAACAGGGGGTAGAATGTGGGAGGCCAGCCAGGAATGCATTGGAAAACGCAAGTCTAGTGGTAACAAAGACATGGAAGAAGGTTTCAACAGGAGCTGAGTTAAGGCAGAGGCAGAGTCAAGCAATGGTACAGAGATGGAAACAGGCAGTCATAACGATGGCATGGCTACGTGGTCATAAGTTTATCTCATGGTCAAATATTACAATAAGGTTGCAAATAGACTAATTCAGCATCAGTGAGGTGTCAACAAGAAGGATGGAGTCAGTAGTCATGAGATCAGAGCTAACAGTGGGGACTGAAGACAATGGGCCGGAACTTCTGATGAAGTAGCCATTGAGTCAGATTGCCACTCTGCTCAAAAGTTCTTACCTTGAAATCCAGCAGATCCTATCTCGCCAAATCTTCCGACTCAGGCCCAGTGAGATCTGGGCACTTGCTGCCATAAACCAGGTAAGTTTAAAGGTCCAGGCAGCTTTAAAGATCTTTGGCAAGGTAGGTGTATAAGTTAAGTAGGTAGGATCTGGGGGGTGGTGAGGGGGGTGTAAGGGTGGTGGGGGGTCTGTTGGGCCTTGGGGCCCAACACACATGCTACCCCTGTGTGGATTCAATTAATAATCCTAGGTTATACTTCTGTGAATCGTAAATCAAACATATCTGGTGGCGATCCTAGTTTCAATGAATGTAATTAAAATAGGATTTAAGAAAGTGTATTTAGCTTTTGACTGCACCCCATCTCCAGTAAACATGTCTGTTTATGTTTTATAAAATAATTATTTAAACTCATTTTTCCTCCTTCTTTCACCACTGTTATGAGGTGCGGATACTTATATCAACTTTGGCCCTGGGTGCTGTATTATGACATTGCAAGCATGACAGCAGCAAGGTATGATGAAATCTGGCAGAAGGTAGGGTAGAAGTGGAAATGCAAGTAATAGGGAAAAAACATGCATCTCAGAACTTCCCTCTCACTTTCTCTCTGACACATGATCATTTAGCATCTTTCTCTAGGAATCTCAGAAATTCATGCTCTCAAATTCCATTATTTAATAAATTAGCTTGACCAGCAATAATTGTGCCACCATCATTACCATCAAATGTAAATCCTTTGTATTTAATCTTATATTATAATGTTAATTTTTTCATGGTTTGAACAGAAATAGCATGGAGGCCAGTTCAACAGAGTGTTACTATTCAAAGTACTCAACTTGGTAATTCTGTGAGTGAGTGACTTCTAAGTGTGTTAAGGAAGAGGTGCTGTTCTTGTCTTTTACAGAACAAGGAGTGGTCCAAGAGGGGGAATGAGAGACAACGAAACCTTAGAGCTAAAGTCTAGAAGCATTAATTAGGTAAGCAACTAAGTGGTTGGTTGATGAGTTTTAAGGTTTCTTTTTTTCTCTAAACTAGGACAGGAGTTTGAAATAGCACTGGGGATATATTAGTACTGTATTGAATGTATAGCTTAACTAGTATTACAATCTTGGTACAGACCAGTAACTTTTTAAAAGAAATTAAAACTCCCAGTTATCAACTGAAAGAATTATGCCACAAGGTATGATGATTTAAACAAGAATAAACTTCTACTGTACAAGAGTTAAACAAAGCAAGTATTACTAACTTATCATTATATTTCATAAAAACTTGTATCTTAAACCAAAAATCTCAACAGAAAACTCCCTGTTCCATTATTATTTCTACCCCCCAAGAATTCTCCTGTATTTCACAGGATCTCGAGGGTTCCTTCACTTCTCCTGAGACCAAACCAAGGTGTGCCAAAGCTCTCAAGAATTCAAAGAAAAGAAACAAAGAAACAAAGAAAAGTACAGCACAGGAACAGGCCCTTCGACCCTCCAAGCCTGCGCCGATCATTTGCCTAAAACATTTTGCACTTCCGGGGTCCGTATCCGTCTATTCAATCCTATTCATGCATTTGTCAAGCTGCCTCTTAAACACCACTATCGTACCTGCTTCCACCACCTCCTCTGGCAGTGAATTCCAGACACTCACTAGCTTCTGCTTAAAAAACTTGCCCTGCACATCTATAGTTTTTTCCTCTCACCTTAAATCTATGTCCCCTAGTAATTGACTCTTCTACCTTGGGAAAAAGCTTCTGACTATCTACTCTGTCCATGCCACTCATAATTTTGTAGACTTCTATCAAGTCGCCCCTCAATCTCCGTCGCTCTAGTGAGAACAAGCTGAGTTTCTCCAACTTCTCCTCATAGCTAGTAACCTCCAGACCAGGCAGCATCCTGGTAAACCTCCTCTGCACCCTCTCCAACACCTCCATATCCTTCTGGTAATGTGGCGATCAGAATTGCATGCAATATTCCAAGTGTGGCCTAACCAAGGTTCTATACAGCTGCAGCATGACTTCCCAGCTTTTATACTCAATACCCCTGCCAATGAAGGCAAGCATGCCATATGCCTTCCTGACTACCTTATCCACCTGCATTGCCACTTTCAGTGACCTGTGGACCTGTACACCCAGATCCCTCTGTCCATCAATGCACTTAAGGGCTTTGCCATTAACTGTATAAATCCTGCCTGTATTAGACCTTCAACATTGATTCTCCTCAGTATTCCCGCTATTCTCCGAAGTATGAAATTTCTTGGGTTTTTTCCACTGGCATCTGGTTAAGCAAACCCTACAACTCTCCTTCAATACCTCACAACTGTGGACTGCCCAGCTCAAGCATGGACTTCACTTCAGCCTTGTTTAGTGATTACAAATCAGAAGACGTCCTTGGTGCCTGATAGCCCTAGCTACTAGTCCATTGATGTTTTACAGCTCCTGGAAGATTTTCTCTGCCTCTTCCAAACTGCTCCAGATCCAGACTTCAACTGCCTGTTTCTGTGAGAAGTCAAGCAGACAAAAAGCAAAACAAAAAAAAACTCACTGCCAATCTATCCCCATAGCAACATGGCACACCTGCAACGTCCCAGATAGAGATTTAAACTAATTATTTTCAATTCCCAAGCCTTCCGTTTGTCTGGGAAACATTATGCATAATTTAAATGCCTTATTGAGACATCTGTAGACATGCTGACTCCACTAAGATATCAGAGTGATAGCCCATTGTTTAGTTTCCAATATTTCCCACTGTAGCCTTATAAAATAAACATAGGCCACACTTTGATCCGCAATCGTTTTAGGACTGTTCAAAAATTTGTTAAACCAGGTGTTTTCATTTATTTTACATTTAAAAATTTCAATCCCCGATCTAAAAATTATACTCAAAGCATACGTATTATAAAATTAGATATTGTAACACTAGTTAAAATACTAAATATAACTGCAAACTATCATTCAATACTATATTGAAACTTGAAACCCTAACTAAATAAAATACAAGAAATATGGAAGAGCAGGTGATGTGTTCCAGCTGTGACTTTAGGGCTGGTGGACACCAGTGAGAGTCACAGCAGCCACATCAACATTAACATCTGCAGCATGAGGAACTTTGGCTCAGAGTTGATGAGGTGGAGTCTGAGCTTTGGACACTGCAGTGCATCAGGGAGGAGGAAAGTTACCTGAACACTTTATTCCAGGAGATAGCCATGCCCCATAGGTGCGGTAAAATGGGTTTAGCCCATGGTGAGGGACAGGAGGGTGTGACAGTAGAGTGAGGCTGGTATGGAAATCCAAAAGGTGGCAATGGAGGAGCCTCAGTTCTTGCAAATGTCCAAGTTTGAGGTTCTTGCAGTTTGTGGGGGAAAGAGCAGGGGCTGCAGGTAGGATGGGCAAACTAGCCACAGCATTGTGATGTAGGGGGACATTCCAGTGGGAGGAGTAACAATACACAAACATACGAAATAGGAGGAGTAGGCCACTCAGCCCCTCGAGCCTGCTCCACCATCCAATAAGGTCATGGATGATCTGATTGTAACCTCAACTCCGTGTTCTCACCTACCTCCATCACTTTTCACTCCCTTGTTTATCAAGAATCTATCTAGCTCTGCCTTAAAAATATTCAAAGACTCTGCTTCCACCATCTTTTGAGGAAGAGAGTTTGGAAAACTCATGACCCTCAGAGAAAAAAATTTCTCCTCATCTCTGTCTTAAATGAATGACCCCTTATTTTTAAACAGTGACCCCTAGTTCTAGATCCTCCCATAAGAGGAAACATCTTTCCACATCCACCTTGTCTGAAGGGTTCTCAAAATTCCCACATTTTTCATATCATCAACAAGGATATGATTTTTGGACTTTTATGGCAGAGGACCCAACTGCTGAGTTAAGTGTGGAACGCTACAGACAGAAGGCTAGGCCCATGAAGTCCTGGGACTGGACATGCCCAGGCTTGTTGAGTGCAGTGTGGATTGTTGCCTGGAACCAGACAATGAGAGGAGACAGAATACACATCCTTCCCTTTAAAACAATTGACCCAGAGAAAGTCTTCATCTTACACAAAACCAAAGCCCATCAAAATCTTGCATAAATAATCACTAACTACTAAGGCAGGAAGGCAGCAATCAATGCACTTATGCGAACTCTTAATACTCCACATATACAATGACTTTGAGTTCAAGAGTAGTTACGGGGGCAGGAAAACAACAATAAACATCATGTGAGACCATTAAAAACAACGAGACCACAATCACCTGAAGAAGCCCACCAAAATGAAACAAAGAACTAACCTTGATTTGGATTCAGATAAGAAATTCGAAAAACAGTATAACTGGGCCACCAGTTATGAAGGAGGAGGGAGCAATTTTGGAGCGGTTGAAGCAGAGTTTAAGCAGAGAGCTGAGCCAAGCGGACAAAGGAGGTCTGGAGGCTTGTAAGCCCGCAGGCAACATCATGGCGAGGGGCACGGGGTGGCAGGGTCAACCGAGGACAAGGCCACAACCGCAGCCCTCCACGAGGATCGACCACCCACAACCACGCCCTCCACCCAACTGAAGAATCTTCGCAGAGTCCACAGACCAGGACCACGTGGGGATGGCGGGTCCCAGAGGACACAAAGAGCATGCCCCAAAACTGCAACTGGTTTACCTGGCTGGATTTTGAACTGTCAAGGAACCCTGGTTGGTGAGCATGATTCCTGACCTTGCCTAGTTCAATTTAGTTAGGTTTTGGAGAAGGGACAAGGATAAGGGGATTAGTAGCGTGATTTTCCCTCGTTATGCCATGTGTTCCCCATTCTTAACTAAGTGAACTTTGTAGGTCTGTATAATCTCAGTATAATCCTAATGTTCGAAGTTCATTTGTGACTTCAATAAACCCAATTTTTTTTTTTACTTGCACCAAAACCAGTTGTCTGCTGCACTTTGTCACAACCCCCAAATAAGTCCAAGGTCTAGAACCCAGGGAATGGGAGCGATTCGGACCGCTCAGAAGTTAGAGGTGAAGCTGACACACACCACCACCCCCTACAGTCAAGACCCCTCAGGATCTTATATGTTTCAATCAAGTCACCTCTTACTCTTCCAACTCCAGAAGATACAAGCCAACCCTGTCCAGCCTTTCTTCATAATACAGCCCTCTCATTCCAGGTATTAGACTCGTGAACCTTATCTGAATTGCTTGCAATGCATTTACATCATTCCTTAAATGGGGAGACCAATATTGCACACAGTACTCCAGATGTGGTCTCATCAAAGCCCTGTATAACTGAAGGATAACCTCGCTATTTTTGTATTCAATTCCCTTTGCCTAAAACAATAACATTCTATTAGCTTCCCTAATTAATTGCTGTACCTGTATATTAACCTTTTGTGATTCATGCACTAGGACACGCAGATCCCTCTCCTTCTCAGAGCTCTACAATTTCTCACCGTTTAAATAACATGCTTCTTTTTTATTCTTCCCGCCAAAATAGACAATTTCACATTTTCCCACATTTTACTCCATTTGCCAGATCTTTGCCCACTCACTTAACTGATCTATATCTCTTTGTAGCCTCCTTATGTCCACTGTACAACTTACTTTCCTACCTGTTTTTGTGTCATCTGCAAATTTAGCAATTGTATCTTTGGTCCCTTCATCCAATTCATTTATTGAATTTAAAAAATCTGAGGCCCCAGCACTGATCCTTGTGGCACACCACTCATTATATCCTACCCACCAGAAAATGACCCATTTATGCCTACTCTGTGTTTCCTGTTGGCTAGCTAATCTATCCATGCCGATATGTTACATCTAACACCATGAGCTTTTATTTTCTGCAATAAACCTTGGATGTGGCACCATATCAAATTCCTTCTGGAAATCTAAGTACAGTACATCTACCTTTATCCGCAGCATATGTTACTTCTTCAAAGAACTCTAATAAATTGGTCAAACATGATTTTCCTTTCACAAAACCGTGTTGACTCTAGCTGATTACCTTGAATTTTTCTAAGTGCCCTGCAATAATGTCTTTAATAATAGCTTCTAACATTTTCCCTATGATATATGTTAAGCTAACTGGCCTGTGGTTTCCTGCTTTCTGCCTCCCGCCCTTGTTGAAAAAAGGAGATACGTTCGCTATTTTCCAATCTAGGGAATTTTGGAAAATTAAAATCAACACATCAACTATCTCACTAGCCACTTCTTTTAAGACTCTAGGGTGAAGTCCATCAGGATCCAGGGACTTGACAGCCCACAGCTCCAAAAATTTGCTCATTACCAATTCCCTGGTGACTGCAATTTTCTTAAGTTCCTCCCTGCCTTCCATTTCCTGATTTACAACTATTTTTGGGATATTACTTCTACCCTCTATAGTGAAGACCAATGCAAAATACTTGTTCAATTCATCTGCTATCTCCTTATTTTCCATTATTAATGCCTGTGGGAGAATAAAATACATACACAGATTAACAAAGGGTTAAGTGGTTAAACTATAGTGGAATACTACAACGAAGTGTCCTTGCACCAGTACACCAAGTAATAGACAAACCCGCTCTGTCAGCTATTGTGGAGGAATGAAAACAAGCACATGAGACAAGGCCTAGTCGTGCTATCTGTTGTCTGTCCAGATGACTAATCGCCAGATGGGCTACTCAAGGTTTTTGCAAAACTACTCAAGGTTCTGTGTAATTATAAGCTAAGATAGAACAATTGTATGCATGCCAAAGATAAAATTTCAATGTTATTAATTACTAAAGGTCAAGCAACTTTGTAATTTGCATGACCTCTGTTACGCACGCTTTTGCTATAACTATGCGTGTACTCTGGTGCTTCCTCAGAGTGCCAGCTAGCACCATTGTATGCTGCTGGGCTCTCCATGATATCATGATTTAATAAAGACTTCCGAGACAAACCTCCTGGGTCTGAGCGTTCACTCCGTTTTCCGCGACAAATTGGCGACGAGGATGGGATCCGACTGAAGTCCAGTAGCCTCTTAAGTTGGAGAGGTAACTGACATTCTGGGCTGTCGGATCTCTGAAAAAGAAACCTCACGGAGACAGGGAGGAACTACTCTCCCATGTTGGGAAGAGTATGAACTGCATCCTAGCTGAAAGGGGGTGTGCAGTGAATTAGCATCCCAGCTACCTCTTAAGTTGGAGAGATGACCTCTTAAGTTGGAGAGGTGATTGAAAGGGGGACGGCTAGAAAAGCATCCTAGCTGAAAGGGGGAGTGCTTGAAAAAGAGTAGCTACCGACCAGACTCAAAACACCCAAGGAACTGGAGGATTTGTTAAGGAACTCTTAAACACTGGTGAGCGCATAGGGTAGGAAACACGCCGCGCTGTTAATTGTGTTTTCTTTTCAGAAAGATGGGAGGTCGCAACAGCAGAGCGGGCTCTGCCACTCCCCCCGCTTCTCAAAGTTCTAAGAACAAACCAAAACCGGCGAAACCAGAGCTTAAATCAGGAACTTTGAAGATGGGTAAGAAAACGATAAAAAGTGGTAGTAGTATACCCAGGGGTTCGAGTCCCCGGAGGTGAAAAGTAAGTAATTTCTGTGTTTTATTTTGTGTATATTATTAAGTAAAATGGGAAACATGACATCAAAGAAACCCCAGGTTCCCCCTTTGAAGGGAACCCCAAATGCTTATATGTATGTCCATTACGGTCCTGAAATTGTCCAATATGTTTCTGATTGGGTTAAATGGACTCAAAGTAAAGGAGAGAGCTTCCCACCAGTTGGAACTTTTAATCGGGACAGAATTGAGTGCTTATAACATGTTTTAAGGGAGGTAGATAGTCCGCTACTGAATTTTCCGTAACTTAAAAAAAATGAATTTATCTAAGTTACAAGAACTGTTTGTGCTGAAGAGAGAGAGAGAAAGGGTACCCCTAGGGGGTTAATGAGCAATTGACAAGCAGCAGCAAAGAAAATGTGAGCTTTCATCAGTTTGAAGGTCCCTATAGGTACAGCCTTCAAGATCCCTTTACTCCCCCACTGCTACTCAAAGATTCGTTAGAGTTAAGTTCAATATTATAGGAGTATCGATACATACCTTTATCTATGTCAAAAACAAAAACAGAATTACCTGGAAAAACTCAGCAGGTCTGGCAGTGTTTATCTATGTGTTTGTTTGTGTGCAATGAAGCACTTGTATGTGAGCTTTAATGTGTTTTCTTCCCTGAATTGTCTTGTGTGTGTGTAGTTGAGCACTTTAGAGTCAAAAGCCCCATATTAGATTAAAGGAAAAGTTTATTCAAAGATTCCAAAGTTTTGAGTATAAGGTTTGAGTTGAGATTTCTGGAAAAAATCGTAATTTGAAGGTAGTGTAAAGATAAAACAGGGCTTGCCTTTGTTTGAGATGAACCAACTTGTTCCTCCCTCCCTTCCATTTACTGATTTACAACTATTTCTGGGATATTACTTCTACCCTCTATAGTGAAGACCGATGCAAAATACCTGTTCAATTCATCTGCTATCTCCTTAGTTTCTATTATTAATGCCCCAAACTAACTTTTTATAGGACCAACGCTCACTTTGTTAATTCTTCTTTAAATAGCAAGAGAAGCTCTTACTATCTGTCTTTCTATTTCTAGCTAGTTTTCTCTTGTGCTCTAAGTTTTCCTTCCGTATTAATCTTTTGGTCAATCTTTGCTGTATATCCTGTCCAATCTCCTGTCCTGCCATCCATCTGTCTGCAATTATATACTTTTTCTTTAATTTTGATACTATCTTTAATTTTTTTAACTAATCACTGATTGGAATGTATCTATTCTGTGTATTTTGAAATATCCCCTTCAATGTCTGCCACAGAATCAATATTGACCTATCCCATAACCTAATTTGGCAGTTCACTTTAGCTAGCTCTCCTTTCATGTCCTCATAATTGACCTTATTTCAGTTCAAAATACGAGTCTTAAATCAACTCTTCTCTCCTGCAAACTGAATGTAAAATTATGATCACTGTTACTTGGGGACACCTTCCCGATGAAGTCATTATTAATCCTATCTCGTTGCACAATACCACACCTAGTATAGCCTGCTCTCTGGTTGGCGCCAAAACATGCTGTTCTAAGAAACTATCCCGAAAACATTCTATGAATTCCTCATCTAGGCTACCTTTGCCCATCTGATTTTTTTCAGCCGACATGGGGATTAAAATCCCCCATGATTTTTGCCATACCTTTCTTACAAGCTCCCATTATTTCTTCCCTCATATTCCATCCTACCTTGTTACTGTTAGGGTCCTGTACACCACCAACACAAATGACTTCTGGCTCTTATAATTTCCCATCTCTACCCAAGCCGCTTCTACACCCTGGTAGATCCAAGTAATGGCTTTGTACTGGTGGGCAGTATAATTAGGGAGCCTGGTGCCAGGATTAAAGACATTTCCTCTGGACTTGAAAGGAACTTGGGGTGGGAAGAGAAGGATCCAGTTGTTGTGGCCCACGTGAGTACACAACAGGTTGCAAAGTTTCTTGTAGTTGAATATCTCGGAGACTGATTTTTCAGGTGAACTTTAAAACTGGAACAGGTTAAGGGGAGGCGGTGGCGTGGTAGTATTGTAACTGGACTGGTAATCCAGAGATCCAGGGTAATGCTCTGGCGACCTGGGCTCAAATCCCGCCACAGCAGATGGTGGAATTTGAATTCAATAAAAATCTGAAATTAAAAGTCTAAAGATGATCATGTTGATTGTTGTAAAAACCAATCTGGTTCACTAATGTCCTTTAAGGAAGGAAATCTTCCTACAGGTGACTCCAGGTCCGCAGTAATGTGGTTGACACTTAAATGCCCTCTGAAATGGCCTAGCAAGCCATTTAGTTGTATCAAACTGCTACAAAGTCTCAAAAAAGGAATGAAACCGGACGGACCACCCAGTATCGACCTAGGCACTGAAAATGGCAATGGCAAACCTAGCCCTGCCGACCCTGTAAAGTCCTCCTTACTGGGAGCTTGTGCCAAAACTGGGAGCTTGTGCCAAAACTGGGAGATATGTCTCACAGACTAACATAGTCATACTCACGGAATCATACCTTACAGGTCATGTCCCAGAACTACCATCACCATCCCACCAGCAGGACAGCCCCTGCAGAGGTGGCGGCACAGTGGTACACAGTCGGGAGGGAGTTGCCCTGGGAGTCCTCAACATCGACTCCAGCCCCCATGAAGTCTCACTGGATCAGGTTAAACATGGCAAGGATACTTCCTGCTGATTACCACATACTTCCCCACCTGCCACCTCAGAATCATCCATAGTGAACACCACTTAGAAGGAAGCACTGAGGGTGGCAAGGATGCAGAACCTGCTCTGGGTGAGGGACTTGTGTCCATCACAAAAGTAACTTGGAAGCACCAACACAGTCCAAGCTGGCATAGTTCCATGGCTGCTAAACTGGGTCCACGGCAGATGGTGAGGGAACCAACAAAAGGGAGAAACATACTTGACCACAACGTCACCAACATGCCTACCGCAGATACATCTGACTGGTAGGAGTGACCACCACACAGAACTTGTGGAGACAAAGTCTTGTCTTCACATTGAGGATATCCTCCATCGTGTTGTGTGGCACTACCACCGTGCTAAATAGGATAGAACAGGTCTATCAACTCAAGACTGGGCATCCATGAGGCTCTGTGGGCCATCAGCAACAGCAGAATTGTGCTCAACCACAATCGGTCACCTCATGGCCCAACACTACCATTACCATCAAGCCAGGGGATCAACCCTGATTCAATGAAGAGTGCAGAGGGCATGCCCGGAGCAGCATCAAGTATACATATAAATGAGCTGCAACACCGGATTATTTGCATGCCAATTAGCAAATGATAAACAAAGCTGAGCAATTCCACAACCAATAGATCAGATTTAAGCTCTGCACTCCTGTCACATCCAGTTGTGAATGGTGGTGGACAATTAAACAACTCATTAGAGGAGAAAGCGCCACAAATATCCCCAGCCTCAATGATGGAGGGGCCCAGCACATCAGTGCAAAAGACAAGGCTGAAGCATTTGCAACAATCTTCAGCCAGAAGTGCCAAGTAGATAATCCATCTCAGCCTCCTCTGGAGATCCCCAGCGTCACAGATACCAGCCTTCAGCTAATTCAATTCACTTCGCATGATATCAAGAAATGGCTGGAGGCACTGGATAGTGCAAAGGCTACGGGCCCTGACAATATTCCGGCAATATTACTGAAGACTTGTGCTCCAGAACTTGCTGCACCCCCTAGCCAAGTTGTTCCAGTACAGCTACAACACTGGCATCTACCCGGCAACATGGAAAATTGTATGTCCTGTACACAAAAAGTAGGACAAATCCAACCCGGCCAATTACAGCCCCGTTAGTCTACTCTTGAGCATCAGTAAAGTGATGGAAGTGATGGAAGTGCTATCAAGCAGCACTTGCTTAGCAATAACCTGCTCACTGGCACTCAGTTTGGGTTCCGTCAGGGTCGCTCAGCTTCTGACCACATTACAACCTTGGTTCAAACAAGGAAAAAAGAGCTGAACTCCAGATGTGGGGTGATAGTAACTGCCCTTGACATTAAATCAGCATTTTGCTGAGTGTGACATCAGGGAGCCTTAGCAAAACTGGAGTCAATGGCAATCAGGGGAAAACTCTCCACTGGTTGGAGTCATACATGGCACAAAGGAAAACTGCTGTGGTTGTTGCAGACCAATCATTTCAGTTACAGGACATCACTGCAGGAGTTCCTCATGGTAGTGTCCTAGGCCCAACCATCTTCAGCTGCTTCATCAATGACCTTTCTTCCATCATAAGGTCAGAAGTGGTATTTTCACTGATAATTACACAATATTTGGCACCATTCGCAATGACTCAGGTACTGAAGCAGCCCATGTCCAAATACAGCAAGACTTGGACAATATCCAGACTTGGGCTGACAAGTGGCAAGTAATAATCATGCCACTCAAGTGCCAGGCAACAAGAGAGAATCTAACCATCACCCCTTGACATTTAATGGCATTACCATTGCTGAATCCTCTAGTATCAACATCCTAGGGGTTACCATTGACCAGAAACTGAACTGGGTTAGCTACATAAAAACTGTGGCTACAAAAGCAGGTCAGAGGCTGGGAATCCTGTGGCGAGTAACTCAACACCTGAGTCGCCAAAGCTTGTCCACCATCCACAAGGCACAAGTTCGGAGTATGATGGAATACTCTCCATTTGCTTGGACGAGTGCAGCTCCAACAGCACTCAAGAAACTTGACACCATCTAGGGCAAAGCAGCCTGCATGTTTGGCACCCCTTCCACAAACATTCACTCCCTCCACCACCAACGAACAGTGGCAGTAATGTGCACCATCTACAAGATACATTGCAGAAACTCATCAAGGCTCCTTAGACAGCACCTTTCAAACCCACGACTGCTACAATCTAAAAGGACAAGGGCAGCAGACACATGGGAACACCACCATATGGAAGTTCCCTTCCAAGCCACTCACCATCCTGACTTGGAAATATATCACCATTCCTTCACTGTCACTGATTCAAAATGGTGGAACTCCCTCCTTAACAGCATTGTGGGTGTACCTACACCATAGGGACTATAGCCATTCAAGAAGGCAGCTCACCACCACTTTCTCAATGGCAATTAGGGATGGGCAATAAATGCTGATCTAGCCAGTGATGCTCACACCCAGCAAATGAATATAAAAAAACTTTGGCTGCTTGATAATTTGCAGCTAGTTGCAAATTCTGGTTCTCAGACTGGCTGATAACTGATGGTTCTATTGGATCTGCTGGGTCCTGGGTTAATAAGGGTGCAGTTCCTGAAACCAGCTTCAATCACGTGACCGCTGGGTTAGCACTTCTGAGGACCAGTCTAGTTTGGGTGGAGGAGGCCATCATGATATAAGGTAAGTTGATGGTGACCATCGAGTTTTCATCTTCCCTTGCACCCAGTATGAAACATGGAGATAGGCAGTTTGGAAACTCCACAGTCTTCAGGTGTTGACCCATCCTTAAAGCGATGTGCGAATTTCACAAATTGCTGCAAGGTGCCCTCATCTGTGTCCATATTTAATTAGGTGTTCATCAGAGACTTGGTACTGTCTGTAGTCCAAGTGCCAAAAGTCCCGATTTGCAGCAGCCATCTGAACAGCTTGGTTGTGTCCAATTTTTAAAAGTATTGACTCAAAGTTCATAAATGACATACCTGTACTGGGCATGACACGCCTCCGCTGCATGAGGAAAAATTTGAATTCAGATTATTTTTCTTTTATATTGCTTTCCCAGGAAAGCAAGAGAAATAGGATCACTCATTCTACCATCCACATGTTAATCTTGTACTGTAATTGTCGACAACAGTATTCTTTTCAAGTTTGGGTTCCTCGTCATCTCCCTCAGGATGAGGCTAAAATATAATTGAATTTTCTTTGTGTGTTGAGGTCTGGCTTGAAGAAGGCTTTTATTCAGGGCTCTAGTGTCTTCTCTCCCCTTTCCACTTACCGTGGGATGAATTTTTTCCCCAAGCTGTCCGATATCCTCTGGGGCACCACTGCCCTCAGGTCCAGCTTCTATACTTAACCTGTGATCCAACTTCTGCTGCACTCCTCTGTGGTACTTTAACTAGGTGAGGCATCTCCCTCACTTTCTGTCTGCATGCTTGGGAACTCTCTTGGTCCTTACTTAAATCCTAGAAGGAAGTTTCTGCTATCCACAGCTTGAGTGTATTTCCTCCCACCCTTGCTGCTTTAATCCTAGTACTTTTGCCCTCCTGTGGTCCTATTTTAGCTTTTAAATTCCATTGGCCCTACTCTGGCCCCTGTAAATTTGGCTGCTTTAAATTCCCCAGACTCTAACCTAGCCCCTGTAAATTCTGCTAGCTTTTCTTTAGCCTCTTTCATCCTTCCTGGCTCTACTGTACCCCAGCAGGATCTTACGGGTTTCCTCAGCTGCTCCAGTTGAGCAGCATTTTGCTCATTCCCATCATTTTCACCAGTCTCCATGGACTGCTCTGGACCATCTGGACACAAGACTGCACTTTCAGTTGAGTCATTGCCTTGCAATAGATCCACCCCTTGCACTGGTAAGCTCGATATCATCCCAACCATCAATATGCCAGTAGCCAACTGACTCTGTAGGTAAAATTTTAACTGAGGCATTTGTCATTAAGCACTTTTACCAACACTGTGGTAATTCTCTGTTTTCAGGTGGTATCTCTGCAATCTTTGCTACAACACGGGTTTGAAGATAGCCAATGTGCCTGAGGATAGTTATCTCCTTTTTTGGGCCTGGGACACAAATGGAGTCATTTTCCCCATGTTTGAAACTCTCTGGTAGGTAATCCTGCTCCTCCCCAGCTACAGCTGAGCTCAGGTTCACTACCCTCATGGCTACAGATACTATCCAGACTGAAGTGACCCCTGTTGGTTTCTTGGCATGCCAACAATTTTCTTTAACATGCCCAGGTTTCCCACAGTGAAAACATGCAGGGTGGCCTCCTGCTGGTTTACCATCCAGGTTCTTTCTTTTAAAAGTCGAAGAATAATCTGCTTTTCCTTCCCTACACTTGTTTTCTCTGGAGCTTGTTCCTGTTGCGTGTACCTCCACCCTATCTCTCCCTAGCTTGTAGGAGTTACTAAACTCAGGTTTTTTCTGAGTTAGGGGTGTAAGTCAATTCATTGGTTGGGATTTTCCGTGCCCACAGGCGTCAGGCGTGTTCGGTGGCATGAGTGGACAATATGGCACAATCAGTTTCACCATGGCATGAAACCAGTTTGCGATCATCCGTTCAGCCCGCCAATGGTGGGCTGCGTGTCCCTCCATTGGACGTTGGGAACCTCATTGTAACACAACTATATATCATTATTAGGCCAGCACGCCGGAATCATACCCCACTGGCCCCACTGGATAGTCCACCCACATTGGCGGGAAAACACGCTGACATGTTTCACAGCAGCATATATAAGGTGTGCACCTGCCGGGCTGCACTTCACTCGGGACTTCAAGGTTTGTTTGCCTATCTTGCTTCGGTCAGCACTCACAGTCATCAGTGCCAGGCTTCACAGATAGCACCACATCACTTTTACGGGGGCTCACAGGCAGGTCTCTACCTACCAGATTAGCCACACGTAGGTGGCGTTTCAATGGCTGCAGGGCAAGGTCTTGCTTGTGGAAGGGGGAAAAGTTGCCTCAGGCAAGGGAAGAGGCTGCAGGATGAGGGCTGTACTGGAGGAGGAGGGTAACCCAGGGTGTGTGTATGGGGGCACATGTTGATCTGTGCAAGTGGCCTCAAGATGGTGAGGGCTGAGGAGGCAGTCTCCAGGTGAGATGAGACCAGGTGGACACGTGAGGGTATGTGTGTGAGAATGGGTGGTGATGTTTCTTGAGCTGATGGTGAGTGAGATGCCAGTGAATGTCTGATGGGCTTGAGTGTGTGAGTTCAGAGTGATGAGATGGTTACCTTACCCTGGCTGCATGGATGAGATTATTCATCCTCTATCTGCATTGGGTGGCCAATCCCTTCTGTGCAGTATTGGCACTGATCACCACTGCCATAGCCTACCAAGCCACAGTGGTAGAGCGGGGTAGAGGACATCACAGCGGGCCTCCATGGTGTCCAAAAGGTGCTCGAGGGCCGGAGTCTTCTTTGCAGCAGTCCTGGGCTGGAAGCACTGAGTGCGGCTGTACTTTAAACGTGGTGCCTGGTGTGATGAAGCAGCGAGGTGATGGTTTGGCAGGTGAATCGGAGCCCACCCGACATCAAAAGGGCATGTATCCCGAGAATGCATAATTAATGTGTCAGGTTTGGGATGATACGGTGTGAAAAGCCGCCATTGCGGCCGGCAGGTAAAGCGTTGCTTTTTCCGCCCACTACTGCACTTAGTGCAAATCTGGAACGATTCCGCCCACTGTCTTTTCCAGGATAGTTGCATCCCTGCCTTTGGAAACTGCTTGGTTCTCCACATGGGTTTCAAGGTTGTATGAGAGCAGTTTTTGAACTCCTCCAACAAAATTATTTCCCTTAATCCTTCATATGGGTGGTCAATCTTGGGCACTTGCACTCACCAGTCAAATGTTAACTTGTTCAAATTTGGGGAAGATTCAGTGGGCTTTTATGAGAGCTCCAGAATTACTGGCAATATGCCTCCAGTACAAGTTCACAGGCACTTAGGATAGCAGCCTTTATCTGTTCATAACTTGCAGAGCTGTCTTCAGCAATAGAGAGTATATATTGCAGCCTTTTCCTACTAGCTGACCCTACATTAAGAAAGTCAAAGACTCTGTTGGTCACTTTAACTGATCTGCTAGCTTCTCAAAGGCTGTGGAGAAGGTTTCCCCATCCTCTTCTTCAATCTTGGGCACTAGTTGGGAATACTTCAAGAAGCCAATCTTGTTTCTGACCTAGGGGTAGTAGAATTACCAGCCTCTTCCACTCGGTAAAGGCAAGTTCTCCATAGCTGATTCAATTGGCCTTAGTTCTCTACCTTTTTGTGCTTGTAATTCTCTCTCCAGCTGGAAGCCTCGATCCCACTCTCGTTCCTGGAATTCCCCTTCCTCTCTTTCTCTGTTGCCTGAAATTCTAACTCTGGCCTCCGCTCATAACTCTTTCGAGTACAAACACGTTTCCATCTGTTCCTATTCAGATGAAGTTACATTGTTTCATAGTTTGCTATTGTGAGATTTGAACTCTTGATCTTGGGGTTACAAACCCAGTACCATAACCACTTGGCTATTTAGGCCAAGAGTATGTCAAGTTCTACCTGCTTAGTTATGGTTTTCAGCTGCTCTATGGTTAGGAATGCTAATTAGGCCAAGTTAAATCCTTCTGTTGTATAAATGCTTTTACGTCAAAGTCAGCCATCTTACTTTCTATCGTTAGTATCCACAAAGTTACTGCAGTAATCCCTTTTGTTTTTGTTTCAACAATTTCTGCTATGTCACTTTTCCATTCTGCCAATTTTCCTTGGAAGTCAGATTTGGCTTGTTTGCTCTAATAGGTTTGAATCCAAGATGCAACATCCAATTCTGTCACGGACAGAATGTGTGTGCTCCCTGGCTGCCTCTAATCAGTATGTTTTGTATGGAAAGAGGTGTGTACTTTCTTGTATTCCAATTAAATAATTCAGCAGCAAGCTTCCTAGAATTTTAAATAAAGGTTATTTATTCTCACACAATTACCTCGAATTAACACTATGCCACATACTCGGTCTCACACACGCACACACAGACACACACACAGAAAGATTGGATACTGATAAAGGTAGTGAACTTTTATAGATTGCAGATATTTCAGTATCTCACTTATAATTTCTGGTCTCTCATGTGGCAGGCCTGTGGTTTCTTGAATGGATTCAATGATTTTAAAGTTGAAGTGAGGGCCTTGTAAAGCAAAGGATACACAGCAGGTTGGGAGGTTTCTTGCATTTGAATATCTAGGAAATTGATTCTCAGGTGAGCTTTGAAACTGGAACAGGTTAACTACTTTGGCTTCTTGATGACTTTCAGCTAGTTTCAGACAGGCTGACAACTGATGGTTCTGATGGATCTGCTGGGTCCTGGGGTAATAAGGGTGCAGTCCCTGAAACCAGCTGCAATCACATGACTGCTGGTTTAACACTTCTGAGAACTACCCAATCAGTTTTGCATGAGGGAGACATTGTGATACAATTGGAAGGTAATATTGACCATTGAGTTTCAATTTTCCTTTTTGTCCAACATGAAACATGGATACAGACATTCTGGAAACTCCATAGTTTTCAGGTGTTGGTCCCGCCTTAAATAAGGAGATGGACGAATTTCAGAAATAGCTGTGAGGTACCCTCACTGTTGTCCATCTTTAATTAGGTATTCGCTGGAGACCTGGTACAGTCTGCAGTCCAAATGCCAAAAGTCATATGATTTGTAGCAGCCATCTTGATAGCTTGTTGTGTCCAATTTTTAAAAGTATTAACTAGAAGTTCATAAAATGACATGCCTGTTCTAGGCATGACAACAGCATCAAAATTGCTCATCATATTATAAGGGAGCATTTTCTTCCCTTATTCAAGAAATCAGTGAGCCACCAGACAGGGAAAATGGCAATGGTGAGGATGTCAACTTGGGAGGGTAACAGCAAAGGGGATGCCAGCCAGGGATTCCGGGGGAGCAGCGAACTTATCTCCACTAATGGGAAAGCAGGTACTGCAGTAGAAGCCAGTCACTTGGGTTACAGATGAAAGAACTTGCGTTGAAGCAAATACATAAAGGGAAGGATGCATATTTACTCTTTTGCTGAACATGTGTGAATACAAAAGGTCAATTTTATCCCAATTTTGTTAATTTAGCTTAATTATTTTGACTCTGTAAGAGTTACAAAAGGTCAATGAAAAACAGACCAATTTACAGATCCAATGAAAAAAATTCAAGAGGCTGGATCATGAAGTGAATGAGTGAATACCCAGAATAATATCCCAGCCCATTATAACCCATAAACAACAGCATTTGCCTCAAGGGAAAGATGGGCACTCAGATTTTTTTTTACTACTAGTGTAGTGATTTTATTTTCAGGAAACCTTGTTTCTTTTTTGTCCTCCAGTCCTGATATTCTTATATGCCAGTATTTGATCTGCTTCTATGCTAAGATAACAGGACAAAATTTTAATTGGAAGGAGGATGAAATTTTGTGTGAGATGTAATCCTGACATGATCTTGAGCATCAATATTTTGAATGGGAATGAAGCTCAAGGTCACAAAAGTGGTAGATTTTCTCCACGAGATTGAAACCCAAGAGATAATCAATTTGTACCAGAGGTCTAAAAATGTCCTAAAAACATAATTTTCAACTTGCTACCTTGTGTTTCATTAATTTTAACAGTAATTAAACAATGAAAAGAATTGTACAGCAGCAAACGAGCCCTGGCAATAACTCTAAAATATGATTCGGTGTCTTTAATGCGGCAGCATCTATATGTTTGAGAAGAGAAACAATTGTACAACTCAAGAGTAGAGAAACCAGCAGACAGACCATGGCGAAAAGTGAAAATTCCAGGAAAAATACGATCCAAGGTACATGAATGACTGAACAAAGGGCTAATCAAATTATATGTTCATGGGTACATTTTATATTACAATTGAGTCATTGCAAAGCATATCTAATGTCATATACTCTCTGAATATTTAAATTAACTGAAATTTCCAAACAAACAACTTTGAAAGGTAATACTTTTTCTTACATAGAACTTTGCTGTGGAAAAAATCAAAGCATTTCTAAAATGACAAAATGTCAACCTAACAAAAGTTTTTATTAACCAAAAATAACATAAATTGCTCTTTCATTATGTGCTACACAATTTCAAAATTTGCATATACAAAAAAATTAACATTAAACCCCAAAACAGATTCCGTGGAGAGAAAGGTCATCAGCTGAATTTAGATCCAAGGTGAAGTGGTGAGGGCCTTTGATGTGGACAACAGTCAAGTAGGAGGACACTAACAATTCAAATTCATCTCCCAAGTAATTTTTCCAAGTGATGTAAAACTAAGTGAATGAGTGTTTGACTTACCATCGAGAAAAATAAATACATGAGCAATAAACAATCCTGTTTTTGCTTTCTAAATTGAAAAAGCGACATAAGTGTCCTGTTAATCACAGGTGGGCCAACAAACCCCAGGGGTTCTGAGTTTTAAAAAAAAGCACCAAAGCTAGATATGAAATTGAATTCAACAAACCCAATAATTTGTAAACTGGCACGAGGGACAAAAATGCCAATTTAAGCTGCCAAAAATCCAACTGATTCACTAACACACTTGTGGGAAGGGAAACTGCTACACTTACCCTGTCTAGCACAATACATGTCTGACTCCTAATGCTCTCTGAAATAGCCTAGAAAGCAATTTAGAGCAAACAATTCCTACAAAAAAAGCCATAAGCATTGCAGTGGTTCAATTAGTCAACCATTGCCTCACAGGTAACCACAGATGTATATCGTATGCACCGTTGCCAACACTGTCTATATCGCAAGGATAAAACAGGACATGGAGATTTTCCAAGCTACACATTCTCAAAGCAGACAGATATTATTGACAACTGCTCCTGAGCAGCCAAGACCATAGTTTTGAGTTAGCCTGAGGTCTTTCAAGGAAAAATGATAACAAACGCACTGAATGGCACACAGGCAATCAATAAATACATTTAATTATTATTGCTAAATTCATCATATTTTGATCTTTTTATTTTGTTCGCAAACTTGTACTGAACTGCAGAAGTTTCAATTATTGAGAAAGGAGAAATTGTCAAAAATAATTTTCATGGATTTCTCACAGTTTTCCTGAACTATAGTTTTCATAGGGCCTGGATAGTTTCTCATTGGTAGCTTTTTAATCATATCCCTCAATTTTTCTATTACATTTTGGACCTCATTTGCTGTTGTATTACAGTGAGCCAATAAATGCAGTAGATAGAAATGGATTATTTTTAATATAAATCTAACACTAGCTATTGTTTATCTAACCGCTTATATTTTTTGATCATTTACGCTTGGTGGCAGTAGTTATAAATTAATTGGGGGCAGAATATGCAAGATAAAAGAAATCCAGTAATGTTGAAAAACCATTTTTATCTAGAAGTTGAAGACATATAAATGATTCAAGTCGAAAATGTCATTATAACAAGACTGTTTTGCAAAGCAAACTGCCATGTTAAACTAGTTATTTCAGCTGCAAGTAATAAGCAACTGCTCTGCTGCAGCAATGTAATTGAACAACTCATTTCCTTGTCTGTCATAACATTGCATGTTATCAATAAATGGAGATTTTGACTGCACTTTACACCTCACCTTAGCTCTCCCCACAAAAGCCACATTGCTTTTCAGCAATTCCTTTCAAATTACTTCCATTCTGACATGCTGAAAATACAATTATTGACAATCAAACGAGTCGGAGAATTCTTAAAATTTAAGAATATCACGCGACCGCTGAATCCTACTAATAATTGCTGCCAACCTGAATGACAGCACAGCAATCATCCTGTATGCCTGGAAATGATAGTCCAATTTATTATGCTGGTATGAAGGTTGATCTTGCTGTATGATTGAAATTCAGAATGACACTGTTTCTCATGTGCAACAGCAGATTTTACCTCATTCATATCATGGCATTGCAGAATGGCTATAAACAGTAGAAAGCAATGGGATCATGTAACATTTTTTTAAATTAGAATGAAATAACTTTTAGATCCATTGAAGCTCTTTGTTAGATAAGGTTTTTCCTTGACAAAAATAAGCATTTTTGGAAACCTGCTATGTAAGTAACAGCTGTTACTTCAGTATGCATCAGTGTAGGCTGATATTCACTTCAAAAAGCCAGTTGTGATCTTCAAATAAGCCACAATTAAACTTAACAATTTTGGGGGCAAGGCCTGAGTACCTTTTTCAAAAGAGATGAAAGGTATTTAGGGTACAGAGGAGTTTCAGAAGAAAGGTGACAGGGGTCTGCAAACAATGCTTGGGGAGGCAATGACGTACTGGTAATGTCATTCAACAAACAATCCAGAGACCCAGGCTAATGGTCTGGGGACATGAGTTCAAATCCCACCACAGCAGCTGGTGGAATTTAAATTCACTTAATAAATTTTAAAAACTAGCCTGGGTAACAGTGACCATGAAACTTTTGCTGATCATCGTAAAAACCCATCTGGTTCATTAATGTCGTTTAGGGAAGGAACGTCTGGCCTACATGTGACTCCAGACCCACAGCAATGTGTTGACTCTATAAATCCCCTCTGAAATGGCTCAGCATGTATCAAACTGCTACAAAGTCTGAAAGGAATGAAGTCAGACGGACCACCCAACGTTGACACAGGCATCGGAAATGACAAGAGCACACTCAACCCTTCCGACCCTGCGAAGTCCTCCTTACTAACATCTGGGGGTTTGTGCCAAAATTGGGAGAGCTGTCTCACAAAATACTCAAGCAACAGCCTGACATAGTCATACTCATGGAATCATATCTTAGAGATAATGTCCCAGATGCCACCATCAGCATCTCGGGGTATGTCCTCTCCCACCAGCAGGGCAGACCCACCAGAGATGGTGGTGCAGTGGTATATGGTCAGGAGGAGGTTGCCCTGGGAGTCCTCAACAACTCAACTCTGGACCCCATGAAGTCTCATAGCATCAGGTCAAACATGGGCAAGGAAACCTCTTGCTGGTTATCACCTACTCCCCCACCTCCACCACTTCAGCTGATAAATCAGTGCTCCTCCATAACGAACACCACTTGGAAGAAGCACTGAGGGTGGCAAGGGGGGCTTCAATGTCCATCACCAAGAGTGGCTCAGTAGCACCACTACTGACCGAACTGGCCAAGTCCTAAAGGACACAGCTGCCAGATTGGGTCTGCAGCAGGTGGTAAAGGAACCAACAAGAGGGAAAAGCCTATCTCAATTTGTCCTCAGCAATCTACCTGTCACAGATGCATCTGTCCATGGCAGTATTGGTAAAAGTGACCACCGCACAGTCCTTGTAGAGATGAAGTCCCATCCTTCACACTGAGGATATCTTCCATCATGTTGTGTGACACCATCACTGTGCTAAATGGGATCAATTTCGAACAGATCTAGCAACTTAAAACTAGGCATCCATGAGGCGCTATGGGTCAGCAGCAGCAGAATTGTACTCAACCACAATCTGTAACCTCATGGCCTGGCATATCCCCCACTCTATCATTACCATCAAGCCAGGGGATCAACCCTGGTTCAATGAAGAGTGCTGGAGGGCATATCAGGAGCAGCACCAGGCATACCTAAAAATGAGGTGTCAACCTGCTGAAGCTGCAACAGAGGATTACTTGCATGCTAAACAGCATAAGCAATAAGAGATAGACAGAGCTAAGCAATTCCACAGCCAGCAGATCAGATCTAAGCTCTGCATTCCTGCCACATCCAGTCGTGAATGGTGGTGTTCAATTAAACAATTCTCTGAAGGAGGCGGCTCCACAAATATCCCCCATCCTCAATGATGGGGGAGCACAGCACATCAGTGCAAAAGACAAGGCTGAAGCAGTTGGAAACATCTTCAGCAAGAAGTGCTGAGTGGGTGATCCATCTTGACCTTTCCCGACGTCCCCAGTCTTCAGCCAATTCAATTCGCCTCACATGACATCAAGAAATGGCTGAAGGCAGTGGACACTGCAAAGGCTACGGGGCCTGAAAATATTCCAGCAATAGTACTTAAGGCTTTTGCCCCAAAACTTGCCATGGCCTTAGCCAAGCTGTTCCAGTATAGCTACAACACTGGCATCTACCCGGCAATGTGGAAAATTGCCCAGGTATGTCTTGTCGACAAAAAGCAGGACAAAATCAACACAGCCAATTATCACCCTATTAGCTTACTCTTGATCATCAGCAAAGTAATAGAAGATGTGGTCAAGAATGCTTTCAAGCAGCACTTAGTCAACAATAACCTGCTCGCTGGCATTCAGTTTTGGTTCCATCAGAGCCACTCAGCTCCTTACCTCAGTACTGCCTTGATCCAAACATGGTCAAAAGAGCTTAACTCAAGATGTGAGGTGAGAATGACTGCCTTTGAAACCAAGGCAGCATTTGACCAAGTGTGGCATCAAGGAGCCCTAGCAAAACTGGAGTCAATGGGAATAAGGGGGAAAAATCTCCACTGGTTGAAGTCATATCTAGCACAAAGGAAGGCTGCAATTTTTGAAGGTCAATCATCTCAGTCCCAGGACATCTCTGCAGGAGCTCCTCAGGGTAGTGTCCTAGGCCCAAACATCTTCAGCTGCTTTATCAATGACCTTCCCTCCATCATAAGGTCAGAAGTGGGGATGTTTGCTGATGGTTGCACTATGTTCAGCACCATTCGTGACTCCTCAAATACTGATGCAGTCCATGCCCAATGCAGCAAGACCTGGACAACATTCAAACTTGGGCTGATAAGTGGCAAGTAATATTCGCGCCACACAAGTGTCAAGTAACGATGAGCTCCAACAAGAGAGAACCAAGATCTTCCCTTGACATTCAATGGCATTAGCATCGCTGAATTTCCCGCACTATCAATATCCTGGGAGTTATTATTGACCAGAAATGGAACTGGACTAGCCATATAAATACTGTGGCTACAAGAGCAGGTCAGAGGCTGGATAATCTGTAGAGAGTAATTCATCTCCTAACTCCCCAAAGCCTGTCCACCATCTATAAGGCACAAGTCAGAAGTGTGAAGGAATGTCTCCATATGCCTGGATGAGTGCAGCTCCAACAACAATCAAGAAGCTGGACACCATCCAGGTCAAAGCCACCCACTTAAATGGCACCCTGTCCACACCTTAAACATTCACTCCCTCTACCATCAACGCAGAGTGGCAGCAGTGCATGCCATCTACAAGGTGCACTGCAGCAATTCACCAAGGCTCCTTAGGCAGCATCTTACAAACCACTACCATCTAGAAAGACAAGGGCAGCAGATACACGCGAACACCACCATTTGCAAGTTCCCCTCCAAGGCACGTGCCATCCTAACTTGGAAATATGTCACCTTTTCGTCACTGGCACTGGGTCAATATCCTGGAACTCCCTCCCTAACAGCACCATGGGTGTACCTACACCACATGGACAGCAGCAATTCAAGGCAACGGCTCACCACTGCCTTCTCAATGGTAACTAGGGATGGACAATAAATGCTGGCCCGGCCAATGATGACTACATCCCAGAAATTGCAGCAAACTCCTTAGAAAAAGAAGGAAAACTTGTTCATAGAAACCATCTTTACACTTAAATTACAGAATTACTTCCTAGGGTGTACCTGCCTCGGGATCTTTTCAGGGGAACACATGTACTTTAAATTACAAAAATTAAAACTGAGTTTTGTGGTTGACAACATGCAATTTTCCAGAAGTTCAGCTTGCTTATTTGCAGAACTCTAGAATCTATAAGGAATGCCAATCACAGCAGCTGCACTATGTGTGTCAGATAAGAAACATGAGTGGAACTTGGCACGTCCCCTAAACAGGATGACAATGAGGTAAACGCCACAAATTATATCACAGACACAGTCACCTTATACTTAACTTCCTTGATGCCTGATTATAGTGTCAGAGACAAGACTGGCTATGTTCCCATTCAGCTGTATTATATTGCATTTCAGGAAGAGAAGCGGGAAAACGTAACAATATTTAACAAAAAGAGTAAACTTGTGAAATGCGCTAATTATCATAGCAAGCTACAACAAATTTGAAACTTTGAATCTATTAATGTCCTGGTGAATATTCTTAATTCCACATCACTAAAAGTTATATAAATTGAAACCCATTTTTAAAAACAAATATTCAGAACAATCAGTTTAATAGAGAAAAATACAGGTTTTCCAAATATTCCATAATATCAATACTATACTATATTTGTAAGAATGACCCAGACCTCCCTGTCGCTTGCCATTTTAACACTCCACCTTGCTCTCTTGCCCACATGTCTGTCCTTGGCTTGCTGCATTGTTCCAGTGAAGCTCAACGCAAACTGGAGGAACAGCACCTCATCTTCTGACTAGGCACTTTACAGCCTTTTGGATTGAATATTGAGTTCAACAACTTTAGATTTTGAACTCCCTCCTCTATCCCCACCCCCTTTCCGTTTCTGCCCCCTCCCTTTTGTTTTTCCAATAATTTATATAGATTTTTCTTTTCCCACCTATTTCCATTATTTTTAAATCTATACCTTTCATGCCCTTTTAGTCTTATTTCACCCCACTCCCACTAGAGCTATCTGTACCTTGCTTGTCCTCCTATCCATTCTTAATTAGCACGTTCTTTTAGATTATATCACCACATTCAACACCTCTTTGTTCTTTTGTCTGTGACATCTTTTGGTTATCTGCTCCTATCACTGCTTGCTTGTCCCTATAACCACCACCCCCCACCTTCTACACCACGCCCCCCCCCCCCCCCCCCCCCCCAACCAGCTTATATTTCACCCCTCTCCTATTTTTACTTAGTTCTGTTGAAGGGTCATGAGGACTCGAAACGTCAACTTTGTTCTTCTTCGCCAATGCTGCCAGACCTGCTGAGTTTTTCCAGGTATTTTTGTTTTAGTCTTTATACATTGTTTGTTTTAATTCCCCTTCAGGAGTCGTAAATCTCATTAAAATGCAGGCATCTTTTAAAGTTAAACTAAAACTCATGTTCTCCCTTTCTTAACACACAAATACAGAAATGTAAATTAAACTTAAAGATATACCTTATTCCTAACACACACAAATAACTTAAACTATCTCTAGTTCCTAACAACACCATTTCCTAATCTGCGACTTATCTTCTTCCACTTCCAGTGATTATTGCATGTGAAATGCAGAAGCTCCCCAACTGACTGAAGAGCTAAAGCTAAGCAAGAAAAACATGGATAACCATAGCCTACCAGCAATCCCTTCCAAGTATCTAGTATTTTCACAGGGTCCAATGCCTCCATGCTTTGATTATAAACGATTTTATAACTCGCAAGGCTTGGAAATTAAATTAGCGGAAAAAATTCCTCACTATTTGACGCAAAGCCAACACACACAGTTATCATCTACAACAAAAACAGAATTACCTGGAAAAACTCAGCAGGTCTGGCAGCATCGGCGGAGAAGAAAAGAGTTGACGTTTCGAGTCCTCATGACCCTTCGACAGAACTTGAGTTTGAATCCAAGAAAGAGTTGAAATATAAGCTGGTTTAAGGTGTGTGTGTGGGGGGTGGAGAGATAGAGAGACAGAGAGGTGGAGGTGGGGGGTTGTGGTTGTAGGGACAAACAAGCAGTGATAGAAGCAGATCATCAAAAGATGTCAACGACAATAGTACAATAGAACACATAGGTGTTAAAGTTAAAGTTGGTGATATTATCTAAACGAATGTGCTAATTAAGAATGGATGGTAGGGCACTCAAGGTATAGCTCTAGTGGGGGTGTTTTTTTTGTTTTTTTTATAATGGAAATAGGTGGGAAAAGGAAAATCTTTATAATTTATTGGAAAAAAAAGGGAAGGGGGAAACAGAAAGGGGGTGGGGATGGGGGAGGGAGCTCACGACCTCAAGTTGTTGAATTCAATATTCAGTCCGGAAGGCTGTAAAGTCCCTAGTCGGAAGATGAGGTGTTGTTCCTCCAGTTTGCGTTGGGCTTCACTGGAACAATGCAGCAAGCCAAGGACAGACATGTGGGCAAGAGAGCAGGGTGGAGTGTTAAAATGGCAAGCGACAGGGAGGTTTGGGTCATTCTTGCGGACAGACCGCAGGTGTTCTGCAAAGCGGTCGCCCAGTTTACGTTTGGTCTCTCCAATGTAGAGGAGACCACATTGGGAGCAACGAATGCAGTAGACTAAGTTGGGTTATCATCTGACTGATGGAAGATGACTTTGTATTGCTTCAGAGCTGCTGTCTGGGGTATGCTCCTTTATGTAAAGAGCTATTGGCTTTAAACATATAGCAACTGGCATGAACTTAAAATGACAGTCACTTTCAAATTATTTCGGCATGCATGCTTTTCAATAGTAAATTCTCAACAAGTATTAAATGTTACAAGGCAGCATTTTTAACCTGGCGATAATGTGCTTTTCTCTGTGACCAAGTTTCAATCAGGAGGCTGATTTACTCAAATCCCAATAAGGTGATCGCCATAAGGAACTACATCTTCCATTTCTGAGTTCATAATGTCATATATATGCTGAAGAACTGAATAAGTGCAACAGTGTGATATAGTTCATGGTGAGCCAGAGGGTACACTGTTTTGCAGTGTGTTATATAGTATTTGAGAATTCAGTAATAAATAGTTGCCTAAAACTTGAGCCACTGTAAAGGAGCATCCATGGCATTGGCCATTATTATAGTGCAAAAGTACCAGGAAACCTCTGAATAAATGGCCTACGCCATTGTTTACTCCACGCCATAATTTCCTGGGACTTTTGGCTGCTCCATCCATAAGCTGCTACAAAACCCAAATTTACTTCTCAAAGGAACACCAGAGGCACATGAAAGAAATGTGCATGGGATTTTAACTGTCAAAAAATATTTTATGGTGTCCATTGTTCTGTTTGAAATATGATCGACAAAATCTATTATGATTTAAAGGTTGAATACCATAACATACTGGATTATTAATGTAATCTGTACCTTTCTGGCATATTCATTTCATCAATTAGCTTTATAGACTAATTGGCACTTCAAATCTATAGGTAACTTTATCACTTTAATATGTAACTGTTAATAGAGAACAAAATACTGTGCAGATTTTATTTGCTGCATAAATAGTAATAACAGAACAACTTTAAATCAAACAATGATCATTGCAACAAATATTATTCCAAATTATAATTAATTTTTGATACCAATGCTATCACCAGAATTGACTATTGGGTGGCAATCCCCTTGCATTTTTGAATATTTATGATGGAGTCTTGATAAAACGTCAATGCTGTCGTTGTAAAATGAGTAAATGCTGCCAGTGTATTGCAGAACACATTGCTGAATGCAACAGATTTAATGATAATTTAAGCAAGGTGTAATTTTCAGGTACAAGGGCCAGGATTCCGTCCGGCCTTCCCCGCAACTAAGGACCCTGGTGGCAGAAGTCTAACCCAATGGGAGCCAATCACAGACTGGCAGGTCTTCACTGTTGCCAGCAGGAATAGTGGCAATGCACCCACCAGAGGTCCAGAATCATCATGGGACCCTAAGACCGAAGGTGAGTGAAGGCGGTGTGGGGTCACAGGATGTGTGGCCAAGGAGCCAGAGGCAAGGGCAGGGGCATCCTTTGGCACCACTCCACTTCCAAATGCTGGATCTCTTGATCGGGCACAGAATGCCTAACTACAAGGGGTCCCCACACCTAGGAAGCTGCTGGTGCTGGGTGGCCTTCCAAAGGTTGGAGAAAATTGCGCGGCCCCCATTCAACCCCTGACCCATCACCAAAATGCAGCGGACTCAGGGATAATGAGTGTTAACTGATTAATCAATGAGTCTATTTGACAGACCATTGCTGGCGGCCAGAAATCCCGCTAGTTCATTCCACCATCTGACATAATCGGGAGAGATTTTGCTGCCGCCAGGAGACTAACACGCAGACTTTCCTATGATTAAGTGGGCCCGGCCACCATGTACATTAAATCCAGCCCTTGTCTTGGTTTTGCACTATTTTAGTAAGGCCTCAATAGCTTTGTTTCTTCAATGGCCCATTAAGGATAAAAACTGAAATCAAATTCCTCCTGTAAAATTTGTGCCTTCCTAGGCCAGACTTTGTAGGTTCATGCTAAAGAGCGAGGACAATTTAAATGCAATAAAGAAAAAGCAATTGCACAGCAATTGAAACATCCAAAGTTGTTCTTTCATCAAAATGGCTTTGACAGCAAACAGTCATATAGTGGTTGTACCACTTGTAATTCGCCACTATTCCTGCTGTGCTGCATCTGAGGCTAATCAGCTCACCAGCAAGTTTGTGAAAATTCAACACTGGAGATTTATCCCCAGTATGATGCAAGTTGATTTTATGTGGACTGTTCATGGGCAAAAAAAAACTACATCCTCATCTTCCCGGGTGCTTCCTGTGTTTCATTGTTGAATTCACAGAAAAGGCAGAAAACTAGAGACAGTTGGATAAGAAGAAGACTGAAAGGCACATGAGACTTGTAGTTGGAGGAGATTTGGCTCAAGAAGGTGGAAAGAATAGTGAGGAAAGATTAGCTCTAGAGCTCCAATGATCACATTGACGATAGGTTATTGAAGGGACCCAGTGATACTAGCAGCAAAAAACATAGTGAGAAATTCAATCTCAGAAGACACATATGTAAGAATTTTCTGGAAACATAAAGCAAAGGATGCAATGTTCTCTGATACATTTCAGGGTGATAAGCGTAGGAGAAGAATTCATGAGGAAAGCTGATTAGGTAGCAAGTAACCTGGTTGGAAATAATTAAACTACGTTTTTAAGTAACTACAAAACATTTGTGACAGAGTCGTCAGGAAGCAGGTTGGAAAAGGAGTTGAAAAGAGATTGGTGGAGTTATGGAGGATGGGAGTTGATGTGGAGGAATGGAAAGAGAAAGGGATTGGGAGAAGAGGGGCAGAATTAAGGAGTGGATGTTTATTTATCTGGGATTGGGGCAGGGTGTATGGTTTGCAAGAATTGAATCTTTGTCTCAGCAAGGGAAGGTACAGTTACCATCAATGTTTAAGTCCTAACATGCTTTTCTGATTTCTTTGGTTGTTGATCATTTGATGATTTCTGGCCAGCTTCAGATCGCATTCTGGCTGTCAGTTAATATTAGGTGGCACCCCATTGTTTTTGATCTGTTGATAATATTACATTTAAAGAAAACTTACTGGTTCAGTACCTTCGAAAACTTGAAACTACTCTGTTTTTGTTAGATGGCTCAAAAATTGGATCCATCAAGATTTCAAACATAACACTTCACAATGCATTAAACATGCTTCCAAAACCTACAGTCATGTACTTGACAATACCTTTAATTATTTTGATGTTATCGAGTAAAAGGCATAGATGCAATTGTTATTTTTAAACTGAAACTTGTGATAGTGTTCAACATGAGGATGATACTAACTTTATTCTCTTGGTGCTATAAGGATCATAGTTACAGAACCTAAAAAACTGGTCTAATAAAAATGTGACAGGAACTTGTATTCTGCCTCAGATGTTCCAATGTCTGAAGCTAAAGACAGTAGTCCAGATAATTTAAATTGGTAATACAGCATTAAATAATAATAGCTAATTTTGTTGTTGTAGCTACAGAAGCGAGATAGGAGAAGGATCTTCCCTGAGGTATTTGTTGTCATATTTACCATCATCAACTATTGTTGGAATTTAACTTTTTCCTTCACAGGAGGAATTCCAAAATTTGAAAGAGACAAATCTGTGTCAAGTACGAATATAGCCTTGAGTAGGTTAAAGTATGCACATATTTTAAAAATGGAACAAGGAAAGAGACACGTCTAGCTCTGTTCCTGCCAGTAATGTACATGCAATCTGTTGATTCTACCCCATTTATTTTATTACTTGATGGTAAATTCTCCAAAATTTCTCCCTGCCCCCCAAACCCTCAACAATTTGGGGAAAACTCCACAGAATCTGTCTACACTTAAATTTCCATTCTCAAACTGACAAGCTGCTTTCAACTAACAGCTTTTCTAGCAGTACAGAAATCATATTACATGGCATATTTTTAAATCATATCAGTCCACACTTTACCCTACAAACTATTTCAACAAGGCATTTAACCAGTTCTGGTTCAAAGTCACCAATGAAGCATTAATCGCTTTTGTTCAAAGTCTGTCCCCACACTTATGCTCAAAGGAAAATAATCCTTTTATATTTTAGTCTCTCAATGAAAGATAAATAGCTTGCATCTGTATTACCTATTAAATTTCAGAGAACCAGGTCATATCCACTCTCAGCCTTTTTTTGATGAAAAAATGTTCAACTCAATGAATCTTTCATATGAATCTCTCCATTCCCCAGAATCCTTTCCATTGTCCAAATTGGCACCACCATTATTAGCAATTGTAAAAGGTAGGATGCAATATTGATCTCTGCCTATACAATGGAACATTCTGACCCTTTCTATGTTAAAGGAAAAATAAAAGGACACTGAAAACAATGTTTAACATTGTACCCACATTTAAAATCACATTCCAGTTGAGCCAAATTCAGCTATGTGCAAGTATATACAGTAAAGTGCAGGAATACAGTAATAATTAGAGACTCAATGGTCAGGCAGTTCCGCTACTGCTGACCTGAGCCCCATATGGTATGTTGCCTCCCTGATGTCAAAATAAGGGACATCATAGAGAGGGCGCAAAATATTGGAAAGAAGCAGAAGTCACCATCCAAGTTATAAGGAGGAAAAGGATTTTGGGTCCATAAGTAATCTTGTCTTGGGAATAGGGAGTACAAAATCAGAAATTGGGAAGTATCATTAATACCAAGAGGACTATGACAGATACAAGACAACATTAACAAGCTTGCAGAACAGACATGTAAGTGGCAAACTAATTTTAATGTAGTTAAATGGGTCATTTTGCTAAGAAATGTAGTATAAGGGTCTGGCACATTTAGGGTTAAGGTGAAACTGAATACTGTACTGCCCACACAGTGATGTAAGGAACACATGGCCCACACCTAGGTGTCAATCTAATTTTGGACAGAGTCATGTGCACAAGCAGGCATGGAGACAGCTCCTAACTTGAACCCTTTACTGTGTAAATGTACATGGTTATTGTAGTTAATAAATACATACGGTTAACCAACTTAAGGTTACAAAACCTTTATTAAGACCTACCAAACAGCATACAACACCCTACAAAAAGAATAATATGGAGACTTATTTATGAGTCTAAATAGGATAAAAGGAGAAAAAGCATATAGGGCACAGATTCACAAAGCATTGAAAGAAGTAACACAATTTAACAAAGCCAGAAAAAGGAAAGCACTGAGATTCATTTTGAGGAACGGCAGAGAGACTGTGTTAAACTTATATAAAACCTTAATTAGAACACAATTAATAGTCCTGGGAACAATTCTGGACTCCATCTTACATTAAGGATATGGAAGCACTGGAGAAAAAGCAAAAAGATTTACAAGAGTGATACCAGAACCGAGAGGGTGTACCTATCACAAAGGCTAAAGAGATTGGGGTTCTCTCTAGAGAAGGTGGTGACCTGATCAAGATCGTTAAAATTCTGAAGTGATTGGACATGGTAAATATGGAGAAGACGTTTCCACTCCTCGGAGAGTCAAAACTGAAGACCAAAAATATAAGGTACTCAATAAATCCAATATCAAATTCAGGACAAAGCTCTTCACTCAGAGTGGTGAGAAAGTGAAACCTGCTACCTCATGGAGTGGTTGAGGTGAATATCATTGATGCATGTTAAAGGAATATAGACAAATCTATGAGAAAGAAAGGAATAGAAGGATATGTTAGAAGAACAAGATGAAGAAAGGAAGGGGGAGGATCATCTGCAGCACACTAGCAAAGATCTGTTTGGACAAATGATCTGCTTCTGTGTTATAAAATTCTATGCTCATGGAAAAAATAAAATATAAAACCTTTTGTCCCTTCAACTTTCAAAATAGACAGTGCATCCAACATATGCCAAGTAAAATATTATTTAAACAAACAAAAAATATGTAGCATCAAAAGAATACTGTTGTGGCTGAACTACATAAATCACTGGTCTTCACATCCAAGTTATGGGGTTACCCATAACAAAAATATAAATCAGTGTTGCACTGTTGCACACTGACTTTTTATATATAAAACATCAGTGCAAAGGCGGTTTTTAAAACAATAAATAAATGCTGCATTCATACAATTAGGAATTCAGCGACAAAAGGAAAATAGTGTTGCGCATTTAATAGATCAAATTAAAGTTTCTCAACTTTTTGCCAAAGCAATCAGATTTACAAGTGAATATTTTCGACCTGGCAGTAAGAACATATAAATGATTTGGTGGACCTAGTCCCAACTTTCCTTTCATTTGCAAGAAGTGATCAGATTTTCCACTTTTTTTCTTGAACTGTATCAGATGATGTATATTAAGACAACAGTGGAGATTGCACCAGACATGAAACCTTTGAAACTTTTGAAACCTTTACACAAAGTGAATAGCATTTTATCGATCATAGCGCCTAGGGAAAATAGTATTTAATAAAAGATTTAAACAGTTCTTTGCATGATTTTGAGTTTTTATTAAACAACACTGCTCCTGAGCAGATGGAGACAATTTAAAGTTCTAACCTTACCTTTCTGAATAGCGCATCAAGTTTATGGATCATCTCAGTAACTCTGCAAGATCTCAATAGTTTACTGCATATCTGCAACAATTTGCTTTGTTCGGTACTAAAAGTAGTGACAGAATCCAGGTATAGATAGGGGGGTGAGATAGTAATAACTCTGGTAGATAAAACAAAGAAATATATCCAGGAGAGGCAAGGAATTTATGCCTCCAAAACTTTCAAACAGCAGTAATGCTGTGCGCATTGCCACCTCGTGTGAAGGTTCTCCCGACCTGATGCTGCTGCGCATTTCTTCCAGCATCACCCATTCCAGCTCTCACAGAAATACACAGCGGAGCGTCTCCCCTCTAACTCCAGTGAATGGACTAGAATTGGGAGGAAAAAGTGGATGTGCCCTTTTTCATGGCACCAGCTGGCGTATTCTATCTTCAAAGTTTAAAGGTCCAGTCTTTTGAGCATGGGTGAACAGGTAAGTGGGTAAGATGGGCAAGATGAGTAATTGAGGGAAGTGAGCCAGGGAAAGGGGTAGTTCGGTTTAGTCGGACGGTCAGACAATTGTTGGGTCGGGGTGGGGGTGGGTAGTCTCGTGGTCGGATGGGGTGGGGGGGCGTAGGTCTGGTGGTTGGGTGGGGCATTAACAGAGTCCAGTCATGTGGATGTGGAGGGGGGCGGATAGTTGGTTCCAGGGCTAGTAGGGTGCAGTAGGGGAGGGGCTGATGGGGGTGGGAGATTTTGGTGGTCAGTTGTGGAGTTGTCCAGATGCTAGACCAGGAGAAAAATATGCCCCCCAGTGTTGCGGGGGGGGAGAGAGAGAGAGAGAGAGTGTACAGGAGCGGGCATGCCTCTGATTGGTGCCCCCAACCGCCATTTTACATGGGCGGGCCAAGGCCCACCCAGCGTGACGTCCGCCAGGAAGCGCTATGCACTCTCTGTGTGGGCGGGGCAGGATTCCTTCAGCCGGGAGTGCACTCTTGCACGCATGTGCGTAAAAGTACACACAGATCTCCCTGAGGCTAAGTGCTGCCTCAGGGAGATCAGCTTGGACTTAAAATTTTTAATAGAAATGATTAAAAAAATCCCCTGCCACGTCTCCTCATGTGACACTGTCACATGAGTTGGGACACATCCATAACTTTTATTGAAAGATTTGATAAAAATTTAAATACACTCATGAAACCTCATCCCGCCCGTGGATGAGGTTTCATGCTTTTTCTGAAGCCCACCGGGACTCCCGGTCTGCCCGCCAACCTTAAGGTTGGATGGGTAGGTCCATTAATTGTCCTAATTGGTTTTTCAATGACCCCAAGAGGCCATTGATGAGTTGGCGGGCGCGCAGCTGACTCAACTGTGCCCCCGCCGACCTGAAAATTGAGATGACACGGGGTGACGTCAGGAGTTCCACCCAACCTCACCCTGTGTCAGTTTACACGCCGGCGAGTGGGCTCTGCACTCGCTTGCCGACTGGAAGATCCTGCCCCAGGTTTTAATCTGTCCAATATTTCCTGGGTAACTGTTCAAGTTACCATGGATCTGTCTGAAGTCTTCTACTCTAGCTCAGAGTCAGAGATATTTGCATAGGGTCCCAGGGAGCAGGGGAATTGCCCATTGGAAGTTTGAACATACTGGGCAATTCTGACAAATGTCCACGTGTCAGGACTTCCACAGCGATCTGGAGACCGGAGGAATTGGGTCAATGTCTTTTAGTTAAAATTGTCTAAGTTTGAATGAGGTTGCTATCTAAAAGATAGTTAACTAAGGAAGAGAAAATCCGGGGTAATGATTGGAAAGCAGGAGTGCTAATGTTTCAACTTCAGGAGGTGGTAAGATTAAAAAGACCAGTTAGAGATAGCTGAAGCTAAGGATCAAATAAGGCATAAAGGGATGAGGAAGACCACATCAAGTATAAGAATGAAAATAAATAATATGCAAATGTGTTGCATGTTTCAGCAGACGCAAGTAATAAGCAAAACCCATGAATCTATTCAAAGACAGGAAGAGTCAGAAGAACTTAAATACAAGCTAGATAAATGAAGATTAAGAGCAAGGACTAGACTGCCACTGCTACAGTGGCCAACCATATGAAAAGTGAACTCATCACAATAACTGTAACAAGGAGATGGAAAAGCTTAAACAACTAAATCCCACTGGGGAATGATTCACATTGTAGGTCAGTACAATGAGTGTAACAGGGGAGAGTGACACATCAGACCAAGATACAAACTGGACTGACCTCGCACAAAGGGCAGAGCATTACCGAGTCAGCGAAGTGAATAAGGATTTTCATCATACACAGAAGGGCCCCCATACATTTAGTCAAATGAGAGATCAGAAGAATTTTGACACAGGAAGGAGTGCAGCCACCAGAGTGCAGTGCAGAGAATGCTGCAGGGTATGCGATGCAGATCATACTGCCCCTCTATACAGACATGCAATGACAAGAATTAGTAAAATCTATTCCTAAAATAATAGTAAGAAAAGGTGCAGGAGCTTCAATATCAGCAATAAAGCAAAATGTGGAATTAAGCAACTGTGACGAGAGAGAGAGAAGGTTCAAATTACATAAAACGCCTGTAGCCTCAGCTGGAGGCATACAGGAAGGCAAGCAGGAGTGGGTGGATGTTACAGCTGCAATGTGGAAAGCACTACTAGGAGGTAGTGGTGAGCAGGCTGCAATACAAGCAGTGATGAATTGTAAACAGAGAAAAACACAAGCCAGCTCATGCTTTTCCCACATGGCTGTGGAATAATTATAAGAACAAGTTTGCAATGGAACCAAATATATCAGTTCATAAGAGTTTGGTGGGGGCTGAACTGCAAATGTGGCTGGGGGTGGTTAAGGGAAGTTCAAGTGAATTTTACATGGTAATTGTAATGACTCAACGGAGTGGACAGACTCCAACAAGAAACAGATAAACTTTATCACAGAGAGCTTTTCGGGTGCTACCTGCTCGATCAGGACTCGTCAGGAAGCCCCACCCCCGGATTGCCCGCGCTTAGGGCTCATTGGTCGGAGCCTCCAAGAACATCACGTGATCCCTGACAGAGAGCAGGAGAGTCTATCCCTTCAGTTACTACATTTCCTCCCCCTTTAGTTTGTTTTACAATTTCTAATTACAGTGAAACAGTTGAATATCCAACAACATATACTTATATGCAACTTCAGGTGATTAAAGATCAAGGTCAAAATTTTATGTTCCACGGGCAGGCGGCACCCGACCAGATCGGGCACAAAATTGTGCACACTCGCGCGATATTTCATTTGGCAGGCGTGCGCAGCAGTCAAAAGCACACCTGCTGACAATTAAGCAAGTAATTAAGCCCATCAATGGTGCAATTGAATGCATTTTTACATGGCCCATCCAACTTTATGGCTGGCAAATGGGCCAATCGGCCAGGCGGCCTTTACATTTTTCATAAAACCTCATCCAGGGATGAGGGATGAAATCTCCGTAAGGAAATAAAATAAGAGGAAATACCTGGGGACAGCATTTTTATTAGGTAGGCTTTCAGCTGCTTGATTGTGCTGCATGGACATTTTTTGCAGCTTTTTTATGTTCTACTTTATTATTTGCAGGTCTGCAGCTCCCTGAGGCATCTGTCTGCCTTCAGGGAGCTCTCTTGAAGTGGCCACCCACTCCGGCAGTGAGATCGTCAGTTGCCTTCTTCCTGTCCCCACCCCCACAGCGAACACTGGCCTTATCCTCACTGAATAAACCTATTAATACTTTATGGCTTGACACAATGGTGAAATGTTGTCCATGTAGGCACAGGTGGAGTTTTTTCACTCCGAATACCACTGACAAACCTTCCTTTTCTAGCTGGAAATAACCCTTCTTAGCTGTGGAGAGAGTTCTCAAGGCATAGCTAATGGGCCTTTGTGATCCATTTTCCATTTTATGTGATAACCCGGCTCCTATACCATAAAAAGAGGCATCACATGTTAATACCAACTCATTCGAAGGGTCGTAGTTTACCAATAAACGTGACAAATGCAAGTTTTTTTTACTTTCGCAGAAGCTTCTTCCTGTTGTGAAGTCCATGACAAACAATGATCCTTTTTTAACAAGTGTAATGGTGCAAACACAGTTGATAAGTTAGGCAAGAAGCGGCCATAGTCGTTAATCATACCCAGGAAGGGCTTGGGTTCAATTACATTGGGCAGTGAGGGTGCATCTTTTATTGCCCGAACTTTCTCTTCTACCAAATGCAAACCCATGGCATCCACCCTGTGACCCAGGTAAGTAACTTCTGGCACTTGAAATGTGCATTTTTCCTTCTTTAACCATATGCCAGCTTCCATGAAACTTTTTAGCACCTCCTCCAGGTTGGGCCAAGTATTCCGTCTTGGTTGACACTGTTATCAGAACATTATCTAGGTATACTACTAGTCGGGGAAGTCTTTGCAAAAGACTCTCCATTGTTCTCTGGAAGATAGCGCTTGCAGACAATACTCTAAAGGATAGGCAAGTGTACTGATAAAGACCCTTGTGTGTGTTAATAGTCACGCATTCTCTCAAGGTGCTATCCAGTTCTAATTGCTGGTAGGCATGGTTCATACCCAATTTCGTATTGGACTTGCCTCCAGCCAGCTTCGCATATAAGTCGTCTATCCTTGGAATGGGGTACTTGTCTAGAATCGTAAAGGTCTACGGCACAGAAAAAGGCCCTTTGGCCCATCAAGTCTGCGCCGATCAAACAAGTACCTAACTATTCTAATCCCATTTTCCAGCACTAGGCCCATAGCCTTGTATGCCATGGCATCGCAAGTGCACATCCAAATACTTCTTAAATGTTATGAGGGTTTCTGCCTCAACCACCCTTTCAGGCAGTGAGTTCCAGGTTCCCACCACCCTCTGGGTGAAAAAGTTCTTCCTCACATCCCCTCTAAACCTTCTGCCCTTTACCTTAAATCTATGCCCCTTGTTATTGATCCCTCCACCAAGGGGAAAAGTTCCTTCCTGTCTACCCTATCTATGCCCCTTAGAATTTTACGCACCTCAATCATGTCCCTCCTCAATCTCTGAGGAACAGCCAGTGCTATAAAATGTAAAACAAAAACAGAATTACCTGGAAAAACTCAGCAGGTCTGGCAGCATCGGCAGAGAAGAAAAGAGTTGACGTTTCGAGTCCTCATAACCCTTCAACAGAACTAGATAAAATGTATGCTGAGACAGCTCGGAGGAGAACAAAAAGGGAGGAACCCTGCAGAGGTGAATTGTGGAGGGCAGGTGGAGGAAGAGTATTGAGTGAAGCCATATGGAATGCAATGGAGAATTAAAGGAGGACAAATCATATCAGTGGTACCTATGAACAAATGTGGTCTTGCTGCTGTGGATGGGGCAAATGCCAAATACAGAAATACATACAAATTACAATGTGAGGGCAGGCTATTTGACTCAACCATCCCACAGTCATCCAGCCTCCATTCAAACCAAAACTTTTAATCTCAATTTACCCACTCTGTTCCCGTATCCATGCAATCCCTATTCTTTCATTCACCAATAAAATCTAACATATGTAAGGAATTTAAATGGATAATCGTGATAAATGAGTAAAGGCAGTAATTATGCATTCAAGGTCATTATGGAGAAAAAGGGGCATTATACACAGGACAATAGGAATGAAGATGATGCAGAGCTTTAGTGTGGGCCCTTTGAAGCTTGATAATGACAGGAGTTTAGAAGATAAGGGTAAAACACTGGTGGAAGGTGGGGCTGTTAACTATACCCATACACAATGAGATGTAAAATAGGTGCGTGGTCAAGAGCTGTACTGGTAGAAGCAAAAAGTGAGTTATAGAGACAAGTTAGTAAGGAGATGGAGAAAAGCTTAATAATAATTTGAAGGGATTAAAGATAGCAAGATCCATGTGAGGTCATGAAGTAAGAAAAGAAACTGAAGAATAATTACCGGGCTTGAGGGCAAAGAGGAAAATGACAGAATGATAAAAAGAACAGCCTATACAGATTGATGTAGAAGGAAGAGAAGTTACAATGATATGAGGATATAGAGGAAAAGAGTATACTACATGGGACATGATTGAAAGATAAGGAAAAATTGTGAAGGAGAAGGATAGTAACAAAATTAAAATGAGGGATGTAAAGAGAGGAAAGCGAGAAATGGGGGTCAGGAATGTGAAAGAGGAAAGGGGTGAATAATGAAAAACAGGGAAGGGGTGAATGATGCAAGAGAGTGTGGGGGTAAGGAATGCAAGGGAATCGGGTGAGCAGAAAAGGAGAGAGAAGAATGAGTGGGCAAAGAGATACAGAGTGATACAAAGTAGGAGAAGCAGATAAAGAGATGACCAAGAATAAAAGACAAGTAAAAGGGAAAGATGCATGTGATAAAAAAAATGTTTAAAAACTCCTCATAGCACTTGAAATGGGTCAGAAGTGAATGGTCAATGGGAAAGGGAAGGCCTTTAACATCCTTTATGACCCAGGCATAGTCTGAAACTTTAGCCATGGAGAACATTGCTTGTGGTGGCCCAACAAGACCTGGCAGCATTCAGACCAATCATGCATCAGGTATAGCCCTCCCTCAGACTGGAAGGTTCAGCAATGGAAACAGTGTGAAGGAAAAGATGGGGATAGGGTTGATGGTGCCAGAGATGGAGGACCTGTTCAGTAAATTGACAGAGACAAAGTGTTAATGGAGGGCAAAGGTCATGGAGGTGGGATTGGGAGTTCGGGAATGTGTTAGTGAAGGAGATGGATGGGAATAAGCAACTATGTATAAAAGGTAATTACACCTGTATTTCCAGAATTTGTATGTAATCCCAGTGTAAAAAGGGAGGGACACTCTTTCTGGGTTTTGACTTATATTTATTTCACAGCGTGACTTCAGAAGACTGAAAAGATGGAAACAAAGAAACCAGCCTGAATTAAAAATGTGAAATAAAATCACCCAGCCCCACTTTGAAAAAATCTAAATAAAATTAGGAACAATCCTTCATACTTAACTAAAAATTCTGAAAAACTTATGATCTTACCTAATGTGGCAGTTATGTAGCTTTGGTAAGTAAATTAAGCAACCAAATGATAACTTAACATGGGCTCTTTAACTTCAAGCTAGGGATCAAATCATTGGTGAAAAGTTGCAACCAATCCAGTCGGTAATGGACTGACTGAACAGGAACATCAAAATCCAATGATATATCTGCTCAAAGAACTGTGCAGCTTCTATAAATTCAGGAACAACTGTAAGCAAATTGTAAGAAAATCTGACGATTGACGCCAAAAACATCACCTACATATCTGACTTAAGACTTCCAGCAAAATTATTGCAGATTTACAGTATTTGCTGCAAAAGTAAAATTCAATAAGAAAAGCAACTTGCTGGAAAGATAAGAAACCATTGCAACTGCAACAGATCAAATAATATTGTTACATCATTTCAATATGATAATATTAATATGATAATATATGCAAACAAGATGATCAGTGCGGTATACCCGCAGCTAAACTAATGTCAGATGGCTGTTTTGCGGTGAGTGTGTGGCCACCTGGAAAGTTAATCTCATAGCAATTCAACTTCAAACAAATTGCAGTTCAAGTACAGCTGGTGCAAAGCTTTAAAATTGGAAAATTTATGAGCTGAACAGCAGCCCCACTCACCAGCAATGCACATTAAAATTCAGGAACACGAGTACAATTTTGCAGCCATTAACTAGAACAGCCACATAAGTATTGCTACAAAGCAGGTCATATGTTGAGCATTCCCGCAGTAAACGACTAACCTCCTGACACCCCAAAGTCTTTCGACCATCCACAATGCACAAGTCAGGAGTTAGAAATGTTTTGAAAAACGCGCCACTTTACTGGATGAGTGCAGCTCCACAACACTCAAGAAGCTTAACACTGCCCAGGATAAAGCAGCCCATTGACTGACACCCCATTCACCTTCTTAAACATTCATTTCCACCACCAGCGGCGCACCTTGGCTATAGTGTGCATCATCTAAAACTGCAGCAACTCACTAAGGCTCTTATTGTAGCACTTCCCAAATCCATTACCTCTAGAAGGATAAGGGCAACAGGCACATTGGGAAAACTCCCAGCGCAAGTTCCAATCCAAGTCATGCATCATCTTAACTTGAAAATATATCACTGTTCCTTCATTATCCCTGGATCAAAATCCTGGAACTTCTTCCCTAATAGCACCTTGGGAGTACCTTCACCACGCAGACTATCGTGGTTCAAGTCAACGGACTCACCACTTAATCAAGGGCAATTACAGATGGCCACTGAATGCTGGCCTGGCCAGTGATACTCATGTCCAGTGAATACATTTTTAAAAAATCCAGCAGTATTAGGCAAATTACCCAAGCATCCTCATACAAAAATTCTTCTTGAAATTGATTACTGTGAGGAACATCTGCCTAAAAGCATTATATTCTCTGGCATAATCAAAATCTTGCATTAATACTTGAATACTAAACACGCCAGAACCAAAAAAGCAAACCAACTGCAGTGGAATGACATGAAATAAAACCAGGTGCCCCTGGAATTTCCATCAGATTTCTTCCAATCTTACGGTAACGTCTATAAAAATAGCCATTTTAAGCTATTTAAGCCATTTCTCTGGGATTTCTGGCAATTTTCTGTCTCAGATCTTTTGCAAGCAGTTCTGGTTTTGTTCCATTTACAATTCCTATACATAACTATTCAAATCTTACTTAAGTTTTGAGTTAAAGTCATATCTTAAAAAAGGTTTCTTTATCCAGGATGAGAGAATATAAGGGTGACCTGGAGAAAGTTTTATTCACTAGTTTGTTTCAGATATGAAATGCCAAAAGCAGTAGTCATTTCTATGTTTCCTTACTTAAAGTTATTCATGCCTCAGGAATGAATTCATTTTGACAGAAAAGCAAAATTTGAAATAAAAACAGAAAATACTGGAAATACTCATACTTTCCTGATTAAAGGTCATCAATCTGAAGCGTAAACACTATGGGGAGAATTTTCTCCCCATCAGGCAGGCTGGTTGGGAGCGGGAGTGGGCGCTAGGCCGATCGCTGCCATTTTATGTGGGTGGCCCAGTATGACGCATGCCTAGAAACACTCAGCACTACCTGTGTGGGCGGAGGGAGGAGGGAGAGAGGAGGCCTGCACTCTTTCGCGCAAAGCGCAGAAATCTCCCTGAGGCACGGAGCTGCCTCAGGGAGATTAAGTTCAGTTTTAAAATTTTAAAATAAAGAAAGCTGAAAATCATGTGACAGCATCACATGAGCTGGGACGTTTATGAAATATTTTTAAAAATTTTATTAATTTAATAAACCTTTCATGAAACCTCATTTCACCCGCGGATGAGTTTTCATGAAAAATGCAAAGGCCACCTTAAGGCTGGACGGGCAGCCCTGTCCAATTGCTTCATTAGTTTATTCAGGGCCTTAACAGGCCTTTGACAGTTCGGCAGGCATGCAGCCAACTCCAGTGCATGCTCGCCAAACAGTAGATTGGAAGGACATGCGGTGACGTTGGGACACACGGCCAACGTCCCCGTGTGTCATTTTACTGATCAGCGTGCGGGGCTGCCAAACAGAAAATTCTGGCCTATATTTCTCCCCACAGTCGCTGCCAGATCTGTTGAGTATTTTCTGTTTCAATTTTTATAGATCCACTTTCATCTTGTGAAAATTTGGGCTTATGCTTGCTGTAGCATTTTACCTCCATTGCACTTCTTTCTTCATGCTGCTTTAGTGATTACAGAGGTTTATATATAGGGAGGCTGCACCTAGCATGAAAATAATGCTGAAAATCCGTCATCTTCTGAATAAAAAGAAAAGAAATTAAACCAAAATAGGAGCACAGGCAACATTTTTTAAAACCAATAAATGCATGAGTGTTCTGCTAGCTGGAATTGCACTCTAGCCAACTCAAAGAAAACTAAATGTAAAATTATTCCCTTGAGCTATTCTAACTATAAGATAAATACATATACAGACACACACATGCACACAAGCTTAGGCTTTTATGACATGTAAAAATGCACTTTTGGGACGGGCATGAAGAAAGCTCCAGTACAATATAATAGATGTGTTATATAAGTTGCTACAGAAACTGAATAGAAATTGTGCTGGAGATGATTAAGAACCAGTTTTTGCAGTATTTACTATCATGAATTGCTAACTAAATCCTAGCATGTGTGAGGTGAAAAAGCTTCCATGAATGCTCTTCTTACTCAAGTTATTAGGAAATATACAGAAAGTTGGAGTAACTATGCTTTCAATTTCCTCTCCATCTCTCCAGGAATGTGCCAAATCACCATTTCACCTTAATTAGAATTTTTTCTTTACACAGTTTTTGGAGTTGAATTTTTTTTTATGTGTAGGCTCATCTTCAATGCTAGAACTGAATACCAGAATGGATATTTGAAAGATCAAAATGTGGAAATAAAGCAGACTTTACTATAGTAACAAGGTGACATAATACCTCATCTTACTACATTTATTCCACTCAAAGTTGTTCCATGATCCACAATTCCAGAAACATTCTATATCCAGAAGTGCGATTCAAGTTTGATGAACAGCATCTTTTCTTTCCGTTTTGCGCTTTACAGCCCTCTGACCTTGAAACTGACCTTACTAACTTCAGACTTTTGCATTAGCTACTTTGCTTGTTTCTATTTCACATCTCCATAAGCCTATCCTCTTGTTTAAGCTTCGCACATACTGTGTTTCTTAAATTATTTTAATTCCATTCATTGTGGTTCTACTTATCATCTCATATTAATATTACTTCAGTAATTTCACCCATTTTCCATATAAGCACTTTATAGGTCATTCGACTTCCTTGTGTGAACATATGATTTTCCCCTGCCTTTTCCTACCGTCCGATTTTTTTCACAATGCTGCTCATCTGTAATTTTTTTTCTTGTTCCGATAAAGGGTTTCATCTACCTGAAAAATGTTAGCTTTCCGTTCTCCACTGAATGTCTTCAGAATTTTCATTTTATTTCAGATTTACAGCAACTGCAGTTAGTTGTCTTTCATCTAAGCTAACTACTGGTTGCTTCAGCATACTAGTTCACCTTCTCCAGTTCCCAGTGATGGCGACTGTAGTTCACGTTAAAAAAAAGCCTTTACAATTTTATTAAAACATGTTAATTTCCGCTAAAAAACTTATTTCCCTGTTTAATCATGTATGGTTCTGTGTGCTCTGATATTGTCATTTTTTTAGGAATGGACTGAAAAGATATAAATATCTGACAAAAAAGCCACCAAAGCAAAATATGCTCAAGTGCTGTTTTTGAGTTTTAAAAAATTGTTTAGTATCTGCAGCAATAAACTGCACTACTCAAGTTACCATTTCAGTATCAATTAAATTGCACAAGCCGTATAAACACTGTGGCTACAAGAGCAACTTAGAGGCTTGGAATCCTGCAGCAAATAACTCGCCTCCTGACTTCCCAAAGCCCGTCCACCATCTACACAAGTCAAGAGTGTGATGGAATACTCCCCACTTGCCTGGATGAGTACAGCTCCAATAACACTCAAGAAGCTTGACACGGTCCAGGATAAAGCAGCCTGCTTGATTGGCCCTCCAATCACAAACATTCACTCCCTCCACCATACAAGTAGTGGCAACGGTGTGTACCATCTACAAGATGCACTGAAGGAACTCACCAAGACTCCTTAGGCAGCACCTTCCAAATCCATGACCACTACCATCTAGAAGGACAAAGGTAGCAGACTCATGGGAACACCACCACCTGGAAGTTCCCCGCCAAGCCACTTACCATCCTGATTTGGAAATATATTGCCATTCCTTCACTGTCGCTGGGTCAAAATCCTGGAACTCTCTCCCTAAAGCACTGTAGGTGTTACCTACACCACATGAACTGCAGCAGTTCAAAAAGGCAGCTCACCACCACATTCTCAAGGACAATTAGGGATGGGCAGTAAATGCTAGCCTAGCCAGCGACGTCCAATGAATTATTAAAAAATTACACAGACTGTTCATCTCCAAAGTCTAAAACATTCATGCTATTTAATAAGAGCACTCCAGATACTTTATTGATATATTTTATGTTTGGGTAATCTATTAGGTGGAAACAAATTGGATGAACAGAAAATGGAGTAAAAGCCATCTTCATCTGCTATCCACTGCAGCTAGACAGAATGCAATAACTGAAGCTGTGGAGGTACAAAGGGAAAAAAAATGAAGAACTGCCTATTGTTGTTAAACGCCTAATATTACACTTGTCACAACAAGAGTGCTTTGCATATTTCTAGCGGTGTTATGACACAGCAGTTGGTAAAAGCTGGGTTGTTTAAATCCCAGGGGGAAACTTGAACAACTGTCATAACCTATATTTTCAATTGGTATGTTTGAGATGCAGCTCTGAATTCAAGAATAAGACCACTGAGCCTCAAGAGGTTTTTTATATAAAACTAAATTAAACATTTATTAATTTAACAAATTAAACACATATATATGTCTACAAATTACTACCATAATATCTTTTAAACAAATCCCCAAATTAATCAATCCCAGGTAAATCTTCACCAAGGTAACAATAACCCAAAGACTTTGAACAATACCAGACAAAGCAGATTCGACCTTACAAATTCAAAATGAGATCTCTTGCAATTTGGTTATTTTGCAGACAGTTGTAGGCTTGCAGGCTGGTTAGATCTTAAATGCCTCTAACTTACACACACAAACTCCCTTTCTGTTTATACCTAGCTTCCTCTTTGAATGTAAATTTCCCATTGTATTACTAAGTTTTTAAATTTTATCTATACTAACAATAATCCTTTCATTCCCCCAATTTTATTAATAATATTAGCACATTGCTTGGTGTCTGTCAGCTAGGAGCAAGATTTTAACCATTCTTTTGAATGGTTTATTCAGCAAATGTAAATGTACTCTTTACCTTCTATCCTCACTTACTGTTTACCTAATTACCATCTCAAACTAATATATATCAAAGCACCCAGACTAGCTGGCTTTAATCCAATTAAGCCACTCACAGACATACACATAGACACAGGCCCTACTACAATTCCAATTAAACAATAATTTCCAATAACATAAGAGACATTAATATCTCTTCATGACAAGTGACTTCAGAATTTAATGGCAGCAACTAACAATAATGCCTCTTCTAAGGCTGTACAAAAGTGCCCAAAAAGTAGCAAATTCATCAATCACACCGTCAGTTGGCACTCAGAAGGTAAACCAAAAAAAATTGACCTTTCCAAAAAGTTTGCTTTATTTTATCTTTATGGACTGAAGATATCAGATCACAGAAATCTAAATTATGTTTAATGTGGGATGAAAACATACGAGACAATAAAGGAACTCTCACATAAATTCATATGAAAGCTATCTGTGCATTAAAAATTAAAAAAAAACATGATTACTATCAACTGTTTATTTTTCACTTGCTAGAACAGGAATAGTACAGGAACAAATGTTTCAAAATTAAGCGATGAAATGCAGTCAGAAAATAAATGATGATGATAGAAATAATGCATAAATATCTTCATCAAATAATGACTTACATGAAAAATAAACACCACAGTGGTATATTTATTTATTTATTGCAGTATAACAATCTTGGGACAGTATTCCACAGTCAAGAATCTGATTCTGCAGAGAGACATATGCACAAGAGACATCCTTTTTTTTAAAAAAAATGAACAATGAATTCTAGCAACAATAACTTGTATTTCTATAACAACTTTAACACAGAAAAAAATACCAAGACTTCACAGCTGTATAAACAGAACAAAATAATAACACCAAGCCAAAAATGAATATTAGGAGGATCAACTAAAAAAGTTTGGTCAATGGTGCTTTTTAAGCAGTGCCTTAACAGAAGAAAAGGGTGTAGAGAGACAGAGGTTTAGGGAGTGTATTAGGCCCAAGACTGCTGTAGGCATGGCTACTAATGGTAGGGTGAAGGAAACTAGGTATGCATTATAGACTTGAATTCAAGCATCGCACAGTTCTGAGGGGGTTGGAAGGCTGGAAAGCTCGACCAAGGTAGGGAGGCATTAGGCAGTGAAGGAATTTAAACACATGGTGAAGAGTCAGCTGCAGTCACAGGATGGGGAAAGTGTGGAGGGGGTTGAAATGGGGAGATCAACATAAAAGGAAAGTTTGGCAGAGGCTTCCTTAAGGGGTCGAGGTGGAGAGCACTCCTGTTACTCCATGGTACAAGGAGTGCTGTTTACCTTGCAGATGACAACCCCTGCCTCCCATTCACTGGCTGGTTTCCTGACCCTTAGGAAACTCATGCAGCTATTGACAAACTTAAATCAAGCTCCATATGCACAATGGGAGCCTGACTTCAGGAAGTGCCCCAACACCGGGGACAGGGCACCAATGTCACAAAGCCCACCGACACCACAAAGCTCACCACCAGAAAGACAACAATGGAATGTGTATGTTGGGGGCACATTCCCTGTATTGTTAATCCACGATGATATGTATTGGGCCAAATCGCCAGTTTCTATGTTGTATATTCTATGTAATTCCATGTAAAAGTTCAATTCCGTGGTGTGTACTTGCATCAGTCACAAACCAGTTACCTGCAGTAAAATCAAGACTACAAAAGACTTTGATAAGTTTTTCATATTTTCCCTAGAACCATTATTTGGTTTTGATTTTTGCAGTTTCCAAGAAATTGTCTTAAAGGTGGAAACAAAATACCTTATTCATCAGGGATGAAATCCAAAACAATGGAAAACTGCACAAATGAAGCAATACCTGACAAAAACTTTTCCCTTCCATATATAGCTCCACCAAATTAAAAGAGGTAGAACTTACTTACTGGACATCCTTGCGCCGGTTTGCAAAAATCTAAAGCAAGAAGCTAGATGCACATGTGAAAATGTGCTGACACCGGAATCCATTAGACCAAGAGGAATAAATTTTAGAGCGGATTACTATTTTCCTTCACTGGGTCAGACTTAACAGGCAGGGAGACTTAGCTTTTGAAATGTAACCAGCACCATAAAATTGTCCAATTTCCCACAAACACACCCATTTTGCCTTTTTAAAAACAACAGCTGAGCGATGTTGAACTGATACAATTTCTGTTAAAAATGCAAGGAAGTAAATAACAATTACCGTCTTGGCGAGCCAACACTATCAGCAGTGAAGATAAAGAAGTGCCATTGCTGGCAGTGAAACAGCTAGACATTGGGATATTAGCAGCAAAAAGGCTTCCCATTTGGAAAAACTAGGATACAAGTCACAATTTTCTTTACCAAATCTTCTAATTTTTATTATGTCTATTCTTGCAGAATATATCTCAAATATCAGAAATATGCTGTGCAAGGAGTTTTAAAGAAAGAATATGGCAAATGTTCTACCTACCCACTTAAAATTACAGGAATTAATAAATATTAAAACATTTGTTCAAAAATATCTGCAATTGAAAATGTGGCTTTTCAGTAAAAAGCAATTCTTACACTAATTTAGTGTCCAATACTTCAACTATTGTGCTAAAAGTGCAGTCCCAATGTCCATGCGTCACAGTCTTGAAGTCATCACGCAGGCTGAGTAAAATGTATGATGGGCCATTGGAAAATATTATTTTATGGGTATTGGTGTTCCAAATAAAAACCCCTTCTCTAACCAATTTTCTCTGAATTTACCTGTCTTTTTGGTGTCCATTTTTTTCTTCCTAGGCTTTGAGCTTAAAATGAGGCCTCATCATTGAATGCAACAAGTTGATCAAACAAAGGCTTCTGATCTAATATTTATGCCAGCTACTCCAGTCTACCAATGCCCCTACTGTAAATTTGCACAGTCAGGTCAATGTGATAACTTGTTGATCTGTGTAGCTTTTAAGGAGTACAACATCTGGGGTTACAATTATCTCAGCAGCCACTTCCTCCATAGCTTGTTTTGCATGCTTTTCTCATAACTATAATGCCAAAGCTAAACCACATCAGGTAGTTTTCAATATCCATATCGGTTATGATTTCTCCAGGCTCACTACAAAACCCAACAACGTAAATAGTCAAACAGCTGAACACATTCGTCAAGCCCACGAAGCAACCAGGACTTTTCCTTTGTTTTGAATCTTTTCAGTTTGTAAATTGACTCTTAGGGTTGCAGGATCTCTCATGAACAAAGCCAGTTTACTCTCAATAAAGCTAGCAAATAACTGATACCATGGGCAGAATCTTCTGGTCCCGCTAGCAGAGGAAGGTTTGGCGGGCAGGGGAACTTATTTTGGCAGGAGGCCAAAAATCAGTTTTCCGATAGCAGGACGAAATTTTGGAATTAAGTTCTTGGGACATTAAAAGCAGATGGAACTTCCCAACCAACAATATCGGGAGGCTATTCTGCATATAGAACCATAGAAAAGTTACAGCACAGAAGGAGGCCATTCGGCCCATCTTGTCCATGCCAGCCCGCAGGCACCCAGGTGCCATTTCTAATCCCATGTTCCTGCACCCGGCCCATAGCCCTGCAGCTTACAGCACTTTAGGTGCAGATGCAGGTACATTTTTAAAAGAATTTAGAGTTTTTGCCTCTACCACCAAATTGGGCAACGAATTCCAGACACCCACTACCCTCTGTGTAAAAAAGTTCTTCCTCATGTCCCCCCTACACCTTCTGCCACTTATCTTGAATCTATCCCCTGGTTCTAGAATTCTCCACCAAGGGAAACAATTTTATCCTACCTTCACATATGGTACATGCTCATTAAAAGGCCAGCTCATCAGTATCAAGTCCCCCTCCAAGTAAGCTCGCCACCAGTGTGAAACTAGAATGTTCATTTTTACAACTGCATATAAGTGGCGTGCACTTGGCAAGGCTGCCTTCTTCCATTATCAACTGAGTGTTACCGCTGCATTGTCCCCTTTGCAGAGCGTCTGTAACTGCCAGATTATGCTCGAGACCAAGTGGCGAAAATGCAAGTTGTGTAGAAGGTGATCAAAGAAGGGAGGAAGGGAGAGCGGGAAGGGTGGAGCGGTGGCCAGGCAAAGGTGGAAGGAGTAATCCAGGCTGTCTGGGTGCCCTTTAGATATGGCACCTGGGCTTTTAACCCTATGAGGTAACAGCAGGGATGGCAACTTCCTGCTCACCCCCACCAATAGAATCGTTGAGCTCCATGCGGATGCATATGTAATGAGGTGAAAAGCGCAGGATTGCATTTGGTCAGCCATCGCCCTGGCAACCCTACTCCCACCCCCCATGAAAAATCACTCCCACTTCCATGCCCACCACTGGACATAGACTCCAGAACGGAAGGTCTAGCCCGTGTCTTCTTCATTAAGAGAAAATTCATTTGAAAACAACAATTTTGCTATGTATCGAAGTTCTGAGATTTGCAAAACAAATTGAAAATAGTTACATTAAAATGTATAAACTGAAATTACTGCTGGCTATAGCAAGAACCTCCTCTCATTCACTCTGCTTCCAATCTACCTATCAGGGTATCTAAAGCTGCACTTACACTTTAACTGTAGCATGGGTGCTAAACAGTTTAACCTGCACTATCACTACATTTATAGAGTGTAAATTTATCCAAATCCCACTCTGAATTTTATGGAGCCCGTCAGAGCTGGCACGACGATTGAGGTAAGGAGGCCAGGAGAATCAGGCGGGGGTATCCTTGTCCAATTCCTGACATCAGGAAACTGTCCCCAATTTAGTCAGGGACAGGAAGGGCTCAATGCAGGAATCCCACCTGCTAGTGTCAGGATGCCAATTAGGCTCATAAATGGACTGCTCAAGGCCAATCATCCCTGAGCCCACCAGAATTTAGGGGTTTAAAAGGGGCTCACACAGGTCTCCTGTGGCTCCCAAAAGCTGCCCTGTAAACCCTATCAGGTTTGTCTGCAACTTGGTAGGGGAGTCACTCATTGACAGGCATTCAGTGCCTGATCAAAGGACCCAGCATCAGGTAGAGGGGACCGTTGAAAGCCACCTGTGCCCATGCATCCAACCCCGCTACCCCACCTCACCAGTGACCCCCTCCCCATGATCCCTATCGCACCCACATTCACCTATAGCCAGGGATCCACGTCAATGATCTAGCTAGGCCTTCTGGCTACCAGCAGCAGCCACCACTCCGGGTACCCCAGGACAAAAAAAACAGTAAAAGCTGGAAAATAAGAATACTGGTCTGAACTGGTCTTGCATACCTTAAAATGGAACACCAGTAAAAACTAGGAAATAAGAATACTAGTCCGAACAGTTTTTCCTTCTGGGTGGAACTGCTAGCAATGGAGCGCTGCTGGTCACTGACCGGCTGGCAGCTCTCAGGGTAAGGATTCTGCTCGCCGGGGCTTTAATTGTGACGGAGACCCAACAATGACTAGTTAAGTGCCTAAGTGCCTTAAATAGCATGAGGACTGCAGCATCAGGGTTGGAGTTTTTGATTCCAGCTGGTCCTCTACTGGTGGGGAGGGGGGCTTGTGTCACCAGAACTAAATTCCCCCCTTGAATCTGAGCAAAGTGGAGTAAAATTCCCTAGACTAGGCAGTCTCACTCCACTTTAAACTCAGTCAGACCTGAACTCCCAATTCTTTCACAGTTTAGCATCAATTGGAAGCCAAAACCGCATTATGCAGATGTTAAATTTGTACTCTGAATGCACCCTAGGTTTCTAGTCCCTCTCCCAATTCTGTACCATATGGTGAATATTTTTGGTTTCTGGTTATTTTCAGCAACTCTAATCTTATGTGCACGTATTATCACATCACGTTGCAAAAAAAAGAACACATTTAAAAATTGTGAAGTGGAAAAAAGATGGAATAAAGTTGGAAAGTGTGGTTTTCAGAAATGTCAGCTTCCTGATTGATTAATTATTGGCATGAGAACATTGTAACAAAAAAAAAATTGATGCTAAACAAGATTTTTACTTGTACTAAAATGTTAAACATTAAAATAAGTGTTCAATAACAGTGGAACAAGACAGATACTCAAAACATATTAATTCCCAACTCTCATAACTAAAGTAAACTACAGTCCCCAGCTATTAAACAAAAGGGATCCCTTAAACGTCATCAAACTGTTAGGCACGCTCCAAATCTAATGATTCATACTAAATGTAGTACAGTTTTATCAACATGTCATAGTAAAACCTTAAGTGCCATGTACTGCAGAGCTGATTTCCTTTCATGGCATGTTGTGAATACAGGGAACCAAATAATTCAATAACTGCACATGGAGTTCCTCATTAAAACACACAGTGATGTTGTACTTTCTCTTTTTTAGCTGAAATAAAACATATCTCCAAACTAAGTCAATCGTAACATCTAGGTTAATGAAAACCTGAAAAACCATTTGAATATACAGCAGATATTCCGAAGTAGCAGGCTACCAGTTAACAATTACCATAATGGGTAATATTTATATTTATGCCAGAAAAATCAACTGCTACGCTGAAGCTTGCAAAAACACCTCTAATATTAACTACCCGAAATTCTAAATAATTTTCTCAGAAGCCATTTGGCTTAATGTGTCACTTGCATACCATCAAAACCCTATAAGTTAAAGATCAGGTTATCCTGATCTTCCTATTAGTTTGCAAACATGCTATGGGTAGCACCAGATCCATGGGTCCTGATTTAGGATTCTTCCACAATGTGAACAGTTATTTTCAAATACTACACGAAACTCAAAATGAAGAAAGAAAGAAAGAAAAATCGACTACAAGTAAAAATTACGTGGCTCGGTTTGAATTGCCAGGGCTTGGGGCTGATTAAGTGCTGAGTAATACAGCATAAAAAGTCTTCCTCTCTCTTTCAAAATATTCAACAGACACAATCACAGCTTTCCATGCCTAAATGCTTGATACGCCTGCATGATGGAACTCACAACTCAAATTAATCTACACAATTTAAAAATTATTAATTTAAACCACTTCAAAGCATTTACAGCACAGAAACAGGCCATTCAGTCCAACAGTTCTATTCCTGTTGTTGCAAGTGTGAGGTTTTACAGGATGGTTATGTTTTGGAAAAATGGAGTGCATGTGATCTCCTACTAGTTCTGTCCAAGGATAAGCCTATGTGACCTTGTTGCCATGGGGGCTGTGGGCCCAGGTCAAGTCCTATTAAAACTCAATTGCCAGTTTTCACAACTGGACATAGAAGAAAGGAGCAGCTGGCCTTGCTTACTGACTCAGAAACTCAAACTGGATACAGAAAGAGAGAGAGACACACAGAGCGAGAGGAAGAGAGAGAGAGGCAAAGAGAGAGAGACAGACAGACAGACAGGCAGACAGAAAGACAGAGAGAGAGGGAGATGGAGAGACAGAAAGAGAGAGACAGAAAGAGAAAGAGAGAAAGAGAGAGAGAGAAAGAGAGAGAGAAAGAAAGAAAGAGAGAGAAAGAGAGACAGACAGAAGGTAGAATTTTCCAAGCCTGCTAATGCTGGCTGTGTTTGGTGGCGTGAGCAGACAATATAATGAGAGGGTCAAAAAATCAGTTTCACGACATCGTGAAACCAGTTTGTAATCGTCACCTCTGCCTGTTAGTGGCGGGCCACATTTCCCACCATTGGATATTGGGAACCTCATTGTAATACATCTGCATGTCATTATAAGTCCAACCAACTGGAATCATCCCCCTACGCTGGATCATCCGAGCAAACTGGTATGCGTTTCACTACAGCATTTATATGGCGTGAACTTGGTGTGCTGCACTTCAAGAGGAACTCAGGGGTGAGTGCACAGTAACTGCAGCACTCGCCAGGATCGACTGTTGGATTTCAAAGTTTGAGGTGTCACACATTCAGGCAAGTCATATTTTCCTGGCTGGCTGAGTGTGGTGCCGAGGCACAGGATGCTCTGTGGTTCAGGCGAGCTGAAGGGGGGTGCAAGGGCTGCACTGCGGTTGATGGTAGTGCACAAGCACGTGCAGGGTGGCAGATGTACGAACGAACGGGTGGGTGGGGGGGAGGGAGGGAAACGGCCACACATTAGGTAAACCTTGTACAAAGTGACCATTCCTCTGCAGCCAAAACAGTTCAGATGCAGCCACAATGAGTCTGAGAGCATCGCGGATAGCACATTTGGAGAGGTGGTCACACCGCAGCTGAAGGGACTTGAGGAAGGAAGGGAATGGGTGGCCACCAGGCAGTCCAAGAGAAACAGGAGTCCCCTGGGGTCCCGCTCGCAAATCGGTATTCCATTTTGGAGGGTGATGAGGATGCTAGTTCCTCCAGGGAGTGCAGGCAGAGCCAAGCTTCTGGCACCAATAAGCAGCCTGTCTGTACAGGAGGGGAGGAAGAGAGGAAGAGCAATAGTAATAGGGGATTCTATAGTTAGGGGAACAGATAGGCACTACTGAGGCCGTCAGCGTGACTCCAGGATGGTGTGTTGCCTCCCTGGTGCCAGGGTCCGGGATATCACTGAACGGCTGCAGGTGATAAGGCAGAGGTCATGGTACATGTTGGTACCAATGACATAGGTAGAAAGAGGGATGAGGCCTTGCATCAAGAATTCAGGGAGTTATGCAGTAGACTAAAAAGCAGGAGATCTCAGGTTGTAATCTCTGGATTAATCCCAGTGCCACGTGCTAGCGAGCTAGAAATAGGAGAATAGGACAGATGAATACGTAGCTTAAGAGTTGGTTCAGGAGGGAGGGTTTTAGATTCCTGAATCAGGGGACGAGGGTGCGCGCAGGGAGAGAGAGGGCGCGCCAGGAGAGAGAGGGCTCGCCAGGAGAGAGAGGGCACGCGCGCAGGGAGAGAGAGCGTGCACAAATAGCACTTGCGTAAAAGGAGAGACACCATCCACAGGGAGAGCGTGTACGCAGAGGGAGAGAGAGAGCATGCAGAGAGAGGAAGCGAGCACAAAGGGTGAGAGTGCGCGCGCAGGGAGAGGGAAAGATCACATGCGCAGGGAGAAAGAGCACCCACACGCACACAGGAAGAGAGAGTGAGCGCCCGCAGGGAGAGAGAGCGAGCGCCCGCAGGGAGAGAGAGCGAGCGCCCGCAGGGAGAGAGAGCGAGCCCACGCAGGGAGAGAGAGCGAGCCCACGCAGGGAGAGAGAGCGAGCCCACGCAGGGAGAGAGAGCGAGCACACGCAGGGAGAGAGAGCGAGCACACGCAGGGAGAGAGAGCGAGCACACGCAGGGAGAGAGAGCACGTGCGGAGATAGAGCATGTGCGCGGAGAGAGAGAGCACGCGTGGAGAGAGTGAGCACACAAGGAGAGAGAAAGTGCGCAAGCAAGGAGAGAGAGCGCACGCATAGAGACTGCGTGCATGCACAGGGAGAAACAGTGTGCTTTCAGGGGAAGAGACAGCACGCATGTGCATAGGGAGAGCGGGTACGTGGAGGTAGAGAGCGCACGGAAAGAGAAAGCACTCACTCAGGGAGAGATAGAGCACACAGGGAGAGGGAGAGAGAGCACGTGCAGGGAGAAGGAGAGAGAGAGAGAGCACGTGCAGGTGAAGAGAGAGTGCGCTTGCTGAGGGAGAGAGAGAGCGCATGCAGGGGGAGAGAGAGAGAACGCATGCAGGGGGAGAGAGAGAACGCATGCAGGGGGAGAGAGAGAGCGCATGCAGGGAGAGAGAGAGCACATGCAGGGAGAGAGAGAGAGCGCATGCAGGGGGAAAGAGAGAGCCCATGCACACAGAGAGAGAGAGTGCTTACAGGTAGAGAAAGCACAGCGCAGGGAGAGAGCGAGCAGTGCAGGGAGAGAGCAGTCACATGCGAATGGAGCTTGCACAGGGATAGAGAGCATGTGGAGAGAGAGAATACACACGGAGAGAGAGGGAGAGAGCACACGAAGAGAGAGAGCGAGAGCACATGGAGAGAGACAGAGAGAGAGCACATGGAGAGAGCGTGCAGAGAAGGAGAGAGTGCTCACGCACATGGAGAGAGGGAGCTCACGCAGAGAGAGTGAGAGCTCGTGCAGAGAGAGGGAGAGTTCAAATGGAGTGAGAGGGGAGCATGCGCACAGAGAGCAAGAGAGCGCGCACCCATGGAGAGAGGAAGAGAGAGCGCAGAGGGAGCATGCATGTGAAGAGAGAGGGAACACGTGTGGTTAGGGAGAAAGCCCGTGTACGGAGGGAGGGAGAATGCAGAGAGGGCATGTGTGCACAGACAGAGAGCGCGTATGCTGAGGGAGAGAGCGTGCACAGGGAGACGGAGAGCATGTGCAGGGAGAGAGCACATGCAGGTTGAGGTATAGAGAGCATGCACAAGGAGAGGGAGAGCACATGCAGGGGGAGAGGGAGAGTGTGCACGCAGGGGAAAGAGCACGCAGGGAGAGAAAGCATATGCGCAAGGAGAAAGAGAGAGAGCACATGCACAGGGAGGGAGGGAGCACGTGCACATGGAGAGACAGAGAGCACGTGCACAGGGAGAGAGTGTACACAGGGAAAGTGAGCGCACGCAGAGAGAGAGATCAAGCGAGGACAGAGCAAGAGGGCGCGCGTGCAGGGAGAGCGCGGGCGCGCGTGCAAGGAGAGGGAGAGAGAGCACGTGCAGAGAGGGAGAGAGAGCACATGCAGAGAGGGAGAGAGAGCACCCGCAGAGAGAGGGAGAGACAGCGCGCACAGAGAGAGGAAGAGCGCGTGCAGAGCGAGGGTGAGAGAGTGCAGCGAAAGGGAAAGAGAGCGCGTGTGCAGCGAGAGGGAAAGAGAGCACGCTCAGAGAGAGAGGGAAAGAGAGCACACGCACAGAGAGAGGGAAAGAGAGCACGCTCAGAGAGAAAGGGAAAGAGAGCATGCGCGCAGAGAGGGGGAGAGAGAGCGCGCACGCAAAGAGGGGGAGACAGAGAGAGCACGCAGAGAGTGGGATAGAGAGAGAGACCCAGCCAGCGCACAAGGAGAGAGCGTGCAAGCGGGCACGTGTAGTGAGTGAGCGTGCGAGCGGGCACATGTGTAGAGAGCGAGCAGTGAGCGGGCACATGTGTAGAGAGCAAGCGTGTGGGTACATGTGTAGAGAGCGAGCGTGCGGGCGGGCACATGTGTAGAGAGCAAGCGTGCGGGCAGGCACATGTGTAGAGAGCGAGCGTGCGGGTGGGCACATGTGTAGAGAGCGAGCGTGCGGGCGGGTACATGTGAAGGGCGAGCGTGCGAGCGGGCACATGTGTAGAGAGCGAGCGTGCGGGCGGGCATATGTGAAGGACGAACTTGCGAGCGGGCACATGTGTAGAGAGTGAGCGTGCGGGCGGGTACATGTGTAGAGAGCGAGCGTGCGGGCGGGCACATGTGTAGAGAGCGAGCGTGCAAGCGGGCACATGTGTAGAGAGTGAGCGTGCAAGCGGGCACATGTGTAGAGAGCGAGCGGTGAGTGGGCACATGTGTAGAGAGCGAGCGTGCGGGCGGGTACATGTGAAGGGCGAGCGTGCGAGCGGGCATATGTGTAGAGAACGAGCGTGCGGGCGGGTACATGTGTAGAGAGCGAGCGTGCGGGCGGGTACATGTGTAGAGAGCGAGCGTGCGAGCGGGCACATGTGTAGAGAGCGAGCGTGCGAGCGGGCACATGTGTAGAGAGCGAGTGTGCGAGCGGGCACATGTGTAGAGAGCGAGCACGCGAGCAGGCACATGTGAAGGGCGAACGTGCGGGCGGGTACGTGTGTAGAGAGCGAGCGTGCGGGCGGGCACATGTGTAGAGAGCGAGCGTGCGGGTGGGCACGTGTGTAGAGAGCGAGCGTGCGAGCAGGCACGTGTAGAGAGCGAGTGTGCGAGCGGGTACGTGTGTAGAGAGCGAGCGTGCGAGCGGGTGCATGTGTAGAGAGCAAGCGTGCAAGCGGGTGCGGACAGGGCGGGCGGACGCGGACGGGGGCGGGCGCGGACGGGGGACGGGTGCAGACGGGGATGGGCGCGGACAGGGGGGTGGGCGTGGACAGAGAGGGGTTGGGCACAGACAGAGAGGGGGCGGGCTCAGACAGAGAGGGGGCGGGCACAGACAGAGAGGGGGCGGGCACAGACAGAGAGGGGGAAGCACGTGGAGAGAGGGTGCACGCATGGAGTGAGAGAGAGGACATTTGCATGGGGAGAGAGAGCACGCTGAGAGACAGCGATAGCCAGTGAGCGAGAGCGTGTGCAAGGAGAGAGCGAGAACGTAGAGAGAGAGCACGTGTGAGAGAGCCCATGTGTGAGCAAGTGTGCCCACGCTAATAAGTGCGCACACCCGCGCAAGCGAGAGAACTTGCATAAATAGTTACCTAATCAAGTTTCAAAGAAACATCAGAAAAACCTTCAGATACAATTAATTACTTGATGTTCTATGGCATTCTCACAGAGAATTTGCCCTGTGATCTTTAAAGTCTCCTAGAATAGACAAGTGAACTTTACGTTTCCAAAAGGGCAGGATCACTATTAATGCAGCACTCCCTCAGTGCTCGATGTTGTCAGATAGATTATATGCTGAAGTTCTGGAGTTGGACTTAATTCCATAAACTGCTGAGTTACTACCAAGCTGACATCAACACAAACCCAACAGACTGTGCTCCAAAGTTGCAATTTACAAATAAATCACAAAACCCAGGACACAAATGGAGCAATTCGAGGCAGTGAATCATTTTAATTTGGCGCAGTTTTCATTATGGTCATGTGACAAAAAAGTGATCATTTCAGAATTTGAAACAATTTAGCTGGAATTGAGTACTTTTGACTTGCATGTAAACTAGAATGTCAGCAATGTAAAATAGGAAGACTAAATGTGAAATGCCACTAAAAGTATCAACAGTTAATTGTTAAAAACAGATGATCTGAAAAATCAATAGTTTTACCTTTGGTGAATCCACACTCCTACTAAGAAGGGAACAAATATGCCAACCCTCCTCCCACCAGTTAAAACACGTGTTTAATTTGTCCACACAATTAAAAATCAGGCAGCCGCATGCATGTACACAGCTATAGTAAAATATAAATGCACTCCTCCAGTAGAAATCTAGGAAGCCACCAACAGTTTAAAGGTTGTTTCCCCTAACAGGATGCAAATTTAAAATTAAGTCTTAGACATCCTTTTAGGAAGGGTGCATGCATGCATTATACTGTTGAAGGAAAGCTATTCTTGTTTGCCCCAGCATAGCATGATCTGCTGGTTCCAATTTTGTGATAAGTTTTAAAATACAACTTGTTGAAGAGAATGCACTTGTTTGTGACACCGTATGAAGCACTTTCCAAATTCATAATACATTTGGAAACACCAATTTCAAAGCAGCAAAGAATAAAGGTCAATTTCACTCAGTATTTATACTGTTGGGCATTTTCAACCAAAGGACAAAACCCGTTTGCAATCAGAGACTCAGCATGCAATCACAGGTGTTAGTTTTACAACTTTAGTGGTACTCAGCTGCAAAATTAGTTACCTACAAGAATAAAGCACTAAGTACAGGACAACCTAGATTTACACCGTACTCTGAGACCAGTTAACTAGATTGGAATAATTATCAACTGCTATATAGTTTGTGATAAAGTCGAGGTTAATACGCTTGCTGCGTCCTGATCACCAGTTTACTGGGATTCAGGGATCTGGGTCGCACGTCTGTTTTGGGATGGCCGAGTTGGTACAATAGACAGGGTTGATCAGTAGACAATTCTTAGATGGAATATGTTCTGCTGATTTACAAAGGTACTCAGCAGCTACACTTTTGTGTTTTCAAATCAAACCCTGTCTCCATACTAAGATAAAAGCAAAAAACTGCAGATGCTGGAAATCCAAAACAAAAACAAAAATACCTGGAAAAACTCAGCAGGTCTGGCAGCATCTGTGGAGAGGAACACAGTTAACATTTCGAGTCCGAATGACCCTTCAACAGAACTAAGTAAAAATAGAAAAGAGGTGAAATATAAGTTGGTGAAAGGGGGGGGGGGCTGTGTGGGACAAGTAGAGCTGGATAGAGGGCCAGTGATAGATGGAGATAACCAAAAAATTTAACAGACAAAAGGACAAAGAGGTGTTAAAGGTGGTGATATTATTGAAAGGAATGTGCTAATTAAGGGTAGAAAGCAGGACAAGCAAGGTACAGATAGCCCTAGCTTGGCCTAAATAGCCAAGTGGTTATGGTACTGGGTTTGTAACCCCAGGATCAAGAGTTCAAATCTCACAATGGCAAATTATGAAACAATGTAACTTCAACTGAAACAGATGGAAACGGGTTTGTACTCAAAAGAGTTACAGATAGCCCTAGTGGGGGTAGGGATCAAAATAGGCTAAAAGGTAGAGATAAAACAATGGATGGAAATACACTTAAAAATAATGGAAGTAGGTGGGAAAAGAAAAATCTATATAAATTATTGGAAAAAACAACAAGGAGGGGGAAACTCGGAAAGGGGGTGGGGATGGAGGAGAGAGTTCACGATCTAAAATTGTTGAATTCAATATTCAGTCCGGAAGGCTGTAAAGTGCCTAGTCGGAAGATGAGGTACTGTTCCTCCAGTTTGCGTTGAGCTTCACTGGAACAATGCAGCAAGACAAGGACGGACATGTGGGCATGAAAACAGGGTGGAGTGTTGAAATGGTGAGTGACAGGGAGGTCTGGGTCATGCTTGCAGACAGACCGAAGGTGTTCTGCAAAGTGGTCACCCAGTCTACGTTTGGTCTCGCCAATGTAGAGGAAACCGCATTGGGAGCAACGAATGCAGTAGACTAAATTGAGGGAAGTGCAAGTGAAATGCTGCTTCACTTGAAAGAAGTGTTTGGGCCCTTGGACGGTGCGGAGAAGGGAAGTAAAGGGGCAGGTGTTGCACCTTCTGCGGTTGCACGGGAAAGTGCCGTGGGAGGGGGTTGAGGTGTAGGGGGTGATGGAGGAGTGGACCAGGGTGTCTTGGAGGGAACGATCCCTGCGGAATGCCGCCAGGGAGGTGAAGGGAAGATGTGTTTGATGGTGGCATCATGCTGGAGTTGGCGGAAGTGTATTTCCATCCATTGTTTTATCTCTAGCTTTTAGCCTATTTCGATCCCTTCCCCCACCCCCACTAGGGCTATCTGTACATTGCTCATCCTGCTTTCTACCCTTAATTAGCACATTCCTTTCGATAATATCACCATCTTCAACACCTCTTTGTCCTTTTGTCTGTGATATCTTTTGGTTATCTCCACCTATCACTGGCCCTCTATCCAGCTCTACTTGTCCCCCCTCCACCCCCCCGCCAACCCCCCTTAAACCAGCTTATACTTCACCTCTTTTCTATTCTTACTTAGTTCTGTTTGAAGAGTCATTCGGACTCGAAACGTTAACTGTGTTCCTCTCCACAGATGCTGCCAGACCTTCTGAGTTTTTCCAGGTATTTTTGTTTTTGACCTGTCTCCATACTTCTGACTACTAACTCAGACTACTCACTACAGAGGTAGCCCCCATTACTCCTCTATTAGTCACATAAGATCATGTGATCTTCCTTGATAACATCCTTCTTAAAGGTATACTACACGTTACATAAAACCATTACCACAACGCTAAAGCATACACCAGTGCCATGTGAATACACTTTATATGGAACTATAATCTTATCATGTAGACAGACAGCAAAACGAACAGGGGATGTTGATATGCTACAGCAGGATACAAAGCGTACCACACTGTCTTGTGAAAACACTTTATACTGAACTATGATCTTACCAGAAACACAGCACTTCACTGTGCTTTTTTAAAAATATGCATGTTCCTATACAATAAACCCATAAGAAAGAAAAATAATCTATTCTGTTTTCCAAGCTCCCTCACTGAACAAACCTTGCAGTTCACCATAGTATGGACTCTACGCCAACTATTTAACCTCCTAAGGGAAAAAGGCTGAACCAAAAGGAAATACCTCCATGAAAATAAAACTTTAGAAAATTTCTCCCTGACCCCAAGTTTAAGTTTCTGCTTTTGCTCTCTGCTAGAGGAGAATTTTAGGATTATACTTTAAACTTTTATAAAAATTAACCATCATGTCACAGAAATACACAGACATGGAAATACCAACTAAATTTTAAATCACATTGCATACTTGATGCTTTCCTACATCAAACAAAGTTGTCATGACACTAGAACTGAATGCCTGCCACAGAGCTTCACAGCAATGAAACTATGGTTCAAGATGCACCAAGATTCTTGGCCTACTGTTCCACAGGATCGCCAAAATTTACGCATCAGAAAGGCTCAATTTCAGCTGGTGACACAACAAATTACCCCAAGGAAGTATTATACTATTCTAAGTCCACTAAGTCCCACAGCGATCCTGATTGCATTTCTCCCTGCCCCTATTCCGTTTACCAAGTTTTTGCATTGCCATCACTTCTGTTCTAACAATGCAAGCTTCCATTCCAGTGCTTCAATGGGTCTTTTTACCTTAACCAATGATTTTTCCCCTCTAATTGTGGTTTCCTAAAGATCTGGTCTCAACCCTTCCCTCCACTCCAAAAGAGGATTCTCCTTGTCCTCGCTTTCAATCTCACCATCCTCCACAATCAATGAACTATCCTATCAATTCTGCCACCACCTGTATAATGTTCCCACCAAGTTATTCTTCTCATCTCCCAATATTCTGAAGGGATCATTCCATCTACAACCCAGGTGCACTCTTTGATCACCTTCACCACTCGCTCCCCTTCCGATAGAGGTGCAGGGGATGCAAAGCCTGCTCTTTCATCACACCCCTTTCTACTGTCCAGAGCACCAAACACAACTTCCAGGCAAAACAGCAATTTACTGGTACATATTTCAATTTAGTATACTGTATTCCCTACTCAAAATGTTGTCTCCTTTACACTGTAAAGACTAAATGCAGATTGGGTGACAGCTTTGCAGAAAACCTCCACTCTGTCTGCAAGCATGACCCTGAGCTTCCAGTCACTTGCCACTTGAATTCTCTGTACCACTCCCATCACTGACCTCTGTCTCCTGAACTGTTCCAATGAACCTCAACGTAAGCTTGAGGAACAGCACCCCATCTTTCAGTTAAGCAGCAGTTTACTGCCTTCCAGACTCAACACTGAGTTCAGCAATTTCAGATATAACAAGTGCCCCCATTTTTTTGGGCAGCAGGTATAATAATGATGGGAAGGCCATTGATGAAGCAGTTCAAGATCGTTAGGCCTAGGACAGTGCTCTGAGGAACTTCTGCAGTGATGTCCTGGGACTGAAATGATTGGCTTCCAACAACCATGACCACCTTCCTTCGTGCTCGGTATTATTCCAACCAGTGGAGAGCTTTCCCACCACTGATTCCCATTGACTTCAATTTTTCCAGAGCTGCTTGATGCCACACTCAGTCAAGTAATGCCTTAAGGTCAAGAGCAGTCACTTTTCACCTCAACTCTAGAATGCAGCTCTTTTGCTCATGTTCAGAACAAGGCTGCAATCATGTCTGGAACTGAGTCATCCTAGCAGAATCCAAACTGAACATTGGAAAGCAGGTTATTGGTGAGTAAGTGCCACTTGATGGCATCATCAATAATACCTTCCATCACTTCGCTAATGTTTTGAGAGTACTGATCGTTGTGGATTTATCCTGTCATTTGTCATCAGGACATAACTGGGCAATATTTCACTTTGTTAGGTATATGCCTGTGTTGCGGTTGTACTAAACAACCTGGCTACAGTCACAACTAGATCTGCAGTTTAAGTCTACAGCTCAACAGCTGGAATATTGTCAGAGATTATATAGCCTTTGTTGCGCCCAATTTCTTGATATCAGATGGATTGAATTGAATTGGTTGAAGATTGGCATCTGTGATGCTGTCCCAAGCATCAGAAGACTGCCGAGATGGATCATTCAGTGGCATTTTTGGTTGAAGATGATTGTAAATGCTTCAGCCTTGTCCTTTGCACTCATTCACTGAGGACGGGGATGCTCATGGAGCCATATTTTCATTTTGTTTAATTGTCCACCACGATTCAAGGCTGAATGGGGCTGGACTGCAGTGTTTAGTCTGATCCACTGGTTGCAGGACCAGTTCTGAAGATTAGAATAATTACAGTGCAGGAGGAAGCCATTCAGCTGTCATGTCTGTGATGACTCTCTGCAAGAGCAATTCACCAAGTCTCACTCCCCTGCCTTTTCCCCATAGCCTTGCAATTTTTTCCTTTTCAGATAATGACCCAATTCCCTTTTGAATGCATGATCAAATCTGCCTCCACCACACTCTCAGGCAGTACATTACAGATGCTAACCACTCGTTGCGTTAAAATAGATTTTTCTCATTGTCGACTTTGCTTCTTTTGGCAATTATCTTCAATCTGTGCCCTCTGGTTCTTGATCCTTCCACCAATGGGAACAGTTTCTCCCCATCGACTCTGTCCAGATCCCTCATGATTTTGAATATCTCTATCAAATCGCCTCTCAGTCTTCTTTTCTCCAAGGAAAGCAGTCCCAATCTACCCACATAACTTAAGTTCCTCATCCCTGTGACCGTTCTCGTGAATCTTTTCTGCACTCTCTCAAATCACTTCACATCCTTCTTAAAGTGGGATGCCCAGAGCTGGATGCAATGCTGCAGTTGAGGATGAACCAGTGATTTATACAAATTTATCATAACTTCTTTATTTTTGTACTCTATGCCCCTATTTATAAAGCCCTGGACCCAGCAATAGTACTGAAGACTCATGCTCCAGAACTAGATGCACCCTTAGCCAAGCTGTTCCAATATCGCTACAACCAGTACCTGGTAACGTGGAAAGCTGCCCAGGTATATCCTGTCCACAAAAAGCAGAACAAATCCAACCCAGCTAATTAGCGCCCCAGCAGTTTATTCTCAATCATCAGCAAAGTGATGGAAGGGGTCATCGACAGTACTATCAAGCAGCACTTACTCAGCAATAATCTGTTCACTGGTACTCAGTCTGTGTTCCTCCAGGGTCACTCAGCTCCTGACCTCATTACAGCCTTGGTTCAAATATGGACAAAAGAGCTGAACTCCAGAGGTGAGGTAAGAGTGACTGCCCTTGACATCAAAGCTGCATTTGATTGAGTTTGGCATCAAGGAGCCCTAACAAAACTGGAGTCAATGGGAATCAGGGGGAAATCTCTCCACTGGTTGGAGTCATACCTAGCACAAAGGAAGGTGGTTGTGGTTGTTGGAGGTCAATCATCTCAGTTCCAGGGTATCACAGCAGGAGTTTCTCAGGGTAGTGCCCTAGGCCCAACCATCTTCAGCTGTTTCATCAATGACCTTGCCTCTGACATGAAGCTATTAATGTAATATATAATATTATTGGAAAATATTTTTCTTTTAAAATAGAGGCTTAGTCTGTGGGTGTGCCCTAACTGGATTAAAACTAGCTAGACCGGGTGCTTTGATGTGTACTAGTTTTGAGATGTAAGAGGCATTTTCTGAATAGAACATTCAAGAAGTGGGGTGAAATCTGGCACCTAGCGAGCAGAAACCAAGCAATATGTTTATATTGCTAATAAAATTGGTACTATGAAAGAGGTTTTATTGTTAGAACAGGTGGATTCAAAAAGGCTGGTGATACAATGAGAACTTACATTCAATGATCGGTGCTAGGTATAACTTCAGCCGCTTTGTGTGTGTGGGGCAGAGGCAATGTATGATCAAAGTAGCTGTAAGCCTACAACTGTCTCCACAGGAATCAAAGTGAAAGGAACCTCATTTAAGTTCATAAGGTGAAAATGTTTTGCCCGGTGTCTGCTTAAAAATCTATGGGTTGCTGTTGTCTTAATGAAGATTAGTTTAGGAGTTTGTTAAAAGTTATGATAGTAGTAATTCATAGCCATGAATATGTATTTAATTTGTGAAAATTAATAAAATGTTTTATTTAGTTTAATATAAAACCTCTCGAGAACTGGTGGTCTGATTTCTGAATTTAGAGTTGCATCTCAGACATACCACTTAAAAATATAGGTTATGACAGTTGTTTAAAGTTTCCCTCTGGGGTTTTTAAATATCTCAGCTTTACCAAAAGGCTGTCTCATAACAGCCTCCATTGTAAGGTCAGAAGTGGGGAAGTCAGACGTTCGCTAATGATTGCAAAACGTTCAGCACCATTTGCGACTGCTCAGATACTGAAGTGGTCCATGTCCAAATGCAGCAAGATCTGGATAAAATCCAAGCTTGTGTTTATAAGTGTATGTAACACTTGCCCTACACAAGTGCCAGGGAACAACCATCTCCAACAAGACAGAATCTAACCATCTCCCCTTGATATTCAATGGCATTACCATCGCTGAATGCCCCACTACCAACATCCATCGGCCAGGAACTGAACTGGACCAGGCACTTAAATATTGTGGCTGGATAAGTGGAGCTCCAACAACACACAAGAAACTCGACAACATCCAGGACAAAGCAGCCCACTAGATGGGCACACCACCCATCACCTTGAACATCCACTCCCTCAACCACTAAAGCACAGTGGCAGCAGTGTATACTATCTACAAGATGGACTGCAACAACTCACCAAGGCTCCTTCGACAGCATCTTCCTAACCCACAACCTCCACCACCTAGAAGTACAAGGGCAGCAGATGCATGGCAATACCACTACCTGCAAGTTCCTCTCCAAGCCACACACCATCCTGACTTTGAACTATATCGCCGTTCCTTCATTGTCACTGGGTCAAAATCCTGGACCTCCCACCCTAATAGCACTGTGGGTGTATCAACACCACATGGAATGCAGCAGTTCAAGAAGAGATAGTTCAAGAGCAATTAAGGATAGGCAATATAAATGCTGGCCTAGCCAGCAACGCCCATGTCCCATGAAAGAATAAAAACAAACTCCATATGCTTTATTAAGCACTCTCTCAGCCAGTCCTACACATTCAATGATTTGTACACATAGACCCCAGATCTGCTTCTGCACCATCTTTTACAATTGTATCCCTTTACGTTATATTGTCTTTCCATGTTCTTCCTAACAAAATGAATCACTTTGCATTTCTCTGCACTGTATTTCATCTGCTACTTGTTCACCCATTCCACCAACCTGCTTACGTCCTTCTGACGTTTAACACTATCCTCCTCACAATACTTCTAAGTTCCATGTCATACGAAAGTTTTGAAATTGTGCACTGTACACCAAAGTGTCTATGACATGCTGCTTCTGCTACTTAGCATGCATGTAGTCTTGTGTTGCAGTTTCACAAGATTGACGCCTCATTTTTAGTTATGCTTGATGTTGATTCTGGCATGCTCTTCTCCAATCCTCACTGAACCAGAGTTGGTCAGCTAGCTTGATGGTAATGGTTCGGTCGAGGGATATGCCAGATCATGAGATTAGAGATTTTGGTGGAATAGAATTCTGCTCTGCTGATGGCCCACAAGAGCCTCATGGATGCCTAGTTTTGAGCTGCTAAATCTGTTCTGAATCAATTCCATTTAGCATGGTGGCAGTGCTACACAACACAATGGAAGATATCCATCCTCTGTGAAAATTTGCCTCCACAGGACTACGTGGTAGTCACTCCTACCAATGCTGCATGAACAGATGTATCTGTGACAAGTAGATTGGTGAGAGCAAGGCCAAGTAGGTTTTTCACTCATAGGTGATGAGGGAACCATCATGTCCTTCAAGATTCAGCCAGCTTGTTCAGACTGTAAATCACTGTGCCGTTGCCTCTGCTGAGTCCATCCTGCTGGTGGGACAGGATATGCCCAGGGATGGTGATGGGGGACTCTGTTCGTATGACTATCAACTAATGAATCAGAATTATACCTATGTTAGGCTGCTGTTTGACCAGTGGGACAGCTCTCCCAATTTTGGCACAAGTCCCCAAACATTAGTGAGGAGGGCATTGCAGGTTTGATTGGGCTGGCTCAGCCTTTGTCATGCCTGGTGCCTAAGTCAATGTCGGAAGGTCCAACCTCTTATTATTTTCATTTTATGTAGGGGTAGGTATAACAGAATGGTTTGTTAGGCTATTTCAGAGAGCAGTTAAGGATCAAACACATTGTTGTGAGTTTGGGGTCGCATATAGGCCAGACTGGGTAAGGTGAACAGATTTCCTTCCCTAAAGGACATTAACGAACCAGACAACATCCAATGGTTCAAATGGGTGGCTAGTGTGTGGTGTTAGGCATTAAGTGCTATTGTGAGAATTACTTGGCCACTGGAGTTACTGCATAGCAATTAGGAGTGGGTAGCTTGACTTGGTTTCTGCTCTTCCTAAACCAGCAGCACAAAGGTCAATTGCAGGCTCAACTGCTACTTCAGCATGCTACAGTCATTTAACTGGAATTAAAGCCAAGAACTTTGATGCATCTCTCAATGCTGCACAATCCAATGGCTTTATCCTATAGGATAGCAGGGAATTGCTTCACAATCAGAACTGATTTCTCATTTGTGACAAAATATGATATGAATTCTAAACAATTCATCATACTTGATGATTTTATCCTAAAGTTATCCTCATTTCATAGCCTTCAAACTACCCACTCAACCTGAGTATCCCCCCTTATTCTGGTCCACTGTAATTTACCTCATCTACCAGCCACCTAAGAGGTATCAGGCTCACATCCATCTGACAATGTGAAAAATTGCCCAGTTATTGCCAGTCTATAAAAAGCAAAGCAAATCAACCTTGCTAATTACCCACACAACCCCCCTCCCCAAACCTCAGCAAAGTGAAGGAAGAAGTCACCAACAGTGTTATCAAACAGCACTAATTCCCAAAAAGCTGCTCATAGGTGTTCAGTTGGTGTTCTGCCAGGGCAACACCACCCAGATTCATTATAGCCTTAATCCAGCATACATTATCTGATCTTGAAGGTGAAGGGAGAGCGCTTGCCCTTGACATTAAGACAGTGTTTGACTGAGTGTGGCACAAAGGAGTCCTAGTGCAACTGATGTCACTGGGGATTGAGGGAAATCACTTCACTCTCCGGAGTCATACCTAGCACAAAGGAAGACGGCTGTGGTTGTTGGAAGTCAATCATTTCAGCTCCAGAACATTGTTGCAGGCTCAGGGCAATGACCTAGGCCCATCTATCTTCTGCTGTTTCACAATGATCTTTCTTCCATCAGGTGGTCAGAAATAGGTTGGCTAATGACAGCACAGTGTTAGATCCATTTGCAGTTCCTCTGACAGTGCAGCTTTGCCAGTGATGTCAACATCCTGAGAATTCATTCTTTTAGTAAACTCCTATATGGTTTTATACATAATATCTTTTCCATTCTGAAAATGAATCTTTCTAAGCAGCAAAATAAACATGTGTATGTGGATGCTCGGTAGGTGAGTATATTCAAGACTGAAATCAATAAATTTTGAGGCACTATAGGAGTCATGTTATATGGGAATAGGATGGGAAGAAGAGTTAATGTAGAAGTTCAACAATGACCTTACTGAATGGCAGAGCATTCAAAGGGGTCTGCTACTATTTCTTATGTCCTTATGTGTCATTCCTTTCAAAGTTCAAGTGCAGAAAAGATTTTTTTTTTCAAGTAATGTAGAACTATCAACAGCCGGGACATGTTACAATGGAGATTAATGATTTAAAAAAAACAAATGATTGCAAAATCATTTAAACATATGAAGTTGTGTTTATGTTACAGAGTAAGATTTATCAAAATACTTTTTGACCTAAAACTATAACTCAAAATAAGCACACTTGATAGGGCAAATAATACATTAAGACTGGTATCAATTAAAGAACTTTGGACAGTTTTGTGGCAGTAATCACACAAGGTTGTTGCCAAATCAATCACATTTTCTTTTGGCTTTACTGGATTTAACTTGCTTCTAGTGTCTAGTCACATAATTAGTTGAGACCAGTGATTATCATACTTAAGCCCTTCAATAAGCAGGAAATTAGGTCCTTGATCCATGTAAATGGTTTCGTTGATCCAGTCTTCTATCCATGTTACAAAACAGTAACTTGATCACCCACCAGCTCTGATCAGAAAATAGCACAATGAATATTTTAATAAATTTACTAAGTTTGCTTCCCCAAGGAGAAATAAACCTGATAGACTATTTGGCCCCTCAAGCCTGCTCAATACGATCATAGCTGATCTTCTATCTAATCTCCATTTTCCCGCCTACTTCCCATATCCCTTGGTTCTCTGGGACACCAAAAGTCTGTCTATTCCACATCTTCTGGGGTCAAGAATTCCAAAGGTTCTCAACTCCTTGAGTGAAGAAATTTCTCCTCATCTCAGTCTTGAATGATCAGTCTCTTACTTGAGACTGTGCTCCATGTTCTAGATTCCCCAGCCATGGGAAACAACCTCTCAGTGTCTACTTTGTCAAGCCCCTTCCTGTATGTTTCAGTGAGATTACCAGTCATTCTTCTAAACTCCAGAGAGTGTATTTTTTCTTTATTCTTTCATGAGATGTGAGCATCACTGGCAATACCAGCCTTTGTCATCCATCCATAATCGCCCTTGAACTAAATGGCTTGTTTGGCCATTTCAGGTGTAGTTTAAGAGTAAACCACATTGTTGTCTGGCGTACATGTGACTCCAGACCCACAAGGTAAGGACAGCAGCTTTCCTTCCCTAAAGGACATTAGTGAACCAGATGGGTTTTTACAACAATCGACAATAGTTTCATGGTCGCCATTAATGGGACTAGCATTTTAATCCAGATTTATCGATTGAATTCAAATTCTACCAGCTGAGTGGGTGGGATTTTGAACCCATGTCCCAGTACATTTGCCTAGGTCTTTAGCAAAGGGACAATTTACACAGCCTCTCATCAAAGGACAGCCTTCTCATCCCAGGAACCAACCTGTCATTGCAATCTAGTGAATCTTCACTACACTTGCTCCAAAGCAAGTACTGCCCTTAAATACAGAAACCAAAACTGCACACACTACTTCAGGTGTGCTCTCGCCAAAAGTCTGTACAATTGTAGTAAGATTTCTCTATTCTTGTACTCCAATTCCCTTGCGATAAAGGGTAACCTGCCATTTGTCTTCCTAATTGTTTGCTGTGCCTACATGCTAACATGGTGTTCCCTATACAAGTATACCCAAGTCCTTCTGAACATCAACAGTTACAAGTTCCGTGCCTTTAAAAAATATTCTGCTTTTCTATTCTTCCAGCCAAAGTGAATAACCATACACTTCCCCATATTATACTCCAATTGCCAACTTGTTGCCCATTCACTTAATCCGTCTATCTCTCTTTGTAGCCTCTTTGTGCATTCCACACCCCCACTTACATTTTGATTTTGCAAAGCTGAACGGGAATGTTTTCATGTTCAGTACAGCTTCTTGACAAAAGTGGATAACTACCTATGGCTGTTCCTCAGGCCCTTTCCACTAAAAGAAATATCAAGCCTCTTTCAAGGTCCCTGCTCAACACCCTGTCCTCTTTGTGTAACTGTGGCAGGTTTCCAGCACGATACCTTCTTTTGTAGGAGGAAGCTGGCTGCTGCCTGTAGGACTATTCTCAATTCTGAATGTTTCAGTAGTCCTTTACTGCCAACCCTGGGTTTAGTTTCTTTGGCAGCATTGGGAGCTGGGTGCTGAGTTCTCTGCCCATCAGGGGCTCTGATGAGGCTAATCCACATTGCAGCGGGATGGATCTATAAGTTAATATCGCTGTAGGGAAGTCATTGTTCTTTCTCAGACAGCTTTAATGGACGCCCCTTTCCGCCTCACCATTCAATTGTAGACACCTTGGGGTGCTGGTACAGTGTTGAAATCCTTCACTGATGACAAATTGGGTGAAGTATTAACTTATGAATTATCGGACACCACCTGGTCCAGGATGCCATGGCTCGCAAACATCTCCTTCAAGAATCTCACAACCGCCTCAATGGTCGTCGTGTGTAATTGCTTCACCTCAAATCTATCAGGAGAAGTAGTCAATTACAATGAGGAAGGACTTGTCATTAATGATGAATAAATCGACTTGCAACTGTTCACATGACCTGGTAGGGAACTGTGTGGGGATGAGGGGCTCTTTTTGGTCAGGCCTGTGCAGCGCACAGACCTGGCCATTGGCGGTCATTTCTTAAATGATCCTGGCTATGTCTGGCCACCATACTGTAGATTGGGCATGCAATTTTCACTTAATAATGCCCAGGTGGCCTTGGTGAATGTTTTGGAGAATCTCCACCTGAAGGGAGACTGGAATGACCAGTCACTTGTTCTATACTAGCAGATCACCTATCATGTTGAAGTGTTTCTGCTGTTCAAACCAAGTTCTCCTGACGCTGCCACCAGCCCTCTGCTGTGGCCACCCTTGCCAACAGTAATGGCTGATGTGGACACACTCATCCTGCATCTACTCCTAGCGTATTTACTGAAGTTCCCTTGAGGGAGCCAGCAATTGGCTCTTCACCAATTTGGAGCATGACTTGAACTACTCAGCCAGGTTGACATTTTCACAGTAAAGTCAACCAGGATCCTGGATAGCGTGTCTGCAGTCATTTGATGTTTCCCTTGACATACACCATCTCATATGTGAATCTCATGAGATGGAAACGGAATCTCTGAATTTTGGGGGCTATCTTTGCAAGTTCTTTCTCGTCTAACAGTGAAACCAGTGGTTTATGATCAGTTTATGGCTTTCAAGTCGATAATGTAGTCAGAGAACTTCTTGTAAACCCACGTGACTGTGAGAACTTCTTTTTCAATAATGCCATTATGTTTCTCTATGTCTGACACTTCTCTGGATGCATAATACACCAGTGCAACATTCATTCAGTTGTTCCTGAAATAAAACAGCCCCTTGGCCTGTGGCTCCACATCTGTTGTTATAGTAGTGGGCAGGGATAGGTCACAATGAGCCAGGATATTGGGTGAAAGCAGCATAGCTTTGATGTGCCCAAATGCCTGCTCCTGGTGTGCATCCCAGCACCATATCTGTCCTTTTTTGAGAAAGTGTTGCAGAGCTTTTGTGAACTACGCCAGATTGGATAGAAATTCGCCAACTGGTTCACCATGCCTAGGAATGTCTGGGGGTCTGCAATAGGTGAAAGAGTTGGGAACTTGCTGATAGCTTTTTGTTTTTTGTGGGTCTGCCATGATGCCTTTCCTGCTGACAATGTATCCTAACAACTGAATATAGGTCTCGGTGAATTCACATTTCTCGTTTAGTGTCAACACTGCTTCCTGCAAGCATTCTAGGACAGCTAGCGAGCCGTGTTCCTCCACAGTTATGCCATGGACCAAAACATCATCCATATGGCAAATGACACCCTCCGGGCCTTGCAAAATGGCTGAAATTTTGTGTTGAAAAATCTCTGGTGTTGAGGTAATGCCAAATAGCAATTGGTTGAAACAGGATCTGCCAAAAGTGGTGATAAACGTAGTCAGCAATCTTGATTTCCTGTCTAGCTGAAGTTGCCAGAAGCAGCTGTTAGCATCGAGCTTTAAAAATACTGTGCTTTTGGAAAGCTTGGTCAGACTGTCATTCACCGAGGATGTTGGGTGCAGCTCTCTCGTCACTGCCTTGTTGAACTGTGTCAGGTCACACAGATATGGATAGGCTCATTTGGCTTCAGAACTGGGACCGTGGCGGAACACCATTTGGTCGGCTGAGTGACAGTGGAGATGACCCCCAGTTTGGTCATCTCGTCCAGTTGTTGCTGCACTTGCTTAATGAGTGGGTGTGGTATTTTCCATGGTGTGAGCAGCCACACGAACTTGGCTTACAACCTTAATGTAATACTGAATGCAGTCTTCAGTCGCCCCAATCCTGTGAAGAATTGGAAAACTCTTTTTTTAATTTGGAACTAGACCGTTGCTGGTTGACCTCATCAGTTTTCTGAAGGAGGTTGAGATCAACTTCTTGCTTGAAAGGGGAAATCCTTTATTCTGGACTACAAATAATGTCCCCAGTGTTTATTTATCCCTGTATTAACATGTTGCCTGCAATGCGCCTTTAACTAGGAGCTTGATGCTGTCTGCTCTGTACAGCTGTGTTGTGGGTTTAGTTTTTGCAGTGATTTGTTAAATCAGCAATTTGGGGCCTTCCCTGTGATATCAGAGGATTTTTTGGCATTTTACAATCAATTCCCAGCTTTGGCTTCCTTTTTTTTCCCTGACAATGAGCTCAGCCGCCACATGGTATGATACCGACCCTGAGCCCAGGCTGGTCACGGTTACTTCAGAAACGGGCTGCTCTGACATTTTTACAGTGCTGAGGTTTTTAAACTAGTCCTGGCTTAGAAATGAATGTTTTTACTCACCGCTGCTAAATCCTTTGACTCGGCACTCTGTGGGCATTCACAGTGGACCTCTACAAGATCTTGTGGAGTCCGCAGCTGCACAGTGGAGTTTTTCCTTCTGCCTTTCTGCTTCCAATTCCGCAATGGAGTTTCTTTCAGGCGATCTCCCTCTGTGTCTTTACTTCAAGTGCTTTCAGTCAGGTCAGAATGCTACTCCTTTTATTTTCCAGCATTTGAATTTCTGCTCCAGCTTCTCTGAGCTTCTGGGTTTTTTCATTCGTTGCCACCATGTTGCATGTTCAGTAGGACTCATGAAGAGGTTCTGAGTCTTGTATGGTTAAACATTAAGCGCTTTTTGATAACACATAACTATGTACAAATATACAGGGTATAGCCCAAGCTATGAGGTAACTCCATTCTTGCTCCTATACAGGTCTCTGTCCAATCCACAATTGACTCTAGTCTCAGGTCATGTGTCTCTTTATATCACACTGTGGGTGGTACTATTTCCAAGCCCACATTAGCCCTTGCTATGCCAGATATCCTTATACTACAATCACCAAACAAAACATTATCTAAATTGATACATGCCTTCTCAAAACTGTATTCAAAGATGCTAAACCAGTCAACATCTAATTCTAGAACAAAAACAAAAATACCTGGAAAAACTCAGCAGGTCTGACAGCATCTGCGGAGAGGGATACAGTTAACGTTTCGAGTCCGAATGACTCTTCATCAGCACTAAGAAAAAATAGAAAAGAGGTGAAATATAAGCTGGCTTAAGGGGGGGGTGGGGGGGGGTGGGACAGTAGAGCTGGATAGAGGGCCTGTGATAGGCGGAGATTGCCAAAAGATGTCATAGACAAAAGGACAAAGAGGTGTTGACGGTGGTGATATTAGAGTAAACACCTTGTCAAACACCAGGAGAGAAATGGAAAGCAATGAAGGTGCACAGGGCAAAAGAGATAGGCGGAAATCCTGTAGGAGAGAAGAGCAATACTTGTTCAAGAGGAGAGGTAGCAGTCAAATTAAACACTAAGATAAAAGCAAAATACTGCGGATGCTGGAAATCTAGAACAAAAACAAAAATACCTGGAAAAACTCAGCAGTGTTCAGCTACAAGGAATGTCATGATTAGTTCAACAAAAACGATAGGTACTATAATATCTTGCAATAAACAAAACTCGATCACGTCATTTTGCAGACAGGGAGTCAAGACTGAATATAGCCAACGGATAAAATGGGAGTTTTGCAGGCGGTGGGGTGATGACTGCTGGGTGAGAGAGAAATTGGATCAAGGTGCACAAACATATTTCATTTTAAAAAATTATTCCCTTATTTTTATATTTCCATTGTAAATTGCACATTTATAATGTAACTGTCAACATAAATTTGTCCTGAATTACACTGTCCTGCTCATGGTGATGCTGCATCATCTCCAGCGGTCGGAGGGGGAGTTGCCAGACAAAGGATTATGTAAACAAACAGCTTTCATTCTCTATCAAGACATTGGAATTTATATGGGAAAAAGTTGACCAGAAGTACATGTACCCCAAATTTTTAACAATTGTACACAGGTAAGGCAAAGACTTTAGTTGGAAAAGAGAGAACCAGCAACTAATATTCAACCAAAGACACACATTCAGCGTGCAAGGTTAGCAAAACTGAACCCACAGGATAGTTTGAAAAGTTGAAGCCCATGGGATAAAAGGGGAAGTAGCAGCGTTGATAAAAAATTGGCTAAGGGATAGAAAATAGGGTTGTGGTGAATGGCTGTTTTTTGGACTGAAGGTAGGTATGTAATGGAGTCTTCCCAAGGCTCAGTACTAGGGCCACTGATGCTTTTAATACAAGTACTTTCACAATTCTGGCATACAATATTGTGACAAAGAAGATCAAAATTCAAATTCATTAAAACAAGCAGGCAAGAACTTTATTTCATTCCTTAACAACAACAGCAGGAGACGGGGAGAAAGAGCCTGAGAACAGTGCCAGATTTTCCATTTTTAAAAAACAAATTCCCATAAATTAACCTCAAAGCTTGCATTGAAAATGCAACAAATGTTTGAGACATTCAGGACACCATGCAAAAAAATATAAAATTAACTGAACGCAATCATATCCCATTGTAATCATCTGAATCGAAATGCTATCAAAAGGATGACCAGCTACTACTTCAAAAAAGAAATAAGCAGGAAAAGGGAAATAAGCAGGAACAATCTGGAAAGCAAAATGCCTCAGGTAATGGAAAACTGAAATAAAAACAAAAATGCTGGAAATACTCAGCAAGTCAGGCAGTGTCTTCAGGGAGAAACAGAGTTACTGTTTCACCTCGAGGTGACCTTCCATTAGAACTGAAGAAAGGTAGGAATATAAGAGTTTTAAGCCAGTGGAAGGGGGGGAGGGGGTGGAGGTAGCAAGAACAACAAAAGGGAAGTTCCGGGATAGGGCGGAGAGCAGGAGAGATTAAATAACAAGAGATTTTATGATGCAGCAGTCAAAGAGAATGGCAATTGTAGAAGGATCCGGTACATTAAGGGTTAACTTGGGACTGAGTACATGACCAGTGATGTAAGAAGGCAACTGACCTAGCGCTTAGGTCAGCAGTCTACAGCTCGGCAGCAACATGTAAGGACATACCATGGAGTTCTCAATACCTGTAGCCTCAACTGTAAATATGTACATAGTTCAGTAATGTTAATAAAGACCTCTTGGTCATTTCTACAAGACTGCTTAATGGTGTCTAAGCAGCACACACCACGGGTAGCGACAACCCAGTATACCATGATGAGCAACAGGGATAAAAATCCACGTCCTCTGGACAAAGAATTCAGGAAAAGGATGCCATAAATGAATTTCTGCTCAAATCCTCACCCAAGAATGAAGGAACTGAAAAGACTCAGCTGAAAAACTCCAGAGAAAGAAGATCCTGGCAGCAGAACTAAAGTTGAGCTCAAGCTAAAGTCTCCATTGAATCCCTATGGAAGCAGCTTCAACACAGCAGAGCTAATACCCAGGGGCCTGCTTGTTGAGATCAAATTTTTCATAAAAAGGGTTCCAGGAAAGCCAGTCCTGTGAACTGTTTCTTTGAAAACCAGACAGACAGAAAATTTAGTTGCATGTTCATCGCTAGTCCAATGGTGGCTCAGCACCCTCTTCATGTGTCCCCCTCCCTGCTGAGTCCAGAGCGCACCTAAGGAACAAAAGGAAAAGAAAACATCGAACACAGGGAAACCCCATTTAATCAAAAGCCCAAGTACCTCACAAATTGGCCTCCTGGGAGACCTTTGCTCCCTTGACCCGGACCCGATCCACAACAAGCCAACAGCATTGCACGGCCCGCAGTCACAACCTGACCCGCCGCCATTTTGAAGCCCCCTCCTCATCGCAGATCATCACTGCCATTTTAAAAGTAGCACCAAAAGGTCGAAAACATGTGAAAATCTTCTCCTTGGCAACACCAATGTGCCATTTTGAAATCCTCCTCCCTCTTAAAAGGGCAGCGACCTGTAGATTCTCTTAAAAGGGCAATGACCCTTCATGTTGTAGGAAATAAAGGAAATGCAGCCATGGATGGGAAACTTAAACTCCCTGACCCATTTCTGCTAAGGCAAGGTCAAAACCAGGCCCAAGACTGGGAGTCCTGGAGAAGAAAGTTTCTAAATTACTGGAGCACATTAGGTCTTAGTGAGAAATCAGAAAAATTCCAGGTTAGCACCTTTTTACACTCCTTGGGTGAACCTGCTGCCCACATAATCCTCACGCAGTCCATAAAAGGCCCAACCACCTTCGATGAAATATTAGCAGTGTGCCATAAATGTATGCACAAAGACCCTTTACATTTGTAAGGCAGAGCTCTGGCCAAAGGAGACAACACATCTGCGAGAACAATGGGGCCCTGAAACCACTGAAATTTATTAATGAATGCAACACTAACCATCCCAAGAATTCAGACCAGGACATGGACAGAAAGATCAGAGTGCGAGGAAGGTGGAGAATTAAAACAACAAACAACCAGAAGCTCGGTGTCATGCTTGCAGACTGAATCGAGGTGTTCCACAAAGCGATCACCCAGTCTGTGTTTGGTCTCCGCAATGTAGAGATCACACTGTGAACAGAGAATATAGTATATTAAATTGAAAGAAGTATAAGTAAATCACTGTTTCACTTGGAAGAAGTGTGTGGGACCTTGAACAGTGAGAAGGATGGAGATGAATGAATGAGTACTGCATCTCATGCGCTTGCACGGAAAGATGCCAAAAGGAGGGCTGTTAGGGATGACTGAGAAGTGGACCAGCATTTCGTGGAGGGAACAGTCCCTTCGGAATGCTGAAAGGGGAAGGCAGGGGAAGGTGGGTTTGGTGGTGGCATTATGCTGGAGCTGGCAGAAATAGCATAGGATAACCCATTGAATATGGAGGTTGGTGGGGTGGAAGGTGAAGACAAGTACCTGAAATGTTAACTCTGTTTTTCTCCACAGTTGCTGCCTCGCCGGCTAAGTATTTCCAGCATTTTTTGTTTTTATTTTAGGAACAGTCTGGAATTCACTTTTGTTTCCAGCTGATCCTGATAACAGCTGTTCCGCTCCAGGACACCAACCATGACAACTGTCAACATGGTTTTTCGAACATTGAATCTTGCCAGTCCTCTGTGACACATCCTTATCTTTTTCAGGGTTATTGGTTACACTCTGATCACGTTATTTTCCTATCAGATTGTATGTTTCAACTGCCTTCTAATGAATTATCTTAATTGCACTGATGTTCATTTTCAAAAGTCACACATTGGTGTCCATCTTTGATGGAAACTAGAATGTAATTGAATCATCACAAAGAGAATATTGTTTTGATGTGCACAATGTTATCTCTGTTATCTCTACCATATTTTTCCTAACAATAGATAAAACAATTCTAATTACCCTGGTCAATTATAAACTTAACCACTAAAATCTCTCCACTATTGAAAAATATACTCATATACATTTATGATATCAAACCCTCCTTCTAGGTGAAATGGTGATTTACTTGTACTTCTTCAATTTTGTATACCATATTCACTGCTCAGTGTGCAGGTCTCCTTTACATCAAGGAGGCTAAACAGAGGGTTGAGTGGTAGCATTGAGGAACACCTCCATTCGGTCTGCAAGATTAATCCTTCCAGTCATCTGTCATTTTAATTCTTTGCCCCACTCACACTCTGACCTCTCTATTCTTCGCCACCTATGCTGATTCAACATCTCAACTTAACATCTCAACATCAGCTCAACTTAAGTTCAAGGAATAGCACTCATATTTTGATTAGGCATTTTACATCCTTTGAAACTCAACAATGAGTTCAACAATTTCAGATCGCAACAATTGTTCTTATTTTTTCAGTCAGCAGTCGTTGGTAATGATTCCAACATTGCCACTTATAGCTCCTCTAGATGAATAATTTGCTTCTTTACTTGTTTCATTACCCCCATTTTAGTCTTGCAGCATCATCTGTTTTGCCATTTAATCTCACCCGCTTTCCATCCTAGCACAGGCATTGCATTTTGTTATTTCCTGTCCTTCCCCCAACCCTGCTTACAACCTATTACACCTCGAATTTTTTCCAGTTCTAATGAAAGTTCATCGACCTGAAATGATGACGCTTTCTTTTACACAGGTGCTGTCTGACTGGCTGGGTATTTCTAGCATTTTGAGAGTTTATTAATTACTTGGATTTAGAATAGAGAGCACAATTTCCAAATCTGCAGATGACATAAAACTTGGAAGCATGGTAAACAGCGAGGAAGATTTTAATAGACTCCAAGACAGGTTGGTGGAATGGATGGACTCATGGCAGATGAATAACAATAAGAATGGGAAGAGACAATACAGCTAAATAGTACAATTTCAAGGACAGATCTTTGCAAAAATCTCTGAAGGAGACAAGACAAGTTAAAAAACATGTGGAAATCTGGGCAAACCTCAGTCTCTACAGAGGGATGTAAATGGATGCCATGTAAATATTCCCATGTTGAAATGCACATATTATCTTCCAGTGGTGCAGCTTTTCTAATTTTCCTCATTTGCAATGGTAGACGCCCACCAGTTGGTGGAAATCCCTTTATACCCAAGCAGCCCTATTCCATGAAAATGGGTGAAGGTTAATGTAGGGCCAGCAGAGCAGAAAGTCCCACCTCACTGCCACTCTGCTCAAAAAGGTAAATCCCACCCACAATGTAAAAGGGGAGAAATTTCAACCACATTGCCGGCCCCTGCACAATTTTTCAAATGCGTGAATTCAGTAAACCACTATCTTCCAGGAAGGGTTGAAACTGATTCAAAGTCTTGCTCTTGCCAATGGAAGATAAACAGAAATATTGAATGCCTGGAAAATTGTAAATGCTGGGAACCCATATCAAGTCAACCATCTGAAAACTTAATTAGCTGATGCAGAACTTCCCAGTTTTGAATTACAGTATAGTTATGACAATAATTTCATTTGACCAAGTACAAGATCCTTCTGAATAACAGCTTAGCCATGATAATGATGAGTTGGTGGGGTGGGGGTGGGGGTGGGGTTGGTGCGGGGAAGGATAAAAAGTTTATTCATATGTTTACTAAGTATTTAAAAGCTATTACATGGAATATACAGCACAGAAACAGCCAATTTAGCCCAACTGGTCTGAGACACTACTACCTTGTGTATTATTGAATAATTACAGGACCAAGTTAATTTTGCTATTCATGATTAAAATGCAAGATCTTGCTGTTAACTCTTACATAATCCTTAGAATTGTGAGCATTACTCCCCCAGTCCCCCAAAAATACTGTTTTAATGTAACCACAGTTTTTCTTTGAAGGTAAAAATTCTATTGATTACACATTTTAAAATGTATAAAACCTAAATTGCTGAATAAGCCAATGTTTTCTAGCTTTCATATTCATCAAGATTCCCAGATATGGCCCTAAATCCCACACAGAAGAGTTGAAAATCAGTCATTCAAGCAGGTCAATTATTGTAAGGAAATTACAGTAAAAACTAAGAAGTCAATGAGAAAATGCTAATTACATAATTCTTTTCACAATTTCCAATTTCTCTATCAATGAAAAAACTGAGAGCTTGTTTCCAAGGCCAGGTACATTTATTAACTCTGTTGATTAATTAGTGTAATCAATCTATTGCTAACCATCTCTAGCAAACTCTTGTTCCAAAAAAATTCAAGTTCCCAAACATAGGAAATTAACCCTACAGAAAAGAACCAGGATAGGGTTCAAGGAATCTTCAGCTCCCAGTCCAACCCAGTTTCCCAACATATTGTGCAGGGACCAATTCTGACCACATGTAGTTGAATCTAGATATCAATGCGTTTCCATAATTAAGATAGGTAATCACAGTTAAACTAATTCTTCAAAATCACATTCATCTGTTTCATTTTTTTGAAGAGACTAAACATGCCCAGTTTTTTCTTAACCTGTGTCCCAGAAGGAACAGTTTAAAATCCAAAACAAATTGACTATGTACGGCATTAGGACTGCTTTTAGTACACCTTATTTGAGACCTAGTACAGGAGACAATCACTGACTATTGAACAGGGAATTAGCAAACATGCTGGCTTTGAGAGGGAAATCTTGTACTGTCTGCAACTGGCCCACCCCTATATATGGCAATGCGAAAATGCACAAATGTGGATCAGATTCAAAATAACCGACAATTTTAAAAGAGCCCCAAATGTAGGCCAAGCTCATGCCTGTCGCATGTAACTACATAGCGCGTCCAGCCAAATTTCCATTGCATGTGGGGTCTTACTCTCCTTTCCTGCAAAGAAATGCTGGGCTGTGTGGAAATTAATTGGTATTCTTTGTTGTCAACTGCACCAAATTGTTTTAAAATTGTTCATCTTTCATGGTGATCAATTTATTTTTTCTCTCCCCTTCCGGCCCCAGGTCAGAGTGGACTTTTCTTCTCGACTAACAATTTACATGCACCCCTCTATCCCCAGTTCCGCTGGCATTACTTTCCCCATCAATTTAAACTGGTCCTCATCTCTGGATGAGGCAGTGGGTGGCCTGGGGAAACTTATATTATGTTTCAAATAAATGCTCCAAAATAAATATCAACTTCCTAAATTACTTTGGAATTGTGCAAGTTCCTGACCTATCTTCAATCAGGACTTGACCTTCCTCCACCAGAATGGGGTGGGGGTTGAGAGTGCTGCTTACAAAAGCTGTGATGGGGTTTTCCCTCAAAATTCAACTGACTGTGGGAGAGAAGTATGGGCCCTCACAATATGGGATGAAGAAAGCAGCATAATGTTTCATGTATCGGCGGTGGGGGGGGGGGGGGAACGTGGTAATAGTATGGGGAATGGTAGGTATCAGGAATAGTGAGAACACAGCATCTATCTATAGTAGGAAATCCATTCGAACCCACTGCACACCCTTTCTTCTGCTTCACAATTCTCTCCACCCACTCAACCATCACCCATGCCTGTTTCCAATGACTAACCCAATCATGGGAAAACTCCTAAAAGCATCCCACTGCCTCCCCTCCAATGGAAACACCTCCAACTTCTCCACTGGCTCTCCCAGACCCTCACAAGCTCATGTCATTGCTCCCAGATCCATGACCCTTTCCCATATCACACAACCGTCCGAACACCACCAATGTACATAGGCACTCCCTGCTGCTATGTGAAATATGTCTCCTCCCATTTTCTCTAAATCCTAATCTTTCATGCAAATCAAGAGATAAAATTAATAGTCATCAAGACCCTCCAAACAACATATCAATATTCATTACGAAACCCAGAACAGTTCCACCCAAAGAAAGCCTAGAAATTTTGTGTTTAGAAATGGAGGTGATATATTTGAACAAAAATGCAATTTGACTTTCTGAATCACCATAAATGAGTAGCCTTATATTATGCTTTACATGGGATAAAGCTTTTGGCCCAACTCATCATGAGCATCACCATGCTGATTTGAGTGTATAAAATAAAATGAATAAAGGCTTTAATGGAAAACACATTTTTTTAAAAAAAAGCATTTGGCCCGAAAAGCCGTATAAATATAGGTTAAAAAATGCAAAGTACTCACAAGCTGCACTGTAACCTGAAGTGGAGATTTTTATACAACTAACTAACTGGAATGTATCCCGGAACAAGACTATCATATCTGTCTGCCTCCTTAGTAGTGGTCTTGATAATAGTGCTATGGCAACATAATTTTAATATAAACTGTAAGGCTGAAGATTAAAAAAATGTTCACCATTAATAAGAGATAAATATACTGCACACTTAACTGTTTGCATGTATTTAAATAAAAAATTAAATATGTTTAGCTTTAAGCCACAGGGAAACCATTTGTAAACCTGAAATTGGATGCAAGAATTCAAATACCTTTCAGATATCTCCTTTCCATCACTTCCCTGTCACATCAACTGGCCCACCTCGGGGATCTTACTTCCTGAAAACAAAGCAGTCCACCATTATTCACATAAAATCAATATATGTTTCCACTTAATAGCAAGACTTGAAATCATTGCTCAAAAATGAAAGTGATATCCAACATTGATCACAATTCAAAAAGGTGGGGTTGAAAAATAGCAGGATTTTGTCACTTCTGAACTGTTCTATGTTCAGTAGGTCTCACAAAGAAATTCTGAGTCTTGTATGGCTGAACATTAAGTGTTTATTGGTAACAAATAACTATGTACATATTTACAAGGTACAGCCCAAGCTATGAGTTAACTCCATGCTTGCTTCTATATAGGTCTCTGTCCAGCCCGCAACTGACCCTAGTCTCAGCTCATGTGTCTCTTTACATCACACCGTGGGCGGTACTGTTTCCCAGTCCCACATTAACCCTTGCTATGCCTGAAACCCTTATACTACACAAACAACAGAAAGATGAAACACAGAAAAAAAGCATCACTTGTACCATATGTTTATCGGTAGTTCTTTTGTGTTTGCAGAAATAACAGTTCAGAGGGCACGCAAACATCCAGCTCAGGTATGACTTTTATAATATGACTTACTCTCAACCTCAGGTCACACTGCTTTGAACTAATGCGGAACATAAGAACATAAATAGGAGCAGAAGACCACCATATGACCCATCGAGCGTACTAGACCATTCAATATGATCATGGCTGATCCTGGGCTTCAACTCTACTGTCCACTCCCCATATCCCTCAGCTTTCCACAATAGCTTCTAACTTCATGGCTTCTAACCGTAATTGCCAATTAGTAATATTATAGCAGTTCTGTGCCGAGCACAGAGCCCTACAAACTGACCCTTGAGACCATTCTACTTTGTTTTGGATTTACCTCTTACGGACAGCACAAAAAGTGCACTTTCATCACATTAGCAATACAAGCCCAGGTGCCAGAAGTGACGAGGGATTTCAGTTACATGGAGAGGCTAGAGCAGACCTCAGGTTAGTGAGAAGCCTAATAGAGATATTCAAAATTATGAACAATTTTTGATGGAGTATTAGGGAGAAACTGTTTCCTCTGCCAAGTGGATTGACAAACAAAGATCATAAGTTTAAAATAATTGGCAAAATAATGAGAAGGGAAAGAAGGAAACATGTTTTCAAAGTTTTAAGATCTGAAATGCACTACCTGAAAGGGTGGTGGAATCAAATTTCAGAGAAAATTGCAAAAGGCAATTGGACATAATTGCCGCAGACTAATTTACAAAATTATGGGGAAGAGGCTGACATGTGGGACTAAACTAGACAGCTCTTTCAAAGAGCCAGCACACAAATGGTTATTTGAATGGTCTTATTCTGCACTGTAAGATTCTATGACAGTAGAAGTGATCACCACACATTCCTTGTATAGACAAAGTCCCATCTTCACACTGAGGAGACCCTCCATCATGTTGCGTGGCACTGCCAGTGAGCTAAATATGATGGAATCAGAACAGATCTTTCAGCTCAAAACTGGGTCATCAATAGCAGCAGAATTGTATTCAACCATAGTCTGTAACTTCATTTCCCAGTATATCCCTCACTCTACCATTACCATCAAGCCAGGGGATCAACCCTGGTTCAGTAAGGAATGCAGGAGAGCATGCCAGAAGCAGCATCAGGCATACCTAAAAATGAGGATGAATCCTCATGATGAAGCTACAATACAGGGCTACATGCTAAATAATACAAACAGCATGCTGTTGACTGTGCTAAGCAATCCCACAATCAATGGATCAGATTTAAACTTTGCATGGTCCTCTTGAATGGTGGTAGACAATTAAACAACTAACCGAAGGAGGAAGCTCCAACATCATTCCATTCTCAACGATGGAGGACCCCAACATACCAGTGCAAACAGGCAGCTGTAGCATTTGCAACCATCTTCAACCAGGAGTGCCAAGTAAATGATTCATCTCAGGACTCCTCCTGGGGTCCCCAGCATCACAGATGCCAGTCTTCAGCCAATGCGATTCACTCCATGTGATATCAAGAAGCTGCTGAAGACATTGGAAACTGCAAAGGCTATGGGCCCTGACAACATTCCAGCTGTGGTGCTGAAGATTCTGCTCTGGAACTAGCTGTGCCCCTAACGAAGCTGTTCCAGTACAACCACAACACTGACACTTGCCTGACATTGTGCAAAATTGCCCAGTTATGTCCTGTTCATAGAAAGGAAGACAAATCTAATCTGACTAAATGCTGCCCCATCGGCCTGCTTTCACTTAACAGCAAAGTTATGGAAGGTGTCAATGACAGTGTTATCAAGCGACATTTACTCAGTAACAACCTGCTCACAGATGCTAGTTTAGATTCGCCAGGACACTTGGCTCCTGACCACATTACAGTTTTGGTCCAAACGTGGACAGAAAAAGCTTAATTCCAGAGGTAAATTAAGAGTGACTGCCCTTGACATAAAGGCAGCATATGACAGAGTGTGTCATCAAGCAGCCCTAGCAAAACTGGAATCAATGGGAATCAGAAGAAAAACCTCCATGGGTTGGAGCCATACCCAGCACAAAGGAAGGTGGCTGTAGTTATTGGAGGCCAATCATCTCGGCCACAAGGCATCACAACAGGAGTTCCTCAGGCTAGTGTCCTAGGCCCAGCCATCTTCAGCTGCTTCATCAATGACCTTCACTCTATCATAGTGTTCAGTACCATTCGCTCCTCAGATACTGAAATAATCCATGCCAGCCTGCAGCAAGGCCTGGACAACATTCAGGCTGAGGGCGGTAAGTACCACAAGTACAAGGCAAATCATTATCTCCAACAAGAATGAATCTAACAAATAATTTTTTAAAAATCGAAGTGAAAGCCCATTACAACCAATTGTCCTCAATTTGAATCTTGCAAAGAAAATAAAGGGTTTCATTGTTTGAGCAATTCAATGGCAGGAGTGCCAGAAAGTCTTCTTCTAAACTGACTGACATCTCAGTTATCAATATAAAGATCTAGGGCAGAATTATCTGCCTGTCGGGCGGGCGGGCCCAACACAATCTCCAGTGGGCGGGGAGCCAATCTCCGCCGGAGAAGCGGGCCTCACCGCCATTTTACGTCGGTGGCCAATTAAGGCCCGCCCAGCATGACGTCCGGCGGGAAGCGCTATGCACTTCCTGTGCGGGCGGGGTGGGGGTGGGGGTTCCCCAAAAGCGAGAGTGCGCTCTCGCGCATGCGCACGAAAGAGCGCACATCTCCCTGGGGCTAAGCGCTGCCTCAGGGAGATCGCTGACACCTGTACAAACATTAAAAATAGAAAAAAAAATCCTTAACATGTCCCCCTCATGTGACAATGTCACATGAGATGGGACATGTTCATAAATTACACTAAAACTTTCTTAAACTTTTTAAAACCCAACATGAAACCTCATCCTGCTGGTGGATGAGGCTTCATGTTTTTTCTAGTTGCCGCCGGGGCTCCTGGCCTGCCCACCAGCCTTAAGGTTGGACGGGCAGGTCCTTTAATTGTTTTAATGATCCTGTCAATGGCCTCAATTGGTCATTGACAGGTCGGCGGGCACACAGCTGATTTTGCTGTGCCCCTGCCTTCCTAAATATTTAAATGGGGTGGGATGGCATCAGGGGTTCCGCCCGACATCATCCCACGTCATTTTACACGTCGGCAAGCAGGCCCCGCCCCCTGCTCGCCAATGGCAAAATTCAGCCCCTAAACTTAACCTGGGCTCAGGTTAAGCATATTATGCATGAAACATCAGACCATCATATCCTGTCAAAATAGATAAACATCGAAGTTCTGTTTTAAGTTAAAAAAAATTGTGCCGTAATTTCATCTATAAAGCTCACAAAAGGTATATAGGATAGGTCAGCAAAGAAGCACATTTCCATAGGAATTCCTAACATAAAAAGATTCTCTCATCACCCGTCACATACAATTCCAGGAGCACCTCCGTCCTCCACACAGTTTTTTGGCTCCACAGGCATGTTTCTACTATCAGATTCAAGCCTAGCATTATTTGTCTTAGGAAGTGTGAAGCCACATCTCTGCAGAAGATCTTTACAGCACCATATTTGTTTTAAGATCTGCTGAAATTCCAGGTCAGAAAAATGACAGAATATAACATTTCCCAACATACTAGGTAAGGAATTTATCACTAACCCTTCTGTAAATAACCTCTAATGATTGTTTAAACGGGACATAAGTCAACAGGACTGACTTGCCACAAGTTTTTCTGAACAAATTCACTGAAGAGAGCGAGCCTGAGGGCGCGAGCGAGCCTGAAAGCGCGAGCGAGCCTGAGGGCGCGAGCGAGACTGAGGGAAAACGGTTGGAGATCCAAAGTTAAAAGCAGTGGCAGGGAGTCGATGAGAGACAGGGCCAGCACTTTCAAAAGGAAGGAAAAAAATCAGCATGATATCAGAGGAATATAGGCAAATACTTGGTTGGTATTTCTTGAAACTAGGGCATTCGTTTAAACTGGGATGTGGAAAATCAAATATTTCAATTGGGGTAAGTATAGCAGTAAGGGAATTAAGAATCTGGGGAGTCTTTGGGGTGTGTGCCACTCTCAAACCAGAGCTCAGCATTGGGGACTGCTGGGAATGATGACACCTTGAAAGAACGCAGTCCAGACCATGGCACAATGGGTACAAGGGGAAACAGCACAGATTAGAAATGCAGTCAGTACAGGAGATTTCATGGTTAGGGACACCAACAGGCATTTCTGTAAACATCATCATAAATAGAGATGTTGAGTACACATGCAGGGAAGTTATCATCAACCTTTATAAACTCTGGTTAGGCCACAACTCAAGTATTGCATCCAGTTCTAATCACCACAATTTAGGAAGGATGTATCTAATCCTGTCATAATCTTGTAGACCTTTATCAAATCTCTCCTCAATTTCCTTTGCTGCAAGGAGAACAACCGCAGCTTCTCCAACCTAACTTTGTAGCTAAGTACCCTCATCCTTGTAAACATTCTGTTAAATCCCCTCTGTATCCTCTCAAGGATCTAAACTGGACAAAGAAAAGCTGTTCCCTTAACTGAGGGTACAAGGATTAGTGGACACAGATTTATGATTTTTGGCAAGAGATGCAGGAGGGATGTGAGGAAGAACTTTTTTCTTTTTACGCAGTGACTGGGAACGATCTAGAACATACTGTCTATGAGGGTGGTGGAAGCCAAGATGATTAATGATTTCAAAATGAAGTCTGATGGGCACTTGAGCAAAGTAAACATACAGGCCTCAGAAACAGAGGAGGAATGAGAACACTAGGATTGCTCTACAGGGAGCCAGTACAGACTCAAATGTACTGAAAGGCCTCCCTCTGTGCCATAATGATTCCATAATTCTATGCATACAATTTTATATCCAACAGTGCAAGAGTACATTCTAAAAAAACACACTTCACCAGAGAAGAACAAGACAATTGCACTAGAAACTAATAAAAAGATGATGGTGAGGACCATTGTGGCATATGCTGCCTTACATGCAGATTTTTTAATGATCTTTGTATGTTCTTTCCTTCTTTTGTTATTACCCATTGGTTATGTACTGAGATAGTCTGCAATATAGCTGAAAACACCAGCAACATTGTATGGAGAGGTAAGTGGTAATTGTGGCCAGCGCAACAATTCCATATAATCGCTCCAGGCAAACAGGGGAATACAATGTCAACCAACAATAAGCGACATCAACAGCTTTTGTCAAAGGACAAGCAGCAGACTAAGGTTGACGCAGCTCATTGAGCAAGTCAATATTCTCAGCAAACAGTCTGATGAAGAAAAAGGACCACTCACAATGGATAGACAAAAACCTAGATATACTAAGATGCATCTCATAAATTCAGACCAGGACTGCAAACTTTACTGGACAAGGTACTACAAAGCTTCACAATGAATTTGGGGAATATATAGACATGGAGTATATTTGCAATTTGCATTTAATACAACACCTATAATGCAGTAAAATGTCCCAAGGTACTTCACAGGAGGGTTATGAAATAAAATTTGAACCACACAAAAAGAAATATTGGGATAGGTAATTAAAAGCCTGGTTAAAAAGGAAGGATTTACAGTGCAACTTAAAGATGGTGAGAGGTAAAGTAGTTTAGGGAGTGGTTTCCAAAGAGGAGGACTTAGGGTAGCTGGACGTATGGCCGCCAATGGTACAGTGAATGAAATCAGGGATGCACAAGAAATGAGAATGGGAGGAGCACAGAGATTTTAAAGAGTCATTGAGCTGAGGAAGTTATGGAGAAAGAGGGAGAATGAGGCCATGGTGGGATCTGAACACAAGAATGTGAATTTTAAAATTGAGATGTTGAACTGCAAACCAATGTAGGTCATGGAGCATAGGGGTGATGGGTTAGCAAGACATGTTTGATTTAAAATATAGAGAACAAAGTTTTGGATGAGCTCAAGTTTACACAGGGTGGGTGAGAGGCCTGCAGGAGGAAAAAACAGTAAAAACTGGGAAATAAGAATACTGGTCCAAACCGTTTTTTCCTTCTGGGTTGGTATAAATGGATTCTGAAAGTAACAAAAGCGTATTTGAGGATTTTAAGCAGCAGATCAGCTGAAGCATGGGTGCAGACAGGCAATTTAATGCTATGGAGGTAGAAGCAGGTGGTCTTGTTAATGGAGAGGATATGAGTTTGGAAGCTTATCTCAGAGTCAAGGTTGTGAACAGTCTGGTTCAGCCTCAAGACAGTGGCCAGGGAAGAGGATGGAACAGGTGGCTAGGGGAAAAAAAGTTTGGTATTGAAGGCAATGGTTTCAGTCTCCCCAGTATTAAATTGGGGGTAATTTCTACTCATCCAATACTGAATGGCAGCCAAGCTACATCACAAATCAGAGGCAGTGAATAGATCAAGAGAGGCAGTGGTGGTGAGATGGGCTGTGTGTTATCAGCATACAAAGAATCTGGCATTATGTTTTCAGATGTCGCTGAGGGGCAACATATGGTTGTGGAATAGGGGGAAGCTAAGCATAGATCCTTGAGGGAATCCAGAGTTAGCATTACAGAGATGGGGAGAGAAGAAATTGCATGAGATTCGCTGGCTATGACCGGATAGATAGTTAAGGAAGAAGGAAAGGGCTGTCTTACCCAACTAGATATCAGAGGAGAGGCTTTGGAGTCAAGATTGTGGTCAACCACGTGAAACGTTATAGAAAGGTCGAGAAGGATGAGGAGGAATAGTTCACCATGGTCACAATCACATGGGATATCATTTGTGATTTTGATACAAGATGTTTCACTACTGTGACAGTGTGGAAACCTGATTGGAGGGATTAAAAAGTGCATTTGCAGGAAAGGTGTGGACAGGTTTGAGAGGCAACAACAGGCACAAGGACTTGTGAGGAAAGGGGCCTGTACATGCCATTGTCTACTAAAATTAGGGAGTGTGGATAAAAAAGTGCAGCTGTAGCCTCATCTGTAGTCAGCAATTCCTGCTGAATGATACTGATTTGACAGATCCTAACTTAAAAGATCCTACATTCAGTGTGCACAGTACATAAACAAATTGTCTTAACTTCAAAGTGTCACTTGCAAATTATATATCATGCTTAATATGGGTTTCTACACCCACCAAGTTGACCTGTACTAATATTTAGACAAGCAAGAGAAACCACTAACCATGAAGTAAAGAGCCACAGAGAAAAAATAATTTATTAAACTACTCTTCATTCCCTCCAGTTACCAATCAAGATTCGATAACTTGCACGGAATAAACCAGCCAAATCTTTCAAACAATTTTGGTTTTATTTCAGTGGCCATGATGCTTTCTCAGTTAGCCAATAATGTTCACCTAAGATTACCAATTATTGAAGAAAACATTATGCTATTGCAAAACAGTCCAATGGGGCCAATTTTTCATTTTGTGTTCTCAACAAGGACACTTACCCACAAATAGTGATGTCAGAAATTTGGGTGTATACTGTGCATGGTTAAAACGGTTGGGTAAATCAGACACAAGTTGCTTTCTTCTATTAGGCCTTTCCTCAAGATATCTTGAGCCTCTGTGCATGCCAAACCTAGCATACCTTTCTGTTTTCCTAACCTCTATGAATAGCAGCATGACTGTCAGTTCCCCAGCAGACCATCATAGCTCACTCAATGGAACCTTTAAGACTCTGGAATATTAAACCTTGCTGCATAGGAATCAATATATATTTTAACTGAAGTGTTTCAGCAGAAGCCTGCAATAATAGTTCACCCATCTCCAAGAAATTGGTGACCCCTTGAACTTGTGCGGAGCTCAGCTTTGCAGTAAGCGTTCTGCACAACTTGAAGAAAAGATCTTCAAGCCGTGCCCAAACAACAAGACTTCGCAGGCCTCAAGAAATAGTATCCATTATGTCAGCATACTTCGTTATGCAAAACATCCTGCTCAAATATAATCTTCATCTATTTGTTTTCTACTCTACTCCCATTCTTTTTGAACTTGGCTTTTACTTTTTAAAACCATGCAACTTAATTTTCAACTAATATGCTCTGTTATAATATTTGTCAATTACTTTGAGTACACTCAAAATTTTCCTCTGTTTCTGCAGTCCAATTGTTCATATTTGGTGTGGGAGGAGATGAACCACATCAGAAAATATGCCTTCTGATTCCATTAAAGCCAAATCAACAGACTAATTTTTCAATTAGTGGAGGCTCAGAACAATAAATTCTGACCTGGGCTTGTCAGTGACTCAACTATGTGAAACGTTGAAGCATTTTTAGAACATGAATTTTAACATTAACAGCATGCTAAGGGTTGACTAACATTGTTGGCAAGCTTTCAACATCCAAAGACTACTCTGCAGCGTGGAGGGAGATACACTGACAAAAAAAAACACACAAACAGAATAGCCAATTGTCACATCAATCCAAAGACAATGTACAAGTTGCTTGTCACAGATCCTTCCTCTCTAACGTCGTTGAATGCATTGCTACTTCCCTATTCACTCAATATCTTTCCTGCAATGGTACGGTTGAATCTTGCCTAATTAAATTTCTATCCCTGCTAATGTATCGAAACAACCATGATTGAAGTTTCAAATGACATCCTATATAACTGTGACAAAGGTAAACTATCTCTCCTCACCCTTCTTGAACTGTCTGCCATTTTTGATACAACATCTTCCTCTGTTGTCCAGTTGTGTGGGACTGACCTCGCCCGGTTCCATTCTTATCCATCCAGTTGTAGCCAGAGAATCACTTGCAGTGGTTTTTCTTCACACTCCCACACTGTGGCCTCTGGAATCCCCCAGGAATCTAGCCTTGGTTCCCTCCTATTTTTTACCTGCATGCTGGCCCTTAGCAACATCATCTAAAAGTGCATCAACTTCCATACATGTTCTCACTATGTTCAGTGGTGGCACTACCACCATGCCAAATGCGATGGATTTTGAACAGATCTAGCAGCTCAAGACTGGACATCCATGAGGTTCTGTGGGTCATCAGCAGAATTGTACTCAACCACAATCTGTAACCACAGGCCCAACGTACACCCCACTCTGCCATTACCACCAAGTTGGGGCACAACCCTGGTTCAATGAAGAGTGCAGGGGGGCATGCCAGAGCAGCACCAGGCATACTTAAAAATGAGGTGTCAACCTGGTGAAGCTACAACACAGGACTACTTGCATGCCAAACAGCATAAGCAGCAAGTGATAGAGCTAAGTAGTCCCACAACCAATGGATCAGATTTAAGCTCTTCTGTCCTGCCACATCCAGCTGTGAATGGTGGTGGAAAATTAAACAAATCACTGGAGGACGAGGCTCCACAAATATCCCCATCCTCAATGACGGGGGACCCCAGCATATCAGTGCAAAAGATAAGACTGAAGCATGCGCAGCCATCTTTAGCCAGAAGTGCTGAGTGGATTATCCATCTCGGCCTCCTCCAGATGTCCCCAGCATCATAGGTGCCAGTCTTCAGCTAATTCAATTAATTCCATGTGATATCAAGAAACTGCTGAAGACACTGGATACTGCAAAGGCTACGGGCCCTGACAATTTACAGCAATAGTACTGAAGACTTGTGCTCCAGAACGTGCTGCACCCCTAGCCAAGCTGTTCCAGTACAGCTATGACAGTGGCATCTACCCAACTACGTGGAATATTGCCCAGGTATGTCCTGTACACAAAAAGCAGGACAAATCCAACCCAGCCAATTCCCGCCCCAACAGCCTACTCTCCATCATCAATAAAGTCATGGGAGGGGTCATCAACAGTGCTATCAAATGGCACTTGCTTAGCAATAATCTGGTCACTGATGCCCAGTTTGGGTTCTACCAGGGCCACTCAGCTCCTGACCTCATTACAGCCTTGGTTCAAACATAGCCAAAAGAGCTGAACTCCAGAGGTGAGGCAAGAGTGACTACCCTTGACATCAAGGCAGCGTTTGACTGAGTCTGGCATCAACGACTGCTAGCAAAACTGAGTCAATGGGAATCAGGGTGAAAGCTCTCCACTGGTTGGAGTCACAGCTAGCACAAAGGAAGATGGTTGTGATTGTTGGGGGTCAATCATCTAAGTTCCAGGACATCACTACAAGAGTTTTTCAGGGTAGTGTCCTTGGTAGTGACTGAAACAACTTCAGCAACTTCATCAATGACCTTCCTTCCATCATAAGGTCAGAAATGGAGATGTTCGCTGATAACTTCACAATCTTCAGCACCATTTGCGAATCCTCAGAAACTGTAGAAGTCCATTTCCAAATGCAGTAAGACCTGGACAACATCCAGGCTTGTGCTGACAAGTGTGACACAAATGTTACTTACCACATTGCCAGGCAATGACCATCTCCAACAAGAGAGAATCTAACCATCTCCCCTTGATAGTTAATGGCATTACCTTCACTGAATTCCCCACTATCAACATCCTGGGATTACCACTGACCAGAAACTGAACTGAACAAGCCATATAAATACTATGGCTACAAGAGCAGGTCAGAAGCGAGGAATCCTGTGGCAAGTAACTCACCTCCTGTCTCCCCAAATCCTGTCCCCCACCTACAAGACAGAAGTCAGGAGTATGATGGAATATCGCCACATGCCTGGATGAGTGCAGCTCGAACAACACACAAGAAACTCGACATCAACCAGGACAAAGCAGCCCACTTGTTTGGCACCGTTTCCACAAACATTCACTCCCTCCACCACTGATGAACAATGGCAGCATCTATAAGATGCACGCAGGAACTCACCAAGGATCCTTAGACAGCATCTTCCAAACCCACGACTGCTACCATCAAGAAGGACAAGGGCAGCAGACACATGGGGACACCACCACCTGCAAGTTCTCCTCCAAGCCACTCACCATTCCCACTTGGAAATATATTTCCATTCCTTCACTGTCGCTAGGTCAAAATCCTGGAATTCCCTCCCTAACAGTACTGCGGGTGTATCTACACCACATAGATTGCAGCGGTTCAAGAAGGCAGCTCACCACCACCTTCTCAAGGGCAATTAGGGATGGGCAATAAATGCTGGCCTGGACAGCGATGCCCACATCCCATGAATGATTACGACAAAAAAAGTTCTATTTCACCATCACCTCTTGATCCCTCAATGGTGTTTGATTTGTGACATTACTTGCTTGACATCTAGCAATGGAGGAGTGTAAAATTTTCTCCAACTAAACATTGGGAAGACCAGTCATTACCTTCCATCCCTGCCACAAACACAGTTCCCCAGCCACTAATTCCATCTCTCTCCTGGCAACTGCCTGAAACTGAACTAGGCAATTCACAACCTTGATGTCATAACTGATTTTGGAATGAGTTTCCAACCATAGATACCCCAATAAGCCAGGGGGCGAAGAATAGAACAGGTGCCAATCTTTACACACTTTATTTGCATCAATTTACAGTGATACAGTTAGAAGTATGAAGTAGAAACTACAAACAATGGCCACGGCAGCTGTGCTGACAATGGATAGAATGCTAGTTTCTAAGTCACAGGAGGTGTTAGGAATGTTAGGTTTTCTAAACGGTTATACTTTAAACTATTTAATTTCAGGATAGAATGAAGTTGGGGTCGAAAGGATAGATAAATAGCATTTCTAACTGCATTCAAGGCCCATGTGATTCACGTTACCATGGAAATGGGCTTTTAGAGGGGAACAGACGATAGAAAGTGATAGTAGCGCCTTCTTACAGGGTTTTTTTTTAAGGATATCCCTGAATCTCGTGGACAACTTAGTCTCCAAGAATCTGAGAAAGAACAGAGAGATAGAGACAGCCAGTCTCTATTGTGCACCACACAGAACGTGGGTTGGAACTCATGCTCAGATTGAAGAGTCCAAATTTGTGAGGATTTAAATTAGGCGGGAAGATTCACCGAACTTTGGCTAGAGGGAGGGACCTCCAGGGTGACCCACACGTGAAAGTCAGTTGGGGGAAAGGTTATTCAGCTGGAAAACGAAAAAGGAAGCAAGCCATCGGAAGCTGAGAAAAACTTTGGGCTGGTTCCTGGAGAATGAAACGTCCACTTAAGGGACAGAGTATTCTATAACTATGGAGGGAGATTTTTAGTCATTTTAAAAGTTAAGCAGGGAAACTTTCCGCAGTTGAGTATAAGTTGCCTACTGAAATATTATTTCGACTATGTTGCTTTTACTTTGCACAGTAAAAGTCTTAAAACTTGAAATCTTATCATGTGATCTTTTCTGTTGGTCATTGGAATTCAAATATCTTTTTTTAAAGTTATTGGTCTCCACAGGGATCAAAACAACACACTCTCCAAACGTGCACCTCCAGGCCCAACACCCAAAACCCAGCTTCACTTTGCACCTTATTATAAAAGCACAAGTGAATCCCCAGTTAATACCCATCAACTGCATACAATTAAATATAATTAATATATAATTAACATGCTCCATCATTGATGCTACCTACTTCTTTCTCTTTAGGCTTGGCCTAAATGGCCAAGTGGTTATGGTACTGGGTTTGTAACCCCAAGATCAAGAGTTCAAATCTCACCATGGCAAACTATGAAAACAATGTAACTTCATCTGAAACAGATGGAAACAGGTTTGTACTCGAAAGAGTTACTTCTTTCTCTTTAGGCTTGGCCTAAATGGCCAAGTGGTTATGGTACTGGGTTTGTAACCCCAAGATCAAGAGTTCAAATCTCCCAATGGCAAACTATGAAACAATGTAACTTCATCTGAAACAGATGGAAACAGGTTTACTCAAAAGAGTATCAAGAGTTCAAATCTCACAATGGCAAACTATGAAACAACGTAACCTCATCTGAATAGGAACAGATGGAATCGTGTTTGTACTGGAAAGAGTTACTTCTTTCTCTTTAGGCTTGGCCTAAATAGCCAAGTGGTTATGGTACTGGGCTTGTAACCCCAAGATCAAGAGTTCAAATCTCACAATGGCAAACTATGAAACAATGTAATTTCATCTGAAACAGATGGAAACGGGTTTGTACTCGAAAGAGTTACTTCTTTCTCTTTAGCATCGCTCAAATCTTGCCCTGCCTCGGCTCATCAGCTATTAAACAAACTCATGGATGAGGATTTTGTCTCTAGACTTGGTTATTTCAATGCTCTTTTGGTCTGTCTCCCATCTTCCACCCTACATAAACTTGAACTCAAACAATAATCTGATCTGCTTATCCTAATGCACGCCAAGCCCCCTTCACCCACCATCCCTGTGCTTGCCGACCTACACTGGCTCCCAATTGGGCAACACCTCAATCTTAAAATTCTCATTCATGTTTTCAAACTCCTCCACAGCTTCCTCCAGCCCTAAAAGTCTTTGTGATCTCACGTTCCTTGAATTCTGGCCTCTTGTGTAACTCCAGTTTTAATCATGCTATCCTTGGCAGCTGTGCCTTTGGTTGCCTAAGTCCTCAGATCAGGAATTATTTCCCTAAACCCATGCACCTCTCTACCTAACTTTCCTTCTTTAAGACACTCCATAAAACCTACTGTTTGAATAAGCATTTGGTCATCTGTCCCAATAGCTCTTTATGTGGTTGTGTGTCCAATTTTGTTGGATAATGCTCCTTTGAAGAGACTGGAACTCTTCGATAGTCACACTCTCACAGGAACCATTTGGTCCCATGGAATATTTCATCAATACCTAATGTTGTCCTTATAACCTCTAATTCCATTCTTAACTACTTAATTCTCTGTCTTTTTTCAACTGCTTTTGTTGAAGTCTTGAGTAAAGATTCTTGTAAACAAATATAATTTGAGGCAGATTTTTCTACTTGTACCCTTCAGTACTGTACCAAAGAAAGCTTATAAAGCCTAAAAGATTATGACACAAATCATCTTTACAAAAGCCAGATAGGTTCACATTCCTTTGAGTTCTGTGAAACTTCTATATGCAGACTTGGCATTACAGCAAAATTGCTATTGGCTTTGATAGATAATTCTCATTATGTGATAATACATATCATGTAAATATTCATGAAAGTCATCAACTATGAAGATATTCATGTTTTGACAGCAGAGATCAATCTCAAGAATAGGCATTTTAAGTAATTACATATTCGTCCTGAACATTACAAAATATATCATACTGTTGTTCAGAAATGAGTTTCCATCTTGATAATACTATTATCCAGAAATGGGTTACTATTGAGTTTGGGTTGATATATTCCTTTAAGATATTGTTTAATCCTCACTTTGCAAAATAAATTGAATGGTTGCCTAGTTGTTGGACTCGTTCAAATTCCTACCCCGCTACATGACGTGGCGGATATGTGACTATATAATTGACCCTTAATCCCCTCCCACAAGGATAGTTAATAACTAAAGCCTTGTCAATTTTGCCCAAATCCCAAGAACATAAAAAGAACACGCACTACCTAAATTTGAAAATGATGTGGGTCAGCTCACAGGGCTTTGCCAATGTTATCCTTAAGTTGGCCACAGAAAAGTATGCACAAGAACTCCAATTTGTTTTTCCCTTATACTTTCCTTCCATCCCAGTGGAGAAGTTATTCAACTCCCTTCCATTTGCCCGCACTCCACACCCCCACCCAATTCAGTAACTTCTCATTGTGACATGACTGAAATCATAGTTCAGCACATCAAGAGTTACAGGCTTGAACTGTATTCCATTACTGACACAATTAAGTAATTTTCCAAAACACTGCACCCTTTAAAGATGGTTAACAGTACTGCCCCTCCAATCCATGTTTTGAAGTGTTTTGTGATACGTGTACGTACATAGTGGATGTGTATACATACATAGTGGAAACATATACATTCATAGTGGAAGCTATTGCTGTGACAGTAGTACTAATTTTTTTAAAAAGGAGGGCTAAAAGCATACCATGTGTTGAGTCTTATTTAGTTCACTTACATAATTGTACTAGTGACAATTTGAAGCCTATGGGAACAATTAAAATAAATTTTCCACAGGAAAAAGAGATTAGTGTGGATACTGTACTGGATTAAAAGTTTGAGAAAATTATTTGCACTTGATGAAAGGATCTTAAAATTATTGTGTACTTCCAATCAACTACTTAAAATGTACTTAAAAAACTCTTTGTGTGGTTTTAAATAAGAAGTCTGGGTAATTTTCTTCTGCACAGGAAAAGGGTCATGGAAAATTATTTTAACTTGGCCACCCCACCCATTGATTATGTATTAGAACTAAAAAAAACTAAAGTCATAAAAGTCACGAGTTGCAATCCTGATGCTCATGCCCAAAAGCGTGCTTCAGAGATGAGCCTGCTAGAGTTCGTGGAATCAGTGAGATGGTACCTCACTTATGTGGGCCAGAAAGGTATCACTGTCACGACCTTGATAGAGACCAGTAACTTTTTTTTATAAAACAAGAAATCTGAAATAATCATTATTCACTGAAAGAAGGAAGCCACAAGATTCCATGGTTTAAGACAAAATAATTTTTATTACACAACAATCAGGAAATGCAAACACTAAACATTATCTTAGCTAACCACATATACTCCAACACCCAGAATCAACATAAGTTAAACATGAATTAACAGGTAAATTGTGGTGAATATAAACCATAAATTACACATTAAATGGCAGAAACAACTAAGGCTCAGTAGTCTCCTCAGCATATAGGTTATCAAATTCAGTTACAAGGTCCTTAAAAACTTTGTCTTCCTGATGAAGAATTTCAGCTCCTCTCCTTCTAGGAACTAATCCCCAGCCAACAGCAATGCACAACCAATCCAAATTCCTTGCACCACGTCTTCACCAAAAATGGCACACGTCTGCAACTTGGTCTGGATGGTATAGATCCACCAATGTTACCTTCAAGCAATAGAAGCAGCTGCATCAAGTATGCAATAAAAACAGAAAATGCTGGAAGAACACAGCATCTGAAGAAGAGTCAAATGCACTCGAAATGTTAACTCTGTTTCTCTCTCCACAGATGCTGCCAGACCTGCTGAGTTTTTCCAGGGGCAGAATTTTTACCTTGTCCAGTGGGCGCAGAGAGCGGGTCTGGGAGTGGCCGCGCAACAGACCACCGCCCGCAATCTGGCCCTGACTGCATTTTCACACTGGCTGCCCAATTAGCAGCCAGCCAGTGTGAAACGCATGCTGATAACCTCAGCGCTGCCGGGGTGGGGGCAGGAGGAGCACAAGCGCTGAAGTTTGCACATACTCAGTGAAAGCTCCCTGAAGGCACACAGCTACCTCAGGGAGCTGAAGATTTCTAACATTAAATAATCCAACATTTTTTTAAAAACTCTATCACATTAGCAGGGGCATGTTAAAAATGAGTTTTAAAAATTTTAATTTTTTTAAACGTCACTGTTCGAAACCTCATTCCGCCCGTGAATGAGGTTTCGCAAAAATGCAAAGGCCACTTGGCCTATTTGCCCGCCCGCCAACCATAAGGTTGGACAGGTAGAGAAAATCTCACTTGAATTAATTAATTTACGGGCTTAACGGCCCTCTTAATTGTTGACAGTCATGCTGCCGACTCCCACATGAGCCTGCCACCCAAAATATTGCTCGAATGCACGATGATGTCAGGACGCTTGCCCGTGTCATCGTGTGCTATTTCACAAGCGTGCATGTCGGGTACCACCCACACGCCAAGCTAAAAATCTTAGCCCAGCAATTTCTGTTATTATTTCAGATTTCCAGCATCCGCAGTATTTTGCTTTTATTGCATCAACTATGCAGTTACTTGTGCTCAGCTTCTGGATCTGGCTTCTGTCTTTTTCAGCTTGCCAGTACTGCACCACTGGACTCATCAACTTGGATTCACTTAGAAGAGCTTAGATGGCCTTGGGCCCCTTTGTATAGCCTCGACCAGTTTCAGTCTGCCCAGAAGTTTTAGTTTCAGATTTGGTTCCCTTAGAAACTGGAAGGATCAGTTTCCTTTCTCGGTTCTCCTTTTCATTAAGGGGCTGTCTCCAAAAACACAATTTTGAAAACCCTGGATTCCATTATACTACCACTTCAAGTGCATCTCTGAAACCCACCTACCACATCTGCTACTAATGCCACCTCTGCCCTACCATTAGTGGTTGGCGAAGGGAGGGATGAGAAAAAGGGTTCCCATGTCCTCCACATGTTTTTTCCTCAGTCTCCTTTGCTGGTGGGCCGATCCACTATTGGAGGTTTGGGTCAGTTAACTGCACTGAACTGTCCGTTGCAGTTTACATGCAACCATATGGAAGTTAGTACATCTCTCCTCGCATGTACGCATAGACTGAAATGCCAGGTCCATGTCCAGCCTAAGTATTGGGACATTAAGGTTTGAAGAGAGTCCTGCCCCATGATCTTGCTTTTGTACTGCAGACATCTTGAGAAGGCCTACCTACCATGGACCTGCTGGCAAAGAGCTTAGAGATGTCTACAACTGGTTTTTGTTCCCTACAATTGAAAGCATTATCCCAACTTTCCTAGAGTCACCCAAAGCAGATGTTTTTCTCTTCCACCCATTTCCTTTGTTCTCTCTGCCTTTCTATCGCTATTCTGCTCTCAAAGAAATATCCTCATGATCCACAGTAATAGTCTCCAGAATGATTATAAAACTGAACCATGGTGCTAGGGTAAAAACATCAATTCTGTGAACACCAGCCATGCAATAACTCTGTTGAGACTTGGAATGTTGGAAATACTAGTCATGGGAGCACCAACATCCCCTTTTCCAGCGATAAAAACAAAAAAACTGCGGATGCTGGAAATCCAAAACAAAAACAAAAACAGAATTACCTGGAAAAACTCAGCAGGTCTGGCAGCATCGGCGGAGAAGAAAAGAGTTGACATTTCGAGTCCTCATGACCCTTCGACAGAACTTGAGTTCGAGTCCAAGAAAGAGTTGAAATATTAGCTGGTTTAAGATGTGTGTGTGGGGGGCGGAGAGAGAGAGAGAGAGAGAGAGAGGTGGAGTGGGGGTGTGGTTGTAGGGACAAACAAGCAGTGATAGAAGCAGATCATCAAAAGATGTCAACAACAATAGAACAAAAGAACACATAGGTGTTAAAGTTAAAGTTGGTGATATTATCTAAACGAATGTGCTAATTAAGAATGGATGGTAGGGCACTCAAGATATAGCTCTAGTGGGGGTGGGGAGAGCATAAAAGATGTAAAAAAAATTTTTTTTTTCATAATGGAAATAGGTGGGAAAAGGAAAATCTATATAATTTATTGGAAAAAAAAGAAAAGGAAGGGGGAAACAGAAAGGGGGTGGGGATGGGGGAGGGAGCTCACGACCTAAAGTTGTTGAATTCAATATTCAGTCCGGATGGCTGTAAAGTGCCTAGTCGGAAGATGAGGTGTTGTTCCTCCAGTTTGCGTTGGGCTTCACTGGAACAATGCAGCAAGCCAAGGACAGACATGTGGGCAAGAGAGCAGGGTGGAGTGTTAAAATGGCAAGCGACAGGGAGGTTTGGGTCATTCTTGCGGACAGACCGCAGGTGTTCTGCAAAGCGGTCGCTCAGTTTACGTTTGGTCTCTCCAATGTAGAGGAGACCACACTGGGAGCAACGAATGCAGTAGACTAAGTTGGGGGAAATGCAAGTGAAATGCTGCTTCACTTGAAAGGAGTGTTTGGGTCCTTGGACGGTGAGGAGAGGGGAAGTGAAGGGGCAGGTGTTGCATCTGTTGCGTGGGCATGGGGTGGTGCCATAGGAGGGGGTTGAGGAGTAGGGGCTGATGGAGGATTGGACCAGGGTGTCTCGGTGGGAGCGATCCCTACGGAATGCCGATAGTGGGGGTGAAGGGAAGATGTGTTTGGTGGTGGCATCATGCTGGAGTTGGGGGAAATGGCGGAGGATGATCCTTTGAATGCGGCGGCTGGTGGGGTGATAAGTGAGGACAAGGGGGACCCTATCATGTTTCTGGGAGGGAGGAGAAGGCGTGAGGGCGGATGCGCGGGAGATGGGCCGGACACGGTTGAGGGCCCTGTCAACGACCGTGGGTGGAAAACCTCGGTTAAGGAAGAAGGAGGACATGTCAGAGGAACTGTTTTTGAAGGTAGCATCATCGGAACAGATGCGACAGAGGCAAAGGAACTGAGAGAATGGGATGGAGTCCTTACAGGAAGCGGGGTGTGAGGAGCTGTAGTCGAGATAGCTGTGGGAGTCGGTGGGTTTGTAATGGATATTGGTGGACAGTCTATCATCAGAGATTGAGACAGAGAGGTCAAGGAAGGGAAGGGAAGTGTCAGAGATGGACCAAGTGAAAATGATGGAGGGGTGGAGATTGGAAGCAAAATTAATAAATTTTTCCAAGTCCCGACGAGAGCATGAAGCGGCACCGAAGTAATCATCGATGTACCGGAGAAAGAGTTGTGGAAGGGGGCCGGAGTAGGACTGGAACAAGGAATGTTCCACATACCCCATAAAGAGACAGGCATAGCTGGGGCCCATGCGGGTACCCATAGCCACACCTTTTATTTGGAGGAAGTGAGAGGAGTTGAAGGAGAAATTGTTCAGCGTGAGAACAAGTTCAGCCAGACGGAGGAGAGTAGTGGTGGATGGGGATTGTTCGGGCCTCTGTTCAAGGAAGAAGCTAAGGGCCCTCAGACCATCCTGGTGGGGGATGGAGGTGTAGAGGGATTGGACGTCAATGGTGAAGAGGAAACGGTTGGGGCCAGGGAACTGGAAATTGTTGATGTGACGTAAGGTGTCAGAGGAATCACGGATGTAGGTGGGAAGGGACTGGACAAGGGGAGAGAGAAAGGAGTCAAGATAACGAGAAATGAGTTCTGTGGGGCAGGAGCAAGCTGAGACGATCGGTCTACCCGGGCAGTTCTGTTTGTGGATTTTGGGTAGGAGATAGAAGTGGGCCGTCCGAGGTTGGGCGACTATCAGGTTGCTCCAGCAACTGCTTGCAAAATGTTGGATGGCAATGAACCTATCTAGACCTTCATTTATAACGTTGTTAGCTCTTTCTCACAAATGCTTCAGTCTTTCCCCACCCCCTCCAAGTGCTACTCCATATTTTCTAACGCATTCCACTCCTTTAGTCAACATTCTTCACTCACCCTTTGACTGCACTCAAAAGGATTTAGCACACAAAATCCTCTTATTTGGGCTGCTGGTCAAGATCATGCACCAAGAGAAATGTTGCATAAAACAATCTGTGGCCATTCTGAATGTTAACAATTGGATTGGTTGTGAAAGGATTTCTCACAAGTTAGAAATTAAGGTAATTGGCTCACGTTTCTGCTTTTAGCCAGTGGAAGCTGTACCACGATCCTACTAAGTACTAAATAAATGCTAGTGTTCTTTCTCTTTATAATTTTGACATCAGGGAAAGAGAGAAATCTTAGAAAACATTTCATAGAATCGTTGAATCACAGACTGGCGAGGCCATTCCACCCATGTGTGTTCATGCTGGCTCAGTCCCACTTACCCATCTTTTTCCCCTAATCCTGCAATTTTTTTCTTTTCAGGTAATTAGCTAATTCTCGTTTCAAGGCCTCAATTGAATCTGCCTCCACCACATTCTAAAGCAATGCATTCCAGATCGTAACCATGTTTTCCTCATCATCGTTGATTCTTTTGCCAATCACCTTAAATCAGTGTTCTGTGGCTCTGGGTCCTTGCACCAATTGCAACAGTTTCTCCCTATGTACTCTCTCCAGATCCCTAATGATTTTGAATACCTCTATCAATTCCCCTCTTAATTTTCTCTTCTCCAAGGAGAACAATCCTAGCTTCTCCAACCTATCCATATAACTGATGTTCCTGATCCCTGGGACCAATCTCGTTCATCTTATCTGCACACTAATGGCTTCACATTCTTTCTAAATTATGGTCCCCAGAACTAGACACTGTACTCCAGCTGAGAGTGATCTGTTTTATAGGAACTGTTTACATTTGCTGTGCTGCAGATCATGTCTCAATTTGTGATATCTTTCTCTATATTCTTAGAAAGTGTGCTTGATGGGAATAGCATGACTAGTATTTCCACTTTTGCAAACAATTTTCTTTTCTTCAGCTTGGTATCCAACATCTTCAGAAATCCACTATCAGTTTAAGAGTCTTCAAATCAAGCTACTGAAAAATCAACCCAGTGTTTCCTGTTTGTACAGTACATAGTACATTCCCTATAAAGAATATGCCATCTAAGATTGAGAGCCTTGGGTTCAAGATTAACAAAGCTGAGCCTTGAAGATCCATGTCAGCACAGGGCTGCTGGAGTCTAAACAAACATTTAATCCCAAGAAGCTCATCTGGCTAGGTCCACCCTCATGGTTGCATTAATCAGTCAGGCTGGCTTGTCAACTGGTTACTGGGGAACTACCGGCAGTACAAGGTTAAGATTGCCACGTCTGCTTAGTTCCAAGTTTCCACCACAAGGGTGCTTCACCTTGGAACCATCTCAACCTCAATTTATCTCATTAACAGTTATAAATTGGTGATCAGGCAATGGAAAAGGGCAGCTGTCTAGTTTTCCTCAATTCAATCATCGCTCTGAACCTTCAATATACAATTGCTTGCTCTTACATCTGACCTCCAGTAGCTGTTGTCTTAATTCTAGATTTTATCACAGAACTACATAACAGGACTTAAGTATTGTTGAAAAAAGGGGGCATGCTATCAAAGCTTTTCATCAGGACAGCGCACAAAATAAGCCAGCAGTAAAGGTAACAACAATTCATACTGCATGAGCAGAAAGTGTCGATTGGTTGACAAGTGGACTCTGATTGGTAAAGGCATTGCCATGGAAAATGCAGCAGAGAACAGTTAACTGCCAAGCTTTTGTTCAAATTCACACCAGGAAGTTGGCTCTGATTGGTCAAAGCATTGCCATGGGGAATGAACCAGGGAATGGCTGTGCCCCAAACTTTTGTTTAGTTGGAAAAGGCACAAAGTGTGGACATGCTCCTTCTGTCTGCTAAGGACAGGGGCCTTTGTGTGAATATATGTGGCTTCTAGCACATGTAAATGAGCCACATTGCAAGCCCAACTAATAATCTTAAATTGTTTTCAGTGTAATTCTTAGCACAAACAGGATTATAACCAGCAGTATAAACTGTTGCTCCCTTTACTGTTAGTTTATCTTGCAAGCTATCCTGATGAGTGCAAGATGAAAAGTTTCCATAGCATGTCTTTTTTTCCAGCAATACTCAAATTCTGTACAGCCAAATGACTATTAACATAACAGAAATACGTGTTTCGCTTTGTGGAAGGCCCTACACAGGACATATCGTGTTATGCCAACTACCTGGATATTAGGCCAGAAGTCTCCTGGAATTGGCATCAATCTCCCAATGGCTTTTAAAAGAAACCTGGGAGATATTAAAAGGCAAAGGGTTCACTTTTACCCCTCCTTGCACTTGTCACTGGGAAAAGAACGAACAAATTGATCACATAAACAGAAATCCAGGTTGATAGGATTGTTTCCCTAAATTACCTTGGGAAAAACACATTTCTGAAATTATATAATTCACCTCATTTGGTAATTAGATCGGTAAACGTGACCAAGATTCAAGGTTCCACAGCAATAGTGAGCAAATTTACCAACAGGGGCAGACCCAGGCCAAGCTGACAGGGCAAAATCTCAGTTCTGAGGTGCTGTTGTACTGTGGACTTGGTTCGTGCACTGAACACTTCCAGGTTCTGCAAATGGTGTAGGGTGGAGGGCATGGCTCTGGCAGTTTATGCCCAAGGTTAAAACAGTTAAATATCAACATTTCAAACACATCTCAGTTCTAAGTAGATTTGTTGGAGCTGAGATAGACGGATGGAGTTTTCTCTATCCATGCTAGGGTCTGTCTGACAGTTAAAGGCGCTGGTTTAATTATTCATATCACTGAACTGGGAAGGCAGTCAGAGGAATTTTTAAAAAAAGTTAACTGCCCATCAGTTGCAGTTGTTGCCATATTTGATGCACTATTAACTCGATCAGTATCGTGTTGTTTTATTAGTTTTTTTCTAATCTTGGGACATTGAATACAACTCGTGTTGGAAGCCAGAATTAAGTATTTAAAAGACCCTGAGGTGATTGTTGTGGGGAGAGAAAGGAGAAATCAAAAAGAGAAATAAATGTCTAAAAGCTGAAACTGAGAATGGCCGAGGGAAGTGGGATGAGATGATGGGGTAGATGAGAAATTGGGCCAGTGAAGAAATTCATCTGTTCTTGTCAGGCCACCAGCTTTCCATGACATCACTCTCACCAAGGTCTTCCAGAATTATGTACAGCCAGAGTTGGCAACCCTACTGGATATTCCAGACATTTAAGTCCAATGTCACACAATAGCCTGACTCATTCATTAACTGATAAATCTAGGTTCTCACAAGGGGTTTCAGCAGAAAAACCTAATCACATGAAGCTGCTTTCTCCTTTCAGGTACTCAATGTCGGGCCACAGCATTCATTCGCAAAGCAAACCTTATCAAAGAGTAATTAATTTCATTGCTTGCTCCTGAATTTTTCAGATTTTCCAGGGAACAACCTTTGGTTTCATGCCCAAAGTGCTCTATAACATTGAAGAGAACAGTGTAGATGCCACGTCTTAACATCACAGGATTAACCTGTACAGAGGTTCTCCAATCTTTGACAAAAGGGAAGACAGATCAAAGCATTTTTCACCTAAGAACTCTAAACTGTGTCTAGGGTGGAAATGATATTTACCAGCATTGTGAATACCATTATGAAATAACATTGGTGCCCTACATATACCAGTCACTTATAAGGAGCAATACACAGTCATGAGACCACAGTGAATTTAGGATTTCTCCATTACCCAATATTATCCAATATCTGAAAAAAGCACACAACCCTTAAAAAAAAGAGCCAATGAACATTAGGAGGAGGAGGATCTAGTGAATGACCACATCCCAATTGTAACCGGATCCATGGCCCTTCAATTTAGTTAAGATATAGATTATCCATAAATAACTGAATGACAGGAACAGTTACAAAGGGCTGACTGGCCTATACCTGTTCCTTTATAAGCATTGAACCTTATGTAAAATGGTCATTGAGTCACCTATTCCCTATAATGCAGACATATACATTCCCAGAAAAAGTCCATTCTATGGTCTCCATTGTTGCAACCTTAAACACCAATTCCTTGAAAGTAACAGTTAAAATTGAGCCACAAATTTCTTCTAATCATTTTGCAAATTCAAGAAAAGTGTCCACTCCTCCTTGACAGTGAACTGGATAGATGAATGCAGTGCTACGACCTACCAATAGGTCCAGACAACTGCCTCTTTAAATGTAACAATGTTTAAATCAGACACTTTCTGCATATCCCCTAGACAAAATTATTAATTGTTGTTAAATTTCCACCAGAATAAATGCTAATTAAAAGTAATTAAAAATAGCCTTGTATCTCTATTAAATCTTCACCAATTTCCATTGCAGCTGTCATGTCTTGTTAGGGATTCACAATCCAAAAGCTCCACTACTAATTCTGCCATTTAATTAGACTGTATATTAGTAAAAATAATTTTATTTCTGCCAGCTTAAATGCAGATAATGTTATGCACACACAGCGAACTGTGAAACATAATAGATGTCACATGTTGCAGGACAAAAATGCACAGGATTAGGGTATGCACACGACTCACACAATAAATGTCAAAAGCTGGCAACACAACATGCTCCACGCGCTACTTGTGGATATTTTCTCTTACATAGGTCGGAGCTTTAAGACAAAGCCATGAGTTTTAACTTTTACTTTTTATTACTTAAACCTGCACTGATATATTTTCATTCTAGTGATTTACCTTTTCTTCTGTTCAGCGTAATAATTAATGGTGATGTAAGATGAAATTTTTCTCCATGATACCCAGATGTTTCTACGTGCAATTATTTCCTCCATCAGTTATCTTCAAGAGAGACAACTATATTTTACCAAGTAAATTAAAGGAATTTGGCTCCGTGATGCGTGTTGAGCAGAAAATGGAGTTCACTTATGTTCAGTTTGCTTTATAACTTAAACTTGTTATACTTTCTTCAAGCAAATTATTCATTCAAGACATAAGTACGGTTAGAGTTTCAGGCAGAGCACAGTATTTCCAAAACTAAGCGTTTATATTCAAAATGGAAAAATCATGATCGTATTCCAAATAAATTGAAACATCATAACTCAACTGGCATAACAGCAATAAAACAAATTGGTATTTAATTCACCGCAACTCTGAATGTGCGTACAGTAAACAATTGAATTGGATTGTAAGTAATGATGCAGATTAGAATGAGTCTTGCTGAGAAATTGCGCACTTCAAAATTAAGTGAAACTGACTAGATTTTTTAAAAACCTTTGCATCACAGCTATTAATCATTGGCTAACAATAAGAAAAAGACTGCAGCAAATTTGAAATAAAAACTGAAAATTACGGTGTACAACGCCACTATATACAGAAAAGATGGGTTAATGATTTGGATGTACCTTTTCATCAGAACTGGAAGGTGGGAAATTGAAATGTCCTTTTTATAAGGTTGAGTAACTTGAAAGGGGGACACAAACGGCAAGATGGAAAAGTATCAAAAGATGGCCAATGTCAAAAGAAATTGACAATGTTCTTAACAAGTGGACCTATCAAGAACCAAATGACATGTCAAGACAGGTAGTTACTTTGGATTTTTAACACATTTTATGCACAATCTTCCTTCCCTTGTTGTTTTCTAGTTTTTCAACTCCCCTCATACCTATTCCAACCACCTACACTTCATTCAACTTTGACCCTTTTCAACAACAAGGTACAAGAATGGGAATAATTATTGCACTGTCAGGCACACGTTGCTTAGGATTTCTATCTGGGAAAGTAGTGAGCAGCTCGTGTCCCAGCTCTCCTTTCATCTCTTCCTAATCATACTGACATTTTTATCTCCTTCCCTCTTCAATTCAGCCTGGCATTCCTCTTTCCCCCTCCAACTCAGTAAAGCTGGCATTCTCCTTCCAATCATCTCCCATTGTTAAAACTAGTATTGTTTCCTCCCCTCCAGGATTTATCCTGGCATTCTTTGCCATGACCCCACATCCCAGTTCACAGTGGCATGCTCTCGCCCTCCTCAGGCAATACTGCACTCTTCTTCCTCACTACAAAGCAGTACCAATGTCTCCCCACTTGGTTGCTGAAAGTGCCTTTCCAACTTCTACCCCTTTCTCCCTTCCATTCATCATTGATTCCTTCTTCTATCTATTGCTATTTATTCCCATTAAATTCTCTATTTCACTCCCATCCACTTCCCTCCTACTGATACCCTTTGCAATGCATTCTCTGATATGTAGAAAATATTAGCCTTTGAAAAGATAGCTTTCCATCATTTGTGAAAGATAACATCAATTGATATGATTCCGAATGTAGTTTATTTTGGTATGTAAATTCTTGGCTTTTGGAAGGTTTATTTCTACACCTAATAATTGTTAAGAACATAAGAAGTAGGAGCAGGAGTAGGCCATTTAGCCCCTCAAGCCTGCCCCGCCATTCAATAAAATCATGGCTGATCTGCCCCAGGCCACAACTCCTCTTTAGTGCCAGCTACTCTGCTACATCTAAAACTGTGTCTGTGTCTGTCAGTTCAGTAACTACATAAGATCCAAATGCTTACCCCATGCCAAATTAAGGGGAAAAAATACATAAATTGAATTATAAAGTTTCTGGGTCATTTTTTGATAATGGGGGCCCCAAAGCTGCAGGGTTGTAATGTTCAAAATCTCTGATTTATAGACAGGGAGAGTTTAAAGTTATAATCAGAACAGTAATTCATCATTGAGGCAGAAATATTTCAGCTGTTACCACCTTGCCAGCTGGTAATGAAAGAGTTTATTTCTCTAGCTGTGTGCTTCAAATACGATGCTCTACAAACATTCAAATCACAGTGGAGTGCTGATAACTAGAATCATCTGCTGGGATAATTTCCATCAATTCAAGATAAAAATGACTGATTTTTTACACCACAGACCAATTAACCATTCCCTGAAATTCAATCAAAAACAATTCTTTGAAACAGAATTTTTAGGTAACAACAGAGCCAACCTTACTATTTTTCTAAAGAAAAGAGAAAGCTAGATTTTTCATAATGACTAAGCCCTAATGAAATGCGGGGACATGTGGTTTTCAACTGTGTGACTTCATTTTATATTTGCCAAACAGCTAGCAAGTCACTTAGCCATTGGAACTGTTAAAAAATTCATTGTCCAACAATGGAGTGTGAAAATGTCAAGGGAAAAGAAGAATATTACTGTGAAGTAACATCACAGGGCATACTTACTTATGAAGCAAACTACTTATACCAAAAATTATGCATTGTCAGATCATATTAGATAGGAAAGAGCAAGTATGATATTCAAACTGAGTCGTTACTTACAATATACATGGCATGTTTCAGGACAGAATATACTGCAGGAAGCAATTTTCTTGGTGTGGAACAACATACTGTATCCCAGTGCCCACGAAAACTCTCATAGGAGGCAAAGGTGCGGCCCCCATATTTTAAAAAAACTCTCTCCATGTCAACAATCAATAGTTCATTAGCTGGGGAAGGAGGAGCCGGAAAAACCTGTGTCAGAACTACAGCGATCGGACGAGAAGAGAAGAAAGAATCACAGTATCGATAAGTGATGTAATTTAAACCATTAAGTACCCACATAGCTAACTGTTTATCTATGAACTGACAAGAACATGACTCTTACCTTGCTGTAAAAACTCTTGCAAAAGTTACACTTGTTGAATGAGATGTAACTGGGTTTATAAACTGTGAACTAACTTCACAGTTACTTGAGATTACCCTCTGTGATCCTGAAAAGCTAATCTTAAAATTTGTGTCATGTCTGGACAAATCATTTTCTCAAATAATAGTCAAGAGGAGTTACCCTGGGGGTTCTCAACATCAACTCCAACCTCCATGAAATCTCATGGCATCAGGTCAAACATGGGCAAGGTAACCTCGGAGTGATAACCACGTTCTGCCCATTCCCCTCCCCCGCTCAGTTGATGAATAAGTACTCCCCCATGTTGAACACTTGGAGTAAGCATGGAGGGTGACAGGGGCACAGAATGAACTCTGGGTGAGGGACTTCAATGTCCATCACGAAGGGTGGCTCGGTAGCACCACTACAGATAGAGCTGGCATAGTCCTAAAGGACATAGCTGCTAGACTGGGTCTGCGGCAGGTGGTGAGGGAACCAACAGGAGGGAAAAACATGCTTGGCCTCATCCTCACTAATCTGCCTGCTGCAGATGCATCTGTCCATGACAGTATCGGTAGGAGTGACCACCGCACAGTCCTTGTGGAGACGAAGTCCCATTTTCACATTGAGGATACCGTCCATCATGTTGTGTGGCACTACCAGCAGGCTAAATGGGATAGATTTCAAACAGATCTAGCAAATCAAAATTGGGTACCCATGTGGTGCTGTGAGCCATCAGCAACAACAGAATTGTACTCGAACATAAACTGTAAACTCATGGCCCAGCATTTTCCCCACTCTATCATTAACACCAAGGCAGGGGATCAACTCTGGTTCAATGAAGAGAACAGGAGGGCATGCCAGGAGCAACACCAGGCATTCTTAAAAATGAGGTGTCAACCTGGTGAAGCTACAAGACAGGACTACTTATGTACCAAACAGCATAAGCAACAAGTGATAGACAGAGCTAAGCAATTCCACAACCAACAGATCAGATCTAAAACAAAAACAGAATTACCTGGAAAAACTCAGCAGGTCTGGCAGCATCGGCGGAGAAGAAAAGAGTTGACGTTTCGAGTCCTCATGACCCTTCGACAGAACTAAGATCAGATCTAAGCTCTGCAGTCCTGCCACATCCAGCTGCGAATGGTGGTGGGCAATTAAACAACTCACTGGAGGAGGAGGATTCACAAATATCCCCATCCTCAATGATGGGTGAGCCCAGCACACCAGTGCAAAGATAAGGCTGACGCATTCACAGTAATCTTTAGCCAAAAGTGCCGAGTGGATGATCCATCTCGGCCTCCTCCAGGAGGTCCCCAGCATCATGGATGCCAGTCTTCAGCCAATTCAATTCACTCCATATATGATGAAGAAACGGCTGAAGGTACTGAATACTGCAAAGGCCATGGGCCCTGGCAATATTCCGGCAATAGTACTGAAGACTTGTACTCCAGAACTTGCCATAGCTACAACACAGGCATTTACCCAGCAATGTGGAAAATTGCCCAGGTATGTCCTGTACACAAAAAATAGGACAAATCCAACCCAGCCAATTACTGACCCATCAATCTACTCTCAAACATTAGTAAAGTGATGGAAGGTGTCATCAACAGTGTTATCAAACGGCACTTGCTTAGCAGTGACCTGCTCACTGACGCTCACTTTGGGATCCGCCAGGGTCACTCAATTTCTGACCTCATCACAGCCTTGGTTCAAACATGTACAAAAGAGCTGAACTCCAGAGGTGAGGTGACAGTGACTCCCTTGACATCCAGGCCGCATTTGACCGAGTCTGGCATCAAGAAGCCCTAGCAAAACTAGAGCCACTAGGAATCAGGGGGTAAATGCTCTGCTGGTTGGAGTCATACCTAGCACAAAGGAAGGTGGTTGTGGTTACTGGAGGTAAATCATCTCAGTTCCAGGTCATCACTGCAGGAGGCCCAACCATCTTCAGCTGCTTCATCAAATGATCTTATTTCCATCATAAGGTCAGAAGTGGGGATGTTCGCTGATGATTGCACAATCTTCTGCACCATTCACGATTCCTCAGAGGCTGAAGCTGTCCATGCCCAAATGCAGCAAGACCTGGATAATATCCAGGCTTGGATATTGGCAAGTGGCAAGTAACATTAGTGCCATACAAATGCCAGGTGATGACCATCTCCAACAAGACAGAATCTAACCATCAACCTTTGACATTCAATGGCATAACCATCGCTGAATCCCCTAGTACCAGCATCCTGGAGGTTACCATTGTGACTAAAGTACAATAATTTTCACACTATTTTTCTGGTTTATTGTGAAGTAGGTTTATGGGGGTAAGTATAGATGGATCTGTGTGATTTAATTACATTTGAAGTCATCAAAAGAAGCTTGGTGCTTGGCATGCTAATGAGTAAACATGGGTGGTGGCTTAGCATGTAAGGTGTGAAGGGGATTGGCATTTTTAGATAAATGAAGGGATTTTTGGATTTCAAAGGGATCTTAGTCTGTTTACAACTAGCCAGATAAGCAGGGCTAATGAATATGTTTATTTCTCCCAAAGGTTACTGATATTATTGCCAACATTTAAGTTTTTATATTATGAGGAAGATACAGTCTCAACAGCATATGAAACAATAGAATTTACATATTATAAAGAGAGAAGCATATATAAAGGAGAATGAAAGCCTATAAGGGAGGTAGGCCAAGTAAGATCTAACAGGTGTGTGTGAGAAAGCCTTAAACGAAGCCTTGAGCCATGTGTGCTTGAGTCTGCTATGTAACGAAACTGAAGTTACGCAAAAGCCATTTGGAATTCCACTGTCAAGTGGGTATTGTGTTAACTTGCTGGTCCTGTTTTAAATCTAAATTTTATTTTGGACCATTGCCTTAAAGGGGGTGTAACTGGGGGTCAGGTTAATTAGGAATTTTAGGAGTTATCATAGTAGTAAGTAATTGTAGTCTTATATATGTGCTTGAAGTATTTTATATTTTATTAAATATTTTAATTTAATTTTTAAAATCTATAAAGGTCTTGGTGGACTTATTACTTCTGAATTCAGTGCACACATCTTCCCATAATAAATACAAATTGAAAACCGTTGTGACTGGGCGACCAAGTTTCCTTTGTGGATTTGGTCCACCTGGCACATATCATTTGCCATGTTATAACACCACTGACCAGAAACTGAACTAGCCATAGCCATATAAATACTGCGGATATAACAGCAGGTCAGAGGCTAGGAACCCTGCAGCAAGTATCTCACTTCCTGACTCCCCAAATCCTGTCCACGATCTACAAGGCACAAGTCATGAGTGCGATGGAAAACTCTCCACTTGCCTGGATGAGTGCAGCCCCAACAACACTCAAAGTTTGACACCATCCAGGGCAAAGCTAGCCTGCTTGATTGGCACCTCTTCTACAAACATTCACTCCCTCCACCACTGACGAACAGTGGTACCAGTGTGTACTATCTACAAAATGCACTGCAGAAACTTACCAAGGCTCCTTAGACAGCACTTTTCAAATCCACGACCACTGCCATCTAGAAGGACAAGGGCAGCAGATACATGGGAACACCACCACCTGGAAGTTCCCGTCCAAGCCACTCACCATCCTGACTTGGAAATATATCGCTGTTCCTTCACTGTCTCTGGGTGAAAATCCTGGAACTCCCTAACAGCACTGTGGGTGTACCTTCACCAGAGGGACTGCAGCAGTTCAAGAAGGAAGCTCACCACCACCTTAAGGGCAATTAGGCATGGGCAATAAGTGCTGGCCTAGCCAGCGACATCCACATCCCGTAAAAGAATTTAAAAAAAAGATTGTTTCTCCAAGTGATCCAAAAAATGTCGAAGATGAATTATGGGATCCGAGTTGAAAGTTCACAGCAATCTATGACAAAATACTTATTTTTAATATCAGAAACAGGTGCTATTTTAGAAGACACAAATCAAAAGGGAAAACATGAAAAACCTGTACTTGAAAAGTTCAATTTCCTAAGCGTTATAACTAAAAATTGTTAAAGTAAAGCAAACTTACACATTAAAACTATTACTCCACGAAACTCCAGGGTCTAGTTATATGAAATCGAGTTCAATTAATCAAATTTGCCAGCTCAACTGGCCCATGATTCCTAAGTGTTCACTAATTTAAATATAAAACGTGAACCACTGATGTTGGTGTAGGTGATTACCATTTTGGTATGTGAAAAAAAAAGATTATTCAAATTAAATCAACGCTTTATACTTTATTTAATGAAATATTTCTACAAAGGATAGTTCGAACCACAACCATAACATTTTAAAAACCATCAAATTCATAGTTTTCAGCATCCGATGCAAAGAGTTCACTGGATTCATCCTGAGTCTCTTTGGCTATAGCATCATCATAAGGATTCCATTCTGGATCAGATGTGGTGCTTTCGATTTCATAATCATCCTTACACAACAAATCATCTCCCCTCCATCCATTGACTTGGATATGCCGCATTTTTTGAATGATCTGATGACAGTTTATGCATTAATTGATGTCAAAACCACAAAACATCAAGCAGGGTATTTTCATATTTCCATTCCTTCTGAATGTTTCCTTCTCCATCAACCGTTCACCTATTCAATTCAGCACAAACTTGATCCTTAAATGTCTTGTTGAGGCATACACCCAAAGGTTGAATGACAGACATTAGACCCCACCATTATAACTGCAACTTGGGTGTTATTTTGTCGCAAATGGCTCTTGATCTCATTGGTTATATGGGATCTGCACATGTCCCACACTAATAAACTGCAATCTTTGTGAAGGACACCTATTCCGCACGTGATTAATCCAAAGCTTTACACCAACCTCGTCCATCCAACCATTGTCATGGACATGTAAAAAAACTCCTGCAGGGAACCTGATTTATGATATGGTTTTACATGTGAAAATTACCATAAGCTTTAATTTCATTCTGTCAGTCATGCAGCCTTGTACAATCATGAATCTTGTCTTCTCATGTCCTATGGTTTTCACTAAAACTCCTTTTGAACTTTTCCACTCCAGAGTTTGGTTGCTGCGCATATTGAAATTGACAGGCTTTTCATCCATGTTGCCAATGTGACTTATGGGTACTTGTGTTTTTGCCACTGATGATGAATCACTGGAAACTGGTAATTTTCGCATCAAGGTCTCCTGGTAGTCTTTGAGAGATCTCAGTATTCTGTCGCCATACTGGACATTTGTGTACCATAAAGCAGCTGTGACAACTAGCTGTTGTTCTGAAATCTTTGCTGCACTCAGGATTTGATTTGGGCCACTTAAGTGCATATATATGCATTGAATTTCTGGTGACAAGGTAACCATCCTAACTATTCGAGGACCCATTCTGATACATGCATCTCAAGATCAGGCCGGTGGCTGGTTCCTGTTCTCATCACACATTTCGTCTTGGGCATATTCGTTAGAGCAGATTCCTTATTCTTCCATTCACGTGCTAGTTTTTCACGAACACTGAATTCCCTTGCTGCAGCACAGTTATTTGATGAGTTAGCAAACATTATGACCTTTAGCTTGAAAACAGCCCAATACTTCATTCTTTTGGCAGGAGGATCTATTTCGGTCACAACATGCAGTGTGCTATGTGTGGACATGTCTTCAACTTCCACGCATCTTTTTGGCAATGCAGCCCGTATCACCTGCTTGATCCCATGCACCAACTTATAAGGTAAGTCTAACCCTAAACAGGTAAGGGTGCTGAAAAACTGAGGCCGGCTCCTAATGCATTTATTAGCTGAAAAGTGGAAGGCCTAATTAAATGCAGAATATAGACCTAAATTTGCATTTTGGCACCAAAAAAAGGGATAGTCTTATATGGGTAAAGTTAGCACCATGATCTACAGTACTATGCACAGTTCTGGTCTATATTATTAAAAGAATACAGAGGCAGTTGGGAAGGTGCAAAGATTTAGAAAAATGAGACCAGAACTGGGAGTTTGTAACTCTCAGGATAGACTGAATAGATTGGGTTCTTTTTTCCAGAAGAGAGGGATGAGGGTGACTTAATAGTAGTGTTTAATAGACATAGTAAAGATGGTTCACTTGTTGGGAAGTTCAAAACTAGGGACCATAAAGAAAATAGTCACTAATAATCCAAAAGGGGATTCAGGAAAAAATTCTTGACCCAAGAAGTGGTTTGAAAGTGGAACTTACTACCACATGGAACAGTTGAGGTGAACAGCATAGATGCCTTTAAGGAGAAGCTAAATAAGAGGAAGGGAGAAAGGAATAGGAGGTGGTGCATGTAGACTTGGACGAAGCATCAGGTGGAACATTATAATTGACAGAGACCAGTAAGGCTAATAACCTGTTTCTATATATTCTTCTCAGGTATTCCTGTTGCATTTTCACCATCTTCAAAAGCAAAATATTTTTAAGACTCTCTAGAATTCTGTCACAAATAGAAGATGTCCCCTTTGTCTCCAAGTGGTTCTACTCCTTCTTTAGCAATCCTCTTACTCCTGCTCATAAACATCCTAACGTACATCCCCTTCTTTGCTACTCAGCCATGCTTACCTCTTTCAACAGTATTAGCCAAGCACAGACCCCTACCCCTGCACCGGTTTTACCCACAAATTTCCATCTTATGTCAGTCATAACATACTTAAAACACCTCCCAGTATTTTAACTCCATGACTCCGGCAAACCTCTCCAAATTGGTCCATTGTACAGTGATCAGAGAGAAGCAGACAGATATACAGGAAACTGCTATTTACTAACAGCAGATGAGCAGAGAAGCAATAAGAATGCATTCTCCTCTTTTCAATTGAAGTTGCACATCTGAGCACTCTTTTTCCACTGACTGTTTTTCTCTTTTTTACATTTCAACTTGATTACCACAGGTAATTAAGGAAACAGCCTTAACAAGTCCTAGGATGCAGTCTAGCATCAAATGTTGAAACTACAAAGCATATCTTATGATTTCACACCTGTTAATTTCTTAGACAAATGATGGAACCATCTCCCAATGGGTCAGTAAATTTACCTATTAAGCAGCTGAGCTCAGTAAAATAAAATTTCCTAATCTTTAGTGAATTAGCTGCTTGGTAACAGAGTTGCTTCAATTGGCCTCAGTGCCCCTGCATTAGGTAAGGTTCTTGTTCCTGCCCATAATCACTATGAAGCAGTGGCTGCTGTATGAGCACATATGAATACCAGATAAGTAAAAGACAAGGCTCAGTTGAGACACACTCAACCCTCCCACGCACCCCTCCCTCCTCCATTTGAATAAGCCACTGGCTATCGCTGTCAAGGTTGAAAAATAAATGGCACTTGGATCAAAAAAAAAATCCCTGTAGCACTGCACCCAATTAGGTGGGTGGTTAGTTGTATGGATAATGGTTCACCATTTGCAGAGTTTACCAAGGTCTGGGCCTCACTGGCTCACTGCTCAAGGTCCAATGGCAAAGCTGAGAATGCTGGCAAGACTGTGAATTGACGTTATGTAAACGCAAGGAGTTCGGTTAAAGTTTCTAGATCTGTTAGATTGGCGCAAGAAGCCATGTGAAGGTATAGGTACAAGCGCTGCACAGTGACTTGGGTCATAGGTGAGACACTTCTTCCTGTAGTGGGAACATTCCTACAGCCTACATATAAACCGAATGCATTAACTTTACTTCTCTCTCTGCAGATGCTGCCAGACTTGCTGAGTATTTCCAGCACTTTCTGTTTTTTATCTCAGATTTCCAGCATCTGCAGTGATTTATTTTCATCCTCCAACCTAGATATTCAATTGAGGAAGACATCCATGTGTTTGCTGGTATGAAACAATGTGAGCAGTATGACCATGACAGAAACGCTAAGCTATTTCATGAAATATACTGGTGACGTGTGCAGATGAAGCTCCGTGCCTGGAGTGTCTGTGTGCCGGAACAGGCACACATATGGGGGTCTTAGAGGTTAAATAATGTACAAGGCAAGGACCTCAGCAGATCGCAAAAATCACTGTCAGTTGACTTATGTTGATGAAGCAGCTGTAAGCAAAACTCCTAAGATTAAGGATGCTTTTGAAAGGTAGGACCCCAGTGGTCCTCTTCTACAGTTTCTAAAAAAAACTACAAAACCTGGTAGTTAAGAATCATTCACCAATTGCAGATCTGGAAGATAGCATCAGCCTCCATCTCAACTGAAAGGACTATTGTGTCGACACCTCTTTAAACAGTAGGCATAGCCATAAGTATCAATATTTTATTACATATAAAAAATGAGAAGTAAAGAGAGTAATTTCTAGAAGCTATAAGTGTTTGCTGCTCAACAAATCTCTCAGAAGGGAGAGAGAGAACCAAAGAATCACCTGATAAATCACATGAGAAATCTTATCATTCAGATACTGCACACTTGCAACCGATGTACATCTCGCAAATGTACACCCCTGAGAGAGCAAAGACTATACTATTTCAGTTCAAAAGAGAAAAACACACGGATAGCAGTGTGTCTGGGTGTACCCCAAAGATGCGCTAGGGAAACCCCCCAGAAGTTCCCAGATAAGGAGTGTACAGCATTTGTCCGGGAAATTCAAACTTCTGATGGGCAATTTCCCTGCACTGGGAACCATCCGAAAATGCGATTTAAATCACAAACTTCGATTGCTTCTGACTGCATTGCAGCAATAGTTATCCAGAAATAGATAAAAGAATTAAAACCATCTGGCTTCTGGGTAACTATAGCACTGACCTACCCGGCTCCCCCACAGGAATCCCTTGAGACCCCACCCCACCTCCCGGGACTACACCCTCTCCCCTCTGGACTACCCTTCTGGGACTCCCTCCACCACTGCACACTCCCACCCCCCACCCTGAGTCTATACCCCATGACCCCCCACAGGACTCCCGACTCCACCCACCAAAGGCCGATACATGACTACCCCAACCCCAGGGCCCAGGATCCACTGCCCACCGCACCCCACTCCCCCAACCCACCCCACCCTACGCTCCCCCCAACCCCCCAGCCCGAATGCACCTCCCCCACCCCCCGGCCCGACTCCCAACCATCTCCCACACCTTTCCAGGCCCACTTTCCAACTATCCCCTAACCCTCCCAGGCCCGCTTCTTGATTACCTGCCCATAGGCCCACCTCCCAACTACCCCTACCCCACCAAAAGCCTATCCACTTAACTTATACATTTACATTCTCCCTGACTTGTCAAAGGCCTTTAAACTCGGCTCGACCTTTAAACTTACCTGCGCCATATAAAAGGGGTTGTGGCTTACCCACCTTCAACTGAGCTGCCCTCATCTATATGCTGCAGGAGTGCGCTGCACTACCCAGACCTTGCTTGGCCTGAGTTGGAAGGTTGCACAAGTTAGGATCGCCTGGATTTCCAGGTAAGTAATTTTGCGCAGAGTGGCAATCCGAATCAATTGCCACTCTATCAGAAGTTACAGCCCAAAAATGCAGCAAAGAATTTGGGAGTAAAATTTGGGCTGGGGGGCGGGGGGGGTGGTTGTGGAGTTTTCTAGGATAGGAAAGAGGTAATACTCAAGAGTTCCCCTAAAAAATAAATATTTCCCTCTTCCACTGATTTCTCAGGAAAGGAATAAAGGAACGTTAGGCATACCTACAACTTAGTTATAATACCCTCCACACTTTCAATATCATTGCTTATTTTCACTATTGCAGGCTTATATTCTGGGTTCTTTTTGGGCAGTCAGCCTGCAAAAGATATATGGCACTGAAACAGGCCATCCAGTGCATGCCCATGTTTATGCTCCACTCGAGCCTCTTCCCATCTTTCCTGATCTAAATCTACCATCATAACACTGTATTCTCTCCTTCCTCATATGCTTGCCTTGCTTCAACCATTCCCTACGATAGTGAGTTCCACATTCTCAGCACTCTTTGGATAAAGAAGTACCTTTCTTGGTGACTACATAACATTGATGGTCTCTAGTTACACTTTTCCAACAAGTGGAAACATTCTCTCAGTATCCACTCGATCAAATCCTTTCACGATTTTAAAAACCTCTATTAGGTTGCCCCTCAGCCTTCTTTTTTTAGGAGAAAAGAGGCCCAGCCTATCAATCCTTTACCGAAAATATATACCCATGCATTTCTGATATCATCCTTGTAAATATTCTCTGCATCCTCTATATGCTTTCTATGCTTTCTATAATATAGTGACCAGAGCTGCATACAACACTCTAAGTGTGGTCTGACCAAGGTTCAATATGGGTTTGACATAACTTCCCTACTTTTCAATTCTAGGCATTCCAAGCTCCTAGTTATTTCTTTTAATGGCCTTACTAACCAGTGGCACAGCTTTTAATGATTGGTGTGTTTGTACTTCAAGATCCCTTTGTTCCTCTACCCACCACCCCCCCCAGACTTGCATCTTCCAAGTAATAAAAGTGACCTCCCTATTCTTTCTACCTAAATGTACTACCTCAGATTTTTGTGTGAATTTTATTTGCCAACTGTTTGCCCATTCTAATTGTTTGTAGTCCTCCTCAGCGATGACTATCGGCCCCAATTTGTTGTCATCTGCAAATTTAGAAAACACTTTTGATTCCCAAGTCCAAATTATTAATATAAATTGTGAACAGCAGTAGTGCCAGCACTGACTCTTGCGGAGCACCTCTTCCCACATTCGGCCACTCTCCCTAACTACCCTTTTCTCCACTACTTTTACCAGGCGTTTAAGTTGCCAGGAATAGGGAGAACAGTTAGAAAACACATCAACATGTTTACCTGCCCTGCCACTGTTGTCACTGAATAAATGGTTCTGTGTCGATCAGAACACAACAAAGTGCAGGAGCTCTGCACAAGACCGGTCTTGTTTCGACTTCTTGCTCACCAGGGGGCGGGGGGGGGGGGGGGGCGTGCGCGTACACCCGCGACCGCAGCGCGCGCCACCGACCTGCTCGCTCCCAAAAGGAGTTTTTCGGTCTCAAACCTTGATTCGTCAACACAGAATGGGAGCGAAATAAACTATGAGATGTGTGCAACGAGATAAATATGCTAGATTAATGTTCATGCCTCATCACTTAAATTCTAAACTTCTATGTCTCTCGGCTGCCGGTACCAGGTGTCAATTTGCACGAGCTGTCAAGGTGAGGTCGCCTCTCAATTTTGTAGACCACAGTCATAACGAGACGACCGACAAATTCCTCCAAGACCAAAAACCTTGGCATTATTGTTAACAAATACAATCACTTCAAAGTTACTTGAACTTGGGTTTTTTTTTAATCGTAAAATAAATCTTGCAATTTTCAAAGAAATGCATCCTTTTTCGACCCAAGAAAATGCGATGGGGAGAGTGCTCAGCAAAGTTCCAAGATCTCCTAATAAGAAACAGATACTGACGGCTTCCAGCCATAGAAAAAGGGAAAACTATTTCAAAGCTCTCCAGTTGCATTAATGGACTGCTGATGTTTAAAGACGTGCTGACACCAATTCATTCATATTTTTCAACACAATTCTCTATGTAGCTGCCGATTCAGAACGTTGTGCATGTTTCACCAATAATAATGTATTGAAACTAACAAGTTCAATAGGGCTGCTAGAACGCGTTTAACTGAAAATAGATGCCTGGTCCAAATAACTGAAAATTGTGTTTCGTCTGAGCGTTAACTGCTCTCAAAATAGTGATGGATCAACAGTAAACGTCTTAATTTTGTAATATCCCTAATTCTAAAGATTTCAGAGTGTAAAAGTGTGTAAAATAAAATTTGTGCATTATTTAATTTTCTCAAGTTTATGGTCAGCAATGAACTCCTAACTTTTCCAAATTCTAAGCCAAGCTAGTTCGATTTCTGATTCTCTTATGAAATTGCACAATACAGTAATGTTTACAATAGTTATCAATCACTCACCCTCTCGCAACCCAGAATGGTTCTCAGTGAAGAACGATTCGAGAGGTTAAAGTAACATGTGGAGCTATGGATGGATGGATGGATGTATCTATCTTCTTTGCAAATTATGTGAGAAGATCCTGCATTGTCGTTCTCCGCAGCAGCACTTCACTAAAACTCAGAGAAATCTCTCCGCCCTCACACTTTGTTAACTCTCTGTGTGCCAAAGAGCTTTTGTCCTCTTCCGTTTTGGTGTCAATTCGAACATTTTATTCACCTGCAGTTTCTTGCATGCTATTATTTTTTAAATATTGCCCGAAATATTGAAACGTCCATATTCTCAAGTTTCAACTTGGTAGATTGTTGAAACAGCCATCATCCCACAGACCATATCAAGTGGTTGTGCTCAGCTTAAGCTATAATTATGGCTCCGAAAGTACACGGGGCCATTCATCCCGGTGTTGCACTCTAAAACGGGAGGACCCCATCCTCCACCATCCATGACCAGAATACGTGGGAATCTGCTGATTTAAATATTGTATCCTTTGGCGTTTCTTTCCTGCAATTACCTGTAACATCAAAGTTATGCTGTGGCAAAGGTGGGAGCTACTGCTACAGTCTTCCCATGACAAGAAGTGGTTGAAAATTTCCCAAGAAGTTTATGGAAGTTTTGGGTTAGTACAGTGGTGAACTTTTTCGTAAGAGGGGCCACTGTTATTGATAGCTTATGAGATGTTATGGCACTTATAACGAATATTGGAGAAGCAGGCAGAGGGATCCAGAAAAAGGAATAGAGCATTGGAAAGATGCAAAAAAGAACACAACATTTTAAGGAGACAACCATTCATCACGCCTGGGTGAAATGCTGAAATAGAAAGGCTGCTAAGTGCCGTGTGGAGGGTCATACAGTTTTATAGAATAGTTAATTTCCTTAAGGTTTGTGCTGCTATCAATAATGTCTACATTGCATTGGTGGTGCTCAAAGAGCACCCAGTTATATGAACAGGAAATTGTTCAATTCCTTCAATACCCAAATAGTCCATGATACCACATGGTGATTTATATGCCTGATGGGCAATAAATGCTGGCCTAACCAGCGAAACCCACATCACTTGAAATAATAAAAAAAAGTCAAAGATTCCTTGTTTTCATCAAAAAGCAGGATATTGCAGATGGTGGAAATCTGAAATAAAAACAGAAAATGCTGCCAATGTTCAGCAAGCCAGGCAGCATCTGTGGAGAGAGAATCAGAGGTAATGTTTCAATCAATGACTTTTCATCAGAACTGGAAGATGTTAGGGAATGAACAGTTGTTAAGCAAGTGCACAGTCAGGGGAAGTGGAGATGGGTGGGTGGAGATCAGAGGAATGGAGTGCAGAAAGAATGAAAGGGTCTATGATAGGGTGAAGGGTGGGAGTGATTCATGGATGAAACAGATAATGATGCCTTTGTTTCAAATTTCCAGCATCCACAATATTTTGTGTTACTGTAATTAGTTGTTGAATTCGCAAAGCTCGAGTAGACAAGGGCAGTGCTGACTGGTGGCGGAGTGCCAAGCAGGAAATGGCTGCACTGGCACATTTACCAGTAACAGAGCAACACTGGCACTAACCAGGATTGCTACTGGTGCATGTGCCAGTACCGCCATTCTCTGCTTGGCACTATGGACTTGAAGTTCTTCCCTGCCCTTCAAGTTGTTCAGGTAGGATGCTGAAACAATAATTCTCTGTGCTACTTGGAGATCAAATCAGCCACCATGCAAAAACAACAACATTTCCTGGATCAATCCTTACACAGGCCCTCTTCAAATACAAGCAAGTGACAGTTCTTGGCATATGCTGATGACTTGGTTCTGGCTTTCTAGGCTAAAGAATTCCAGGACATTGAGAAAACACTCACTGAAGATCTATGTTCTCTGGAAGCCTACTTCAGAAAATGGAGACTGTGACCAAATACTACCAAGACCAGGCCAGTGATCAAGCGGGAATTTGGAAGTGCAAATATTAAGGGATATGTGGATAGCGCAGGAAGATAGAATTGAGGTAGAAGACCAACCATGATCATATTGAATGATGGAGTAGGCTCAAAGAACCAAATGACCTACTCCTGGTCCTATTTCTTATGTTCAAAGTGCACTTTTGTTGCTTGGAAAGGTTGGGTGAGGATTTCCCGTATGCTCCAAATTAGATATCCAGAATACTGATGATGTGCCCTTCACTACTTTGCCATTCAGATAGGGCTACATCTTGATGTAACTGAGGATACATCCCTGGTCCAATGGATCTTCAACAATATGGAGCAGATAATCAGGATGGCATGTATTCAGAGAAATCTTCACTAATGTGGCATTTCTTTTTCAAGGATGGAAGAAAGAATAAAGAACATAAATAGAAAAGAGTGGCGGCAGTAACTGGACTGAACTGAACTCAAGCAATCTTTTCTGTTTTTGTAAAAAGATTGAATTTGACACAGTTTGACCGCTCCTCCTCCACTTGCAACTAAGGAGACATTCCCTCAATCCACTATTCATCGTCTCCCATGATAACTCATCAGCTCTCTTTGTCTTGCCAATTTTTTAAAATATTCATTATAGGGATGTGGGCATTGTTGGCTATGCCAGCATTTATTGCCATCCCTAATTGCCCTTCGGAAGGTGATGGTAAGCTGCTTTCTTGAACCACTGCAGTCCCTGTCATGTAGGTACACCTACAGTGCTGTTAGGGAGGGAGTTCCAGAATTTTGACCCAGCAACAGTGAAGGAGCAGCGATATATTTCCAAGTCAGGACGGTGAGTGGCTTGGAGGGGAACTTCCAGGTGGTGGTTTTCCCATGTGTCTGCTGCCCTTGTCCTTCTAGGTGGTAGCAGTCATGAATTTGGAAGGCACTGCCTATAGAGTCTTGGTGAGTTTCTGCAGTGCATCTTGCAGATGGTACACACTGCTGCCACTGTTCATCAGTGGTGGAGAGAGTGAATGTTTGTGGAAGGGGTGCCAAACAAGTGGGCTGCTTTGTCCTGGATGGTGTTAAGCTTCTTGAGTGTTGTTGGAACTGTACTCATCCAGGCTCCATCACAATCCTGTCTTGTGCCTTGTAGATGGGGGAAAGGGTTTGGGGAGTCAGGAGGAGAGTTACCTGCTGTAGGATCCCTAGTCTCTGACCTGCTCTTGTGGCCACAGTATTTATACGGCTAGTCCAGTTCAGTTCCCCCCAGGAATTTGATAGTGAGGGATTCAGTGCTGGTAATGTCATTGAATGTCAAAGGGCAATGGTTAGATTCTCTCTTGTTGGAGATGGGCATTGCCTGGCACTTGTGTGGTGCAAATATTACTTGCCACTTGTGAGCCCAAGCTTGGATATTGTCTAGGTCTTACTGAAACAGTCCATGTCTAAATGCAGCATCTGAAGGGTCGCAAATAGCGCTGAACATTGTGCAATTATCAGCAAACATCACCACTTCTGACCTTATGATGGAAGGAAGATCATCGCTGAAGATGGTTGGACCTAGGACGCTACCCTGAGGAACTCCTGCAGTGATGTCCTGGAATTGAGATGATTGGTCTCCAACAACCACAACCAACTTCCTTTGTGCTAGGTATGACTCCAACCAGCGGAGAGTTTTCCCCCTGATTCCCTTTGACTTCAGTTTTGCTTGGGCTCCTTGACGCCACATTTGGTCAAATGCTGCCTTGATGTCAAGGGCAGTCACTCTCACCTCACCTCTGGAGTTCAGCTCTTTTGTCCATGTTTGAATCAAGGCTGTAATGAGGTCAGAAGCTGAGTGACCCTGGCGGAACCGAAGCAGAGCGTCAGAGAGCAGTTTATTGCTAAGCAAATGATGCTTGATAGCACTTTTGATGATCCCTTCCATGACATTACTGATGGTCAAGAGTTGACTGATGGGGGCGGTAATTAGCCAGGTTGGGTTTGTCCTGCTTTTTGTGTGCAGGACATACTTGGGCAATTTTCCACATGGCCGGTTAGATGCCAGTGTTGTAGCTGTACTGGAACAGCTTGGCTGGGGGCTCAAATTGTGGAGCACAAGTCTTCAGGCCTATCACCAGAATATTGCCAGGGAGCATAGCCTTTGCACTATCTCGTGCCTTCTGAATCAATTTGCCTGAAGACTGGCATCTGGAGGAGGCCAAGATAGATAATCCACTCGGCCCTTCTGGCTGAAGATTGATATGAATGCTTTAGCCTTATCTTTTGCAATGATGTTCTGGGCTCCTCCATCATTAAGGATGGGGATATTTGTGGAGCCTCCTCCAGTGAGTTGTTTAATTGAACACCACCATTCATGACTGGATGTGGCAGGACTGCAGAGCTTAGATCTGATCCACTGGTTGTGGAATTGCTTAATTCTGTGTATCTCTTGCTGCTTATGCTGTTTAGCATGCAAGTAGTCCTGTGTTGCAGCTTCATCAGGTTGACACCTCATTTTTAGGTATGCCTGGTTCTGCTCCTGGTATGCCCTCCAGCACTCTTCATTGAACCGGGGTTGATCCCCTGGCTTGATGGTAATGGTAGAGTGGGGGGATATGCCAGGCCATGAGGTTACAGATTGTGTTTGAGTACAATTCTGCTGCTGCTGATGGCCCATAGCACCTCAGGGATGCCCAATCTTGAATTGCTAGGTTTGTCGAAATCTATCCCCAATTAACACAGTGATAGTGCCACACAACACGATGGAGAGTATTCCTCAGTGTGAAGATGGGACTCCATCTCCACAAGGACCTTGTGGTGATCATTCCGACCAATTCTGTCAGGCACAGATGCATCTGCAGCAGGCAGGTTGGTGAGGATGAAATCATGTTTTTCCCTCTTGCTGGTTACCTCAGCACCTGCTGCAGACCCAGTCTAGCAGCTATAAGTCACTGTTGGTGATGGACATTGAAGTCCCCCACCCAGAGTACATTCTGCATCCTTGGCACCCTCAGTTCTTCCTCTAAGTGGTGTTCAACATGGAGGAGTACTGATTCATCAGCTGAGGGGCGGGTGGGGGGAGAGGGGCGGGGTTGGTATGTGATAATCAGCAGGATGTTTTCCTTGCCCAGGTTTGACCTGATGCTATGAGACTTCATGGGGGTCAATGTCGATGTTGAGGGCTTCCATATGAGTGCACCCTTTCCTGTATGATAATGATCCCTCATGAGTAAACAATGTTTCAGATCAGTACAGTTTACTTTAACAGTTTCAAAGAACTCCCCTACTCTTTGCAAACAAAATGCTCCCCTTGGGTACCTACGTGTCTTTCTATTGCCTACTCTAGTACTTCTAAATGTCAACTGAGGACCTGGAATACGAGAAATGGCTGGATGTTCATGCTGTAAAGAAGGATCTTAAGACTGAGGTGACTCTCATCTTCTTGCTGCTGTTTCCTGTTAGGGTGTTTCTGGGAAGCCTGGTCTCACAATTCACATTCCACAGTTTCCTTCACCTCAAGGAGGTTATGCTTTCCTTTGTCCAGGTCTACCATAGCAATGGAAAATTTTGTGGAGGAAGATGATAGTCAGTTGTGGGTCAGTTAGTATTCAGTCTATCATCCTGTGATATTACAATAGTGATTGCTGTTTAGACATCTCAAGAGGGGTGCTGCTATATAATCCAGCTATGGGGCCATCATATATATCACCTGTACTTGCAATGTTATGATCAGGTTCTTTGGCATCCTCTTGGTCTACCACCCATCCTTTTCTGATTGCAAAGTTGTGAAGCACATAACATGCTACCTCAATTTGTGAAACAATGAGGGGCATATACAACAGCACATTCTTGGAATATCGAAACATTGAGCTAAATTTTACGTTAGGGAAGGAGGGTCAATTTTGGCCCCGCTTGGCTAGCTTGCTGTGCAGCCATTTAGCGACTGCTGGGAGTCCTGAAGGGAAGCATGCTGTGATGGAACCTGGACTTGAAGGTAGATTGGAGATCTTGCCGGGGTCAGGCAGGCTGGTGAGATGGATGGTGGGCTGGGATGGACAGCTCAGGGAAGGAGGGAAAACATAAGGAGAGGGGTGTACCTTGGGGGGTGCCCTCATTGGCACAGATGACCCAGAAAGGTGGCACCCCTTCCTTGCCTGGCCACCAGTCTGCCAACTCTCACCTAGTAGGCTGGACACTTGGCATTGCAGGTAAAATTCCAGTGGAGACAGAAGGCGGCCCTTAAGTGGCCATTAATTGGCCATTTAAGAGCCTCAGTTGGCCCACGGGTGAGCAGGTCTCCCAATGCCTTCTCTGCCACTGGTAAAGTTGCAGCGGGGGTGGGCGGGAATGCACCAGGTACAGCACCACTGTTCTACAGTAATTCTATGACCTCCCTTCCCCCCAACAGCCATCCTTGTCCCTGGGGTTTGTGTGTGTGTGTGTGTGTGTGTGTGTGGGCATGGGGCAATAAAATTCCAGCCATGACTTTCTTTGAGCATTCCAATGCTTTTTTTCAATTCTTATTCTTGGTCTGCATGCTTCCCTAAAAAGATGTTATGAATCATGGGTGTAGCAGGTATCGTTTGTCACTTCTTGGCAATCTTGGCTCTTGGCCCAACTTGTGAGACTGTGCTCTCAAAAATATGATAGCATTCCTTTAACTCAGATACAAAAAGCTGTGTCTGTCATCAAAAGTAAGCTGCACATCTAGGGACTTCAATCTTTGCTGTTCACAAAAAGAACTCTATAAAATGACATCCAGAAAATACAAAATCAGTACTTCAGCCATTTGATCAGAGCTGAAAAGCTGCAGTTATCTATTCTAAAGGGCAAAGTGGAGGTCAGCAGAAAGACGGGCCCACCCAGGTGTAGTTGGATGACAGGTGTAATAGAGTGATTGCAGATGAACTACAGTGTAAGGCAAGACAGACAAGCTTAGCATACATAACACCGGATCTCCTGGTAGAAGTAGCTACAAGCAGCAGCAGTTCACTCAATTATAGGGGTTTATTATATTTGGGGCACATAATTACTATTGGATGCAATCAATGGCCCCTAAAAACCCCAGGAAATCTGGTAATTCTGAGAAGTTTGTTGGTCTTCTCAATCATCTGCCTGGAAGCATTGTCTCAATCCATAAATTGAGCAGCTCTGGCAAAGAGTAAATTGGTGACTTGTTTTGTACAGGAATGAACAGCACACTGACTGATCAGACAAAAGTCTCCTGTGGCTGACTGAATGAGCTTACTGAATGAAATTTGAGAGCTGTGGTTACTTTCTCTGCCACTGTCTAGAGTGTATGTGCTGAGGACCTTTTGTTTCATGATGGTACTGGAACTTCCTGAGACAAAGGTTTCAAAAAGACCTTACATCTATAGACCTGGTGGATGGATAGGGCTGAGATTATCTCACTCTCCTCTGGTGTCACCTGGTTAATCTGGCTTTCTTTACATCCTTTTGCTGTTTCTCTTCCTCCAGTACAGAGGTCTTGTAAAGTGGTGTTCCCATTTTGAAACTCTCAGATCCAAGCTCAGTAATTGTCTTGCAATGGAATGTTTTCCAATGGAAATGCAGAATGTAGGGTAAGCCCTGACCATATGAGTGAAAACATTCTTGCAATACCCACAGTGAGTCTCGAGGTCAAAAGTCTCTAATTGAACAGTGTCCAATAAATCAACTACTTTTACCTTGATGAATTGATCCTGCTGGGTGTATCTTTTATTCCATGGAGCATATTTTCAAGTTTGCATTGGGAGGCAGAAGTTCTGGAATTTAGCGATGTCATCCTAACCTAAGGCTATCAACTGCATTTATCACTGAGAAGGCAGATACTTCATCAGCAAGTTCTGAATCTAAAAGGGACTTACGATGAACCTCTAGCCAAATCTAGGTGTACATCAGCCTCAAAAGAAATTTCTGACCCCACAAGATGTAATTGCTGATCTACACAATTATCTAACCCAGTAATTTTCAGGTTGATGTCCTCATTTATTCCATTTTCCACATATTCAAATTCTTGCAAACTCGGAAACCAACCCCACTCTGTGCAAACTCCACTCTGTAAAAGAACGGCAGGTCCAAGCAAGGCCAATTTTCCCTTCCTTCCCATTGGAGAAGTAACAAGCTCCTTGAAACCACAATCAGTTCACAAAGTTTGTGCATATCCAACCATTTTGTGACTGTATGCCATTTGTATCCACATTCAAAAGTAGGAAAAGCATTTTCTTAACCCACCAAAATTTAGCCCATCTTCAAATAACCACGAATATTCACTTAAAACTTTAAAACACACCCTGAGACATATTTTTGTGCAACCTCAATTTAATTGAAATTCCTTCAAGCTTATACTAATCTTACACTCAAAAAAACAACATATTTTGACTGCAATGTGTCAGTTTTTCATTGTCCGGTTACACATGAATGATAATTTCCAGTGCTTTATTTAACTTTGAATATTTGGAATTGAAATACCAAGAATTACTGAATTTCAACATCTCACATTTCTTTACTGCACTAATTATCATTTTTGCCACTTTTTTTTGGAAAGACTTCAATTTCTCTTGCTGATTAATTTTTGAAAAATAAATCAGTGTGAGCACAAAATGGAATTTTCAATTTTTTCAAGTAAAATATTGACCACAGGAATTTTACTCACTTCATTCTGCATTAGCTGTTCTTGCTTTGAAGGCTCACATCTTGAACAAATACTGTAGATTATAAAGTTGAGCAGGAAAGTGTTGCAGTTGTTGCAGGTCAGAAGCCCACACCAAAACATTAGTTATATAAATTGGGCTGACACTCCAATGAAGCACTAAGAGTGTCCTGAATTGTTGTTTTTTGAACAAGATGTTAAATCGAGATTCTATCTACTTTTGTTAATGTTATAATGGGAAGTAACCATAGTTGGTAACCATGGAAGATAAGGTCTGCAAGGCTTTATACATTCAAACCTAAATAATCTGCATTTGCAGACTTAAGCATGTCAATCAGTGGCACTGTAAACACAAGTTTCCTGGATTTACCACTATTACACTCTGGGTAAAGTTAGACCTATATATGTGAGGCACAGTGGCTGACTGTGCTATGTGATCAAGGTAGACTGAAGAGCTTTTAGTAGTCTTAAAACTTTGTCTTCTGACTTTTCCTCAATCTTAACTTTGCTTTTATCTACTGAGACCTGAATTTGATTTTCAATGCCTATCACTGGGTCAAGCGACCTAGAGTAATTTTTGGACCCAACTTCACCTGCCTTCCCTCCACCACCTGCAAATAACCAGAGCAAATGCGCAGCAGGAAGCACATGACTGAAAATGCTTGAAATCTGAACAAAGAAATAGAAAAGACTGTATATACTTAACTAGTCAGGCAGTGTCTATAGAGAAATGCAAATCAATCAGTCAACATTCTAGGTCAAGACCCTTCCTTTAATTAATTATCACTTCTCTTCTAGGAATGCCAACCTTAAAGTTCTGCTCCTCTCTTCAATATGATATCCATTTGTTTCTTTTACCCAGTTTAACTTCATTGTTGTCTCTTTCACTTCTTGTGTTTGATCATGTACTTGCTAAGATTAGTTTCATAGCTCCATCCCTTCATCAGCTTTTATCTCTATCTGCAATCCTCAGGAAGGGTACTGGAACTAAATATCCAGGAACAAGTATGATGTTTTTCTTGGGCAGTCAATCTATGCCATTATTATGAAGGTGGAAGAACAGTACAGGTTGGAGAATCAGGTAGCATGGGATAAGAATGGAGTCCACCATAACCACCACCCCCTGCAATCATGGAGCACAGTTATAAGAGGACCTCTTTGAGAATCTCTGCATCGGAAGATGTTGCTTCTCAAAAGTTGCAATTGGGCATTTCTGCGAACTGCAACATGAAGTAATCAGGCCATGATCATCTGCAAGCACTGCTCTTTCTCTCTGGTGATGATGGTCACCACACCACTGTCCTCAACTTTTATGCATCAGGCTCCTTTGATGCAGTCACGAGAGATCTTTGCAACAAAAGCGGAGACAATAAGGGCATGTATATGCCAGGTCACTGGTGCCCCATATAGTAGAGCAGTCAACTTCATTAGCTTTAGTATTACAGCTAGGCAGCAGCTGTAATACTAAAGCACCCTATAGTTCTATCTGTTTGTAATACAAAATATCTGTTTACTGTCAGTCATAAGTTAACTGGTGCATTCACCATGGCATGCCTCTACCAATCAGAGTCCACTTGCCAACCAATTAGCACTCTTCTTATAAAGTATAAATTGTTATTCCCTTTACATTTGGTATTCTTGCAAATTGTCCTGATGAATGCAAGATGAAAATCTTTGACAACATGTGTCTTTTTTCAGCAATACTCAAGTTCTGTACTATCAAACGACTACGGTTGTAGTTGTTGGACGTCAATCATCTCAGTCCCAGGACATTGCTGCAGGAGTTCCTCAGGGTCATGTCCAAGGACCAGCTATTTTCAATTGCTTCATCAATGACCATCCCGCCATTATAAGGTTAAAAAATGGGGATGTTTGTACAATGTTCAGGATCATTTGCAGCTCTTCAGATACTGATGCAGTCTGTGCCTGTATGCAGCACGATCTGGACAAGATTCAGGCTGGGGCTGATAAGTGGCAAGTAACATATAGTTAACATAGTGGCATAGTAACATATGGGGCAGAATTTTTCCGTGGACATGCGGGGGTCGGCCCCGCACACTGACGTGTAAAATGACGCGTGGTGACGTCAGGCGTGCGTCCTGACATCACCGCGTGCCATCGTGGTATTTGGGAAGGCGGGCACGCTATAGGTTCGGTTGTGTGCCCGCCATCAATTAACGGACCAGCTAAGGCCCTTGAGGCAGCAACTGAATTTGATTTTTCGCAGCCCATGCGATCTTCAGGACATCACATGGGCGCAACGGGCAGGTGGATAGGAGACATTTGTATAAACCTCATCCACGGGCAGAATAAGGGGGGTGAGTGGGGTCGCGAATGTGATCTTTCAGGTATTTAAGTGTGAAAGTTACTGATACTTGAGTATTGCTGAAAAAAGACACATGTTGTCGAAGCTTTTCATCTTGCACTTATCAGGACAATTTGCAAGAATACCAAATGTAAAGGGAATAACAATTTATACTTCATAAGAAGAGTGCTGATTGGTTGGCAAGTGGACTCTGATTGGTAGAGGCATGCCATGGCGAATGCACCAGTTAACTTATGACTGACAGTAAACAGGAATACTTCAAAACTCATACCAGCTGCTTGGACAGGAATAAAAGCCTTGGTCAGGACTCTACAGTAAAGATCATTTTTGGGGCCTGCAGCTTTCAGGGAGCCTTCCCTTAGCCTGGGAATAGGAGTTGTGCTCTCCACTGGAGGCACCTCCTCTGAGGAGGAAGGGAGGGCCAGAAGGGGGAGAAGGCCAGGAGTCCATATTCAGACTCTAGGGGAGCCACCTTTGGGAGGAGAGGCAAAGGGCCAACAGGAAGTCCATGGCGGAAGGGGCCACAGAGGTATCAATATCCTGCTGCCAGGGTATACAGGCGGCGCAGCAGCTACCTCAATATGTCTGAGGTCCAATGCCGAAGGAGGCTCTGTCTCTCAAGGGAGACAGTCATCTCCATCTGTCAGATGATAGGCCCTGAGATCTCCGCAAACTGTGTGAGTGGGGACCTCATGCCATTGGCTCTAAAGGTCACAGCTGCTCTCAACTTCCATGCCTCCGGCTTTTTCCAGGGGTCGGTGGATATTCTCTGCGGAGTCTTCAAAATCAGCTGTTGACACTTGTGTCAAGCAGGTGACAGATGCTCTATTCAGGTGTGCATTAACTTTCATCCACTACCGCTGGGACGATGCCAGCCGGACACAGTGAGCCAGAGGCTTCGCAGCCTTGCTGGCTTCCCCCGCATCCAGGGTGCAATAGACTGCACATATATGGCCATCAAGGCACCAGCAGGTGAGCCCAGTGCCTTCGTCAACAGGAAGGGCTTCCACTCCATGAATGTGCAGGTAGTGTGTGATCACGGGATGCTGATTCTCAAGTGTGTGCAAGGTACCCAGGCAGCCCCCATGATGCTTATATCCTCAGACACTCCCAGGTGCTGGGGCTCTTCAGTGTTCCGGCTCGGCTGGATGGATGGCCGCTGGGTGATAAGGGCTATCCCCTCAAAACATGGCTCATGACGCCTCTCCACCATCCAAGAACAGAGGCTGAGCAGCAGTACAATAGGAGCCAAGCCTCCACAAGGCCTGTGGTGGAGAGAACCATCGGTCTTCTCAAGATGCGCTTCCGATGCCTGGACCGATCAGGGGGTACACTCTAGTACCCACCAGTTCGTGTGTCGCTGATAGTGGTTGCATGCAGCATTCTCCACAATCTGGCACTGGAAAGGATGACGCAGTGGACGAGGAAGATGTAGACGCAGTTGCTCCGGATGCACATGATGAGTCCAGCAGTGAATCCGAGGATGAGACGCACAGGAGAACGCTGAGGGGGTAGATGCTGACCCGGGCATACTCCAGGGAGGCAAGGACACCCAGGAGGCTTTAATCCAAAGAACCTTCAGCTAGCCCACCACAGATGGACCTTCAACACACGTCAGGGTTGCAGGCTCCACACTCGATACCTGAGTGCTAAATCTGCCTGGATACTAATATTAACTAAGACCCTTGTCAATAAATCTCAATGTCAAACAACTCACTCATAACATTACGGCTTCCCGTCTACTTGCAGAAGTAAGGAATCACCCTGAGGCATGGCAATATTTCAAAATTTATTGGGTGAACAAATGTAACATAATAAAGCAAAAAAACAACGGTGTTGGACATCACACCAAGTCTTCCAGAAAACACTATGAGCCAACATAAAAGCACCAGTGAGAAACCCATGGTGTGCCTAAGATGCCTTAAATTTACACTTACAGGTGCTACGTCTAGGTGCTATCCCCTCGCTGGCACTGGCATCTGAGATAGTCTGCTCATTGTGCTGTCCTGTTGGCCTTGATGACCTTGGCGGACTTCCTCTGGCCCGTGGAGCATTTGATAGACCCGCCTGGGAGGGAGCAGCCAGTTCCACAGCTGGCATCTCCCCAGTCGCCGCAGCCTCATCGGATGCCATGGTCACTGGCAAAGAAACGGACGAGCTGCTGCCCTCATCTGGAGAACCCTGAGAGGAGCCCGCAGAGACGACAAGCAGCTGCTGCGCCAATGTGAGGTCGCTTCAGACCTCTCTGCTCACTGTAGATGGATGGGCCCTGAGCTGGGATACTTGGTGCCCAAACCATCTCCCACACTGGCACTGACCAGCTGAGGCCAATGCCGCTGCGAGGGCTTGCAGGTCGGAGCGCAACCCCCGGAGACTCTGATTGTTCTCCTGGAGGAACCTCTCCACGAGAGTCGCCACTGTCTCCATGGAGGAAGCATGGCCCTCAGCCATGAGGCTCACTGCATCAGTGATGCTCCGCGTGGACTCATCAAGTATGGGCACCATGCCACGCATAGCCTCATGTATCTCCGCTAGATCATCCCGCACACCCTACTGCACTTCTAGCATTCGCTGCCTCATGGACAACTCCAGAGGCACATCATCAGCCACTGACCAAGCAAGTACTTGGTCCCTAGCAGTCTGCCAAACGCCGGCACCCTAGGCACTCTCCGTCTCTGCCTGCACCTCAAGCGAGTGTGAAGTGCCTTTACTGCCGTGCCCCAGGACACTAACCGAATATCTAATTCGCACTGAGGTGCTAGTATCTGCGCTGGTGTCTGCCTGGCTGAGACAGTGTGACGCTGATGAGTGGATTTGCTCTGGGGCTTCAGGGGTGAGAGGTGGACCCTCTGCCTCCTCCTCCTGGTCCTGCTCCGGTGATGCTGAAAGGAAGAAAAAGGACATTTGATTAGTTACAGTGCAGACAATGTCAACTTGCATGCTGCTCCCCTGGATCATTATACACTCATCCTTCTATAATCAATGGTCAACCCATGTTGCTAACTTCAATCACTGAGCATTCAGCAGTGCCATGGCTTCTGTGGCACTTAGAGTGACCTGTGTGCTCGCCAAATATACTCTGCTAGCGTGCATTCGTTCAGAGGCATTGTGTGAAAAGGAGAGAGGACCATTGATTAGTCCAGTCTGCACCTGAATTCCCATCGCATCCCTGCCAACCCAGCCAGAGTGGGACATTGCCCCGACGGCCTGGCCTGGCCCGCTGGCCTACCCTCCAGCCTGGCCTGCCCCGATGGCCTACCCTCCGGCCTGGCCTGCCCCGCTGGCCTACCCTCCGGCCTGGCCTGCCCCGCTGGTCTACCCTCCGGCCTGGCCTGCCCCGCTGGCCTACCCTTGGACTTGCATCAGGCACATTGCCCCTCTGATGTGCTCTTCTCCCAGCCATTGTGAGCAGCCTTACAAAGGCTGCCAGGCCTTCATTTAAACAGGCCGCTGGGTCGCCATTGGACCCGGTGGTCTGAGCACGCCCGCCGCCACCCCCCACTCCCGCTTCCACGGGACTTGTTAAGTACGCTGGTAGGCCTTAATTGGCCTGCCTGTGTAAAATGGAGGCACAGACTCAATCATGGGCGGCAATCGGATCCGCACCCGTTACCGCACAGCCAGCCCTACATGGGGCAAATTCTCCCCATGATCCTGGGCCAGAATCCCAAATTTTTGGTAAGATCTGGTTACGGACCCATAACTTCTTGTTTAAAGTAGACAAAGTTGAGATTCAAGACACTTGCTAAGAGAATAAACCACAAGATTCCATGGGTTTTGAACAAGCAAAAATAAACTTTACTATATAAGACCTCACAGGGCCACCCCCCCACACAACTTTCCATCTTTCTGAAAGTATATTTTCTTCCTTTTGATCAGTAAATCCCATTGTTTTGCCCCTTGCTTTGGAAGTTACTTTTCCCAGAATATAAAAATCTTTCATGTTATCCTTATGGCCAGCATTTTCGGGGAAAAAAATGAATAACTTATTTATCTTGCCAGTTGTAAAACCTCTTAAAATACCTTTGAAAAATCAAACAACCTCTCAACTTATCTACAAAATTCAAATTCCATTCACGCTGTATCTGCTGAGACTTCATCTTAGCTCACCCACCTCCATTTCAAAATGCCTGTTTTACACTTAACCCCATTTACTGATTTAAACCTTGCAGTCTTACTGTTTTTAGTTTGATTAAATTAGTCTCACACACACAAACATACACACAGAAGCCTGCTTCAGTATCCCACAGTAATATTAAGAAAAATAATATTTCCTTTTCATAGCCATAACCAGTGGGTAGTGAGAATACTGACCCATTGCCCCTCATCAGTCTTTAAGTCTTTGTATCAAGGAATCACAACAAACCTACCAACTCTCAGCATATAACTCTATTGAAATACGTGAAACTATGCAACATCTCAATATATATATCTGGAAATAATATGACTTTTTAAAATGTGTTTGTTCATGGGATGTGGGTGGTGCTGGCTAGGCATTCATTTATTTCCCATCCCTAATTGCCCTTGAAAAGATGGTGATGAACCAATTTTTTGAACTGCTGCAGTCCATGTGGTGTAGATACGTCCACAGTGCTGTTAGGAAGGCAGTTCCAGGATTTTGACCCAGCAACAATGAAGGAAAGGTGATATAGTTCCAAGTCAGGATGGTGTGAGGTTTGGAGGGGAACTTGCAGCTGGTGGTAGTGCCATGCAGCTGCTGTCCTTGTCCTTCCAGGTGGTAGAGGTTGAAGGTTTGAAAGGTGCTGTCAAAGGAGCCTTGATGAGTTGCTGCAGTGCATCTTGTAGATGGTACACACATGCTGTCACTGTGTGTTGGTGGTGGAGGGACTGAATGTTTAAGGTGGTAGATAGTGTGCGAATCAAGTGGGCTGAATTGTCCTGGATGATCAGGAGGAGAGTTACTCACTGCAGAATTCCCAGCCTCTGACCTGCTGTTGCAACCACAGTGTTTATATGGTGGTCCGGTTCAGTTTCTGGTCAATGATAACCCCTAGGATGTTGATAGTGGGGGATTCAGTAATGAGGTAATGTCATTGAATGTCAAGGGGAGATGGCTAGATTCTCTCTTGTTGGAGACTGTCATTGCCTGGCACTTGTTTTATGAGATCCAGACTTACCACATCGCCGAAAGGCTGGGAACTAGAACTCTGCATACATATGGACTGGAGTTCTCAGGGCACATGTGTGAAGAAGAAACAAAGGTGCAGAAACCCCAATCATGTGAGCTGGGAGGGAAATGCCATAATTGCAGAAGAGTCCCTGACAAGGAGAAGGAACAGAGAGAGCTCCTAATTAAGAAGAAAGAGGCTCCAAACAGAAAAAAGGGATGCAGCTCAGGGGAAGCCCTGGAGATTGAAGAAGGCATCAGCCCTCTTCAATGTTGCAGGCTGTTGGACAAAGATAACCCTCTGGAGCAGTAGTGTTTTGCTTGGTGCGGCCAAAGAGCTGAAGTTGTACTTGTGAGTTGGTGCTAGAATGCAGATTTGGGAATCCAGGGGAACAGTGTCTCGGGAGACAAGACTGAAACCCTACGAGATGGACCGTCGTTCAGACCGCCCGAGTTGGAGCAACCTTTGGAGAGAATTTCAAGGTGAGATCTTCAAAGGTGAATCAATGAGATTGGTTGACTCAGTGTTTACTGACATCTAGGTCTGTTGTAGAGAAATGCATGGAATCTGCCTTGGTCACATCTGCCAATTATTGTGCAGTGTGATGTATTTGACCACAGTTTGTCTGTTAATTCACATGTTACCTTATATTAACCATGAATGTTAGCATATAGGGTAGATTTTGTAAATTGTTTTCTTTTTATAACGTTATATAGTAAAGTTTATTTTTGTTTGTTCAAAACCCATGGAATCTTGTGGTTCATTCTCTTAGCAAATGTCTGAATCTCAACTTTGTCTACTTTAAACAAGAAGTTATTGGGCCCTAACCAGATCTTACCAAAAATTTGAAATAGACCTGTGAAAAAGCAACCTCTAGCCACCCCAGATAACTGCTGATTTGGTCCAGAGTGCAAGGTTTTGTTGAAAGCTTTGGAGTTCCATTGTCGAGTGAGAGGTAGAAGCTGTGAATACCTCCCTTATAGTAACAGTGGGTGCTTGTGGTAATATTGCTGGTTGTTTTATAGATTAAGAATCTATTTGAACTGTTACCTGAAAAGGGATGTGCAGTTGGGAGTCTAGTTAATGAGAAATATTTTGGGAACTGTTATAAAACTAAGTTTAACTGTATAAATGTAATATTGTTTTCTTTTGTTAATAAATGCTTTAATTTAATCTTTAAAATCTCCAGAGGTTGTAGTGTACTTTTTACTTCTGACTTCATTGTACATACCTTCTTGTAATAAATGCAAATTGCAAAATCGTTGTGATTTGACCAAGATTCTCTTTGGCATTTGGTCAGCCTGGCAATTACCATCTGCCACATCATAACAGGTAACATTTGGACAGCATGTACTCTTTGATATAGTGGTAGTATGGTATCAAGCTTCCCATTTATAAAACCAAGACTTACTCAACAAAGTTGGGCGGAGGAAAAGATTTTGGATGTATCCTCTTGCTGTTGGAAATGGAAATTGAGCTGGCTTCCGCAATGATCAGTACACAATTCCCCAACTACTTATGAACAAGTTCCACATGGAGTAGCACAGTTTTGTTCACTATCTCAAGGTCCAACATTATCTTCAGAAGACCATCCTTCTTCCTTGCAAAAATACAAAAGCTCGCTCACAGACATATCCTCCAGCTGCTTTATATAGTCTTCTGTGAGAACAGCAAACATCAAGACCCTACCTCATCCTTTGGAGTGTGATCCAAGTTGACCCACAAATAAGAAGACTGGAGACTAGCATGTAAGCTTAGCCACGATCTTTATCTGTTGCAGAATGAGAGTAGACCAACTCGAAATACACTTTTGACCATTAGTTTGCCAGTCCAAAATAAGTCCTTAACAGTTTCAAATTATTATGCTGACATCAATAGCACTGTTACAGGAATTGGTATCTTCACCAAAAAAAATCATAAAGTTGAAATTTTCTGAACAGGTGCTTGATCTAAACCCCAGAAATTTGCTTCCCAATATCAAAGACAAATTTACAGTGAGATGAAAAAATAAACATAGTTGGAGAATTTATAAAAAGATTTCAATTTGAGTTTCAACTTTGGTTTGCTTATATTTCTTCTATATTATGAGAATGCCAGAAGCATTTCCATCGATTCTTGTTGCTAGCAAAAGAGCACTTACCTAATGGCAGTCATTCAATGGCTACATGACAAAATGGTAGAGCTGTAGAAGCAGCGGAGAGGAATTAATCTGATGGAGTGTTGAGTCCAGTTAACTTTAGAACTTAATGATCTCTGTAGCTTTTTTAATACTTACAGATTTTGAAGATTTAAGGATTATGACTGTGTTGATAGTTTAATATTTCCCTTTTGGAGTAGATCCTGAAGAAATCTGCTGTTGGAGCTCTCAACTTGTTTTCTTTTGTAAGTGAGGCCAATGAGGCACAGAAAATTAAGGAAAATATTTATTGCACATTTTTATTAAGCCTATTGGCCTAGGAACATTTTAAAATATTGAACTATAGAATTACATCAACAAATGGTGCATTTTTTTAAAGCTATGTCCTGCTGTCTAAAAGGTAATCAGGATTCAGATTGCAAGTCATCTTCATCCCCTCCTGTTTTATACAGCTCTTGAAATAAGGAAAAACATAGGAGGGGATATATTGCAGAGCATTATCCTCATGAAGCCTGGATGTCAAAATCATTTGTTGCCAAATAAAATATTAACAGGTGAATTGGCAAAATTTAATGTGATTAAAACCTGCTTAAATCCCAAGTTCATACCTTAAATGCATGAGGCTGAATTTTGCAATCAGTGGCAGAGCAACATGCTCGCCACTGACCTCGAAGAAAGCTGCTCGCTAAGATATCGCTACAGCTATCTCTGTAGCATGGATTCTCTCTTTCATGATATCAGTTTGAATCTGATGTCGTCAAGGAGATCTACAGGTTTGCAACAAGAGTGACATCATCAAGCAGGCTGAGCAGCCAGTCACACTGAGGTATTCTCACAGGCAGCAAGCCAGGAAGTAACAGCCACTGAATCCCACTTTTTATTCTTAAATTTTACAGACAGTGAAATAAATAATTGGGACATGCACATGGGATTAAGCTAAAATATCAAAAGCAAACTTAGAAAAAATACATTAAAATATATGGAGTTTCTTAACATAATGGAGATATTTGACATTCAACAAATATAAAATCGATTTATCAGGGCCAGTAAGGCTGCTTAGCAGTAATTATGAACTTAGTACCTCATTCAACAAGGTGTAATTTTTTCAAGTGTTTTTACAGCGAGACTGCAAGGATAAAAAAGGATTTTCTTGTCAGTTCAATGATTTTTAATTGATTGCAATCTGTGGAGACTGCAAATCACTTTGAAGAATTTCTCTGTTTAACTGTGCACATGCAGACTTCAGAAGTTGGTCAATTTCATAGGAGTAATGACAGCGAATGCTAACAGTTTCACCATTATTACTACCACGAAATCCAAATCAAAATTTTAGACAATAATGGAAGGGGAATTGAAACAGAATCCATTTTCACTGCACTTTCTGGTCCTATTGAAAAACTCCAATAGTAGGGGAGAACATTTTCCACCCATCTCTTTCCATGTGCTGTCACACTTGGATGCAGGACTGGCAGAACTTCAGGTTCCCCTGGAATTCTGACCAGCTCTGACCCCTGTACAGCAACCACACTTGCCAAACAGGTGATGTAAATGCGTGTTACAGTACCATATCTAAACATCAATGTCAAAGAGATCTATTTCCATTTTGAGAGTGAATCAACAATAAGGGCCCCAATATGAGGTGATTTTCTCAAGTCAACACTAAGACCAAATTGATTGCAATGCTAAGACAAATTTGTACGGTGCTGTTCTGAAATCAGTCTACTTCTACAGGGGTTCTCGTGGTAACATTACCAGTGTGGGTGCCAGCCTGCCCCACTATCTTTTCCCAAGATAAATGCCACAGGATGATGTGATGACTTTGCAATATTGCTGTGGAACCATGGATAGGGATACTTAAAGAATGCCAGAGCACAAAATGTAAATTAATCACCTTTTTGCATTGCATTCCGCAGTGTTGAAATTGATTTTATGTGCCCAAGTAACAGAACATGATGAAACATCAGTCTTCAACACCATGAAATGTTTGGAATCCCAACCAATCTCTTGTTCCATCAAATTGCTAACCTTGCCTTCAGTGGTGGGGTGAAAGGAAATGCAGAGACATCGCCTCTTCTGGCTTCAGCTGAAAATGACCTAGGTGACAGAGCCAAAAAGCATGTTGCCTACCTTCTCAACTGCAATAAATAGCACAAGGAGATAAGGATAGAAACTGAGTGAAAAGTAGTGACTTTCTGAGTTACAGCAAGTACTGTACAATTTTTTGAAGAAATTTGTAAATATTCTTTTACGATGAGGCAAAGTTCTTTCAAGGCATCTTGTATGACAAGTTCAGGGAGATGTTCAAATAAGATCTGTGGCTCTGCACCCTGGTGGCTGGGTATCAATGGGAGAGTTTGCTTCTATTATGTCGCTTGTTTATTAGTCTGACCTCCTGGGTTCTCTGCTCCCTCTCCAACAAATACACTTTAAAGAGGGGAATTCTAATGACGAAAAACACTCTGCCCTTCATTTAGGGAGAATCCCCAAACAAGAGCATCTCGGAAGACTTCATAATTAAGCTGGCCCCTTCCAAAATGAAAAAGGAACAATCAGAGATATGATTATAACTCTCTACCTAACAGCACAAGAAAGTATGGAAAGATTGGCACCCCATCTACAAACATTCACTCCCTCCACCACTGATGCACAGTGGCAGCAACGTGTTCCATTGACAAGGTGTACTGCAGCAACTCACCAAGGCTCCTTAGATGGCACTTTCCAAACCCACAACCACTACCATCTAGAAGGTCAAGGACAACATACACATGGGAACACCACCACCTGCAAGTTCCCCTTCAAGCCACTCACCAACTTGACTTGGAAATATATCACCGTTCCGTCACTGTCACTGGGTCAAAATCCTGGAACTCCCTCCCTCACAGCACTGTGGGTGTACCTACACCACGTGGACTGCAGTGGTTCAAGAAGGCAGCTCACCACCACCTTCTCAAGGGCAGTTAGGGATGGCCAGTAAATGCAGGCGTAGCCAACGACGCCCACAGCTCGTGAATGAATAAAAAAATTAACTCACCCCTAAGATTTATGCAATAGCTTTTCTCAGCTAGCCCTGTTTTATAGTGGCATAAGTTAAATTGGTGTAGCCTAGAATTTCTTTTCATCCGTTCATGGAATGTGGTGCTGTTGTTACATCCTTTTTCACATTGGTGAGCTCCTTCCCAGTGACAAGAACCTTTTAAGAGTACATTGTTGAAGTATTAAATTCCATTATTTATGTTCCAGGGGAGGTTGTGGCATAGTGGTATTGTCCCTGGATAGTATTCCAGAGACTCTGGGAACCCAGGTTCAAATCACACCATGGCAAGTATTTATTGCTCATCTCTAATCGCCCTTGTTCAGAGGGTATTTAAGAGTCAATCGCATCTGGAGTCACATACAGGCCAGACCAGGTAAGGACAGCAGATTTCCTGAAGGGTTTTTACAACAATCAGCAATGGTTTCATGGTCATCATCAGACTTTTATTGAATTCAAATTGCACCTTTTGCCATGGTGGGATTTAAACCCAAGTTCCCAGAGCATTACCCAGCATCTCTGGAATACTAAGATAAAAGCAAAAAACTGCGGATGCTGGAAATCCAAAACAAAAACAAAAATACTGTTGAAGAGTCATATGGACTCGAAACGTTAACTGTATTCCTCTCCGCAGATGCTGTCTGACCTGAGTTTTCCCAGGTATTTTTATTTTTGTCTCTGGAATACTAGTCCAGTGACAATCCCAATATTTGATCACCTCCCCGTGGAATGTAAATAATGGTTGCCTATCCATACTTTTGTCACCACCAGATTCAACAATTCCCAATGTGCCAAAATATTTCCTCTTAAAAGGTTCTTGTTGCTAGGAAGGATCTCACCAATGTGAAAAAGGATGTAACTGCAGCACCAAAAGAGGTGGCAAGGGGCCATTTAAGGATTAGAAGTGTCTCAAAGACTGATTCAAGGATCTCACAGGCTGAGATCAGGGTCTTCAGCAGGTCATTGCTAAGCAAAAACAGAAGGGAGAGGGTGCCTCTAAAACGTCCTCTTATTTGGGGTATATATGTGGTGGCCCTGAAAAGCAGTAGTAAGTGCTTATTGATGGGGGAATCCACCAAGGATCTGAACTTCACCTCTGCTGCTACTTCCAAATGTCTCCATGAGGCTATAGAAATCCTGGTAAGAGCATAAAGGAGGCAGTCAGCCTCAGTGCTTGCATTTACCTGGTTAAGCCCATTCAAACCATTAAATTTTGGGACAAAAGATGTTTTGCTGCTTTTTTTAATCCAAAACTTCAATCATCAAGAAACTCTAGGTTACGTGTAATACTTTGTGACAACTTGTTCAATATTACTGATATTGAAAAATATACACTTGGAATACTTAAATAAACAGTAGTGATAACTCTGACAGGAATGTCCCTTTGCAAATGACAGGGAAAATACTCAGTGAAAAAAATCTTTTCAATGATTTCGTCAGAAAACACTGGTTTTTAATGTGTTTTTATGGTCAACTAGACATAAAGAAAAAATGATCGTAAGAGTTATTAAACTTATGTTTCCGTGACTAGTGTTTTGACTATGTTCCTGCTCAATATTATCCATGTTAAAAACACAATGACCTTGGTTTCTCATTGATTTAATAAGCATTTTACAAGAATATTTCTATAGCACATGAGTCTTTATCAAGACTGCAGAAGAGTGCAAAAACACTATTTGCTGTTTCCTTTATGATGTAAGTTAAAAGTAACAACATATTGCTACACCTAAACTAAGCAGTAAAATGTTAATTCACTTCAGACTGAAAGAACTGGCGGTACTTCACTATTCCTTTTCATAATAATTGGAACAAATCTCCTTAATTGACTGCCATATTTTCTAACCAAAATTAGTTACAGAAAAGCTTTACTGGTTCTGCCTCCTAAGAGCTTGCAACTGCAAATGATAAACGAAAAAATAAACTCCCTGAATTCTAGTTATAATGTATACAATTCATAAATACATTTCTTTAAAACTTCAAACAAAGCATCTGTGTAATTCATTTTTCAAACCAAATAGTTCAGTAGCAATAAAAACACACTGCAGTTAAGCCAGACCCTGTAAAATTACAATGAGCAGTACAGATATATATATATATATATATATATTTTTTTTTTCCCTTGTTTCACACATGGTTAACAGTTGATCCCAATGTCCACAATAGTTATTTTGATATAGGAAACAAATTCTTCAAATGATTTCAAAGTCTTTTTATATTTCTCAACAGAGCGCTGAAATGCTTTATTCTTTTGTAATGCTTCAGGTTTGGCTATCATAATGTGCGACCTGCAGCTAAGCCATAGCTTGTTTTGCACAGGCTGTTTTTTTTCTCCCTGCTGTTATAGTTCTGTTCATTTAATTTTAACTGTTGACAGTATTGACTGGCATTTGGATTTGAACAACTTCTCCATTTTCTCCTTGTTGAATCTGGATCGCTCCATGTTCAATTTGCATTTCAGGCTGAATTGTGGCTGCAAGAGTTTCTGTTCCCTAAATAAAGCAGAAAAAATGCTAATTATTACATGTCACATTCTCTTAAAGACGGTTCCCAAAAAATTAAGTTTACATCCTTGTTTCTTTTCTTTTTAACTGTACATATATTTTCTTATAGTTTTCTACTTTATATATATTTTGCACATTTTCTTTTTGTGAACTGTAGTTATACTCTTTCCCTCCATTTGTTTTAAATATTAAAAGAAAACAGATATGTTTAATAATAGATGGTGGCATCTATTTCACAACAAGGAAATTCAGGAGGACTTGAAGTTATAAAATAGCAAGAAAATAGAATGCTCTCACTTATTAACATAAAGCACAAAGGGCCTGAACTTCCATGGAATGGCAGAGTTGGATTGCCACTCTGCTCCTAGTTACTTATCTGGAAATCCAGCTGATCCTTTTTCTCCTGACCTTCCGACTCAGGCTGGGTGAGAACTGTGTAGGGGATAGTGTCCTGAGGCCTTCAGTCGAAGGCTGGAAAGTCGGAGGTAAGGAAACCAGGCCCCCTTTTTTACAGCACGAGCTGCTGCAAAGCAGGTAAGTTTAAAGGTCCAGCCACTTTCAAGCCAGAGAGAAGGAAGGTTTCTAAGGGTGGTCAGTGATGGGGTCAGCTGGTCAGTTGGGTCAGATTGTCAGAGGGGGGATGGATCAGTTAGGGAGAATGTCAGGTGTCAGTGTGTGTGTGTGGCGGGGGGGGGGGTCAGATAGTCAGTGGGGGTGTTGGGTGGTTAGTGGGGGTGTCAGGTGGTCAGTGGGGGGGTACTGGGGAATCAGGTGGTTAGTAGGAAGAGTCAATCGGGGGTGAGGTTCGGGTGGTCAGTAGGGATGGTGGGAGGTTGGGTGGTCAGCGAGGGGGGTGTCAGTTGGTCATTGGGGGCTGTTGAGTGATCAGTAGGGGGGGGGGTCAGGTATTCAGTGGGGGTTAGGGTTCAGAGGTGTTCAGAGGATGTCCAATGGGAAGAGTTTGGGGGGGTGGGGAGAATCCCGTGAGGAATCAGTACTATAGTTACCCAGGAGTTAGAAGTAGTTTTAATTCTTCTAATTTTTCCTCGGTAATTATTCTGCTAAGACAGTCAGAGCCATCTGAAGTTTGCAATTTAAATTGTATTTTCGATGGTTTCGATTGCAGGGCAATGTAAGTTTGAACTTCCCGGGCAATTGCCAGGTAATCCTAACCTGGGGACTTTGAGGGGGTTCCCCAGCGCATCTTTGGGATTAATCTCAGTTATAACTCTGGGAAGCTTGGAAGTTATGGGCCAATACTTTCAGAATCCTGCTGCAGAGTATAAAATGTCGTTAACTCTAATCAGAAAGGATTATTTATGTAATGTGTATACAGAAAGTTTGTACTATACATTCTGTAGGTGTATCAAATAGCATTAAGACATGCCTAAGTGACATTATTCATCACAAGGTCAATTTCTGAGTGACCAAGAATGATGCTCAGATTCAAGACGTAAGGTTAATATTGTTGAGGCACATTAAAATTTAGTGTTTGGAAATGTTAATATGCAATCCCAAGCACATTGGCTGTGAAGTGGTTGTTCTGGGCCCCTAACTACTTAAAAAGACTCTGGATTCAAATGTTACAAATTTATATAAGCCATGATTCCAGCATGCCCACTGTTGGTCTTCAGTGCTAATCATACTGGAACATGTGGAATCAATTGAAAGACTCATTAGCATGGGGTTACTGGGTATCTATGTCATTACAGACAGATCTTAGAGACCCAGATCTTATTCAACACTGGTGAAAATATTAATTGCTGTCAACCAAAAGGTCAATCCCTTCAGCCTCCAGAGAAACAAAGTCTGAAGCTCCTTATGCCCCATTTGAATGCAGGCTGAAAATGGTAAATATTTCATGGAAACTTACTGGGCACCCGATGGGGCCCATTTGTATCCATCTGGAAGTCAGGACAAACCTTGGCATACCAGCTTTCAAACAAACAACAGGTCCCACTGAGCACTGAAGATGTGGAAAAGTCCAGCATTGGGCTCTTCTGCCATCAACCCTGCTCCCTTTGTATCTTGTTTCAGCTGAGTGGAAGCTATGGCTGCAAACTAAACCACTGGAAATTTCCTAAGGCTGGGAGCTGGTGTATCTGGGACATGGTGTATCCTGGGCTCTGAGGGAGTTTCTGGTTATTTGCCTCAACTCTTTCCGGAATTATAGAAGGAGTTTGGAATAATGGCCGAGTGGACGCAGGATCAACGTCTTTTCATTTGTACAGTGTTTCTAAACTGATCTGATAGGAATAGTTTGTAAATTGTTAAGTCTGTAAAGAGTTCTCCTTTGAATAATAGTAGAAGGTTAGAAAAATGGAAATACATTTATTGAGGCAATCATTTGCTTTTTAAGATTGTAATATCAAGATTTGCATATACTTGAAGAACTACTTGGCTGACATCTCAAGGAATAGGACGGTCTAGTTGAATTTAGGATTTGGTTTAACAGAAATAACTCAATTTTGCTTACTGAATTATAGTTGGACTTTAATTTATTTCATTTTAGCCATTCAATATTAAAGTCCATTTAAACCTGCTTATATTGTGCCTTAGGTGTGGATTGCCTTGAACTATTAACAGGCGACTAATTTCTTAAGTAGATGGCATGATTAGCTCTTCTCTGAATGAGAGGTGATCATTCTGAATCTGGGACTCATCTTTCTGAAAAATAGCAATTTTCTCCTTTTTATGATGAATATGTTTTGAAGAAACAGAGCTTCCAATCAACTAATTCTTTGCAAAACATTTGCTTTTAAATTAACTATTTCTCAGAAAGATAAATAAAACATTTTATTGCAAAAATACAATTAACTGATTTAAATTGTGATGAGGCACTTGTTTCTCCAATTCAACTTCAGAAGATGGAACCAATTGTTTTGGGCACCGTCAACACCAACCCATGATCCCCCATTGGCTGTATATATTGAGCCGAACCAGACTGTACATGACACTGACATCCTCTTTGATTTTGCACTTCTAAGTGTATGCCTATATATGATCAACACCACTTAATGTTGCAACATTGCTATATTCCTGATCAGCTTCTCCTCAACCACTGAAACCTTTATCCACCACACCTTTGTCATCTCTAGAATTATTCCTCTACTGTCCTCTTGAATGCCACTTTGCACAAACTCCAACTTATCCAAAACTTTGTAGGCTGCATCCTGTTCTGTCCCCTATTTCATTTGCCTATTTCCCTCATCATCCTCCCCACTAGGCCTAAATGAACTTTCTGTAACCCCAGAGCAGTGAATTTGAAGTCCTAGTCTTCATTTACAAATTCCTCCAGGACCTCATACCACCTTAAATCTGCAGCCTCTTACAGCTTAATATACCTTTCTGTTCCTTCTAGATCACAGGCTGTAGCCTTCTGTGCAAAATTCCTCCTTCTGCTCTGGCAGGTGGTAAATTTTCAACCATCATGGCTGTACTCTCAAACTCCCTCTCTAAACCCTGCCACCTCTCTGCGACTTGAAAACACTCCTTAAAACCCATTTCCGCGCCTTTGGTTACTTTATCTCTCCCACAAAGGTTTGCTGTGTGTTCCTTTCTTCCACTTTATAGCACCTTAAGAGAATTTTTTATGTTAAAGGCACTATATATTATGTATAATGTTCCTGATACTGCTGTTGTTTCCTTCATTTGGTACCGAAGTTAATATTGCCACGATGTTTGAAAGGAATTTGTTTTAGATTGTGATAGCTATAGAAAGAAGCAAATATGGCACCCTATTCCCCTATCGTCAACTTCAGGAAGGAAATGTTCAATTTTAATAGGATGATACACATCATAAGAAGCTCAAATGGAACTGGTATTTTTAGTTTGCATTTTAATCAAGTTTTACTGCAAAAAAATAAGGTTTTAGTTAGAAAAGCTGAAATTCAGTCATTTTGAAAAACAATCCAACCCTCAAACCAAGCAAAGTTGATTGTGAACCAATACAATCAAACTAGCCAAATTCTCACTGGCTCAGTATTTTGGCATGGGTATGCACTCAACCCTACAGACACTGGAAGTCTGCTACAACTGCCAATAATGTGGGACACATATGTACTTTCTGTTCTTTTGCATATTGATAAAGTCATGCCAAAAGTGGTAGCCTAAAATATATCCAGTATTTGAACTACGGTCAGCTAAATTGTAAAAAAGCACACAACATTATCATATTTATTCACTTCAAACCACATTATTCATTCAGTACCTTTACTACATGGCTTTCAGATAATTTAAACTTGTATTCGTCAGCCTGGTAAGTTACACGTTCACAAAAAAATAACTGACTTAAATTTTCCCTCAGACATAGAACTTGTACAACCATAGAACCTGTTGCACAGATTCTTTTGGTGCCACTAAAATCCATAGGTTGATCAACTGTCAGTTAGATTTGCCATTACAGATGTTGCTGTAGTTCTGCTTCAATATTAAGCATTACATATCATAGAATAATACAAGACAGAAGGAGGCCATTCCACCCATTGGGAGGAATCGTCCCAGATTTGCACTAAATGCGGAAGAGGACGGGTAAAATGATGTTTTACCCGCCAGCCACAATAGCAGCTTTTCACACATTGTCCCACACCCACTGCGTTAATTATGCATTCCAGGGAAGCATGTCGTTTCCATGGCATGACCTTGCCGCTTCAACATGCCGCTTTAAGGTCTAGCCGTGTGCACAGATCTCAGTGCTTCCAGCCCACGACTGCTGCAAAGAAGACATGGTCCTGAAAGGCAAAAAGACTGCAGCCCCCAGGTTCAATGATGAGTCCCTCAAGTGCCTTTTGGACACAGAGGACACTCGCTGTGATGTCCTCTACCTCTGCTCTGGCCGCAGGATGGGCAGCAACCTCACTAATCCGGCTTGGGAGGCAGTGACAGCGGTGGTCAGTGCCAATGGCCTTCAAAAGAGGACAACCACCCAGTGCCGAAAGAGGATGAATGATCTCCTCCGTCCCGTCAGGCAAGTCACTCTTCTCATCACTCTCAACTCACACTCATAAACCCATCATATATCCACAGGGCCCTCACTCACTGCCGGTTCAAGGGAAATCACTCTCTCACACACACCTTCATTGTTGTCATCCATCCATAGGGCCACTAACTACTCACAAATGCCAGGCACACTTATCATTTGGCCTCGCAGGCATCCTGCTTACACTTTCTCCATTCCCATTTATGCAGGACAAGCTGGCACACAAGAGGGAGAGGTCGCAGGCAGGTGGAGGAATACCTGAAATCAAGGTCCTCACGGACTTTGAAAAGAGCCACCCAGCTGGCTGGCGAGGATCTGGACCTGTCCTGTGCTGATGGTGAGGTCAGTGGTACTCTACTAAGTGAGGATCCAGCAGTGCAACATCCTTCAGACAACCATGCTGTGACTGATGTGTCCTGTTGCACAGGCCACTGCCATGCACTAATTATCTCCCTTTGCTTCCGTAAGCACATCTGAGAAACAGCTGACTGAGTCCACGACCCAGGGCCTCCAATCAAGCCTCGGAGGAACCTCTGAAGGTGCCTTCAGATTCCTCTTCAGCTGGGTGGCTCTTTTCAAAGGACTGCTGGAGGCCACAAAATTTGCTGACAGTGAATGTCAGATGTAATGTCAGATGACGAGCCTCTGGACTCGGTCATGCCACAGTTGCTGGAGTTGCAAAGGCAAGCTCAGGAACATCAGGAAGGGATGTCCACTGCACTTCCCAGATTGCAAGGCACGATGGAGGAGTCCATCCACCTTCAGGCTGAGGTGGTAGCACCGGCATTCCAGCGCACCAAGGTCAACACTGGTAGGATGGGGGCCACGGTCCAGGATGTTGCTCCTGCACTGCTGTGAGGGCTCAACTCCATTGCTGATGCCATAGTCGGCCTCCAACAGTGTGTATGCCAGAGGGTGTGGCGCAGCTCGATCTCACTCCAGCTACCCTTTCTCCTCAAGGAATCAGCCAGGGCACCCATAGGGAGGAGGATCAGCAGGTGTGCCCCCCCGATGGCATCCATCCAGGCCCCCTTAACAGATCCAGGAGAGTGCTGGCCATCACTTGGATGGCCAGAGACTCCTGCGTTGCTTGGCTGTCTGAAACCCATCCACCTTTGCCCAACTCCACCCAACCAATTGGCTGCAGCTTTGCCCATTGAACTGCATGCTGTGCTTTCAGCTCAGGGGCAGACATTCTCCTAACCATGGTGCAAGGCCGCACTGTTAGCTTGAACCGGGGGAGACTGGTCCAAACTGGGATGATGACATTGCAAGGGGCTGTGAGCACCTGCACCAATGACTGCTTCATGGCCAGCTTTAGCAAGGAGATTGTATAACATGCCCAGTCATCCAGCTGCTCTGTAGTCTACTGAAACGCTCATTACTTTGCAGTCCGACCAATACGACTCCTCTCTTCCTGTAACCTCAGCAGCCCCAGCTCAACAGGCTGAAGAGGGTGCCACTGCCACACAGCAGGGCCCCAAAAGCAGAGCGGAGCTCTCCAGATCTCAGCCCTCCAGAGGACGCCTACCAAGGTCATCACAGACAGGGCTTGCAATATCCCACAGAGATCACCTGTGGGCACCTGAAAGAAGTCATTGGCGTAGAAATTGAGCGTTGCTGTCACTTTCATGGCCACTGGCAGTCGATGCCCTCTATGTTCCTGTGGCACCAAATCCTGCAGTAGCTGGCAGATGTGATTGACCAGTTCCCTTGGCATGTGCAGTCTTTGGCGACACTGGTTCTCAGTCATCTGCAGGAATAAAAAGCGGCATCTAAAGACCCTGGGTTTAGCTAGGCACCGACCAGCCATGGCTCGCTGTGGCTCTTCGGCGATGTGTGGGAACCACAGCTGCCCTTTCTTAGAGGGTGCTGCTCCACCCTTTGTGCAGCCAGGCGCCTCAGTTGCTCTCTTCTTCATCATCTTTGCTCTCTGTAAGCCACAAGGCATACAGCTAGGTCACCAGACTCCATGCTCCTGATGTACTCCAGCAGGATGAGAGTTAGCATGGGTGTACTAAGAACCTGTCTTGGTTAAGTATGACGCTCATTACTTTGCAGTCTGTGCCCAAGGAGTGAGAAGCTCTGGAGCACTCAGTGACACTTTGATGCCTCTGCGTTGCTTGAGTGGGCAGAGAAACTAGAGACCCGACTCCAATCATATCAATGTGGATGTGTCTGAACTGTCTCAGCTGTAGAGGAATGGTCACTTTATACAAGGTTTCCCTAATGCGTGGTGACTTCCCTCACCCACCGCCCCCACGTGCTTATGCGTTAAACCGCAAGGCAGCCTTTGCCCCCCATCCCCACCAAGTTGCCTCAACTGCACGGTAGCCCTTTCACCGTCCCCCCCCCCCCACAATTCACCTCAACTGCAAGGCAGCCCTTGCACTGCCCCTCCAAGTCACCTCAACCGCAGGGCAGCCCTTGCCACCTCACCCTAAGTCATCTCAACCTTGAAATTCAACAGGTACCCCGGGCGAGTGCTCCGCAATGTTTGTGTATACTCACCTCCGAGTTCCCCTCAAAGTACAGCCCGTCAAGTGTATGCCTCTTATACGCTGTTGTGAAACACGTTGGCATGGGGGGACAATTCCAGCGGGCTGGCCTTATAATGATATGCAGGTGTATTCCCAATGTCCAATGGCAGGAAATGCAGCCTGCCATTTGTGGGCGGAGCGGACAATCGCAAACTGGTTTCCTGACATCACGAAACCGATTTTAGGCCTTCTCGCCTCATTGTCCGCTCATGCCACAGAATACACCTGACGCCAGCAAACACGGAAAATCCCAGCCATCGAGTCTGCACCAACTCTTTCAAAGCGTAATGCAGCTTGTCCCACTCCTCGGTTCTTTCCCTTTATCCTTGCCATTTTTTTATGCTTCAGGTATTTATTTAATTCCCTTTGGAAAGTTAGTATTAAATCTGTGCCCATTAGCATGTGAGGCAGTGCATTCTAAATCCTAGCCACTCATTTGAGTAAAACAAATTTTCTTTGTGTTGCCTCTGGTTCTTTAGCCAGTGGCCTTAATCTGTGTCCTCTGGTGGTCAACTCATCAGTCATGGGAAAGTTTCTCTTCATTTACTTTATCGAAACTCTTCATGATTTTAACACCTCTACTAAATCTCCTCTTCACCTTCTCTGCTGTAAGAACAACCCCAGCTTCCCAATCTATGGTTGAAATATTTATATTTATGATTCCATATAGAATTATGAATTGTTTCCTAATGGTTCAGTCAAGAAAAAGTATTGTTTTTTTAGATTTCTCACTCTGGGACAAATGTAGCAGAAAAGCGCGATTAAAAGTATACTCACAAAATCTTCAAAGCATCAATAAGTTTGAAACCTAATTTAGGGTTTTTATAATAAGGAGATAGGTAGCTAAATGAAAAACAGATCTCCAAGTCAGAAAGTTAGATATGTTTCTCAGCAATTACTATTTACTTGCATAACATTTTAAAGTTAGTCTATTTTGATCAAAAAGTGTTCCTTCCCCACATGAGCATCCTCATAGTCGAAGTTCATATTTTGAACTTCAATGGATAATAGTCTATCCTTTATTTCTAAACTGTTAGAAATGTCAGCAGTTCATACCCCAGTTGTAAAATGAGATAAGAGGGTTATCTAATCTTGAGGGATCTTGAAAGTGCTTGTCCACTGTAAATTCAATTACCAGGAGCAAATGAGCAAAATAGAAGTCGAGCACTTCTAATCCCATCACGCCTGATTTCTAACACTTCTATTTCCAGCTACAACTGATGGAAAGCAATAACCTGTATACATCCTATGCATTTTTTTGCATGAATTACGA